>NC_091810.1:87632500-88882500 GCF_041296235.1 Equus asinus | reverse complement strand
GCTAATGCTAAGTGCTCTCGTAATAAATTTCCACAGGCCAAGGTCTGTCTCATTAGCTAGCTGGGGTGAGGGAGGGGCAAGCCAGGAACGGGGGCCAGGCACTGAGCCTGCCAGTGGGAGGACTAGACCCTTTGCCCACCACCCAGTGCTTGTACCACAGACACCAGTGGCAGGCTCGAACTCACTTCTCCCCTTGCCAGGGGGAACCCAGTACCCTGGTGTCTGGAGACGTCCTATGAAGGCTGATTGACAGGAACTGAGAGCAAGAGAAGGGCAGAGAGAGACCAGAGGTGAACAGGACAAGAAGGGTAAGGAGAAACATGGTTAAGCCATGGGGCCTGGCTAGGTAAAAAGACGTGCAAGCTGGCATAATCGTCTTAAAGGATTGTTGTCATTCTCTGTGACTTCCCTTTCTACACGATTCCTCCTGGTCCTAGCTCCGGCACCAGTGTCCCTCCAGGCAGGAAAGGGTGTAAAAATGCCAAGCAATCTTGTTTTGGGTGTAACCGTGTTAGCCCTGCAGCTTGAGTGGTGGTTTGAGTAGAGCAGAGAACAGCATTCCCGTGTGCCATTTCAGACGGAGTGGCTTTCAAGCTGGGAAACTTCAGGAGAGATCTGAATGGGGCTTCCTGTCAGCCCTCAAATCCTGCCACCCTGCGGGCTGCTCCAGACACTTGCCCCGGGCTTCCATGCCCTGACATGCCCCTGTAATGTCCTCTCATTCCAAAGGCCCATAGCTCCTGAAAAGCTTGATTTCCTTGATTCATTCCTTTAAGATAATTTAGTGAAAGTCCAATGTGTCAGGCGATGTGGTGGACTCAAGGGGAAGACATTTTCCCTTGCTCTGACTCGTGAATTTCCCAAATGTTCTGTAATGTGTCTGCAAATTTTTTTGGACAGTAGAGCTTGCTGTAGAATTATGTTTGGAAATGGAAATCTGTAAGCTAAGCATTTTTAATAGTATTAGAGAAACAAACACATGAGGATTACTTTTTTAAAAGGTTACTTGAAACTCTTACTTTAAACCCTTGACTTTGTTATCTTCTTCAACAAGAAGATACAAGGCTATTGGGCTCAAACTCTCTTGCAATCTGTCTGCAGATCTCTTTCCTCTAACTCAGAGAATCAGGTGTATTGGGTTTATAGCGGGAAAAAAAAACTTCTTTAAAAAGCAAAGACACCCTACTCATGCATTCTGTCCTCAAAGTGCTTACAAAATAGTCAGGTAGGAGAGACAAGACATCCAAAACCAGAATATTTTATAATACAAAATATTTATTAAATATAAGACAAGATCAAGAGGGATAAAAGTTTTAAAAGGGGTCTTGATAAGGTCCAAGGGCTGCCAGTAGAAGGTGTTTACTCCAACTGAAGGATGGAAAAGCTTGATGATGGAAAGGCCCAGGATCCATGCCTGAAAGAAAACAGGGCCCAGAGCTGCAGACAAGGGCAGTGCTGGGTGACCCGGAAGAGGTTAACATGAGATCAGAAAGGCTTGTGGGATGGACCACCTGAGCTTGGTTAGGATGGAAACCAGGAGGCATGGAGAGATGGAGGTGAGGCTGAGAGAGCTGGGTGTAGAGAGGTCATGGAGGCTGCTGGGGCCCAGGCTCAGGGATCTGATTCTATAGTCAGGGGCATTGAGATGATGGGAGCTCTACCTGAGTCAAACTGGTCCAGCAGCAGAGGTTATGGATCAAGGTGGGGAAAGATGGAAATTGATGGGACTGAATGCAGGTGAGAGAGGATGAGCACCTGACCTAGGGGAGTAGCCATGGCATGGAAAGAAGGGGAGGCACTGGAGCGTTCAGAGGCAGAATCAGCAGATTCTGGACAAATAAGGAGTAGAGAGGATTTTTCCTTCACGCTGAGCCCTCAGACTGGATGGGGCCAGCAAGAAGAGGCCCAGGTGGTTAGTTGTTGCAATGAGCACCGGAAAGGAAAATTACAGCGCCATCCCACATCTGAAAAGGAGAATTACAGCATGTTCTTCCGTGAGGACTTCTTCAGCTCAGAGGAGCTGCGGGAGAGATCAGCACAATGAACGCTGAACACAGCACTTCCAAATAAGCAAAAAAGATAACCGATGAGGGTTCTCTCCTTTTCCTTTCTGCCTCATTCTTCTGTTTTTAAATCATCAGTCACTAAATATCTACGAAGCAGTTACGCTATGTAGGAAACCAAAGAAACCCAGTTGAACGCCCAGCCCCCATCCTCAAATGACTCTCAATACATTTGCAGAAATAGAACTGCACCCACGTGTAAACACAACGTTATATACTCTAGTTCATGGTAAAGGCCACCTTGAAAATCGCTGGAACTTGAAGTGAGCTTGAAAATTTGCTTAAATTAGGGGAAATTAAGTGTGTGTTTCTACGGGGAGGCGGGTATCCTAGTATAGTGAAGCTATGTGCCATATACTTGACTTTTTATCTTATTATTGTACCCATTTTAAAGACAAGGACACAAAACCAAGAGAGATTAAGTGACTTGTTCAAAGTCACACAGCTGGTAAGTGGCAGAGCCAGGAAAGCCACCTGTAGCCCGTCACCCTCTAGTGAGAGAGAGAGCAAGAGGGGAGGCATCCGAGATGAGAACTTGGTGTGCAAAGACCTGGCAGAAGTGGGCTGTCTGAACTGCACACCACTGAAACGCTAAAGGTTGGCTGTGCAGCTCCCCGCTGACATTGCTTTCCAGTTGGTTTTGATAAAGGTTTGAGAAATTCACATGCTGCCAAGAATCTGCACATTTCCTCAAGATCTGCAGCAGGGTAGAACAGGGTAGAAACACATGAGTAAATAGAATATAGATGAGTTGCTTTCTGGAGTCCGAGAGTCAAACAGGTCTCTTCCTTGTGTTCTGTGCGCCTGCTTCGTGGGGTTTATGGGGTTAAGAGAGACCCAACCTTTTATAACATCAGCAGATCTCGATTAATCTGGCAAATGCTATAAATCAAGGGGCAGTGTGAAATTGGACACTAAATGTATTGGACGTTATTATAAAAAGAGAAATTGGATAATTTCTACTCATTTCTATCTGAAAATGAAAAACCGCCAGGGTAATGAATCTCCTTGATCTGCTGAAATGCCTATCGCTTATAAAGTACTTTTCCATCAAAGAGATACGCCGAGTCGAAACACACAATAAAAATTATTCACCACAATATTTTTGAACAAAAGTAAATAAATCTCCATGCTCCTTGTGGGGTACGTCCCTCCCCCAAAAGGACCAAGTGACCATCTCTAAAAAAAAAAAGGGCCACAAAGTCAAAATCAAGGAGCTCCTTTCGCCCTGACACATTTGAGTAAATGGAGGAAATCTCTGCCGCCCATTACGTGAATTGTCCCCCGGTCCATAAAATCAAGAGCAGACTTATCGAGATTGACTGCTATCATCAAGTCCAATTAGATTTGCATGAAAAGGAATGCTGGCCCGAGGGTTATGTTTAAATTCTCTCTTTCATTGTTAAGTTCAAAGAAAGTTACCAGAGCTGTAACTTCACACCCACGGGGGCCTGTTGATGCTATTGGTCTGATGGGTTCCTGTCTTGGATGCTGATTCCTGAGCCATAGTCAAAAAGGTGAGAAGTGGCTCAGTTGGGATGAAATGTGGGCAAGGTCAGCCAGCGGGCCTCCATTCTTGGGAAAGGGAGCCCTTCAGATATTGATTCTTGGGCAGCCTGCCCGTTGCAACAACATTTTTCTGTACAAAGTTCTCCAAAACCTGGAGCCATCTATCTTTTTTCTGTATGAATTACGAATGTGATTGCAACTAAGTGGGCCTCCGGAAATCAATGTTTTAATTCTTATTCTTCCTTTATGTGATAAATACCCACTGCCTGTGAATGAGACTAGTCTAAGTGGGGTAACCAGGATGGGAAATGATCAACCAGACTGCAGACTCTTCAGAGGCTGGCAGAGTATCTCCTTTTCACCACATCCCCAGGAATGGAGAGGCTTTGGCGCATAGTAGGTCCTCGGTGCCATGGCCATCTTATGTGAATCAGTTTATTCACACACTCAATAAATGTGCCAAGCACTATTCAG
Organism: Equus asinus; assembly: GCF_041296235.1. NCBI lineage: Eukaryota > Metazoa > Chordata > Mammalia > Perissodactyla > Equidae > Equus > Equus asinus. The sequence continues at coordinate 88,878,454 of NC_091810.1, read as the reverse complement.
GGCACTTGAGATAAATCAGTTAAAAAAAGAGACAAAAATGCGTACCCTCAGGGAGCTTTCATTCCACCAGGAAATAAACCAGAAGCAATTAGTATAATAAATAGGTAAGTTAGATGGTATATTTAAAGGTGCTAAGTGCTATAGAAAAAAGAGAGCAGAGTAAAGGACGGGGTGGACTGAGTATAGGAAAACAGTTGGGTTACAGTTTGAATTAGCGTGATCCAGGTAGGCCTAGTGGGAAGATGTCTCTTGAGCAAAGACTTGAAGGAGGGAAAGGCAGAAAAGCATTTTAGCAGAGGGAACAGCTTCTGTAAAACTGTATGAGTGTGCCTGGCACGTTGAGGGAATGTCAGTGGGCCAGTGTGGCCAAGGAGTTAGACGGTAGCAGAACCGTAGGAGCTGAGGTTGGAGAAATAATGGGGGTCAGGAAGAGCCTACCAGGCCTTATAGGCCATTATGAGGACTTTTCCTTTTCCTTTGAAAAAGGGGGAGTCGCTGGAAGGGTTTGCAAAGAATAGGAGTATGGTCTGACTGGTGTTTTACCGGAACCCCTCTGTCTGCCGTCCTGAGAATACACCGTAGGAGGCGAAGGTGGAGGCTGGGAGCCAAGCTAGAAGACATTTGAATGAACCTGAGCAAAGCAACAAATAATGCGTGGCTTTGTGTGCTGTCGTAGTGGTACAAACAAGGCTAGCCCGCCGAGCAGGGTGTGCGAGCGGTTCTTCCAGAGGAGACTTCTCAGGCTGTGACCTTGGAATCTGAGAAAAGGGATTTGGAGAAGGGAGGGGGGTGGCAGGAGGGGAGACAGGAAAGGCTTTGTGGCATCAGATTGTGAAAAGCCTTGAATCTCGGGTTTGGTGTTTGTTATGAAACCAGGAAAATGCCCAACTATGCAGCTTAAACAAATAGGGTCTTATTTGTCTCACGTATTAAGAAATCTGGAAGAAGCAGTCCAGAACTAGTGCAGAAAATTGAGGATGACTTTGGTGTTTCAGGCTCTTTCCATCATCATTGTTGTGTCAGTTTGTCACAGTCATAAGAGGCTGTCCCAGATCCATGTTCTAGGAAAGAAGAAGAGGGCAGAGAGCACCATGACATGTGAATCTGTCACCCCCTTTTTTAACCAGGAAAGCAAATCTCCTAGACAGCTACCCAAAAGCCCCTACTTATGTATCCTTGGCCCCACTGGGTCACATGACCATCCCTACCTGGAAGGTGCCTGGGCAGAAGGGCTGGGGGACCAGGTGTGTCGGCAACGAACAGTGCTGCCATTGGTTCTGAATGCCACTGAGGCAAGTGAAAAAGATCTTTCCCCAGAAGGCCACATGCAGCTGCAGTGGCCTTGCCACCTCTTGGAGCCAGGTCCAGTGGAAGGAGAGGTGCCAGGGAGCACCCACTCCCCATCTCAGCTGTCGTCGTCCTGCCCCCTCCACAGGGGCTGCAGGGGGGCCAGCTGGGCTTCCAAGTCCGGTCTTCCCTGCGCGTCTGTGGGCATCACTGATTCAGCAGTGGGGCCGGGCCCCTGTGCTGCCTTTGAGATCTGCCTGTGTGTGGAGAAGAGGAATGTGTGCTTGTGCTTAACAGTCAGAAGATCCCTGAGGCTACAGGCTTCACTTATTTTGTCAGAAGTGGTTTCTGCCCTGTCAGCATACGTGAGGAAGCATGAAGGCACACGTGTAAGGGGACCCATGGCTGTGCGTGACTGAGCCACATGGTGAGTCAGCAAAGCTTGACTTCAGTGGCCGCAACCTGCTTTCCCCATCACCAGGTGCCTGCTGCCCATCTCTCTTTAGCCTTTTTCCACATCTATTCTCCAAAAGGCTCTGATGAAGTTAACCCTGAAGTGTAAATAACTCGTGAAAATGCCGCCTCCCCTAGGGGTTTCCTCATTTTAGCAGCTGCCAAGTGCCTGTGGCTCAGGCCTAACTGTGGCATGGACAGGGCATCAGAGCATCTGGTTTTTATTTCTAGCTTTGCCCCTCAGTGCCCAGGGAATCAGTGCATCTTTTGGGCTTCAGTTTCCTCATCTGTAAAATAACCGATTTAGAGGACATGACTCTAAGGTCAGACAGCTGGGTAATGAGTACAGGACCCTCTGTGACTCTGGCCTTGGCTGGGGCTCAGCTGCCATTGTGGTGATGCAAAGTCTTCGTCTTGTATACTCTCTGACGACCATGACCCCTCACACCCCACGTCTCCCTCCGCAGGGGCCATCTCCATCCATGTGTGCACCCCCTTCCTCCCAGACCTCTGCCGGACTCCCTCTACAAGTGGGTATCCGGGTGTGGACAGCCATGGAGAGGAGCGGCCTCTTGGTGCCATCCACTAGACCGTCAACTTGTTGAGGGCAGGGCTATGGCTGGGTCACCGTGGTACTTCTGGCATCCAGCACAGTGCTGGTGCAGGGCAGGCACCTGGGAAAGGATTGTAAAGAGGAACTGCCCGAACCGTGGTCAGAGACTTCTCTCTCCACGCCTCCCCTTGCAAATAGACTCGGGGGCTCTGCCTTCCACCCTCACTGCCTTCTCCCCTCCATCTCTCTTCTTAAGGCGAGACAAAGCCTGCTTTGCACACAGTTCATATTATGGAGTCCCAAGGTGGGCCCCTCATGCCAAACATCCTCACAGCCTCCATCACTGCCTGACTCACCATTAGATTCCGTTCCCTAGTTTAAAGGTCTTACCGCTTCACCTGTCCCATGAGTATAACAGGAAATACCTGCAGCACCTTTTCGAGCTTCCCAGTGCTGTCATTTACTCTGCCCTGGGTCTCCTGGGAGAGGCAGTTTCTCCAGCCAACATCAAGCTGTGGCTTCTGAGAGGTAAGCTGACCCCCAGCTATGACACTCAGGTGGGGAAGAAATCGCAGGAGTCCTGCCTGAGAGAAATATCAGCATTAAGTGCCAGCGGCCGGGTGGGGAATAAGAATAAAAGATGAATTATCAGGAGCCAGGACAGTCTCACCCACCTCGCACAGCTCCCTTGTGCCAGTCAAACATGTAGTAACTATGTCCAGCCCTAAGTTTTCTGAAACCGTCATTTTCTACCCATCCCGCACCCTACCCCATCTCCTTTCTCATCACTTGTTCTTGCTCAACAACTTGACCTTCTAGTATAAGTTGCCTCAACCCCTATTTTGTAAAAGGATAGGGTACAGGTAGGAAGTACCTTACTTGATAATTAGTAGAGACCGTTTACTCTACACCAAAGGCCCTGATGCGATAGGAAGAAGGGGCAAGAATAGTTTTAAATACCTGAAAAGTGGCCTACGTATCTAAATAATAATAATAGTTTGAATTATGTGGCAAAATATAGTGGTTCCTTTTCTTTGAGACCACATAAGGAGGTAAGGGTGACTTCAATAATGCTATGTGCATGAATGTGTTACACAAGCATAAGTTTTGCCATCATTTCCATGCCTATTTTCTGGGCATTTAACTACTTCATGCTTTAGCCTCGCAGAGAGTGAGCAAATGGAACTTTCCCCAGGAATCTCATCAGCATTGATCATCAATCAGGAAATAAAGTTGCTTTTCAAACCTCTTTTACTGCGTTTTTATGGATTTGAAAAGAAAACCACAACACAAAAATTGGCTCGACCTTGCTTTAATGGTCATCAGTTTTGGAGATGCTGGTAGACTGGAGTGGCTGAAAGCATGAGCTCAGGGGCCAGCTGCCCGGGTTTGAACCCCAGCTCTGCCACCTGCAGGTTCTGTAGCCACAGCCTAATTACTCAGCCTCTTGGCACCTCCCTTTTCTCTTTTATAAACTGGGGATTATAATAGAAACCACCTCAGAGGGTCACTGTGAGGATTAAATGAGTTGATATATGGACAGCATGCACAGTACTTAAAACAGTGCCTGGCACATGGTAAGCCCCCTAGTGCTTTTTCTAACGTGGCACTCCTTGTTATCTAAACTATTAGCTTTCTTTAAATAGGTTGTCCACATGATGGTGATCATAAAATGCCTAGCTGACCTTCAGCAAAACTGGTTTCTCATGCACGCTGAGTGCATGTGCGTGGATGAAAAATATTAAGAATTCGAACTACATTGAGATAAAAGAATTTACTTAGGAATGAACAGGAGCAAAAAGGCAGAGGGAGACGGGAGGGAAATTGTGCCACATTTCCCCGAAATGGAGAATCAATGAACTCTGAGCTGAGTGTTTTAGGAAAGGAAACCCATAGGTTTCCATGAGCGCTTCTTCTAACCCCACGTCAGCTTGGAAATTTCCAGTGCCTTAATTGCGAGGGGCCAAAATGGTGCCACACTAGTGACTGAATATAAAAGGGTTGATTAAAATACTTTTCAAGTAGTTCATATCCTTGAAAGTGAAGTCTGTGCTACGACCTGAGCCAGTAATAGCCAGTAAACAGCTAATTACATTATAACGTGCGTTTTTTAATTGTTAATTATAGTAAAAGAAGCAACAACCCAACAATAATTTGCCAGTCCATACATCTGTGAAGTTTAAATGGGAAAACTGCCTCTTGTCTCAGCAAGGACGTAATTGATTCTCGGGCACTTAAGGATGTAATACCAGTAGCTGCGTGTTCTTCTTTCTTCCTTCAAAGAGCTGACACCATTATGTCACTGATAGAAATGGAATCTTGAAGGTGTATCAAAAATTCTCTGCCTTTGGGAAAAAAAAAGGCAGTGTGTTCTTTAGTTTGGAACACGGGCATACGCAAGTGGGCATTCTGGGGTCAAGGATAGAGTCCGGCCCAGTTGGAGTTTTTCTCTTTTCTGTGGGGTGGGGTGGAGCCCATTTTGTCATGTTAGCAACGGTCATTGTGGACCTCTACAATCTTTTAAAGCAACATTTTCAAAGACTGCCAAATGAGAGAGCAAAGAGGCTTTTGTCAGAGGCCATCTGCTCTCGTGTCAACCAAAGCTAACTGGAAAAGAACTCAGGGTTCTTAAAACTGAATTTCATTAGTGGAGATGGACCAAAAAATGTGCATCAAAAGAGAACTGGCAAAATATTAGCCTTACCTCCCACCCCCAGACTCAACTCCTCGCATTGTATTACTGCAGCTTGATGGTAAGGATCTGAAGGGCAGAAAAGGAATAAATTCAGAGAGTCAACATCAAAGTGCGATCTACATTTCCTTTCCAACCAGAACATTGTTTTAATTTCAATTTTTAATTGACTTAGTGGATTAGTGGTAGTGGATATACTTTAATCCTTTGTAATAAGCCATGCACGTATATTTTTAAACTGCTTAAGAGACATCTTATCAATGTGATAATCACTTTCTTCTTACTAATGCCTAGATTATTCCTAACACAATATTTTGGCCTGATATACTGATTATGTATAATCAAAAAAGAATCTAATCCCCTTTGCATCGCACATCAAAACTAAGTGTACATCCAAAGATTACAAACATATCAGTGTTATTTTAAACTTAGTCTATGAAACCTTCAGCCATCTGCCTGAATAATAGGATTGGCCATAGAGCAATGTTTTATAGCTGAATTATATTTCTAGCTGAACAAGTCAGAAGAGGTTCACCAGATCTTTCTCCCTGGCATAGGACCCGCGGGGAAAATGGACCACAGAGAGTCTTGTTGGTGCCCACCATGTAATCAGAGCAATACTGATTATAAACCTCATGATAATAAGTGCTTGATGGGTGCCACCTCATCTAAATCCACAAAGATCTTGTGTGGGTGCTTTTGTTATCCCCATTTTACAGACCAAGAAAGAAAGTCACAGATAACGTAGGCCTTAGTTCACACAGCCAGTAAGCGGCGAAGCCAGAATTCAAACCGAGGGCCTACGTTTTCAACCACTTTACTACAGCCCCGGCACCCAGAGCCTCTGTTCCTTTTTATTGTGGTTTTCGTTTTGAGGTTTTTATTGTTAGGGGAGATAACTTTTTATTTTGAAAACTATCAAACTTAAAAATAGTTGCAAGTACAATATAAAAACCTTTTTTTCCAGAACCATTTGAGAGTAAGCCGTTCACCTGATAACATTGTCACCTTGAAATGCGTTAGCACATCATTCTGACAAACCAGATATTCTCCCACGTGACCACAATATGACCACCAAGATCAGGAATTTAACAGTCAAGACATTTCTTCCATCAAACCCTCATACCCCATTCAAGTTTTATCAGTTCACCACTAATACCCTTTAAAGCAAAAAAGCCTGCAGTTCAAAATGATGCGTTGCATTTACTTGTCACATCTCATCAGTGCCCTTCAATCTGGAACAGTTCCTCAATTTTTTTTTTTTTTTTTGATGAGGAAGATTGTCCCTGAGTTAACATCTGTGCCAGTCTGCTTCCATTTTGTATGTGGGGCGTGATGAGCAGTGTGTAGGTCTGTGCCCAGGATCTGAACCCATGAACCCCAGGCCACCGAACCAGAGCATGTGAACTTAACCACTATACCACCAGGCCAGCCCCAGGAACAGTTCTTTTGACTTTCACAACCTTAATACTTTTGAAGATTACTGGCCCGATCGTTGGTAGAGATCCCTCATTTGGGGGGTGTCTGATATTTCCTCATGATTAGACTCAGGGTTTGCATCTCCAGCAGGAATATCACAGAAGTGCTGCTGAGTCCATCTCGTTGCATGCTGTCAGGGGACACACCGTTTGGACCCGTCACGTGGTTGGCGATCTTCACTTTGAGCACTTCATTAAGATGGTGTCGACCAGGTTTCTCCACTGTAAAGCGACTCTTTTCCCCCTTCATAATTAGTAACGTTTTGTGGGGAGTTGCTCTGAAGCTGTGTAAAGATTCCAGTCCTCACCAATTTTCAAGTCATTCACTCATTTTATTATATCAGCACGGATTTGTGCTTCTCCATTTTATTCAATGGATTATTATGTGTTACTACTATTATTTACTTTGATGTTCAAATTGTCTTCAGTTTGCCTTTCAGGAGTCCCTTCAACCTGTCTGCTCTGTCTGTTTGACATGTCCCATCATTTTTAGAGCCCTCCCTTACTAATTGGCACAATAAGATTTTTTGGCTCTTCTCGTACCCTCCCTGCTCAAGCCCTGGCACCAACCATTTCTTCAAAGAACCCTGGTTCCTTTTAGTGAAGAATGGTGTTTAGAAACCAAGATCTGGTACTGGGTGTGCTCATTGCTGCTTCAAGGCTGGCCCTGCAGGTGGGAGGAATTAGGAACTGTGTGTGTGTGTGTGTGTGTGTGTGTGTGTGTGTGTTTGTGTGTGTGAAGAAAGAAAGAGATTTACATACACGTTCATTCCTATATCTGTGTGTGGCTATATTTACATCTGTATATGGGTTCACACAAATACCTTCAATTCTAGTCCAACATCATTCTAGTCTTTCCCTTTCCATATTTGCAACTTCCGTCTCTGACAGCAAGAAACCTAACAGGCTGTGTTTTTAACCACTCTACTATATCGTCTGCCCCCAGGGAAAAGAGGGGAAACTGGACTGACCATCAAGAAAACTGGGACTCGGTCTTGGGCCCCCTCTTCAATAGCTGTATGACCTTGAGCAAGTCACTTAACTGCTCTGGTTTGCCATTCTTCATCTGTAGAACAGCTATGACCATAATACCTGTTTCAGGAGGCCACACAGGATGGAGGTCAGAGCAAAGGGCCTGGGGCCAGACTGGCTCTAACACTCACTGGCTGTGTGACCTTGAAAAAGTGACTCAACTCTCTGAGCCTTGTTTCCTCATCTTTAAAATGTGAAAAATGCTACCACTGAGCTCCCAAGTGGTTATGATATTTAAATGTATGCAAAACTGCTTGGCACAGTGCCTGGTAGACAGAAACAATCAATAATAGTTATTCCCTTCCCCTTTCTCCTTACCACAATGTTAAGTAAGGATAATAGTAATAATAATAAAACAAGTATAATTATACCTAGATAGAGCAATAGAAAGCCCAACACAAGTTAAAACGATCATGTAATTTCTTGAGTATGATCCAATGATAACCTTCTAAAATAGCAATTGAGTATAAGAAGTTGCATTTTGATGATATTTTTACCCTCTCTGAACATTCCCAACATGGGATAGAATTACGAGAAGCAGATGACTGCTCCAACAATAAAGGGTGTATTTAAGAAAATTTTGCCAAAGAGGTTTGTGGGGTTTTTTTTTCGAGGTAACGTTGGTTTATAACATTTTATAAATTTCAGGTGTACATCACCATATTTCAACTTCTGTACAGACTACATAGTGTTCACCACCAAAAGTATAGTTACCATCTGTCGCCGTACAAATGTCCCCCTTTACCCCGTGCCCTCCCCCACCCCCTCCCCTCTGGTAACCACCAGTCATTCTCTGTCTGTGTTTGTTTGCTGTTGTTGTTTTCATCTTCCACATATGAGTGAAATCATATCGTATTTGGCTTTCTCCAACTGACATTTCACTGAACATAATATCCTCAAAGTTCCATATGTTGTCATAAATGGCAAAATTTCATATTTTTTATGGCTAAGCAGTATTCCATTGTATATATATATATATACATCTTCTTTATCCATTCATCTGTTGTTGGGCACTAAGGTTGTTTCTAAGTCTGGCTATTCTGAATAATGCTGCAGCAAACATGGGGTGTGTATATCTTTTCGAATTAGTGTTTTCAGGTTCTTTGGATAGATGCCCAGTAGTGGAATAGCTGGATCATACGGTAGTTCTAATTTTAATTTTTTGAGAAATCTCCGTACAGTTTTCCGTAGTGGCTGCACCAATTTACATTCCCACCAGCAGTGTATGAGGGTTCCCTTTTCTCTGCATCCTCTCCAACACTTGTTATTTCTTGTCTTTTTAATAACAGCTATTCTGACAGGTGTGAGGTGATAATTCAGTGTGGTTTGATTCTCATTTCCCTAATAATTAGTGACACTGAACATCTTTTCATGTGCTTGTTGACCATCTGTATATCTTCTTTGGAAAAATGTCTATTCAGATCCTCTGCCCATTCTTTAATCGGGTTTTTTGGTTTGTTGTTGTTGAAGTGTGTGCGTTCTTGATGTGTTTCAGATTTTAACCCCTTATCAGATATGACTTGCAAATATCTTCTCCTAATTGGTAGGTTGTCTTTTCATTTTGTTGATGGTTTCTTATGCTGTGCAGAAGCTTTTTAGTTTGGTGCCAGAGTTTTAACTGTCACATTTAACTCTGTGTAATAATGAATAATGATGACTTTGGTTGATTGACTGCCTCTCAGAGTAGGAACTTTACAGACTCATGGCTAATCCTTACCACATCCCTGCGAGGAAGGTATTACCTTCTCCATTTCCTAAGTTAGAAAACTGCGGTTCGGAAAGCTTAAATGTCCTCCCCCAGGCTGCCCGGCCAGTAAACACTGGGGTCAGACGCATCCAATGTGTGAGGGGCTCCATCCCTGCCTGCTTTCTGATCAGCCCACTATCACATTACGCATCACGAGAAACACGCCAGGACCCCATCCAATTGATCTGTGGGAATCCGGCCATGTTCCATTTGGTCAGAGACAAATTAAAATTGCTAAAAATGAGCTCAGACTGTCCCCTCCAGTTCCCAGCATTCCATACTCCCTATGTTCCGGAAATTCAAGAGCACAGTGACTAGAATCTTTGGCATCTACTCAGAGACTGAAATGGCTCCTACTGAGGCTGAAATAAGTTCAGCATCATAGACCTGTTCTTTTTCTTCTATGAGCTGTCTTTCACAGGATCTTGTGTCTGAGGGGGTCCCCCTGTGCCCTTTGTGGTACTCCCCCTGTTCATGCGTCTGATCCCCAGCTAGACTGAGCTCTGGGGGTGCTAGGAGAGTAAGTTTTGATCACCTTTACCTCATTTGTGCCAAAAACAGGGTAGGACTTTCATAAATATGTGTTGGCTAGCTGGCTGGATGACACTGGTAACCTTTATCTTTAATGACGTGGGAAGTGGTGAGAGAAATATAACGTGATGGGAGGGTAAGGGCTTGGCACAAGTAGAGGCACATAGATCTATTATAAGTTTTCTCAGAAAGTAACTATTTTGGAGAGACTCCAATGTTTTAACTTAGTAAGGGTGCATTAGAAAAGCACAGAGGCACAGAGCACGGACTCGACAGCCAGGCCGTCTGGATGGAATCCTGGCCATGATACTTGCTTGCTGTGTGACCTTGTGCAGGTTACTTAAGCTCTCTGTGCCCTATCTGTGAAATAGGGTTGTTGTGAAAAATGAGTGAGTTTGTGCAAGAAAAGTGCTTAGAACAGTGCCTGGCGCATAATCAGCGCTTTATAAGTACGAGCCTTCCTTATCACCTAGCGCCTTTGCTGCGGTGGCAGAGATTAAGACCCCGGTAGCGTAATGAAAAGAAAACAAAGTACCCAAAGCCACATAAACTGAGAAAATGAGTTCTTTGTGCAAAGCATTCCACAAATTAAATTCCCATAAACTGGTAATTTACACATGTAGTCTCGGGGGAAAGGGACGGGAAATGAAAATGAAGCCGCAACACAGTGAGAACCTCCAATATATTTCCCTTCATCATTAACATGATGTGTTACAAAAAAATTGGCACAATCGCTGTGTATAAAAGCAGACCTTAGTGCCCAGCAGACACACACCCCTGCAAACGAGGACAATTGGCCAGAAAGCAGCCCCACGCCTTTTCCCTCCCAGCTCCCCGGCCGCTGGATGTCGGAAGAAATTTGCACAATCAAACCTCTGTTTTCACTTTAAATTCATGATCTCTAGGCTCAAATTGTCATCAGCATTGCTCAGCAAGCTTACTAGGTTTCTCTAGAAGGTTCATTTTCGCCCCTCTCAGGCATCTAATTCATTCCTTCTCCATCACTCACAACCCCCACAGCCCCTCCTCCACGCTCTGTATCAGCCGGTGACCTTGCTTCCCGCTTCACTGAGAAAACGGAACCCACAGGCACGAACCCCTCACCTCTGTCACCAAACCTGCCCCCAGCTTCACTGCTCCCACCTTACTCTCCTGACATAATCAAGAGCGTTTTCCTTTAGAAGCATGTACCTCGGCTTGAGCTGCTCCTGTGTCTGTTCCAAGAACGGCCACTGGTCCCCAGCTGACGCAGTCGAGGAAAAGGGGCAGCAAAAGATGATAAGAGCCAATATTGAGTGTTTACAATGTGCTAAGATTCTTTTATGTATATTTAATTTCCTGATTCTCCACAACAAGGCTACAAGGTAGATGGTATTATTGTCCCCACGTTACAGATAAGAAAACGAAGGCACAGAGAGGTTCAGTAACCTGCCCTAGGTCACAATACCACTAAATGATGAACCCTGGCGTCTGGCTCCAGAGACTGAGTCCTTAACCCAGTAGAGCCTCCTCATGAAGACTGGGTAGCAGATGTGAGAGGAAGAGAGAATAAATCATGAATTTATTTTATTGTATTCTTTTTGCTGAGGAAGATTCGCCCTGAGCTAACATCTGTGCCAACCTTCTTCTATTTTGTGTGTGGGTTGCCACCCCAGAACTGAACCTGGGCTACCAAAGTGGAGTACCCCGAACTTAATTACTAGGACATGGCACCAGCCCCTAAATCATGAATTTTTATGTCAACACTTTGGTGCTCAGGACTGACCCACACTCCTTCCTCGGAGGGCCTCCCCTCGTCCCAGCCTCTGTGACTGTCACAAAGCAAGGGTGTGCTTCTCCCAAAGGGACAGTCCCTCTGGGCCATGGAGGCTCCTCCACCCCTGGTTGATGGCCACGTGGGGAGTCCTTGGGGGTGTCTCAGTCTGCTCGGGCTGCCGTAGTAAAATGCCACAGACTGGGTGCCTTAAACAACAGACATCTGTTTCTCACAGTTCTGGAGGCTGGGAAGTCCAAGATCAAGGTCCCAGCAGGTTCAGCTCCTGGTAAGGACCCTCCTCCTGCCTTGCAGGTGACCATCTTCTGACCATGTCCTCACGTGGCCTTTTCTTGGTGCATGTGGCTGGAGAGATCTCTTTCTCTTCCTCATCTTATGAGGCCATCGTGTAAGTCCCATTCTACAGGACTAGGACCGCACTCTTATGTCCTTATTTAACCTACTTACCTCTTAAAAGCCTTGATCTTCAAGTAAAATCACATTCGGGGTTAGGACTTCAACATATAAGTTTTAGGGGGACACAATTCGGTGCATAGCAAGGAGTATTTCAGAGTCTGCTGCCACAGAGGCTACTGCCTGAGAGCAGTGAACCAGGGGCACCCAGCTCAGGAAGAGCCTCCTGACCTGGTGGAAGCCTTGTCCCTTCTCCTCTCTAAGGCAACCCCTCCCTGCACTCTGAATTCTATCCTCTCACTTCTCAGACCTTCCTTCCTTCCTTCAGCTCTCTCCGCCCTCTCTCCTGTACCAACGGCATCTCCCCTCTCCCTTTAGACCAGATGGCTAATGTCAGCATCCCAAATGGTCTCCTATACCCCATTCCACTAAAATAACTGTCTCTTCTTTACCCTTCCCCATCCTCCTCCAGCAATGCTGCAAGACTCGGGGAATAAACACAAGCTGGATGGCATTTAGACCCTTTTCAATCTAGCTCCTATAAAGAAATGGCTTGATCACCAGGCTATAGTTGGTATCTGATATATATACTGATATAGATATGTATGCATGAACATATATATACGCATATACACAAACTTACACACACGCAGATATACGCATGTTTACAAATATACACACACATATACAGACAGACATACACATTACAGACATAACCACACATGTGTACACACTTAAGATGCAAACACACATATTCACAGATATACCCACCTATACACACAAATATACTCACGTATACACAGCCATGTATACAGAAATACATGCATCCACACACATATAAAGGCATATACACATTTACCCATGTAAGCACGTACACACATATACATACAAACACATATATATGCACACATAGTCTTGAAGGGGTTGTGAAGAGGAAAAGAGGAATTGGAATGCAGTTTTAAAACAAATGGTGTGAAGGCCAAAAAGAAAGAAAACATCAGACTGAATCTCTACTTTTCCCCCAAATCCTGCCTGTTCCCTCTTCAGCACACATTTCAAGAGCCTGCTGTGTCCAGGCCCGGGCCAGGCACGGCACTTGCCTTAAAATGGTCCATTTAAGCACCCTTAGTCACTCATGGGATTCCTAAATGGGCAAGAGGCTCCTCTCCAGGAAGAGCTGTGATATATTGTCACCCAGGGAAGGCCACTTGGAGCACGTGAACACATCTCTATAATACACGCACATACACACACACACACACACAGAGTTAATAATACTGGTCTCTGTATGTTAGCACCTTCAACATGGATTCCAGAGCAAGAGCCAGAAAATGGCACCATGAGACCAGCTGTTTCCAGGGCCCCCAAGCAAAGGAAGGGTTAGACAGGTCAAGGTGAGACTGCTGCTCACCGAACAGCCTTTTCTTTGCTCATCCCCCGTCACACAGAGATCTGGTGACAGGTAAAGTGTTTGACAACCTACCCCTCTCACTTCTTCACATGATGCGTCTTTTCAAACTTCCTGAAACGTCAGAGGCGTTTCCCCCTCAGAATTCATCTTTTTAATGGTTCGTGTATGACAGGTCTTCTGAAGAGCACACACCTCTGGGATGGGTGTAGCTTTCGCTGGCCGTCTTCCACTTGACTAACCTTCATACTCCCAGGCAACCGAGGGGGCGGCGCGGCCTGAAATTCAGTGGCTGTGACTGACCACAGCCCCTGCTGCTCTTCCTCCCATTGCCCTCTGTACAATAACACCTTCGAGGGGTGGGAGAAGATAAGTCCTTCCTGTGGGACTCAGAGGCCTTTTCCGAAGGGCAAAGCCTGTTAACTGATGCTGAGGACGTCAGTCCCTCCGTCAAACTCCAGCAGATCTTTGTGGCTCTGTCTCCCACTCACAGTAAGAAAGGCTCAGGATTGGCCCACCAATGTCCTGTTTAATTGCTTTCATTGTCAATTCAACACTGCAAACACTGCACACCCATTTCACGCAAGACACTGTGGGAAGAGACAAAATGAAACAGACCTGGAACCTGCCCTTGCATTATTTGGGGTTTGGGGTGAGAGAGGGAGAGAGGTGCCTAAGAAAAGGCAGGTTGTGTTCAGAGCTGCCCCTGAGAAACAAATAGGAGCTATGGGGGCCCTGAGGAGGAATAAATTCCAACTGAGTCTTCCTGTAAAATGTGCACTCTGAATTAGAGAATGGGAAGGATGCCAAAATCAGAGACAGGGAAAGTGGTAGGACTTCCAGATGAAGGGAACATATACATCAACACAGAAGGGGGAACACACGGCTCGGGTTTGGAGAAAGTGAGTTGTCTGGTCTGACAGAAGGCACAGGGTATGGGGCCTGGTCCAATGCATCTGGCTCAAGGAGGGCTCAGCTCAAAGGGCTTAGAATTTGGACGTTGTGCTATAGGAAATGGGAAGCCACTGAGGGTTTTAGGATCATCATGCCTGCACTTTAGGAAGATAACTTGGAATCTGAGAAGGTGGCTGCCATAAAGAAACCATGGCCCTTTCCCCTTGTCCTTTTCAATTCATTCTCTGGAGTCAAGAAAAGCAAGATTAGAGGCAGAGTCCAGAGGACACACCAAGGGGAGAGCATGTTGGGGACTTCTGGTTCCATAGCAGCCAGCAAGACCTGGCGACCAACAGCAGGGGAGGAGCCTCGAAGCGAAGGCCTTGGATTTTGTGACTCCCTGAAGAAGCCCGGCTGACAGATGTCTGTCTGCCCCTTTAGCAAGGAACTAGGTCCCTCCTGACTATAGGTGTGGAATTCGAAGAGGTCACCAAATCATCCTCACCCTCCTGGACCTTCCTGGGGCTTCCCTGATGGGCTGGATCGGCCTCAGTCTGCTCTGCTGGGCGAGGATTCAGTCAGCACTTTGGCAGAAGGTAGCAGTTTGTGTGCTTGCTGGCCACCAGCCCCCAGGAACGGACACCGGCATGCCTCCTGCCCCCTGCTCTACCATCACTGACAGAATACCCCAACGGGCTGACTGGCACAGGGACTGAGGGGACACACAAAATGAGGAGGCAATGAAAAATTACAACCCCTTACAGGGACTCTGTAATCAGAAGGAGAAAGAGTAGACTGAGCAAGTAGAGCAGGCAGCTTCATTTATAGTAGAGGTAATGGAAGAGAAAGGGGACATTAATAAAAGTAATTAGAACAAAGATATAATTAGAGCACAGAAAAGGCTTTCTGGAATTCAGAATGATATTTCTGAATTTCAGAAGTTCAATAGACGTTGGAAAAATGAAGTCTCACTGCTGAGAATAGAATTTGTGTTCTGGAAGATCAAGTGAAAGAAATATCTCAGGACACAGAGAACTAGCCCCCAAAGTAGAAATCAAGTGGAACAAGCAGAGACTTAGAAGACGAATCCAGAGGATCCACCACGTTAACAATAAGATGCCAGCAGATATGAAATGAAAGTACATGGAAAATAATAAGCAAATAACAGAAGAAAATATTCCCCACACTGAAGAAATACTTGGTCCTTCAGATTAAAATCTTGGCTGAGAGGCCGGCCCGGTGGTGTAGTGGTTAAGTTCATGTACTACGCTTCAGTGGCCCAGGGTTTGTGGGTTTGGATCCCAAGTGCGGACTTTCACACTGCTCATCAAGCCATGCTGTGGAGGTGACCCACATACAAAATAGAGGAAGATTGGCACGGATGTTAGCTCAGGGCCAGTCTTCCTCCCTAAACAACATCTCCTCTGAGTCCTAGAGCGGATGAGTTAAGAGGGGAACCCAAATACAATAAAAACCTGAGACATATCTAGTGAAATTCCTACATTTCAAAGATAAGGAGAAAATCTCACAGACCTTCTGACAGAAAGAACAGGTTACTTACTCATCATCTGAAATACAAGAATCTAAAGAAGCCTGGAATAACACCTATAGAAAGAAAGGAGGATTATTAATAAAAACAAAGTATAATCTTAAAATCCTATTCACCCAAAGGATAGTCATCTGAAAGGGAGAAGAAAGAGTAATATTATAGATC
This sequence comes from Equus asinus, assembly GCF_041296235.1. Taxonomy (NCBI): domain Eukaryota; kingdom Metazoa; phylum Chordata; class Mammalia; order Perissodactyla; family Equidae; genus Equus; species Equus asinus. The sequence goes on along the minus strand of NC_091810.1, from coordinate 88,862,498 downwards.
CCATTCTCTAATTGTAATATAATGATATTGTAAATCAACAATCAAAATTTTTAATTACTTGCAAATTAGGAAGCATTGTTTTAAATTATCTTTAGTCCTACCTAAAATTTGACATTATCTAGAGAGTAACAAAAAAGAAAACATTTTAAATCAAAGAGTTTAGGATAGAGCTAAAACTGTATTCAAAGAAAAATGTATAGCTTTAAATGTTTTTATTATTGTTGATGCAAATAGTCCATAACTAACGGATAAATCAGAAGTGGGGTGAGTTTATTATGAGCCAGAGTGAAGATTAAAACCCGAGAAGACCTTAGAAGACATTTGGGAGAAGCATGGGTTTCAGTACAGTCTTATATCTTTTTAGAACAAAGAACATATGTTAAACATACCTAGGATATGTTTTCATCAAAATTTCAGAGAGGTGTTTCACGGAGTTGCAAATTAGGTCAACGTGATGGTAAGGTCAGGAAAGGGACTAATCAGGAGTTACCAATAGGGTGTCACCAATAGGGTGTCTGCATTCGTATCTTAAGAGAGTCCATTCTTTACTCTGATGGTTAAGCAGATATACAATGTACGTTTGATAGGCCATGAGTTAGGCTTATTAGTTCAAGCTAAATCAGTTTTGAACTCGAATAGTTACCCCATATACCTCAATATGCAAAAATCTCTTGTCAGTAAATTAGAAAAATTAAAATGAAACTAAAGAAAAACAAAATAAAATTTACTATTCAACTTAAGAAATCAGGAAAGGAATAGCAAAGTGCAAAAGAAGACAACTCTGGCAGCAGTGCCCTGGGATAAAGGGTGGAAGTAACTCTGCAGCCAAGTGAGGAAGGCCTGGAACTTGGAAGCAGCAGGATCAAAAAGAAGAGCTAGACTGAGAAACGCTTCTGGAAGTGGAATGATCGCGGCATCTGGAAGTGGAGAACAGGAAGTGAGGGGAGTCACAGATGAGTACGAGTTTGAGACTGGGTCACTAGGTGAAGGTGAGGCTATTAATAAGACAGAAAATGGAGAAAGAAGAATACGTGTGAAAGAGAAGACATGAAGTTTAATTTCGAATCCATGGAGTTTGAAGTGCCTGTGTGGGCAAGACACTGTTTGAGGCACTGTACTCATAATAAATCTGAATATGCCCCTGCTCACCCCAGATTCCCGGGTCACCAGTCCAGGGCTGCAGTTTGCATATCAAGGTAACAAATAAGCAAAAAAGTGGTATGTTTAATATAGGCTGATCCCAGAAGTACTCAGCCCAAGCTCTGAGTGAGAGAGAAGGTGACTCCGCCCCCCCAGCCTCTCCTCTGCTGCAATTCAGAGGGCCGGGCCTAGGAGCCTGCAAACCGAGCGAGCGTGGGGGGCAGAGCGAAACAAGCAAGCTCAGCGTTTCCTCAATCTGGCCTCAGATGCTTTACTCAGGAAACAAGTGAGCTGCTCAGGAGACTTGTCCCTAACGTAATTAAACACAGCCTCACAGTTGCAGCTCAATGAGTGTTAAATAGGACTTGAGCACTTCAGCTCAATTGATGTCTTCTTCCCCGCTGCCCCTGCAGCCCAGAACCCCAGCGACACAGCCCTGAGAAATCTAGATCTTGGAAATCAAATGGAAGAATCGCCGGTCAAGATCTCTTAATATTCAGAGAACTCTCTCAGACAAATCTGGTAACAAACATTCTGGATCCCATCCAAGTCAATCTTCCTGCGTAGCCTCTAGGAAAAGCAGCAGGTCGATGACAGTTTTCGCTTGGAAAAGAAACAGCCAGGCAGAGAGCACCCTGGAAAGATGCTCTTCTATCCCGTGCACCTGCCTAGGCCAGCTGGAAGTCTATTTGATGCAGAAGGATGGCTTCAGGCAGAGTACATTTACTCAATCCTCTACCACTGGCTTGTGCCGTGTTAACTTAGTCCTTGGTGAGAAGGTTTAAACTGTGAGTGAAATGGGAACTTTGAATACTGGCAGCTGATGTTAATCGAAACTTCCTGGTGCTTGTTCGAAGCTGTTCAACAACAGACTGAAAGGCTAAGCCACTATCCTGGACCCTCAGGGATGCTTACCATACGGAGACGTCAGGTTGGTCCTCCTGCCGTGAACCTGTGTCTAAGAATGTCTGTGCAGTATCCCAAAAAGTGTTCTCCCAAGCTCAAGCCAGGGAAGGTCAGATAGCTATTTTTATGCCTGCCACTTTCCAGTCAAAAGAAATAGAAGGACATCACACTATTTACAATGGAAGGCTCCAAAGTTTTACTTTGAGTTAAAACCATTAGAGGTAACTGAATGCCAACACAGGGGCCTGACCTCACATCAAATGAGCCCAATTCATACTCAAGGAAACAAAGGCCCAGATACCCAAAGTAGCCCTGAGAACCACTAACACATTACTAGAGAAAACTAGTATTCCTGGGCCCAGAGTTAACTAGCCTCGTTTGTAGAAAATTGTCAAAATACATCTGGGCAGGCGTTCTTTTTTGTTTTGTGTTCTTTTTCTTTTTACACGGATCTTTTGTAAAGTCAGTCCTCGTTTCTCCTGGCTCGTGATTCTCAGCAGTACAAATAAAATGAGGGCAAAATGGCCTGATTCTTCATCTTTTTTTAAGCTGCACCGATCTCTGTAGAGTTAATAGAAGTTGGAATTTCAGGCAAATTTGGAAATCCAGGCAGGATTTTCTTTCCCCTCTACGTGCTAAGATTATTTTTCTCATATGGTACTGATGTTTTCATCTCTTTGATTTATCTGAAAATGGACTTTTAATAATATTCCAGAGAAGGGGTCTGTGGCAAGAGACTTTCAGATTTGGAGGCATAAAGCATGTGATCTGGAGAATTTCACATGTCTTAGAAAAGGTCCAGAAATCTGAAAGATACTGACCAAGGAGATTTCACTTGGTGTTGTTGAAGAATTAGCTGCCATTGTGGGAATCTCTTCATGTTTTTGTGCTTTCTTTGAAGACATCTTACATACAAATAGGACGCAGTGCTGTTATTGTCATCAGCATCGTTCCTGAACAAGCCTTATTAACATGATTAGCTGTGTGTCATCCCATTCATCATTGAACACCCTCACTCTGTCCTAAAGGACCTGGGACCTTTGACTTTACTTCCCTGATACTCAAAATGTTGTCCAAAGACCAGCAGCATCCACATCACCTGAGAGCTTGTTAGACATGCAGAATCCCAGGCCCCACACTCACCTACTGCTATGGACTGAATTGTAGCAAATTCATGTGTTGAATTCTAACCACCAGTGTGACTGTATTTGGAGATAGGGCCTATTAGGAGGTAGTTAGGTTAAATGAGGTCATACAGGTAGGACCCTGATCCTATAGGATTAGTGTCCTTATGAGAAGATACACCAGAGAGCTCCTGTTCTTTCTTTCTCCACACACACAAAGAAGAGGTCATGTGAGCACACAGTGAGAAGGTCGCCATCTGCAAGCCAGGAAGAGAACTCTCACTAGTAACCAAATCAGCCAGCACTTTGATCTTGGACTTCCCAGCCTCCAGAACTGTGAGAAATAAATGTCTGTTAAGCACCCAGTCTATGGCATTTTGTCATGGCAGCCCAAGTTGACTAAGATGTCCACTGAATCAGATTCTTCATTCTAAGAAGATCCCCAGGTGATGAGTACACATATTAAATTATGAGACACACACTGCTTTAGTTAACTGTGATCATGACTTTATTTAAACTCATTCCTGTTCTGTCATTTTCCCATGGAAGAGAACTTGAGTCATAGACTGGGATGGACTTTGAAGTGAACCTTAGGCTTGGTTGGGCCTTGACTCTTCGATTCTAAAGCTCCTTGCCAGCCTCAATTTGCCAAACAATCTCTGAAATGGAGAGAACCCATAGGCTTAAGCCATAGGTTAAGAGGAAAGAGATGCTCCTTGAAAAGCCCTATGTATCTGTAGGCCTGGGAAGTTAGGCTCCCTTTGCAGGAGGAGTCTCTAAGAGGGTCACCAGGGATTGTATAGTGCAAAAGTGAACCAATTGCACAATCCTTTGGATTATACCAGAGACTTCCTACCCTACAAGTACATTTATTTTTATCTGTGGCATCAGCCTGCTCTTCGGTCTATTTGGGAGGTCCATCAAGTTGACAGGGCTATTTTGTTTGGAACCACATTCACTGCTTTTCAGAAAATCTGGATATTTTTCCTTTCTCCTTGGAATCAGTAATATTTGGTGAGATGGGAGACATGACCAGAGCACGATTAATGGACAAATATGTCTTCCTAAAAAAGAACATTAGAAATAGGAAATAGTATCGAAGGTGACAAATGGGCAAGAAATACATGTTTATTGTGGGCTAGTACTAGAAAAATCCAAGACCCACTTCTGTAGTGGGAGAGAGGAAGGGCTCCACCTTCTCCAAGTTTCTCTTCTACCACATTTAGTGGGGACGTCCTGGGTCAGGCTTGCCACCCATTTTTGTATGGTACATGAGCCAATGACGATTTTTACATTTTTAAGCAGTTTAAGAAACATTTTTTAAAGAATAATATTTCTTGACATGTGAAAATTATAGGAAACTAGCATTTCAGAGTTCACAATAAAGTATTATTGGAACACAGCCACGCTCCTTTGTCTACATATTTCCTATGGGTGGTTTCATGCTACAACCACAGAGTTGAGTAGTTGCAACAGAGTATGGCCTAAAATACTTTTACCAGCTCCTTACAGAAAAGGTTTGCTGACTGCTGTCCTAGGGGAATTGGAGTGGAGGAGAGGAGACAAAATTATGTCAGTTGTTTCTAGATGGGTTTTTGGACTATTGGTGATAATCTTTGATGAACATGATGATGCTTTAATTTTGGTTTTATTTTAAACTCCAGTTGGGCAGTTTAATGTCAGAATCAATTCCCAGAAATGGACTTTTGGTGCAGCAATTATACGGCTTTTACATGTTGCTTACTGGACTCCAAAACAGTTGTAGTGATTCCTAACATCAATCAGTTTTACCATCTTTCCTGAGTGCTATGCAGTATGCCTTCCTGAAGCCAGAGAATATACCTGATGGAGTCTACCATTTCTTTCCCTCACGTTAATAAAGCCCAAGATGACACGACGAACCTCCTCAATGGTTCCCATTCCTTCCTTTGTCATCACTGTTCTGCTTTCTTGGTCAGTACTAAAAGCAAAATAGAAATCCCTCTGGTTGCTTTCCGTGTCTTCTGAGTAATGGTAATGAAATTGTCATCAGGGCAAACCGAGGAATAATCAGATGTCCTGTGTTCAAAAAGAACCCTTAAACTTCCAACAGATATCGGCACTGAAGATCCAAGAGTACGAGCTCCTGTCTCCTCTGTACCAGTCTGCATGTAGTATTAAGAGAGCACATGTAGGTCTCTACTGGCTGGAAGTTTGTAAAATGCTCCCAGAATATAATCTTTCCACTTCTCTTCTATCCATCAATAAACACTCTTTATCTCATTTTCCCACTAAGATTTGTTTATTTTCACTGAATTTTATGTCTTTAAACACACACAAACACACGCACACCACACACACAGTGCTATTCCTCTATTTGTAATGTTTCTTTTGAACCAGATCTATTTTTCTATTAGTTATAACCTAGTCATGCATTCTCCTCAGCAAAGATTATCGATACCAAAAAGGAAAGAAGGAAGAAGCAAGCATTTATTGGGCACCTGCTGTTTCCTAGTTAAATATGCTAGGATGATGCTCTATGATGCTAATTCTGCAAAACAGGTTCTATTACTCTTTCTTTATAGATGAATAAACTAGGATTTGTAGAAGAGATGATTCTTGTCTATGGTCACACAGCTAAAAGGAATGAGGCCAAACTTCAAACCCGGGTTATCCTGGTTCCAAAACCATCAGCTGTCCTAGCACACCCCTGTGCCTAACGTGTGAAACACATGAATGCAGGAGTACTTAAGGTGGTACAATGATGAAAGTTAAATTTTTTTTAAGTTATACATTTATGTTTAACCCCTAGTACACTAGAAAAAAGTAGTCATCCCTATTTACCATCTAGACCCAATGAACCTTTATTTTTTATACTTTAATACATTTTACAAATGATTTTCAGAACAATAAAAGGATAGTGAAAAGCAACTTTATTCAAAATTTTAGTAAGAACATGGATACATCAAACACAGTTTTTTTGTTATATATTCTCTCTCTCCCTAGATACATGAGAGAGAAAAGTCTGAAAGGGGCAACATCCTCTGAGTTCAGTTAATTGCTTGTCAACTGTCACGCATGTACCTAGAACCTATTCAATTGTAAATACTTATTCCAGATTTCAAATACATCGCTGAGGTTCTAGCTTATCATTACTCATTGATCTTCTTGCACTGACATCATCAAAATGAAAAACTTAAAGATTTTTTTGGAACTTTCGGTTGATTATAATTTTGTTGAAGAGGTGGCCATGTTTTTAGTTCCACATTACAAAACATTTCCATTTTAGATTTACAAATAGCAATTATAATAATGTCTATTGAATTGTTTTAGTTTTCTTCCATTCATCTTTGTATACATACCTGATTCAGCATTTGTCTACTTACAAATCATATCAAGTAATTTTTGCACAAAAACATCTTAAAGGTAAAAGAATAATGGATATGCCCTTTTAGAAACACGGGATAATCCAAATTGTTTTTGCAAGATATTACATGATAATGTTCTTCCTGTTCAGTGACTAAATGGGTGAAAATGTCATATTTGCTTTGTGGTCTTAGAATTATATTTGTCACTCATGGATTCTTGAGTTTAAAACAACTCATCTAGGATATTGTTATCTGAAGAGCTGCAGCCTAAGATTTTGCTAACACAATCAATTTGACTGTTATCCTTACAGTATAGAGTTTTGCTGTCTCTTTACATTTGGTTTCTCATTTGTCTAATAATTGTGAAATGTCTTCTATTGTAAATTTTATTCTTTTTGTTATTATGGGTGAAAAATGAAAAAATTCTGAATTCTCAATTGTGTCCAATGAAAGCTAAAAGTAGACTAGAAAGAGAGTGTCTCCTGTCTTCTTTTACACTTTTTTGACAAGTGATGCAATACTTTGGGCAACATCATAAAAAAACTGAAGGATGATAAAATGATGACTCATTTCGCTATTGTACCTAGATGATCCTATCAGTCTTCTTATTTTCTTATTATTTTAGTATTTTTTAGCATCATTGGGAATAATGAGTAATGAGGAAATAGTTTCTAGGATGATTAAACAGCAAAACTTTTCAAGATAGATGAAAAATAAGATCACTAAGATTTTATAATATATCTTAGATGTTTTAAAAGATCTAATGGACCTTTGTGGTAATTATAGGAAAAAAATAGTATTATTTCATTTTTTTAAATAAGTAAGATTTCTTTTTGTGCTTTGGTAGACTTATAAGAAGTAATTCAAAAAGTGGTGAAATATCAACACTTACAAATAGAACTACTCAAAAAATAAACTCAAAAACTAAAACTAAGTTCAATGAATCCTGATGGTGTACTGAGGTTTAAGGGGGTATTAAAATATATAGCTAGCATATTAAACCATGACTTCATAGATAATATTGCTTAAGATAAACTAAGCTTGTAAAATATCGGTTGAGCCAAACTTCCAAAATGGAAATAGACCTCAGGTCATTTGTCCAGGCAAGACGCTAAAAAAACTAACCAAAAAAATAGAAACATTAACAAGTCTCGGGAGTGGGAAAGGGGACTAATCAGAATCCAGAATTGCTACAACATATATCCATAATGTCCAGTTTTCAACAAAACAGTTGAAACGTGGAAAGAAACAGGATAGTGTGACCTTTGCATAGGAAGACAACAACAACCAAGCAATATAAATGGCATTTGAGGGGCCCCAAATGAAGGAGACAAGGACTTCAAAGTAGCTGTGATAAATATGTTCAAACAACTAACTGAAACCATGTTTAAAGAATTAAAGGAAAGCATAATAACAACGAATCCTCAGATAGGGAATATCAATAAGGAGACAGAAATTATATTAACAAATGGAAATTCCTAAGTTGAAAAGTACAATAGCTGAAATTGAAAAGTCTCCAGAGGGGTTCAACTGTAGATCTGAGGTGGAAGAAGAAAGAATCCGCAACCTTAATAGATTATTAGAAATTATACAATCTGAAGAACTAAAGAAAAGAAAAAATTGAGGAAAAATGACCAGATCCTCTGAGACACCGTTAAGCACACCAACATGCACATAATGAGAGCACCAGAAGGAGAGGAAAGAATGGTGAAGAAAAAATATTCAAAGAAATAATGGTTGAAAATTTCTCAAATATGATGAGAAACATTAATCTACACATTCGAGTTCAATGAACTCCAAGTAGGAAAAACCAAAAAAGAGCCATATCTAGACATATCACAGTCAAAATGTTGAAAGTCAGAGACAAAGAGAAAACCTTGAAAGCAGTAGAGAAAAATGAGTCATGGCATAGAAAAGAATCCCAATAACATTAACAGCTGACTTCTTTTTTTTTTTTAAAGATTGGCACTTGAGCCAACATCTGTCACCAATCTTCTTTTTTTCTTCATCTTCTTCTCCCCAAAGCCCCTCAGTACATAGCTGTATATTCTAGTTGAGAGTACCTCTGGTTGTGCTATGTGGGACACCACCCCAGCATGGCCTGATAAGTGATGCCATGTCCATGCCCAGGATCCAAACCAGTGAAACCCTGGGCCGCTGGAGCAGAGCGCATGAACTTAAACACTCAGCCATGGGGCCAGCCCCAGTAACTGACTTCTTATCAGAAACAATGGAGTCCAAATGGTAGTGGATAACATATTTAAAATGCTTCAAGAAAAAACTGTTGAGCAAGAACACCATATCCTTCAAAAATGAAGAAAATTTAAAGACATTCCAAAATAAACAAAGACTGAAAGAATTTGTAGCTAGTAGTCCTGCCTCACAAAAAATACTAAAGGAATTCTTCAAGCTGAAAATAAGTGACACTAGACTGTAATTTAATCCATATGAGAAACAAAAAGTGCTGGCAAAAGGAATTATATATTAACTATAAGAGACAGCATAATTATACATTTCTTTTCCTTTCTTCTCTTAATTCAAAAACAACAGGATAAAGCAATATCTATGAAATTGAATTGTGGAGCCTGTAACATATAGTGATATATATTTGACAATGATAATACAAAGGGGAGAAGAAGGAAGGAAGCTACAAGGAAGCAAGCAAGGAAGTGACATGAGATGGTAACTTGAGTCCACAAGAAGAAATGAAGAGTACCAGAAATGGTAAATGAAAAGATGAATATACAAACCTTATGGGGGCTGGCCTGGTGGCGTAGTGGTTAAGTGCGTATGCTCTGCTTTGTCAGCCAGGGGCTTGCAGCTTCAGATCCTGGGCGCAGACCTAGCACCACTTGTCAAGCCGTGCTGTGGCGGCATCCCACATAAAGTAGAGGAAGACTGGCACAGATGTTAGCTCAGTGACAATCTTCCTCAAGCAAAAAGAAGAAGATTGGCAACAGATGTCACCAGGGCCAATCTGGGCCAAGCTCAGGGCCAATCTCCTTCATAAAAAAAAGAAAAAAAAGTCATGATTATATTTTTCTGCTTTCTTCTTAGTTTCTTAAAAACACGTAAGATTATGTAAAGCAACAATTATAACACCATATTTGTGGGTTTGTAACATATATAGATGTAACATATATCACATTAATAGTACAAAGAAGGAGGAAGAGAATAGAGTGGAACAAATTTTCTATTCCTCTGTGGAATTAATTTAGTATAAATCTGAAGTTGAGTCTGATAAATTAAGATGTGTATTGTAATCTCTAGAGCAACCACTAAGAAAATAACTCAAAAAATATATTTAAAAAGTCATTAATGAAAGGGCCAGCCCAGAGCTGCAGTAGTTCAGTTTGTGCCCTCTGCTTCAGTGACCCAGGATTCAAGGGGTTTGGATCCCAGGCATGACCTACACACTGCTCATCAAGCCGTGCTGAGGTGGCAGCCCACATACAAAACAGAGGAAGATTGGCACAGATGTTAGCTCAGTGACAATCTTCCTCAAGCAAAAAGAGGAAGATTGGCAACAGATGTTAGCTCAGGGCCAATCTTCTTCATCAAAAAAAGAAAAAAGTCATTAGAGGAATTAAAATGGTACATAGAAAATATCCATTTAATACCAAAAAAAGGCAGTAAAAGTAGAACAGAGGAATAAAAAATACATGAGACATAAAGAAAGCAAATAGCAAAATGGCAGAAGTAAATCTGACTATATCAATAATAACATTAAATGTTAATGAACTAAACAATCTAATCAAAAGGCAGAGATTATCAAACTAGATTAAAAAAAATAGAAAACAAGATACAACTAGATTCAAAGATACAAATAGGCTAAAAGGCAAAAGATTGAAAAAAACATACCATGGAAACAGTAATTGTAAGAGAACTGGAGAAGTATGTTAATTGCAGATAAAATGGACTGTGACGCGTACACACAGACACACGTTGCCAGAGGCTCTTTTATAAAGATAAAAAGAGTCAATTCATTAGGAAGATACAACAATTATAAACACATGTTCTTAACAACAAGGCCCCAGACTGGAAAAAAGAAAAGTTAATTTAAAGAAAAATTATTAAAGAAATAATTGTACAAGTGGCTTTCAATTATATAAAAAAATCACACAGGTGCTATGTCAGTTACTAGAGTTTGAGAAATACCACATGGCACCACACTACCCCCATCTTGTTTTCAAATTTTAAATTCACTCTCCACTGCCATATACTGACATCTTTGGCAATAAGTACCTTCCACTAATTTCTTCATTTTAATCTTCCCTTCTCCTAAAAGTCCATTCTCACCAAAGGATGAAAAAGATTTTATAATCTCCCCCATCATTATTCATGGGTTTTTTTTAAAGATAGGCAGCCTACAAAGTTGAAAGGAAACAACCTCAATTTAAAAACTGGTTTAAAACTTGGTTCTATTACTTTACTACCTAATGACCTCTGCCAAGTAACTTCTGCCAAGTAATACCTAGGGGTCTTCGCATTCTCATCTTTAAAATGATGTGGTGAGACAAGATGGTCTGAGGTCCTTTCTGAGCCTGATGTGAACTGTTGCCACCAAGCTCACCATGAGGAAGGCCAGCAGGATCTAGACGCTCAGTCTGACCTGGTGACATCTACCTCACTCCTTCATTAGAGTACAATTTCAGCGTCTAGAAAGACTTCTGAGAACTCAATATTTCTACAGAATTTAGTAGTTTAAGCTGGAGCATTTAATAAAGTACATTTTGTCTTTGGGTGTAATAAGTGGATTCCGTTCTAGAACACTTTCATTCCTCCTGTGTAGGTCCTCCTGTGTCTGTGCTATGGTATGATTTACACTCCTAACATCTGCAGTTGGCAGACGCCAAAACCGATATAGGAATTGCCTGTGGAAACCTGCCCCAGCCCAGGGCTGGAGCAGTTGAGGTCAAGTGGGGCATGAATATTCAGGCACCCTAGAGAACAGTTAAAAACACAATTCTAACTTTTCAGGCTGGAAACAAAACTCTGTTTAAGATTTGTTTATTATATTCAGGAGTTCCTTAAGAAATTTCAATTGCCTATAAACTTGAAGCTCCCAGTTCAAGTGAGACCTTTCTGCAGCCGAGTGCTACGGATGTGAAACTTTCTATATTAGCTTTGCGTTCAGGCAGGAAACAAGTGGTACATTCAAACTGAGTCATTTAAAGAAAGTTAATAAAGGGAATATTTACAAAGATATGGGCTGATCTAAGCAGACCAATAAGGGATCATGCAGTAGCCCGGGGCTGGAATCAGTGGAGAGCAGTTACTACCCATGACCCAAAAGGACAGGGAGAAGGGTATTGACCAGCACCCAGAGAGAGTGGCTGGATAGAGAAGGCTGCCGATTAGGAGCTGAGGCTTCGGCAGAGGGACACAGACCACCATGGTGCCCTGGCAGGGTGGGAGCCTGAGGAATAAATACCCTGTTTTTGCTCTCCTCCCTCCTTCCAATATTCTGCCAGTGCTTCCCTTTGGCCAAAACCAATCTGAAGTCAGAGGGCAAGAGAGTGCAGTTGATGCTGTTGACACTGTGATCACCCGGAGCCCAGGACAGTGTGGAGAAAGAGGGAGAGTGCACGGAGAGGAGCAACTGGAAAATGTCACACAGTTCCCAAAGATCCAGGGGCAGGGCAGCAAAAACGATTGTGAGGTTATTTCACCCAAGGTCAGGCCAAGGGTGGGCAAACAAGGCACTAGAATGCAAAATTTGAGGAGGGTCATCTGAGGATCAGGCAAAGGCTCAGCATGTTCACAAGCTGGAGAGAGGCTGCCTGGCTTGCCTCGCCTCATCCGAGCCCTGATTTCACCCAGAGACTTAAGAGTTGTTGGCAATAGAATTTAGAGAGGGAATGTATCGCCTTTTAATCTGTAAGCATAAGAAGAATATTTGTTAAAAGATTTAAAAACGTCTCCTTGGACTTTTTCCCCAAGGATCAGGCAGATAATAAACTACTCACACATGAGCTGTGCAGAGGCTAGTGTGCTTCATGGTCTGGCATTGTTCTCGAAGACTGGATTTTGATCATTTTGTGTGGGTGTGTCATTGATTCCAACTGCACATTTTTTCACACCTTAACATTTCTGAAGTCAAGCTGTGTCTTATAATCAATGGTGTCAGAAATACTATGATAGTACTTTTCTTTTTAGGGGTACCTAAAGTAATAGCGTGCCTCATAATTGATGGCATCTTTGATTTGATGAAATTCAGCGTAAGTACTTTGAGGATGTATCTGGGTTTAACACATTTCTTGTATCTATCACAAAATCTAGCATGTAATAATGATAATGGTGTGTCCTCAACCAGGATTTCATGAATGAATGAATGAATGAATGAGGGAGGGAAGAGGGAATGAATGAATGAGGGAGGGAAGAGGGAATGAATGAAAGCATCCATCTGTCCTAGCTGATATTTACTTTTAGGGCTTGGATAGTGTGGTGTCAGGAAAAATATCAGTTCTTAGACAACAGTTGTTTAAGCTCTCATGATGATCTTCTGGAATGATAGACTGAAGAATCCTGAATGTTGCATTAGCTGTGAGCATTCACTTAAGTCTCATTATTTCATTTTCTACCAATTTGATGCTAATTCTGTTCCCATGCTGTGCATTTTCTCTAGTCTTCATGATCATTTGAAAACCTGTTTTAAAGCAGATTTTTACCCATTCTTTTCATCTTCCTCTTTCCCATCTACTTTAAGATAACTTCTTCCCAGTGGCATTTTCATTAATTCTTGACTCACACCCCTGATTTTAACCCTTTGATTCTGGAATCAAGGTTCAGTCTTCAGTGTAATTCTAGCGTTAACCATGAATTCTTTTACTTTTTGAAGTTTACACATTTGATTTCGTTTTAACATAGTCCTGCATGCAAGCTTGCGCCTCAGCTTCATCGCTAATGGCAACTGTTTGGCCAAAGAAAAACATTACTTTTCAAGTGATTTGCTTAAATCCTTCTAAGCAAGGAACTAAAATTATTTTCTTCTCTTTTGATGAGTCAGGCAATAGTAGCCTCCTAGCTTATCCATTATCTCTTCCTGTCAGTTTCCCTTTTAAAATTAAGATACTGTTTCATTTCTAGCAAAAAGAAAAATAATACCATATTAACACTGGTATTTCTGACTTAACTCTCTTCTGGGAATAAGGAAGAAGTTTTTTCATTAAAAAAGTAAATATATGTATATCACAAAGCTGGGTATTAATTATTAATAGTATCACATGGCCTTACAAAGTATTAACCACCCCAAAGGAGAGTAAGATTTCAGTTAGTTTGTAGGGCTTATGAATCACAATCTATTTCCAATTGTGGGCTTAAATAATGGTTTTGGCAACCATTACTTATCCCAAAGCTGTTTTAACTTCAATTTTGGTGATTTATTAGTGTTGGTGAAGCAATTTTCTTTGGCTATGTTTTCATGTTTTAAGTCCACGTGGCTAATAATTCTGTACCGTCTTCAGGATATTGGTGATGGATAGCCAGGAGCAACAGATTTACTGGTGCAAAATTATTACAGAACCCAGTCGCAAGTGCTTTTTAATGGCTAACTTAAAGAAATGGGTTATAAATCTTTCATTTTTTTATCTTTAATTACTAAAATACATGGTGTTACAGTGATAACTTCAGATCCTCTTCCCAACCTCCATATGCTTTCAGTAATACATGAATATTACCTAGCGCATATTCTAGCACCCCATAAGCACTCAATATATGTTAGCTGCCACTATTAGATAAACCTCTCCAGCTGCCTTTTCACCCTCGGCCTCCCTTCCTTCCATGCTCCATGTGCCCTCTCTCGATACCTTGATGCCCCTTTGCCCTTGGGCTTTTGTTTTCCTCTTTCTGCTCTCAGGAATAAGTCTGATTCAGTTAGTTGTACCTTGTGTGAATATAAGCCCAAATATTACCTCTACCAAGTCCTTGTCTTTAGGTCTACTTTTCAGTGAGGAATGAAGCACTTTCTCCCATGCTAAGGAAGTTCAGGCGTTAGAAGTTAAAGAAAGTCATGATTTGGGGAGATTGCCTTCTCAAAACGTCTTGTAGATCACCCGCCCTACTAACAGGTGAAGTCATTTGGGGATGGACAGTTCAGAGCCATCCATTGGAATTGTACCTTTCACATCAGTTGCGCTATGGGTAAACATCCATCAGTTTTGCCAAGTTTTGTCGTTCTCCTCTTAGGGTTATTTCCAGGATGTCACTTCACATAAATGTCTCCTGGTCATCATTTACTTTGACTGGTTCAACTTTTCTCCCAGATGATTGCGTAGAGGAAGTTTATGAACCATAACTATATGTATGTTCTATGTATTTTCCCCTCAGTGTCAAAGTCCATTCTTGACTTTTGTGGGTGATTTCTCAGGGGGAGAACATGCTCCTTGCATCAAGAGAACACATTCCCATCCAGGCTCCTTCTCACTGAAGCCTGGGCACGTCGACGAGCAGCAATGTGAAGACTTGCTCTGAGATAGCCCTTCCGACCCGCACTGCACGCCAAGAGTGCTCCTGAATGGAGAGCTGGGGCTAGACCACAGCCCCACCCGGAGTCCCTTATCGCTTGGGATGGTTTGGAGTGGGAGGAGGGGGTGCACTTCTGATATTGTCACAGGAGTCTGTCTGTTTGACCCTGAAGTCACCACGAGAGTTTCCAGGTTGTAAGATTTCCACTCTCACTCAGACCCCTGACAGTCTGGGATTTATTTTCTGCCACTTTTGGTCTCACATCAACATGTAAAGCAGACTCCTACAACCACTTTATATTCGGTAGTAAACTCTCTCTTTTTCCTCATACAACATCTTCAGTTTGACATGGCGAAGATGCCCCACCTGGTTACACACTAGAATTTAAACAAGCTAATGCACTTGAAAGGATAGTTTTTCTGGGGACATGCACGTGGCTCTGATGAATCCCTAATTGCCCAGGCAGGGCACCCAGAGTGAAGACTTAGGGAAGAAAGGCCAGCCATCTTGATAAGCTATTGCATCTGTCTTCCCACCAAAAGGTGTCAGTGTGCGTGCGGCTTAGGTCAAAAGAAATTAGTCTGCACACTCAGTCTCAATCTGGTTTCTAATTGGCTCTTATCTGTAGCCTGAAATTAGCTTACATCTTGGCAGAACTAAACACTCCAAACTCAGGGGAAGTTTTGCCAAACTTAAAGAACAGAGTGTAGACCAGCATTTGTGTCTGAGACATGTGCTCGTTTATTGGTGTTTATTTCTCGAAGAACATAATGTTTTCAGCACACTTACGTGTTCCCAAATGTATTTCCACGTTGTCAGAGATTGTAAACACCAGCCCCATGGCCCATCATCTCCACAGCCAGAGTATACCTACTCTTCTTAGTCTTTACTGTCAATAAGCCTCCGCTGAACCAGAAGTCGCAAGGAAAATCAACTTTAGGATCAGATGAGGAAGGGCAAAACAGAACTCTTATGCTGGAGATGGCCACAGTCACATCTTCACTCAGAAGGCCCTAAGTAGCAAAGACAGCATCAACCGCCACCACGAGAACGGCAGCTGCTTCTCCTGAGCACTTTCTGGGTGTAGTCCTGTGCTGAGCTCCTTACATGCATTATCTCTAAACAACCCTGTGAGATAGTTACTATTCATATGCCATTTTATGGAAAAGGAAACTGAGGCACAGCTTCTTGCCTGTAGTCATACAAGTAAATGATGGGACCAACTTGTCAGGGTGTCTAACTCGATGATTATACTACGTGCCTCTTGTTAGTTGTTACTTAGTATTTTCTGTAAACTGGGTCAGCAAAGAGTTAAAGAGAGACTAGACTTTTCTTTAGTCTGATCAGCCTGACAGTGACCCATGGAATCGGTTCCACATCCATAATTCGTGGGAGAAAAACAACGTCATGTGGCAAGGCTCAGGATACCAGGACAGGAATGTCACATGAACCTGTGATCCAGCCATTTTCAGTTTGGTAATCAGCCAAGTCCCAGGGGTGGGAAAGTGTAACCAAACAGAGCATACAGGAGACCAACAGAAGACAGTGTGTCCATGCACTCATGGAAACCGAGAGGAGTGGCTCTACCCTTAGCAGCATCCCCAGACTTGTATCTTCCTCTTCTAGGAGAGTCCACAGTCACATCACATGCTTCAGGTCCCCAAATTATGGAACCTCCCTTTCTTCCTTCACTTCATTGGCAGATATGCCATCTTATCACTCCCCAAATTCAAAATCAGAGTTGCCTCTGAGTAACACATTTACCTTTGTGCCCTAAAACCAGTCTTCTCATAGAGGTGTAGCATCATCTACCCAGTTGCTGATCAAGGGACTCACTCTCACGCCGCTGATGTGAGCCATCGTCCTTCACTTGAAAGCAAACAAGAAACAGGAGGACTGTTGCTTTTCCTGATATTCAGCCCACATTGACTGTATTTGAGTAACCCCAATGTGCTGCTGTCCCGTATAGTGCCAATGAACCCAAACTGAAATTTTCCTGTATCTACTGCCACAGCCTTCTTCCAGAAAATGTTCACCACTCTCCCAAGATCATGGTAAATTACTCTGCTAAGCCTCTTTCCTGCCAGTCTCTCTGTAGCCCTTCTTAAATAAGATGCTGGACTGTCTTCAAATACTGAATGGGACACATCCTTCTCCAACTTCCGGGAACGCTCCCAGTCTGTGGGTCTTGGCCTTGAAACACCCATTATCCTTCCTTCATTCCTTGGACTTTATTGTTTGGTCTCAACCTTCACTTCAGACAAGCAAATAGCCAAAACTCTTAAGGAGGAGGGGCTATTTTTCTTGAGCTGATAAGACTGTAGAGAACTGACCTTGCTATACTCATAATAGAAATGCTCAGACTCTACTGACCCTGAGCTTCCGGCCCATCTTCCTAATAGGATGGAGCTCGCGAAGATTCCCACACATATTTCTCTTGTAATATGGTTACCGGCAGGGGTGAACCATTCAGATGTCCTGAGTAGAAACTCAGAAACATCTCAATACTTGCCTCTCCTTCACTTTACAGTCGGTCTGTCCACCACCACTACCCTTCCATGTGCACATCTCTCAAATCTATCTCTTCTCCACCACTGCTATCTTAGTTTAGACTCTAATGGCATCTTGATTGGACTATTGCAGTAGTCTACTAAATGCCCAGCATGCCTCCAGTTTCTTAATATCACAATTTTGCCACTAGTGATTTTTCTAGAGTGTAAATCTAATTATTTCAACTCCTACTGCTACAGGGGGAAAAAAGCACACACACACACACTTTCCTAAGCTTAGCATTCAAGATCCTGTATAATTTGGCCTCAAATTACTTTCTGATCTCACCTAAAACAACTCTGCCCACCTCAACATGCATAACCCTCACTGTCTAACCACATATTACTTACCCCATCAATAGTTGAGAAAACTGAGGTTTAGAGGCTGAGTAATTTGTCCCGAAGTTACAAATGCAGTTGGTGATAGAAGTGAGATTTGAACCCGTCCAGCCCGGATCCAGGGTCCCAGCTCTTAGCTACTGTACCACACTGAAATAACGAATAAAACGAGGGGAGTTTTTCAGTTTACTATAGTTCATTTTCTTATTTCCCCAGCACAAATTTAAATATTTGAATGATTAATTATTTCCGATTAATTTTGGTCATACTCAAGCTCCACTGATATTCATTCGAATCCTATGGGGTGGGGGTGGGGTGAAGTACCAGATTTGGGTCCCTGTGTGATGTTCTCAAGGCTACACGACAGTCCCCAACCTCAGCGGGTGACTTTCAAACTCCTCCATTGTCTTGCTGTATTTGTGTGCTCAATATCCAGTCACTCTTCCTTTACTGAAAATGTCATTTTTTACACGTGGCCATCAAATACAGTTCTTAGAAGAATTGGTTTCTCCTCCGCCACCACCCAGCCCCTGTCAGCAGGGGCTTGAAAGAACCCAAACCACACCTAAGACTATTGGAACTCACACAATGAGACTAAGCCCTAGCAGTATTTCCGTGC
Source organism: Equus asinus (assembly GCF_041296235.1). NCBI lineage: Eukaryota > Metazoa > Chordata > Mammalia > Perissodactyla > Equidae > Equus > Equus asinus. Next base: position 88,844,008 of record NC_091810.1, on the reverse strand, counting down.
CTTTCCGGAGGTGCTAAGTGATAAGGATCAGAATGGATTTCGTTAGCTTTAATGGGAGAAGTGAGCCTTTTGTTAGTTACTTATCTTACTTCCCCTCTAAGAAAAACCCACCTTTGGAGCGTTCTTTCTGGCCGTGATTGGATATGGGAGCATCCTGAGGTTTCAATAAGTCTAATAACACTCACGCAAGAATGGAGGTGCGATGGAAGGGGGTGCGTTATGGTGCACAGAGTGCTTTGCTCTAAAATGGAGCTGGCCGCTCGCTGTGAACGAGGACCCTGGAACGAGCTGCTCCGGGGCACAGCTGGCAGTGTGTGCAGAGCTCGCTTCCATTTTCATTTGAATACCGCAGAGGAAGCGCCCAACTTGCTTAAAATTAAAAGGTACATCAAGAATGCAAAACCCAGTATAAAATTTTAACCAGCTTTTTTAGTTGCTTTTTAATCCTTTGCTGGTTCATCATTTCTCTATATTTTTAGAAATTTTCTTGGGCTGTGTGGTTGTTCATCCATCCGCCCTTGGCTTCCCCTTCTAAGGCCGCAGGCCCTTTATAATGACTTATGCACCAGCTGCGCCTGTTCCTTACGCAAATGCGTGTTTCCTCTTCCCCTTCCTTCTCTGTGCTCTCTTTCTGCTCAGTCCTACCCAATCCCTCTCTTGTCCTTCCTCAGACACTTTCCTTTCCTTCTTTGTTGCCCTCTCACCCTGCTAGCCTACCAGTAAATTGTAAATAAATTCCACTCTAGGAAGCTTAGCCCTCCTTCAACAGAAATGACATTTTCCTATGAAATCAGAAATCTCTGCCATACACTGGCCACTCCCTGTGGCCCAGTTGTAGCTGTTACTGTTGCCTAGTGCAGATCTGAGGACTAGGAAAATTGCTCTCTGACCTCAGTGAGCGGTGAGCATGGCAGGACCGAGCTCTGGGCCCACTGTTAAACAAAAAAAAAGCACTGATAATGATAAAAATAATAACATGGACAATAACTGCTAATACTTCCTGAGAGCTTACTAGGTACCAGTTCCTAAGCTGTCCGCTTTACAAGTATTTCCTTGTTTCATACTCACCACAACCCGGGAGGCAGGTTCTGTTTTTATCCTCACTGTACTAACAAGGAAACTGAGGCACAGTGAGTGATGCAATCACACAGCAGTGAGCGGCTCTTCACAGCTGCCTTTCCCCGAGCCCTCAACAACCACAGGGTGGTCCTGAGTCCTGGGATGCCAGCTAGAGCTGCAATACGGTGAAGAGCACAGGCTTGCCCTGCACGGCTGGGTACAGTCAGACCGGTGAACACAGAGGAGGCCTGGGGTGCCATGGCCAGAGCAGGGTGATCACAGGTGCCACATCAGGGCCAGGTCTGGAGCAGAGAACAGAGTTGGAGGTGTACAGCTACTTGCAGTCCAAGTCAGCGAGAACTTTAAGTGATGGGGGATCTGAACCAAGTTAGGGCAACAAGATGGGTGGTCCACGTGGTGATCAGAAGAGGAGGGCATTAGTGGGAAGTTCAGGAAAGGTGGCTGGGCATCCCAGGTGCCCAGTAGTGGCCAGGATGGCCCAGATCACCAGCTGGAGTTTGGAGGGAGGGGTTTCAGTTGATGGGAGAGGCACTGGCAGATCCGAGCAGGGCCAGAGCTCGGGGACCATACTGAGTACTGGGCTCAGAAACACAGACAGGCGCAGTTCCAACCCTGGCACACTGTGTGCGGATCAGACGAGCAGAAAGCGTGGCTGTATGCTGTGGGGAAGGTGCTAAGAGCCTTGGATAACACAGAGCTTGGACTTCATCCCATCCGCCTGTGATCTCACCTGGGCGCTGCTGTATACACACATGGCACCACAAGCCAGATGACATCGTGTCTTCTTTCTAATAATCTCTCAAGAACCCATAGTGTGTAAATGATCTTTCATGCATAGAAGTGAGTGGATTCAAGGTTAACCCTAAAAGAATGTCACTTTCACATTCTGACTTGCTTTCTTAAAGAGGAGAGTAAGAGATACAGATGCAGCTGGCATGTTGGCTTAACCCTGGGGATGCTGTGTGAATGTGCCATGCATGCCGATATCAGTTTCTGTATCACAATCGAGAAAAGGCAGAAAGTTGCCCTCAGAGGCATGGGGAGTTGCCCTGGGGGTGTGCGGGGGAGGTGGGGCAGAGAACAACTGCGTTTTCTTGTAAGCCCTTCTATAAGATTTCAATTTTATTATTTTGTTGTGTGTATGTGTGTGTATTATAAACTTGAAAAGAAAAAAAGTATTAAATTCGACTATGAGGTTATCGGTCCCATACTGAATTAAAAGCGGGGACACATAGAGAGAACATGCAACAATCGTTGCAGGCAAGAAAGCAAGGCCATCTAACTGGCAGATACAGGAATTTCAGAAAGAAAAAGCATAGCAGCCGGGGACCATTTAATGTGGGCCTGAAGAGGCTCGTGTACGTCCAAGAAGTCATTATAACACGGCAACGGTGAGATTTTATGGGGCCGGTGGCGATACTGAGACCTCGAGTAATGAGCAAGGTATCCCCATCACACTCTGTTTAAGGCAGGGAGCCAGATCTCAGCAAGATTTTTATCAAAAGGAGCTAAAATCATAAGTGAAGGAGGCATCATTTTTATGTGCCTTTCCTTCATAGCGCTTAAACTAGAACACGTTTTTTTTTTAGACTTTTCTAATTAGATTTGCCAAATCGTATGCCCTGTGAGGGCAGGGACTACGTCTGTTTTGTTCACCCCAGCTGCCCCAGAAGGGAAATAACTTTCACAGGGTTTCTCTTTCCTCAAGCCGCTTGAGATGTTTAGTCTGCTCCAGGCCAAGCAGGCTGCAAACCCGGCCCCAGGAGCAGACCCCGACCTTCCTGAGATGGAGGAGGGAGGAGGCACGTGTTTGCTCCCAGTAGAGCAGCATCATGTCGCAGGCCTCCGAGGTGCTTTTCACGGAGTCCCGCACAAAACTGAAGAACCTAATCCGCTGCCGTCACTGCTCAGCTCCATCTGGCTGCTGGAATAATTGAAACTAGAAACGTTTGCTTTGATCGCTGCTGGGGAGGAAAGCTTAAATTTTAGTGGAAAACCTCACTACTGCCTCAAACTTTAAACGTAGGGTGGCTTGTGAAACCTGATTTCTGTTCTCACCAGTTTTCTACACAGATAACTAGAAAAAGGCTCTAAACAGATGCAGCTACTTCTGGACCCTCAGTTCAATTCACAGCCTCCAAGGTGCCCGGTAGCCCCTGGTGGGGGGAGGGGCGGATCTAGGCTCACCCAGTAACAGAGGCTCCTAGGGGCTCCCAGCGTCAGCTGGTGCACTCAGCTTCACCCGAGGCTTGAGGGTGGCCCAGCTCCTGAGAGAGGGGGCCGGGGGCCTCAACTCTTGGACCCCATTGTTCACAGGATCTGGACTCAGGCCAGTGGCACCCCAAGGTCACTGCCTGGACCCACCTCGGGAGGCTGGGCCTTAACTCCCCCTCCACTCTCTCTCCCCTACCGCTTCCTCCTTTCCTTCCTCCTCTCACCTGCTGCATCCTTCCAGCCTCCCTCCGCCCTTCACTTCCCCTTCTTATTCTCCTCCCTGCCACCTTCTCCCCCTCCCTACCCTCTCTCTTTTTCTCTTTCCTCCCCCTCCTCCTTTCCCTCCCTCTTCCCTCCTCCCTTCCTTCTCACCCTCCAACTTCAGTGAAATAGATCAAATCGCTCTTGCTACTCTAAGGAATCAAAGGTTAGTCCCCACTGAGCCCCTTCCCAGTTACCTGAGGGCCAAAAGTTCAGCACGCAATGACTGGCTACCCACTCCAACCCCTGGGTTAGAGCGACAGGCTCTTCCGCCCAGAGGACACCCAGTGTCCAAGAATCAGAGGTATTTTAAGCAGCTGCCTCTCCACCGCTGCCGCTTTCCTTTGACACGCTGACGAGTCTCCTGCCTTCCCTTCCTCCACCAGAGAACAGAACTACAACTACGAGGGACCTGAAGAAGTGTTTACAGGAGCAGGAGCCCAAGGAAAGACTCTAAAGCTCTAGAAATTGTGCGTTCCCAGGAAAGGCCCTGGTGGAGCCTGAGCCAGGTGTCTGGGCGCCGCTCCCCCCACCCCCTTGCCCCCGACCCGGCCCCACTGCAGGCAGAGGCCCACTGTCCGGAGCAGAGGAAGTTCAAGCTCCAGGCCCCTCACTTGCTCTGGGCCTTCCAAGGCCCTGGGAAGAGCCCCAGCATCATGTTCCCATGGTCCTGTGTTTTTGTAAGATTTGCAAAAGGAATATATTTAACCGCTGTGGGGTTGGATGGCCGTTTCTTTCCACTACAACTTCCCCTCTGTCATATGTCTCCTCTGGTCAGTTGGCCCTGGAGTGGCTTTGAGCATTTGGGGGGTCCGAGGAAGGGAAAGCAGAACTGGAAATGCATTTAGTTTATATATAGTGGGATAGGTTTGTGTGGTCTGCAGTCACTTCTGAGCGTGGGCAGGTCACTGCTGGCCATCCCTGTGCAGGAGCAGCTTATAGCAATAGCGCCACAAGGCTGCATCAAAGATGGACATGTCTTAGAAGTCCATGGTTAGTGGAGGAAAACAAGGCTTTAATTGCTCTGAGCCAGAAGCTGTCTGTGGAAAATTCTTTCAATCAGGAGATGTGTAAAATTCACAGTGGAGGGTTCTGCTTTCATTGATGCCCCGTCAACAGGGAAATTCAGTAACATTCTCAGTGATGCAGCATATATACTGATGAGCACACTGGGCGTTGTTTATGAGAATCTCACGAAATGAAATCTATCAGAAATCTTGGGTTTGAGGGCGTTAACCTGCCCCAGTACCTCACATGGCAGGTGTGTCTGTGTGAGGAAGCAGGTTTGAATGACTCCCCGTTATCAATAGTCTGATCAGTCTTGCTGGAGGAAAGACTTCCTTATCTTCCGGTTCTCTCATTCAAATCATTATCATCTAAAGAGAGTATCAAAGTATGCCAGCAACATTTACAGAGGAGGAGGTTCTTTTAGAGATGTGTCAGGCAGTTAATTCATTAGAATATTAAGTGTTTTATAGATTTTGAGATATCTTTTACACTTGCCAGATTTTAAAATTATGAAATGTTTTGTAGTTTATTTTTCTTTCTAAAGAGTCACTTTCATTCCTAATTTTTTCCTATTTGTATTTTTGTATTAATTTCCTTAAACGGAGCCCCCCAAGTTGTGTAAGCCTCAGGCCCCATAAGCCTGCATCCTCCCTCCAGGCAGCCTCGGAGAGCATCTGGACAAAGGACCGGTTTTTTCTGTCTCTGGGATCCTGCTCCAGCCTGAGCCCCCCCACCCCCTGCCCCCGTTCCCGGAGCAGTTTGGTCAATGAGTCCTGCAGGGGTGGCAGGTGGCCTTTCCTCCAGGTTTCCTGTCTTGGGCTGTGGAGGTCGTTTTCCTGAGGGCTCCTATCACGGGATCTCAGGCTCCCGCCCTTGTTGGGAAAAACAGCAGCAAGGAGCAGCTGTTGGTGCTCCGTCTCACCAGCTGTGCTGAGGCCCAGCTGTGCAAGGGCTCACTGGCCATGAATCTGTTTGAAGTTCTTTTGATTCCGGGAGAGGCAGGATGGTTTTCTGCCAAACCTGATTCGTATTGTGTTTGGTTCAGGTGATCCGATGCACAAGACGGTCTCGCCTCATCTGCAGCAAGGCCCTTACAGTTTTCTGTTTTCTTTAACAGAGTTGGCGTGGATCTGGATGAAGATCTGAAGGAGAGGCCCTCCTCACACCAGGCAAGTCAAAGAAGCCAATGCATGGAGTATAGAGATGTAAAATGTTCTGTTCCATGCAGTGTTCCAAGCTTGTCCACCATGTGGCCCAGGGGCCTATTCTAAAGGGGCTCGCCTCCACAGATAAAACAAATCAGATGGCTGTAAAATACATGGGAATCAGGGTGTCAATAACCTTTGCGTAACATCTAAAGTGCTTTGAACTAGCATACACTCGTGCCCCCTCTGTGGCAGTAGGAAGCCTGGAATCTCTGCAGTGCGGGAGCAGGAGCAAGAGCACAGCTCTCGGAATCAGGCAGCCTAGGGCTCAGATCCCTGTCCGGCAACAGGCCAGCTCGGCGAGCTCAGTGCAACTAACCCGATGCACGTCCGATGAGTGTTGGGCTCACAAAAAATGGACCCGTGTCTCCTGCATGACTTCTCATTTATCAGGTCTAGGGATACAGAAAATTGAACATTTGCAAAAGCAAGGCAAAACCGTCTAGGTGATCCATTCCTGACTTAGCTGAGCAACCGTTATCTGCTGAGACCTGAAAATCCTGAGGGAAACTCGTTTAGAACAATGTGCTGTTCCCTCAAGTAAGGGAAGTGTATTCTCCAAACTCTGACGTGAGCCTAACATTGGAGTAGAATCCGTCATCAGCAATTTTGCATTAGTCATTTTTAACTCAGCCCTTAAAACAAACAATTGTGTAGAAATGTTGCACCTTTCAGCGAAATTGCAAGCACACAGACGTGATAGAATCACATTGTGGATAAGTGATGTTGCTTAATGAATTGTTATGATCTTCTCCGGACTGGAAGAGGACCCGTCTCTCTTGGAGGGCAGGCTTTTTCCCCGCAATCCGTCAATAAGGCACAGCTAGTTGGTGCTGCCGGGCAGGAACTGCCGCTGTCCCGGTTCACACAGACATCAAGAAGGACAGAGACTATGTGCTGGAAAATTAAGTTGCTGATGATCCTGGCTCACATGTACTTTGAATTTTTTTGTCACTTGTGTTCCAAGGCCAGGCTGGGGCTATTTTCACAGACTTCATTGCGCAGAAAACGCACCTAACTACAGGATGAGGACAGCGGGGTGCCAGCGCACGGGGATGAGGGCCAGCCTGGTGACCTTAGGAAGCGGATCAAAGCCCGTCTCCTCACCCTGGTGGGCTGTAATGAGAAGTTAGTAAGGGCTGGTGGTAGCTGATTCTTACAAAGCATTTTCATCTCATAGAGGTCAACCAATCCATTCTCCTACTTTCAAGCAAAACTTTTATCTAAATTTTGTCCTTCTCTTACATCTTTTTCTTTAAAAGAGAAAAGATAGAATAAGAAAATTCATGAAAGAAAACTCTTCATCTTCCCACAACTGCCTAATATTTTACAATCACGTATAATTATGGGTAAGATTACCTAGTAGCCTAACTCATTCTTTTTGCAATTTAAATGTATTTTATTTTAGCTCATTCACACCATTTTTAATTCAGTAATAACTCTTATCTGAATAACTGAAACCAGTAGAAAGTATTTTTTTGTTAGATAAATGACATAGTACAGTGAAAACTACATGGTATTTGGATCTAGGGCAAGGTTTCATATCTTTGAATCTCGTTTTGTTTATCTGTAAAGTGTGAGTGAGAGTAATGTCCACTTCTCCAGGTTATCATGACAATCGAGTGAAATTCTGTTTATAAAAACTACCTAACTTTATTTAGTTAAACCCGTCTTCTCTTATAAAGGATTTGAAGCAGCTTACACCACTACATATAATGAAATAATAGCAAAATATTTTTTAAAGAATTTTAAAAATCAGCAAAAGAAAATTAGTAAGAGCAGAAAGTCAAAACCAGACAAGTAAAAAGAATTATGAACAAGCAGATCATAAGCTTCTATATACTGACTGTAGTTGAACCACAAGTAAGCTTTCTGGTAGCCAAAGGGGGGAAAAGGAAATAATAATCACTAAGATACTGGATTATTATCATTAGAGGGGAAAATCATACTCTCTCCTCAAGCAGTACAAAACTTCACAGGCCGCCATGTTTTAAAAGATGTTTCCCACTCGGACCTTCCTGGAGAGGATGCTTAAAGAGCCATCCAAATGCAAACTAACTAGCCTTGTTATCATCTGCATGGTTCCTGCTGAACTGCTGCTGCTTCAAAATAATTTTATTTTTAAGAAGCATCCTGGAAGTGTTTTTATTCCTGGTAATTTTTGACTACCAAGACAGCTACATTTCAGAAAGAGGTTTTCTCCACATCTTGGAATAATTCTTATCATCAGTGTCAAGTACAGGAAACAGTGGGCGTGGGCCAGAGGTTACAAACCACAGTGTCCATGCAGCTACCGCTCAACCTGGACAGAGGTGGGGTTTTGGTACTTTCCAAACCATGTGTCAGGAACCTCTCTGCCCTCATTTTGCCTGACAGCTCTTTGCTTATATCAGCATTGCTTTTTTTGTCAGACGACGGAGCATAAACTCATTCTTAGGAGGGTTGCGTGTTTCCACTTGGCTTGCATTTATTATCATGCACTTGCGTTAACAAATAGGATAATCTTTGCATCAGTCAACCTCTAAAAAAAAATACTCTATTCTTACGAAAAGCTAAAGATTTCACAAATAGTGATGGCAATTACTGATCATATACTCTCAAAATCAATAATAAGCGTATGTAATGGTATGTACATATTTTTAAAGGAATTTCCTCTTGCTCTGTTTATGGAGAGTAAAATACCCTTCAGGAAATAAGAACTTGTAGCTGAGACTAACCAGCAACGTCACGATTTTCCTTTTTGCCTTGTAACACCTTTAGACTGTGAATGGCATTACATTCTTACTTGTACCAGACCCAGAAGCTTCAGAAAGCATGTTCCATGGGCAGGTTTTAAACTTAAGTAAGTACTCTAGGCAAATGTGCTACTTTGAGAAATGGAGGGTATTGCAGTGGAGAATTTTGTCTCTTAAATGTTAAAAATCAAAAACAGAAAAACCTCAGACACCACCCCCCCATAGGAAATTTTCCTTGTAATTGATTCTGTGTCCTCGGAAGCACAACATTACGGACACAGTGACTCGCTGGAGCACCACACCTGCCTTAATCTTTTAATAGAAACTCCTGCCGCCCAAGAAGGGCTGCACTATTTTTCCCTCTTTGCCATTTTTTCATGATCATCCTAATATTGTTGCGTACTGACTGTTGTTGGTAACACTGTTCTGAGTTCTTGATTTCTACTAACTCACTTAGTTTCCAAGATAGCCCTCTGAGAGGCACTATTGCTATCCCCATATTTCAAACAAGGAAACTGTATACAGAGAAGTTAAGTCACTTGCACAAGGACACAGAGCGGGAAGAGGCAGAATTTGAACCCCAGACAATCTGGTTCCAGACTTCCACTCTTGTTTTTTTTTTTAATTTTTTTATTGAGTTAATGATAGCTTACAATCTTGTGAAATTTCAGTTGTATATTATTGTCTGTCAGTCGTGTTGTAGGTGCAACCCTTCATCCTTTGTGCTCACCCCCACCCCCCTTTTCCCCTGGTAGCCACTAATCTGTTCTCTTTGTCCACATGTTTAAATTCCTCATATGAGTGGAGTCATACAGAGATTGTCCTTTTCTATCTGGCTTATTTCACTTAACATAATTCCCTCAAGGTCAATCCATGTTGTTGCAAATGGGATGATTTTGTTCTTTTTTACGGCTGAGTAGTATTCCATTGTGTATATATGTACCACATCTTCTTTATCCAATCATCTGTTGATGGGGACTTAGGTTGCTTCCACATCTTGGCTATTGTAAATAATGCTGCAATAAACATTGGGGTGCATAGCCCTTTTGAAATTGCTGGCTTCAAGCTCTCTGGATAGATAACCCAGTAGTGGAATAGCTGGATCATATGGTTGTTCTATTTTTAATTTTTTGAGAAATCTCCATACTGTTTTCCATAGTGGCTGCACCAGTTTGCATTCCCACCAGCAGTGTATGAGTGTTCCTTTTTCTCCACAACCTGTCCGACATTTGTTACTATTTTTTTTAGTTGTTTTTATCATTCTAATGGGTGCAAGGTGATATCTTAGTGTAGTTTTGATTTGCATTTCCCTGATGATCAGCGATGATGAACATCTTTTCATGTGCCTATCCTTTTCAGACTTCCACTCTTAACTGACATGCATGTATTCATTCATTCAACCATTCATTCATTCATTCATACAGCCCACCCAGGTCAGGTACTAATGTAGGTGTGAGGAGGATGCTGCAGGCACCACCTCAAAGTCTTCACCCTCCCAGAGCTTGTGCTCTAATGGGGACACTGATGAGAAACGGAAACAACTACAGACTGTCAGTTCAGAGGATGATGACAATAAAGCAGAGAAGGGTATGGAGAACAATGGAGGGGAGGCAATTGGCTGGTCAGGGCAGGTCTCTCTGCGGAAGCAGCCTTCGATCAGAGGCCTTAATGATGTGTAGCAGCGAGCCATGTAGGATCTGGGGTCAAACATTCCAGGCAGAGGGCACTGCAGGTCACAATGGGTTGTGGTATGCTCGCCGAGCACAGGAAGGCCAGTGTGGCTGGAGCCAGGCAAGCAAGGCGGTAGCGGATGGACATGAAGTGAGAGACAGAGAGGGGCCAGACCATTGGCTGTGGTGTTGAGTTTTATTTTATTCTTCGTATGATAGAGGTAAAAATTCTTCAAGGTTTGGGGCTTGGAAGCAATGGAACCAACCCTTTTTAAAAATGCATTTTTCTCCCATCTCCACTCTGCCAACTGTTACGATGAGGTTAATTTTCATCTTTTGTAACATAATTTTAATTTTTAACGCTATGCTTGCTTCTCTGTGTGCTCTCTTAATGCTAACTTCCAATTTTATCTTTGCTTCCAATAGTCCCTTCCTTGAAATTCTGGTTTAGGTCATCATTTATGCTTGTATGTAACCTGGGTGGATCAGTTCTGGTCACTGCAGCTCGAGAAAGTCAGAGCAGGGCTGAGAAAAGCCCAGAGAAGAGCAATGTTAATAACTGAACAGAGAGAGATTAAAAGGATGAGGATTTCTCCAGCTGGTCCAGAAAGACCAGCACTGAGGAGGGAGACAGGAAGTGACCGTAAACACATGAAGAGCATGAGTAAGGTGGACAAAGACTTGTTTGCCAACTCTCAGAAAATCGTAACCTGGAATGCCCTAAAATCTGAAAGAGCTCCTCTGCGGAAGGATGAACGTATTTGTTCTTCTGCACAATTGATCCTTTTCCTCAGAGTCATCTAGAGCTGCAAAGCCTGGAAATGTAAGTAGGTTCAGGAAGGGAAGAGATTAATTAACAGATGGTAGGGTCATCTAATCATTAAATAAAATTTACTTTGCCTTGCGAATATTTTCAAATATCCCTAATAAACTTACAGAAAACAGAATAAAGATTCCCACATATATATCCCCCCGATTTGACAGTGATCAACATTTTTCCCTGCTTGCTCCTGTGCTGTTGGAGTTGGCCTCATAGAATGTAAATTCCACACTACACTCCCGCAAATATTTCAGAAATAGAATACTAGGCTCTGGGATTGATCTAAACTAGATGAGGGTTTTTTATGTTACATTACAACTAATAGTATTTTGAGAAAAATAAAATGAGCAAATATCTCGGGTTTTCCCTTGGCCAACATTGAATTTTTTGGTTATACTTACTCATGGCTTATACATCCAAAAGTATATGCCCTCCTTACTAACTTTCTACTACTTATGGCTAAATTCCATATGTTTGCCCTACCTGAAGATTCTACAATTACCTGCTGTAGAAAGCAGAAATAACGATGAGGAAGAGGAAGTGGAGGAAGACGGCAACTACAATTTAGTGAGCGTTTTTTTATACATTAGCTGCCCTATATAAAATCACACTTAGTCTTTACCTTGACCAATCAAGATACCTATTATAACCCCCATTTTATAAATGATAAAGTTGAAGTTCAAAGAATGAAAGTAACTTGCCCAAGAGAACAACAACAAAACTCCAGCCCCTTCAGCAACCGCCAAACTCCCATCTCTTGTTCCTTAACTCAGAGAGACTGCTGCATTCTGCTTGGACCCCACCTCCTTGCTCTACAACTGGGCGGGGCCTCTAGAGAGAAGGTCAAGGAGAATATAGGGCTCACCTCATTTGTTTTCCTTCTCTTGGAGTTCACAGTCCTTTGCTGTCTGTTAACCAATACTTGAATTCTATCATATATTTACGATACTAGTTACTCTCTCATGGCCAGCCATTATAAATTTTGGAAGTAATTTTGTAGGGGGAAACATTGTTTTGTTGTATTTTGTTTTCAGAAAAATACATAATAGTATATACTCAAATCACAAGTCTAAATGTAAGACTTATCTGTGCTGTGGTGTTTGTGATTCGGGGGTGCTGTCACTAGGGGATGGCATGAGCTGGAATCTTCTTGTTCCAAGGTGCATTTTCGATTAGGAGTGTGTGCGTGGGTACGTGTGTGTACATGTATATAAAAGAGTTAGCACACTAACCAAACGATGATAAAAATGAGGCATTAGTTAAGAATGCTGTGAAGCAGGTACAGTGAGATGGGGTGAACTTCCCCCTGCCTGTAAGCTGAGCCATCATTTCGTGTCTTTGTATTCAATCTGCAATCCGTGCCATGGTGTGCTGGACCTGGGATAATTTTTTATCTGCTTTTAATGGGGAAGCGTTTTCTACACCACAAATATGTTACCCTTGTGAATACACTTTGTAAACCACAAAGAGTTATGCCTCATCATTTTATTATCTCTTCCCAACTCCCACTCCAATGCCTTCTACATCTAGAATTTATGATTCCAGTATATAGTTATATTAGCTTTCTATCGCTGCATCAATAATTATTCCCAAAATCAGTACCTAAAACAATAAATATTTATGATCTCACAGTTTCTCTGGGTCAGGAATTTGAAAGCAACTTAGCTGAGTGTTTCCAATTCAGAGTCTCTCATGAGGTTTCAGTCAGATGTCAGCCAGAGTGATGGTCATCTGAAGGCTTCGCTGGGGCTGAAGGATCCACTTCCATGTGGGCAGGAGGCCTCAGTTCCTTGCTAGCTATTGGCAAGGAGACTCAATTCCTCACCACATGGATCTCTCCATAGAGCTGCTTGAGGGTCCTCACAATATGGCAGCTGACTTCCCTCAAGGGTCCCAGAGAGACAGCAAGGAGGAAGCCCAATATGTTTTTATGGCATGGCCTTGGATACAACACACCAGCACTTCTGCCCATTCTGTTGATTAAAAATGAGTCACTAAGTACAGTCCACACTCAATAGGAAGGGAAATTAGTCTCCATATTTTAAAAGGAGAAATAACAGAGAATTTGTGGGTATACATTTTAAAACCACCTCAATATTATATGTACCTGAACCAAACAATTTATTTGCCTGTGGATTAACTTCAATCTCTTATACAGACAAAGTTATTTGAACCTGGCCCTTTCTTTGTAGCTGAACCATGAGTTTAGCCCATCTGGTAGTATATCTATGATATCTACATGTCATCCTAACAGTTTTACCCATCCTTGACTCCATTTTTTCCTCCCTAAGCATATATTTTCTAACTATACCTTCTTGGAACATTTATGAATTTATCATGGTGGGGGGAAGGTAAGAATATTTGTATAAAGTACTTTCTATGTGGAGGTTAAGAATTCATGATTTACCTTTCGTGTGTGTGTGTGTGTGTGTGTCAGGAAGATTTGCCCTGACCTAATGTCTGTGCCAGTCTTCCTCTATTTTGTATGTGGGACACCTCCACATCATGGCTGATGAGTGGAATAGGTCCACATCCGGGATCCAAACTGGCAAACTCTAGGCCGCCAAAGTGGAGCAAGCAGAAATTTAACCACTGGGCCACAGGGCCAGCCCCATGATTTACCTTTTAAAATGTAAATTTGAAAAAAAATCCTATTGACCCTCAATTGTATTATGCTCCCTCTTCAGAATCCAGAAATCTTTCTTTCTAAGGGCACAGAATCTGGTCCTCTTGCTGGTAATCAGAAAATCTAGGCAATAAACTTGAAATTATTACACAAATAGATTCCAAAGTAGGGGGAGATGGTGGGGCAGAGTATTGCTGTCAGATTCCATCCCCAGGCACTGCTTGAAAAAGTGCTTTGGAACCTCAACAGATTTGTTATGATGATTATTGTCTTCGTTATCATTCTGCGCAACTTCCGCTGACATCAGTATTGAATATGAAACCTTGAGAAGTAGATAGGAAAATCTCTCTCTCTTAATCCATTGAATCTTCCAGAAACGAGGAGCGATCCCACATGATGGTCCCAGAGCAGCACTCATCCAGATCACTTAGGGAAGGCCCCACATTTGGATATTGAGAGAGGAATGTATTTCCATCTGCTTAGTTCTTTTTCATTGAAGTTAATACAACAAACAATCCCTCCTTGCTTCAGGGTCTGGTTTTCACAGATTTCTGGCTAGAGCCTTTTCTTTTCTCTCAGGGGTCCAAAGAAGCGGAAAACAAAGAGGACTGGTAATTTTCCTGTTGCTCCCTCTCTGGGGCCGTGCTAAGGGTGAGGGCGTCACTTAAAAGACAACTGCTCACTCCCTACCGTGCTCAGTCACTTCCCAGCCTCTGATCTACTCCCCTGTTTATGGAGAAAAAAGAAAGATATCAAATGCCCCAGTCATTTTTACATTTTCCCAGAAATAGGGGATAATAAAGGGACCAGAAATTGCACATATATCACTCTGCTTCTTAAAAGCATCAAGGGCAAATAAAAGTTAAGACTCGATACCCTTGAATCTCCAGTTCCCATTTACGGCTGTGATCACTTACAGGCTCAGAGTTGGTGAGCGATAGTTATTATTAAATGGTAAACGGTAGAGTCAGAACCCAAACCTTGGTCTTCAGTTTCTGGATCCTCTGCTTATTCCAGCATGCACACTGCTTTCCCTCTGGGATAAAGGAACTCAAAAAGGAAGAAATATTGCTAGTGATTAAGAAAATACCACCGACTTCCTGATTCTGCTTCTAGTAACTGCTCACATCCATTGTCCTTGGGTGTGAGCCCATCTCTGCTTTAGAGTAATACAGGTAAATTGATGCCACCTGCTGTCCCCTGCCCATCTGGGCCCTCCAGGGCCTTGCCCTCTGTGCTGCCTCATCAGATACCTTCCCTGTTCCAGGGTGACTGCAAAGGCTGGCCTTCCCTTGGCACATTTATCTTCAGCCCCCGGTGAACAAGCAGCGCACACAGTAGACTAACTCATTTATTTCTACTCATTTATTGATGGCCTTTCATAACCGAGTTATTAAGTCATCAATAACTTCAGAGAAATAAATGAATGGATCTAGAACTGGGCCAACAGATATTTAAGATGTACACTGAACATTTTATCTAGGATCAGCAGAAAAGTCAATGCTGGGCCATCAGTGGTACTTTTCTCACCTGGGAAAACATGTCCTATGTTTTATTCTAATGAGAACCCAGTGTATTTCGCTACAAAGTAATGAAATGAATAACATCTCCAGTCTCCCAAGTAAAATAAGTTTTTGAAAAAAAGATTGCATGTGTTAACATTTTTCCAAAATGCTACCTGATATCTCTTGCTCTCATCAGCTGACAGAAAAATAACCCTGGAAGTTTTGCCAGAAATAGTATAAGCTCTTTCAGGATTGCTGGTGAGTTCTGATATGTTCCCCTCAGGAAGTAAAATAAAATAAAAAGGAGAGAGAAAAGGGAAAGAAAGACAGGGAGGGTTCCTTAGACCTTGGGAGACCTCTGAAAACCTTCTCTAAGAGTCTAGAGAAATTCCTAACAGTGAGGTTAGCTTTTTACAGAGACACTTTCAGAGCCATCAGCAGTTCACCCAGCTGAGTGGAGGCATGCATTTTCATTATGTTTGGGGTTCACGTAGCTGCTCTGCATCAACCGCCATGAGCACCCTACTATCCTGACCTCTTCTCCCTGCTCAGATACCCCATGGCCCTGGTTTGCTCTCCATTCACACCCTGGGGCCCCAGCTAGATGAGAGGAACTTGGCTGCTGAGGGGCCACAGGTGTGCTTGGAAACCTCTCCAGGTGCCAGGAGCCTCAGATTCCTCATCTGTCAAATAGGAACCATCATAGAACAGACTTCACCAAACTGTTAAAAGAGTTAAAGGAGTTAATATACGGAAAGCACTTAGAATAGTGTCTGGCACATAGGGTGTGTTCAAGAAGTGTTAGCTTTTATTGGTGTTGCCGTCATTAATAAAAATAGAGTATTTTTCACATGATTAGGACCTCAGACACCAGCCAGGCTGATTTCCTCAATTCATTTTACAGACAAGGAAACTGCAGCCCAAGTGGCCCATCGTACATCTGCTTCCCAAAGTTTAAAGGCTGAGTGAGATACAGGCAGAAGGAATGCCATCTTTGGAGTCAGGCAGTCCTACATTCAGATTCCAGCTCTGTTGCTTGCTAGCTGTGTGACTTTGGGCTCATCTCTTCCCTTCTCTGGGCCTCTCAAGGTCCTCACCTGTAATATAGGTATAACACAACCCACCCTGATGGATTATTGTGAAAATTGAGGAATAATGACTGTAAAAGTTAATGACTGGATAGCGTGGCTAGCATGCTACCTAGGAATCCATAAGCATTCAAGAGCTGGGGACTCTCATCATGGCAAATGTCATTCTGCTGGGCTGCTGCAGGGTGGGTGCTAGAATCCTGGACCCCTGACCATCAGCCGAGCTCACCATCTCACAGCCTACCTTTACTTAAAAGCAAACAACCAAACAAACAACAAGAATTTGCTTACACTCCTTTCCATCAGTTTTCTTCAATGACTATCTTGTCATCAGTAGATATTATCAGCTATCAAAAATTACCCATGCTTGTTGATGGATAAAGTTCTGTAAGTCCTTATTCTTCTTAAAGAAAAAGAAAGGAAAAAAAAGAGAGAGGCAACTCCCCACTGTTGGCGCAGAGGTTTGCTAACTAGTCGAGTCAAGGGTGAACAGCGGTACTGCCAGCTAAGCCCCAACATGTGGTGCCTGTTTGGGAGATGGTGACTCAGAAACAACCTGCAGAGGCTGCAAGACGATGAAGAAAACATTATGCGCAGCAGTGATTTTGAAAATCTGATTCCTTTATTGGGATAGAAATAGCTAAAAAAAGGTTCAGGGAAAGAATGAAAATTGAACTGGACACCCTGGTTTACTTTTGGGGGAATATGATGAATAAATTCTAACTCTGTAAAACAGGGCATGCACGCCAGGTCTCTCAGAAAACGGATCCGTGGAAGTCGAAGGTCCATGAAAAGATTGTAGATGCCCCACGGTGGGGTTTGGGAATGGGTTCCATAGCCAAGTAAGTTTGAGAAACACTTCCCTCTTGACGATTTACAATGCTCATTTATAAATGGAAGATTCTGAGAAACCCTGTATATAAGAAACCTGTGTAACGCTGTCAAACCTATCCTTTCCTGAACGATTGGCACAGAATTTCCATCAACTCCATGTAGAACAATGGCATACTGGGGAACTCCATTTGGGAAACTGTGCAAGATTGGAAATCAGAGATCTTAAAACAACCAGTGAGAAGGGCTGCCAGTTTGGCGTTTAATTTTATTGTGAGTCTCTGCTTCAACCGTTTTGGACAAAGGATACATGGCTGACTAGAAATGGACCACATTTTGCTTTCTTGTATTCCCATGTTGTTTGCGGGGGATGGAACTGCAGTGTCTGCTGTTACACAGGTTTCAGAGAGCAGAATATGGCCCTTTGCGTTCAGCTGGTTGTCATTAACCATCAGTGGGACTGTCTGGGAATGGGCAAAAAGGTAAATAAAATAAAATGAAAGTTAATCAACTTGGGCTCATCTAAGGGCTGGCAAGGAGCAGCCAGTGGCTCTCCATTGTCTTCCACGCGCCATAATTTCTTGAGAATGTTCACGTTATTACTGGACTGCGAACTCCTGATGCAATTTGAGGGTGGAAGCTAAAGGGCCAAACACAGCAATGGAGTCCACGTTAAGATATAAATTCTTTTAATGATGGAGATAATTACAACTGATTGAAGTCTGGAATTCTCTTGTCTTAATATGCAAAATGCGATACACAAAAGAAGTAAAAATGCCACTGAATCTCCTTCTTCTCAAACTGCAATGTTCGTTATCATTCGTCTCTAAAGTTCACAGAAAAGGTTCGCCTTCCTTCCTTTTTCTCACATTTTTATCCTCTACTCTCAAGCATCAAGTGCTTTCTCTTTTGTTCTTCTTAATTCATTTTCTTCCTTTCTCCCACCGTGGCCCTTTTGGGGAAAAAAAAGGAGAGAGAAAAGCTCATTCAAGTACTACAGGCTTCCCATCAGGAATATCTCTTTCAAAACTCAAGAATCGAAGCAGGAAGATATCAAAAGCTAACAGCCTTTGGTAGTGATCTATCCAAAGGAAAATGGGTGAAAATGAATTGACCATTGTTAGATTGTTATCATTCCTTTAGTCTTGACCTTTTTGTAAGTCTTAAATAAACACCCTCCAAATCTGACAGAAGTAAACTGCAAAGTTCCCACAACAGCAATCTGACAGAAAAATCATTTGTATTGATGTCAAAAAATGACATTTCTTAGCTGTGTAATAAAATAGGGATTATTAAGAGAACTAAATGTTGAATTATGCCACAAGAGTCTCATCCACATGGCAAGACCTATGAGCTAATTTGCTTGGCAGCTGCTTCATCATTTAGAAGAAGATGCATTCACCTAGAAAGTGTTTTTTAACGTGGTTCAATTTAGCTTGGTTTGACATGTATTTTTATAGTGAAAATATATTAATATTGTATATATCATTTACTAATGTTGATATTATATGTCAATATTTTATATTGATTATTTATCCAATGGCTTTTTCTATTCTCTTTCTCCAGGAAGCAAATAACTTGGAAAAAAGCACAACCAAAACAGAGAGTGCTTGGCTCTTCAGAATGTGGTACGGCTTTGACCACAAGTATCCTTTGACAGTGATGATCTCCCAGATGCAGCCGCACAGCAGAGATTAACTTCCGGCACTTAATCCCAGAGCTGTGCACTCCTGCTCTTCAAGAAACAGAGAAAGGTAAAGTGAATTCACCACCAAACTTAGCAGAAAGAATGATTTCGAAAAATACAAAGCTGTATCATCCATACTTAAAGTTACAAAGAGCTAACGGGAAATCTCTGAGAGTCAAATGAGTTTGGTATATTCATGGCAATCTAGTATTTCCAAAGCGAAGAGGTAAAATCATATAGTCCTGAGGACTGATCCATTTTACTAATTTTACTGCTCTTCCCTTTGTAGAGCTCTTACTTCCGGTTGAGTTGGCCAGGTGGACCGGACAAAGGTCCTTCCCCCTTCTCCCGGGAACCCATTCATGTGCTTGGTTTCAAACTGTAAAAAATGAAGGGAGTTGGGGCTCAGGGAAATGGATGGTCTGGGGAGAAGAATGAGTCTGGTCACCACATTATAAAATCCCAGCACTTTGTCTTCCAGGCAGATTCAAGTAAGCTTTTCCTAGTGAAGGGCAGTTTTATAATTCTAACACTCAGTGTAAACGTAGTGCCCAGACACACCTCGCCGGCGGACTCACGGGGCTGAGAAGTCAAGCCTGAACGGCTTTGCCGTTGTGAGTTGCAATAAGCCGTCCATCTTTAATCCTGAGCAAAAGCGCCACGGAAGAAAGAAAAAATCTGCGCCGAAAATTCAATGTGTTGGGTCTTTGTAGTTAGTTTTGCACAGTCACAAATCCCTCTCCTTTCAGGGAGAAAATGTCAGTCACTGGGTGATTTTAAAGCGCCTAAGCAATGATTAAAGCCACAACAGATCAGTGGGAGAGGAAGAAGAATTAAGGACAGGGAAAAGAAATTCAAAGAATAAGATGAAGAGGTAAAAGTTGAGAGGGAGAGGGGGCAAGAGAAATACAGGAAATTCACAGTAGGAAGGAAAGGAAAGCAAATTAGAGGAATGGCTGTGTAGAAAAAGAATTAAGAATGAAGTGAAGAGAAGCCAATTGAAGATTGTAGAGAGAAGCAAAAATAAAACAAAGAGAGAATTAGAGAGCAATTCTGCAAAAATAGAGCATTCTAGGAATTACAGATGGAGGTGTGGAAGGTGGAGGTTTTTCGAGGCTACGGTCTTGTTTTTCCGTAGCTCTGTTATCTGTGCACGGCGACGTCGCCTTGCTCAGTCTTGAGCTTTCCTGCACAGTGTAGGTTACCACCCTCTTGAACGCCGACCGTCTTGGCCAATAAGTCCCTCTTGGAGGTTCTGGTATCTCATTAACTACTCAAAGCCTTCCTGATCTCTCAAAGGGAAGCTGGTTCTTAAGAGGTTATGCTGGTTTGCGTTCCAAGTTGATTTCTTCTGGAAGCACAATTTTCCTCTGCCAATGCTTATTTGACAACCAAATTTGTAGGAAGTTATAAAAATTTGACATAAAGAGCACTTTTTATGTATATAAAGAATACACATAAAAACTGCTTGCTTATGATAAGATACACAGTAAGAAAGTGTCTTTTTGGGTTCCTGAACCCAATTTCCAACTTGCGGGGGGAGGGGGGGCCTCCCCACATGTCCAAGCGATTCTCTGCACACCAGCTCGGTGTACTACAATTCAACTCATTTCTGACAGTACCTACTTAGAGATAGCGTCTCAGAGGTCAGGGCCCATCCCACAGGACTGCCCCCACCACCACCTCAGACACCAGTGACAAGCCCAGGTTGTTACCTCTGCTTCTGACCCACTGGCTATAGACTATAGATAGTTCCCATGACCTCCTCCTTGGGTTTGGTTAATTTGCTAGAGCGGCTCACAGAACTCAGAAACATTTTACTTGCAGAGCATCGGTTTATTACAAAAGTATACAACTCGGGAACAGCCAAATGGAAGAAATGCATAGGGCAAGCTACGGGAAAAGGGCACAGAGCTTCCATGTTCTTTCTGAACGTGACGCTCTCCCCAAATCTCTACATGCTCACCAACCCGGAAGCTCTCAAAACCCTGTCCTTTGGGGTTTTGTTGGAGGCTTGTTACAGAGGCCTGACTGATTAAATCATTGACTATTGGTGAGTGAACTCCATCTCCGGTCCCACCCTCTCCCCAGGGGTGGGAGAGTGGGGACTGAAAGTTCCAACCCTCTAATCACATGTTTGGTTTCCTGGCAACCAGTTTCCATCCATAGGTGCAGGGCCAAAAGTCACCTCCTTAACCTAACAAAGGATACCTTTGTTGCTTTCATCATTTAGGAAATTCCAAAGGTTTTAGGAGCTCTGTACCAGAAACGGGGACTAAAACCAAATATATATTTCTTATTATTAATCACAATATCACAAAATAGTAAATCAGAAATGAGATAAAAGACGTTTTTGTTCAAATTCTGACAATGCTGTGAGGAATGCTTTACAATGCAGAAAAGGAGTAACGTGGAAAAAAATACCTTGGAGACAAGAAAATGAAAGTGGGAACCCACCCAGATTTTTAGCTTAGAGCTGTGACACTAAATTCAGATGATGTCATAGTTTTTGTCTCACTTTTCACCAGGGGTTTATTTCCATATGATTATGGACAGGTTGGCAAAAAACAAAAGCAGATTTACACTCTCAGTAATATCTCTTCTCGGGGTAATTTGTCCTCCTGTGCATTTGTTCCAAAATTGCAGTGCACAAATATATTTGCACTCAGACAACCAAGTTTTTATATCCTAGTTATGCTCCGAATTCATACCCAGAGAGCAGCAAACCAACCAGTTTCCACTCTGTGACCTCTCGATAGATCTGTGGTTTTGGAGACAAATTATCCACTTGGCATTTATGTTCTTTCTATTGTCCGCCTAGAACCCAGGTCATGTGCCCCATGAACCTCATAGGTAGGCTATGCCAGCGACCGTCAGTGGAGGAGGATCCCCCAGTCCGGGTCAGGTTGCCTGGCCCAGGTCAAAAGGAAATTGTTGTGAGCCTGAAAGAAACGGATTATGCGGTGTGGAGCTATGCAAGTTTCGTTTCAATAAAATTGCGTCATGCAAGTGAGGCATCATAAAGAATTACTGACAAAAGACAAAGAAGAATAAATAAGGCTCCACATGCACCTGTATCAGTCAGGATTCTCCAGAGAAACAGAAATAGAACCAGTAGGAGTACATATACATACACATACGTGCACACACATATACACACATATAAACGTACATAAACATAGATTTATTTCAAGGACTCTGTTTATGCGATTGTGGGGGGCGGCAAGTCCAGAATTTGTAGGGCAGGCTCTCAGTCTAGAAACTCTCGGGCAAGGGCTGATTCCTTCTTCCTCAGGGAAACCTTAGTTTTGCTCTTAAGGCCATTCAACGGATTGGATGAGGCCCACCCACATTATTGAAGATCATCTCCTTTGCTTAAAGTCAACTGATTATTGATGTTAACCTTCACAGCCACACCTAGGTTAGCGTTTGAGTGAATAACTGGATATCCTAGCCAAGTTGACACATGAAACTAAACATCACAGAATTCAACTCACATTCAATTCACGCCCAATATTCAGACCCGAGGATAGAAAGACTATCTTAAGTCACCATTGGTATCAATAAAACAAGCCACTGTTGCTCACAAAGTTTTGTTTTCTTTTTATACTTTTTCATAGCAAAACTAATAAGCATATACATGCCCATAAAATGTTTCCAAAAAGCACAGGAGAATAAAAATAATAAAAATTAACATTCAATGAGGATGAACAATGGCCAAGTACCATGTTGAGTGCTTTACCGTTATAATTTCATTGCACCTCCCAGCTCTGTAGGAGGTTGGGATGGTCTGGAGAGTCTAATGGACACAAGTGGACTGCTGATTGTGTCGGCCTCTGCTGAAACAGCCTGGGCTCCCGTGCTCAAGAGCCTTGTTGGAAGCCTATGGTGCCAAATTGATGGTTAATTAAGATTTCATTGTAATTCAATGTGGGCAGCAATTCTGAGTCATGCAGTGCAAAGAAGAAATTGAGGGCGGGGGATGAGCAGGGGAACTATGTTATGAGCACCGAGGCTTTCCCACAGGGTACATTAGTTCATTTAATCCTTATAACCACCCTTTTTATTTAATTTAATTCTCACAATCACCCTCTTTGAAATGGAATAAACAAAGTCTCAGAGAACTTAAAGAACTTTCTTAAGGTTCCACAGCCAGCGTCAGTTCTTTGATTCAAGCCCAGATCTCTCTCACTCTAAAGTCCATTAATATACTTAAATGAACATTATCACTGATAACTCTAAGTCCATGTTATCACTTACTCTATATGCAAAACCCCAACTCATTATTTCATAAAGTCACTATTACAGCAATGACTATTAAGACTGCTTACCTTATGTAGTGCAGAGCTCATATCTCAAGCATCGGTTGAAGACACAGGGTGAGAAGGTTGAGGTCCTGGTTGGTCACCCTAAGAACACTTCCATAAAGGAGTCCCCAAGTTTCTGAGTCAGGGCCTCAACTTTTCAGCTGTAGAAAGTTAAATATGCCAAATACTCCAAGAATGGTTTAATTCCATAGAGATGGATGCACTCCAGCCAAGCTCAAAGGAAGCACCAGTATAAACCAGACACCAAATTCCCAAATCACCATATATATCCCCCTGGGGAGGAATATCCCTTCCCGGCCAAGAGAAGGCTCAAGTCACCATCTGGTCCCTAGTATCCCTCTGGCCCCCTCTCCTACTTTTCTCCCAGGATCCCTCCGCCCCAGCCACCCTGGCTTCCTGAGACACACCCAGCACCTTCCTGCTCCCCGGCCTTTGCGCTGGCAATTCTCTCTGTTTGGGATGCTCTTCCCTCAGACTTTCACATGCTTCCCTCCCTCCTCTTTCATTCAATTTGTCACTGACTTTCCTGGCTCCATATTTAAATCAGCAGTCCCAACAGGAGCACTCCCACACCCCTTCCTTGCTTTGTTTTCTCCGTAACACTTACCATCTGACACAGTATGTACTTTATTTATTGATTTTAGTACTGTCCTCCAACCAGGATATATCTTTTCCGGGGACAGGGATTTGGGTCTCTTTTCATTCACTGGTATGTCCTCAGGGCATAGAATAGTGCCTGGCACATAGTGGATACTCGATAAATATTTGTTTATGAATGAATGAATGGATTGAGCAAGCAAGCAGTATTTTCTATCTGGGGCTCCTTCATTCTGGACATTGATATACATGAAAATCCAATTAATTACCTGAAGGTCACTAGGTGAGTCTGAAAGCAGAAGAAGGCAGAGTGAGTTATCTTAGTGTTTTCTCCCAGGCTGCCCTTTGGCACACAAAGTACACACCCCATCTAGACATCCACCCCCTAGCCTCAGTGTCCCTGTCCCTAAGCAGAGACAGCCACCACGACACACTTGGATCGCTGTTGCCACACTGACCTCCTTCCTATGGTTGGACCACCCTTTCTTAGGTTCAATTAGTACACCCAGTCTGGTACATTCAAGCCTGGCCCTGGCTTAGAAGCCATTCTCTGTCTTGGTGACTGAATACATATTACCTCACCGATCATGTGTTGAGTTTCTTAGTATACAGAACTCAAAATTTTACAGCCACCTATCATCCTCACTAACGATCTCCTATAATGAGAAGGTTAGAAGCAGAAATTGATGTCCCTTTATTCATATTTTAAGACACCAGATAAAATGATTTGCTTGGATTCACAGTGTTACAGCCAGCGTGGGAATCTTAGGTTGCCTTATTCATCAGTGACTAATGATCCTGCCGGACTGTCTGCTTCCTACAGTCTCTTTCCTCTCTATCATTTATCATCTCTTTCCTTAAGCGTGTGTATATATTGGTCTTACAAATGGGAATGACACAGTATAAGAATGACCTTTTCCACATTAAAAAGGGCAGCCTACAATCATTTTTAACACTTCCTGTAAGGACAGGGTTCGGAGAGCTTCCGGGTTGTTGTATCAACTGAAAAGAAGGAGCTATCATGTGGTTGCCAACACTTTACATACTTGTAAAGAAAGCACAAAGATAACAATGGGTTGGCAAGTTGACACAGTACTAGAATTACATAAAGCCATGTGAATGGAGACTTCCTTCCCATCATTGGTTTGGAATGAAGAGCGCACTGAGGTGTTACCAGCAAAAGGAAAGGCCCATGGTGGGTGTGGACACCACAGCTCTTGAGTTTTCCATTAAAGAACCTGGCCAAGAAAGTGGCAGATACCAGACCCCCTCCTATACCGAAGAGTGACAGGCTGGAGCTGCAATCCCGGAAAAGTAAACACAAACATCAGGACCATTCAAAATGACACTTGGAATCAAGTAGTTAATGGATTTAAATGTAATGGCATCATAGTCTTAATAAAAGGGGGGTGTCTTCCCCTCCTAAAACTTGACAGAATTCATTATATCCCACACAGTCACGCTTATTTTAAATCATAGGTATGAATATTGTGAGCAGCAATTTCCATTCTAAATGATGATCCCTTATTTTTGTTCTTATTCTGACTAGCTGAGGCATCCATGAATTATTTATCGGGGTAGGACTGTGGCCTTGTGAATGACTTGAGTTTACTTCACAAAAAACTCTCAAAGGAACAAGGAATGTTAGCTCTATGAGCCCTGTTTTATAAATGAAGCATGAGCCCAGAGGAGGGAAAAGGCACGTCTAAGGTTACTGCTGCGCTTGAAGCCAGCATTCGTAATCAGGGAGCAGGCTCTGTCCACCCGCAGATCCCAAGGGTCCTGGTGTGGGTGGTCCAGCCGCTGAGTTCTGGCAGCATTAATATATGTGTGATGCTACTGTTGTAAGTGTGCCTGGCATACAATTGATACTTCCATGTGATGGCTTCTTCCGTGGCTCATGAAAAGCTTCAGCAGTCTGGAGTGGGCCTGTTTACTCTCAGCAGCGAGCAGGATAGATAGCACAGAATGTAAGTAAGACAGCTCGCACTCACCTTTATTGAGCGCCTACTATGTGCCAGGCTGTAGACTAGGTACTAACAGAGAGGGTCGGGTTGGGAGGCAGGACCTTCATGAAGTCTTGCATACCTGCCTCATTAAAATGAATCATGACCCCAAAGTCCTTTGAAATGACAGGTGGTCCTTAGCATAGGAAAGAGAGTCACTGGCATCACCAGAGTTTAATGGGAGGGCCTCTTTAAGGGAGCGATAAATTAAAATCATTTGTAACCTTCACTTGTACAATGTAACCAGATAACTCCTTGAGTGGTTTCAGAAAGCACTAAAACTTCAAACTATTTGAAACAAACTTAAGCCATCAACTTTCTAAAGACTCTCCCTAAATACAGCCCCAATGGTATCCCACATGAGGGTGCACGTGGCATTTTAATTGCTCCCCTGGGAAGCTGGGTCTAGGGAAGAGCTTACCTTGCACTGGGCAGCAGTGCAGCCCCCACTCCTACCCAGGTAGTTAATCCATTGGGTACTCAACTTGGCTGTTCCTCGTCCTTGGCCTCGCAGGTGCTTGTATAGAAAGATCTTGTAGATAGCCCTTGACTTAGCACCTAAGTGAAATGAAATTAAAACTCCCTAGAAGAAAATACTGGCTTCCTGGATCCTTGTGTTCCCATGAATTTTGGTAAGAATCAATGTAGGAGAATGTTACCAGTACCAGTCTCTCGTTCGGGTCATAACTTGGGTCTCCCATGATTTCTTCCTCCATATAATGGGAATAATAAACAATATCCTTTGTTGTGACTAAATCCATCAGAAAAGTTGACTAGTTATTAAAACAACTTCTTAATGATGGTAACTTGTTCACTTGCCTCTCAGAGCCAAAACATGATTAAAACAGTTAAATAGAACAGTTTTCTCAAGACCGTATGGCCTAAATACTTTGCAATGTTCTGTAATTGGACTAAAACTCTTCTGGAGCCCTGACAAGTGGCTACAAGTATGACACTGTAAATTGTTGGCCGAACATGTGGGATCCCCCACTGTGAATGGGCAAAGTTGTGGATCCCAAGATGATAGCTGAGTTTTCTAGAATAATCCTAGGATTCCACAAGAGATTTGACATCCCTGATTTGTTTTGCCTTTTCCCTGTAAAAGTTTTAATAATATTTCTATTACATGAGAATGCTTTCTCGTTTCATCTTCACTTTAAGAAAATGATATGAAAATATGGATTCACATAAACGAGAAATCAGAAAGTGACCCCTGCTCTTCTAGAACAGATTCATAAAATAAGTTCTTTTAAGTCCAATTTTTAAAAACGTAATGATCACTTTCTCACTGAAAAGCACTATATTAGACTCTCTTCATTTCTCTATCTACTTATTTCTTCATCACACGTTTATCAAGAGCCTACCTTGACCGGGTGCTCTCCTGGGCACCAGGGGTACAGCCACTGACAATTTCGTGCAGAGCTTACATTCCAATCTGGTTCTGTTTTTCAATTTCTGATTTGCAGATATCTTTTCAGGAACGTGACTATGATATAAAGAAAGATGCACCGAGACATTCCACCATTGGTTTTTGTCAGACAGGGGAGAGTCTGGCGGTCAGGATTTACTGATTTGCTATTGTAGCTTATCCACTTACTAGCTGTGTAATTTGAGGAAAGTTCTTTGCCTCTGTGCCTCAGGCTCTCAGCTGCAAAATGGGGATAATAGAAGTCCTTACTTCATAGGTTTGTTTTGAGGATTAAGTGACGTAGCGTGAAGCACTTAGGAAAGTGCTCAATAACGTGAGATTTATTATTATCATTACTGCCCGTTGATATCTCCATCTGTTAAATGGGGGCATCATGTAATGCGTTCAGTCGTCATTGTCATTTATTGTCTCTGAGCGACCGAAATACTCATTATTTTGTATGCTTGTGATAATTTTTAGTTGCAACAGCCATATTTTAATGCCGTTAGAAAGTCTTCAGTCTCCATAAACAAAGGTTCCACTTAAGCTGTAAATGAGCCCTAATTCCTCTTCTTGGATCTCGAGTAAATGGATGTAGCTGGTGTTTGGCCCTTCCTTTGTGTGCCCAGTTCTGCACATGTGATTGACTCATTTATGATTTTTCTAAGTTACAGTCCATCGTCTCATCATTATTTTTCTGGAAATTACACCACAGATAGCAATTTTGCCTTGATAGAGAAGTGCAGCAATTTTTCTGTTTCACAATGGAAGCAATGCCAGCCTTTGGAGACGATTATTCCTCTCGCGCCTTCTTGTGATAAAGGAGATCTTTCAATTGAACCTTTCAGGTGAAGCCATCATGTTTTGTCGTTAGTGGTGTGATGTTATATTTGAAGATTTCTAGGTCGGTATGGAATCATTTTATTAGGAAAGAGGGAGAAGGGAAAAAATGTTAAGACTCACAAAAATAAATGTATTACCTTAATGTTGCCAGTTTTGAATTTAGTTTTAATATTTCTTCCCCATTAGAAAAAAGAGTATTTTACTTGAATTTTCTTTATTTGCTACTTGGTCACTCCTTCTCAACTGCAGGAGCCAAGACTTTTTCAGGCAGCCAACAAATTCGTGAGCTACTAGAGACACGTTATCAGCATGAGCCGTGGCTGCCAGCCTCACATATTATCACCTGACAGGGAGACACGGGCCGGGTCTGACTCGTGGACCACAGTATTCAGCCCTTGTCTGCATGTGAAGCTGTGGCAAGCACAGCACAAAGCACGTGGACAGACGTGGCCCTGCCCTAATTAAAGTTCACTTCACAAGGTAGATGGTGCTGACATATTCTCCACCTGTCAAACCAACTCATAAATAAGAGTGGCAAAGAGATAAGTGCGCTGGCGGTTAAGGGAGGAAGAGACTGTTGGAGAAATAAATACTGTTCCAGCCATGTGGGAAAGAGTCCGTGGAGGAACTGGGATTTCCTAACACGAAATTAAACAATGGAAAGGGAGGAAGAGCATTCTGAGCAGAAGGAATAACATGGAGGAAAGTCCCATGACAGGTGTGGCATGAATAGCTGAAAGGAGCCGGAATAAACCCGCCTGCAAGGCACAAAATTGGAAGAAAGAAGAGAAAGGAGATAGTCTCCAGGGAAGAGTGGAGTCAGCCTTTGAAGCAAAGGGCGAGACTCTCATTCCCTATACCCAGTGTAACTAGAATTCTCTCTCGCTGCTACTAATTTTATATTTTTGTTGAGTGACTCAGAGGGCTAAAGGTAGAGCAATGTGTCACATGCTTAAGAGTCTTCCAAAGTTTCCTTTCTGTCACAAATCTGATTCATCTGTATGACAGTAGTTTATCAGGTACCTACACATTTAATGCTTCCAGAATTGGATTTAGTTTTACTATATCTTCCCCTGAAAAAAAATGTGTTTTGTTTAAATTTTCTTCAATGATTTTAACTGAATTTAGTTTTAATACTTCTTTCCTAGAAAAAAGTATATAAGTATGTCTTCTAGTTTCTTCTGAAGCCACAGAGACAAATAAATGGTGGTTGCCCTCAAGATGCCAGCATCCTAATGAGGTTGAGACAGCAGCCACCAATGCACTAAGAGCTATACTAAGGTTATGAGCAAAAAGAGTTATGGAAGCCAGAGGGGGTCATAGCCCGCTAGCCAGCTTTGGAAAATCAAGGAAGCCACACAGAAGTAAGTTTGGAAATAGATGAGAAAAATGTAAGAATCTATAAGGAGCTGAGCCAAGGATGTGAAGGACTTTCTGGCAATGGAAACAGCTCAGGCAAAGGCATAAATAGGGTATGAGGTGTTCAGAAAATGGTGGGAGTTTCAGAGCGACTGGATCAGTGGACAGTAAAACTGGAGAGTTATCATGGACAGACGGGGCAGGACCAAACATGTTGTGGTCAAGAAAAAAGATTTTCTCTTATTGCCAGCAGGAGACCAACACAGCGCTTTAAGCAGAGTCACACAGTCCAGTTGGTTATAATGAAGACAACTGGTGGTCGCGTGGAAGGAGGTGTGACAGGGAGAGCAATAAACCGAGCATGCTTCTGTACAGTTGCTCCTGAAGACGCCCACAAGTTTTCTATGTAGATAAAAGGACAGAAATGTTCTGCTTGTCTATTTTGGAACACTGAATATGATAATATAAATTATCATTTCACTCAGAGGTAGATTCTTAAATTTCCAGCGGCGAACGTGATCCCACGGTGTAATGGTGCGGGTCTCCCAGAACGCTTTCTAGTTAAAAAGCCAGCTCAGCCTCTCAGCTCAGCTCCTGGTGTTGACCTATCCCTGGTGAGAAGGGGGAGAACCTCTGACAGAGATTTTAACTGATCTCACGGAAAATGATGAAGTAAAATTCACTTTGAAAGAAAAGCCTGCTTTTTGTTCCTAAACTGGTAAACCAGATAAAACAGAATGCCGCCAGCCCTTCGGCCACACTCGGTCTCCTGGGACAGCTGCTTGCCAGTGGTAGCTGAGGCTGTGGGCTCTTAAGTGTAGGGGAAGAAGCACAGGAGAGCTAACCTTTTACCCAAGGAAACAGACACATCCTCAAACCATTGCCTTTGACATACCTTGAAGCCATTTCCTTGGGATTCCTTGAAATCCACCAGTGTGTTGGGTTTCACCGACCTGTTGCTCATAAATGTGGCCAGAGCTGAGTTCTGGCTTCTATGCACAGGCTCCTAAGCAAGTCGATCCCAACCCTTTACCGTGGGTGTATACCTGCAACAGGAAAGGCCGTAACTGCTTTGTCCTTTGCTCACTACTCTTTCCCAGCAACCTCGAGCACCTCTCCCCGCGTGCATCCTCACTACCGCCTAGCCCTCTGCTGGCAGCTGCCAAGCCCTTTGCCTTTCCCTCCGCTGCTTCATGCGGACATAGATCCTACCCGGAGCTCCCAAGAGCAGTGTGGCTGCCCAAGGCCAGCTGCAGGCACTGCAGACTCCAGGTGCTGAGGGAAGAGGGGACCCCACTGAGAAGCAAGTACCCCACATCTTAAACAGCTCCAGCGGCACAAGGTCAAAAGCTGGGTCTTTAGCTTGACCAATTCTTTTTCCTTTCCTTTTTTCTTTTACTCTTAGCCTGAAGTCCTCAGGCCTTCTCTGAACTGAAATGTTCAGAAGATGAACATGATGGTAATGGGTAATTGTACAAGCAGTTTGCAAACATCAAGTGCTTCATAAGGTTGAAATGATACTAAATTCAGTGACAGGTTTGTAGGCCTGAAGGCCCTCAGACTCACTATGCAGATATAAACAAGGAGTTTTATTACATTTTTATTATTTTTAAATTCTAGCTGATTTCCTGCCATATTCAGGGTTATGACGAGCACATCAGTCTCCTCTCAGTCTACAGACATGCCTTATCGAGGACTCTTCCTCCCCAGCTCTCTGGTGCCCACACATCCCACTCCTGTGAAGATGTCCCGCTGTGAAATGCGTGCACCCTCGTCCTTCATCACTGGCCCTTTAAGAATTCCTGTCCTTACATGATCTCATTTATATGTGGAACCTAAAACAGTCAAATTCATGAAAGCAGAGATTAGAATGGTGGTAACTAGGGACTGGGGGTTGGGGAAATGGGGAGATGTTGGTCAAAGGGTAAAAAGTTTCATTTATGCTGGATGAGAAAGTTGTGGAGCTCGTCTGTAGACCATGGTGACTAGAGTTAAAAATACTGCATTGTGTGCTCAAAATGTGCCAAGAGAGGAGATCTTAAGTGTTCCTACCACAAAACAAAATGGTAACTAGGTGAGGTGATGCGATGTTAGTTAGCTTGTGTGGTAATCATTGCACAACATATGCGTACGTCAGAAAATCACGTTGTACACCTTAAATAGATACAATTTTTATTTGTCATTTATACCTCAATGAAGCTGGAAGAAAACAAATGCCTACCCTTGGCCTTCCAGCAAGTGGAAGGTGGTGCTCTCCAGCTGAGGCCCTTCCTTCCTGGCCCAGCCTTTGTGAGAACTGTTTGTATTCCTGTTAGGAATTCAGACGAAATCCTTGATGAACAAATCTCACTTGCTCACTCGGTCTTTTGCAAACCTTTGAAAATGCTGTCTAGGCCATTTAGAAGAGACACATAAGATTTAAACCAGAGTTTTCCAAACTGCTAATCAGGACCCATTAGTGGTTCTCAAAATCAATTTAGTGGGTTCCTAACCAGAACTTTTTAACAAATGAAAGTAGACTAGAGAGAATAAAATACTGCATTGCAGAATTAGAAGTCAATACTATTTCATGAAACCTGTTCAGGGGTGTGTGTGTGTGTGTGTGTGTGTATACACTAGTTTGTGATAGAAAATGTGTTTCTTAATGGGAGTCATGATCAAAAAGATTTAAAATCTTGATCTACGCCAGCCTCACACCCTTATCCAGGAACTCTCAGGCCTTGTCCCCAATTGTTCAAAGTGCCGGGTAAGTTGGACAAGGAGCTGTAAGAGCTCAGAGAAAAGGAGCCATCAGGGCTTTTGTGGAAGAGCTCATGGAGTTAGCGGATTTGAGCTGGACTTTGAGAAAAAGGTAGGATATGACAAGTAGAAACTGGAGGAAGCCAGATGAAAGGCTGGACAAAGGAGAAGAGCAACACAGAGCCGCGAGTAGAGCGAACATGAAGCTCGGGCTCCTGGGCCTGCCTCGGCCCCCCGGCTATGGAGCCACAGGTGCTGGGCCTGCTCAGGGCCACTGTTTGTTAATCTGTAAAACGAGGATAATCATATCTGCCCCGCTTAGTAACTGCAATTTTCAAATGGAATAAGGTAAGTGAAACCACTTTGAAAACAGGCAGTACCCAACAAACCCAAGGTCTGCTTATTACATTTTTCCAGGCAGAGCAAAGGTCTCAGGTAAAGGTGAGAACGTGGGAAAGTATTAGATGTGCTTGGGGTGAAGTGAGGATGGCAGTGTGGCACATTTAGGGTTGACTGTTAGAGCAGAAGGGACTAAAAAGCTGTGTTCAGGGAAATCTGTAAGGATTTTGAGTATCAGATGAAGGTGTCCAGATTTAATTCAGTAGAAAACAGGGAACTGGACAATTTGTAGAGACACAGGAGTGACACAGTCCTGTTTTAGAAAGATTGACCTAACAGCATTGATTAGGGAGAAGTCACAAGGGTCTAAATGTTGGCAGGTTCAATAGGAATAGAAAGGAAAGGGATAGATGCTAGAAAACTCTGGCCCCAAATCCACAGACTCCGCTGCTGCATTACGGGGGGTATCGGGGCACAGAGAGGAAGGGCCAGGGAGGCGCAGTTACAAGGAAGCGGGTGGCTGGGGGTTCCAGCCCTCATGACTGGCTTCTGCTTGCCATTCACAGAAGGAGGGGAGGCAGGACGCCTACTCACGTGGGGAGGAGACCAGTGGTTGGTTCTCCCCAGGTGGAAACCTGCTTCCATGAACCTGCTCCACGTTCTTGCTGAGCCCATTCTTTGCAACAAGCCACTCGCCCAGTCTTGCCTCACAAATGGAGTTCTCTAGACCTCTGAGTGAACGTGTTTCTCTTTCTTCTGAGCTGCTGTCTCATAGGGAGATTCTCCACAATTAACTTCTTACTCAAAAGGAGGTAGAACAGTTATTTTAGCTGTTTGTGAAAATTCAGTCTCATCAACTTGTCTTCTGTTTGTAGACTTTGCTTAAATTAACCCTCAGGTTAACCTATGTTATGAATACAGCGCTGATACCATATCCCACCAAGTCAAGTTCAAACTCATTAGCCTGGAGCAGCATGGAGCATGAGTCAAACAGCTCAGTCTAGATCTGCGCCACTGACTACTGGTGTGATGTTGGGAAGTTACTAGAACTCTCCGAATCTTGATTTCCTAATCTGTAAAATGACGATGATAATCATGTTAATAATACCTGTCTTTCAGGATGGCTGCGGGATTTGGATATTAAACTTAACATACCTAGCCTAGGGCTTAGGAAAAAATAGGCCCTCAATAAAGGGCTGCTATTGTTATTATTATCCGAGGACCAGAATTGATGTGCTCCACCCTCCTTCCTAACCACATGCCACAGCTTCTCCCTGGTTCCCTGGGATGAGGTTTACCCAGGTTCCACCCTAGAAAGGGAGCTGCCAGGGCTGACCTGGCAGCACCCGCCTCTGCGGGAGCAAAAGGGCTGCCACTGCACCTCTCCTCTCGGGTAAACGCCATTAAGCCCCTCTACAGGTTCCTCAGGCAAGTTATTATGTTCCAGCTCGACAGTGGTCTGAAAATGCCACAAATCCCTCTCTGGGAGTAAACACACAGACGTAGGACTACGCCGTGTGTACCACTGCCGTCTCCCAGTAGCCAGGGGCAAGGGGCTGGGGGTGGGGGAAGACTGGGTCCCCATGGCTGCAGCCAGCAGAGACCTGGGACAGCTGGCTTCCTCCTGCCCCATTATCAGGAGAATCTTTGGGGATCTTATCAGGCCACGGAAATAAACTGTCTATTTTTCTATCATAAAATATGGCTGCAAGAATTATATTCAAGCAATTATTTAAGTGAATAGAGTGTTCCTTGTGAGAAAAGTCAGGTATTCTCCAGATTAAACCAGAAATCACATTCAAAACACATGCATTAGGGCCCCAGAGGTCACAAAGCAGCAAGGTTACCAGTCAGAAGTTCCGGTTTGGGGCCCCGGCTTTGCTGGCCATGTGAGCCTGAGCCAACCCCTCTGAGCTTCAGTTTCCCCATCCAGAAAGTCAATGGAATGCCCCTTCCAGTTCTTTAACAAAAGCCACTCCCCGACAAGAGGCAGTGCTGGCAAGTCCAGAACCCCTGAGGCCTTGACGGCCCTCGATTTCTCTGCACGTTTCTCAATAGGCTTGGAAATTAGAGCTCGTTTTCAGTCTTTTATGTCTATTTATGCTTTCGATCAAAACTATATTGCACAATGGAGGTGCTTAAAACACATTATTCTGTGAGAATTTGCCCAAACCAAAGCTACTTTTACGAGCTAGAGTATATCCCATGGTTTTGTGTAAAGAAAGGAAAGAGACGCCTGGCTCTCTGTTCCATGCTTGGAATCTATTTTCCAGAAATACAGTGCACTTGTCGTGTTTTTCTCCTCACAAATTTAACAGAATGTGATGGCCCTGTTTGATGGCATATTGTAAATAAAGGTACTTTCTTAGACTCCTAGGAAGTAAATACTTGACATATTAACTTCCTATGATTCAATCACAGGAAGCAGACACGAAAATGAAGGAAAGAAATGGAATACAGTCCACCACGCTGCCATCAAAGCTCCTTACCTGCCCATCTAGCTTCCAGCATGACCTGAATTTACCCCATTTCTTATAGAAACAGAGGAAAATTCTTACATCATTCCTGACCGGCCATGAACTCATCTTTTTGATGACGCTCCTTAAATTGATTGTCATCTCACAAATATTTTTTCTAACTGGATCCCCTTCATCGTCTTGGTTTCGGAGTAATTCTTTCAAGACAGAGTTAGAAACAGCTGCTCACTCAATGATTGTCTATAAAATACGTCTCAAGTATTTGAAAGAAGGGTTGAAAAGGCAGCTCTCCCAAGTCAAATAGAGTGGCTGTCGCCGAGAGCGGGCAGGGTGACGACTCTGTTGGCCTTTTTGCTCTAGTATAGAGCAGGAGGCATTCCTCTCTCTTCACAGGGGGATACTGAGGCTCAGCAAACCTGGGACTAAAACCCAGGGCATGGGACGCCCCACCCCAGGGCCTTTGCTCTGTCTTGTGCTTTATATTTATAACTTGACCTCAACTGGGTGTCGTTTCCATTTGACTGCCGGTTTAGCTGAAAATGCCGGCATTTTCTTAGAAGAAATTCTCTTTGGAGGAATTTTGAATTGTATTTCTACTCCTTCATTTATCTGTTTCCTTGAGCGGTCTTTTTGATTCCCCTTTTATCTTTCTCACCAACCCATTTGTTCATGCAAGCAAAGGAAACTATTCTTGATCCTTTCCCACCCTCCCATCTGCTTAAACCATACATGGAGCCCTTCTCTATGGAAGCCCTGGGCTGGCCGCCCTGCTGTGGAAGTTCCTGAGCCAGCGCAGGGCCAACTTCAATGATGAAACATACCTGGAGCATTGCTTGCCAAAAAAATTTTATCCATCATTTCTTATAGGCTCCCAGATTGACACATTCTGGAGTTCTAGCAATTGCTTCAGTGTATATCTCCTACCAGGTCCAAGTTCAGACCTTGAATTGTTAGATACTTTTTGTTTATTTGAGGCTTAGTTGGTGAGAAGACAATTCCATTTCCTTTCATTTGCTTTTCTGGAATAACTGGTCATTTTCCTTTCTGGAAAAAAAAGAAAGGTTAGACTTGCTCTTGGCTGTCATATTTCTTTTTATTTGGTGAAGGAAACTGACAAGTCACCTGAAAAATTTTGTGGAGTTTGAGTACCAAGTTCTTTTCCACTATTTTTCTCTTGTTTTCCAATAGCTAGTGTTTTGTTTGTTTGTTTTTGGTGAGGAAGATTGGCCCTGAGCTTACATCTGTTGTCAATCCCCCTCTTTTTGCTTGAGGAAGATTGTCTCTGAGCTAACATCTGTGGCAGTCTTCCTCTATTTTGTATGTGGGATGCCACCACAGCATGGATTGATGAGCAGTGTATAGGCCCGCACCTAGGATCCAAACCTGTGAACCCCGGACCACTGAAGCAGAGCACATGAACTTAACCACTGAGCCACTGGGCCAGCCCCCTAGCTAGTGTTTTCTTTCTTTCTTTTTTCATTTTATCTAAAGATTTTAATAAAAACAATATAATATAAAAGGGCCCCTAAGTGCAGAAAAAGAAATGAGACTTTAGGATGATCATTTTTGCTTATTTTTTACAACACTAAGTATCAGTTTTCTCTAGCAATTAGCTCAGCATTCATTTTGCTAAGAATAATTGAAAAATTAAATGAGGTTCCTTTTTGAGTTCCTTTTTTCCTCACCTGGACTACAGCTCTTTGTACACGATGATGCTCCTTTACCCTTCGCCAGATGAAAAGAGGAGACTATTTTTCCCACAAATTTATTACACTGAGAGAGCTTTAACTGACACATAGGGAGAAATCTATATTCAGATAAGAATATATACAAGCCTGAGCTTGTCTTTGAAATTTATTTTGTCTGTGCTTGTGCCCTCCTACAAATTTAATAGGAGAGAGAGTAGTTAAAATTGGACTTAGTTTGGGCCTGCCCCGGTAGCCTAGTGGTTAAGTTCAGTGCACTCCGCTTCAGTGGCCTGGGTTTGGTTCCCAGGCGCAGACCTACACAACTCCTCTGTCAGTGGCCATGCTGTGGTGGCAGCTCACATACAAAAAGAGGAAGATTGACAGCAGATATTAGTTCAGGGCGAATCCTCCTCAGCAAAAA
Source organism: Equus asinus (assembly GCF_041296235.1). Classification (NCBI taxonomy): domain Eukaryota; kingdom Metazoa; phylum Chordata; class Mammalia; order Perissodactyla; family Equidae; genus Equus; species Equus asinus. The sequence continues at coordinate 88,807,073 of NC_091810.1, read as the reverse complement.
CATAAATAAGTAAAATTGGACTTAGTTCTCTTTTGCCCTTTAGTTTAATCAAAAAGAAATTCCTTATATTCAGTGGCTTTAAAGATTTGTAACTGTAAATAAGACATTATTTTTCCTGCTTCTATGGACAAGCTGTGTGAAGGGTGGTATATGAATGGATGAGAGCCTTCTCTGACATGATAGGCACTTCAGTTCACTGGGTCTATCCTTTCTCCACTTTCCTACTTATGTAGATTGGAACCCACGCTCCATCATTCCAGTAACACTCTTGCAAGGAAAGATATTCCTTTGCCCAATATCTTTTTGGGATCCATCTGGTAACACCTCAAGCAGTGATGAACCCAACTCTCTGCTTTTGGGGAGATCATGTCTGAGGAGACGAGGCCTGTTAGAGAGAGCTACATACCTGTGAAGACTGGTTTCCATGCAGATTATGGCTCACCAACCTCAAGTGGACCTGCACTGCCCAACTACCCTGCATGTCTCTCATAATTTTTATCTCCAATTACTTTTTGAAACCTACATCTGCTCCCCTCAAACCTCCAACTCTCTAACTTCCCATCCCACTCTCAATAAATGAATTCACCTCCTACTCCACAGCGAATGTAGAAGCCCATAGATGGGAACTTCTCTCGACAACGTATCAAACATTAAAACCAAACTACTTCTACACTTCCTCTTTTCTTATAACGTCAACCATTCTTTCTCAACTAAATCCTTTGAAATGGCTATTAAGCATGTTTAAGTCTTAGCCATTTCACAACAATCACATAAATACAAACTTCCAGGAACCTCACAGCCCCTTCAGCAAACATCTTCTAGCACCTTCCCTTTCACAGTCGAGCTTCTCAGGAAAGGTGACTATCCTCGCTGTCTCCCCTTGCTCTCCTTCTGTTCATTCCTCACCCCCGCTTGGATCTGGCTTCCACCTCCAGCACTTTACTAAAGCAGCTTGTTAGGTCAACAGTGACCTCCATATCTCTAAACCAGATGGAGATTTGGCAGTTCTCTCTGACGTCTTTCTAGACCATATGACACTGCTGATTGCTCTCTTCTTGTTCTACTCTCTCCCTTGTCTTCCCTGACTCAGCACTCTCTTTGAGTTTCTTCCCACTTCTCTGGCCAGTCATTTTCAGGCTCCTCTTCCTTTGTCCATCAAATGCTGGAGTTAATCAAGGTTCCGTCCAAGGCTGCCTTCTCTTCTCACTCTATTCTCTATCCCTAAGTGATTCCATCTATACTCTTGGATTAAAATGACATGGAACCAGAAATGAGTCACAAATTTATACCTCTCTCAAACTCCAGACACGTAGATGCAACTTACTTGATATCTCCACTTGTATGCCTTTTTTTTTTAAAGATTGGCCCTGAGCTAACATCTGTTGCCAATCTTCCTTTTTTCTTCTTCTTCTCCCCAAAGCCCTCCAGTACATAGTTATATATTCTAGTTGTAGATTCTTTGAGTTCTGTTATGTGGGACGCCACCTCAGCATGGCTTGATGAGCAGTGCCACGTCTGTGCCCAGGATATAAACCAGCGAAACTCTGGGCCACCAAAGCAGAGCATGCAAACTTAACCACTTGGCCACAGGGCCGGCCCCTCCACTTGTATGCCTTAAAGACACATCACTGTCAATATTATCCAAAACTTAGCTCCCGAATCCTCACTCCAATCCTGCTCTGCATCCAGCATACCCCCTATTCTGTTGTGTATACAAAAACCTCAAGCGTTTTCCTGGATACTCACTCCTTCATCCAGCTGTTATGTAAATCAGCTCTCACCACTTTTACTACCTTCAGAATTTACATTCAGGATAAACAGTTTAGAATGTTATGATTGTCATTATTTGGTTGAATTTCTTTTAAAGAACTACATAACACTCTTTTTTTCTCCAACACATTAAAACAAGAAAGAACAGTAAATGGGAAATTATGTAAGTATAAAATACCGTGCAGGGTCAAGTATCTTTGAAAAAACAATTACATGCCAGGAAATATTTTGTTTTTTAAAAAAGGAACAACATTAATAGTGGGCATCATTCTTGTTACCATCTCAAGGACAGTGTCACTAAATTACACAGGACCTAGACACATAAAGGATTGCAAGCTAAACCGAGAAAAGGTCTGCATGGATTAACGTCTTAACTTCTTAGATGCGTACATTTCTTACATTTGGTGGAGTTGTAAAAAGGAGTTTTAAAGTTAATTTTCTGATCATAAAATTTTGCAAATGGCATCATCATATTGGATTTCTCAAGGGATCTGTAACTTGGCCTATAAAAGAGATGTCTCTTAATATATTTTAAAATATTATCTTTAGTTCTAAGCAGAAAGCACTACAGAGTTAGAATGAACATTTTACCCTATTCTCTTTTGGTCTTGACTGCCTATACGCTACTAAGGAGAGAGAGATTCTTTGGCAAAGCCTCCTGAGAATACAGAACTAAATGCACAACCAGGATATTTATTCATTTGGGCAAATGAGTTGCATTTTTGCAAACAAACCTTTGTACCTATGTTGAAAACTCAATATTCATAGGAGCTTTCCCAAATAATATGCCTCCTTCTGCCAAAATACAAATCAACCTCCATCAGTTCATAATGAGCATGACTAATTATTAACCTGAACAACAGATGACATCAGAGAAAACTGGCATAAATTATCCCAAAATGAACTGTGAGTGAATCTGTCCATTTAATGAATCTAATTTACATAATTCTTCTCCCTGCTGTTCCTTTTGTAAATAATCTTTCGTGTAAATAATTTTCAGCCCAAAAGCTAGAATCGTAATTATTCTGGGAGTTTTGTGGGTTCGAAGGGTAAGCCTTCTTTCAGCCATAACTTGCAAGCTGTTCAGATCATTGATCGCTACACATGGCTGTTAGTCTAGATAGAACATTGCTCAGGTAGTTGGCTCAGGACCTTGTTCAGAACTCAGATCACAGACAGAGACTCCTTAAATGGGAACTCACGGGACCTAGCATGATGAGTAAATAGCCTAGGTGACAATGTGTATCCTCCATCATTTAAAATGTACGAATAGCAGACGAAAGTGCTTCCTTTTATACATAACCATCTCAATCATCTTTGACATCATCATAAGAACCGATGATGGACATATCACCTTGTGAAGGTTCCATCAGACCCTTTAACTTCATCTTGGGGGGACACACAGGGACTCCTGCAGCTTTCTCTCCACAGCATGTTCTTGCTGAATCCACGACCACATTATGAAGCCATGTCATTGATTTGATTGACTACAACTTGTGGCAGTTCTCTCTTAGCTGTTGAAAATTACTTTTTTTCCCTCTTTACATCTTGGTAGAAGATCTCGTTCTGAGAATGGACTTACTCTCACCCTTCATTCCCACACCTTACCGAGAAGAAGAAAAGAATTTTAAAACAATGCCCTCCTGTTCCCGTCACCACAAAAAGAAAAATCAAAAGGAATTTAATATTTCCTGTCACGCACACACTTGTGCGCGCATGATCACACACAATTAGTCTCCTCAATGATAAAGAGGAAGAGAAGCAAGGAGAAAAACATCCATAACCTCTCTTGCTGTTAAGTCTTTGGGATGCAGTGTGCAGTCAAACCGTCTATTGAGGTCAGAACCATTATCTCCTCCTCTGGGTTTCTAAACTGCCCGTGTCAGTCATTTCAGTAAATAAAGGAATAAACACTAAAAAATAGAATAGTTGCAGAGTTGAGAAACAGTAAAAGTGTCAGTACCATGGATGGCAGTGGTACCACTTGTATGATTACAGTCATTTTTGTATTACTAGCATTTGAGGATTAAATTATCTAACGTTTGAGGATTGTTTTGACAATTTCCGTGAGAGATAAGATAGAAAGAAGGAATAATCTTTTCAGGAAGAGACACACGTTTATGTGTGTGTGAGTACAACACATGTGTGTGCCACATATGCCCGAACTTGAACGTGCACTAGACACACCACACCCAACCTGAGTGATTAAATAGACCCCCAGTAGGAATTTTTGCAGCCAGCTTTCAGTTTGCTTGGTCTTTTGAAATATAATGATATTTAAACGGTGTCCACAGGGGTGTGCGTCTGTAAGCATTGCCTGGTTTCAGCAACCGGCTTGAGTTAATCTTGCCAAATCTGGTTCTTGGCAGCTGTTTGGTCTTGAAGGTTATTTTATTTACGGATGCTACTCCAGTTGCTACATAGATGGTGGCACTGGGTGGGGTGTTTTAAATCTAAGATAATTCAATGATAAACAGGAACACATCAGCAATAAACTTTATGAGTGGACTCATAAGGAATCTTCCAGCTCAGTAACTTCTGGATCAGGGTGCACTGTTCAAAGGAAGCAGAAGTTCTGCTGTTTGTTTCATTGAGCGGTCTCTTCCTAAGGGATCAACAAGCAGCTCCTAAGATGCTCAGCAAAGCACTCAGATGCACTAAGTGACCCTAGAACTCTGGAACCACGTTTCCCTTTGCCTCCTACTGAGGCGGCAGGACAGCCAGGCCCAGCTTGGGACATGGGTTCCCATAACACAGCTCTACAGCCAGAGGTCAATTCACCAAGAATCAACAGCACTCAACCCTCAGGCCCTTCACTTGAGGGGGCCCCTTGAAAGAGATCTGTGCTTACTTTATATTTAAAGGTTTATATTCTCTGAATTTGGTGCCCTCCAAATTGTGTAACCTTCGGGTTCCACAAAATGTGGATTCACTCCTGTTCATGTGAGTAAGCACTACAGAAAAAATATGATATATTTATGGTCTTATTGTGATATTAATTATTATAATATATATTAAAGTGTTACAATATTCTCACATCACTGTGAAAGATTTCAATCTCTAGCACCCATAGAGCACCATTTTCTGCATTTGCTTACTAGAGTAGTTTTGTTAAAAGAATATATCTTCAATTGACTTGAGCAGGGTTCAAAAATTCCTCAGGAAGTTTAATTCTCAATTTGGCGTCTGAAGCTAATGTCATTCTTCTCCACAACTCTCTCCAACCATTTTGCACATCTTCTCCTGCTCATAATACCATGGCAAGCAACTTGTCACCTCCAAAAAGTGTGTTTAAATTCACAGATACCCAATAATGATGATTATAGGACGTGCTCCAATACCTTTCATTCTTCAGTCTAAATGTTCATTATACAGCCATGACCTAGAATGACTCTCCTGCCCGCCTTTGCAATGCAGTCCAGTTATCAATGGATGATTATTTATTCTAAATACTACTCTGGGTCCCTCAAAGCAGCCTAGACCACAAATCTTTAACTTCAGGCACTGGAGTCTCCCAAACAGGTCCAAAGGGCCTTCATGACAGAAGCACTGAAGAGCAGTGCCAACGCTCCTAATTAAAGGAAATCACCCCCCAATCAGACCAAATTAGTGCTATCCTGAGATAAACTGGAGAAAAGAACTGATTATATTCAATGTAAGTACCAAAAGGCATTTGGGCAGACTTTCCAGCCTAAACGATGGTGGGAGGGATAGTCTTAAGAATTTTATTAAGGATTTCTTAAAGAGTTTTCTTAGAATTAAGTACCCTTTTCAGCTTTAATTATGATTCTGCTACCAGCCAGAGTGATAAAGTTCAGATGATCCTAACTGCACAAAATAAGTAGAAATGAATGAAAATTTTTGTGCTGATGACTGACAAATTTGAATGAATTCCCTATGTCTATTCTTTGCATTTCTCATACCAACTATCCATACTGTCATCTTAGAAAAAGCAAGTCAAAGGACACCTGCAGACAGGTTTGGGGCCCTTAAAGGAATCTTTACTGAGTGGAGAGAAGATCTGAGCAGAAGATCTTTTCTGAGTATATTCTGAAATATAGACAGATGAATACAGTAAGGACAAATAATTATTATGAATTGCATCTGAGAAAGGGTCGGGGGCCCCCTTTCCAGCAGAAATCGTGGAGAAGGTACAGACACAGAGCCCTGGGAAAGCTGCCAAAGGCCTGAAGCAAAGCCTCTTTGACAGGGTCTTTCAGAGACTCCGCCAGCCATAGATGGTTGAGGTAGGGCCCCATCTGGCTTTCCATTGAGAAGTTACAACAACTCACTAGTACCTGTTTTTTCACCATTATAGCCTCTAGGCCTACCATCAAGACTGGCACACAGCAGGTGATCTGGTAAATGTCGGATGAATATTGAATCAGCGGGTAATCAAAACCGTCCTTCAGTGAAATGATACCAAAAACACTCACACAGTCTGCCAAGAGACTTGCTCTTTTTCAGATCAGTGATGGGCCTTGTCTTTTGACCTCTGCCCACTGTTTTACTTATTTGCTTTTCACTTAACTTCTGCAGCTTGGCATGGTTGTGCACAGAATCTGGAACCTAAGACTATATTAGGCCAGCCAAGCATGAAATTATAGTTTGTCAGCTGACAATGCACAAGGGTGCCCAGGAGACTAAGCATGAAATAATAATACTGAGGACTTCTAACATGAATTTAATCAACCATGATTCCAATCACTTATTATTTTGTTTACAATGTCATGATGCAAAAGTCCTCATGTTGTGTCCTTAATGCTTTTGAGATTTTGCCTATGCATTAGTCTTTGACCCAGTTGCTTTTTTGTCCATGTCAGTTAATACCTTTGTGGGAGCCGTAATTGTATGCAGCACACCCCATAATTCACGCAGCACCATCCTTTGACAGAAGCAGTTGTCACTCTCAGAGTCACATTAATAATTGTAAGAAAATGGTGAACTGAGCGACAGTTGTTAACATGAACCTAATGATCAGAACTGAACACAGCCGAGCTCAGCTTTGGAACAGGAAAGGAAGTCATCAGAGTAGATGTGATTGTTGAGAACTCCAGAGAACACCTCAACCATCTGCTCTTTTGGTAACAACTTTTGTGCACCAGGCACAACAATGCTTTTCAATGATGTGACAATATAACATGATGGGAAGCCTTGAGAACATCAGTGAAAAAGATCTGAAGAGTAATTTCTTCAGGTTAGAAACAAGGCAGTACATCAATGTAAAAGGAGGGAACTCGCCATAAAGGGAGGTAGGAGGAAAAGGAATGCTCTGCGCTGAGCCAGAATTTGCAAGGAGATCCTCATCCAAGGTTGAGCCAACTAAGTGAGCAAGACAGCCACAGACTGCATTTCTTCCCTCCAGCCACTCAGCTCATATGCAGCTGCGCAAATTGTAATTAGCTTCAAAAGAAAACGATGACAGCCAGTACGTACTAGCGGGGAAGGAGGCCGAGGGCACCTGTCCAAGGAGGCGCGTGATGAACCTCCGCCCCAGGAGGGAGCACTAATGAGAGGATTGTGAGATAGCAAGTTGGAATTCCAGGGGACTTGGAAAGAACTATTGATGAGGACTGAGAGTGAAACCATTGGTGGCAGATGTGGCATAGGGAAGCCAAAATCCCGTCCCTTGAGCTGTCGGTTAACGCAGAACCTTGTGTACGAGGCCTCAATAAGATTTAAATGATGGAATCTGAAGGTTTCCAGCATTCGCAACCACTCCTTGGCTGTAATTCCAGCAATGCCTAGCAGAGAAGACAGCGAAGAAGCTTTCAGACCACACAGCACTCTTCGATGTTGTAAGTTAAAGGTGGTGCGATGCTGTGGAACTCAGGGAGGCTTCCGATTCAAAACTCTTGAGTTCACACCCCTGTCTCTTTCACTTAATAACTGAGTGACTAGACACAACTTCTTCAAATATCTCTTTTCTAATCTTCCAAATGAGATGACGCTGGTGTCATAATGGTAAAGTGCCAAACACCATACCTGCGTTCATGATTGTTTAATAAGGTGGCAGCCTAGACATGCAATCCTCGGCCTGCTTGAAGGTGGTTGTAACATAAAGGTGATTGATTCGCCCTAGACCATTCTCATTCTTCTCCACCCAGCGGCTGCCATGAGCAGAAGCCAGCACCTGTGATGCCATCACCTGGCTTGGGGTACAGTCAGGTCTTTAAATAGCTTTAAAGAACTATTTAAAAATACATGTATGCGTGTCCCAAGATCTGTACACACAATTTGAGCTGGGAATGAGTTAAATCAGAAATAAATGATTAAAAAGAGCTGACTGGCTCCTGCTTGCCCCACCCCCCTTTCTCTTTGAGTTTCACAAAGGTGTTTGTTAAATGTAACACTGCCCTGTCTGCCTATCAGGATTTTCAGTCTGACCCAGAAAAACACTAACACCAAATTGGACCAAAAATGTCTACAGTGTCCATCTCTTTGCCACATTCTTTGTGCAAACTGAAATAGTACAGAAAAGAGGATCCAATTTTATTTATTAAAAAAGCCTCTTAAAATGTGGTTAGGCACAACTAGGTTGACGACCATAACACTTAGACATTGCAATCCAAGTGCGAGCTCTTTTCTTTCTTGAAACTCTCCAAGACCACTAGGATAACAGAGCCAGCTCCTGAGCCTGGTACAAGAAGTACACATTCCGTACCTCTCCAAATACAGGAGTATCTGTTTTAATAGGACTTTTTCTTTAAAAGGAACATCCATATTAGTCTCTTACATATGACAGTCACTTAACTGGCATTCAAGGATCCCTCCTTACTTCTTTCACCCTTCTCCTTAAGGACAGAAAAGCAAAAAGCATGTGACTCCTCCAGAAGCTCATGACTGCTTCCACTCTGGCCCTGACAAGAGGCAGCAGTGGGTTCTGACTTTCCAAGTACCCAAGTGGAGCCTCCTCTGCCAACAGAGAGGACACAGGTGTAGGAAAAAAGAGACATGAGTACAAGGCCAGGGTCAGCACAGGCTGGGGATTCCCTTCCCATTCTCTAGTTCCCTAAGAACTTTGACCACGTTTGTCAAGCTTCCTCTAAAGTATTGTTTCCAAACGTGGAGGCAGTTCAGAATCCCCTGGGGCATTCGTTAAAATTTCAGTTGTGGCCCTCCCCATGAAGATTCTGATTTAGGCAGCCAGGGGGCTGAGCCCAGGGACCCGTAGGTTTAAACGGTGTCCCAAGGAATCCTGCTGCAGCAGGTCAACAGGAAAGTTTTGAGGAAGTCCAGAAGTCCTATGAAGGAGGTGCCTTGTCAGATTCCAGTGAAGCCTGACTACTTATGTCCATTTTACAGAGGAGAACACTGAGGCTCAAAGTCACAAAGTAAGTAAGGGACCAAATTGGGTCATGAACCAAAATCTGTTAGTTTCCAGAGTCCACACTTCTACCTACTATGAGACAGTCCCTCCAGTGCAGTGGGTGACTAAGTGTTAACTTGCTTCCTCTACTGTGGCATCTATTACTTTTCAACATATCGGCTTCCGACAGCTCTCTGTTAATATATGCTGTTGACATCTGGTAACCAGGATTGTTAAATCAGACACCTTATCTTTAAACCCATTTTAAGTCCACTGGCCATGGTGTAAGGGCCTGCAGGTAGATCCAGACCACTCCTGAGAGTCAAATTCATGGGCTTTGCGACAACTCTTTTCTGCTAGGTTCAGGCCACCTTTTTGCAGACACATACAGGATCAGAATTGGATTTCCAGATGATTAAAATTATGAGAAGTCCAGTTGATTGACATATGCAAATGTTTTACCCAGAGATTTCTCATGTCTAGTGCATTGCTCTTCACACCAATTATAGCCCTTTTGTGGGGTTTTTTTCCCAAATATAAAATTAATAAAAGCAAAACTGCTGTGGTTGAAGATGAGTTGAAGACCCTAGAGCCTAGAGTCCAACTCTCTCTCCCCTCTTCTTCTCCTCCCCATGACATCCACTGAGGTCTCTCTCACCCACCAAGGAATCTTGGGGCTCCACTGGAGCACAGCTGGAAAGCCAAGGGCCAAAGGCCTCCTTCCAATAGTAAATATGCAGACGCTAACGAAATGCATAAGATTTTTGTCAAGAGAGTAAGCCATAACAAATGAATAAGACATCCCTTACTTGGCTCCATTGCCAGGAATTAACACAATCTGATAGCTGAAGGAATCAGACTCAGAGTTAGGAATTCTGCACTCTGTTGTGCGTTCCACTGCTGCCATCTTTTATTATCAAGGCAAGCCATGGGGCTCACCTGGCTGCAGACACGTGCTCCTCCTCTAGCCCAACCCTCATGGCCTATCTCCCAGGCCAGGAAGCAGCCTGCTGGCCGGTAGATGAGATTCAGGTTGTCAAATCAAACACACACCGTGGGTGCTGGCTATTATAGCCACCTTGGTTGTGTAGAGAGATTTCTAAAATTAAAGTTTCAGATCAAGTAAGAACTTAGTGTTTCCTGTGAATATGACTGTTTCCACTAGTTTCCTGCTTACTCGTTCTGAACCCATGCAGATAATTAGGCAGCCACGGAACATTATTTGGTTGCTAAATAACAATTGGCGAAACAAATCCAAGTTTTAAAGACATTTGCAAAAGGACATTTAAAATGAGCCAACGTGTCTTCTAATTTTAGAGGTTTCTTTGTACTGCGTGTTCACAGGAATCCCAACCAAGCAAACACCTCGTCGGGACGATGCTGTGATGTGCACACAATGAGGATTCGAGCCAACTGGGCACAGCGTGAAAGCACAGTGCCTGATGGGTGGGTTGACCTCGTCCTGACCCAGAGCCGGGTGCTTGAGTTCCCATCCGTTTTTCCCAAAAACACTACAGTAGGTGTAAAATCACCCATTTTCTGGGCCAAAGGGCCAGCCCAGCCGACTTCACAGCAAGAGCTCAGGTTTCAGTTCCTGAAAGTGGGCTTGATCATCCCCAAGAGGAACACCACACTCCCCGACTGCTCTTATTTCTTCTAACACAGTTCCTGTGTGTTATATGTGATTTAAATAAAAGTCCAAAGTACCACAGAGGAGTGACAAAGAATGTAACTTTTGGCAGCAGATTTCCCTACGATCTGAAGCAAGTTACTTCAGGTCTCTGAAACCTGGTTACCTCAGCTGTAAATTGGAGATAATAAGTACATATTTAGAGCATCAGTGTAGGGATTAAATGAAATGATATATCTCTATATTAGTCAGCAGACACATAGAAGACTGCCAAGAGAGCACAGTCATTATTAGTAACACCCGTTGAGTAAAGGCCCGACAATGGCAAATCCTTTCCCATCTTCCCCAAGTCACCTTCTCTCCAATCCAAGGTCATATTGAAGGAGGATAAAACCTCTTCTGTTTAATAAATGTTCTCACTAACTAATACCCAGGCATGTGGATCTCAACCCTCAGGCACACGTGAATCACTTGGGTTCATTGTTTTGCAGTAGGGCCTAAGCATAAGATATTTTTAGGAGCCGGCCTGGTGGCCTAGTAGTTAAGTTCTCACACTATGTGTCAGTGGTCTAAGGTTCACAGTCTCGGATCCTGGGCATGGACCTGCACACTGCTCATCAAGCCATGTTGTGGCAGTGTCCCACATACAAAATAGAGGAAGATTGGCATGGATGTTAGCTCAGCAACAATCTTCCTCAAGCAAAAAGAGGAAGATTGGCAACAGATGTTAGCTCAGGGCCAATCTTCCTCACCAAAAAAAAAAAGAGAGAGACAGAGAGAAAAAGATATTTTTAACAAGCACTCAAGTATCTCAATGTGTACTCAGGTTGAGAATCAATGACTTAAACTATTCAATAGTTTCCTATTAGTTTACCTATTCAAGATTCTCCCCACACCAAAACATTTTCTAGTGTACTAGCAAAATAGTCTTCCCAATGATCAAATCTGACATTGTCATTCCTATATTTAAAAACCTTATTTGGTTTCCTCTGCCTGTAGCAAAGATGGTGAACACACTTCTCCTAAGACCTTGCACAGGTTATTTCTCTGGCTGCATTTCCTGCCTATGAAGCCACGAGCTATCTCCACAATCAATTTCTTATTTTCTTATTTTTCCTCCCAAGCATGAATCCTTAACTCCATGATTTTCTCATGCTGTTCCTTTGGCAGAAATGGCCTTGCCTCCCCCAACCCCCCACCTTAATCCCCTAATCCTTCTTCAAGATTCAGACTGAATGTCACCTTTTTCTGGGAGAATGCCTATGACTACGCTAGATATAATTTGTCCCTGTCTCCACCTCTACACTTGTGAAGCATTTTTTCCCTATCTTTGTAACCGACTTTGTCATAAATCCATATGGTAATTTACTCCATGTTTACAAATTCAGTCCCCTAATACATGATGCGCATCATTAATGCTCAGTAAATGCTGATGAATGAATGAATGAATAAATGCATGGACTCCTTGGCAGAAGATACTATCGCTAACTCATCTTGGTTTCCCCGTGCCCAGCTAGTAACCGACGCATAGTAGGAATTCAGGAGTCTGCTGAGTGACTGCGTCAGTGTCTACGGGCTCTGCTGCCACCCATATGGCACTATGATCTGGGCTCATTCTGAGTCACAAACCACAATCTGCCAAAAAACTTCCATCTGGAGAGATTGCTCCCCACAGCAGCTTTTCCTTTCAGTCTTTAGGCCTGTTTTGTTCCTTATTCAACAGGAAATAATTGAATGCTAGCACTGACTCAAAAATAACTCGGGAAGCTATAAAAACTGTAAAAGGTCTATTAGTAATATTGTGCGGGATGCTTCATGGCAGCCCTGTGGAGTGCCATGCATCTAGTTCGCAGGGTTTCATTACGCATTTATATTGCCCTTGTACTCTTAGCCATGTGGCCAAGGCAGCCCACTGGCCCCTCACAACCCTCTTGTGTGTAAGTCAGCCTTGCTGACCGCTCAGTGCAGCAAAACTGATCAGCTGTCTGAGTGGAGTAAAGGGAAAATGCTCGGGGCATTCAGGGTTATCCCTCATCGGTTAATGTCGTGCAGAAGAAATGTTGCATCCATCTTTTCTCACCCCGTTCCACCTGAAACATAAGTGCTGTACTCTCTCTGCTGACTAAAAAAAAAGTGAAATTCTGCCCCAAAAGAATTCTCCTATAAGCACAACAATGCTGAGATGCACAAAGAGTTAAGCTTTCTCGATTCCTTGTGGTTTACTCATTTAAATCGGCATCGCTACAGAGCAGAAACTATTTTGGCTCTATGCAGAAGTGGAATATCTAATATAGAATTACATTATAATGAAATATGCATTAATGCAAGCTTCATAAAGTGCCTTTCATGTTCTGCAGGCATCTAAAAGTTTAAAATGCATATAATCTTACATTAGTCGTGGCTCAAACGATGATACATCAGGTTATGTCTAATTAAAAGTCACATTTGAAACATTCAAAGGGATAGTTCCTTCGCTATTGACATTTGCTGTAACACAGTTAACCATTGTGGAAACGAGACAATGGGATATGTCACTCCTGCCAGGAACAGAAGGAACATACTGTATGATTTTCAGGAAACAGCATGTTCTTGACACCCAAGAGAATGCAACTAATCATGCCCTAAAATATTTGCCATTAATAATAAAATTCTGCTTAAAGAGACACTCTCAAAATAATATCCAAACCACTTAACTGTCTACTTTTAAATGAAGATTAGTGGGAAAGAGATATTTCCAGGTGCCATTTATTCCACAGTTCAGGTCTGACTGGTTGACCGTTGGGCACATTCCCCAGAGACAGACAAGACTGTCTGAAGACTGTCCCTTCAGCTTCTGATGAGCCAGCTGTCCCAGTGACGAATGTGAGATGCGGAGCTGATGAAGACCACTCCCTACCACTCGGCTCTGAATTTAAGCTAAGACAGCTGAGCTCATTCCAGTCACAAACGTCCTGCCTCCCCCTTTCTAAAGCTTCATCCTTTTATCCTCCTGCCCTGAAGTCCACAGTGGTTATAAGGCAGGCGGACAGTCCTCTGCCCCTGGCTGCTCCTGTGCATGGTTCCGGCCCCTCCATCAGGCGTCACACACCGTTCCTCGCTTCACCACCTATCTCCTCCACCTGGGAGGCAAGGCCTGGCCAAACGTGCCAATCCACGTTCCACGAATTGCGCCTCCAGCATTTTTTAAGTATTTCCAAGGCTCTTTCTCAGGATTTCCTCTGAACTAGCCTTCCTCCTGTATGATGGTGAAAAAAACTCTGAGAGCAGAGCCCGCAGGAAGTGCAGGTGCGGAGGAAAAGCTGGAGAAGGGAGCGCCCACGAGGACCCCGCGGCCCCCGCGGAGGACTGCTGGGCGCCCTCGGGAGACGGATGTGGCGGACGCGGGGGAGAGGCAAGCACAGCACTCAGCCCCGGAACCCCGGGCGACAGCAGGGGCGGGCGCGGGTCAGGGGGTCGCTGGCCTGCCTGTGAGCGTGGTGTCGGGCGAGGGGGGCAGCTTCACCACCGTTATCCCCCCACCCCCACTCCGAGGAACTTGGTGGCAAACCAAAATTGTTTTGCTAATCAGTGATTTCAAATTTCATGTCAATAGAGGTCTGCTGCTTCCGACAGAGGGGAGTTACAGGTTCTACAAGGTATTTTTCATTTTGGCTGTTTTGTTCCTCGTGGCTCTACTGAGTACCTTCTTCTGCCCTGGTCTCAGGTTCTCATCTTCTTTCTTTACTCACCCATCAACTCCTCTACTGCCACTTACACACACACACACACGGGACAACAAGTTATCAGATCTGTAAGGTTGCCTTAATAGGAAACGCCTCTTGTACCCCGGGATTTATTGTGAGCATGGTGGGGAGCAATGTGATGTTTGGGTGATGGCTGTGCTGAGGCTGGGAAACAGCTCCCTGTTCTTAAGTGGTCCATCCTTGAAAGCGGGCTGTTTGCCCTCCTGACTCTTTTAGAACAAGTGTCACATGCAAAGGTCAACTTGAGTGGAAAGTTTGGGGCCCACATCAGGCAATAAGGTTATATTTTCAGGGCTCTTTGACAAAGATCCTTAAATGGGTCAAATGTGGTCAAGCAAAGCTGATGTAGAACTTTAAACAGCACGAAGCATGCACACTTGCAGGCAGGCAAGAACACAGTACCAGAAAGGAGAAATCCAGATGCTGTCAGAACCATCCTTGGGGTCCTCAACAAATAGGATGTTGGGGGAATGGATCAAGCTAATCAGAGGGGACACCCCAAATAGGCTCCAGCAGCTGAGGCGAACTCGTGATGGAAACAGGAGAAGCCCTCTGTACAATGTGTGGAAGCCAGGAAAAGGTCATACAAATCACCCCTGGTTCAAGAGTGACAAAATTACTGCCAGGTGGAGAGTTGGGCGTTCTGATAAAGGAGATGGCAGAGAACTGAGCTTTGAATGCCGTGTAGGGTTTTGAATCAAGGAGATGGAGGAAGGGAATGTGTCGAGGATGACCAGCGCATCTAGAATTCCGTGTTGCATCAGCATCCCATTAAGATGGCAGAAGTCCACCTGCTTCTTCATGGTTCACGGTTGCTGTGTTCTCAGGCTGTTCAGAATAGTTCGGTGAAACAATCTCTAATATCATCAAAGATCTTAAAATCAGAGGTACTATAAACTACTTTGTATTTTTTTAATTACTAGACTTTACATTTTAGAGCAATTTTAGGTTTACAGAATTTTGAGCAGAAAATACAGAGTTCCCATATACTCCATCTCTCTCTGCACACAGTTGCTCCTGTTATTAACATTTTGCATTAGTGTGGTACATTTGTTACATATTGGTGACCCAATATTGATAATTATTATTACCTAAAGTCCATAGTTTACATTGGGGTTCATTCCTTGTGTTATACATCCTATGGGATTTGACAAATATATAATGACATGTCTCCACCATTACAGTATTGTATGTAATAGTTTATTTTTTTCAAGAAAGCTCAGATTCTGATTTCTAGATATCTATCTATTCTTGACCACAGGTAGGCAGGAATTCAGATAGTGCTTGTCCGTGCAGCAGAATCACCCAGATGGCAAAACTCGCCCTGTTGATGTGCATTGCGAGCAGGAAGAGAGGAGCCTTTCAGAACCTTTCTTTTCTTAGAAAGATCATCTTATCCAGGTTTGCGACTTTGAGTGGAACATGGAAGTTGGGGATTGGACTAGTTAACGCTCAGAGTTTAGAGTGAATGTAGAAGAATTAACACTGCTCCTCATAAAAGTTACTGTGTGTACTTGATTTCCCCCCTGGATAGCCTGGATAATCCAGTTACTACCACATTCCGGAACAGTGTGAACGCACACCCAAAATTTTGAGGTCAGAATGTCCTGTTAATCTTGTTACATTCAGAGTATTACCCCTGAGTACCTTGAACAGGAAAGATGTTAGAGGATATTTCTATCTCCGGTAGGTGGCCAGAGATGGAAGATGTTTGTGGGAGAACTAAGAATAGCGAAGGGGAGAGGGGACGGAGAACGGGGGGCGAGGAAACACTTCTAAATTCAAATGATAGGAAACAAGAAAGCCTCAGGATACAAGACATGAAATCAGTCTACTAGTGATATAGTAAGAGGAGATGGAACAAGTAAAACAGACAAAAGCTAGGTCTCCTTTTCCTCTGGAATTAAAATTCGTGTCTGTTCCATATGGCACCAGGCTAGGGGACTTCTCCTTTTGGCATTGTCTGATCTGATGTATAAGTTTACCATTTTTCCCCCGCATTTAAGAGGAAACTTCTTTTACAGTTCATTCACCCCACTTTACCCCACCCCCAAAATCTAGTTTTGTAGACGTTTTTTCCTTAATTGTGGGAGGTGGTGATTTTTTAAGACAGTAAGTTTAACTCTCACTTGGATTTATCATTTGCCATTTTTGGAGAACTTACACTCCCTTCCTCTTTCTTTCCTGTCTGAAAGAGACTCTACAAGTGAGTTCTAGTTGAAATTCTGGAGAAGTATGTTTCTAGCTCCCCACTGTACTCAGAATACACCAGGACCATTTCTGAGCTTTTTCAACTGAAATTATCAGAAGACTTATTTCTGAACGTGTGTCTGCTGACAGATTCAAGGAGATCATTACTACCAAGCGAAAAAAATTACTTTATTTCACCATAAGACAGATGAGTGGACTCTATCCCCATTCGTAAGAACTATGAGCACAAAGCAAGAGAAAATGGGACCCTGACAGAGAGCCACATGTGACCATTGTGATATACACAAAGATATACCACCTCATTGGATCCACAAATATTTATTTAGTGCCTACTTGGTGCCAGGCACTGTATTCGGTGCTGGGGAAAGAAGACACGGTCCCTGTTGTCATGAGGCTTACAGCCTAACAATCTAGCAGGCAGAAAAATAAAAATCAAATGGAGCACATGGAATGATGACACAGTTGGTCAACGTTTGCCATGATGGAGAGTGACCAGAGAGGGGAGAGCCACGCTGGGGAAGGTAGGCAGGGGAGGGCTTTCTGAAACTGAAAAGGAGAGGGAGCTAGCCTCTTGAGGAGCTGAGAGAAGAGAGTTCCAGGCAGAGGGAACAGCATGTGCAAAGCCCAGCAGGGAAAGAGTTAGTGTGTTTAAGAATCAGAAAGGCTGCCAGCATGGCTGAAGGGTAGCAAGGGAGAGAATGACTGAGAAGGAAGGTGCAACGGAAGCCGCTGAGGGGGACACGCCATGCAGGGCCTATAGGACAGGATCTGCACTCAGGGGAGTGTAGCTCTTATTCTAAATGAAGTAGGCATCCATCAAAGGGTTTTAAGCAGAGCAATAATGTGACCTAACTTACTTTTAACAGATCACTCTGGTTGTGCTGTGGAGAATTGTAGGAAAGTGAGCATGGCTCCAGGAGGCCGGTTAGGAGGCTCTTGCGTTAGTGCAGGTAAGAGACAGCAGGGCCTGGATGCAGGGAATCGTGATGCCCGAGATCCAGACTAGAGGTAGGATCAGAGGACTTTCATGCATTTGCTGTGGGGAGTGGAGTGAGGGAAAAGGAGAAATCAAGCCTGACTCCCAGCTTCCTGACTTGAGCAGCTGTGTGGATGGTGGTGCCATTTACAGAAATAGGAAGGACTGGGTGGGGACAGGAAGACTCCAGAATTCTGTCTCAGACATGTTAAGTTTGAGATTGGCCATTGGAGATGAGTAGCTAGTTGGATATGTGAGTCTAGAGCTCACAATACATATACAGATGTATATATATACATGGTCTATTAACCTCTAGATGCTATTTAAAGCCATGGATGAGCTCACCTAAGGAGATGGTGGTTGGGGGAAGAGAGGAGGTCCCGGGACAGACCCTCCGGAACACCAGTATTTAGAGCTAAGGAGAGGGATGGGAGTCTGCAGAAAAGACTTCAAAGGAGAGGTGCATGAATAGTGGGGAAGACAGGAGGCCAGGGTCCTGAGAGCTCAAGGAGGAGTGTGTGTGTGGAGAAGAGTGGCCGCTGTGCCTGGGGCTGAGGGACACAGAGAAGAGTCCTTTGGAGATGGCAACACAGAGGTCATTGGTTGGCCTTGACAAGAGCAAATTCAGTGGCGGGCAAAAGCAAAAACTAGCTGGGGGTGGATTGAGGAGTGAATAAAAATGAGGAAGTGGAGATAGCGAGCATAAATTAACTCTTTTGAGTGCTCGAGCTCTGAAAGGAAGCAAAGAAATGGGGCAAAATGTGAAGGAGAGTTAAATACGGGAGATATGAGATCACATTTGTAAGTAGCTGTTGGAAATGACTCAGTAGAGAGGGAGATGGCAGTGATGAAGACTGAGTAAAAGAGGAATTCCCTGAACAGGTGTCAGAGGATGGAATCCACATCCCACGAGGAGGGACTGGCCCTTGAGGTGGCAGGATGAACACTGGCGGAGAAGGAGGAGCGGAAGAGAGTGCGCAGGGCAAACAGGCAGAGGTTTGCTGGTGGGAAGATGAGGCGGTCCTGTCTGTTATATCTGATGCCGCCTCCTTATTTCCAATAGAGTGTGTGGTAAGGTGATCAGATGACAATGAGGGTAGAGCAGGAAGCTGGAGGAACGGCAAGTCATTTCAGAGAGGAAAAGCAAGTCGTCTTACAAAACACAGTAGGGTCGTCTGGCAGGGCTGAGTACCCAGCTGGGTTTGTTACCACAACTCAAGTGTGTCATTTTCTCCAACACTGTCCAGAGAAAGCATCATTCTTGCTTCCTCCAGAAGTCCTTTTACTTGCCAGAAAAATGTGTCCCTGTTCAGGTGTTAACACTAGGTGGCTTTGGAAATGCCTACCAGGACTAGACGCTCTCTGTGAAATGAAACACAAGCACTGCACGGGTGCCTGGGAACAAGGGGTACCCAGCAAGTGCCAAGAGGACGGAATAGATGGAGGGAGGGATTCCTTCTAATTCTTCCCCATCCCCTTCAAAGTGTTCATTTCTCCAATAATTGGGTCCAAAGAGGGTCGAAACTTCCTTTCACTGCACATCCAAAATCTGTGTATTTTTTCTTTCCGTTATTGCTAACAACTTTTTGTTGAATTCTCCCTGAATATTCACATATGACCACATACATGAAGCGCTCACAGAGCAGCTGCATGCATGAATAGAAAACCAATACCTGAGGGTTTCAGAGCTTCAACCATAAGAAAACAGATTCATCCTTCTTAAAGCGATACATTAACCCAGGACATGTTTGATGCCTGAGGACTGATTGAGGGCGTGTCCGTACATTCCAGAACATGCACAAGTGATGACTGACACGCCCCTCTGTGTTTGCGCTGAGCTGATCCTATAGGCAGAGACCAGTGCTGCGGGATTCACTTTAAACAGTTACTGACAAGGCACCAATAGATAGTCCACAACTGTCCCTTTCGATCCTGCTGCTAGTAATACTGACTGGCGTGAGGCCATGGACTTTCAAAGATTCAAAAACCCCACAGAGCCCAAAGGGATGTTGTGTCCCTTGGAACAGGCTAAGGCCTTCCAGGAGTGTCTGTGCTGCTCAGTTGCTCCTGCCCACAGCATCCTCACCCTTAGCAAAGTTAGGGAAGACCATTATCCTGACTTGCAAGTATGACATGTAAGGCAGAGCCCTAGCCTTCGGAGCCTGCAGTCAGAGGCAGAGGAAACACCAAAAGGACGGCCAGGCTGGTCCTGCCAGAGCAAAACACCAACTGTCAGTAAGCTCTGTCTGAACTGAGTCTAGGGCAAGGTTTGGGTTATGGAGGGTGAGGAAATGGGAGACGGAGTTGACCAGGGTCCTCAGACCTAGTAACGAATACTTAACAAGGCCAGGATTCCAGGCTCTTCCCGGGACTCAGGGCTCTCGTTGCTTAAGCACGGTGCTGGCTGCTTTACATGCAGTTTCCTATGCAATCCTGGCACCAGCAGTAACTTACAGGTGAGGGAGGTTAAGTGGCCTGGTGACACAGGCAGTGAGGACATATTCAACCAGGGCCAATGGAGAGTGGGCTTGGAACTGCTCCCCCCACCATGGAAAAAGGAGGTGTCAGACGCTTGTTTTTAATTTTTTTTTTTCCGGTCAGTGAGAAGAGACAGAAAAACATAAAAAAGAAAATAGCAGGTTGGCCGTAATCTGAACAACCAGAGTAAAGGATTGGGGGAATTTTTGCATATTTTCCATAGAAGGTTTTTGATGAGGGAAGTGACATTATTTTAAGAAGATGAAGCTGGTGGTAGTGTAGGCGGTGGGAGAAGCAGCCTTGAAGAAGCTGCCGGGAGAGTCTCAGTGCAGATTAAGGAGGAGCAGCTACTATTTACTAAGCATCCACATGGTCCAGGCACCACCCAGGTCCTTGCTGTTTACGCTCTCCTCACGCAGCCCGAATAGGCAGGTACTGCTTCCAGGGGCGGAGGACCCCGCCCAGTGGGGGTCACACACGAGGAACAGGAAGGTCCCTGACTGCAGTTGAAGCCCGGGTTGGTCTGACTGCAGAGTGCTTCCCCGCTGGGCTGTGTTGTTGGAGCTTCGGGGACCCAGGGAGGCTGTGGGAATGGAGAGGAAGATTTAGACCAGGTCCACCTGTTGCCTGGGGAGCACTGCAGTGACCCCACGGCGCTCCTACATGTCCAATAGGCATAATCCAAGGACGGCTGATGCTGCTCCCCTGCCCCCATCCCTGCCCCCTCCCAGGAGAGCAGGAGTTTTCAGCTGAGCGTAGCAGAGAGGTGATGATAACAGCAAAGAACGGCAAAGGGAAGTAACTTCCGCCTGGATTGTCACCTCCACCACCCAAAGCAGACTGATAGACATAACGCAAGGAAAAATGGATACATCGGGACCAACTATACAGAACCAACTAAATAATTGGAGGATTAGGTAATCATTTTCTTAGGCTGACAAATTGAAGGCTGACATAAGCCAGCTTCAAGAATCCATTTTAAAATATCAGTATCCTCAGGGTGCATATGTGTTATAAATGGAGCCATATGCTGGAAACAAAGCAAGCATCACTATCTTTTCTGATTACCATTGTGTAATGACCACACCAGACACCCTGGTCTGGTAGACTTCTTTTTTCTTTTAGTCTGTAGGCATCCTATTTTATACTAGTTGGTACTCTAAAAGCAGCCCTTGGACTTTCTGGTTTGAACACACACTGAGCAAGAACTAGTTCACAGGCAAAAAGAGGTACAGATCCTGCCTCCTCTTTCCCTGGTTGTATTAGTCAGGGTTCTTCAGAGAAACAGAGTAAATAGGAGCAATGTATAAAGAGATTTATTTTAAGGAGTTGCTCACGTGATTATGGAGACTGAGAAGTCCCAAAATCTGCAGTCAGCAAGCTGGAGACCCAGGAGAGCTGATGGTGTAAGTTCCAGTCCAAAGGCCGGTAGGATCAAGACCCAGGAAGAGCCAGTGTTTCAGTTCAAGTCCAAAGGCAGAAAAAGACCCATGTCCAAGCTCAAAGGCAGTCAGGCAGGAGGAATTCCCTCTTATTCCGGAGAGGGTCAGCTTTTTTGTTCTATTCTGGCCTTCAACTGATAGTATGTGGCCCACCCACATTGGGGAGGGCAATCTGCTTTACTCAGTTTGCTGATTCACTTGTTAATCTCATCCAGAAACACCCTCACAGACACACCTAGAATAGTGTTTAATCAAATGTCTGGGTACCCCACAGACCATTCAAGTTGATGCAAGAAATTAATCATCATACTAGTAAACTATGTAAATAAAGGAAAAAGAGTCAGATGAGATCGACCAAAAGGTCAGAGCTCCTCCACTGTCTTCCAGAAAGGCAGAGGCAGGGCTCCATCATATCCCCCTCCTCTTCTGAGAAGCCAGGGGAAGAGTCAAGCAGCTTCCCCTTTTGACAAACTGCAATGAGGGAAAAGATGATCCATCTGGGGCAGAACAGGGGTTACTTGCCGGGGGTTCCAGGGCTTAAAGGCATCGTCCAGATATTGTGTGGCTGTTCACCTGTTTGGGCAGACACTCCATAACATCTCTCAAAGGATCTGTCACCTAAGCAAGTCTAAGAATCACTCCTCCAGAGCAAGTAGTCTTCCTAAGGGGCTAAAAATCAGAATCAAGAACTATTAACATTCCAAAAATATTTGAATTGAATTTTTAAATCTTCCACAATTACAAGAAGGAATATACTTCCAAGCAATGGGTACATTATTTCTGCTGACTCTTTGGGCCATAGTGATTATAATTAATGTGAGGGGAAATGTCCTAAAGCATAGCTGACACCCAGACCACAGCGCCCATAGCAGGCCCCTTGGTCCCACTGGAAACATTGACGACCACACAAAGTAAGAACTTGAAGCTCCAAAATGAATGGCAGCCAGTGAGTAAGTAGCTGGTGCTATCCATGATGGAGAACATGCCACGTGAAGCTAGCCCTGGGAGAAAGGCCTCCTGGAATGTGAAGGACTTCAGGTAGCCGTGTTTGAAGACCAGACAGACCAGCCAGGGCAGAGCTTCCTTGGCACAAAGGGAAGGCCCTCGTAAGTTCCACTCACTGCCCTATCTTCCTATCCATGTGTGGTACCGCTCTCATAAGGCTTCTATGATGAAAAACATAACTGCCTTGCTCTGCAGTGGAGGTCACAAGTAAATTGAGCTTCCAAGCAAAGGGGAGGAGGGCTTCCTGTCTCATTCCCCAAGGGGTCTCTTGTTGATGTGTAATAACTTTCACTGTTAGTTTCCTAGGGTTGTCATAACAAAGTACCACAAACTGGGTGTCCTAAAACAACCGAAATGTATTCTCTCACCGTTCTGAAGGCCAGATGTGTAAAATCAAGGCGTCAGCAGCTCCCTCCAGGAGGCTGCAGGGAAGAATCCTTCCTTGCCTCCTCCAGCTTCTGCTGGTTGCCGTCAGGCAGTCTTTGGCATTCCTTGCCTTGTAGATGCCTCACTCCAGTCTCTGCCTCCATCTTCACATCGTCTTCTCCCCTGAGCATCTGAGTCTCTATGTATAAATTTGCCTCTTCCTATAAAGACGTCAGTCATTGGATTTAGGGCCCACCCTAATTCCAGTATGACCTCATCTTAACTTGGTTACATCTGCAAGGACCCTGTTTCCAAATAAGGTCATGTTCACAGGACTTAGGACTTGAACATATCTTTTTGGGGGGATATGATTCAACCTGCAACACCTCAGACACAGAAACTTCCTTTTCTTATAAACAGGAGAGTTTGTTGTCCTTGGAGTTGTAGTATATAGAAGATAGGCAGTAATTTATTCTAGCAATATTTATTGAGCAACTACTATGCACCAGGCCAGGCCCAGGCACTGAGGATACCATAGTGAATAAGATGGACAAGGCGCCTGCCCTTCTGGAGCTCACAGTGCAGCCAAGAGAGACCAAGTATGAACAAGCAAACAAGCGAAATAACTTCAGAGATTGGTAAGAACCGTCATCCCAGCTGCTCCAAAGTGGCCGTCCAGGGGGCAGAGAATTAAGTGGACCTCCAGTGGACTCACAACTCGTGTTTTAGGGCATGCTGTGGCAGAGATCTTGACGCAGCAGACACAGGTGACAGCACCAGCCCATACAATATGCCAGGGAAACAAAGGGACAGCCAAGGACTCTCAGCCCCTGTCTGAGTCAGGGAAATAGAAACACCAAGTGGGAAGGCATGCCACTACAGTCCCTCCCGGCCTCCACTCTCGCTGCCACCATTATGCCCTGATCATCTTGCAGATGTTTCTTGCAAGATTTTAAATTTGCAATTGTAGCAGAAATCCTTAGTGACTTGTCACTGTCTCCACTTAGCTTTCTTTCCCCCAGTACATCTATCCTTTAGGAATTTGTGACTTGCAACAGACTGCAAATGTCAGCTGGGGGAAAGACAAATGATAATAATACACTAGGAGTTGAAGCCTCTTTGCTAATTTGCAGAAGCTGTTTCCAGAAAAACGCTGCCTGCTAATTAAACAAACTCCTTTTTTCTGATAGATGAAAACATGGGGAAGATCTTATCCCATCAGATGGGGAGCAGCCACCGCCCTGCGAGGTGGCCTCTCTTTGTAAGAGAATTGACTTCTCAGGAACAGCAGTAAAAAGCTTTTACAGGAGGTAGAGCTCTGAGCTTCAAAGCACTTGACAAACATTAACTAATTAATCTGCCCACACCCTGTGGGTAGGTATCATTCATTAGCTTCCGTTTGCAGATGGGAAACAGGAGGCAACAGCCAAAGTGGTTTTGCCAAGGTCAAAAAGGAAATCTTCATGACACCCAAGAGAGAACCGAGGATGCCTCTGCACCAGGCTGCCCAGGGCCCGCTTAGACTCTTTCTTGCATTCATTCTCAAACTGCTATTGAAAGACTCTCCATCAATTCAGGCGCCAGGCATGAGCATCCCAGCATGCCTCGTCATTGATTGGGTCTGCAGTGAGTGAGCTCCGGTTTGATTAGGTGCTATCCCAAGAGGCCAAATTTGTGGCAATTTCCATTACCTTTACATGGTGGATTTTTTTTTTTAGTTTGACCGTTATTATAAGAAATCAAAATCAAGATAAGAGACCTTCCCAGAGATCCAGAGCTAGTGATGTGTGAAATCAGAAGATGACCCAACCCAGCCTTACTCTACCAGCCCCTTTATTTAGCAGCATCATAATCTATGCCTTCTCTGCCTCCTACCCACTCCCTCTCCACCTGGCCAGTCTTCCTCTAGCAAGGCCAAGCTCAAGGCCCTCGCTCCCAAGAAGTCTTCAATTAATGTTAGCATCTCTCATCTCTAAGTCCCTTTGTCCTGCCTCTGTCCCATGCAGCTAGTCTCAAGGATCCTAGCAACAACTACATTTGTGTTGACAGGGTATCTTATACCATATCCTCAGGCAACTGAAGTGGGTATCCCAGGCTGAGTAAAGACCAGGAATGACAACTGAGACCCCATCCCATGTCAGGGAGAAGTGGTGGGGACTCTGGCAAGTCCAGAGTTCGTGCCCCATAAAGGGTAGCCATTTGTGACTGACAGGTTGTTTTGTTGTAATTGGTCCAATGCATGCTTCCGGATGGTTGACTATGACGTTTACTGGCTAATTGTGAGGTCTGGACATATTTACAAGTTTTGCTTGACTGCACTGTGTATTCTGAACAAGGAAGTCGCTTTTCCTCTCCATGTTTGTTTCCTCATGAGAAAAATGCACCTAATAACATTTCTCTCATATTTACTTCCCCACGGGGTTAATTGAAGGTTACTTTGAGTTCCTCAAAGAAATAACACCAAAATCCCTGCTTATCTTTCTTATTTTAAAGATTGCAGTAATGACAGCCTCTTCCTAATACAGTTTTAATTTATTTCTCATCTTCCCTTTGAAATACCACAGTCTCAATTTGTTGAAAGAAGGGTGAAATGCATTTAGGAGCATTTATTAGTCAACGGGGAAACAACTTGAGCTGTAGTTTTTGAAAGCAGATTGTCTGAGAAAAAGTGAAAATAAAAAGGTGACTATATATCAACATCCAGCCCCACTGCTGGTGGTTGTAACAATCTTCTAGAAATCCCATTGGGTGACAAAGGCCTGTAAAGACATTGGGGTGAAGACAGAAGGAAGAAAATGAAAAAGAGCCTTCAAATCTCTAGAAATATAACATGAATTTTGTAGACACAGTTTTCCTTAAAGAAAGAAAATAGATGTCTGCTCTCCCCAGTGCCCAGAGTGCCTACATCTGGAAAAAACTGGTGGGAAGTGTGGTTCACCAAATCTCATCCATCACTCCCCCAAGACCTCACATCCTTCTGCTGGGGTGGGAATCGGGAGGATTTTGACTAAGGAAAGTCTGTTAATCTCGGTAACACCAAAACATCCGGTGAGAGAGGAAAGCGAGGGGCAAAGGAGGCGGGAGTCCTCCCAGCCATGGGCTCCAGGAGCTTCACTGTGTTCTGCGTGAGCAGCGAGCACGCAGGCAGGAGCCTGGCTCTGAGAGAGCTGCCTAGCCACACATACCATGTTCTTGTTTCACCACGAGCCTGATGGCTGGCTGGACAGAGGGAGCTGGCAGGCTCCCGCCACATTTCTTTTCTCCTTTAGAGGCAGATAATTAGTGCCTTTAATCACCGACGGGTCTGCATTAGGTTGGTTATTTGAGGGGAAATCATTTATTTTTCTCTTAGAAGAGATCTGCAGGAGAGATTCGTCTGTGTTGGTAATAATGGTTGATGCTGACCAAGTGCTGGCCACATTTCGGGCCCTGTTCCTGGCACTCTGCAAGTGTTGACTTACTTAGGCCTCACAACCACCCTAGGATGAGAACTAAGATTGAATCCTGTGCCCACCGCTTAGTATTTGTGCGATACTGTGCTCATGAAAGCTACTTGACCTCTCTGAGCCTCACTTTGCTCATCTATGAAATGGATAATAATAATCGCTCCTTCCTGGGACGGTTGTTGGGAGAATTAAATGCAGGAACATTTGTAAATGTGTTAAGTACTCAATATGAATTTGCTCTTGACAGTGTCAATGTCATCCTTGCCTACTCCTTCCCTGGTGTGTCTGTTATATCCTACTCATTCCTCGCAGGGCTGATTTTCCCCACTGTCCTATTTTTGGTCCATGTCAGATCGTCAGGGTTTTATCAAATGTCCAGAGTGCATTACCTCATATTTACATACCTGACATGGGGTTGGCCAGGTATTTTATTAGTATCCTTGTGGGATCAATGTCTGTGTAGTCTTCAAGGCACATCTCCAAGGCAGTTCACGGCATGGAATGTTGTCTGCTTGGCGCTCTGCTGCATACCAGCTCTTCTGGAAGCACTGCAATATATGAGTGGTCCTCTTGCCACTGAGTTTGATAGCAACTGCCAGTCCTGTCTACTCCCAGACTCCTATCCAGCCCCTCTCAGAGCACTGAGCACAGGGAATTGAAGTTGTCTGCTTGTTTTCTGTCTCCCTTACTGGAATAGGAGCAAACTCGAGGGCAAGGACTATGTCATAATTATGGCCGTATCCCCCTTGGCTAAGAAACTCCTTGACATGTAGTAATTGCACATCATAATTGTTAGGTGGATCGAGTGAGAAAATGAAACAAAGCTGGCAAGCCTCTTTGCCCATGTGGCCAAATATGTGGTCTTGTGAGTGGCAAGTGGCTTTCAAAGTCTAAAGATGGGGGGAATGTTTTCACCTGTGCAGTTGCAACAACATATCATTTCCTCCTCATATCTTAGCTTCCAACCCTCCAAGTCCTCATTGCCACCGCCCCTCCATCCTGGCTGCCTCAGCCAAGTATAATCCGACTTGTCCCTTCAGACACTCAGATACAGATCACAGAACCCTCTAGATGTAGCTTCGGGCAAGAGGACTTAGGTATCACCATCTTCCGTTGCTGCCTCCTGACTTCTTTTCACCGCCAAATTTCCTTCCTGGCTGCCATTGGAGGCCTTTTCTCTCCACCCAGATCCCAGACTCCATCTTCTCCAGCACCTTCCATAACAAGCAGCCACAGATCACGTTCACTCTACCAGCGCACAATTAACATGCACTTTAGCAGGACCCCAGGGAAGCATTAAACACTGGGTTTATTTTAACTCTTCCCAAGTGAGAATTCTTCCAATTAAAGAAGATAATGTAAAAGCCTAAAATTGGTACAGACAATAAGTAAGCGTCTTCTAGTCTCCTTGACCAAAGGACAAGCAACCCCCTGGGTCTTTATTATCTTATGGTTCCTGAACCATGATTCTTACACCACGATTTTAAACAAAATTAGGTAGGAAAGTGACTAAGTGGCATCTCTCAGTTCTTGTTGGGGGTAACATGGATGTTTGGGCAGGACCAACCATGGACTTACTCTGTGTGCCAACAGCAGAGGAAAGAGAAGCCGACCACTGAGTTTGTTTTGTCATGCCACTTAGCAGCAGTGTATCAACTCTTGAAGCACAAAGAATGCTTTAAAGAGCTGAGCAGAATAGAATCTTCCCAGATGGAGTGTGTTGCTGCTAGAGCTCTCACCACCCGTCAGCCCTGTCAGGAGGAGCCAACTATATCTTTTCAAAGATTTAATTTTAGAGAAATTGGAGCTTGGTAATGTGTGCCCAGTATAATGGGAATAAAATATGATTTCCATTAGTTAGATGACCAGGAGATGTACTATAACTTGTCTTTACTGGGGTCCATGGCTGACACATTTTAAATTTAATTTATTCTCAAAAATTGATTTTCTTTATTTGATTTGCCTCCTCTATCAGGCTTTCTATTAAGACTGCCCATTGTATGGCCATTAATAACCACAGGACTCTCTGAAATTTCCTCCAGTATCACACCTTGGGCTTATTTGTTTCTATGAATTAGACTTTTAGTTCTCTGATAAGAACATTTCAAAAACCAAGTTATTTCATGTGTAACTTCCCAGGTGCTAAGGGCTAATGGAAACAGCACTGCCCACCAGCCTTTTAGCTGCTCACTGTTGAGTGCTGTGATAGACCAATTCTGAGAGTCCTAAGAGTTACTCTGAGGGTAATATCCAAGAGGATGATTCTTGCCCCAAAATAGAGCGAGGCTAGCCTGGCTGCCTCTGTCCAGGCGACACTTTACCTCCAGCTTTGCAGAAGTGCCGGGACATTTCCTCAGGGCTAGTTAAAATTCGTGACAAGTAGCCAGCAGGAAAGAACTGGGCCCCATTTCATCTCTGTAATATGGGGACTGTAGCTTCCAGGAAGGCTGGCCAGTGGGGAAAAGCAGGACTAAAGGCGATCTTTTGGGGCTTCAGCTGGAGAAACTTCTTTCCTTCGATCAGTTTAGAATGATTCAGAATGATTCGTTTCCATGGAGTTTTGTTTTAAATTCAGAGTTCATTTGTAGTGATACTTGCTAATCAATTTTAAGTGGAAACAGCTGCTGTGTGTCACTCACACAGTCCCCCTCCACATCCTGGAAACTATAATTCAAGCCATTTGCTCCCCACCCCCAAATCTGCTCATAGTGCTCATTCACATGGCTCTGTCTATGGATTCCTTACCTCTGTCCCCTGGGGCCAGCCCCTCTCTGGGGACAGGTCAGAGGGCGAGGGACCAGCATGCTGTGAGAAATGGTCCATGGGCAGGGAGGAGCATGGGACCCTGACGTCTGATGGAAGAGAGCAGGTTGTGATATGGGCCGGGAAGGCAGTCTACCTGAGGTAGCCATGTTTCTCCTCCATTTGTCCAATAAACATTTACTGAGCAGTTCCTCTGTGCTAACCAACTATACTGCCTGCCAGGGATGGAAATGAAAAGATGCAGGCGCTGTTCTCAAGGAGCTCACAGCCCAATGGGGAGACAGAGGCTTAAACAGTCATAATTCAGGGAGTTGAGTGCTGGGATGGAGAGGGGCACAAGGACAGTGGGAGTTCAAAGGAGGGTCACTGAACTCCCTCTCCACCCCACCCTTGCACACCCACATCCTCGGTCCCACAAGGAGGCAGGTGTCAGTGGCGTAGTCGGCTCTGCGCCTGGGCCCGCGGTGGCCACTGCCTGGAGATGGGTTCTGCCCATGTGGGATCGGGGTGGAAGGAACCCAGCCTCCCTGCTCTGCACTGTGGTACTTCCCACCATGGCAGGCCCTCTTTGAAGGCCAGCACCCCAGCCAGGACCGCCTGGAAGAGACATATGCTGCCTCATCTCCACCCAGAAGGGAACCCGAAGAAGACCCAAGTGTTTCCCGAAAGCCAAGAGGTCAAAGACGGTGAACGTTCCCGCCTTCGTTGCTCTCAGGACATGAGTTTCTCTATCTGTAGGAGGGGAATAACCCTTGGAATGTTTTGGCAGATTCAGGAGAAAATAGAAGTGTTGACGTTCTGGTGAGAGACCATGAGGAAGTCTCATGACAGGAAGCAGTGTTTCTGGCCATTGTGGTTGCCAGGACAGAGCAGGACCGTGGCGCAGACTTCTCTGCCAATCCCAGGGCGTGCTTCGTGACTCACATGTGGAGCTAGGTCCCTATGGCTACAGGGGGACCAAAAAGAAGAACAGAGGCAGGCAGGGGCAGGATTTAGCCTTTGGGACTGAACCCTTCCCCATCTCCAGGCCCCTGCCTTCCTTGAGCAGCCATGCGGCCTTAGAATCAGCAAGGCCCTGAACTGCACTTCTTCCCCTCACAATGGAACTCAAGAACAGCAACAGCCAAACCTGCCTTGAAGGAGCATCCTGAGGACTAGCTGTGAGGTCCACATGGAAGCCTTTGGTATGGTGCTCAGTCCACAGTAGATCAATTAATTCTAGTTTTTTAGCTTTTTTTTTTTTTTACCCTCCTCAGCCTTTGTTCTGTTCCTTGTATAATATTATCAGCTTCATCAAAGTCTCATAGGATGATAAAGTTAGCTTTCTTGCCCAGAGGATGTCCTGAAGGAGGGTAATTTGAAAAGAGAGGAGGTGTACACCTGAAGAAGAGCTTGTCCTCCAGGATGGAAGATTGACTGGGGAACTCTGAGTCAGCAGCATAAGACGGGGTCGTCACGGAACACAAGCTGACATCTTGGTCTGAGCAATGGTCAGAGGTGTGAGGGGGATAATGTCAGTCCCCAGATACCTGATATTATTAGAAAATAGTAACCAGCTGCACTCAGGAAGGTACAACGTGAGGGACTCAGCTGCAAAAGTGAGAAGACTTTCTAGGAAGCCAGGGTTGCTACTCCAAGGAATGAGCCGCCTGAGGAAGGTGTAGAAAATTACTTCTCTGTCAGCGTATGAAGCAGAGTAGGCTTTCATCTACTAGACAGAAAAGCAGGATGATGGAACAGATGACTTCGCGGGCTCCCACCTCATCCTCTGGCCTGTAAGCCGGCGTCCAATTTGGAAAGGCCATGCCGACTGCCCTGGTGTGACAGCAAGCGGTTTACCTGCATCTCTCTTTTGGGAAAGATTCGATTAGTCAGAGGAGGCTGGAGCAAAGATTTGAGAACAGCCTCTTTCCAGACAAATGTTCCTGCTTCCGAAAACAGCAAGGCCAGACCTTCCCTAGAGGTGCTTTTGTGACATTACAACCGAGGGTCAGCTTTTTGGCAACAATTTGTTTTTCCTCCACAGTGTATTCCTGCCGCCTTGACTTGCTATTGGATCGAGCCTGTTGCAATGCCCTGTCAATCATCCACCCTCACGCCAGACCCACACAGTTCTTGTTCGGCAAGTAACAAAAGTAGGTAACAAAAGTAGGTTACACTGTACCCTCTGACATTGTGAGAGGGCACTGAGTATTTTCCTGGGGTGTTTTGATTCTCTGCAACTTAAAAAAGATTTAACAGACCAAACTGTCAACATTTAGACTTTGTTCCTCCATGAGATTAGAGAATAATTCTTTGTTTCACCTTTTGGTAGACAAATAAAATTGTCTCACCCTCAAAAGGACTAACTCATTTAATTTTTCCCTACTGGGTGGGGAAGTGTCACATATTTTCAGATTATTCTGTAAGGCTGAGCTTAGGAAGATCTCAGAGAAACTAAAATATGGAATGGCAAGCCTCACTCTTGCGTCTCATAATGTTTAGGGTTGGTATTCGGGACACAGGGGAACACAGTCAGCCCGGGCAATAGGTAGAGACAAAAGAACAGGGACATTCAGAACATAGTTCCACTTCCCACCATTGTCAACATAGTCAGAAGAGACGTTTTCCCACTATTTTTATTTTATGTAATAAGATCTGACATATCACCTGCTTCTGATAGAACTTTACTTAGGCCTAATCCTCGCCATTACTGTTGTGCAGTTCTGCAAGGTAAAATGAGTAGTTATTGATAGTAGAGGCGCCTAAGCTGCCTGGGAGTAAAGTCTGCTTTCACCTGGATCCTGGAGAAGAATTTCTCGTAACCCAGAAGAAATGAATGATGATAGAAAGAGAATTTTGAATTGGAACAAGAAGTCCCAGGGGCAAGCCCCACATCTGCCACTTAACTGTATGCCCTTGAGCGAGTCATTCTTTTCTATGTTTTTAATTTCTTTATCTGTAAAAATATTTTACAAATATTTTTATACAAACAACAAAACAAAAGAGATGATGTGTTCTCATTAACTAAGTGCTATTAAATTTCCCAACTACCCAAAAGAGAGGGTCATAACCAATGGGGAAATCAGGCACATTAGTTTATTAGTGTAGAATATTTATGATCCCATACCAAAATATTATGCCATTTCACTTCACCAGCCATATAAAATCTTCCCGAGGTAGACCAAATTATCAAAATCTGGACTATCAAGGCTGTTTATTTTGGTCTCTGGCTGTCAAGGGTATTTCACCATCTTTTCTGCTCACTGAGTCATCCTTCCCTTTATTGCAAAAGTATAAACACAAGAGGGCAGCTAAGAAGAGGCCTGGCCACCATACACAAGGCAATTAAGCAAGGGTCAATGAGCGCACTCTGGACAGACTTAAAGAAAAGACTGTCATCTCCCACTGACTGTGTGGGGCGGTAAGAAGCCAGTTTCAGTCTCAGCTGAACTGTACTGGAAAAGTCTTCTGGAAATCAAGCTGTTTACACAGAGAGTCTTCCCATTTACAACCTTCGGCAACTCACTTAACCTTTCTGGGCGCCCATTTCCTGATCTCTAAAATGAGAGGCCTACGGACATCCGACATCCTCCCAAACAGACAATCTAGTTTGATTTGAGGACATTCTTAGCCCTGAAGGATTTTAGACCCAGAATATTTTTCCAGAACTT
Source organism: Equus asinus (assembly GCF_041296235.1). Lineage (NCBI taxonomy): Eukaryota > Metazoa > Chordata > Mammalia > Perissodactyla > Equidae > Equus > Equus asinus. Next base: position 88,774,281 of record NC_091810.1, on the reverse strand, counting down.
AAATTTTCATTCTGATTTTCTGTTCATGAAAATTATGACCACTTGTGCTTATCAGTGTTTACACAATCTCACGAGCATGAGAGGGGCCCCGTGACACAAATTCTTGTGGATACACCAATTCTCGTCACTGCCCTCTCTGTGCACACAGGATTATGCCCACTAATTTCCTTAGCCCCTCTAGAGAATGCTCCATCTACCAACACTACCACAGCTAGGTCTCTATGACTCTGTAGTCTCTGCAACTAGAAAGCATGCCTTGTGTCAGAATAGCGGGCACGAAGCAGGAAGTATCCATTTAAAACTGGTGCAAACCTAGATTCTAAATCAGGATTTTCAAAAAAGTGTAAGACTTTCTGGTTTTATTTTGTAAAGGCCACACCACCCCCGCATTTTACTCCAAGCCTCTCAGCTCTCGTGCTGGCCCGATACCAGTTGAAAATTCCTAGCAGCCCAGACTTACGTGACTTCCTTCTAGAAAAGAGATTATTACACAGCCCTACGGAAAAGAAAGAAAGTGCCCACTGGAAACTGCTGGAAAATGTTCTTCGTTTAGAAACCTCATTCGCAGGCCCACTCAAACTGGTTGGCAAATCACATTTCCTTAGAATTTGAGCCTTTGGGCTTCCTTTCGAAGCTGTTTCAAAAAGAAGAAAATGGCATGTTGCCCTAAATCTCAGTGAACATGGAAGGTGGCACAGAAAACCCTTTCCAGCTGACTCGGAAGCATCTATGAGTGCAGCCCCACTGCAACAGCAGGTCGGATTAAACTAAGAGAAGAGCATAAAATTACAGGCTTCACGCCCACCGAAACAATACGTGTCTTGTCTGGCCCTGAGCCGCTTCTTGTGAAAAGTACAACCTTAAATTAAAAAATAAATCACTCAGAAAGTGCACTGGATCCATTGTCCAGCCAGAGCCCCCTCAGTCAAAGGACCATCACAGACGAGGGTGAGCACAATTTTAGGAAGTGACAGAATTTCCAGGGACAGAGAGAGAGGCTTTTTTTTCTCTAACTCTCACCCTTGGGAAAAGCTCAAAACTTTCCAACCACAAGGCACATGATCAGATGCCCCGCGAAAGGTCTAGTGGAAGTCCCATGGACCAGACCCAGGGAATGGCTGAGAACTTTCCTTCCCTCTTTCCAACCTTTTCTTTTAAGGAAATGATTAGATATCCCCAAAAGACCAGTTGAGATAGAGGGAAACAAAAGGTTAAGAAGATGTGCCTTTAAAGGAACACCTGTTTATTCACCCAGAGGACAGAAACGTGAGAAGAAAGGCTCTGGAAATCCTACACTCAAATGGGAGAGAGGCAACCCTCGTCCTTACCAAACAGAAACTACTGGAGAAATCTTGAAACCAAGCCCAGGTCAGGTGTCCAGGGTTTGAGAAAAATGGGGACATACTTGAAAAAAATTCTCTAGTGAGCCCAAATGGAAAGTTACTTTCCTTTTTTTTTTTTGCTTTTCTGCTTCCTCTTTATTTTTATAAAAATTTTCAGGAAAGAATAATTGCAAAGTATAATTGTAAAGATACCCTCTGGTGTCTCCTTAGCCAAGAAAGAAACTACATAATACCATGGCGGCCCTGGGTTTGATTGCTCCCCGTCTCCAGCTCATTCTGTGGCCCCAGGCGAGGTGTTCAGGGGCCCAAGCCTCAGACTGCTCACGTGTAAAATGGGTTGGCCTTTGTATTAGAGGAACTTTAGAGATAATCTAGGAGCCCTTGATTTATGCATTCAGGGTGGGGGGAGAGACTCTGTGATATGAGTGGAACTTGAAGGCCAAATAGAATCTCAGCAAACCCAGTGAGGGAGAAACTGCTTTCAAAAGAACATTAAGACCCTGCTCATATGTATAAATGTCACGAAGTTGGCCGAAACAGATTTAGAGCTGGTAAGCTCTTTAGAGATTTCCTGCAATCCCCATGTTTTACAGAGGGAAAAATCTGAGCCTAGAGAAGCTGAAGTGACTTACAAAAGATTACCCAATTCACGTTACTGTCAAGGTAAGAATTCAGGTGTCTGTTCTGGCAGAGGCTGAGCCAGCCCAGGGCAGTCCGGCCAGACCCCAGAAGCAATCACCACCACCTCCTGCACGTTATCCCTGGGCCAGGCATGGTGCACAATGCGGTTGATGCTTTGGGCCATTGAATCCCCACAACTCTGAATGATAGGTGTTGTCATCTATCTCCAGGGCTAGCTTCATGGGCTTGAGACCGGTGGAGTCGCAGAGAAACCCCCGTTCAGAAGAGCCCCATGCTTTGTGGTCGCCATCTTGAAATTCTTAATTTTTTTACTAGGGACCCCATATTTTTATTTTATACTGAGCCCCACAAATTATGTAGCTGGTCCTCATTATCTCCATGTTGTAGATGTATCAACAGAAGCTTAGAGAAATTAAATGGCTTGCTCTTAGTGCCAGCCACTGACAAAAATGGGGACACAAACCCAAAGAATCAGCAGACTGTGTAAAGGTGGACATTGTGGAAGGGGATGTTGTGTTTTCAGGGCTCCTTTGGGATTTTCCTTGCCCTGATGGCCTCAGATCTCTCTGTGCTCTGAGTAGGGTGACCAACCATCCCGATTTGCCTGGAACTGTAGGGGATTCCCAGGACATGGGACTTTCAATGACAACATTGGGAAAGCCCTGGGCAAACTAGGATGATTTGGTTACCCTATTGCCAAATCGTAGGCATGGGGCTCTGGGGGCTTCCAAGCCCTTACCTATTGTGCCATGTCCTGTGCCCTCTGGGCCACATGTAGGTCTTCAAAGGCAGGACCCATCCAGAGGGCAGGCTGGAGACCTTGATCCAGGCAGAAGGTAGGCAGTCAACTGCTGCCATTGTGAGACTGGGGACCAGGCAAGTGAACCCAGAGAGACCAGTCTGCTTGAGAACAGGTAGGCTGCAGTGCACATTCAGAGACCCAAGCCAGGCTGGAGACAGTGTGGGTGCAGACAGCCAAGAGCAGGAGGCTACAAGCTGGAGCAGAGCCTCAGGGCGCAGGCTCGGCCATCTTCAGCTTACTTGCTCTGTGACCATGGGCAAATCACTTACTTTGCTGAGCCTAAATTTCCTCATTTGAAAAATAAGGGAAGCAATGCTAACTTCATGAGGTCATTGTTAAGGTGAAAGATTATGTATATAGTGGTCAGTATGACCACACTGCAAGTCTCAATTTATGCTTATTTAATTCCATAAATACCTATAGAACCCTATAATGAGCCAGGCTCTGCAGGAGGGACTGGCATACCTTCAGCTCTTGTGGGGCTAACCAGTGGTATGCTAATAAATGTTAACAACCAGTTGTCCCGAGAAAAGGTAAGAAACCGCTTGGTAGCATATGCCAGTTTCCATGGCGTAAATTCCCCCGCCATGGCTGGTGTCAGTCTACCAGTGTGAGGCCGCTGACTACAGAGTTGGGACAAGTTGTGCTTAATCTGCTCTAGGGAGCCTAGGTGACCCAGCAGATCACCCTCTGTCAGAAAGAAGAAAGCTGAAGGTGTTCTAGAAGAGGCAGGAGAAGGGAAAACAGGTCAATATAACTTTGGAGAAGTGCAGGGAGGACCTCCTTGAGGAAGGAAGATTTCTGCTGAGACCTGAGGATGCATAGACATAACCAGGGGAAGGAAACAGCATATTTGCAGGCCGGGAGGAAAGAGAGGGAGGAAGAAAGAGGACAGCATGTTTGAGAAAGGCCAGGAGCAGGGAAAGACAAGGTTGTGGAAGAGCGGAGACCAGACAGTGCAGGGGCCAAGCTCGCCAGGTTCCAGAGCTGGGTTTTCAGCTGCAGAAGCCACCGGCATAATCCTTAGATTCTAGAACCGTCACTCTGGCTGAAGTGTGGGCAATGTGTCAAGAGATAAGAGGGCCAGCAGGTAGATCAGGCCTCCTGTATCCCAGGTGGAAGATGCTGGTGTCTTGGGCCAGGTTTTCTGTATTTGTGTAACAGGTATTTATTGAGCGTGTGCCATGTGCCTATGACTGTGCTAGGCCCTGGGGATTCGTCAACGAGAACACTGTCCAGCCTTCATGGAGCTCACGGGCAAATGGAGAAATTCTTGAAGATATAGTAGTAGTTAACTCTTGAGTGTTTCCTGCAGGCCGGGCTTAACACTTCACGTGTATTATCTAATTCTCACAATAATTCTAGGGGGTGGGTCCTGATGTAACGCTCACATGAGATATTGGATGCTAAACTGGAAGCAAGTGGATTCATGGTGCAAGCACCTGGGTGTTAGCTGGAAGGCGTGTGGGGGCTGGAATGATGGCAGAAGGGGGCCAGGTCCTCTTGGGGAGCCCTCAGCCTCCACCAACCATCCTCCACCTCCCTGTCCAGTGCCCCTGCTCCCCACAGCACCCCCGTGTTCTTCCGAGTTACATCAGAATCCTTCAGGAAGAAAGGGAGGCTAGAGCAGACAGGAAAACAATGTCCAGGTTTGTCAGCATCCCATTTTAGAATTTTTTTAAGGAATTCCACTTTTTATGATTTTTTTAGGTCATAGACACAAAGAGAAATAAAAACAAATGTGCATAATCTGATTACATTGCCTATGAGGATATCCTACAAAAGAACGTTCTGTTAGACTGTTTTGCCTATTCTCAAAGAAATATGAATTTGACAAATAGCAAACATTCTTCTCTACCACTTGACAGCTGAGAAATTGAGACAAGCCAGGAAAGAAGCCAAGGAGACAATTCTGTGACTTGAGCCACGTTTTCTGCAAGCCCACTTCTGGTCAACGATGTACTTGTTTTTATCTTCAGTCATTTTTTTTCTTATGAGGTTATGGGCAGTTAGTTTGGATCAGGAGCTTTAAATAGAATCGACCTTCATTAGCCAGACCCATCAAATTTGCCGAAAGATTTCCTTGAGACCATTCCACATTACAGTGTTTATATTTCCATAGGCAGCCTCTTCTCAAGACTTTCTCTTGCCATCCATTCACTTCTCCCAGCATCCCTGTCATAAAGAGAGTGAAACCCATGTAGCTATGAATCATCATCAAGGCCACAAAATTGCCTTGAGGACTTCAAGGTCAGATAGACCTGGTTTCCACCACTTATGAGCTGTATGACTCTGGGAAATATATTTAACTTCTCTGAATCTCAGTTCCTCAGCTGTAAAATGGTATTGCCTACCTTATGTGGTTGTCAAGAAGAATAAATGAAGAATATAAAGGTTTAGCGCTCAGCGCATCTCTTGCTGTCATCACCACCATCAGTAGCTGCTGCCACCTAACAAAGTAATAGTGACCCAGGGCGAGGGCAAGGAGAGGGAACAGGCCTCACCTGCTAGAACGTGGTGACACAGCAGCAGACGTGCTGAGTGGAGCTTCTCCAAAAGCTGCCCTCAACGCTCCCTTCCCCAATCTACCCAAACGGCCCACATCAGTGGGCATTTAGGATTCCTGAACATGCAGATGTTGAGATAAAATCTGATGGCTTCGTCACTGCCTGAGCAAAGGAAGAGGGAATCTTTTTCTTAATCCCCAAATTTAATTATAATTTTGATATCTGGTCCAGGATCAGATCTCAAAATATGAAATATGCTCTCAAATTACTACTCATAGACCCAAATCAATTGGTTGACCCTGAGTTACAAAGTTATAAGCAGAGCTGAGCAGTCACCAGCAGGAGGAGCGAGAATGCTAAAGAGTGTGCGTGTGTGAGTGTGAGTGTAAGTGTCTGTGTGTGTGTGTGTGTGTGTGCATGTATAGGGGTCATGGGAGGAAATTGTGACCTAAGGGTGGGAATGCCCTTCACCTGGCTTGCAGGTAAACAGTCAATCCTTGGAAATATCTGTATGTTAAAACTAAAGCATTTAATGCCACTGGACTTGAATTTTAATAGGAATACTCCAGAAGGAAGGGGAGGATGTTAAACTAAGCTTTTAAAAAACTGCTAATAGGAGATGGATTTTGAATGTCTGAGGGGACATTTTGGGAAGAGTCATTATTATTCACATTATGTTTGTTGAGAGAAACGTCCAGGAGCCTCAGCCTCATCTGCAGTGATAATAGCAATTTACTGCTGCTCTGAAGATGGGCCTGGGGTGTCTCATTTATGAGCCAGCCTTGGCTGGACTCTTACCAAGTCTGTCGACTTGAAACCAAGTTCCTGATTGAGGCCTGAATGCTGCCAAGATGAAGCCAAGCATAAACAAGGCACAAACATCCCCTCTCATCCTAAAGTGCCTCTTTGGTAAAACTCCAGATGACGAGGAGACCTTGGGCTCCTCTCTCAGCTCCACTTCTTGACACGGGCTATTGTCCCCTGTTAACTCACGTGTTTCTCGCTGGTGGCATTAAACAAAGGCACAGCTGGTAAGGTGGGGTGTTTCCTGGATGGCTTACCAACCAGTGATTCAGAAGCTTAACCCCTTCTGAATCTCACCTCTCTTCTCCCTGAGGCCATCTCTCCATTGGGCAGAAATCTCACCTGTGTGTGGAAGGCAGGAAAAGGAGGGAAATGCTGAAGAAATTCCATTCTGTTATCATCAGCAGACCTGGTATGAAGTTATGTTGAAGGAACAGACCAAAAACAGTGGACACAACTTGGCTTCCAAATCCACCCCTCCAGCAGGCCACTAGGAATTGACTGTGGTGCCGTCTTCCCACAGAGACCTAAGGGATCGCTGAGTACTCTTTCCCCCAATTTCCCTCTTTCAGCTGATAATATAAATGTTTTCTGGAAACCAATGCCAATAAATGCCCAGTGGAGCATTTGGTTTAGCTTTCTAAAGACTAACCTTGTATGAGTAAAGTCCTTCTGTTAAGAAATGAAGGAACTAGATGACTTTTTTTAATCACTTCTTTAGATGCCCAAGGGGCGATATCCGTGCTGGAATGAATCTAGTCCTTTTTGGCTTTTGAGGTAGGTGAGATGGCCCTAGCAAGTTCTGCAAAGGAAATCTCACAGAGGTCACCTGGACCTGAGGTGTGGGTGAAGAGACCCACGTTTAATGCACAACAAAATGGCATCACGTTCTGGTTCTGCCATTAACTGTGTGACACGGAGCTGGTCATTTATAGATACCCCTTTGAGGCTGAGTTTGCTCATCTATAAAAAGCAAGTAATAATACCTTTCTGAAGTAATTATTCTCCAAAGCAAATCTTATGTCTTGTCCCTGCTTAAAACCAGACACTCCCTATTTCCTGTGAGGTGACATCTGGTTCTGAGCCTGTCGTGACCTGCCCCTTCCTACCTCTTCTAGCATCATCTCTGCCATTCGGTCCTCTCCTAACTGCCCTTCACACAAACACTCCAGCGATAATGAACCTCATACTGTTTCCTGCCTCCACTCCTTGGCACATGTTGTTCCTGCCCCAGAGAAAGCCTCTCCCTTCATTCCACCTTCCCCCACCAAAAAAATCGCCTGGAACAGAGAAAACCTTCGCTCATCTTTGAAAACTCAATTCAAATATCACTTTCTACAAGAAACTTTCCCCAAACCCTCCTCCGCGCTCACCCCCTGCCCCATCACACACACGCCGAGCTTCCTCCTAGAGGCTCTGACTGTGACAGCAGTCCTGCGTGTCTTCCCCGCACCTTTCTCGAACTCATCTGCCCAGGACCCCCAAGGGCCCTTTTGTCTAATTGGCACAAAGTCTGTGTGAATAGGCTGGCAGTGACCCTGGAGGAACCAGGGTCTGTGGGGACAGGAAGGCAGCCTAAGAGCCCGTGTGTCACACTGGCCAGAAGTGCCTGCCAGTTGGGAAGGGAAATGCCTGAAGATGCAGTTGTGGTTCTGTGGGGGAAGGGCAGGATGTGGTGGGCGGGCGTGGAAGGCTGCCAAGGAGTTGTCTGTGGTGGCGGTGGTGTGTGGCTGGGGCTTAACTGAGGTGGATTTGCGCTGTAGGAGGGACTCTGCTCTCTTGTAGAGGCTAATTGAGAACAAGGAGGATTATGCAATTTGAAAATACCCAATTCCAGAAAACACGATCATCCCTGACGGTGACCCGCTTCCCTTGTTCGGGTTTGGCTCTTCCCTCCAGGTCTGCCTCTCTCAGGCCTGAGCCGCTCGGGTCTGTCCCCCTGAGGGAAAGGGCCAACTCTCCCGCCTCCTCGGAGGCCATCTCTGTCCTTGCTGACAGCTCGCCCTCTCCCGCCTCCTTCTGTGCAGCCTTTACTCCTTTCCCTCTGTCCTCAACTCCCCTCAGGTGCTCGTCAGTCACTGCCCTTCTTTCTTTCTCTCCTGTCACTTCTCACTTTTTCTGTCTGTTTCAGGGCCCCCTTCCCCTCCCCAGGCCACACAAACCTTGGGCCTCCTGGCCTTCCCTGCAGCTGCTTCTCTGGGCTTTTCAGCCCTTTACTTCATTCCCTTCCATATTTATCAGCATCCTTACCTTATTTTCACCTGTTTTCCCTTCAATATCATCTCCTTCCTGTTTCCTGGAAGGCTCTGGCTCTTCTGTGCTGCCTGATCTTACTTCTCTCTGCCCCTTCATTCACCTGCTCAACAGGCATTTCTTAAGCACCTCCTGTCTTCCGGGCAGTGTGCTAAGTGCCGGTGACACAGAGAGCAGGAGCCCGTGTCACACAGCTGAATTATAGGCAGTTGTCCAGGAGAAGTGTGGGCGGGGGGACCACGTGCACAAGGGGGCACTTTTCCGCTGGGATCAAGAAAAAGACTGCAAGGCCAGCTTTTCAGCAGCTTTGAAAAACCATTTCTGCCCTCTTGCCGATTCCTCTGCATCTCTGGCGCGCCTTAAGCTGAAACTTTGCATGAATAAAACAGGAAGCGATTGGTACCATTAAAAAAGGGAGAGAGATAGACTATAGTTTAAATGTGACAGATTTTCAAGACTCACAAAGTATGCGTTTTGCATAAATGTCCAAATTTAGCCAGCAAATCAGAACAGTCTGGGAGACGTGCAGCAGGGGCGTTTTTGAAGCTGAGTCTGACCATACACCGGTTCTGTGGATGCTTTGTAGCATTAGCCAGGTTTGCAAATGAGAAAATATGGAAACATCAACATGAAAAGATTTCCCAAGGTCACCATGAGGGCAGTGCTGAGCAGTTAGGAGCCGAATGCTGTCTCCTGGGCCGATTTCTGAGCTACTGGTCCACACGGCTTCCTGGATGCAGATGTTAAACGGGTGTTTGCCTTTAAAATAAGGGTAAAAAAGTGTTCTCCTTTGGGCCATATTTCAGTGCAGATCTCCCGGAGAAAAGGGAGTCCATCTGAAGGGAAATTATTTACCTCGAGCTCCTGGACTATGAATCGAGCCGACTTCCCCTTGTGCCTTGCTGACGAGTGCCTTAGACTTCAGAGAGAGCCTCTCAAACTTTGCTGCCTGCTAGAATAACCTGCGAGCTTTTAAAAACCCTAACGCTCAGCCTCACCCTGGACCAAATCAGAATCTCTGGAGTGGGCCCCAGCATCATTATTTTTTAAAACTCTCCAATATGTAGCCAGCCTTGAGAACCAGAGCTGTCAAAACTGTGTGCACATTGGGATCACCAGGAGAGCTTCAACGGTTACTCCTGCCTGTACCCCAACCCCGGAGACTGTCTTTACTCGGCTTTGAGGAAGTTAAAAGATTCCCAAATGATTCCAACGTATGACAGAGCTCAAGAGCACCTGCTGACAAGGCTTGGGGCTCAGAGCCTGGCTTTGTGGGCCAGGAGCGTGGGCATCAGCTCAGCCGAGAGCGCCTCCAAAAGGCAGACCCTCAGGTCCCACTCCAGCCCCACTGAGTCATAATCTGCATTTCAATAAGATCCATATGGATGCACATTAAAGTCTGAGACACGTTCTTGTCGAGTCTCCTCCCTCCAAAATTTAAAAAAACTTTCTACATTTCTGAACACTGAGGTTTTATCTGCTATGTATTCACGTTCTCTATGGTCGAGGTACTTTGCGTGGCAAGCCCCCTACGTACATTACCTCCTTTGATCCTCACCACAAACCTATGATACAGGTACAAGCACTATGCCCATTTCACACCTAACCAAACTGAGGTGCAGACTGATGTGAACAGCTGCGAGACCACACGGACGAGCAGAGGGAGGACTTACCCTAAGATTTCCAGGACTTGAAAGCACATTCTCGTAATCCCTTGGTCAGACTTCTCTGGATGGGTTTCAGAGGCGCCAAGGTATTGATCCCCTCAGCCCTCCAGCAGTCTGGCAGGGCCTGGGTGACCACCCACTGCAGAAAAAAGATTAGGAAGCTCTGCTCTATATTATACTTTTTGCCCATAGTTGGACAAAGAGGAAGCTGTCTCCTAGGGCTGAAGTGACTTGCCTAAGGCCATGCAGCTTCTTCAGGGCATAATGGTCCCAGAGTCCAAGAGTCCCAACCACCTGCATGCCTCCTCCCCCTGCGAAGTAGTGTTTCTCCAAGTGTGGTCCCCAGACCAGGAGCATCAGCATCATCTGGGAAGTGTAAGAAATGCAGATGTTCAGGTCCCACCTGGCAAGCTGTTTTAACAAGCCCTGCAGGTGATTCCGTGTTCACTCATTTGAGAACCAGCGCACTAATGCAAGCAGCCCCGATGGCCCTGGCTGCGTGCAGCTCTTGTGCCCGAGCCCTGCTACAGGCTGCAGCTTCTCTGCAAACAGAGATGTCTTACCGGGCTTAGCTTCGAACTAAGCTGAAATTTACATGCTGATTTAATCTTCCTAGGGCTTTCTTTACCTCTCAGGGAAGAGCTGTAATGCCTCAGAACAGAGAAAGTAAATGATGGATAACAGATAAAATATTAAATACTCTTTCCATGCCTTCAACCCACTTTCTGCTAGGGCAGCAAACACGTGGGCATCAGAAAGGGAAGAGAGAACTGACATCCTTGAGCATCTGCTGTATGCCGGGCATCAGGCGTGCAGTGATGCCAGCATCCATATTTTGCTCACCCATCGTCTCATTTAATACAGTGATGCCTGTCTGAGAAATAGGGAAACTGAGGCTCAAGCCTAAAATCGCAAAGTGGCAGTGGTGGCCCCAGGCTCTGTCCCACACACCCTATGCTCCTGGGTTCCTTGCCCTCCAGCAGGAAAGGTAAAGATCTTAGGACACAGTATCTGGAATGACTGGATTCCAGAATTCTCTGAGCAAGCTCCCAAAACAGATCCGCCTACTCAAAGCCCCCAGGATGCCTAATTCAACAACCTTTTCCTGTGTTCTGTGTTCTCGCTGCACTAGGGAGGGGAGCTTCTCTCAAAGCATAAGAATAGACCAGCCACGAAAAGTGAAACGGCTCAGCTGTGCCTGAGCGCCCTGAAACACTTAGAAATCTATTCTTAACTGGCAGCATCTGTTCCAAGGCGGCGGGCCCTGCGGTGCCAACGCCCCACTAAGCAGCCTTGAGCTTTACTCTTCAGAAGACCAGGGAACTTCTTTGCCACATCTAGAACTTGCGAAATGAACTCCCAAGAGGAAGGAGCACATGAAGATGGTGCTGGTGAGCCACATCCTCCCCATTCCCCAGGGAGAGCTCGCGTTCACGCCATTGGATGCAACGAGGCTCTGAGCTATGATCCAAGTAAAACAAAAAGGATGCTGGCTAACTCGATCACAGAATGAGATGGACACCTGGTTCAAGGTCAGCATTGGGTGTGGATCCACACAGACTTCCTTGTCCGTCCATTTGCCCCAACGCCTGCCAGTACAACCTCTAAACACCCACTTACCGCTCATCCTATTCAGCCACAGGATGGACACACAGTGGTTAACCTGAACCCCAAGAAGAGGGATGCTCTTCCAACACTTGGTCCAAATAGATAAGCTCTGTAGAGAATTCAGCAGGCAAAACACAAATTTTGTCTCAGCCTTTCTCGTGCATGCAAGGAGAAAGCCATTCTCTACTCTGAGTAATTTTATGCGAATTATATGCTTTTCCCAAAAATGCAGGTCAGTTATTTCTGTAAGGGCCTCAATGGACCATTTTCTCTCTTGTTTGAGGTTAAGTCGGGCCTGGGACTCTGAAAATCTGCATCTAGCCCAAGGGTTACTATTTACTTGTCACTGGTGGGACTCCAAGTTCCATTCCCCATTGCCCCTTCCAGGTACATATACCACCACCATGGCTGACTCACAGATTAAAATTAAGAAAGAAGTTATTCAGACATGATGGGCAATGCCATGTTATTAACTATTGCAGGCCCCTGAAATAGGAGCGATAATGGAAATATCCACAATGGTAGCCACATGCCAAGAAGTCTGGGGCTTCCTCTCTCAACGGGCAAAGAAGGGATGCCAAGAGCAGCCATGTGAAAAGGCGTTGTGGGGGAGGGCAGGAGCCTTTGCACATTTTGCTCAATTGTTCCATTTTGTATTGTGAAAAAATGTTGCTATGTAATTACAGTAATGTTGGAAATGGTCTGAGCACAATTAAAAATCACTTGGCTAAAGAGGAAATTTTAAAAAGGGACAAATGGTCTAGAAAAGGGTATAGGTGATTAGAAAGGTTAGCTGTGAGGATGGATATGAGAGGCTGTAGGTACATTGTCAGTTACAGCATCCTCTGTGGATTAGGGAGGGGCAAAATTTCTCTAAGAAATGTCTGAGAATGTTTTAGAGTCAGTTAACATTTACCGTCCACAATCTCATGGACTATTTTATTTAATCTTCCCAAAACTATTCATCATTCCCATGTAACACATGAGGACTCTGAGGTTCAGAGTGGTTAATGGGCTATAGCCTGAGATCACAGAACTGACGAGTGGTGTAGTAGGTTTTTGAACGCAAGTCTCTCTTCTTCTAGCTTTTACTGCTTTCTTTAAAGTACCTACAGGGACAAGGCAGGCAGTGCAAGAACAGGGAGCTGCCAGATTTGAGGGAGTCAAAGAAAAGAAGTAAAAGCCATCAACATATGGCTTCAGTGTTGAGGAGACATTAGAGATTGGCGGGGACTATGACAAAATGGAGAATTATAGACAACCTCTAAAGTGAACAGCTGCTACTGAGAACTGACTAATTGTTACCTTTCAGGAGTGCAGACTCGACTGCCAGGTCTGCTGGTTATTCAGGAGAAACTAGAAGTCGGATTTTATATAAGCTTTCTCATTTGGTTTAATGTTAGCTCAAAAAATTCTTAAACATCAGATGTTTCATCATTAGGTGAAACAAAACCTATCTACGAACCAAATTCAGCTCATGGAACACCAGAGATAACCTCAGCTTTTTCTAAACCAGTAATATCAAATTATTAAACTTTATCATAGATAAAAGTTATCACTGAACTTCTGTCAGCTCCTTCTTGCAGATGAAAATTGTCATAAACACTAATTGAAATTGTGAATATTAACCCTCATGATAATGTTATTGTAGACATAATTGTATTTCCTACATGGGCCATGTGTAGAAAGAACATGTTGCCCAACCAAGGTTGGAATCCCATTCCTGCTAAGTAGGAGCTGTGTGACCTTAAGCAAATAACTCAACCTTTCTGAGCGTTCAGTTTCTTCATCAGCAAAATGGAGACACTCGTGTCTGAATTACAAAGTCAGGATCAGATTTAAATAAGGCGATTATTAGAAGTTATAGTACACAAGGCCTGTGAGAAGGAGCTTGAGCAAGGCCCCAGCGGTTGCCACTGTCCACCCTCCACCCTCCCTTGTCCGTGAATTTCTTTTCTTTCAGTATTTGAACACCAACTTAGAATCTAGCTGATTTCCTCAAGAAGTTAATGTGAAATAGACCCTGAAACTTCTCATTTTGTCTGAGGCAGGCTCCCCTCTACGCTTCTATGCTTCCTTGTCGCACACCTACTGGGGACCTTGTTTGGCAATAGTCTTGCCTTGTTAAGATTTGAAAATGCACGGTCAGGATTGGAGCCTTACCCCACTGACAGGAAAGGCCCAGAGCTTTCCTTCCAGCTGAGGGAGAAACCCGGTTCTTCCCCGCGGTGCCTCTCTCCTGTGAGCTGTTCTCCTACTCGCACACCACCCTTCACTCTGGCTCTCCTGGTCACCAAATGGGGGGCAGTCCCCACAACAAGCAAGTCTTGGACACCAGCTGGGTGTCCTGCAATTTGACTCAATTCTGACACATGCACCCAGAGTCAGCGTCAAATCCCACAGGCAAGCTCAGTCCCACAAGACTGTTCCCCTTCAGATGCCAGTCACAAGCCCAGGTTGTCACCTGTGCTGCTGACCAGCCAGCTCCAGATCCGAGGTTCCCACAACACCCTCCTCAGCATCCATTAATTTGCTAAAGTGGCTCACAGAACTTGGGGAAACACTTACGTTTATAGGCTTAAGGTATGTGGTATTTGCCAGGATATGGTAAAGGATACAGATGGACAGCCAGGTGAAGACATACACGGGGTGAGGTCTGGGAGGGTCCCCAGCACAGGAGCTTCTGCCCTCGTGGAGTTGGGGTGAACGTGGATGTGTTCACTTACCTGGGAGTTCTCCGACCCCCCTGCCATTGGGATCCCATGAACACTTCCTCACGTAGGCATGACCAATTACGAAGTCAGTTTCCAGCCCCTCTCCCCTCTCTGGAGGGTGGGAGGTGGAGCTGAAAGTCCCAAGCTCCTAGTCATGGCCTGGTCTTTCCGGGGATGGCCCCGTCCAGGAGTCATCCAGAGTCTCCTCATTAGAACGAAAGATGCTCCAGGGCTCTGATCACCCAGGAAGTGACAAGGTTTCAGGAACTGGGGGCAGAGACCAATGTGTATCTTTCCTATCATCTCTCACCTCCTCTAGGTCTTTGTCAGCTGAAAGCGGGCAGAACACCACGGCTCCTCCATCTCCTTCCTCCCTCAGTTGCTTACACTCAGCGTGTTCTTTCCCACTGTAAACACCAACAATTACAGGAGAGGGCAGGCGATTTGAGTGTAGTTTTTAGTTTTATTTGAGGTTACGTGAATCCCACAGCAATGAAAACTCAATACTGTATTTGGCCAGATAGACATTATTAAAGCACCTGGATTAAATGGAACATAAATAATAGTCCATTGATTTTTTTTATCCAACTCTGTAATTTAGTTTACAAGAAACAGAATTATTTTTAATGCACCAATGCTTTACTAGGCTGAGTATATTCTCCAACATTTTATATGAATTTATGTTTCATCATCTCATCTTATTCTGTTTGTTTTTACAGATGTGTGTAAGAAAAGAGGTTTATAAAAATTTTCCTTCTCTTTTTTGCTCTCTGGTTCCTAATTGGATGCTTGGTTTTAACCATGAATACCTCCTATAGGGGTTACAGAGGCATTCAAAACATTGACTTTTGCTAAAAGATGCAATTATTGAGTATTAGTAAATACTGTAGGAATCATCTTTTAAAATCTGATCATGGAGATTAAACGACTTCTGATTCTGAAGCTACCCGATGCTTGAGTGTCACCTTATGCAGGAATTTCCAATTCCAGGCCAAATAAGACTCAGATAAGCGCCCATGATTGACAGTGACATACTAAAATTCACAGCTGCTGACCGCAGTCTCAGATCACATTCAATAACAGAACGTAAACTCGCTCAGCGATGCCCAGTCCTCAGGTGGATTCCATCTCGAAGGTCCTCTCTCCCATAAGCACTGAGGATGCAAAGACAATTATCGGGAAAATGCCAATTATGCCAATAACAGAACAGCATGAATTAGCATAATTGGTCAGCAGCTGTGAATGATAAACAGCATGAATTAGTCTCCCTTCCCCAGCCATTTCCAAAAGGATCTGTTCGTAACAGGTTTCCTATCTAAAGGTGTGATCGCAGAGCAAACTTCATGCACATACGATTGGTTTTTGGCAGAGTGAAGCCAAATGATACTAAAATAAGGTAAGAATGAGGAAGACATGCAGATGCACCTATCTGCCAGGCCACTTGTTCAGCCCGGCCTGCGCCAGCGCACACAAGTAGGTCATTGAAAGTCAGCGCAAAGCGGGGCAGCTCCCCTGGCAGGAGCCGTTAACCTGCAGGAGGAATCTTGCAGACAAGTGATACGTTTTAGCCGAGCAGCTGTATATTTTATTTATGAATTGATAGAAGCATAGAGATATATGGGGAGAGGAATGCATATAATATTATCCTTAAACACACTCCAAAATAAAGATAGATAGGAAGAGAGATTTATACCCACACATCTTCCAATTTAAAGGGCCTCTTCTCCCACCATCTCCAAAAAAAGAAAAAGGAAAGAAATCAGAGCTCTAATGACAGCTCTGGGGCCTTAGTGTCGTTAGCGTCTTCTATTCTGTCTGCCAGCAGGTGTTCCGCCCCAGGCCCCTGTCTCGGTTAAGAGCACCTATGCTGCAAGGGCCATCAAGGCACAGAGGGATCCAGGCTCACACATGCCACTTGGCCCAAGGCACCGGGGGTCTTGCATTTTGGAAAAGAGGTACTAAAGGGGGCAGGTGTCTCTTCCTAGGCGTCCACTTAGGTGAGAACCCCATTTTAGACAGTGGAACATGTGTTTGCTTAGAGTCCTGGAATGCGAGATCAGGAAGGAAACTTCGAGGTCCACACCCCTCATTTTACAGCTCTGGGACATCCCCCAGCCCCAAGGGCTGCTCAGCGGACACAGGAAAGCTGAGAGGACCTCCACGTGGCCAGCAGGAGGCAGGATATAGCAGAAAGAATATGGGCTCTGGAACTGGGCCGAGTCGGGTTCAAATCCCAGATGGATGAATGGAGCCAAATTCCCTAACCTTTCTGGTGCTCAGTTGACTCACTTGGTCCGTGGAAATTATAGTGTGAGCCCACAGCTGTCAGCAGGAGTTCAGAAATCCAGTGCCCTGAAAAGCAGAGGAGTTTCCTGGTTCATTTGGCGGCAGAGCCAGCCCAGACTGAACTCACTTGGAGGTGACACCTGACCGGAAGTGATGAGGCCACACATTGTCATCATCTATCCCAGGGCAGCTGAGCCCCACCCCAGGGGCTGCAGGGGCTTCTCTGGCTCTGTGTCCTCCTCCCACGTGCTCAATGGAGGGGCTTCTGCTGCTTCTCCGCCCCCAGCCCAGGCCTGCTGTTCCGGCTGGAGTGGCAGGTTAGGCGGGAAAGGAGCAAGAGGATGGCTCCTGTTTGTAGGAGCAAAGGGAACGTGGGTAAGAGGCCCCTCGGGCCACATCCCTCGTTGCTTTGGAGCACCCGTGTGGGCGACCGTCCTTCCAGCTGGACTCACTTGCAGCTCATATTGGCTCAACTGCAAAATTTCACTTTGGCATTTCCTGACTTTTTTTCCCTTTTAGATGGGAAATAGGACAGTGGAAAAGGAAGAGATTCAGCTTGTAGCTTCATGAAATGTTGTCATTCTATAAAAAAATAGTTAATTTGAAAGAAAGAATGGTATCTCAGAAGAAAAAAAAAATCAAAGTAACACTGCAAAAAATTCTTCCAGACAGACTCTTTAAACCTGCCCCATCCTTTTTGCCTCCGCTATTGGGTGGTTTTAGGTTGGGTTTGCACTTCAGGCCCGACAGCTCCCCCTCCTGCCTCCTGAACACTGCCCGCGAGGCCGCACAGCCAGCCCTCTGGGTGGGTGGAGAGGACGTTTGGCTCTGGTACATGGTCAGGGCCAGACTCACAAGTGGGCAGAGTGAGGAATACGATGTGTGTGGCAGGGGGCAGAATCCTGCTCAAAATAAGCTCTGCCACCTGGCCTTCTGCCACCCGAGCTGCTCTCCCGTGAGGCCAGAGGGTGTTAGTCAGCAGGAACCATCTAAGGCAAACAGCACTGGGTGAGACTGAGCCTCAGCAGCTTAGCGCTTTGGTGAACAGACACTGACAGCCAAATCCCGTGGGAGTGGATGCTGCAAAGCTGGGGGTGGAACTGGGTGTGAGGCCAAGCCTCCTTGTGAGGCACCGCTCAACGGGAAGGGACGGGGTGTGAAAGACAAGCTTCACCAACCTCCTTGTTCCCCAGGTCATTTTCAGGCAAGTCAGCATCCTCCTGTTCCTAAGGCACCTGCAGGGCTGGCGGAGCAGGCTTACGGGCTTCCCCAACCGGGGCTCTTCTGTCCTCTGGTGAATGCGTGACACTCCAGTTCACATGCAACAAACATTTTTTGAGCATCAGCTGTGTGCCAGGTCCTGGTCTAGGCAATGGGAAGAGAGAAACAAAGTATAGCCCTGACCTTGAGGGACTCAAAGCTTTCACCTACTGAGAGATGTCTGGGCAACATGATTTTATTGGTTTTCAAAGTAGGTTCTGTGGAACATGGAGTCTGGGAGATAGGAGAGGTAAGGGGACTAGGTTCTGGGTCTATCTAAATTTGAGAAACACTGCTGACTTCACGTGGTTAGAAGGGTCTTAGCGATAAAGAGATATGCTTAATTTCCATGACTTATTTGGACCCAGAACGCACTT
The DNA here is from genome assembly GCF_041296235.1 of Equus asinus. Classification (NCBI taxonomy): domain Eukaryota; kingdom Metazoa; phylum Chordata; class Mammalia; order Perissodactyla; family Equidae; genus Equus; species Equus asinus. The sequence continues at coordinate 88,756,018 of NC_091810.1, read as the reverse complement.
ATCATGTAATATGTCTTAACACCCTAAGGTATTTATCCTCCGTAAAACAAACTTTGAGACCCAACCCCTCTGCTTCATTTCTGCCAGGTGTGCTTCAGGATTCAGAGTTTGGCAGGGGGGGATGTTAGCAAGGTAATCTAGTACACCCCTTTTCTGTGCCATTTGTAATGGCTGAGGGCTTCTTCAGAGAGGAAACAGAGAAGACCAGGCTCCATTGGACAGCAAGACCTGCCAGCAGGGTCTGAGGACAAATGGTTTCTCATTGAACTCTGGAGTCTGGGACCACGTGACCAGATTCCTATTTGTTTCAGCCATATTCATCCCTTCCCTCATTTATTTAACAAAAAAATGTGGATTGAGCACCAACTCTGCAAGCAGCTACGTTGGAAACTGGGCATTCTCTGTTATCCAGGAACTTGCAGTCTGCCAGGTACGGTGGGGGAGGCCTGGCCAGTTAGCAAGTGATTTGAAGCTGTGGTAAATGCCATGATCAGAGGACCACACACCCTGGTTTTCCTGGGTCTGTCCCCATTACACCTGTTGTCTGTGTATAACATGTGCAGATACCCCCTTCACTCCCATCAGTGTCCTACGTTTTGAGAATAGATTACATGACCCCTAATTGTAAAGGGTGAGTCTGTGGAAGTCCAGAGGAGGGAGGGCCGGGAAGCCTTCTCAGAGGAGCTGGCACTTGAGTTGAGTCCTAAACTGAGGAGGAGGAGGTAGCCAGGGACAGTGGTGGAGTCACACTCAGGTGGAGGAAATAGCAAGTGGGAGGAACGAGAAAAGACAGGACCCAGCACATGCAGTGACATTGAAGGAGGCAGGAGGCAGGTCTCAAAGGGCCCAGTTGCATCATGCTGAGGAGTTTAGACTCCTCAGGGCTGTGGGAAGCCTTTGATGGGGTTGTAGGCAGGGAAGTACCATGATCCAGTCAGCATCACAGAAGAACTACTCTGGCTGTGAATGGGAGTGGAGGTGGGGCAGTGAGCTGGGGCTGGTCAGCTGAGCCCCTAGACCAGTGAGGAGACTGTGGCAGCCACCCAGGGGAGAGGTGCTAGCAGCCTGGGTAAGGGCAGCAGCTGTGAGCTGGAGAGACGTGGATAGTGGATGGTTAGATGGATGGATGGATGGATCAATGGATGGTTGGATGGATGGATGGATGGATGGATGGTTGGACGGATGGATGGATGGATGGATGAATAGGGTGTTCTTTAGCTGATTGATTGACTGTTTGGCTGTAGTGGGAAAGGGAGAAGAGAGAGGTGGAGGTCAGGCCCATGCGTGAGCATGAAAGTGGGTGATGGAGCCTTCAACAGGCCAGGGAGCAAAAGGGGAGGATCAGGTCTGGGGGAGAGGGAGAAAAGGAGGTCAATTTCGGCCTAACAAATGTGGAGTGTCCTTGCTGTGTCTTGGTCTTTTCCATAGCTTCAGGGCTGAAAGGGTAAAGACAAAGGGACATTTTTTAAAAATGATTCAGAAACATTCTTGAAACTGAATGAAACAAAAAGCCAAGTCAAAGTGTACAGAGCAGCCTTGTTACTGGCACGACGTGTCACTGGCTGTTGTTTGGAAGGCAGTGTCTTGAGCCTCCAAGACCAAGCTCCTCTGTTTGGCCCTACAACAGAGCGGGTGTAGACAAGGGCCCCGTACGCATCCCTCCCACCCACCGTGAGCACAGAACCATCCGCTTCCAGCCTGGGCTACCACAGACGGCCCAGCTGAGCAGCCCAGATGTTATCAAGTGGTCTCAGTCCTTTGTCAGGCTGAGGCAGGTTTACAGTCTGACAATGGAATGCTCTCGAAGCCATTCACCGGCCCCCTTACGGATGATCCACCAGCAGCGTCAGTTCTTTTGTCACTGCTTCCTCATCATCCTGGGCCCATCGTGCAGGTTGGATGAGGGCAGAGGCAAAGGGATTTAGTTTGCTTTTGCCCAGAGAAGATCAGAGCTTTAAATTGCCATGGCAGCCCTTGGATCTTCCAAGGTCGTTTGAAGTTCTGTATTTGATTATCCAACCATTTTTGGCTTTAGGTTCTTGGTTCAAGGCTTATTAATGTTATTCATCTTGGTCAGGGTCTGAGAAGTAAAATGACTACATGTCTGTAGTGATCCTACTCTTTCTAAGCAAGAAACAAGAAAAATTTCTTCATGGAACATCACTGTCACTAGGGCTGTGCTCGGTAGTGATGCTGTACTGGGAGGCGGCCCCTCTCTAGCGGTGATGAAATCATCTCACTCACACTGTCCGTTTCAGGGACTGGAATGAGCTCCATGTCTGGAGCCCTCAGCCATCTGCAGGTGTATTATTCACCCCCCAAGACTTCTCGTTGTAATTCAGAGGGCCAACCTTTACATGTAAAGCAAGAAAATCCCAAATTCAAGTTTTATTTCATAAGTCGTTACAATGACCCAAGGCCAAGGTAAAGCTTTTAAAGAAAGCCTAGAAAGAATTCTTGGCCCTGAAAATGCAAATAAGTAGAACATGAACCATGTATTTATATTTTACTTAGCAGTCCCAAGAAACCTATGGGCATTTGGATTTCATAAAGTGTGATGTCTTTTTTTGGATTTGTTATAACGGGAGTCTAGGCTTAGCTTTTTTTCCTTGCTCTCTCTGTGTATAGATGAAATTACAATCATCATAATCAAGCATTTAAGCAAACAAAAATAATCATTTGAAAGCTATTTTCCATAAGCTCTTTAGTTCTCAATTCACTATAATTCTGTTCAGAAGGAAATGCTCCATTTTTTCCTATTGTAGTACTGTCAGCAGTAGGAGCAATGACCGGTCCTCCACATATAAAACTAATTCCGTTTCAGCTTTTCTGAATAAAAACAAATTGATCAAAAGCCTAAATTTGTTTTTCTTTCAAGAAGACATTTTTTGGTACAGGCCAGAATCTTCTGGAGAACACCATCCTAGTTATACTTAAGTGTAAGCACTTGTAATTTTGAGCCCTCCTGGAAAAACCAAATCATTTGTCTCTGGGAAATTTTTTAATCTCTAAAATCCCCTTTGGCATCCACTTCATGTGAATTCTCCTCTTAACCCAGGCCATTCCTAATTAAAATGCAAAGATCTATAGATACAACGATTCTATAAACTAACTCACTATTATTCCATTACCACTGAGGGGCAAGGGGCTGAGCAGAAGAAGGAAAAATGACTGTACCGGGCTGCACGAAAAGCAGCAACGGGAATCGTTTCAGACCCTGAGGGAAGAGCTATAGAGTCAGCGCCTACAGCGTAGGCAAGGAGACAGAGAATTTGCAAGGATAAATCAAAACAATGGGCGATCCGCTCCAGGTTCTTCTTTCAACTTCAGTAACCTGTGAATCATAGAAAAGAGACAAAATCACAAGAGAAGCTCACATTGGGCAGCACAGCAAGAGAAGCACCCAGAGTAGAAAGAAGGGGTGAAAGGATTTTACCTTCTGGTCCATAACACACTTTGATGCTTGCATCTTGACAGCCTTTTTTTTTTTTTTTTTTTTTTTTGTCATCACGTAAATCACAGTTTGCTTTATTAACAATCTTCTAAATTGGCAAAGCAAAAACTTTTGCCCAAGGTATGAGCTGGCCAAGCTGAAGGTCAAGCATGGAATAGGACATGCTATCAGCTTGGCCCCCTCCTGCAGGTCAGTACTGGCTGCCCACATAGAGTTGCCTTGCTGGGCAATCCTGGGCCTCCCCTGCTCGCCAGCAGTTGTCTTCCGTCCCCCGCCAGCCCAGTTCCCAGGACAGAGAGGGGCCTGAGAGATGGAGAATTTTGCTGACGCACACCTCATGAGGTCCAGACAGAGGGGAGCCACATTTTGCTTTCAGACTTCTGATGACAGGGGCTATAATGACTCAAAGGTGACCTGCAGTGGCACCAGTCTCACAGTTTATCAGACACTGAAGTTTTATGCTAAAGAGTCTAGAGTTAATCTGAGTAGTTTGCTTCCTGGAGGAAACATCAGAAGATGCCATTCTCACGCTTCTCAGCAGTCCTTGAAATCCGATGTGATGGCCTTCCAGCTCCAGTTGGATCTGGAGCTGTATCCCTAAACCGGGAAGAATCAGTGGGAGAAAAAGACTATCACGCCACAGTCCGGAACAATGCAGCCTTCGCCTGAGCAAGAACACTCTGCGAGGCCCCAGCTGAAAGGACGGTTGGGAGCCAGAGGGGATGTCACCAGGCAGTAACCCTCGGTGATTGGCAGACCCACGGCACTGCCTGAACTGAGATGTCTTGGCCTCCTTTCACATCATCAGATTTCCTCCAAGGGCTCTGAATGGCATCAGGAGCCCTGTGGCCCTCCAGCAGCCCACAGAGGGACCCTGGAATGCTTGGCCTGGCCGCCTGCAAATCCTCAGGAAGGTCCTAGATTCTCTGTGTCCAGGAGCACTGTGCACATGGGCAGGGCCTCGCCATAGCTCTCAGGCAGGTCCTGAGGTTAATCAAGGCCCCAGCCCTTCCCTACCACTACCACTCCAGGGCACACACATGCCTTCTTATGCAAACACTCTTAAAATCAGCAACAGAAAAAAAGAAGCTCAATTAGGAGAAAATGATAACAACTAGCATTCAGTCAGCAGATGGCACATGGAATGCAAAAATTTCCCAACTTCCAAAATCACCAACTTTTGAATGCTCTTGGCCTCCCTTTTGTTGGTTGAAAGAGGAGAATCTTTCGGTTCTAGGCACGTTTCTAACCTCTATAATCCAACCTCTCCTGGGTTCTGGGTTATAAATCACATCTCACTCCCTCAACTGCGTATTCAATTCCTAAAATGCTCAAAACACGACAGCTCATGAGTAGAAACTCAACACTGTAGTAGAGAGAAAGGGGGAAGGGAGAGATTTCGGCTCCTCCTCGGTGGTGTCCCTGCTGTCTTCTCCTCCTCTTCTTTTTCCTCAAGGAACCGGATACATGGGACAAAATATTAAAACTCCAGCCATTGCAAATGGAAGTCTCCAGTAAACTCCCCCATGGCAAATCTTTTCTACCAAATGGTGGGTAATTCTGCTCCCAACCCAAGCCATGAATCATGCCACAAAGTTCCTGGGCTGCTGTCACCTACTGGGTTGACGGCCTCAGGTATGATTGGGGCTGAAGCAGCCTCAGAGAATGCAGAAAAGTGAAGGTCTTTTCCAAGAGGCCCCTCTGAGGACTTTTTCCGAGGCCAGGGCTCTGCATGCTGTGCTGAGCTCCAGAGTCAAAGCGAGCGGGAGTTGGGCTGGCAGTACTGCAACCTGAGTTCACGTCCTGGCTTCACCACTTCCCAGCTATGTGGCCATGGGCTGGCTCCTCTGCCTCAGTTTCCTCACCTACAAACTGGGGATAATGATACAGCTACCTGCCAAGATTAAAGAAAATTATTCATATAAAGTGCTTAATGCAGAGCTTTCAACATAATTAGTGTTTTGAAAATGCTTAATGCTGTTAGAGTTGCAATTTTGAGTCAGAGCAGCAGAGGGGCATGAGCTTGCTTTTTTTTGATTCTAACCCAGGTCAGAAACTCAATGATATTTGCATAGAATTTGAAATTGGGGGGCCAGAATAGCAAGAACTCATCCACGCTGTAAAAAGGCCCATTGACATCAGCACATATTTACCTTCCATATTCCTATTCGTAGTTGATCAACAGTGATCTCAGGGGTGTTTGAAACCTCTTAGAGCCAAAGGGTGCAACTATCTCTATCACTCCTATTGTCAGCAGAAAGTTTTACTAGATTTGGCAGATTACCAGTAAGTGAACACTTCCAGGAGAGGTGGGGGAACCCCTGAGAGCGTGGCTGAAGAGCAAGCATCCTCCCACCACTGGGGAGTGCTTCCCATAGGCTTCATGTCTTTGTCCAGGCATCAGTGTCCTACTAGGTTAGGTGGAAATCTCCTTAGATCTAGTTTCCTTAGCAAACTCCAGTTCCTAAGATTCAGGTCATGCTGGAAACGTCCTCAAGGTAATCATATTTCTGAGAAACTGCCAATTCTCCCTACTCATGACCCTCATTGGGTCGTAGAGGGATGTAAATGGGGGCAAGTTCTCCATCCTGCTAAAATGTTTAGAGAGGAATTCTGACTGAAGGTCACAATCCAGTCAGCCTTCCCAATGCCTGAGAGTGATTTCAAATTGGGTTTCAAAAAGAGGCCAAGAGGCAAATCCCACAGAAATTTCTGGAGCTGGCATTAAATGAGTCTTTCACTGAACTCCCAGCAGCGGTTGGATATTAACAAAGAGAAAAGAACAATTATCGTTTGGGACTCCAAGTGCCACTTTATGTCACTTTAAAGAATGAATAGACTTCCAGCTCACTCAGCTGGCTGCTCACAATTACAAAGCAATGGTAAATAATCGCGGCAAATGGAAGGTTTGATTTAGGAGAGTGAAATTGTATGACGACTCAGTGCTTTCTCTTCCTTCTCCATGGCAATGAAGACAGCTCCTACCACTGGTTTGGCTTAAGTTCAAATCTGCAACTTACCAAAAAAAAAAAGCCCCTGGAACTGTTTATTAAAGCAGATGCACAAACACACAGCAAATCTACCAAAACACTTCTTATTATTTTTACAAGGAGAGAATAATCATATCATGAGACATGGTTTAATTTGCTCTCCAGTGGTTTTATTTAGCCAAAGGATCATATTTGTCAATGCCAATACCACTTTTGAGTGGTTTTAATAGAAAGTGCGTCTTTCCGTTTTCTCAGCCATCAGTTGCCGAGCCTGCCGTCTGAGATCTACCCTGAGAAGCTGTGTTGGCACGGTGATACGAGTAGAGCTCCTCTCCTTTTGCACCCATAATTCGCCTGAAGGGGAGGGCAGGTTTTATACTTGCTCTGAAAGGGGTCTAGACCCCGAGCAGTGCAGACTTTGATCTAGGGGCCAAAAGCATCTTATCCAAACATGCATTCATTTAATCTTGCAACTCAAGAGTGACAGGCCCTTCCAAAGTGGTTTGGGAGGACCGAGGGCACAGGATTGGGGCGCACAGCAGGGACTTGCAGATATGCTCAAGGAGCCAGTTATCTGTGATACCCAGTCTCGGGAGAGAGGCCTTGCCTCTCAGAGAGGCAGGCGGGCAATGTAAAGCTTTCCTAATGCAGGCAGTCTCCTCTCGGAGAGTGAGGTTTTGTATACGGGAAAGCATGAGAGCAAACAAGAGCTGCCCTGGGGAGATGCAGACAGGCTGAAACCCATGGCTGAGGTTTTTCCCACCTTTCCTTCGGCCGGTGCAGCTGCCCATCTCTCACACTCCTGTCTCTAAGGCCCCCATCCAGCGTCCTTTCCCATGACTTTATTTCTTGCCAACTGAATCCCAAGTAAGGTTCAGGTTTCATATAATACCCTTCCCCAAAGAATTTTCATGTTAACAGAAAACCCTAAATCCTTTTCAGGTCTCCATTCAATTCAACAAACATCAATTGAGAGGACTCATTTCCTGCAACTGGGCATTAAGCACACTTCAGATACAAAAAGGAACGAAACAATGTTCCTCCTAACAGAAGAGGAGATATATAGTCAAATAATTCTGCTATGTTATGATTAATGTAATCAGAGAGGTCTGAGTGAAGGCCTGTGGGCGTCCAAGTGAGAAATTCTCTAGTTGGGGTATAAGGAGAGTGACAAAGAGGTATTACTTGAAATGAACTGTAAATCTATTAGGATTATGTTTGGCTGCATATAACCAAAAAAATCCAAATAAAAATGGCTTAATCAAAATAGAGATTTTCAGTTCATGTAAATAAGTCCAGCATTATACAATCTACAACTGGTAACAGAATTCCATGATAGCGTCAGTATTCCTATGATTCCTACCTTTCTCCTCTACCATCCTTAGTATAAGTTTCTACATAAGCCAAAATGGCTGCTGGAGCTCCAGACAGCTCATTCAAGATCCAGGCAATAAGGGAAAATGGACAAAACTGATATTCTCTCTAAGGAGCGTCTCTAGAAATTCTACCCAACAAACTTCTTCATTTCATTGCCCATCCATCTGCTGAAGAAATAGAACCTCCTTCTATTGTAAGGAGGAAAGGGAGCCTGGATATTGGGTAAGCAAATAGCAATCTGTCCCACAGGCTTTAAAGAACAAACAGGACTTCTCAAAAGACAAAGTGAGGAAGGACCTTCCTGGTAATGGAGACAGAGCATGCAAAGACAAAAGTTAGGAAAGTATTTGGTGGATATGGGAACTGTGAGTAGCCTAGAAAGGCCTTCCGTGTCAATCTTAGTAAACCAACCTTGTTTTCTAAGTCAGTGGATTCTCTAACGTTAGGGTGTGTGTTGTGGTTATTACCGTGCACAGGAACCCTTTTGTTTGGCTGGAATTTTGTGTGGAACCCCGAGATGGAAAGCTGAAAGCGAAGCAGCTGTGGTTCTTGTGGGAGTGGAGCAGGAGAGCTGTACTTTAACAATCAGAAGGGAGAGCGTGGTCAGGCCTGGGAGACCAGTGATGGAAGATCAGTGGGACTTCAGAGGCACAAAGGGCTGAGCTGTCTGAGTGGATTGGGGATTTCCAAGTGCCAAGAAAAGCTGTTCAAATGGGAGGAAGAACAGATGCAAAGACCCAGAGGGACAGTGATACATAAACAGGAATCAGTGCTTAATTTCATTTTTCAGAAACTAAGTCTTATGAAAGAATGTGGGAATAAGGTTGGAAAGAGAAGGGGGCGGGGCCAGGGAGGGCAGGGAAGTTCAGCTATCTAGCCAAGGACGCGTCCTCTGATCTCACCACATGGCGGTACGTGAGTGGCAGTCATGCTTTTGTACTCCTACTTCTTTTAATAATAAGCAGGATACACCTGTAATCTGGGTGCTCAATGCACATAGGCCCATTGATAAAACGCAGGATCTGTGAGACCTGAATCTGGATCCATGAGCATCTAAAAGGCAAAACCCCACAGAAAGGCTAAGTCCGCTACTCATCACCTTTGAAACCAGTCCCTGGTGCCTCCCCTGCCAAAGCAATTGCAACCTAACTCTCTAGGTCCCTAGTGACACAACCACCTCATCCTTAAGTCAATGAATCCTGGGAAGTTAGGACCCCAAGGAGAGACAGCGCTGGTGTACGCTCTGCCTCCCCTATGACGCTCTCTCTCTGTCTATACTTTGGGACTATTGATGTGGCTGATGCTTTAGAAATATAATTTGCAAGCCAGAGGAGGCTACCTATATGGGTCATGGAATCATTTAACCAACTCAAGACCAGCATTTATAAAAAATGCAATAGTAGAGAATACTGCATTGGTTAGGACAGAATCGACTATACTGTGGTAACAAACATTTCCCAAATCTCAGTGGCCCATTAAGCAGTTTTATTTCTCTCCCACTTAAAGGCTGCTAAGGATGTGGGTGACCCTCTAGGGCGACTGTCCTCCCTGTGGTAACTCAGTGCTCCAGGCGGCTTTGATCCGCAGCTCCACTACCTCAACCTGAGGCCTCCTTGGGTCTCTGTAGCGGGGAAAGAGTTAGCTGGGGGGTTGCAGGCTGGCTCCCTATGTTTCAGAGTAGAAGTGACAGTAGTCCCTTATGACCACAGGACATCAGCCAGAATTAGTCATTTACTCCCACCTACATCAAGGATGCTGATGTACCTACTTCAGGTACCAGAAAGAGGAGGAGAACTGGATATTGGGGAATACTAGCTATGTGCAGTGTAAGCATAATGGAAGACGGAGAACGGAATCGAATAGGAGTAGATCCAAGCGCATCACAGAAGCATTTCTAGTTTTGTGTGTGTGTGGTTGAGCAGATGTTGGGGCATGTACTGAGCAGCAATTGTAAAATGTATTTCCAGGTAGGGGTTAGAGGTGAAAAAAAGTTTGAAAGTGACTACATCTCAGAGAAAAATGCTCCTGGAGAGGAGAATGTGATTATTTATGACATGTGACTCTATGACAACAAAGGACTCCTCTTGTGTCTGCTCAGCCAAAGGAAATAGAGTTTCTGAACTCTCCTGAATGGTCTTCATTCCATAGCTCAAAAATAACCCAATGTCACAAACCTCCATTCCTGGACCCGTAGCACACTCAGTGGGTTACAGCAGTCAGCGTTGCTGAGGGTTATGTGTGGGTGAGAGAGTGCGTGTGAGCTTTGTTTTCCTCAAAGAGCCACAGGGCATGCGTTCTACTAAGGAGTTGCTGAAGGGTCAAGAAGAGAGGTGTCCATAGAGTATAGAAAAGTTAGAGCTGCCTCAAGGACAGCTAAGGCCCAGAGAGACACACATGATGATGAGAAAGGGCTGCTGCAAGGTGACATTGAACACCCGATGCCCAACATGAACACAGCACCTTCTGAGTAAGCACCTCCTTCCTGACAGGTCTTTCCTGTGCCAGGACCTCGTAATATAGGTGCTTGATTGAAATCCTGCTATCACGAAACAATGAGCCTCCCTGGGTACCACCGTGTAGGGCGCTGCTCCAAGAATAGAAGGGAATCTTCTGAGAGAAACTTTGCAATATCTTTCCTGGGTCTCCAGCAGCAGCACAAGAAATATTATGAACTCTGCAGGGCATGTGGTGGGTGTTTCATGAGTAAATTGACTTAGGGATGTTTGAAGTATATTTCTAATACTTATAACTCCTCAAGGGACACAGTGAAAAAATAATAATGTTAACTAACATTTACTGAGTTCTTATTATGTGCCTGGAACGATGCTAAAAATTCTATCTATTTTTAACTCACTTAGTCCTCTCCCTTAGAGGTTACTATTGTAAGCTATTTTTATTTTATGGGTGATGAAAATGAGGCTCAAAGAGCTTAGGAAATTTGCCCAGTCATAGATAATAAGTGGCAGAGCTATGATTCAAACCCAGCCTGTCTGTCTTTTTAACTACTACTAAAAAATAAACAGAAGACTTGGGGTTATTCAGAAATAGCAGGAAGTTATAGGCTGAATTGTTTCCTCAAAAAAAAAAAAAGGTGTGTTGAAGTCCTAACCCCCCAGTACCTCAAAATGTGACCTTATTTGGAAATAGGTTCAAGGCAGATATAATTAGTTAAGCTGAGGTCATGCTGGGAAAGGGTGGGTCCCGAATCCAATATGAAGACAATCATGTGAAGACACAGAGCCAACAGCATGGGAAGATGGAGGTAGAGATTGGAGTGAAGCAACTACAAGCCAAGGACCACCAAGGAGTGCTGGCCATCACCGGAAGCTAGGAGAGCAGCATGGGACAGATTCTCCCACAGAGCCTCAGAAGGAGCCATCCCTGCCAACACCTGGATCTCAGACTTCTAGCCTCCAGAACTCTGAGACTATACATTTCTGCTGTTCTAAGCCGCCCAGTTCGTGATGGTTTGTTACAGCAGTCCTGGGAAATGAACACACATGGTAATTGCAAACTCTAAATAATTACCTAACCGGATCTAACACAGCATCACGGGCTTCCCTAATAAGGAGAAAATCGAGGTCCAAAGAGTTTGAGAGAATTTGCTCAAATTGAGAAGCAGTCACAGCAGCCGGAACCTCAGCCATCCGTGTTAGGTGTCTGCTGTCTCCCTCCCCGTGAAAGTATCAATGGCGGTCTCCTCCTTAACTTCATACTCTGAGAATTCTGAACCATAGTGTCCACACTGCAGTTGCCAGTGCAAAAGTGACTGTTTCTATTTCCCAAAGGTACTCCCAAAGATGAGTACAGTTATGCATCCCCATGGGCTCCCTGCCCAAGCCCACACAAGGACCGGTCCCCTCCGGGCTCACACTCCATTCCGAGAGGCAAGGGTAGGACCCGGCCCCATGGGGTACTGGATGAGCCTGAGAGGGCTCGGGCAGTGCTGACCGCCTCCGTCTGAAATATGAATTCTGGAGCCAAGGCTCCAACTCTCACAAGACCGCATCCACTCAGTTTTGGGAGGAGAAATCAAATAGAAATTTCCCCCCAAACCAGAGTGGAGACCTGGAGCAGAGTTACTTCTCAGAGCTCAGTTCAACATGCTTCCAGGGAGGCGACCCATAAAGGCCTGTCGCCAAAATCTTAGTAAGCTCACAGAGAGGGCCTGGGTCTGGGTGGCACTGCCCCTAACCAGAAGGCCACCAAAAGACAAGACTCATTCCATGTAAGCAGCAGCAGCATTTTCCTCCAAAATTATTTTCTCTCAAAATAACTTGAGCCAAATGTGACGTTCAATATGGTACAAATGGATTTCAGCTACCTCTGATAGGCAGCAAAGATTCCTACAAATCTTTTGATCCCATCCTGTGTCCAAAGGGAAGAGTTTCAAGGACACAATAGTAGGAGGAGAAGCAATAGTAATAAGAGTAAAAGTAATGTTATTGTCATTATTATTATTATTGCACTGTGCAGCTCACAGATGTGGCACCTCCACATCCAGAGTCCTTCAAGAGACCGGACACCATTCTGCTCTGCATCATTTAGACCACTGGTTTTCAGGGGATTGTTAAAATGCAGATTACTAGGCTCCACCCCAGGGGGTCAGGTTTAAGAGCCAAGGAATCTGCATTTTAACAAGCATAACAGGGGATTAGGATGCAGATTGTCAGGGACCACACTCAGAGAAACCCGGGTTAGGACTTTCTTCTGTATTAAGATCCAAGGCTGTGGATCAGATGAACTCTCAGGTTTCCTCCAGCCTCATGATTCCAGTATTTCCCCCTTTTACCTTGTGTTTATCTGTTTATCTTGCATCCACTTGCCCTACTTAAGCTGGTTGCTTTGGTATCCTACAACTGTCTTCTTTCCATTAACCTTTCCAACAAACTCCACTGCCCTTTCTCTGTCCCTGGATCGTCTGTCTGGAACCAAGAAGCTCAAAAGAATTATGTTAACATTTGATAGGTAGATCCTGTAGATATCACTGATAAAACGAACCCCCAGTACAAATAGGATAGCAAGCATCCCATTTTATCAGCCTTTAGTCTGCCCTAGTCCTTAATACTTAATCACTCCTGACCAGAGCTTCCTAACTCAGGACCTCTCGTGGAGCATGGATGGGTTTCCAGGTATCTGGGAACTCTCTGAAAGTTACGTGAAATTGTATGCAAATGATGAGTGCGCAGGCATTTTTTTCAGAGAGGCAAGTCCTAGGTTAACCATTATGGCTCCAGACACCATCTGACTCACCTGGAGGTGACCTGGGGAGTTGATTTTGATAAATCAAAGCTACATTGTTCCAAAAAGATGTTATTAGTGTGCAGAGCATCTGTCAATGATTAAACAATAATAAAATTTATGAAACAGTCTTTAAAAAAAAAGCTACATTGTTTGAATCATAGTTCCCAGTTAACTTAGGCAGTTCATTCAGAGTTCAATTTAAAAATCTAACTAGACCACGTCCCCATTCACTAGTAATGTGCTAGACACTAATCACCAAGGATAGAAGATCAAATAAAATAGTTCCTGGAGGATTCTGGGAAGACAGCAGTGGCATCAACAGCATAGTCTTTCACTCTCTCCAGATCTCCACATAAAATAGGCAGAACAAATCGATAACAAAACCAAAACCCCATGGACACATTTCCAACAAAACTAGAGGCGAGTTTTCTCACAAACTCCAAATTACCAGTGAGTAGAGACAAACCACCAATACCACAAGTGTCCACGCAGGAGGAAAACGGAGGCCCTAGGGTAGCGTCTGATGGACCTGAAAATGGGAGAACTCCTAAATAGCCCATAGAATTTCCTGGAAAGTGTCTTTGGGCCAACTGGATAAACTTCTCTAAAACTGGAGTAGGGGTAGGGAGTGGGGAGTGTTGGCTTCTCCACTAGGAGTAAGTGAACGGTCCCAGCAGGAAGGACTGAAGGGGCTGGAGCAGTCGGGACCCCTGAGAGCCCTCAAAATGGATCCTCCGGGGCTCCCTTCCAGGACAGGGCCCTCCACCCAGGAGAAACGGCCTGGAGTGAAATCAAAATTGAGCTGGATAGAGACAAGTGTGAGGAAGGAAAGACGAGGTCCAGACCAGCTGGGGAGAGAAATGGGGCAGGAAAGCACAGAATGCAGGTCACCATGCTTAGCACTGCATAAAAACGACAGAAGAGGGACCTCTGTGAAGCTGAAAAGCTTTCCTGCCTCATTCTACAAGTTCGGGAAAATAATTTCACATAAAAATGAACAACAGAAAAGAATAGAAGTCAAACCTCACACAGACTTATTATAAGAAAAAAAAGAGGATAAAGAGCAGAATAACATCCATACAGACAATGAAAACAAACCAGAAAGACATGCTCATAAATAGATCAGAACTACCACATACTGTATTGAAACAAGTTAAAAGACATTAAGAAAATGATACAAGATATGAAAGAACAATATATCAGAATTAGGGGGAAAAACTCTGGAAATAATTTAAAATAAAGAAAAAAAGCATTTCAGAAATGAATAGTGAATCAGAAGGAATAAAAAACCAAATAAACATAATGGATAATACCTTAAGAGAAATAGCAGGTAGAAAAAGAAAATTTTTTTAAATCAAAAAGGAATGAAGAAAAAGATAAAATGGATTCAAGAGGAAGTCATAAATATTGAAGATAGGCGAAGAAGGTTGATCATCCAGAAAACAGGAGTCTCTGAGGAAAAAAACAAAGCTAGGAAACAGAACAAGTACTCATTCAAGAGAACTTTCCAGAAATGACAACACATTTAACATATTGGAACTACACATTGAAAAACCACACCATGTGTCTGAGAATATCAACCTAGAACAGCAAACATCAGAAAAGTGTTAGTGAAATTAATGAACTTTAAAGAAAAAGTCCTTTGGGCCTCTAGGAAAAAAAATGTGATCTATAAGGTGAAGAAAATTATATTTTCATTAGACTTCTCAGGAACAACACCCTGTGTCAAAAGAAAATAAAAACGTATTTAAGATAATCAAATGAAGAAAGTATAAGCCAACAATTTTACTTCCAGAAAAACGGACTTTCAAAATATAAAGGGCACAAGCTGTTGTCAACATACAAGAACTCAGTTCTTGAACAAGCCTCATGTTCCCATGAGTCCTCCTCAAGGAATCTACTAAAGAATGAGCTGCAGGGAATCAAAATGACTAGAGAGACATTGACCCAGGCCTGGAGGTGAGCATTAAATACAGTTACCTGGAGAGCTGGGACTAAATGAGGGCAGTGAGAGAGCACAGAAGGTGGTGCCTGTATGATCTGACAGTGTTGATACAGTACAGACAGTTGTACTATAGGGTTTTTTAGTGGGAGGTTAGAATGGAGGGAGGATATGCAAAATTGTTCAATGTAGTATGTAATTACCATTGTGGTAGAACAGTATTATTACTTTGAGACTATGTGTAATACAGGATAAGACAAACGAGTAATTATAGAATATTCTAATTCTACATTCTCTGTGTCCTTGAGAATCAGAAATGCCTGAACTTGAACTGGAAATATCCATAGGACTCCTGAGACGTATCACCAGCAGCGTGGTGAAGCGGGTTTGCAGTAGCTGGTGAGGACAGACTGTGCACATCTTGTCCCAACATCACATTTATCGACTTCATGTTGGTATAATGAATTCAGTCACAATGGGAATATTTACACCATGGAAATTGGGAAACACTACAAATCCAGGCCTTTTTTTTTTTCTAAAGAGAGAGGGAGTCGGTTGTTAAACATTTGCCAGCACCTCACCTTATATGGCAACGCGTGGTGCCCAGATTGTGCTGTTAAAATGCCATTTCTTGCTAAAAGAAACTGGAGAGTTTTGGAGAAATAGTTGATTTGAGGTCTGAAACAGGAGACGCACAAGATGAGCCTGGAACAACTTGTCATACAAATGACAAGGAAGCTATCAAAGACAATGCCATCATGTCAATAGGATGCAGGAGCCAATGTGAAAAGACTCACACTGACCAAAGATTGTGGGTTAATTTGAGCTTCAACAAGGATAATATTGCAATCAAATGCATTTAAATTCATTACTTTATAATGATGTTTAAACAAAGAATCGGTCATCTTCGGAGGATGATAACCAATCATTATCTTGAAAACTGGTAAATAGAAAAACTCAAGCATTTATCTTGCCTTTCCTGCATTGACTATTTCACTGAATATCCCAATAGCATAAATGAAAATGTCTCTTTATAAAAGTATTCTACCTAATAAAATAAAAAAGATAGAATTTCACTATTTGCAATCCCCAGTGAGCAAATAGACAGAGGTATTACACATCAGTGGCCGCTCAGCAACCACATACGATGTGCCTTCTTTAGTCCTGACAAAGGGGTAGAATAGAACCTGAACCTAATCCAATCTCTGGATCCAGCTGGCAACCTGCAGGAAACACCAAGGGCAGAGGACCACGCTGGGCTGCACATGAGTTTGCAATCAGCAAAACTCAGGCCGTGGGAAACTCCGAAGGTCAAATGGCCCAGATTCTTCAGCAGATAATTCATAAAGAAATTAGAAGGGTGAAGGAGGAAGCTATGGACTTAAACATACAATATTTTTTTAATAGGCAAGCCCAAACTGTAGTGTGTCGGAGCGCACACTTGAGTGATAAAACTATAACACAGACTCAAGGAAGTGATTAGTACAAAAGTGAGGATAGCAGCTCCTTGTGGGGAGAGGGAGGGGTTTTGATTAGGATGAGACACACCCGGAAGGGGCTTAGATGGGGATAGGGGGTGGGTGGCAAAGTTCTGTTTCCTGGCCCGGCTGGTTGCCGTGCCTTGTAATGATCCATTAAGCTATACATTGGATTTGTGAAGTTTGATGTCTCCCTTTTTCATTTTGCAATAAAAAGATTTTTAAAAATAATAAAGTTCTTGCCCTCAAGGGGCTTAGAGTCTAAAGAGGGAGAGGGAGACGTGAACAATTAGCTTCAAGACAATGTGATAAATGCTGTCAGGCAGGTATGTGCATGTTGCCATGGAGCTGAAGTGCTTCAGCATGGCAGGTTCAAGAAGGCTACCGGGAGGAAGGGACACACCAGCCCAGCCTTGAAGAGAGAGCCCTTCACCAAACAGACATTTGAGTAACAGCTCAGAGCCCAGGCTGAAGGGGGCTGCAGTCACTGCTTGCTGGATTACTCCAGGCAGTTCTGCTCCCCCATCAGGGTGTTTTTATTCTGGCATCTGCTGCTGTCTTTCTGCCCCAGCAGTTGTCTAGGGCAATTTTCTTTAAGATGGTAAAGGTTAGAATTGTCGACCAAAGGAGCATATGCTCACCTGCGTGTGAATAGAGGGTTTCTGCCTTTTCCTTGTTTTTAAATCAGAACTTCGTGGGTAGCCTAGGGGACGGTGCCATCTTGACAATTTTTCTTGTAATAGAGTGGGCGCTGCAAAGATAGGATCCCACTCCTATGTTCTCCGCAAGTGCCCAGTGCAGAACTGGAAGTCCTCCCTCAAGCTGGAGAGAACAGAGTGAGGAAACGGCTTAGAGAAAAAGGGCTTTTGGTTGGACTCTTCAGGCCTTCCTCTGACCCGAACCCTGAACACCAGCTCAGCAGAATGGTCCATCGCGTATTTAACCAAGATGGCAGGACAGCGAATGTCCATTTACAGAATCTGACATGTCCAAAGGAAAGAGAGAGAACACACTCAATTTGTTAGGCTACATTTCCTGGGAAACAAAGCAGAAGGGGAGTGATTTGTATGTTGGAATCTGAGAGCGATGGGATATGTACAATTTTGGGTGTCCTCAGCTGGCTCTGTTCGTGGATGCTGCGTAAATAACAGTTTGGGGACTCAGCAAGTCACTAGCAAGTGCAACCTGGTTTTCTGCAGAAATGTATGGGCTTGGAGGGCAAGGCTGGCCTCCATTCCAGGTATACTCACCCTTCCCCACCCACCTGGCACTGATCCCTGACCATCTCTGGTGGCAAGCTGGCACTGGAAGCTAAATGCACGCTAGAAAAAGAGGTAAGAATAGATTAGAAGAGAATTGAAAAGCCATCCGTTTACACATTTCTTGACTGGTAAAAGAAGACCATAGTACCCACCTACAGTTGTATAGAGAAAATAAGACATATGGGAATGCTTTATAAATGAAAGAGTGCAGAGTGTATTCCTGAAAAGCCTATACAGAGATAAATATGCTTGCCTTCTTTACACAGCTGTGCATTGGCAAGTTTTTTATCCTGACAACAAGACCATTCATCAAGCCTATACATACAAACACATGCAAATACTTCCGATAGGCGCAGTCTCCCTACACAAGCTAAGATGTGACGCTTCATTAATCCACTCTCGGGTCTAACATCATCAAGGCTTCACCTTGTGGCGCCGAGTATCTGACCCAGCCTCCAGACAAGATGGAACAATTGGAGGAGGCCGTTAGAGAGGCCTGGGTTCCAGGCCAACTGGACTTACCTCATACCTATCCTCACCTAAAAGAAATGGCTTTATGGACATGAGAGGCCATGTTCTTTTTCTTCCTATTTAAGATTTGAACCTCATGTGGAGGGCAATACTCCAGAGAGAGCCTACTGTGTTCCACACTTGCTGATCCACAGTCACCCGGGGCACTTAAAATACACCTCTCAGACCTGCTGAATCGGAATCTCCAGGGGAGGACTGGGAAATCTGAATTTTTAACAAATGTCCAAGATGATCTTCATGATGAGGCAAGTTTAGAGAAAGCCAAGATAGAAGATAGCTCCTCAGGGCTCTCAAATCAAAGACTTCTTAAAAGGTCCAGAGAGAAAGGGGTGTGTTCGTGTGTTCAGGCCGCCATAACAAAATACCGTAGACTGGCTGGCTTAAACAACACTTATTTTCTCACAGTTCTGGAGGCTGGAGGTCTGGGATCAGGTGCCAGTGGGGTCGGGTTCTGGAGGAAGTCTCTTCCAGGCTTGCTGAGAGCCACCACCTCATCATGTGCTTACAGGACCCCTTCTGTGTGGACATGTGGAGGGAGAGCAAGTAAGCCTCCTGGCGTCTCGTATAAGGGCACTTATCCCATCGTGAAGGCCTTACTCTCATGACATCATCTAACCCTAATGTCTTCCCAAAGGCCCCATCTCCGAAGACCACCACATTGGGCGTCAGGGCTTCAACATACGAATTTGGGGAGGATGAAAACATTCAGTCCATGATAGGGACAATGGTGCGTAGTCCCCTCAAAGGGGCAGGTGTTCATTTGTGGAGCCGGATCTTTGCTTGGAGTTTTCGCATCTCACCAATCTGTGTAGGACCTCGTCGTGTGAGGCACAGGCATGAGTAAGCTGTGCACCCGATGCTCTTGGTAACTTACAATGGACAAAACATGAGGATTTAAAGTAATCAAAACAAAAGCTAACAAAAGAGAGAGAGAGAAATCAATGTAACCAGGTATTTTGGGTGTTAGTTAAATTACGCATTAAATTTAGCTCTGGCCCTGCTGATAGCTCAGGCCAAAGGAGAAAATGCATCTGCTAATTGTCTTTCCTAATTCACGCATGTTAAATTCTGGGTAGAGTTCCAGCTTTTACTTAAATCTTCTGAACCAAACTGCTATTTCCAAATTTATGCCCTTTAAGGATGAGAAAAGTCATTGTTTTTTTCCCCCCAGAGCTCAACATTTCATCTTGATGTTTCTAGCTTATTAGAGAAGCAAAACTCGCTGTACCAAAAACATCCAATGGGGAATCTTTCTCCCCAAACATATACTAGAACCTGATGAGAAAAATAACACATTTTGCAAAATCGGCAGTTGGGGTTTTTTGTAGGTCAAAAGAGTTTTCTTACTTTTTAATAATTCAGATAACCCTGGAGATCCAGCCTCTTTCCAGAAATTGCTCAGCAAGGAAGACTCTGGAAAGTCACTGATTCCCAGATTCCAAATCAGTTATCCAGTCAGACGAGTCCTGTTACTCGGTGTCTCTGTAACAGAAGGAAGACACCCAGTGTGGTGGAATGTCCCTGCTCTCAGGCCCAGCTCTGCCATTAACTAACTGGCTGGGTTCCATTGAGCCATTCCTTTACCCTCTCAGAGCCTGTTGTCTTCATTAATTCAATAATGATTTCTTGAACATCTAAAATGTGCCAAGCACTGTATCTAGGTGAAGGGGACAGCCCTCCCCTCAAGGAAACCATAGTCTGGAGACAAGGGAGCTTTCCATTCTAGAAGTAATTGCTAATTTCCTTGTGTGGGTGCCTCACTAGTTTGGCAGATAAAACAAAAACAGAAATATATGAGTGCATGAAGGCATGAATGATTGAGTGAGCAAGTGAAACACAAAGGTTTTTTTAATTTGTTTTTGTTTTTCTCTGTGTGTGAGGAAGATCGGCCCTGAGCTAACATCTGTTGCCAATCTTCTTCTTTTTTCTTGAGGAAGATTGTTGCTGAGCTAACATCTGTGCCAATCTCCCTCTATTTTGTATGTGGGGTGCTGCCACAGCATGGCTTGATGAGCAGTGTGTAGGTCTGTGCTCAAGATCTGAACCCACAAACCCCAGGCCTCCGAAGCAGAGTGCATGAACTTAACCACTACGCCACCAGGCCAGCCCCACAAAGGTTATTTTTTAACCGCTTTATTTTATGTCGTTACCACTCTTTTCATGGTCCCTTTGTCGAATAACTCAGGCCCAAGAGGTCGATCTTTGCCTTCACCTTTCTTAGCCTTTTATCCTCAGGAAAACCTCATTCATTGGCTGCATTCTGTCCCCTTCATTCTCTTCTTGACACAGATACTCAGAATCTACTTCCATCACTCACACCACCTCTGAATATTTTTCTATACCATAAATTCGACAAATGTCCATTGAGCACATGACATATGGAAGCACCCGGCAAACCAAGACGTTGGAAAACAGAGACTCAGCTCCTCGTCTGCTGCGGCTGTGGATGGCGCTTTGCATGTTCGAGTCACAGCCCCACAGTGTGTGCCTCACCCCTTCACCTCACAGCTACTGGGATGTCAGAACAGCCAGAATGGCCCCATGCGCTTCCTTGAAGAGTCTTACACCAACAAATTCTCCCCACCTCTTACCTACCACCTCACGCTAGCTCCTGGTCCAACAATTTTAAACCCAAATAACGATTTTTGGTGTAGGAGCAGCTTAAGTTTTCCACCCACTAACCAGCCTGTAAACCTCAACGCTACACCAAATGCCTGGAGCGCCGGCTTCTCATCTCTACCCTCGGAATCATCTCCCACCAGTATTTGAACAACGACTGAGACACCAGACTCTCCAGAAAGTATTGCTTAGAAAAGAAACTTTTAAAATAAAATAAATAGCATTCAAATAGCATTTAAGAGTTTAAAACCACTTACTTCTACATATGTTATTTCGGTTAACATTCACAACAATACTTGAGGCTCAGAGGGGTTAGTAACTAGACCCCAGGTCACACAGTCAGTAAAGTGACAGGGTGGGCGTTCTGCCCAGGTCTTCCAGAGACTGCCTACAAATTTAGTCTGTAAGTGTTAGCTCCAACAATGTTGTTCAGAGTTAAAGAGATACGTCATCAGGATTCAAAGAAGAAAATGTTCGTTACACAATTCTAAATCTGTGTTTTACTTTTGAAACATGATTTTGGCATTTCGATTTTTCAGTATAGCGAGAACCCCAAACAGTGGACGTGGCCCAGGCCTCTCTCAAACTCTCAGGGCCTTGACAAACCTCTTCATTTTTTTTACATGACATCTCTAAAAATGTTGCTTACTTGCTATCACTTTTCCATCTGAAAATAAAATTGGCTGGATTTTCCTTGATTTACACTCTAGTTGTACATATATCTTGTCCTCCTCACCTCCCTAAAAAAGCATTTCTCACTGACCCATGCCCACCATAAACGCTCGTGAGACCACATGTCTTCACATGCCCCGCCGGAGGGCGTCTGCAGCTCGCCAGCAGGGGTGAGGTCTCAAGCTTTTCTCTCTGTAGAATCCAGCTGCTCACATGCCTGATTCTGCCCTGATCAATTATCTTCTGCAGGGAATGAGGTGGTGGATTCATACAGCAAAGGGAGCCTTTGGACGATTTAAACTCAATTCCTTCCTCTGTGAAATGAAGGAAGGAAGACTCCATACTGAAAATGAACGGAAGACCATCAAGGGCTTTCCAGAGTTGTAGATATGCTTACAAGATGTTATAGGGAATGCCAGGCTCTGAACTTTAATATCTTCCCTGGTCCTTAACCGAGCACAACAACTGTTCATCTGAAAGCAGTCGGCAAGTTTTCCATTTGCAGTTGGAATTACAGACCCTCTGAAGCATCTTTTCCGTCACTCTCCTTGCATCACACCTAGGCCATGTTCATGAGCATCCCCTGCCTTGTCACCACTTGGGTAGCAAATGAGTTGAAGCCAGAAGCAAACAGATTCCCGGTCCCCTGTGGGCTGCGTCCTCCCTCTGTCCCCATTCACTCAGGGCATCACGGGAATGACAGAGTGGTGCTGTCCAGTGGGGCCTTCTCCCTGATCTTCTTGTGTCCTGAGTCCAGGGGGTGACTGCGGATCTTCACAAGCCAACCAATGTGAACTGCTTTCCATTTTTTCCCTGTCTCTATTTATTACAGCTTTTCAGAAAGTCGATGAGGTGAAATATTCTCCAGCAGAGGAAATAATATAAAGCTTAAAAGTTGTTTCTGATGGAATGGTGAAATAATTCCACTACTTTTCTTTGAGCAAAAAAAATAATAAGGCAGCCTGAGGCCGCCTCTGGGGATTTCATTATTGACAGGCTGGAGGGAAACAGGATGGCTTTAGACAAACAGATTTTTCTTTTAACTTGTTAGAGTACTTTGGGATGAAGCGATGAGAAAGATAGGTGCTAGACAATAGAGTAAACGGGGCACCGCTTATTTACATAATTTTGTATAGAGATGCATTGATGTATGAAGTATAAAGTGACTGTGTTGAATAGTGAAAATAAAGTATTTTGGAAAACAATCTGTGTTCACTACCCTGCTCTGAAATGACAACATTTTATGAAATACCCCTTGCTTCTTTGTGAAAATTACCGGTGGTTTAAGCTGTGTGTGCAATTTTAAGAAAATGCAACCTTTTATGCTATTGTTTAAGATAATTCTTAGAATGCATTCTCTAAGCAGATGAGACATGGAGTAGGGGATGGGAGAGGAGGGGAAGAGGCACGTTGACACCTCGCTCTGATGTTGGCGAGTCCGTTCGCCATCTCTTCCTGATTAAAGGCTACCACGAGGGCTGGAAATGTGTGTGGAGCAAGGATTATAAAGAGCAATTTTTGCAAACCAAATTGTCTCCTAAATGAAGGAGTGGGGGATTTAAAGATGAACGGAACTGTCTCTTTTGCTGCGTGCAAAGATTTATGCTGTGTGAGAAACTAAATCCTAACTCCCTTTTGGCAAGTATTCCTTAACAGGCCTCACAGATATCTGAAACCAATTTTAACCCACTCTGGTCCGCCACTGACCACCACCTTACCTGAATGGTGCGGTCCCATCTCGAGGCTACTCACCAGCCCTCAGGCCTATGGGGTGAGTAGATATCCCGGAGGAACAAGGTTGTGAATATTGATAAGCCCAGGAACCTTGGGGCTGTTCCTCCCCAGCTGGAGGAGGAAGCATTTTGAAAATTCACTACACCGAGAAGCATTTCTCTTCTCTTTTCAGTTGTTGCTGATGTGGGCTCATTCTTCTTTTAAAAATGCAATTTTTTATTGTTACCAAAATTTTTTAACCATAAGATGGATTTAAGAAATGTAAAAGAAGTAATGTGTCCTCACAGAGTTCTATGTTTAGAGGTTTTCAATATTAGGCCTGTGCTTTATAGCTCAAGGGAGTGGAATAAAAAATGCTGAGAAGCAATTAGAATCATTAGCAGCAAATCAGAGTGTCAGGCATTGGAGAGGAGCAGAATCTTGGAGTTTGAGGCACCCTAGGAGGTTATCCAGCTGGCCACTCACATCAACAGAGAAAACGGCATCGCAGATATGCGTCAGGCACAACGGGCCGGGGGCGGTGGTTTTCAAAGTGTGGTCCCCAGACCAGCACTCTCAGCATCATTTGGGAGCTTGTTAGAAATGCAAATTATCAGGCCCCGCCTCGGAACTCTGAGCTTGGGGACAGCATCTGTGCTTTAAGGAGCCCTCCAGGTGCTTCTAGAACAGGCTGAAATTGGAAACCACCAACCTGAGGTCACCTAGCCAGGGCTCATTCTACAAATAATTTTGTATGGGCTTCCCAAAGCCAATGGAAGGGGAGTTGAGACCTTAATTCTTTCTTTCAAGGGAAGCTCTGTCTGAGGAAAACTATGCTGGCCAGATCTACTTGGTTTCTGCCATTATCCGCTGTGGTGACTTCCAACCATTCTTAGCCTTGGGATGCTCATCCCAAGAAACATGCTGTGAGGACACATTTCTAAAATAAATATAACAGAAACTGTGTTTTGAGAATTTTCTGACAGGAAGGAGTGTTAGAAAACCCACACGGTGAATCATTCCGTCCTCTAAGGTCACAGGATTCTGCTGCCTCATAACGCCTGTCAGCCAGGTTAGGTATCAGTTCTCGAAATCCACAGCATTTTCTTTTAACTCCCTTAACCCAAGGAGGCACTCAATTAGCACGTGCTCTCTATCGACTCTTACCTTAGGCCTAGAGACCCCATATGGCTGTGTTATGGTGTCGAGTCCTCAAGGCAGGCGGCTCAGAGAAACGCTTCACCATGCCCATGGAGATGGAAAAGCTGCTATCTCCTGTAGCAGAAGCTTCAGCTAGGCAAGACAGGGCAGTTAAGAAAAGGAAAACACCCTATTTTCCTACGCAGTAGGACTGCTGTTGTTTCCTGCCTTCGTCATGAAGTGACCTCTCTCTCTTTCCAAAATCCAGGAACAGCTAAAAGAAGACGATGCGGAGTGCATTGTGAACCAGGACGAACTGGCCATGAATTACCAGGAGCAAGCCGCCTCCCCCTGCAGCCCTCCCACGAGGCTGGGGCTGGACCAGAAAGCTGCACCCCAGACTCCGGGCAAGGAGAACATTTACGAAGGGGACCTCGGCTTAGGGGGCTATGAACTCAAGCTTGAGCAAACTCCGGGGCAATCCCAGCTGAATTAGCGGGCGTGAGCGTGCAGATGTAATCACAGGAATGCAAGGCTCACCCAGGGCTGTGGGCCGAGCTGGGGAGGGGTGTCAAGGAGAGGCTGGGAAATGTATTGAGAGTGGAAATTGGAGAGAATTGAAACCCTGTCCCATGTATCCTCTGGTGCCTGAAGAAATGAGAATTTATTATCCTCCTTCGATATTATGCAACTGAATTTAAGTTTTTGACAGCGGCCATTTTTGTTAGTGAGTTGGGTGGGGTGGAGGGTGGGGGGCGCAGTCAGGAGGGGTCAGCGAGGAGAAAACAGATGGGCTGTGTCTGCTGGGCCTTTCTTCTCTGTAGGCAGCTCTCCAGGCCCTTCTCCTAGATTCTGGATTTTATTCCCTTCATTAAGAAGAGTGTAAAAATAAGAAAAAGAGTTTCTGAGCATAAACAGGTGGCTTCTAAACTGAAGGGAATTGCCCAGTTATTTAGGGAGTGATAAGTTGTATATTTTAGGACCTGGACTCCCACCTGCCCTGAATGGCCCGAGGGCTATCTGCGAGTCAGGGAACTGCTCGGGACCACTGTTGATGGCCTCACAGAACCCGTGTGGCATGGGGACCCCCTTTTCAAGCTGCCTGTCCTATTGAATGAAGGGTTGGTGACAGCTGGGTGTACCCTGCACTCGATCAGTCCTGCTCTCCAACCTTGGTTAAGACCCTCCCAGGCAAAGCTGGTGTCTTTTCCCCATACCGTGTTCTACCTGAAGAAAGAGCCTTCCTGTCCTTGCTTCCATTTGAGTCCCTTCTTGGCTCTGCGGTGGGTCCCCCTGTGAGTTGGGCAATGAGATTCTGCAGCACAGGTTGCAGGGTCCATGGGGCAGGAGACTGCGCAGGAGCCCAGACCTATCCGATTCCAACGCTCTCAGCTGATGAGCGGGACCGGAGTGAGAGGAGCAGGGCTGACAATGCATGGACCACACTGAGGAGTCCAGGACGCAGCATCAGGACTCCCCTTACAAGGGGTGGCTCCTGGCCCGCACTGGAGAGACCGACACAATAGCTCTTAATTCAGCTGCATGACCTGTGCCTTTTAAGCCATAAAGATACCTCAAGCCTAGCTTCTCTTGAAATACAGACATTAACATTAGACTCCAAAAAGCAGTCTCCAGTTTGGTGCCCAGGCTATGATGGGTCTGCTTCTGAGGGAGGAAGGGAGTGACATCTTCCCCGGGCCCAAAGCTTGGAAGTAACGTACGCTTCGCTGACCAGTGTTAGACCTTAAACATTAGCCACGGTGGTGTCAGGCACACTGCTATGCACATCGGTGTTCTTGCTTTCAGAACAGTAGAATCCAGAGGCACAAATTGTTTTATACTCAGCTAAGTATCATCTGGTCATCCCAGGGAAATAGGACAAATGGTGAAGCATGAAGTTTTCTAATTTGACTTAATCCTAATAAAATTTTGTTATAAAGTATGATTGTGTTGGTCAATGCTTTATTTAAGGCATTTTCTCTGGCTGTACTAATTGGCACTTCTAGCCCTTGTACTAGAAGTGCCAGGTGAAGCAGGCACTGAAAGGTTACATGAGGGAGATGCAGGGGTCCTGTGGCCCAGGAACAGCCATAGGGGCCAGCACACCAAGTACCTGAGGGATGAAGAGAGTGGCGCTGGGATGGGAGGATGTGCCTGTCAGAGGAGGGAAAACTACATCAAGCTTCAAAAACAGGAGGAGAAGACACTAGAGGAGAAAGGAAAGGAAAGAAATGCAGAAGATAAGGATTCATCTTATTTCTGCCCACTTGGTGTCTGTTTCTTTCTCTTTGTGTGGAGGAGAAGATTCCCCACAAAATGCCAAACATTAGTGGGGGCAGGAATGGAGAGAAGGGAGAGAAAGATGACATACCAGATGGAAAAGGGGGGGGGGGGGCGCACGTTCACAGTCTAAACCCAGCGCCAACTTGGGAAGGGGGTGAAGTAAAGATAGCCTGCTGCCCCCCAGGCAAAGCCCTCTTCCTGCTTTAAAAAATGTCTCTTTCCAGCTGCACATTGTGGACTACCACCCACAAGGAGCACGGGAGGCTGTTTAATCTGGGCTGGGCCACTTGTCCTAGCTGACTCCAGGGAGATGCAATATTGTGAGTCTGAGGAAACTGTGCCCTGCCCAACCCCTCAGACAGGGTTTCGGTCCTGAGATGTGCGTGCCAGCCTCCTTCCCTCTGAGTGAGCCTGAGACCCAAACAGAGGCTGGTGTCCCAGTTAGCAGTTCATAAAACCAAACTCCCTTTATGCTCCTGTTGTGAAGGATAATAATTTATGATCTTAAGAAATGCTCTGTGCTTTGATTAGCAGCGCCAGGACTGTGAAATTCAAACCTATTATTTACTGCCAGTTTCTAATGAATAATAAAGGCGAAGGAGCTTTATTCAAAGCACTAACGCTTCCACTCATTATTAGAGTTTAAATAGGACTCTAATTAATTAATTGACTTATGGTTCTTCCTTGAGCTTCTTACCATGGGTACATCACCCACACATTCATGCACGTGCACATGTGTGCGCCCACACACAGAGTTCCACTCACTGTCGGGGTCCCAGCTAGAGCCTCTGCAGTGCCCCCTGGTACTTGGCGCATGTCTGAGCAAGTCGGAAGCCTGGTTGCAAGGGCCATCAGGGCCTTCATTCATGAAGCTTCTAGTAACTTCTTGGAGGGCAACTTAACAATACAAATCAAAGCTGAAAATTCAAATACCCTTTGACCCACCAATTTCAGGCACAGAAGTTTTATTCTAGATATTTGGGAATATTATATGTATAAAGAGTATTTATCAAAACAACTAAATTGACATCCTGGTTAAATAAAACACAGCACAGACATCTCATGAAACAGCGTCATAGGTACTGATACGGCATGAGCTCCAAGATACATCGTTAACGAAAAAAGCAAGGTGTAGGGCAGAGTGGAGGGTGTGCTGCCGTTCTGGAGGGTTAAAGAAAAAATTGGTAGTCTGATTGCCTCCTAAGAACTGAGGGGAGACTTAACTTTTCACTTTTGTACCTTTTGGGTTTTGTACACTGAAGATGCATTATTTATTCAAAACAAATTAAACAACAATAATACAGTGCCTATGAAAGAACTCATTGAAGTGCTGAGCTACAATAGGAAGTGGAGTGAAAACTGGAAAAGTTATTTTTCCCCGTGATCCTTGAGACTCTGAGAATACAAAGTGTAGCACCAATAGCATCAGTTGCTTTGGGTTTATTTATTTGCATCATTCGCACAAACATGTATGTGAATTACGTAAAAGGTCTTTCAAATTCAAAGACGACTATGACTCAGTCCCATCCATCAAATGTCTAGTAAGAGAAGGCAGACAACTAAAAAATACTGATTCCTTAAAAGATACCAAAACATACCGTAAAGGTATAGTAACTAAAACAGTGTGGTATTGACCCAGAAAAAAGCAAGGAGATCAAGAAAATCTACTACAGACTCATGAATATATTTAGAAATTTAGTTCCTGAAAAATGGCATTTCAATTTGGGGGTAAGGATGGATGGACCATTATTCAGTAAATAGTGTGGACCAACTGACTTTCAATTTGGAAAAAGAAATAAAATTAGGTAATACCCTCTAATGTACGTAAAATAAACTCCAAGTAATTTAAACAGCTAAATGTAAGAAATAAAACTATAGGATAATAAAAAAGTAAAATATAATGTGTAAATAACTCTGGTATATGGACAGCCTTCCCAAGAAAGTCACAAACCAAAAACAAAGAATGATCATTTTGGCTACATAAAAATATGAGATTTCTTATGACAAAAAACACAATAAGCAAAATTTTAAAGCAGAGAGAAAAAATATATCTACTTTTTTGTGTGCATATATGTGTGTATCAGGCTAAAGATTATTCTTCAAAATATACAAAGAACTCTTACCAATGCACAAAAAAGAAGGAAAAACTACCAAACACAAAAATAGGTCAAGAATATGTAGAATCAAATAAGTATACCTTCTATTCAGACTTCTACTTTTAGGCATCTGTGTAGAAAAGAAATACTTGGCATTTATGCATACGAAGGCATACAAAATGATGTTCATTGTGGCACTATTATTGAAAAATATTAGGGGAAAACTATCCATCAATCGCAGAAGAGTTAACCAAACTAAACACACTCATACTAGGGAATTTTCTATACCAATTATACTCTCTGTCAAGATGGGTCTATATGCATCACACGTGGAAATATTTCCAAGATGAATTGTTAATGAAAAACAGTCTAGAATGATCCACAGCAGACTGATAGCAAATAGGGAGTGGGATTAGGAGGGCTGGATCAAGAGAGCCTTTCGGTTTATCTACATTATTTTTAAGTTTTACAATGATACCATATTCATGTGTGGTCCATTCTGACAGTGACACTGGCTTCAAGATCGGGGAGGGGGAAGATGGCATGGTCAAGAAAGGCTTCAGGGAAGAAGCTACATTTGAATGAGGTCTTGACAGATGAAAGGTTTGACCAAGCAGACATGATTGGTGGTGGCCTGTGGGGCAGAAGGTGGGGTGGATCCCTAGAATATGAGAGAAGAATTCCAATCAGAGGGAACAGCATGGGCAGACACGGGTGTGAAGCAGCCTGGCACATTACAGGACCCATGAGTACTCCACATGGCTACTGGATAGGTTGTTTATGCATTGGAGGGAGGGAAAATCGAAGAATAAGGATAATTCTGGAGGTGTTGATCAAACCAAGGAGTCTGGGCTATGATCCTGTGAGAATGGAGAGCTATTGAAATGTTTTAACAGGGAATAAAATTCCATGGATTGTAGGGAGGCGGAGTGCAAGTAAGACTGGAGGTGGTGCACTAGCCCGGGAGAGAGATGGTGACAGACTTAGCTAAGGCAGAATCAGAGAGGATGGAGAGGAGGGAAGGCAGTAGGTAAGTTTCAGATCTGGAATCTACAAAGTTGGCAACTAATTGGATATGTGAGGTGAGGAGGCTGGAGGAGCCATTATGACCCCCAATTTAAGGCTTAGATGATGATAGGTGGGTGGATGGTCCCATCCACCGAGGGTATTACCAAGAGGAAAGGGTTTGAGGAAAAGCCAGCGAATTCAGCTCAGACACATTGAGTCTGAGGCTCCAATGGAGAGCCACATGGAGCGTCCAGACGTTGTTTAAGTGAATCTGAAGTTTAAGGAAAAGGTCTAGGCTGGAGATGGATATTTGAAGGCAGGAGATGTGCATCACAGCTTCTCTGAAGAGCCTTTCAACTGCCACACGACCCTCCTCACCTTTCTCTAACTCTGCAAAGAGATTATGCTATGCCCTCCCCACCAAAGGGCCATGCCAGAATCTCCGCAAGGACAAGCATGTTTTTCTTCAAAAGGACGATTCTCATCCAAACCCTGGGGAGAACCCCTGACAATAAGAAGCTAGAGGGAATGGGACAGAGAACTGAGAAGTGCTAAATTCGGTGGATGGGCGGAGTAAGCACCTGGGAAACAAGCCCTGGAGAATCCCTCACTGAGAATTTGAGAAGATCTGGCATTCCCATGGAACAGGGAACTAGCTACAGAGAAAGACTGATTTCTACCATTACCATGCTTGTGGCTTTAGACTACTGCCCTACCTCTCCTCAGCTGTGAGGGTCAGCTTTACTTGTCAACGATAAAATCCTCAATTATTCAATCAAACACTAATTCTAGCTGTGGATGTATATTTTGTAGATATAGTCAACACTCATAATTAGTTGATTTTAAGTAAAGGAGATTATACTAGATAATCTGGGTGGGTCTGATCCAATCAGTTGAAGGGCCTTAAGAGCAGAACCCAGGTTTCTGGGAAGGAGAAACTGCCCTTGAACTGCAGTCTCAGCTCATACCAGTGAGTTCCAGACTGCCCATTCCGATGGCATGCCCTGAACTCAGCTTTTCTTCCCTCACCTGTTCTCTCTCCCTCCCTCTCCCCATCCAGATTGGGAAAGAAAGACAAAAGCTGTAAGAGGAATGTTCACACAAAATTAACGAAACAGGTAGATTATTTGAGGAATTCAAATGTTTCTGAAAGGAACGCTTCAGAGATTTGTTTCTAAAAAACACATTCGGTGCTATATTCTGATTTACTAACAGAGTTGATCCAGTCTCCTGCCCCTTCTCCATCTATAGCCTAGTTCAAGGATAACAGATATTCCTGGGATGGCCCTGAAGCAAAATCTTGAAGTACTTGCGAGATTAGCAAAGAAGCGTTCAGGTGTGTTCGTCATTCAGAGCAGGGCGTTAGACTAGGTCGGGGGAAGGTTTCGAGGAGTAAGAAGCTTACCTATGGAAGGTTCCATATGCATCCCAAATATTGTCCATCAACCTGTTATTCTTTCAGTTTGACAAACATTTATTAAACCCTTACGACGTGCTGCTGATAATCAAGGTTAGGCACTGTCGATGTCAGCATCATTAATGGATCAACAAAGATGGGACAGATGAGCAATGATGGAGTCCAGAAAGCACATTCACTGAGGGACATCCTGGCCCATCTCATCCCCTCATCACACAGATTGATTAGTTTTAGCAACAAGCAGGGAGGAGAGGGGAGCCCCGACAAGCCAGCTGGTAGGTAAAGGAGGGGACTGGGCCATCTGATTGCAGCATTACAGAGTCAGTTTCTCTGCATGTCAATATCCTCCTCTATGCTCCCCTCCCACCGGGAACTGGTCAGTGGGAGGGGAGCACCTCCACAAGGACCTCATGCAAGAGATCAGATTCAAACGCTCCCTGCTTCATAACGTGGCCTAAAGCAATGCAGTCATATTGTGAAACTCACCAACCCCGTGCTTGGTCTACAGGCAGCCCTCAGCTGAGCAAAATCACCAGGTCACCCTCCTTGAAGCTCCACTGCCCACTAACCATCTTGCAGATGGCAAGCATTTAGGATATGCCGATTTAACAGAACTGACCTGAGTTAAATCCTGGCTAGGCAGAGCTCAGCCGCACCTGGCGTTGTGTCTACATGGAAAAGGAAAAATGACAAAAGGAGGAGAAGCAAACAAATATTAGTTGGCCCTTTGATATGGGTCTTACTTTTCCATGTATGATCTCATTTCATCCTCACACAATCCTGGGCTCATCACATTTCAAGCCCTGCTTTATGTACATCAACCTGTGTATAACTTACAAGTCCAAGATTGGAAGATAGCTTTGGTGAAGCTGAATACAAGGGCACAAACCAGCCATCAAGATGCCTCCTACCTCTCTCTCTCTCTCTTTCTCTCTCCCCTCCCTGCTTTTCTCCTTTTTGGCCTCATTCTCAACAGGCCCAACTGTGGCAAAGATGCCCACCAGCAGCTCTGCGCTACCATTATTCTTACAGCCATAATCCCAAAACCAAGAGGACACCTTTCTCTCAATTGCTCTAGCAAAATCCTAGGAATGACAGTGGTTGGCCCAGCTTGTGTGACATGCCCACCTTTGCACCAATAATATTCACCCAAGGAGCACAGTTATTGGGTTGGCCGGCCAACATCACCTACCCATCCTGTGGAGGATCAAGCAGAATCATTTAAATGATAGCTCCTGCAGTGAATAAAAACCAAGTCCCCTGTGCTTTCCCCTCCTACACTGACCTGTGTAGCCAATATGATATTGTGGAGATAATGGGGCACAATTATAAAAGACATTTCAATTTCTGCCTTACTCTCTGGGGGGCTATCAGTTGCCATGTTGTAAAGACACTCAAGCGGTGGTATGAAGGTCATCTGGCAAAGAACTGAGGCCTCTGCCAACAGGCAGCACCAGCTCATCAGCCATATGGGTGACCATCTTGGAAGTGGAAGGCCCTAGTCAGGCCTTCAGATGCCCACAGTCCCAGATGACGTCTTGACTGCAATTTCATGAGATTCCCTAGTCCAGAATCACCCAGTGAAGCTGCTCTCAGATTCCTGGTCCACAGAAACTGTGTGAGATAATAAATGTTTATTGTTGTTTTAAGCCATTAAATTTTGCAGTAATTTTTTATGCAGCAATAGATAATTCAAACGAAAAGTTGCTGAGCAGACAAAAAGAAGTCTGTAGCTGTGTAGACCTTTAAGCACATTTTTTCTAGCAGAGTCGATTCCTTTGCTTCATGATAATTGCCCTAGAATACCACAATTTGGGGCTGGCCTGGTCTCAGCACATATATACCTGACTTCCTCTGCCCCTAATCCCTGAATCCAGAAATGGAGGTGATGGGGGCAGCAAGAGGAGCAGTAACCACACGCTCTCTCATCAGCGTTGGTGGTCACCCATGGGCCCCACGGTAGAGCGAAGGATTGGAAGGAGAAACAACGCACAAGTTCGCCAAGCTACATGCTGGATGCTCTCAGGGGACACAGAGACGAGGAAACTCTGCCCCTGACTTCTAGGAGCTTCCAATCTTGGCATAGAAGACAGTGAAGACAGTGGCCTCTTGTGTAATCCATAGTAGAGTGAGGCTTAAGAGGAACCCTAAGAGGAAAAGGTTATGGTTCTAGTTCTCACCCTGGCTGAACACTGGACTGACCTGGAGAGCTTTACAAGTATCGTCTGGGTCCCGCCCCCAGCAACTCTGAGTGAACTGGTCTGGGCTGCAGCCTGACCATCAGGATTTCTTAAAGCTTCTCAGATGATGCTAATATGCAGCCAAGGTTGAGGACCAGTAGATTACAGGCACTTTCTAGGAGGGAGAAAAGTCATCCAGTTGCAGAAAATCATCAAAGGCTTTCCAGAGGAAGTGTGGTCGGGATGGGCTGTAAAAGCTGGGAATGGGGGTAGGACAGTCCAGGGAAAGAGGATAATTAGGAGCAAGCTGTGACCGGGCAGGTGGACTATCCCATGGTACCATGGTTGCTGGGGCAATAAAAGCACATTGGCTACAAAGTAACAGAGAGCTGGCGGGGATGCTGCTACCATTTGCATTCTAATTCTCAACCCTGGGCTGTGAGTACACACATTGCGGAGACCACTGTCCGGCTAGAAAAGCACCAACTCACAAAACCTGTGACTCATCAAGTTCTAAATCCTGGGCATACAACACATTTGAGATGTCATTTATAGGGAGACACAGCTGCTGCCTGAACAAAGGAAGAGAAAATAACTGCTCCCGCAAGCCCCGGGGACCGTGCGACGTCATCCACCAAATCACTCCAATTGTCTCCTTTCATAAGGCTGGATCCAGAGACGAGAACTGTATCAGAATGTGGCGCAGCAGTGCCTCAGTCACCCTTGGCTGTGGGTCTCCACGTGCATCCTTTTCCTGGTGAAACCTTGACCGAGAGCCACCCCTGCCCCCCACCCTCACCCCACAATCTGCACCAGCAGGAAATGAAGAGATGATGCCTGATCCTGTCAGTGACTGGGTAGGTGCAGAGAACTTCTCCCTGCTTCCCTCCGAGGTTCTTTGGCTGGTCTAATAATTAGGTTGACATAAGACAGATTAACCGCAGAAAAACAAATTTCATATGTACAGGAGCCCCATAAAAATATGAGCTTCCCGGCAGTCAGGTAAATAAAGCTAATATACCATCCTGAGCTAAGGAGAAGTGGGTGGGATCTGGGGCTTCAAAGGGGAGGAGGAGAAGTCACAGGAAGAGGAGAAGAGCACAGGTTTGGTAAGCGAATGTTCGCCCTGCCCTGCAGGTGAGTCTTTCCGATAGAAAAGTGATCTCCTGTGATAGCTCTCTTTGTGGTACAGGCCCCTATCTAAATTCATTGAGGCAGTTAAGGGGGAGATAAAAAGCTCTTCCTGAGTCTGCTGGGCCCCCACTGTCTTCAGCTCAAAATAACCCACGTGCCAAAGTGGCATATTCTGGGGTGGCGTATTCTGCTCCCCATCAATTGCCAATTCAGTTGGTGGGGTTGCCATCCTTAAAGGCTGAAGTGCAGCTGTTCTTTATTAAGAGAGTAAGTGCACCCTGCTGATCTCCACCTTAGTTAGAAAGGGATGTCTAGAGCAGCACTTCTGAAACTTTAACGTGCATTTGAATGCCTGAGGACGGTGTTAAAATGCAGGTTCCGATTCTGACGGTCTAACACGGGACCCGAGGCCCTGCATCTGCAGCCAGCTCCGGGTGCTGTTGATCTGCTGGTCCCTGGACCACACTTCGAGTAACTGGGGGCCAGAGCAGTGTTTCCCAGCCCTGGGACTTGGTTAACAGGTGGTCTGTAACTATCTGTCAAGGGGTCTGCAGGCAGTTTGGCAGTTTCAGAAATAAAGTAACAGAACCATTTGGTTCACAACCAGGTCACTCATTTGAAGTGTAATGTTAACTGTGATTTTCACAAGAAATCCTTCTATTCTTGAAGTTAGTCTGTGTCTGATACGCTTGGGATTGGCCAGTGGCCTAGCAACTCTTCAGTTAACAGGGCACAGCTCTTCTTTTTTTTTTTCACCTCCCCAAAGCCCCAGTACATAGTTGCATATTCTAGTTGTATGTCCTTCTAGATTGTCTATGTAAGCAGCTGCCACATCATGGCTACTGACAGACGAGTGGTATCATTCTGCAGCCAGGAACTGAACCCGGGCCACCAAATTGGAGCACACTGAACTTTAACCACTAGGCCATCAGGGCTGGCTCAGCTCATCTTTATTAATGTATTTTCTCCCTATTTGGGCATCAATGTTTACATTTGACAAATATACATTTTGGTTGTTAGTATTGTGTCATCACAATTCATGAAAATGGATCAATGACAAAGTCCTTCATTGGAGCATAAAAGTAGAGATGGAAATAGTGATGTAAATATTATAATTCAAAATGGTAAACATGTAGGGAGCGAACAAGCCTTGAGGGAGAACATGCGCCGTGATTCTAGCGGCCAGGCAGATGGATCCACAAGGATAAAAACTGCACAAAAGCAGCCATGAAGAAAAAGGATCTGAAACTCAGCGGTCGTCAGTTACTCTCGCCACGTGGGACATCGTCTGCTATGAAACTTGTCAGAGGAGGGCATGAGCTTTCCCTTCATCTTCAGAGCACAGAGGGAAGCTTCTCTTACCTTCTGTGATAAGACCCTCGAATTTTTCTAGAACAAGTACAAATAACACTTTCTAGCACAAAATTGACAAATTGGGCCCAAAGTCGAAAACGACTCACAAGCCACAGAAACATCATTCAAAGTTGTAGGCCTAACAGCAAAAATGGGGCAAGCTATACTTTTGCTAAAAAGTCTGTCAAGCCAGTTTAATTATAGATATCATCCTTAGAGGGAAAACAAGAGTGAACTTGCGGACGTTATCTTCAAGGGGAAAAGCCTCTGTGGCCATGTGTGTTTGCTGGTCGGCTTTTCACTTTTCAACTGGATGATACCGCTAATGAAGAGAGTAGAGGTCAGCTCTCAGCTCACGTGAGATAAATAAATGAAGTAAAAATGCTCTAGGCCTTTTTGTGCTCTTTGCTACCGAAAGCCTTTGCTACAGAAAAGACTTTCCATTTTAAAAAGTCATTTTGTACCCGGCGAGGTAGACCAGAAAAGGTGTGACCGGATCATAGTGACAAAGTACGGTTAGAGCAGCCAGGGAGGCCTTTGCTGGGCAAATGAAAACATCCACCCACACACGGCGTCATTCAGAGAGGGCCTCAAATGTCACCAATATACCTCTTGACTTTTATTTATTCAATAAATGTTTAATGAGTCACTATGGTATGTCAAGCGCTGTTCCAGGCGCTTAGGGTACAGGAGTGACCAGAAGAAAGTTTTCCACCCTGTTAAAGCTTACATTCTAGCTGAAGAAGATGGACTTTTACAACAAAGGTATGGTGTATAGTACCCAGTGACAGCACCATGGGAGAGGTAAACAGAGCAG
This sequence comes from Equus asinus, assembly GCF_041296235.1. Taxonomy (NCBI): domain Eukaryota; kingdom Metazoa; phylum Chordata; class Mammalia; order Perissodactyla; family Equidae; genus Equus; species Equus asinus. Next base: position 88,719,308 of record NC_091810.1, on the reverse strand, counting down.
CGTAAGGGAGGGTGAGAACACAGGGTGAGGAGTCGTGTGGAGGTTGGGATTTTAAATACGATGACCAGAGCAGGCCTCCAGAAGAAGAGGGCATTTGAGTAAAGACAGGACAAAAGTGAGGGAGCAAACCATGGTGATTTCTGCAGGGAGAAAAAGTTCCAGTCTTGTCTGGAATGTTCAAGGACAGCGAGGAAACAAGTGTGGCTACAGCAGAGCGAGCAACGAGGAGAGTTGTGGAAGATGAGGTCAGCGAGGAAATGTGCATGTAGGTCCATATAAAGACTGTGGTTTTACTCTTCGTGAAGTGAGACCCCATTACAGGGGCAAGAAGTAGCTGACAAAATCTGACTTCTAAAGAGATCACTCCATCTGCTGTGTTGCAAATAGACTCTAGGCAGGTAATGCTAGGAACAAGGTATTTTGCTCAGCTAATGCTACAGAGCACACAACTACAAAATCTCAGCAACACACACAGGAAGCATCCATTTAGCTCATGTGTCTGTGAGTCATGGGAGTCTGCTGATCCAGACTGTGTCACACTGGGGTGGTCCCCCTGGGGCAACCCTGCTGTACCTCCCATCCTCCTCTGGGACCAGCAGACTAGACCTGGAATTTTCTTTACATGAGAATCATTGGCATATAGATGTCATTTTAAGCCATGATCTTGATTTAACAATAAAAAGTTGCATATCAAATCAAATCGTGGCCACCAAGTGTGGTTTTTCGGAGCGCCATGTAAAGAACGGACAGTGAGTCTTCTGTGCTTTGACTCACCAAAATGCTCTAAATGTCAAGGAGAAAGGGGCTCATGGAGTTTATTAAGTGGGTGATAAGATGTAAGTTTTTTTCACTTCTTCACTCTGGCAGCCAGTAGAGACCATTTCTGCAACTAATCATTTCAACTGTGTTGCTCAAGTTACATATCACAGTTGTATATTCAGTGTCTTGAACAACCTGAACCTATCATTTCAGAGCTGAAATACCATATTTTTAATGTTGGAAATAAGACATCAGGATTTTTAAGAAACAAACTGTTGTGTAGACAGCTCCATCCCTTGAAACTGGCTCTTTTCCAAAATGATTTTCTTCTCTTCTGAGAGAGAGAAATATGTGGTTTGTTAATGGGCATATTTAAAAGCCATATCTAAATGTTATGAAAAAATGTGAAGAAAACTTACAAATACAACCAAAGAATAAATGAGAAATCCATTCTCCATCATCTTCCTTGTTGAAATATTCCTGTTTCCACAGCAGGCCTTGTGAATTGATACGGGCTGATGGGCACCAAGATGATAATGAGAAAGCCCTCTGGAATTGGGGGTTCAGGTTCTATTCAGATATCCGGAACTAGCTGGCAGAGCCACCCCACATGTCCTTCCATTACCAAAGACATAATTATTAATTAGAATTTCAAATTTAGGAAAAACACAAGCTAAAAAGCCATGGACTGGGTAGGGAAACTCATCTGTGGCTCAAACTCCCCACCACTGAACAGACACATCTTACGGATCTGGGTACAGACATGGACATGCTGGCGAAGCATGATAAACAATGTCATGTCTCTCACTTGGACAAAACTGTTGTTTTCATTTTAAATGCAGTTTTAATTTTAGTTTTTAAAAATTTGTGTTGCATCTTTTTTCTATGAAAATGGTGGTCCCCGGGTGTATCAAATATCCACTGGGTATTCTTATATGCTAAAGTTTTGAGAAACACATGCCAAGAAACTGCAAGCAAATCCAGTTCACTCACTCATCTACCGCAAGTCAGGTTATGCTATGAACTTTTGACAGACAACCAAGGAAGAAGGAGGCGAGGCTTTCCATTTGAAGGGAAAAAAATTACTGCTAGTAACTTTCAGTTCATGAAAGCTGGCTGTGCCAATAAGCCCAGCCAGTTAAAAGAAAGATGAAACAAGTACAGCCATAAAAACAGCGACCCATCTGCATTAAAAAGAATAAAAGACACACAAGTCCATTTTGCAGCTCAATTAAAATGACCTCTAGCCATCACACTTGTTACAATGACAGCTCCTCCCTCCAACACCCACTAGACTTGGCTTTCTCTGCGGCCTCAAAAAAACGACAGGGCATTTATTAGCTCTTTCTCTCCAGGCATCAGCATTTCACAAGCACTTATGGCGGCTTTAACCTCAGGAGAGTTCCTCCTCTGAGGGGTAGACTTTCCTCCATCACATGTAATTAGCCCATTGATGCGTCTCCCACACTGGGCTGATCGTCTGGAAGGCAGCATTAGTGGGTCAAGTTCCAGTGGCGAAGGCGGGTAGCAGAGCTGCATAAGAGGAGACAGCCCTCTGTGGACAGGGGACCTGAGGGTCTCAGAACAAACATCGACGCCGTGGAAGACAGGACAATAGTTTGAACCACAGGGTATGTGACTAAAGTGTGCAGGGCGGGGGACAAGAAGCGTGTGGTTGGTGTGCGCCAGGGTCGTTGTTCCTCCTCTTCCATCTTTCTCAGGAATTCTGAACCAGGTGAGGGCAGAGCCAGCAGTGGGGAGAGAGAAGAGGGAGCAGAGAGGGAGGCCAGAAGCTATAATATAAGTGCACAGCCCCTGAAGATGCCGGGGGGAAAGAAGACTATTGTTTCAACATCTTTGTTAATTAAACACAATTACCAGAAAGAAGTCACAACCAACTACAGCTGAAATAGCAATTGATCGAAGGAGAGTAAGAAATACGGGTACCAAGCCAAGCAAAGCTGCGTTAGCACAGTCACACTGAAGACAGAGATGCTGGGACTGAAGTATACTTACCAGTTGAGTTGTACCTGAGTGTTCAAGTTGTTTTTCTCTTCTGGACTAGTGAAAAACATGAGGATTTGGCACTCTTGCAGAACAAAGAGAACCACGTCTTGAGTTTCTCACATTTTCAAGCTGACTTCATATGCTTTTGACAGTCTGACCCAGTTTCAACACTTACAATCCCCTCCTGGGTCAGGAATTTGGGGGGAGAGATGAAGACGTGTTTTTCCCTGTCCCCCGCACAGGCACCCTCGCTGTGCTAGTGGGTGGGTTTCCCACAAGGAGAGTAGGCGGCCCCACTCAAAGGTGAGCCACTCATCACACACATGGATGAAACATGGAGTGACCACAGTGCCCAGCAAACATTCAGGAATAATTTTGCCCTCTGCGACACCACCCGTAAAACTATACATAATGCATCAGCTCCGCCATCTGTGGAAATAAACTAAAAGATTGTAAACGCGTGACTGAAGAGATCAGAATATTCAAAACTCCAATCAAGGGGACCAGGGTGTAATTTTAAAGAAACAAAACCGAACTGTAATTGTAATTTAGGAAAATAAATCCTAATCAATTGTATTGTGCCCAGTTTAAGAACAGACTCTGGAACACAAGAGGGAGGGTTGGCCTGGAACACACATAGGGGAAGCCCAGAGACCCCCCCACCACCACCACCTTGCTGCATGTGTGTTCAGCCCCGTCAGTGTTGGTGGCAGAGATCAAGGCGCGTGTCAACAAGGAGCTGTGCTCTGCCATGGCACAGGGCCGACACACAGGCCTATCGCTGGCAGAGCCATGGTGGCTCTCCAAGGGCCTTTGGGGGCCACCCCAAGTTAGGAGGAGGGACCCCCACCCTGATGCACCCAGAACAGCTCTCCCTTTATGACTCCCACATGCTAGACTTCACCAAACATTTCTTTTAAAAAAAGCCTTCTTTTGAAAACAGCTGTCCTGAATTAAGCACCCCCAAAACTCTCTTATCTATTAATACTTCCCTTTGCTCTGACTTCATGGCTACTAAGCAAGCTTCTGATGATAATTTGTCCTCCTTACTAAAGAAAGGAAGGCTCCCAAATGGCAAGTATAAATATCAGTCACCAGCATTAAATAAGCCCAATTATGGGTGTAAAAAATCCAGTTTAGTCATTGGTCTCTTCCGAGTTTAATTGGCTCCAAAAACACCCAAGTCATAGTTCAAGTCAAGTCACCTTCCTGTCCAGCTGAGGCTTATCCTGTGATGAATTCACCACCCTTGAAGAACTCAGAGAGCGTGTGGAAGCTGGCCTTTCACTGCCATCTTCAAATTACAACATGTAAATGTGAATTAAATGGTTAACTTTGTACTAGTCAACTGACAAGAACTCTTCTATGCCAGCAAAACCCAGTGAAAGGGCAAGTGGACAGTTTTTACCAGCAAGTTGCTGTGGCAGGGGGAGTGATTGCTAGTGTGACACAGGAAGCAAGTGGAAAATAAAGGCCTTGTAAGGGGGAGCATTTTTGAGGACGCACACAAACCAAGAGTTATTCGTTCCTCTTAAAGTCAGAAGAATCCATGAAACCCACCTAGACGGATCAGGGGAAGTCACTTGTACACCTTCACAAACGCATCACTAAGACACTGAATGGCAGGTGTTTGCAGAAAGCACTTCCTGGAGGAAAAAAATCCACCAGCACCTGAGCTTTGGTGTGGAGCGTTGCTGCTATAACAAATTACCACAAATTTAGCTGCTTAAGACAATGCAAACTTGTCTTACAGTGCCAGAGGTCAGAAGTCCAAAGTCGGTCTCAGTGGCCTAAAGTCAAGGTGTCAGCAGAGTTGGTTCCTTCCGAAGCCTCGGCTCGTGGGGAGAGTTTGTTTCTCTGCCTTTTTCTGCTTCTTGAGGCTGCTGCCATCCTTGGCTCATCACCCCTTCCTCGCCTCACTTCAGCCTCTTACTTCCATCATCATATTTCCTTCGAGTGACTCTGAGCGTCCTTGTGATTACATTGGGCCCACCTGGATAACCCCGGCTGCTGTTCCCATCTCAAAAGCCTTCACTTAATCACATCTGCATGACACCTTTCACCACATAAGGTGACATATACACAGGCTTCGGGGACTAAGACGTGGATATCCGTGGGAGCCATTTTTCAGCCTACCACAAGCATCATAGCCATGGGTGGTGTTAAAAGATAAACTGAGGCATATTAAACATTTCAAGAGTTTATTTGAGCAAAAATCAATTCCAATCAGGCAGTGCCAAACCCGAAACGACTAGGAACACTCTGCTGACAGGAGCTAGGGAAAAGATGCAACAGTTGCAGAGAAGAAAGAAAATTATTTGATGGTTTGCAGCTTAAACCCTAGTTGGCTGTTTGTGATTGGTTGTCCCTAGCATTTTGATTTTGTGACCTTAAGGCATTGACAGGCTTAGATTTTGGTTTGCTTATGTAGGTGCCATGGCATTAGAGCCACCTCAGCCTAATGGCCTCCTTGTTTAATTAATTTAACAGTTGGAACAGGAGTAAATGGCGTGACTGAAATGCAGTTGGTAAATCTTAAAGACTGGGCTCCAAGGCGTTGCATTCTAAAAGACAAAAGGACAGAGATCCCTTTGTAACTTGGATATTGACTGACTCAGAATGAAGATACACGCCTGAAGTGGCCTGGCATGGATCAACATGGGACAAAATCATCACAGGACATTAGCGCAGATCAACAGAACTCCCAAGACTTGCACAACATAAGGAGAGAATACTAATAGGGCCCAGAAAGCACCCTCTAATCTCAGCCAGCTCCACATTTCACCAACTAGTAGTTAACACCAGACGCTCAAATATAAGGAGCATCCAGTATGTTTAGGATCTGTGTGGGTTTATTTTACAACATATAAGCTGGATGAAAGCTGTGTTCTACATTGTGTTCCTGATGATTCTTTCTTGCTGTCTTTATACAGTCCTGGGTAGAGAACTCCTTTAGATCTTGTTAAGCAAGTAACTTGAGCAGAGGTCCCCACCAAAGCTGGTAGTCACTATGCCAGGGCCTGAGGTAGGTAGCTCAGGGTCAACACCATACATGATCTATTCCTGTGCCTCTCCTCTCAATGTCAAGCATGCTGAGAGCCCCTCCTTAGCCCCAAATATCTCCCCAGCCAGCCCCATCGTAAGTCTATAAATGAAGGTCTGTTTCATATCAAGCTTGGCTTTCAAACTGAGTCTGCCCGAGTACAGATTTATCCTCTTTTTAGCTGTGTGATGGTGAACTTACCCGTTCTGAACCTTGGTTTCATCATCTATAGAATATGGGTTATAATCTCTATCTTGCAGGTTATTATGATCATAATAGATAAAGTTGAATTACAGTTAACATTGGAACATAGCACTCAAATAGTAGTTATTATTGTTATTGACATTATTTTCTGATCTGTGAAAAAGGGATAACAATATACACAAATTTGTGTAAGAATTGAGATAATATATGTTAAGCACCTGACACAGTGCCTGGCACATCGAAGACGTTCAGTAACGACTCACCCCCAACCCCCTCCTTCCCCGTGTTCCTCTCAACCACTCTGTTGGGTTAACCAAAAGGAGAACTATTAGCTCCAGAAAACTGCTGTCAAAATGTAAACCTTTTACCCGAGACAACCCTTCCCCATCCGTCTCCCATTGGCTCATCAGCACAGACTCATTTCCTAGGTGATCTTGCCATGCACCACTGCCCCGAGAGCCTGCCCCTAAGGAGACAGGACAGACTAGTTTTGGTGGGATGAGACATTAAGGTGTGTCGGAAGGTGTTCACTAGGGACCTCTTATGAAAGGATCCTCTGAGTGAAAGAAACACAGCTTTAACAAGCTTAAGGAAAGACATGTGCGATGAGGGATTTGTTGACTAACATAGCAGCAAAGTCCAGTGGGCATATCTGGTAAATAAGACTGGATCCAGATACTTAAAAGACGCTGTCAAGAAGAGTGTCATGCTCCATCTCTTGGCTTTGCTTTCCTCTGTTTGGTTTCCCTTTCTCAAGAAGCTGCTCTTCTCATGCTGGCCCCTGGTCACCAGCTTAGCAAACACAATGGACAGAAAGAAGCTCTTTGTCAAGAGTCCCAACAAAATGCCTGGGCCAGAATTCCCTGGACCAACTTGGGCAAGGTGCCCAGTCGTATACCAGCTAACTGAGGCCAAAGGGATGGAATACACTAACTGACCAGGCCTAGGGAACATGCCCACCCTTGGAGTTAAGGTACATGGATATTGGGGGAGGGGGTGGGTTAGTAACAGACCCCCCCGCCCCCCCCGAATTCCATGGATTGGGTGATGAGTAGTTTGCCAAAGAAAAAACGCAGTGCTAAGATTAAAAGAAGCAGGAGTAGATGCTGGAGAAACAAAACCTTCCAGGGGACCTAAGATATAGGGGCCCGGGGTTGGCTGGGCAACACCAGGTCTCTGGGCCAATGTAGCCAGCCCTACAGATGGGAAGAGAGATGTGTAGTTTCTAAGCAGCTCTTCTGCTTACCCTTCTTGCCCTTGTCTGCCTATCATTCCTCAGATTACCACATCCCACCACCCTTTCAAAACAGTCTCTGGAATACCCATGATTCATTTCGTTTGTAACACATTAGAAGATCTTACAGTTCAGAGCGTAAATCAAGTTCTGGGGTTAAAACCAGACAAAAAGCCACTCAACCTTGCTGCTCGGTCCTGGACAAGCTGCCATGGACAAGGAGGAGGGCAGAGAGCTGGTAATTAACCCCTTTGCTTGAGGAGCCTTGTTTCTCAAAAGGTGTTCTGAAATCGGGTAATAAAAATAAAAAAGAATCTTAAAAGTCACAAAGTTTTTGACCAGATCATCACATGGGTCCCCGCCAGAGGTGGCTACCCTGAAAAATGGCCATTTGTTCCTGACTTTCGGTGTCCCATCTCCTAATCAGCCCTTAGTCCCTGACAGTTCTGTGGTCCCCGCACCCCAGTGCTGGTTACTGAGCTCCCTTCTTAATGAAGAGCTTTATCAAAGGCTTCTGGAAACACTAAATAAATTATAGCCACTAGTCCCTTTTATCCACTGCTGTATTTCAAGGACTTCTGACAGGCTCATGAGGAATAATTTTACTCACCCCAGAGGCATGCCAGCTTGTTCCATTCAAATTCTGCTCGCCCAGGTGCCTTAGCAGACTCTCCAGTGATTCCACTTGCTTCATTCTTCTCAGCTTCCTTACAGAGAAGTTATGCTATCAGTCTGTAACTCCCTAGGATAAGTCAACGTTCTTTCTTCAGGCATCTTCAGAGAACAATAAAAGTGGCTTAAATCAAAAATAAACCAAAGTTCTGCCCCATCGGGCCATGGCTCTACAAAACCTGCTTTTAAGGATGAAGTGGGTCCACACCAAATCGGCAAAAGAGCCAAGACTAGTGTTGGTTCCTAAACCTGGTCGTACGTTAAAATCATTCAAGGAGATTTTTACAAATAACCGTGCCTGAGCCTCATCCCAAACCAATTAAATGCAAATCTCTGAGGTTGGGGTCTAAGTTCTGGAATTTTCTTTTAAATGTGCAGCTAAGTTAAGAACTACTGCATGGAGGATGCTCAGGTTCTCAGGGTGTTGGTCCAGGTCACCATTTCTGATTCATCCACAAGCTGGTGTCACCTGGGCAAAGATGTCTGCAAGCATCCGAGGAATGGTGTGCTCCCTTCGTTGTCTTGAGAACCTGAGGACGAAGAGCTTATGAATTAAAGGATCCTGAGGATAGTTTTAAAGGAAGCCAAATCTCCTTTGCTTATGAGAAAAAAACTCTGTCTAGTCATAAAGGACAGTGACTGATAAAGGAAGTTTGTCACCTAAACTGTAGAGGAGCAGACCGTCAGGGTACAGTTGGCAAAGTCTTGCAGTGACAGCATGCCAGGGCCTGTTTGTTCTTCCAAGACTCACACTCATTTGCTTTATGACCTGGGATTAATCTATTCACCTTCCTAGTCAAGTTTACCCACTTGAGGAATGGGCGTGGCCTTCTTGGCCTTTTTAAGATCCTTTAAATAAACAAAAGGCATTGCTCTCAACCAAAAGTAACTTTTGACCTATAAGAACTGAATGAAAAACAGGCCATAGAAGTTGTTAATGGGAGAGGGGCAAGTCCCCGGATAACCGCTATCTTGACCCGTCCCCATTGCTTTAATTATCTGTTTACAGAAACAAGATGCAAAAATCCTGGAAATGCACCAAACTAAGGAAAGGATATGTTAAAATTCCTTCAGGGTGCCGAAGATAAATGCTTTGAAAATTAAGTTGATCAGAGCTACTCGGAACTGAAATATGTTCAGGGTAAGACAGAGCTTCAGAGGTTTCAACGATCTGTTAACAGGCGTAAAAACCCACAAGCTTTAAAAGAGCACCCCAGATCTACAGATACATTCATGCATTATCAAAATTTCTTTTCTGTTACAGACAAACAGGAAACAATGATAGAAAGTGAGGTGGAAGAGATGTTTTTAACCATTACAAGGTCTCTTGACAATAACAACTGATATATAAAAACTAAATAATATCCAGTGAGAAAGACTGGAAGTCAGAGCTGACATACGACGCATCCTGACATTCATTCTTCCAAAGTCTGCAGTACTCCCAGGTCAAGTAGCTGAGAAGGTGGACTTAAACTCCTTACGTGACCTCCATTGTCAGAAGGACAGAACTTGGGAAGCAGGCTGGTTAACTCCCCCCAGGCCTGGGGACCTGGCCCTAGTGGGCAGTGTTATTTGATTCTGGAGAGCACAGCAAGCAACAGGGGTGCTCTCCGGGGGTTATCTCCATCTCCAGATAACTGAGATGGAGCACAGGCAACTCATTGCACCGTGGCAAGTCCCCTGTGGCAAGCACAGAGATGTGGACATGGCGCCGTGGAGGACCATCTACCTTCTAGATTTATTCCCGTCAAATTGATCCATTCCTTCTTTCCTTCTTCTGTTCACTCTTTGAGAAAACATTGTATTCCTATTGTATGCCAGACTTAGTACTAAGTATGGTGGTATGGTGGATACAAAGCTAAAAAAAAATCCCTTCATTCAAGGCATGTGGTCAGAGCGGTGATTAAGGAATGCCTAGGATGCAATGAGCAACAAGAAGGGAACCTATCCTAGATTTGAGGGGTACAGACAGGAAAGGCTTTATGGGAATGTCAACTGAGCTGAAAAGAATAACCCAATGAAGTGAATAACCTGGTGGAAAACTTAGGGAAATTGCATTCCAGACAGAAGAAAGAGCTTATACAAAGTCCAAGAGACGTCCTTTGATCAGGAAGAGTGTTCCAAGCATTCCAATACGGCTGAGGGTTGAGGAATTTGAAGACAAAATGGAGAGTGATGGGATAAGCAAGAGAGGTGGACCAAATCAGGAAGGGTTTTGCGGGCCCTGCTGAGGGGTTTGGATTTTACACTGAAGGAAATGCAGAGTTACCAAAGGTCTTAAACAGAGGGTTGTGAATAGAGAAGAGAAACAGAGTGAAGGATGGAGATGGAGAAAATGCAAATGAGGAGGCCAGTTAGGAATGTTCATTACAGTAAAACTGTGGAAATCAAAGGGGCACCGAGACAGGAGTGAGGAGGATGGAGTGGAGGGGGCAGAGGAGACTCAGGGAATCCCTGGAGGTGGAGAGTCAGAGAGAAAGTCCTGCACCGGATGCCTCGGGGATGGTGGTGAGAGAGAAACCCGGGAGGAAAAGTGCATTTGGGGAGAGGACAATGAGTTCAGTTTCAGTATTAGTTGCAATGTAGATCCTGTCGGCAGGTTGACTGGTACATCTGGGACTGGGAAGAGAGGCTTGACCAGCAGTAGAAACACAAAACTAGAGATACAGGATGGAAGTAGAAGCGATTGGCCGCAGAAAGCGTGTTTGTGAGATGAAAGGGCGGTCAAGGCCAGAATCTTCCCTCCGGGAGCACAGGATTGACAGTAATGGGATCTATAAAGACTGACAAGGAACTTAAAACCCCTCAAGGGCCAGCCCAGTGCCATAGTGATTAAGTTTGATCTCCGCTTTGGCGGCCTGGGGTCATGGGTTTGGACCCCTGGTACAGACATACTCCACTCATCAGCCACACTGAGGCAGCATCCCACATAGAAAATAGAGGAACAATAGCAAGATGTTAGCTCAGCGACAGTCTTCCTCAAGCAGAAAGTGGAAGATTGGCAACAGATGTTAGCTCAGGACCAATCTGCCTCACCAAAAAAAAAAAAAAAAACCCTCAAAAGTATAAATATACTAGCACTGACTACTGTTTATTGAACCCTTAGCAGGTGCCAGGCAGTGTGTGACTGTGCGTGAGCGATCTCATTTCATCCTCAAACGATCGGGGAGGGGTCTCCCTGATAATCTTCATTTTTCAAATAAGCAAACCTAGATTTATAGAAGTTAACAAACTTGCCCCAATAATATGTTAGTAAGCGAAGGAGCCAGGTTTTGAACCTAGTTCTGTCAGATTACAGAAAATACACCTTTAACTAATGTGTGATGGTCTAACACCACATACTAAATGCAAAAGAGAAAGAACTTTTCTTTTCCTCTGCTCTTCACCAAGACAAGAGGTGAAATTTTAAAATACAAATGTTAGAAGAAGAAACGACAATTTAGGGGCTAGGAGAGTAAGACGAAAGATGCGGTTTGTCAGAAATGGCCTCAGCCCCAGCGTGCCTGTGCTGCAGGGCAAAGGGCACAGTGGGGAGCAGACGTCAGTTAGCCAGTCCTTCCTGTCTGCATCTGGCAAGCACACGCTAACACCTCAGTGTGGTTTGTGCCACGTGGCAAAGAATTACATGGTGGTGGGGGGGGGGGGGGGTTCGGGGACAGGGCAGGGCCCGAGATGCTGAAGAACAACAAACTTCAAGGCAGGGTGGAACTTTGCTGAAAGATCGAATCGTCAAGAAAGGAAGTAAGTCCGTTTCACTTGCTTGACATCAGACAAGATGGTTCTCAAACATTTTTTTCCTTTCATTTTTTTCTGCTGGAAATCTGTACCTCCGTGGGGCGGTCTGGTTTCCAGCCTGGTTTTGTTTTCCACTATTCACAGCATTCACATGCAGGCTCAGCAGGAGCCTGACCTCATCTCAAAGAGGGTCCTTGAGGGGAACTGGACCAATGACCCCCTTCCGCAGAGGCCCACCAGGGCTGGTGGTGTCCTCTTCGATTTCACGTGGCTGACTGGGTCCCATTATTTTAGGAACTTATTTTTTTAAAGGTGAGTGTTTTTCTTCACTAAGACTCGACTGGAAATCTTTTTCTCTCTTACTCTCTGTCTCTGTTCCTCCCTCTCCCTGCCTTCCTCTCTTTGTCTCTCTCTTCCTCTGTCTCTCTGTCTCTCCCTCTCTCAGTCTCTCTCTCTCTGTCTCTGTATCTCTCTGTCTCTCTCTCTCTCTAGCTCATACACACACACACACATGCACACATGTGCACACCCCTCTTCATTTCCAGCAGCATCTCATTGCCTTGGTGAAGAGTGCACTGAAGCAGAAAACAAATGCAGGAAGTGACAAACGACACAGACATTTGTCCAATTAGCAAGAAGAAAATCACAAGGCCGGGTGGTGCCCACTCATGTTGAACAGCTAACTCAGCAAAGAGCCCTGCTCCACGTCTCTCTGATCTAATTAGGACCAGTCAGGCCACGGCCAACCAGCCTCCCCTGCGCCGCCAGCGCATGCAGCGCCCGTGCTCTCTCAGGCGTTAACGAGGGACATGAAGCCATCAGAAGTTTCCATCAAGCCACAAACTATTGCGCTATTTAGATGCACCATATTTCATCAATTCTAAGACATGCTTTTTTTCCTCCACATTTTGACATCTTTAAAATCAAAATGTGCCTTAGAATCAAGGTAATTATGGTACAGTTGTCATTGCCTCTGCCTGGCAAACTTGGTCACAGCTGCTCATATTGTCATCACTTCAGCTGAGTTCAATACAGTTGCAACGATGGGTGTTGAGGTTCAATGCCATTTAAAAGGCACACAAAAGATTATCCTATATCCTGGCTCTCGAACAATGAGCTATTGTGTATGCAAGAAGAAACAGGGGAGTGGGCTGTGAATTTGACGTTTGTGGAGCAAATATTTGTTGTCACAGGAACAACTACAATTCCATGCTTTCTCACAACGCAACAATCAACTGCTTTCAAGACCTAAAAAAAGACAGAATCCACAAGAAATGAAGCAGTCATATTTGCCCCACATCAAGCAATGCAGCTGAAAGCAAGAGTAATTGCCAAATCTCTCAGAAGAGATGAAAGAAATCTCAAAGCAGCAAGGGGCAATATCACAGGCAGCATCACAGAGGGCCACACACAACCACTGCTGAGACATTATGTCAGAGTTTAAAGTAACTTTTGTCTTAGAGGTTCATAAAGTAATGGTGAATCTCATACACTATGGTTTCTTCGGTTTGATGAAATATAGTACATCCAGAATAACTTTCTCGCCAAGAAAACACAAAACTGCCCTTCAAAGTGCTTGAGAAGTTGTGAAGGGGGAGTCCACATTTCGTAGATGGTAGCCACTTACAGACTTTGATTTGAAACAGAGCCAGGTCTGAGCACCCACAGGCATCACCCACCCTACAGCAGATGATATTGGTTGGTTGGAAAGCCTACCTGTCTTCCACACTAACAGAACCCTGAGTTGATTCAAGGCTTAGGGGGCCTTGTGCTTCAGAGGAGACTTGGTTCTTCTCCACCCAGAGAATCTTCATTCATCAGTCCCAACATGCTGATCTCTTCTCTTTCCCATTGGTTGTTTTCGGGGTAGCATGTAACCCAGTTCTGATGGTTGACATATGAATGGATGGGAATGGGAGGGTGGGGAAAGCTTTTGGGATCTTAAAAGCAAAGATACATGAGAAGAAAAGAAAGGTGTCTCTTCCACCTCTGGGCTTGGTGATGCCTAGGGCTACTGTGGCCATCTTGCAACCAAGAGGAGGCTAACTGAAGGACAAAGACACACACTGAAGACGGCAGAGAAGAAAGATGGAGGGGACCTAAGTCCTTGATGACACCACCAAAACACTTTCTTAACAAAGCCTAAAGACTGGTTTCCAGTTACATGAGATATTAAATGTTTTTATTATTTAATCCATTGTTAGTTGTTGGGTTTTCTGTTAGTTGCACATAAATTCATGTAATTGACACACTCCCACCTCGCCACTACCACCATGATGCCACCTTCCCTTCTACACTTCTTGAGACACAAATTTCAGCTTAAGCAACACACATTTATTACTGTGCAGTTTCTAAGAATCAGGAGGCCAGGAATGGCTTGGCTGGGTCCTTTGCAAAGCTGAAATCAAAGGGTCCATCAGAGGTGAGTTCTCATCTGGAGGCTTGGCTGGAGAAGGTCCCACTTGCAAGCTCCCTCAGGTTGATGGCAGAATTTCTCTCCTTGTGGCTATAAAATCCACGCTAGCTTGCTTCTTCAAAGCCAGCACTGGAGATAGCAAGGCTGTCTGCTAGGGACATGGAGTCTTATATGACATAACATAATTATAGGAGTGACATCATCTTTGCCACATAGTGTAATGTAATCAGAGGAGTGACAACCCATTACCTTCCCCATATTCTATTGGTTAGAAGTAAGTCTCAGGACTCACCTACACTCAAGGGAAGAGAATTACACAAAGGCATGAGCACCAGGAAGCAGGGGTCACAGGGTCATCTTAGAGTCTATCCAACTCACACAGTTAATTAGTGGCTCTTGTGCAACTGGAGACCAGTTCTATCTTATTCAAACATCCATTCACTTTCAATTTAACTATGAAGCCTCAAAAACATAAGAATAAATTTCAAAAATGTAGAGTCTTCTAAAAATGGAATATACCGACTGCAGAGGTCTTAAATTCCCTGTCGCTAGAGATGTCTATGCTTAAGTTGGACCGCCATTTGATGTGCACGTGGCTAAAGGGGCTTACGCTTTCGCAAGGGTATCCTGGGGCAAGATGGCGGGAGGAAGTTGTTGAGTTAGGTGACCTCCAAGGTGCTTCTCAACCTTGCAGTTCTGATTCTTCCAGATATTTCACAGAATCACTGAACGTCAAGGTTGGGAGGAGTCTTCGAGATGAAGACCAGCCCCTGCACTTTACAGCTGAGGAAAGTGAGGTCTAGAGAAGCCAACACTTGTTTCAGGCTCAGCAAAAGCTGCTGGTGATAGAAAATGAGCGAACATAACTCCTGTCTTCAAGAAGCTTGTAATCTAGTTGAGAGAAACAGTAAAAATATAACAGAATAAACAACAAACAAGTCCTAGGATGAAATCATATTTAAGGCACCTCAGAAACCCAGAGGAAGAGGAACCTCAGAAGTGGGACAAGTTGTGGGGGCGTATGATGGGGTTAGATTCAGACCGGTGGACGTTGGGTACCTAAGGGACATCCAGGTGGTGAGGTGTGGTACAGGGCTTCTCAATCCTCAATGTCCACACAAATTTACCGAGAGGCTTTGTTAAAATGCAGCTTCTGACTCAGCAGGTCTGGGGGTGGAGCCTGAGGTTCTGCATTTCAAACAAGCCTCAGGTGGTACAGAGGCTACTTATCCTCAGACCACAGTATAAGGAGCAAGTCTAACAAGACAGTTGGATAGTCAGCTCTCAGATATTCGCTCTCCATTCCTTCCCCCTCCTTCCATTGTCCACTCTCTGTGTAGGGATAAGACTGGACACTATTGCCAGAATGAGCAGGAGAGACACTGAGGGGATTTTCAGACACGTGCATCTTCACCAGAAGGCCAGTGTAGACAGCCATGTGCCTGGGAAGGGAATTCATCCACTATTTCTTACCTTCAACTCATATTTGCTAACCTTCCTTTTGAAGGGAATACAAAAATGAAGGACTCAGCTCACCTTTGCAAGAATTTAATAATGCAGATGAATGGCCTGATTAGCCAGGAATGGTGACCTTGAAGGAGGGTGATGTAATTGGCAGGTTTCAATGCAGAGTGTGAAAACCAAAAGGAGGTAGGTAAAGGGTAAGACACTAAAAGGAGAATTAGGGCTGAATGGAGAAGAGGCCAAGGCCGGAGCTAGAAGACAGTCTCCTTAGAAGTCCTTTCCCTCTCCCGAGAGAGCACCGAGACCCACTCTACAGAAAAATAAATTACGAACGTGCCAACTCTACATCCATATGAACTATTTTCCCCATCAGACACTCTAGGCCCAGTGCCCACGGCATGTGAGTTCTTCAGGGACCTACAAAAACGTTTGAGGCCAGAATATGAAATCATTGACTCCCAAATGTGAAAAGAAACCAGCAAAATATAAATTAATAAATGTTTATTGCCAAAATACAACATTATTTTAATCTCATTAACTGTTCAGTTTTGCATTCATAAAAATTCCATTACCTCTGAAAACCATTTGCAAGTTAGATTTGCTCACCTTGCAAAAACTCCTGAGCAGCGTGATGATTGCCAAGAAATCCCAGCAAATTGTCAATTAAGTAAGTTTCCAGTAGCCAATAATTTCTAAAGCCTCACACAGAAATCTTTCTCTTATTTTACAGCAAAATATTGTTTTTAATGTGGGATTTGAGTTGAGTACGCATTAATCCACATAACGTGATATGAGGTCTGAGACCTGGTACCGACCCTAGAATGTGGCAGCTCTTTGTGGAAAACTATAAACTGAAAAAGGCAGGTGGATCTCCAAGTGACAATAATTATCCAGATAAAAAAATTAATGGAACTTTTAGGGTTTCACTCAAAGTAGTCTAAGGATAAAAGAGATCCACTTATTGAACAATTTTATTGGGCACCTACTGTGTGCCAGGCGCTATTCTAGGCAAAGGGCACAACAGTAAAGAAGTAGATAAAGCAGCGAGTAACAACATACCTTGAGGTAGAGCTCCCTAAGCCACGCTCAGCCACCCACCTGAGGCAAGGCCAGAGGAGCCTGACCCTAGGAAAATGGACCTCCAGGATGCCATGGAAGGCCACCCTTGCTTCCTCGGAAAGAATGAAGAAAATCTGCATGATTAAGTGCCTACTTTGTGCCAGATTGTGCTGAGTGCTTCCTAACGCATTCCTGTGGAAGCCCACCCCCCACCAACAGCAAGAACACTGAGGCTCAGAGGGCTTGGCCACCTGCCCGAGATCAGACAGCCAGTGAGTGGATCATTTAGGATTTAAGTCCAGGTCTGCCTGACCCCAAAGCCACACTCCTATTCCCAGACACCATTCCTGAGGGGTGGTCAGCCCTGACCACTTCATTCTTGGGAAGCGGCGTGGCTGATGAGAGCTAGAGATGAGGGGCCATCCTATCAGTGCTGTGCCTCCTGGTCACTATCCAGGGACACCGGGCCCACCCAGGCCCTGGCTCTGCCAAAGAACCCTACACCAGCCTTGAAGTTCTGGACCTGCTTCGTCTCTGTCCTCACTTCCAGCCCTTAAATAAACCTCTCTCTAGCCTGGGGTAGGGTTATCTGGCATCTGGGGAGCTAACTATCCTCTCAGCACCTCCCAGCCCTCCAGATGATTCTGTGGCCACAATGAGGTCTAAGCTCAAGTGTCCTTCACATCCTGACCAGCATGGCGGAGCGCTCCTTTGCTCCCTCTGGCTCTCTGGTTCAGGTCAGCTGTTCTCCCGGAAGCCCCCAGGCACTAGAGGGCAGTGGGTGAATCTTTCCTGGTCTCTGTGGCTCAGACAGCCTTTCGTCTTCTCTCCTCCCCATGCCCACGGCTTCTTTCAGGTGACACCTGGGCCTGGCTCTCTCTCAGGACCAGATGCCAGAAAAATCCACGAACAGGACCTCTCTCAACAGCAACCATCCAAGGGGTTAACTGCTTGCTTCCAAGCACCCCCACCCAAGGGTCCTCCTCTGCAGGCTGCTGGCGAAATGGTTAATGACCCCCACACCTGTCTCTGGTGTCCCTCAAAAGTGAGTAAAGAGGGGCCAGCCCAGTGGCGTAGTGGTTAAATTCAGTGCATTCCACTTCAGCAGCCCAGGTTTGAGGGTTCAGATCCCAGGCACGGACCTACACCACTCATCAAGCCATGCTGTGGTGGCGTCCCACACACAAAATAGAGGAAGATGAGCACACATGTTAGCTAAGGGCCACTCTTCGTCATGAAAAAAAAACGTGAGTGAAGAAAGGAGTCAGCCTTCTGCTCAGTTTTCTGGCTTCTTTCTTTTTTTTTTTTTTTTCAAAATTCTTAAGTATGAAGAAAGAGGCAGCAGTAATTATATTTCTTTTCCTTCCTGTGAGAGAGCTGTCCTAGAAAGTTTGGGGGGTTCCTAGACATGAAATTTGGACTCTTTCCCCCTCAGTACCTGAAATAGAAGTCAGTCTTCCTGTTCTTCTGGGGGCAGCTGCAGCAGCACGGTGCGGGCCTGGCCAGCTGCCAAAGCTAAGCACAGCAAGGGGAAGCCATCCCGTCTTGTAGCAACAGCAACTGACCCCAGCCCACAACAAAATGCACCCACAGAAACTCTCTCTTTCTCTTCAACTGGCTTTCCTTCGCAGACACCCCCAGTCACCTGTCCCATATCCGTTCTCCTTGTCTTTCTTCAGCTTTCTTACAGCTAGGCACATTAGGCTGGCCATGTCTTCTGTCCTTCCAGCTTCTCCTTCATCCTGTGAGGATTTTGGACAGCGTGGCTCAAGACGTGGTCACCAAAGTAGTTTCAAAATATGAGATCTAGCAGTTTAAAGAGATCCTTACAAGTCTCATTCCTTTAATCCATCTGAAATTTATTTTTATGCGTGATACTGGGTACGAGTACTCTTTAATTTTCTTCCAGATGGACAGCCTGTTGTGCTCACATTATTTATTAAATAAATGATTCTTCTTCCACTAAGTCGAAATACCACGTTTTCACATATAAAATGGGATCTATTTCGGAATTGTCCATCTGTGTTCCGATCTATATAGCTTCCCCTATGCCTGTAACATACTGATTCATTATGGCGGTTTTTTAGTGTTTTCATACCTAGTAAAGCAGATACTGCCTCCCCAAGCTTCTTTTTACACTTTCGCTGGCTGTTCATAGGCATTTTTTTCCTCTGTATGAAATTTATCATCATAATTAATTATCCCCCCAAAAGCCCTGATGGAAATCTAATTGGAATCCCATTGATATGTTAATAGTGATGTCATCGATTTTATATGATATTACCTCTTCCGTCGAGAACATGATAAGCTTTTCCATTTATCGAGATGTTGATTTACACCCTTCCATCTCATTATCTTTCACTTCAAATCCATTCTGTAGTTTTCTGATCCATATTTTAAGATTTTTGTTGGCATTGTAAATGGAATATTTTCCCGTTTCCATTTCTAGGCTCTTACTTCTAGAATAAAGAAAAGCTTGTGTGCAACGTTACCAAATTCCTTTATTCATTCTAGAAAATTTTGAAACTAGAGTTTCTTGGTTTTTCTAGGGGTAGAATCACACGATCAGTTTAGCTCTTTTTTCTTCAATGCTTATGCTTATTATTTTAGTAGTATTTTGTCTTAGCACCTTCAGTAGAACCTCCAGAATAGTATTGAACAGGAAAAGTAATAGTTGGCATCTCATTTCTGAATTTCAGTGACTTGAATTTATCATTTCAGGATTTACAGTGATGTTTCCTATTTTGTTTTCAAAAATAGTCAATCATGTTTACATAGATTTCTTTTATTGCCTTTTAGAGTTTTTTGGTAGGAATAACTCCTGGGTTTTGTTTTTGTTTTTGTTTTTGTTTATCAAATGCCTTTTCAGCATTTGCTGCTCTGATCATGTAGCTTTTCTCTTAATTTGTTGCCATGATAAATTATGTTGACAAATTTCCTACTTGGTTTTAATATGCCATGCATTTGATACTTTGCTGTATTCTTTAGCTAATAATTCATTTTTAACTTCTGCACCTATATCCATAAGTAATGTTGGTCAATATGTTTTGTATACTGTTTGCGCAACAACTAAGTTTGATATTAACATTATGCTGACTTCATTAAATGAATCTGGGAGATTTCCATCTCTTTCCATGATGTGTAAGGGTTTTCTATGATCTGAAATAACCTTGGCATTATTTGTTCTTTAAGGGTTAAATATTCTCCAACTGTGAAATCTGATCCCGGTGTCTGTTCTATATAAGCAGATCTTTTGGTGCTTTTCTAATTTCTTCCACAGTAATTGTTCTGTTCAAATTATCCACCAAGAAGAAATTATCAAGTCAGTGAGCAATGGCTCCTGAACCTAGTCTGGCCCACCATCTATTTTTCTACAACCATTGAGCTAAGAATGCTTTATATATTTTTTAATGGTTAAATTTTAAATGGTTATTTAAATACCAACATAATATCCTCAGTTTGCCTCTCGGCTCACAAAGCCTAAATGTGTTTACTACCTGGCCTCTACAGAAAAAGTTTGCCAACCCCAGTTCTTGATTTTCAGGTAGGTTGCCAACCAGTTGCGCGTCATATTTTCTTCTTGTTTTAGTCTGCAGTCTCTGTAGCTCTGTCTCTTTTCTTACTCCTCATCTTGTATATTTTTGCTCTCACACTTTTTTTTTAATCAGGCTCAGGAAAAGTTTATGTGTACATTATTAATCTTTTCAAAAATCTAGTTTTATATTTATTTATATATTCTAGTCTTTTGGTTTTCTATTTCATTAACTTTAGCTTTTGGCTGTGTTACCACATTTCATCATTATTTTGGATACCAATAAGAAATAAAATAACTTCACATAATCTGGGACATAAAGCCTTCCTATCACTTAGAATGCTTATGTTGTACTCATTGGAAGAGCTCTTTTAGATTTATTTAGGCGCAAATTTTAATCGTATTTCTCTTGTGCATCCATAAAAGGAAAGTATAAAAGTGCAGATGGTGTTTCTAAAATGTCTTCTCATTGAGAGTCCAGTGCTTTGACATCACTGTCAAGTCAGTCATCAGTGTTCCAGTTGTTCCACACATTGTCCTCTGTGCTGGTGACACAGCATTTCTTAAAAGAATATCCCACCATTGTTTCCAAGATGTTCTTCCAAATTGCTGATACTTGTTCGGCAAGTTACAATGCTGGTTCTCTCTTACTGGAAATGTCATTCAAAATATTTCAGACACCAGTCAGTACTCACGTCCCTTCCTCAAACAGTGCTTAAATGGTCTTTTGACTGACACGCCAAAGGATTTCAATCACGACACCAGGAAGAACAGCCGAGTTCTTACATGCACCGAGGTCACACTGCTACATGGTCAACAGAAATTAAGGACACATTCTTATTTCAGAGATGTCCAAAGAAAAAATAAAGTGGGCCTTAGAATCAACGAAATATGCTAATCTTCACTTCCTGGTTTATTTTGCTTTATTGTATTTTTTTAATTTTTTTTTAAGATTGGTAATATGTTTACTTTTAGTTTTTCTTCTCTAATTAATGAAGATATTTAAGGTTGTGAATTTCTCTATGAAAATACCTTTTGCAGTGACTTGAGATTTTAGTAAAAGCATTATTTCCATTGCTTTTAAATAGATTGTAAATTGAGTTTTGATTTTTTGATTGTACCAAGTGTTTTCCACTTATTCTTATTCTCCATGTAGCAACATTTTGGTTACTTTCCAGTATTATTTTTTAATTGTATTGGATTATGACCATACAATTTGCCTTGTGAAATCTCTACCTTTAAAAATGTAATAAGATGTCGTTTTCGGTAACATATATAACTAATTTTATACATTTTTATGGGCATATAAAAATGTATAATATTTATTCAAAGAAAGTAAAATCCGCTAAGAATTAAAATCAGTTTGATAATTGTTTCATTCAATTCCTCATCGTCTTACTTTTATTCTACGAGTTATGAAAACTGGAAGGTTAAGAAGCGT
The DNA here is from genome assembly GCF_041296235.1 of Equus asinus. Classification (NCBI taxonomy): domain Eukaryota; kingdom Metazoa; phylum Chordata; class Mammalia; order Perissodactyla; family Equidae; genus Equus; species Equus asinus. The sequence continues at coordinate 88,697,742 of NC_091810.1, read as the reverse complement.
CAAGAAGCCAGAGTTTCTGGGTAAAATATGGAAACGCGAGTGGACTGGGAAGTGAGATCCTTTTTTAACCACATGGTCAAGCAGACGTCAAGGTGCAGGGCCAGCTTTAGACGTCAGGGTGGTGGGGACTCCCGTGCGCTTGTGACTGAAAGAGGCCGTGAAGACAACTTCTGGGATCCTGCTAATACTCTGGGTTTGTGTTTTTTAAAATTCATATGCTAGTTACATGGACACATTCTGTTTGTAAAAACTCTATGATTTTTGTACACATCTGTACATATGTTATTCCTTTTTAAAAGTTTTTTTAACACAACCACAAGGCAGAATTATTTGTCATTTGTTCTTTCTTTCCCTATTCCTTGTTCTCTTCAACAAATATTGATCAAAAAGAAGTATAGATTCCACCTTTAGACCTTTGTTTGTGGCAACTGCTCCTTCGTTTCTTCCTAGTTCTTTCCCATCTGTTAGGGCAGTTTAACCTACAATTTAACCCAACATTGCTATGGCTGCACTTGCTCACGCAAAGCCCCGGATAAGGCAGGAGAACTTCCTCTGTCTTGCCTCCATCTAGAAAACATGACCTTTAAGCATCACAGTAGCAGAGAAAGAGGAATCTGGGGAGTGCACCTGACTTTTAAGAGCAAGGTCTACAAGTGGCTTAGACCACTTCTGCCCTCCTCAAGTGGCCAGAACCCAGTCGCACCGCCCCAAACAAACTGCCAGGGGGCTGGAGAAAAGGAGCTGCCATTTTGCTTCTGGTCACATGCCTTAATGACCCAGAAGAACACGTGTCCCACATCAACCCTGCCACCTTCCCAGCTGTTCAAGGTAGCTCTTAGTCCTGCAAACCAGCTCTTAAACTCACGAAACTGGTATCTTAATCCCACTTCCTTCAGCACAAGGCCAAACGATGTATGTAAACATCGTGCTGTATTAAGAAAGCAAAAAGATTCCAGCGCTTGTTTCTAGTTAGGTTTGGAGTGGGAAAGGGAGAGTTACTGTCTATCTACTTACTTGTTTAACATCTCTAATTTTTCTTAGATGTTCCTTAGCGCTTGTCCAATCTTACCTTTGATGTTCTCACATAAGCAATATATTAAAAGAATCAAACTCGTGTGATATAATCAACAAATGGCTCAATCGTTTTCTCCTCCTACCTATTCAAACCCATTCTGTGGGCCTGATTTTTCCCCAGCCTGCTAGATGAAATTTAAGGCAACTCTCACAGTTTTATGGTCAGTCATCATCAATAAAAAAAAGTTTTCCAGTCTCTTGTAGTCATGAAAGCAGTCTCAGTTCAATAATTAAAATATCTAGTCCTATGTAATAGTCACAAGATTCAACTCCAGTTAAAAGTAAATCTTTTTTCTGTCAGACATGCTTTGAGAAGGAAATAGATGTGGTCAACTCTTTTTCTATTTCTCCATCTTGAGCTTCCATTTTCCTCCTCCATCCCCGAGGCTGCGTCCACCTCTTCCAGGCTTCCAGTGCAAGGAGAAGTAAGGGGCAGACCTGACTTACTGGACAGATACCATCATGAGTCGGTGCACTACGAAGGTCAATTCCAGCAAGCCTGGACTATGCCTGAGCTATTTTACTCAAATAAGAAATGTGCCAGCATGGCATTGACTCCTGGTCAAGGCATGATTAATAGTGTTGCTTTATAACCATGTCTGAGGAGTTTAGAGGTGGTTTGTACCAGCCTGTCAGCATTGCTTATTGATAAGAGCAAGGTTGATGATTTGCACCTGGTCTTGGTGAGATCCCCCCAAAAGTCTCGGCCATTGCATACCGGGGCTGGTTGCATACCAAAGATATACCTACATGACCAGCAGAGTATGAGAAATCTTGGCCATGACTCTACTTTGAGCTCCCTGGTTCCTAAGTGTTCTGTGCACACACCAGTGGTTCCTGCTCTAAGAGAGCCAGTGCATCCTGGCACAGCCCTCAGAAGGAAGACAGTGGGAGCTTGCACCTGGTCTCTGACCCCTTGCTGTGAGGCAGTCTTTGGCTGAGAGATATGTCCTTGCTTTAATGCTGATGCTATATTTTACCTTCTCCTGCAACAAACCAGATTTGTAAGCACTGACATTTGGGGTCCTGTGAGCTTCTTTAGAATCATGCCCCACCTGCCACCATTAGTGCAGTTGACACCAGTGCTTCCTCCCATTAGCAGGTGTACACAACTGACTCTTTGTTTTGAGAGGCCCTTTTGTGGGTTCTTCAAGGACCCCTCCCAACACTGGGTTTTCTCCCATAAAACTGAGCCCAGCAGTACCCAACAGCACTCTCCACTGGGTTCACCTTGCCTTCCAGGCAGCCTTCCTGGTTGGTATCTAAGACAACCCTCACCAGTTTTCTCACACTCATGGGCAATATCTGGTCAAAAGGAAACATACATTCTTTGCCCCAACCAACTTGGGGAGTGAAAGTCATCCCCTTTGCAGCAACATCTTTTCACTCCTCTCTCAGCAAAGTGAAGCAGCAGCAGTCTCTTGCCTTTCTGAGTCTCGGGCATGACTCAGACATCAATCCATTGAGACACATGTCAAATTCACTGGTGGTTCCACTGGAGACCTTCTCCCTAGGCTTGAGGGAAAAGAAAAATGTTCCACCTTTTCAACAAAATTCTTCTTCCAAACTCTATTCAATCCTTTTATATTCTTGACGGCTGAAGGGATAAGAGACCCAAAACTGGTTTTGAACACTTCCTTGCAATTCCTCCATGGTGGTCTCATACCTCACTTTGTAATGTAAGTTAATATCATGGTCTTGAAGTCCTAGCCAAAACTGATACCCCAAAATTTTTATTTTAATATCCTATTAAACTGATATAAGTGGAAAATCAAGGATTTGAACCCCATTCAACTGATTCTAAATTCCATGTTCTTTCTACTATGCCAGACCACCTCCACATTTCTCAAATTAAGGACTGCATATCGAATTTATTTAGTCCTTTTTGAAAGTCTTCATTTCGGCCCTGGAAAGGATGCCTTCCTAAACGTGTACGTGTCGCACCCTGCCCTTCACAGTGGTTTGTTTTTCCACTTGACCAAAGGATGGATAAACCAAAGGAAGCCATTGGTTTCCCTTTCCTTGGACAAGTGGAAAAATTTAATTAGCTTCTATGCTCAATAGATGGTGCGGTTTTAACCTTTGTCAAACTATGGCTTTGTGGCATTCATTTTTTTCCTCAGAGAAATGGGGAAGTATGGTGGAGCACAAAAGAATATACATATTCTGAGCAAATGCTTAGAAAAGGCATTTGAAAGCTTTTGCTGCTGTTTTCTGACTCTGAAGCCCATGATTTCCAAATTTTCGTTTTCAACTGCGGCCATATCAACAAATGCGTAAATCTCGCTGTACCCTGTGAGTGACATTGTTGTATTCATTGCGGGCAGTAAATTCAGGGCTACCTGACGCCCCTTGTCACCCTGAGCTTTGGCCACATGGTCAGATGGTCAGTTGTCACTAGGGAGCTGTCTTTCCACAGCTTCATTATTTCACTCCACTCATTCTATCCCCCTCTTCCCACAATTCCACCACAACGGAAGCAAATCAAGAGACAATTTTGTGCAAAATGCAACAATTCCTCCTTTTTTAACATAAACTCATCAGTCTTCCCCAATAGCATTTACCCAACCACATAAAAGAGCCAGCAGGACCTCTATGTTCGAAAAACTTTGTGAGAGTGACCCCACAAACATAACTCTCACAGGCAGAGAGCATGCCCTGCATGGCAGAACAGCAGGCTGGGGCTCTGCTCCAGAATTTTACCCCAAAAGCCTTCAACTGTGTGGCTTAAAGAAGCACCTTCACATTAGCTACTCCTATTTCAGGAAGACCCGAAATAATTTTTCTCTATAAATTAAAAAAAAAAAATTTTAATTGTTATAAGTTAAAAAATATGTTTAAGGTATGAATACTTTCTCCTCACCCCGCCTCTTAGAAAATCGAAGTTAAAAACTTGGCCATATACTTTCCCACATTTCCTCATGATCATTTAAACATTTATAAGTATACATGCATATGTGTAAAGCAGATTCTTTCTTTCACAGATATTTTTAAATGAAATCATACTATACACATACTCTACAACCACATTTCTTTTCCTACTTAGAGAAGATATTAATTGGGCTATAAGTCTGGCTGCAAATAACAGATCTAAATTAAGAAGACAGAATTTTCTTTCTATCTGACCTAACATTCTATAGGTAGTAATCCAGGGCCTTCCGGAACTCTGCTCCATTTTCTATCTTGTTGCCCACCCTCCCAGGCAGCACCCCTCATCCACATGGCTTAAGTTAGTTTTCCATCACAGCCACATTCCAGGAAATAAGATGGAGGAAAGAGGGAGAAAGGACATTTCTCCCCCTCCTTTTCAGAACACAACACACTGCCCTCATATCTCAACAGCCAGGACCTGGTCACATGGCTACAGTTTGCTGCGAGGGAAGCTGGGAAATGTAGTCTTTCTCCCTCTCAGCTATGTCCCAGCTAAAAATCATGGAAAGGGATAGACTCATTGGGAGGGAGAGGGATAACGAGCAGCCTTTGCCCTAGATAGAGCTCATACTATAATACATGTCACTCAAACTCATTCTTTTTAATAGCTACTCAACTTTCTAAAGTGTAGGTATCTCAGATTTTATCCAACCATTCTCCTATTTCTGAAAATTTGTGCTCTATCCAGGTTTTTGTTGCTTTGCCATGACAAGAAAGAGTATTTGAATTTGAGTAGAGATTTATCAAGTGTATTTAAACAAACGCATCGCAGTTTCACTCTCCTTGACTGACAGGTGGAGGGTCTGTCGAGTCTCTCTTCTTCTACAGTAAACAATCTTGAAGGATGAAGAAACTCACGTAAAAGACCACAACACCCTCTTGTTTCCTCTTTTCTTCTGGTGCTTGTCATTCCCTCCCCAGTGAAAGGAGCTGTTGACGATCACGCAAATGGAACTAGACATACGTACTTTCTAAGAGGAGGCTGCCTTTAGGGAAGAACAACGACTTTGCTTATTTTCTTCAGGTACTAGATTGTGAGCTATGTTCTGGGAGGTACATCCTTCAGCTTAATTTACCCATCAAAGCTGAGGGTTAGTAACTACGGGATTCTTGGCAAGAAAATGGCTTCAGGTTAGAACAGGGATTCTCTGTAGCCTGAATATACAATCATAACGCAGTCTTGGAGAAAAGAATTAAAAGGAAAAGAGAGAGAGAGAGGGAAGGAGGGAGGGAAGGAAGAAAAAGTTGTGTAGCCACAGGCAGGCACCAAAAATACGTTCAGGCAAAAGGGCCTGTGTTAGTTAAGTCTGTTTGATTTTAAGTAACAGAAAATAACTCAAGTTGGCTTTCAGCGTGGGGGCAGGGGGGAGGCGGTTTATAAAGATATAGGAGTATCTCCGGAGGCAAAAGGAAGGTGGGATCAGGGAAGGATGGAAGCCCAGAAGAAGAAAGTTCTCTGGAAATCGGCTTTTCTTTTCCCTCTAAAGACCAGCCTCTGATGCTTTTCTGTGCGCATGTGAGCAGGTGAACATGTCCCAGCTCCAGAGACTCTGTCCTCTCTCTTCAAAAGACCAGCCCAGACTGAATGGGTCATATTCTCAATTCAAGGTTTCCAGGAGACAAAATATGGTTTGTTCAGCTCAGGTCAGGTGCCCATGCTTGGTTCAATCAACTGGCCAGAGAGGCAGGTAGGACAAACCTGGCTTCCGGGACAACGTCCCCATGAGTAGAGGTGTGTTCTCTAAGCAGGCAGGTTATTGAGAGCTGGAAAGACAGCCAAGTACCTAACCTAGCTAAAGACAGCACCAAGCACCGACTCAAGTCTTTTATTGAGGAAGGAGAAGATATTCTACTGCAGACAGTCTAAATGCAACGTGCTCCTGGCCGTCTCTGGACATGTTTCCTGGATTGAAGATTCCGATTTCACAGCTAAAGATTAATTATAACACACGCAGCAATTCTTGTCAACAGTATGTGTAAACCTTAGCGTTCAAACCAATAGATCAGAAAAAAGTCATTAGTTGTGGTACAATCGTCGGAGCACTACCCCAGCCCACAGGAAGGGAGGTTTGGGGTTTTCTCACCACACTCAGACCCAAAATAATGATCTCCCTGCTCTAAGGAGGTGTAAGCCAAAACAGAAACAAGCTCAGGAAATGAGCGAGGAGTTAAATTCAGGAATAATACTTCCCGCGTGCAGCGTCGGGGTGAGCTGGTTGGAACAGAGAAATGAAATGTTCTCTGGTACCTACAGGGTACACTTCGCAGCCACTCCCATAGGTCCATCCACATGCCTCTTTCCCAGACCTCTGTGTCCCCAGCCTTCCAATCTTTCCCCTGCCAGGCCTCTAACCAACCGGTCAAGCCACTCACCACTGCCTAGGACCTTGAACCATTCTTACCTTGAACCATTTCTCCTTCCATAAAAGTATATGACCAGATGTATCACACAAAATTCTGCCCTTTGAGAGGATATGAACAGATATTTTTCCAAAGAAGATATACAGATGGCCAATAGGCTGAAAAGATGTTCAACATCACTAATTATTAGGGAAACACAAATCAAAACTACAATGAGATATCACCTCACACGCATCAGAATGGCTATAATTAACAAGACAAAAAACAACAAATGTTGGAGAGGGTGTGGAGAAAAGGGAACCCTCATACACTGCTGGTGGGAATGCAAGCTGGTGCAGCCACTATAGAAACAGGAAGGAGATTTCTCAAAAAATTAAAAATAGAAACACCATATGATGCTGCTACTCCACTACTGGGTATTTACCCAAAGAACTTGAAACCAACAATTCAAAGAGACCTATGCACCCCTATGTTCATTGAGGCATTATTCACAATAGCCAGGATGTGGAAGCAACCCAAGGGCCCATCAACTGATGATTTGATAAAGAAGATGTGGTATATATATACAATGGAATACTACTCAGCCATAAAAAGACAAAATCTTGCCTTTGCAACAAGATGGATGGACCTTGAGGGTATCGTGTTAAGCGAAATAAGCCAGATAGAGAAAGACAAACACTGTGAGATTTCACTCATATGTGAAAGATAAACAAATGCATGGATAAAGAGAACAGATTAGTGGTTACCAGAAGGGAATGGGGTGGGGAGAGGGCGAAAGGGATAAAGGGGCACATATGTATAGTGATGGATAAAAGCTAGACTATTGGGAGTGAACAAGATGCAGTCTATACAGAAACTGAAATACAATAATGTGCACCTGAAATTACCCAATGTTTTAAACAATGTGACCTCAATAAAATAATTAAATACAAAAAAATTCTGTGCTTTGAGAGGGTTTAGGGCTTCATCAGTTATACTAATCTCTGCCATTCCCCTCAGGATGCTATATTGCTTTTAATTTACAGTTGTTTAAGCTACTTGTTACTGAATAACAAATAACCACAAAACGTGGGGGATTAAAACAGCTACCATTTTATTACTTAGAACCAACGCGTGGGTTCACAGGGCTGAACTGGATCGTTCTTCTGCTGGTCTTGCTTGGAGTCTCTCAAGCAGATGCAGTCAGATGGCAGGAATGTCCAAGACAGCTTCGCTCACGTGGTGGGCACATTAGCAGGGAGGGCTGGCAGGCTGGGGCCTCTCTTTCCGTGTCATCTCTTCATGTGGCTACCTAGAGCTTCTTTCCATGGCTAACAGATCCCCAGAGAAAGCACTCCAAGAAGACAAGCCACCACGTGCAGACTCTTCTCAGCCTTTGCTTGCATCATGCCTGCCCACATCCATTTTCCCAAGCTCAGAGTCGATGCTGGAGGGGACTACACATAGGTGTGACTATTGGAAGATGTGGCTCATTGAGGGCCAACAAAGTAATAGCCCATGTGACCATTAGGTGGAGAGCAGTTCCAAAGGCTTCCACTTGGCTTTTTCCTCACAATATCCCTTAGCTTAGAAGCCAAGGAATAAAACGGCAGTTCTGCAAACTACCAAGTATGTCTGTTCCAGGGAAACGACCTCTGGATGCGTCCGTGGAGTCAATGGACTCTGTATGTTGGACCTAGGCTGTCTAACAGGGAGGGACCCCCGGTATCCAGGTCATCTGAGACTCTGCTGCCAACTCTGTTTGAAATATTTGGGTGTGCAGTTACCAGAGTAACTTCATCCAGTTACCTGAGTACCATTGGAGGCCCTTTGGGGAATTATTATCCGAGGAATTATTATCATATTTACCTGCATGGTGTTGCAAGTTCCTTCGTCCTGGAGAATCTGCCTTTCCTTCAGTCAACAGGTTCTGTCTAAAAACTGGCTCAAGTCTGGAAACTGGACAAGGGCCTTCATGAACTTTTATTGGAGTAGTTCCCTCGACCTCCTCATGGTCTAGCTTTGACGTCTTTTGATTGGATGGGCTGAGCGATCCTTTGTTGGCTGCCTGTCGATCTCACCTGTAGGGACACTACATTTTACTAACCATCTCCATAGCTCTCAGTGGCTCAGGGTTTCTGGCTGCCACTTCGACCCATGCCGTTCATTACGATAACTGTGCCCTCCTTGCTTTTGATAGTTAAGTATCACCGCCTGGATCCTATCAGCCCCATTGCTATCACTGAACTCGGTCCTGGAACAGCATCACCTACTTTCAGCCGTGCCCTTCAGAACACAGCCAACACTGAACCATTCCGTGATGCTAGTGTCCTTCCTGCCCATTACTTATTGTTTGTTAAATGGATGGTTCTTCTGGCCTTCCCATGGAACATAGTTAGTTGGTATATTTTTTGTCCTTACTTCGTATTTTCTCTCTAGCATGCCCACTTCTCAGCCTTTGATCCCTTCTCCCAACTACCACACAGTTCTGGCATTTCTACTTCGCCTAGCGTAGACCATCACTTTCTCCAAGCTTCCAAGGGCAGTGTGTTAGCAGCGTGTTAGCATCCTCCCCTGGGGTCCGTGCCAAAGTGTTAAATCATATATCCTGTGAGAGTGTTCCCATTTCAATAAACCCTCCTTTAACCAACTTTGTACTTCCCCTCCACCAACAGCCCCAACTGATCCTGACTCCCGTTCATACTCTTCCAGCTCTGGTACCACATGTTGGCCAGGTATTGTTGCTCCCTTTCCTCCCTTAGTAGGCCCGGACTTCTCCGGCCAGGTTATATGGTAGAAAGGATAACCATGTAGAGATAGATCCTGGGGGTAGACGGGATTGGTGATGTGTTTTTTTTTTTTTTTATAAAGATTTTATTTTTTCCTTTTTCTCCCCAAAGCCCCCCGGTACATAGTTGTGTATTCTTCGTTGTGGGTTCTTCTAGTTGTGGCATGTGGGACGCTGCCTCAGCGTGGTCTGATGAGCAGTGCCATGTCCACGCCCAGGATTCGAACTAACGAAACACTGGGCCGCCTGCAGCAGAGCGCGCGAACTTAACCACTCGGCCACGGGGCCAGCCCCTTGGTGATGTGTTTTTCAAGGCAAAAATCTCTGCCTTGTCTTCAAGAAAGGGGTGCACCAGTCTTTAATAGTGAGGACTGTGGCCATTTCTGCAGGCTCAGAAAGTTCAGGAGACTCAAGGGATAAAGATTGTCGATTACACTAACTCAAGTGATCCCATCCCAAGTCTTAGAGTCCCACACCTTTCTCATCAGGACTCTGACCTTAGGGCAGGAGATTTGCCAGGTTTGAGAATTCAACCTCTTCCAGAGCTCCGTCGACATTATAATTAAGTCCTAGACTTGATGCTGAGCATTTTCTGCCCTTTGGCTGCTGGAAATGAGAGTCTCTTTATATGTTGCAAGGAGGCCCTCTGCTTTTCACACTTCACCTTAAATTGATGTTTAATCACCTTCAGACTTTTGTTTTTCTCAATGCCTTGATATCCCCCGACAATTGCCATCCAATTCACAATCCTAAAAATTTTTACTTGCTCTGAACCTCTAAAATGCTGAACATTACATCTGCCAGTGAATTCCCTTTCACTGGTATTCCATCTCAGTTCACCACCAGAGAAATTTTAGCAATTGCACCATCCCACCATCACGGGGCTACTACCAATGATGGGGTCCTCATGGCCAGCTGGTCAGTGGCATCATCCCCCAGGGTCCAAAATCCTAATTTGGATTCTGCTTTGTAGGACTATGCCTGGCACTAGCCTTTGTAGGTGGACTCCCTGAAAACAAACTCCAGGGTGGAGATTTACTGGGGTGTCTTGTTGGAAAGAACCCCTGTAAGCAAGTGAGGGAAGCAGAATGGAGCACAAGGGAGAGCTGAAGTGTGATACAGTGGCAACAAAGATCTAAGCCTATTTCACAGGGAGCTCTAAAGCTGGAATGGCTATTGAGGCAAGCGGATAGGGCACCTGTACCACCACGCCAACCTGTCCTTGGGGCAAGGCAGCTCCCTCTGTCCAAGGACAGTTTCTGAGGGAGGACTTTGCTATGAGCCATCAGCAGACAACATGCCTCCTCACTGGAGGAACGAGGGCCAGTGGGGAGGGCTCTTCACAGCAACCCCCATACAGCCCAAGGAAGAGAGTTTACTACACAAAACGCATCATCTAAATGCACTCGTTAATAATAATGCGATACTAGGAAAGCATAACTGTGTTCTGATTCTACTTAAAGACCTGGCCAATACCCAATAATGGCAGGACAGTGAGAAAGACGACAAATATCAAAAGGCTCACAATCCTAAAATCCTGTGACTAAAGAGAAAAATAAATTAAACCACCCAGTCAGGGCCATCAACCTGGGTTGTGGTTAAACTCATCTTGAACTTAAAAAACAGGTTCCACGTCCGGACCAAGAATCCACTGGTGCATCCCAGAACTGCCGTCTAAGTTGGTCTGGTAAAATTACTGCGAAGCAAGAGGGAGAATGAGGAAACAGATGTGGCTAGAAATAATCCAACACTGAAATCAACCGTGTAAGTGTTAAGAACAAGGTCTGCAATCATTGTGATACTGTGTGTGTTTTATCTCCTTCTTAGGTTATTCAGAGCATTTAAGAGAATCTGATACATTGGACTTGTGAAAATTAACTGTTTAGAAGGGTTTAATCTGGGCCAGCCTCCGTGACCTAGTGGCTAAACTCTGCGTGTTCCACTTTGGCACCCCAGGTTCAGTTTCTAGGTGCAGACCCACACCACTCTGTTAGCAGCCATGCTGTGCTGGCAGCCCACATACTAAAAGATAGAGGAAGATTGGCATGGATGTTAGCTCAGGGCATATCTTCCTCAGCAAAAAAAAAAAAAAAAAGAGAGAGAGAGAGTTTAATCAAATAAGTTCCTAAGTTTTGGGGGGAAAATATCTTCTCAAACTCCTAAATTTTGACTTCTTAGCTGTGTTAAGCAGTGTATAAATATTTAGTGGAATATTATTTAATCATTAAAGAAATGCTTATTGTTTCCTAAAGTCCGAAAAGTTAATAAATTGAGCATCAAAGAAAAGATAGATAGTAGCAAGCATTCCTCTCCAGGTGAAGAAGCCCTTCAGACAGTAAATAATAGTATCAATAGAGACGATATCAGAAATGTGAAATTGCTTACCCCAGGCTTGGCACAGAACACATACTTGATATATGTTGATATTGTTTTAACTATAAAATCCCCATATTCAAAAGACGGTACCAACCAAAAACAGTTCAAAGCTAAATATAAGTCATCGAGTGTTCTCCACAGCTTTTACCTTTTCATATCTATCTTCTCCCATTCGCCAGACAATTGTGGGCTGACTCCACATGCAAATCTTTATGGAATTCTCTGTGTTGGCCATAATATAAGAGGCGCTCTTTCTCTGGTTCTCCAGCAACTCCTTCCATCCTTTGTTCTTCCTGGAAGGCAGCAGATGGAGCGAGTTCCAGGGTCCCAGCGAGTGTCAGCTGGAATTGGTAATTATTTGAGACTTTATGCAAGTCACTTCCACCAAAAAGGCTGCTCTACTTCCAGAGTGGAAGAGAATCAGAAAAATCAAAACAGATTCAGATTTATTTTTGTGTGGCACAATAAACAAGACACTGGACTACTAACACTTCAGAGACACCGAGAACCAGGCGAAGATTCTGAACCTTCCCAGATGTGTGTTTAAGTACTCGGGCTTCCAAATGCATGCTGTACACTCCACACCACTCTCCTGGAAGGATTAAAACAAACCCCAACGAGTGTGTTCCCTTTTCTTTGTAAAGCATTTAAGCTCTGCTCCTGTGGTGCAGTGGGAGCCCTCTGTCCCCGGACTGCTAACCTCTCTTGGAAGTTTTCAAACCTCAAGTAAACGTGGATTTAAAGATGTGAGAGCTTCCTGGCTCCATTCAAAGACACTTTGATGTCAAAAAGAGGGAGCACACAATGCCCACTCTCTTCTCACAGATTTGTTTGTGTTTTTGGGTTTTTTTCAGACTCTTGGTTTCCTTTTCATTTTGTGTTGAGTTAGTATTTACTTTTCAAGTCACTTTCCTGAGCCAGCTTGTCAGCAAACATCAGCCAAGTCGGCCTGGGGCTGCTCTAGGAGCCAGAGTTCCTGGGGGCCCAGGCAGCACCTGACTGCCAGCTTTCAGCATTTCCTCCTTCCCAGCAGATCCACAAAACACAAAGACCATCTCCTGGAGAAAGAATCTTCTTGTCCTCCAAGGTGGCTTTCCATGAGGCACTGTGAGAGAGAGGAAAAATCTCTGGTCCCCAGAGGCCTGAATTCCAGTGCCAGTACTGCCACAAGCTGGCTGTGTGACCTCAGGCAAGTCACCTTCCCTTTCTGTGTCTGAGTCCTCATTGGTAAAATGAAGGCACAGGATTAGATAATGTACAAGTCTGAATCTTTTATTGTCAGCATTTAGAATTGACAGCTTTTAACCTCACCCTTCCCTCTTCCTCTTCTGCCCCACCTCTGGCAAAGCCCAGGTGTGCCCTCAGGGAGGTTCAAGTCACTCACGCTCTGCCAGCACGCGGGAACCCTCACCCTGTCCCACCCCCGACCACCAGAAAAATCCCAAGCCAATCTCCTTTCCCTGCTCCCTCAGGCTATTTTTGGACCTGCCTGGGATGGACTCTGCTCTCCCCTGAAAGCCTCATTGCATGAGTAACAAACCTTTTCATCTCCTCTTGATATGTGACATAATCAGTCTCGACATCTGAGCCAAATTTTGGGTTGAGGTCCATCCAGTTTCTACAGGGTGGTCACAATAGACAATCTCTGAGATCCTCGTTCGGTGACAGCACTGTCCAGGAGAAGTGTAACGCAGGCTGCATACAGAAATTTAAAGTTTCTAGTACCCACCTTAAAAAGGTAAAAAGAAACAGATGAAATCAGTTTTACTAATATAGTTTATTTAACCCAATATCTCAAATATTATCATTTCAACATTTAATGAATGAAAAAAGTATTAGTGAGCTGTTTTAATGTTACTTTTTTCTGCACTAGTTCTTCAGAATCTGACGAGCGTTTGCACTACGCCACATCACCATTTGGACCAGCCACATTTCAAGCGCTCAAAACCCACAGCGGGCGAGCGGCTACTGTTTTGGACAGTAGCTGTGATGAGATCCCAGGGCAGGCCCTAGACTCCTGAAACTGTCGTCCTTATAAAAAGTGTTACTGTATTCATCAAAACTGGGATGTCATTGGTTACAAGATGTGCTCTTATTTCCTAGACGCCAAAGAAACAATTGTATTTATAAATGACATAAACTGTCAAATGAATTCAAACGTCAGAGATCTTTAAACGTGGAAAAAGTCTGTACCTTAGAAGGGATTAAATAAAGAAAACTCTCTATACACCGTAGTTTCCCCTGAAGGCCTGAGCGCAGGCAAAGCTGGGAGGTGAGGAAGTCACGGTCTTTGGCGCAATCACCCATTTCCTGCGAGATCCTCTCTCCCTTGCCCCTCGATACTTCCTTCTGTCAATCTTTGCTTTAATTATCATTCAGGGACGGGGAAGTGCTCATTGATGCGCTCTCAGTGCGTTGTAGGAATCCTTGACAGGACACTTGTGTTTTCAAAGAGGACGTCTAAATGAGACGGTCACTGAGCCCTGTGGATGCTGTGAGCTGATCCAATCTTTCCAACAACACTGCGACTTAAGCATTATTTTCATTTCCAAAGGCAAAAAAAAAAAAAAGCAGACAAAAAAGAGAGGTTACGTAACTCTCTCAATGTCGAACAGCATCTAAATGGCAAGATCAGCTTTCACACCTGGATCTGTCTGATTTAAGAGCTCAGGTCTTTTCTCTCTAACTAGAAGGAGGAGGAAAAAAGGCAGGATGATAGGAGGACCCCAGAAGGCAACCACTTACCTACTCCCCTTCCTAATAAGACCACTTACCCCTCCACGAAGGCCTAAAGGTTGAACGGACAGTGGCCTCCTCCACCAGGAACACCATCAAACGTCAGCTCCAGCCACGGTATTTGGCCACCACTGATGATTCAGCAGATTTCCTTTGTAAGACGGCAAGAAGCACTTGGAACCAACAATCCCCTAAAAAAAAAAAAATGCACCACCCTGAGCTCCAGGGGAATGCCTCAGTGAACAGATGCAAGCACGCAAAGAAAATAAAGGGCTGCATGTGCATCTTCGGTGGTGAGCCTGCACAGCTGAGCGGTCACGGCCCATCACTCACGACAGGATGGCTACGCAGCTGCAGGTCTTGGCCGCCCAGCAGCCAGGGCCGGGCAGGCAGGACTTGTTTTTCTTCTCCATGGGTTTGACAGCAGCAGCCCGAAGTCCTACTCAGATCTGAAGGGCTGCCCAGCAAGCCAGGCAGATTGAATTCCAGCCTGGCACGGAGAGCTGAGATGTGAGAAGGGGGTGTTCTTTGGGATAACCGGGGTCAAGGCAGCGCCCAGCATAAGCACGGCTTCCAAACACACAGGCAGAGAGCCCCTGAGCTCAGTCTCTCAGCTGGAGGTGTGGGTGGGTATTCAGCACTATTTATCATTAACAGACTGTGCATATTAGGGAGAAAGTAAACAGGAAAAGAGTGATTAGATGCCTTAATAGAGAGATAAGACAGTGCAAAAAGTCATCCAGCTCTGCACTGATGGGGATTAGCGGCAGACCATCTTATGGCAGAATTTCCTCTGCCACTTTGAGCTGAAAGTCAAGACTTTTCATCCATTAATCTTTCTTGGACACCACGGCAATTTAAAGATACTTTACAAACGCCTGGCCCACCCCTCCCTACAAAAATCCACGCTGAGTAGTTTTTGTCATTATTCTCCAATTTCTAGGTATTTGGAAAACGTAGAAGAGGAACTGCTCCCGCAAAGACGAAACGAGCCTCACCCAGCCAAGCCCTCGCAGCTTTCAGTGCACGACCTTGGCGTGCGGGCGCTGGAGCCGTGGTTCCGTCCGTCCACCCGCTTTGCACAGTTGGGCGGCCTGAGGCCACGGCAGCAAGGAGAACCTGGGGATGTGCTGGCGCTTGGCCACCTCAGTCTGGCACTCTCCCATCACCCCGGCTGCCCGAGGGTCAGAACAGAGCCAGTGGACGCCCTTCCCATGGAGCCCCTTGCACAACAGCCACACACCTCTCCCAGTTCACCTGGGGCGGGGCCGGGCCGAGGAAGGAGCCAATTCCAAGAGGCTAAAGGCTAAAATTCAGACCAGTGCACTGCAGAGCAGGCCTCAACTTCTTAATTCTAATGGATGGAAACAGGAGGAAAGAACACCCTTCGCTTTCCTACAATCCTCAGACCAAAATCAAAGTTCACTCATGCTCACTCGCTTTTCCTAATGGTGATCTGAATACCATTAACTTTAAGAATAAAAACAATAGATACCATTACGGTTTGCTGGCAGTGTGCGAGGCCCAGTGTTGGGCGTTTTGTGGGCCTCGTCTCATTCCATCTTCGTAGCATTTGCCACTGAGATTCTCTTGTTCCTTTGCTCATTTATTACCCGGCTCCCTCGCACCAATCAAGGCACCATGACGGCTGGAAGCTTATCTGTCTCCCTCAAAGCCACTTCCCCAGTGCCGAGAACGGTGCCTGGCACACAGCAGGCGCTCAATAATGACTTATTGAGTGAATGATTTTATCTTCACAAGAATTCAGTAACGAAAACCTTTTTTATCCTAATTTTACGGTTGAAGGAATAGAGTCAGAACAACTCAAAGTTTCACAGCTGGTAAGTGACAGAACCAAGATTTGAACCTGGATCTTTAGGACCAAAATCTGTGCTCTGAGATAGCAAAGACCACTTAGGCAACTTTGGCTGAAGCTCTCAGAAGGCCCAACGCAAGCAGGCTCAAGCAACGAGGAAACTATACTCCACAACAAGAAGTGCAAAAGCGGAGCTTCTTCCAGGACTGAGCACCGTTGATGTTGAGCATCATCAAGGGCATGGCTTCTCCCCGCTCCTCTTTGACCTAGCACCTTCGGTGTGGGGCTTGTGCTCTTGGTCTGTTGTCTCCCCCGATAGAGAGTCCTAGGATGGGTACCACAGGCATAGGCACCATGCACAGACAACAACATGCAAAGGTAGCAGTGGGAACCACCCTGTCCTGCAAATCGCATTGAGAATAAGGGGAATTTTCCCAAAAGCAGCCCAGCAAACTTCTCCACCCATCGTATTGGCCGAAATAGCATCTCCAGATCACACCCAATCTAAACACATAGTGAGAGAAATGACATGACCACAATTGCCTTAAACAAACAAATACTCACCCTCAGCAGCCGAGAAAGGGCCACATCCTCTCCTCCAGGACATAAACATGCAGTGGAGGGTGAATTGGGGTTCAGTTAGTGTTTTGGTTATTAATGTTGCTTAAGAAATGTCCTTAAACTTAGTGGCGTAAAACAACAATGATTTAATTATTCTTACAGATAATTTGGAAAGGGTACAGAGAAGATGGCTAGTGTCTGTTTCACGATGTCACGGCTTCAGATGGGACAAGTAGAATGGCTTGGGGCGGGATAATTACCTGGAGGCTCCTTCACTCAGATGTCTGGTGTCTGGAGGCGAGTGACTCAGGCTGAGCTCAGCTGGGATGGTTAACCGGGGCAGCTACGCAGAGCCTCACAGTGTGACTTGGGTTTCCACACAGCATGGCGGCCTCGTGCTGGTCAGACTTCCTACGTGGCTTCCCCAGGCTCCCAATGTGAGTGTTCCAGTGAATGGGGAGGAAGCTGTACCACCTTATATGAGTCAGCCTAGAAAGTCAAACGGCATAACTTCCACAATACCCCATTGACTGAGTCAGTTAAGCCCACCCAGACTCTAGGGGAGATTACAAAGACCCCATCTCTCAAGGAGTATCAGAAAATGTGTGGCAATTTTTTTAGAAAAACCACCACTGTTAGAAAAAATGAAGGAGTGAAGAAACAAGAGTATCTGCCTTCAGATCAGAAATGAATTACATTGTCAGAAAACAATCACAGAATAATCCCACTTTTAGAAAACTAACAAACTTTTCCGATAGCTGATTCTCCCTCCGTTCAGCAGTGAGGCTATAAGGTAGACCACATACCCATTGATTCCAGCTATAATTTAGGAACTAGTAAGGCTGATACTTTTTAGAACATATGAAGAACACATTCTCTGCTCCCTAAGAGGCGTAAAGTTTAATGAGAAAAAATGGGCTGGTTTACAGCTCCCTTTCTTTAGTTATTTCCGTTGGTCGAAGTTCTTTCTGCACGCTTCCGAGCCGGTCCTGCCACTCATGTGGAATGGACCCCTGTGCTCTGCTTGATCCCGCTTAGCCATCTGTAAAATAGAGCTAGCCATCCCTGCAGGAGCAGGTCCTCGTGATTCCTTTCCTCCATTCACAGCAGACTTTAAGGTCCTCGGAGACTGCACTGTTTAAATCGCAAAATGTTATTGACTATCTTTTCATTATTTGAAAAACTAAAGAGCATGAGGATGCTTCTGTGGCCACGTTGCTAGGTTACTGACAGACCTCCCTGCCTGCGCTGAGATGTTGAGACTGGCTGCAGCTCTGCACCAGGGCAGCCTTTCTCCAGCTGAGAGGAAGGTGGGAGAGAGAGGTGGTTGGCCTAGAGTCAAAATGCTAAGGGCAGCACTGGGAAGAGAGGGTATTTGGCCACCAGGTGCCACGAATGTGTTTGCCTGTTCTTTGGCTCCAACAACTCAGTTTGTAGTATCAATGCTAGAGATGGCTCCATACACAACTGATGGGCTTCACCCTGACAGAGTTCAGCTGGCTTCTCTGAAGGAGCCAAGTCCATACAAACTTAATTTCCTGGAGAATACGGGATGATGGAATCAAATGTGGCAGGCAGGCCATAACACCTGGAATGCCTTTCATATGCTCAAGGCGTGACATCACCTTTTTGACACATTGGCCGACATTTTTTTAAAGGGAGGAGACAAAAATCTTATGCTATTAATATGTAATATTAAAAATACTTTCCAAGGCCGTGTAATCTGCTATGGGCAGCCTCAAGGTGGATGCTATTGCAAATGTATAAAGGAAGATAAGCTGTCCCAGATATGACATTTAGGGATAGTGACAAGTAATTACACACACACGCAAAAGAAGGAGCTGTCGCGCAGTGTACCTCCAGGTGAGTACCATTATTGAATATAGTCTACTGCTGAAGAAAATTCCAGCAGCTTTATCCTGATGAGCCTTTGTCTCTTTGATAATGGTTTAAACCTGGCAGCAGCATCCCAACTCTCAAAAACCCAGGGATATTTTCTCCCTGGCCATGTAACCGTGAAGAGTAATTTTAGAAAATTCCGAAATGATCTCATCAATGGGGATGTGATATTCAGTATTCATCTGAAATCCTCTACCCATCTGTTTCCTTCTAGAGCAACATGGGAGAAAAAAACAAGGAAACCAATAAAGTTGTTGCAAATGAACAGAGGGAAGGAGGGAAGGACAGAGACGGGGAGTGAGAAAGTAGAGGGGAGACAGATGGAAATCAAGCTGTCGGAGAATTCTGCCTGGACAAGCCAGGGGAATGGAGACCAGCCTTCCTCGGAAAACCATAAAGGTGGCTTATTTGTCACCAACAATTTACTGGGCATCTTCTCTGCGCCAGGCCTCTTCCGGGTGCTGGGGAGCGGCAGCGAGCCCTGACTGGGATGCACAGTCCGGCCAGAGAAACCAGTAAATGCACAGGCAGATGCACATTTACAGACAGCGGTGCAAGCCAGGTGGGAAACCCGCGGGATGCGGTGAGCGCATAGACGTGGGAGATCTAAGGTAGGTCAGCAGACCGTGGAAGGCCAACCTGAGTTGGTGACGTTTGCTCTTGAGGAACCCTGGGGGCCTGTGGAGGATGGCTGGAAAAGAGGCTGACCAGCAGCGCTCGTGGGCGTGCTCAGCATTGGGACCTGACCCCAAAGGCAACTGGAAGGCACAGTGGAGCAGGTCCGCTGTCACCACTGCATCTGGAACGAGAAACCCAAATGAGCCACAACCCGTGTGCTCCTCTGCCCCTCCTTCCCTTCCCTAGGACCCCCAGAGGGAACAATCGTCTGTTCGCAGGATGGTTGGTTCACACGACCTCTTTCTTACATCTGGAAGGAAATCAAAGAAAATTGTCTGTTTGGTTTTATAATTTGGCGTATTATCCTCCCTTTCAATCCATGTCACTTTTCATAACATTTTCGTCACTCTTTTCTCCACGTGAAGCCCTCCTCCCTAGGTGAGTAATTAAGTGCTTCCCCAGAACCCGGTTATAAAAGAGCCTGTGTGGTAAACCCTCTTCCACAATAGAACGGGAAAGGATCACAATGTGCACAAACGGGGTGAATTTATGTTGTGCCATCCAAAAAAAAAAAAAGGAAATGTTTCTGGGGCTGAGAGTAAACCTGCATTTCTCTTGTTCAAAGAGTTCTTTCAGAGGACTCACCTCACAGAAACCTCTAACAGAGCTGCATCGATTAGCTGCAAATTAAGTTAAAATTATACAGACTTTGTGGGGAAGACCTGTTACTGTGTCTCAATCCCTGGAATCTTTCTCTTAGCACCCCACGGCCTCAGCTCCCAGATGCTGGGAGCCTGGACAGAGACAGGAGGCAACATCCACAAGAACCAGCTCTATTTATTCAGTCACATCTGCCATCCTGCAATAAACATTCTCTATGCAAATTGCCTCAAGCGACTCTCCAGAAATTGACTAGTTTCTTACGCTGTATCTTAACACCAAAAGGAATTGAAAACATTTTTACAGCTGATGTCCATAATACATTCCTTCACTGTGTGCTGTGTTTTTATCTGCCAATATATTAAGCTCTTCTTGTATGTTTGCTTATGCATCGCTAGTTCATTTTTTGTGACAATGAAAAAAAAAGAGCTTTCAAAAATATTCATCCAAATGAGAGCTGTTAACGGCCGCCAACAAACTGAGTTCGAGCTTCCATTGTTCCTGAAACCAAATTGTTTCAAAAGTAGTAGGAAAAGCTGTGCAGATTAAAACCATTTATGATGTAGAATTAAGCCTCATTTTTCTAAGGTCTAGGGTGGACCTAAAGCTCTGCGCTGAGGTATTCTGTCCTGGCCATGAAGCTTTGGGCCACTTCATTGCAAAAGAATTTCCATCCAAGCTTTGTAATCCAATTACAGAGATCAAGCAGATCCACTGTCCTTCATGTTTTCTTTTTAATGGCGAGATGAAGATGATTGTGTTTTTGTTTTGCAGCTTCCAAGGGGATAGTAAATGCTTGGTCATGCCCTCAGAAGCCTCATTTTCCTCCTAATCCTGTTGCTCTTAAGAAGAGTTTGGCAGGGACCTTCAAAGCTCCTCCATTTCCTTTGTTTCGCTTCCCTGGAGCTTTGTGCAATGGTAACAGTGCCCACCCTCCATGCCCCCATCATGAGACCCGCCTCCTCCCACTGAGGGCTCACATCTCACCCTTGCTTTGGAACCTCAACGACGGTGTTGCAGGGTGCTTTTAAATTTGTTTTTATCACAGCACTGAAGGCTAGAAAATGTAAGAAAGCGAACTAATTCCATAGAACACGCAGGTCTTCTGTTTCTTAGTGCCCCTCATCTCAGGAGGGGTGGGTGGATACATTGATCACAGTTCTGCGAATGCCTGTGACAATCGTGCAGTGAGATATAGTAACGTTGCTCCTCCTTTGGGGGACAAATTTTGCATCATGATTCATGGAATCACAGACTGCCTTCACTGGAGAGATCTTCAGGACTCTTCATGAAGCCTTCTTCATTTTACAGGTGAAAACACTGAGGCCCAAAGATGCTCCTTGTCCGAGTTCATACAGCCGATTGGCGGCAGAGCTGGGGCAAGAAGCCACGCCTCCTGGTCCAGGACTGCTTTGGTCAAACCACATTTCTACAGGAGTTCATGGATTGATTAAAAATCTTATATTGCAGACATTTTACTGATTATATAAAAACAAGTTAGCTATTTGAATAAACAAGAAGATAGATCATGCGGGAGGAAAAGCCTGGGGAGTATGAAGATGTCAGTTCTCTTCGAATTAATTTATAGGCTTAATATATTAGATTCAGTAGATTGGGGACAGGAAAGAGTACAATTAAATTATTCGGAAGTTTATATGAAAAAATAAGTGGCAAGAATTGCTTTTAAATTTTTGGAAAAGGCAAGTCATTAGAATTCTCACTACCACATAGAAGAATATGCAGTAAAAATAGAATAATTAGAACAATGTGTTACTACTTCAGTAAGCAGATACGGTGAGAGGGTATCCTTGAAGCAGGTCCTAATGCATGTAAGAATTAAGGATATTTCAAAAATAACATTTCAGTCTGGCTGGTAAATAAAATATCATTCAGCGAATGGTGTTGGTACAATTGGCCATCAGTTTAGCAAAACGATAAAGTTAGATCTCTATATCATACTTGTACGAATAAATTCCAGGTGGTTTAAAGATTTAAATTTCAAAAGTGCCAAAGCATATAAACCCATAAGAGAAAAGGTTCCTGCAAGAAATTTAAAACTTTTTTTTTAATTTAGGATTTTAAAAAAATCTTGATTTTATTTATTAAACAAGAATTTTTCTCCTCTATATATGTATGGATATGGAAAAGAACAATTCTTAATCTATAAAAGTCTTACAAATTAATTAATAAAAGAGAGGCACATTAACAGAAAAATAGGCAAAGATCTAAACAGAAAAGATAATAAAAGAAGAAACACAAATGGGATAGAGAGACAAAGACAGATATTTAATCTCGCTAAGGATCAGAAAAACACAAGAGAAAAAACATTGAAAAATATTCCCTTCTATTATGCTGATAGAAAATTTTTTCCCAGTCTCTCTCTTTTTTTTTAAGATAGTATCAAGTTTAGATGCTAGCTCAGTCACAAGGGAATTCTTACACACTAACCAAAAATGTATCCATTTATACAGCTTCAGCAGATGGACAATTTGGCAGTATACATCGAAAGCTTTAAAATGTGTTGAAACACTTTGGCCTATTATCTGCCGTTCTAAGAATTAATCCAAAGAACAGAGATGTGCAAAAATAACAAAGCTTTATGAACAAGAATGTTTCTCATAACATTATTCATAACAGAAAAACTTTAGAAATATCCCAAACATCAGAAATAGAGAATAGTCAAATAAACTGTAGTACAGCCTGTGATAAATATTGTGCAACCATCAAGGATCATGTTTTTGAAGAACATTTAAAGACATGAGCTACAAATTTTTAAAAAGTCAAATAAAAACTATATATATTGTATGCTACCTATTTCTTCTCAAAAAATTGGAAAGCTGCATACTGAAATGTTAATTTTTTTCTGAATGGTAGCATAATGAGTGATATTTAATATTTTAACTCTCCCGAATTTATCAAGTTCTCACAATGATCTTGTATTCACAAGAGAAGAAAAAAATATATTAGTAAAATAAACACAGACTACCAAGTTAGGAAGGGGCCAGAGCTGGTCCGAGGGTAGCATGCCCAGTCCCTTCTCTAGACAATATAGATTTAAACAGTTGCTCTATATTCTGAGTCCTGGAGGTCTGCTGTGCTGCTAATAGTGACTGGGCAGTGACTTTGTGAGGTACCCAGGGGCTGAAGGAGATGGTTCTGACTCTTGGGTTTCGAGAGAGGAGGGAGAAAAAACTCGCCACCATAAAAAACCCTCTAGATTGGAAACAACCAAGATGCCCTTCAGTAGGTGAGTAGATAAATAAACTGTGGTACATTCAGACAAGGAATATGATTCAGCACTAAAAAGAAATGAGCTATCAAGCCATGAGATGATGTGGAGGAAACTTAAATGCATACTAGTAAGTGCAAGAAGCCAATCTGAAAAGGCCACATACTGTATGATTCCAACAATATGTCATTCTGGAAACGGCAAAACTATGGAGACTGTAAAAAGATCAGTGGTTGCCCTGGGTTGGAGGGGTGGAGGGATGACTAGGCAGAACACAGGATTTTGGGGGAAGTGAAAATACTCTTATGATACTATAAAGATAGACACATGTCATTATACATTTGTCCAAACCCATAGACTGTACACCACCAAGACCAGACCGTAATAAAAACTATAGACTTTGGGTGATTATAATGTGTCAATGTAAGCTCATCAATTATAACAAATGTGCCACTCTGGGGGATGTTGATAGTGGGGGAGGCTATGCATGTATAGGGGAAGAGGTTATAATGGGAAATCTCTGTACTCTTCCCTCAATTTCGCTGTGAAACTTAAACTGCTCTAAAAAAATAAAGTCATAATTTTAAAAAAAACAAAAACACTTTAGGGTTCCCTTGTACACATCAGCCACATTAAACACTAACCCATAGCAGAACCACCACCCATAAGACAGACTCTCCTCCTTCACTTCTGCTTCTCAAGCCACACATTGACTTTTTATAATGCCTTTTTCCCTAAAGCCTTCCCATGATACCCACTTTACTCTGGCTTCACTTGGATAAAAATACACAGGTTATATACAGGGAGCAAGGGTGTGAACTGCCCCCAAAGTAGGAATAGCTCAGAGAGAATTTTTTTGGTAAAATCTGCTGTAGAATCAGAGCCACTCAGCTCCGGAGGAGACTCACCTTACTGGCCCATATTAGAAAATCGAATCCTTTCATTACAAATAGGAACAAGCAGCCAAGGCTCGGCACACATTTGAGGAAATCAACAGCACAAAAGACTCTCTAAGGTAACAGCGCAGCCAGTACCAAGGATGCAGATACGGATTCAAAGAGAGACTGCATCCATCAGATCTGAACAGGCTGCTTGAATGTGGTGCAGGGAACAGCCCAGCCTTTTGGAAATTAAATACATATTTGTCAACAGAAAAATAAATAGAAGGACTAGAAGACAAAGTCAAAGAAAGACTGTGGACTCAAGAGAAAGAAGAAAGGAAAGAAGGAGAATTTTTAAAAAGAAAAACAGGAAAAACACTTAAGCAAAATGCTAGGTCTAACTTCAATCTAGGAACTCCAACACCAATCCAACAGGAGTTCCAGAAGGAGAGGAAAAAAAGAACCGGAAAGAAGGAAATCATCAAACAAATCAAATAAAAGAAAACTTCCTAGAGCAGACGTAAGCACAAGTCTTGGTTGCACCAATTACTGAACCAAAAAGCCAACGCCTGAAAAGATTCTTATGAAATCTTGAAACATCAAAGATAAAGAGAAGAACTTCAAACTTCCAGAGGGGAAAAAATATCTGCAGAAAAACTGATGTCAGACTTCTCCAACTCTAACTGGATAATGCTGGAAGACAGTGGAGCAATGCTGGCAAAGTTCTGATAGATTATTTTTAACTTAATGTACAGCTAGCCAAACTATCGTCAAGCGTGAGGGCAATATCATGCAAGGACTTTTGAAACATGCAGCAACCAAGAAATTTTCATTTCCAGTTACCCTTTCTGAAAAACTTACTGTCATTGCATGCCAGAAAAAATTTAAATGAAATAAAAGAAAGAGGAAGATCTGTGGACCAGACAAGAAGTGCAATCAAATAAAATGTCAAGATGACAGCTATGCAGCAGGACTGACCCTGAAAGTTCAAATGGAAACAGGAAGTCAGAAATCCCTCCCATTAAGGTCTTCAATTAAAAAAAAATAGATTTACTTCAATAACAGTGTAACTAAGGAGCTTGTTATGCCTCCTAATTGGATAAAGACATTACAACATTATTAAAATGGTCTCCAAAATCAGACTGCTTAGCTCAAATTACAAACTATGTATGTGACCTTGGACAATTACTTAAATTCTCTTTGGCTCAGTTTTCTTGTTTGACAAATGGGTATAAAAGTCATTTCTGCTTCATAAGGTCGTTGTGGGTATTAAATGAAACAGTGCATGCAAAATATTTAGTGCCTGGCCCTCAGTAACTTCTCTAAAAAGATTTATTTTTATTATTATAATTTTCATATCAGCAAGAAAAAAGACAGGCAATTAGAGATTTTGGAAAAGACAAAACAAAGCTGTCAAGAAATGTCGTATGTCAAATTAAACTGCAGCATGATTTGAGCAAGTAAAGGAATATGAAGTGGAAAACAGAATTCATTTGACCTTGAAGATTGGATCTTTCTCCTTTGAGTGCCATGCATTTGGTGATTTAGGGTTATTTTTCCTTCTCTACAAGTCTAATCAAACTGCTTGGTTCTCCACTGAATAATATTTACATAATCATAATTTCCAATTGCCATTTAATGGTATTCGATTTTAAGAAACTAAACTATCGTCAAAGCACAGAAGACTTAATTACAGTTACAGATCGGAATATGAATGTAATAAAACTTGATCATGTGAAAGTCATGACTGGAGCTGAAGAGGGGGCAGAGAAGAGGGGAAGGGAGTCTCTGTGGTGCCCATTTTCTCTTCTTACATAATGGGGATACAAGAAATAGCGGTTTACATGTGCTGTTTATGGTTATAGAGGTACACAAAAGAAGGTATTTTAAACAATAATGGAACTTCTAAAAATGAAAGAGAAGAGGAGTGATGTTAATGGACTAAATTCTACAGCTTCCAAAACCAACTTACTTCTTGGGAGCAAGACCAGGAGGAGGAGATCCTGAGCACAAACAGGAGGATAATTTTACTTTGTTTTTTATACCTGATGCTATTTGAAACTTTCCTCATGTGCTCGAATCACTTATATTACTCAATAAATCAAAAAGCACTAGTCTAGCCCATCAATACATATTTACAGAGAACACACTCTGTGCCGGGCCTGGTCAACGTTCTGGCGAGGAAGATTGACAGTGAACAGGGGAGCGATCTGATGAACAAGCACATTTTAGGTGGTGACTGCTATGCAGAAAGTGGAGTGATGCGATCTAGAGCGTCCACAAAGGGCATGTGAAACCTGCTCCATCTGCGGAAATCAAGGAAGGCCTCTGGGAGGAGATGATTTGAACAGAGATGTGACTGATGAGAGCAGCCACGCACATGTTTGAGGAAACATCACATTCAAAGGCCTGAGCTTGGCACGTTGTCAGGCTAGAAAGAAGGCCAGCTGGCTGGATGGAGTGGGTAAAGGGAGATAATAGGAGCTGAGTTCAGGAAGTTTGGCAGGGGCTGGGTCTTATTGGGCCTTTTAGGCTATGCATAACAATTTGATTTTGTTCAATTGTAATGCAAAGGCATTAAATAATCTTAAGTAGGAGGGTGATGTGGTCTGATATTCCTTTTAATAAGTTGACTCATTCTAATTAGTTTGTCATTTGGACCAGACAGCCTGATGTCCTACGCTGTGATTTTAACCATACCTCAATGTCTTTACCCAATTAATAATAAAGGAAGTTGTAGCCAGGGAATGTGAAGGCAGGGTGGGCAGCTAGGAGGTGCTGTTGTGGCTTGGACCCAGGGTGATAGCAGTGGAGATGGGAAAACAGTCAAATTCTGAATATTTGGAGGTAGCGTGGAAGGACCTGAAGATAGACAGATGGATGGAGAGATGAATGAATGTGGGGTTTGGAAACAAGCAAGGAATCTACTGGGATGGCTAGGTTTTTGTCAAGAGAAACTAAATGGATGGTGGTACCCTTTGCTCAAGTGGAAACTTGAAGAACAGCAGTTTAGGGTATGAGTAGGAGGCTAAAGATCCATTCTTCTGTTTAGCTATGTTAATTTCGAAATGCCTATTAGACATTCAAGTGGAGACATGAAGTAGGCAGCAGATGTACAAGCCCGGAGTTCAGCAGAAAAGCCCTAGCTAGAGATCTCATTTAGAAGTCATCAGAGGACAGATTGCATTTAAGGCCATGGGATTAGATGTGATCACCAAGAAGAGCGTGTAAATAGAAACAGAACGATATCCCCAGGGAGTGAGACTAACTGATGATGTTGGTGTGAGGAGGGATGCATGCAGAAATGAAGTCTTTGATAAGGAGAGAAAGGATGGAGAGTGCACAAGCGGACCCCTGCACAAGTGGAAGGATTTGCCTTAGATGGGATCGGGGATTCTTTTACCATTTCAACACAATGGAAGGCAAGGTGTGTGAGCACAGATTTATGTAAGCTGACAGATATCAGGACGGGAAAATGAGGTACCTCTCATCTGACTGCATCTATAAATTATGAAGTGAAGTGAACCCCAGTGTGGCCTAGGCCAATAGAATGCTGTTGGGGATTTAAGGAAAGAGAAGAGGTGTGAAATGGTCCTGCTGAAGGGTGGGAAGGTAAACACCCAGGAAAGTGTTAAGATTGCCCAGCAGTCTTCAGCGCTCATTTGAGATTCATGGCAATGATATAAAGGTGAGAATAGTTAGAAAGTTGTGTGATTTTTCTCCAGAAATGTTCAGCTACTTGGGTGCAGGCATTGAGCGGATTGACAGTTGGGTTTGACCAGGTCAGGAATATTGCCAAGCAAGGAGGAAGCAGGAGAGGAGAAGGGAGTAGAAGTGCTTGCAAAGGAGAAATGGCAGTGCTGCATCACGGTTAAATCATGTTTCCAAAGATGGCTGAACAATACCCCCCGTTCCATGTGCTCTGTTGCAGTGTGATCTCGCCACTCGCCTGCCAAGAGGTGGAGTCTATCTCCCTCCCTTTGCATCTGAGCTCACCGTGTATTTAGTTTTGACTAATAGAATGCAACAGAAGTGATGCTGTGTAACTTCTGCAGCTTCTAGCTTTGCTAATTACTATACTCACTCTTGAGATCCAGCTGCCATGGAAAGAAACCCAAAATAGACACCTGGAGGCAGGCCTATACGAATTGAGAGAGAGAGAGAGAGAGATGGATCTCAGGCATCATCACCAAGGTCCCAGACAGCGAGTGAAGCTGTCTTGGGTCCTCCAATCTCAGTCACCATCTGACCACAACCTCACGAGAGACTCCAGTGGATGCCACATGGAGCAGAAGAACCATCCAGCCAAGCCCTGCCCAAATTTCTGGCCCACAAAATTGTGAACAAATAAAATGCTTATTGTTTTGAACCACTAAGCTCTGGGGTGATTTGTTACACAGCATTAGATAGCTGAATCAGGAAGTGCTCCCCTGGCTTTTTGCCATCGTCCGCTGAAAGGAGACACGGACTTTAGGGAGGGTTAATATAAGTGAAATAATACAGCGTCAATGGAGGTGTTGGAGCTGAGGCTTCCACGAAGCTGAGGAATTTCCAAAGTGGGAGCACTACAGTGGAGGGTAGGAAAGACGGGAGATGACACCAGAGAGTGGAAAACTTGAAATCAATATTTTGAGATAATGCTGTTATAACTGATAAAAAGGCCATGGATGTGACCACAGGAGTGGGTAGCTGTGGTGGAGCAGAGGAACCAAGGGGATCAGGAGCAGAGAGGCCAGCGTGTCGAGTGGCTCATCTGCACAGGTGTTAAGGTTGCCGGGAACGTCAACAAGACAGGAGCTTAATACAGTGTTTAAGTGGAGATGCTCTGGAGCCAGACTCTATTTCCATCCCTGACTCTGTCACTATGAATGACGTTAGGCAAAGTATATTATTCTCTGCATCTCAGTTTACTCATAAGATGAGGATAATAATACTACCCATCTCATAGTATTATAGGAATTAAAATAATGCTTTTAGAGTGCTTAGAAGGCTGTCATTGTCATTATTATTGGCAGTAGAGATAAAGACAGAAAAGCACGTGCTGGAGGCACCCAGGACTAAGGTCAGTGAACGACAGCAACAAGGTGGGTAGCAGGTGGTAACATCTGACGAGGTGCTTCAAAGGGGCTGAGGTCTTTGAAGTTGGAGCAAGAGCAGTGATTAATTAGCAGCATCAAAGGAGAGCAAGGAAGAGACTTGCCCTTTTTCCAGGCTTTAAGGGCCTTGGGGTATGAAATCATAGCCTCTCCTTGAGAGGACTGCAGTGGAAGCAGTGTCCTGGGGAAAGCCAGCTTCCAGTTACAGTGAGAGGGTAAAGGGGACATCAGGGAAGGGGATGAGAATGCACGTCCGCTCAGGACAGAGGAGGAGCTCCCAAGGGCACAGCGGAGGGGTTGGACGGGTGAAGGGGAGTGGAAGCAGGGTCAGATGTCAGGATGTACAGAGCAGTGTGCGGATAAGGGAACGCGCCGTGAGGGGTTCTCTGGTGAGGGTCGAGGCAGAAACATTCATGACCCACCTGGGGTTGGCCCAGGAAGTCTCTCAAGAAGCAATGTGGGAAGACCCAGAACCAGCTGTCCATTCTTGTGACTCAAAGGGGCGTGTGGGTGTAGGGGAGGGCAGGGGCCCCCTCGGAGCTGTTCTGCTCAGCAACTCACTTCCCTACACAAGTTTCAAAGGTGCCAGGGCAGGGACTGGAATGAAGGGAGTGTTCTTCCAACTGTGCCTGGCTGGAAGAGTGAAGGACTAGAGCATCCATCTAGGATCCAGTCATGGAAGTCCAGAGACTGATTATTCTCTTCCAGGGGTATAGACGCTGGGCCACCTGACCATGGGCGATTAAAGGACACCAGACGCTGGACATCTCCCACGATAAAAGAAGGGACAATTACTAGCCTTTATAGTGTGTCTTAGTCTGCTCTGCCTGCTATAAGAAAATGCCATAGACTGGGCGGCTTATAAACAACATTTCTTTCTCACTGTTCTGGAGGGTAGAAATCCAAGATCAAGGCACGAGCAGACTGAGTGTCTGAGGAAGTCTCGCCCCCTGGTTCATTGATAGCTGCTGTCTTCCTGCTACGTCCCCAAGTAGCAAAAGGGGTGAGGAAGCTCTCGGAGGTCTCTTTTATAAGCACACTAATCCTCACTTCTTACCCCTTTCCCCCAGCCTTTCTACTCCAGTCACACTGCTCTCTTTCAGTCCTTGACCACGCCAGGCACTCCCACCACAGGGCTCTTGCACCTCCTGTTTCCACGTGTCTGGAATGTGAACCTGGCTTGCTTCTGCATTCCATTAAACTCTCTACTTAAATGCCGCCCTGTTAGAGAGGACTTCCCTGACCCCCGTCCTGCTTAAAATAGAACTGTCATCCACACAAATGCTATCTCCTCATCCTGCTTTATTTTTCTCCATTACACTTCTCATGTAAAACACTATGTTCACTTTTTTGGCCTTTGTTCCCTGCTGTATCCCTGGCATCTGGAACTGTGCCTGGAACATAAGTATCTGCTGAATAAATGACTGAATTTGAACCTCACTTCAATATATTCTGTGTGCGTGATGTTAAGTAAAGGGCGTAACCTCTCTCAGGTCTCATTTCTTCATCCAGAAAGTGGTGATAGCAAAACACTTATCTCACACTGTTTTTGCTAAATTAAGTACACAATGTGCGTGGAGTATCTTCCTCTGTGCCAGGATTTGATAGTTGTTGCCATTGTTGTTGTTGTCCTCGTCATTAATCTATGTTACTGTGGCAAACCACGGTCAAGAATTCAGTTTTAGAGTCCCCGGAAAACCCCCCTGACCCACTTCTAGAAGCTTCAGTGGCCAAACCCAATTCCCATGCTCGCCCTGTCCTGGCAGACCCCCAGCCGAACATCCCCCAGTCCACCCACCCAACTGAGGCTCATGGGCACACCAGAGCCCTGTGTGTACAGACACTTGTTCTCAGGGAGAACCACTCACCCATGTGACACCAATTCCATCCTCCAGGACACCAGCGGGGTATTCTGGGCAATGAATTTACTAATGGTCCTCTGGTGCCGTGGAAAAGTGAATTCATTTTGCACAGGTCACGAGCGTACTTCCAGAGAGCAGTTTCCTCCCCGCCAGAGCAGGCACAAGTCTAACAGGAGCCTGACGCGCAGCAGCGCGGGTCCATGCAGCGGCGGCGCCCATCGCCCCGGGCCTCGGGAGCCCGCTGAGGGAGAGAAACGAGGAGCAAGGATGACTCGCGAGAAGGTGAAGTTGTTCTCTGTGTTGCTCTCAGGACTGTTAACTTGTCCTGAGGGATCAAAAGATGGGGGGACATGTTGACCACCACTGGGAAGGCATAGGAAGTGGGAGGATAAAGCCAGAGGCCCAAAGCCACAGTCAGAACCAGGGGTCCAAAAAGACAGGAAACGTAAACCTGGCTGGTGAGGAGAGGGAGGAAGAGAGAGCGACAGGACAGAAGGGAGACACAGTGTTCTTCCGCATCTTCTCAGAGGGCGGCTGGGAATCCCAGCCCAGAGCGTCGGGTGACTAGGATGACCGCAGAGCCTTCAGTGAACAGCACATCCCTGCACCAAGCACCTCCCTCCCCACCCCGCCTCAGACTTCCGTGTTTTAAAAAGATCTCCTTTTCACATTTGTGTGCGCACCCCATGGCTGTTCCCTCAGATAAGTCATACCGTTTCTCACCAGATCTGGATTTAGAATCTGCCCTTTTCGAGCATTCAGAAATCGCTCTAAAATGTCACACAAAGCAGGACTATTGGAGGAGCCGTGCACACACACACGCAGGGAAGGCCAGTGCGGCTCACCGCCAGACTTCCCAGCTTACGTCTGGAGCCGCCTAAGATCAGAAAGAAACCCAACAAAACGTTATCCAGTGAGGGAAATATCGATTCAACAGCTTATTCGAGACCTTAAAAGGTGAATTTAGACAGCGGAGGCAAAAAGACGACGGCCTGCATCCTCGTTTCGCTTCGTGTCATCTTTTTAGCCCCTCTCCACTTCTTGCTTGCCTTCTAGAAATCTCAGAGCCACTGCTTTCATTTTAAGGGACGAGCTCGAAGTTGTACAATCTGGTTCTATAGGACGTTAGTAAGTGTTTCACGAAAAAATAATTCTTTGGTCATTTTAACTTGGTCAATCCTAGGATGAAAAAGTTAAACGGGTGTCTTTACTGGAGGAGTTTTCAGTACCTTTAATATGTGTGTTGTGAATCTCAAATATCTGGATATAGCAAGTGATGTTCCCCAAACTTATTTGACGATAGAAACCTTTTTACAGGAAGCATCCTGGAGGCACATTCCTGCAAGGGACACATTTTAAGAAATGCTGATTAGATCTTTCTCTTCTACTGGCCCAGAGAAACATTCATGGATTCTCTCATGGTAATATTCCAATCAACAGTATTTTTAAGATGAAGATTTATATACTGGACACTTTTGAAAATGTTAGTTTAAATGTTGGGTAAACATTTCAACTCATAGTATAGAAATCTGAGCCCCACAGTAGTGGAATTATCATAAACTCAAAGTCTCCATTGAAGGCAGAAGGCCTGGCATAGTAGTTCAGCCACAGACTACGGAGCCAGACTTCCTGGGTTTGAATCCCAGTTTTAATCTTGTTTATTAACTGTGCAGCCTCATGTTAAGTACTTAACCTCTCTGTGCTACAGTTCTCAGCTTCCCCACATCTACAATGAGGATGATCACAATAATAGCACCTACTTCACAGAGTTGCTTGAGATTTAATGAGTTAAAAATTTATAAAGCACTTGGTATGAAAATTTCTCAAAAAATGCAAAATAGAAATACTATATGATCCAGCTATCCCACTACTGGGTATTTAGCCAAAGAACACGAAATCAATAATTCAAAGAGATTTATACACCAATATGTTCATTGCAGCATTATACACAATAGACAAGAAGTGGAATCAACACAACTGCCCATCAACTGATGAATGCATCAAGAAGATGTGATATATATATACAATGGAATACTACTCAGCCATAAAAAAGACAAAATTGTGCCATTTATGACAACATAGATGGACCTTGAGGGTATGATGTTAAGCAAAATAAGTCAGACAGAGAAAAAAAAATACTGTATGATTTCACTCATGTGGATTTCACTCATATAAACAAACAAACAAACAAACACACGGATAAGGAGAACAGATCAGTGGTTACCAGAGGGGGAGGGGTTGGGGGAGGAAGAAAGGGGTAAAGGGGCACATATGTATGGTGACGGATAAAAACTAGACTGTTGGTGGTGAACACAATGCAGTCTATGCAGAAACTGAAATGTAATAATGTACACCTGAAATTTACACAATGTTGTAAGCCAATATGACCTCAATAAAATAATAATAAAAAAATTTATAAAGTACTTGGGATGGTAAATACTAACTAAACTTTTGAAAAGTAATATGTGATATAAATTGTTTCAAGCTCTTGGGAGCAAAATGGCGCACATATCCTTTGAACCAATAAGATTTATCCAATTGTCCTTCCCCATGTAAGAACTGTCCTATTTTCAGTGTGAAAAAGAACTAGCAGAAATTTAAGTTAGACATTAACAAAAAAATATTGACTGAAAAGTTATACGGTATGCAGGCGGAGAATGAGAGCTTGATCAGTTTGAGATATTTTAGAGAAAAATATCAGACATGAACTAAATACAACTTAGCCTAAACCCAGCAAGTCTCCAGGCTTGGGAGCATTGACGTTTTGTGCAGGAGGGTATGCAGACAAGTATGCCTGGGTGCTTTTGTAATATGCTGGGCAACAGCGTTTTAAGATTCTGCTGTTTTTGATTGCTGAATTGAAAAGTTAACTATTTCTGTGTCATAAAATCATACTCACATCAATGTCGTGAACCTTTCATTAGCAAACAGATTTGCAGCGTGTGACTAGATTTACAGACGTTTTGGGGGTATCAATGATTATACATCGAGAAATCCATGTCCCACCTCATGCTCCCTCTTCCCAGACCTCTCTCTGACCTGTACCTTTGTCCCCACACTCTCCTGGTCTATCCCTTCCTCCCACCAGCACAAATGCCAGACTCTGCCTTGAAACAATCCTTCAGAACTCCTCTGAGAACTCCATTCTCACATCCTCGTATTCTCCCTAGCTAATTTCCGCTTTCTTCAAAATCATTTTCTGTCGTTAAAAACAAGACTGAAACTCCTTCAGGTTTGGGAAAGCCACTTTATATCACGCAAGTCCTAGTGAGGCTGGAGCTCCAGAAGAAGCCTACAAACTCTCTTCAGGCTCATTATTGCCAGCTATGTCAACAGCAAGCGTGTGTGCAGCGTGCGTCCAGCCGTGGCCCTGTCTGTGCAGCTCTCGACCTTGGGGACCGACTCCTGTGGACTGACTCCACCACCCTCCAGTGCCAGCTGGCTCTTGCGTGGGTTTGGCCAACGGAGACACCTCAAAGCAAGGCAGGAAGAAAGAGAAGACAGCATTTCTTTCCTGCTCCAGGCCATGTTTTCTGGCAGTGGCTGCAACCCTCCCTGAATTCAGCTTGCACCGGACTGAAGTAACGCGCTGGGTAATGCCTCTTGTCCCTTCAGGCCAGGGGCAGTAATGGTTCCCGCCTTTGCTAATCTCTGGGTACCTCACCATCCCTGTTTGTTCCCTTAACCCCGTGCACACTCCTGTAAGCAGACTCTTTGTTGCAGTTTATGAAATATGTGAATTAGATTCTGTCTTTTGCTAAGATCCTGACTGACACAGAGCCCTGGTAAAAGTATAATAATTTTACATAAATCATAATTATTAATGTGATTATTAAACAAAAAGCATTTGTGCAAATACACATAGCCTCAAAGATAAGAAAAAATCAGTTATTGCTTCCACTCAGCTCTGCCACCCTGGTGAGTGAGGGGCCCTCCTGCAGGGAGCTAGGCCTGGTACAGAGACCTTCGCTCTTTCCAGAGCCATAACTAATAGTCATGATTCCTGAGCGAGTTAAGCAGCCCATACACAGCACACACTTACAACCCAGAGACAATGACTTAGCAAAAACCAGAAGCATTTCAAAATGTCTAATGTTCTCTTAAAAAAAAAAAAAAAGCTTATGTCGACATTTTTAACTTAGAATCTCACAAAATTAATCCACTTTGGCAAACACCTTGGTCCCTTGTCCTGGCTCCTCCCTCTGCCTGGAATTCTCCCAGTTTCTTCATGGCTGACTTTTTCTTGTCATTTTGATCTCAACTTAATGGTTACTCGCTTAGAGAGGGCTTTGAATAGACACCCACCTTCTCCCCTGCATTCTAACTTAATCCCGTACATAACACCTTTTCCTACGTGGCATTTTTGCTGTTTATTTCTTCATCGTGCACCTTCTCCCCTATTAGGACGAAAGCTCCGTTACAGCCGAGACCTTGTCTATTTTGTCATTGATATATTCTCAGCACTGGTCCATAGTAGGCGCTCAAAAAAAATATCGTTGAATGAGTCAATGAATGAATTCGCATTTTACAAAAAATAAGTGAAATAAAATACTGCTCCTGCTCTCAAGGAACTCATAAATGAACACACCTGGAAACTTATAGTGGAAGAAAGTGCTGTAACAGAAGAACAGAGAGAGTCCCACTACCAGCTATGACAGACTATCTTACAGCACAGCCATCATCCCACTGAGCAAACTACAAAGGTGTGATAAAATGGAAAAAAAAGAATACATTTGAAGACATTGGAAACTTTCAAGGAAGCCAGGATTTGCAGGGCCAGGGGCCCAGAGAGAACAGAAACTCACTGAGATGAGCCCAACGTTCTATACCACTTTCCTCTCAGGGAATTTGACAATACATACACAGTGTGTGTGGAAGGGCTGAGAAACCAAGCAGAAAGCAACTGCTGAGAGACAAAAAAAACTGAGCAGAGCTTTCATTGTCTCACAGAGTTGGGAAGACAAAAATTGGAGTTTGGGGCCAGCAAGATAGCCAGGACTTAAAGGACCAATATCCAGGAGAGGCAGGAAGCAGAGAGAGATGAGTCCAACGATCTGAGCAGCATTTCCACTTAAGGCATTTACTGATTCGTAAGACACACCTATAGAGAGGCAGATAGTGGTTCCTAAGACTGTAAGAAGCTGGGCAGAGCTATCAGCAGTGTCACAGTGCTGGAAGACTTTCTAAATTCTCTCTGGAGGAAGAAAGCGTCATCTATAACCTCTGCAATTTTTAATATACATGCCTGGCATTCAATAAAGTGTTACCAGACATCCAAGAGAGATGACCAAGAGGGAAAAAAGACAATAGAAACAGAGCCTCCAGAGATCCAAGGAGTTATTTAAATACTTTAAAACTCCTCTGACTTATGCATTAATGAAAACAGATGGCAAGATTGAGAATTTCACCGGAGAATTTCACCGGAGAATTAGAATCTATAAAGAAGAATCAAATGGAAATTCTAAAACTGCTATCAGAAATTGAGAACATAATAAATAGATTTAATAGAAGATTAGACACAGCTGGAAAAAAGGGCTATTAATCTGGAAGACAGGACAGTGGAAATTATACAGAGTGAAGCACAGAGAAAAAGGATGGAAAATACTGAAAGGCACATAGGGTACCTGGGAGAAAAATCCAACATGTATGGAATTAGAGTCCAAAAGAGGAGGAGGGAAAGAAACAGGCAGAGCACTATTTGAAGAAAGAATGACCAAGAATTTTCCAAAGCTGACAAAAGACATCAAGCCACGGATTCCAGAAGTCCCTCAAGCCCCCACCAGGAAAAATACAAAGGAAAACATAGCAACTCACATCATAGAAAACTGCTAAAAACTGAATGCAAAGAGAAAAAACTTGGAGCTATATACAAAATGTTATAGTTACATAAAGGAGAAAATAATTGTGCTTCAGAGGATCAGATGAAGATTCACAAAGGAGGCAACCGTTCACTTATTCATTCAACAAGAAGAATTCACTGAGCACTTAACATATATCCATCACTAAGATGAATCTTAAAAAAGACAAAAATGACACAGTCCCTGCTCTCCAGGAGCTCAAGTTTAACGTTCAGGAGAGAGAGAAATGTAAAAAAAGTTTCCATAAAACCTGCCAAGAGGGATTTTTAAAACCTCAAAGGAAGAGCGATGCTTGGGGCAGGCTGGGGTGGGGGCGAGGGGAAGGCTCTGGACATTTGTATGTTGTCTTGCTGGAGCCTCCACGGGTGAAGACAAGCCAAGCCAAGGCTCAGGGGGTCAAAGGGGGCATCTTGTGGAGCAATAGGGAGTTGTCTCGGGGTTCCATTGCAGGAAGATGGCAGGAAGTTGCATAAAATGAGGCTGCAGAGTTAGGTTGGAAACAGATTCAGTAGGCAGAGAGGACCCACCACAAGATTTTCAGCAGGAGAGGGGCCTCGTCTGAGTCATTCTTTAGGGAGAGCTCCTGGGGGCAACATGAAGGGTGCTTTTGAGAGGGAATTATGGCAGCCCATGAGACCAATTAGACAATCGTATGTTGCCGTGACCCAGGCAAGCAAGCGAGCTTGTGACCTGAACTAAGACAGTGGAAATAGAAAAGGAAACCTGAGAGAGTATTCTCTAGACCTTTCACAGTCAGAATCAACAGGACTTGGCCACCTCTGATTATAGGAGACAGAAAAATAAGTCAGAGTTGACTCAGGCGTATGGAGGATGTCAGTGATGTTAACGCATCATTGGGGATATATCATGAGGTCACTATTAGTTTGGTGAGTTAGAAATATCAATCCGGCTTTTCTGAAATGTTTATCGAGGAGCTAGAAAGTCCAGTCTGGAGCCCAGAAGCAAGATCAAGAGCTGACACCAAGCAGTGAGGGCCCAGATGGGGAAAGCTGGCAGAGCAAGAGCTGAGTAAAGACCAGAGACTCCAAAGTTAACATATTTCGGTAAAGACAGATTATCCCAACAAAATATCCTCGGGTCTCTCATTCTGAGATATGTGAAAATACATTAATTGAAAAAAAATCATTAGGATGCTCATTACACAAGAAAACTGTTTGAGAAACAGATCTGTTACCCTTCATACCTTATATTTTCCTTGGCCTTTTGCTAAGCTGCATCCCAATATTTTCTGCTTAGACAGCAGAAACACTAATGATGTGAGCTCTAGTTACAAGAGCTCTCCAAGCCGGCTGGCTGAAAGCTTCAGTATGAATCACGCCAAAGGCACAGGGGGGTTAAAGGCTGTGTCTGTGCCCTGTTTTTAAAATAACGCACATCAAATTAAGAAAAACACCACTTAAAACTGAGATGAAGTTTCCATAATACTAACCAATTACTCTGATTTAAACACATGTACATTATCTACTGTCACTGGGGAAATTTTTCCTCTGCTATCAGTCTGTCGGTGCCTCTAATTTCAGATATGATTTATGGATAAGAGTACAACATTGTCAGTGAGATTAGAAGCATTTTTGCAACTAAAGTTCAGGTCAAGAATAACAGACTTCCTTCTGCTGCAGAAATTCTCTCACAGGGTTACACCGGATGCGATTTGAACTTTTGTGTTTTTCCGCTACTTGTGGTTTATTTCTTAAAAAGTCTGTTGATCTGTTCAAGTCCCCTAAGGATGGAAGAGAGGCAACCCCAGTTAATATTTGCACAGTTGGTCTTTGGAGATGACTTCTCCAAATTACTTTCCTATGCCCCTAAAAACCAGCCCCCTGAAGTATCTACTCCATAGTGGTCTAATTAGAGAGTAAAACGATTAATAGTTACTGAGTTCCTCCTACGTGTTCTACACTGCTTCATGTGACAAGAAGCAAGGAAGCCATGGAAGAGATGAGATTTGAAGCAAATGAAAGACAGAAGTTATTAAAGAAACTGACTAAAAATTGCGAGACCATAATCAGGGGCTTGAGCAGTGTCAAGTATTAAATGCTGTAGGAGCTTCCGTGAAGGAGCAATGTGCAAGGACTGTATGAATCTGGAAGTCTCCACAGAGGAAGGAGAATTTAACCCTGGAAACACTAGTGTGTCTCTTGCACACTCTTTGGTCTAGGTGTAATATTTGTGCTACATTTTACCAACCAGCCCAAGAAGAGTGTAGTATCATGGACCTAGTGTTTAGACCTGGCTGAGTCCATTGAAAATTCAAACCCTCTTCTTCACACGTTGGAGTAAGTGGTCAAAACTACAACTTCCCTCACACCCAAGCCCACATTTGTGCTGGTTGCCCCCACTTTGCACACACACGCACCCATGTGCGTACCTGAGTATGCATGAAGAGGGAAAGCAAGGAGAAGGATGTGAAGTTTCTTACAGGCTGGATGTCTATAGCCTTATCTGAACAGGGATGTTGCAGCCTGATTGCAGACCAATCTCAGGCAAAATGGCGGCATGATGGAAGCTGGTCCACAGAGCCCGGGTTCTACACCTCTTCCAACAGCTCTCCTTTCACTCTCATTTAGCTTCTCTCTGGAGTGTTTCCCCTGTAGATTTAGATCTCATGGGCTGTCATTCGCCAAACATTTATTAAGCACCTATGAAGTACAAAGTACATGGAGTAGATAGAATGTGTATACCCAGTGAACGGACTGCCGAGAAGTATACAATCCATCAGGGGAGCACACAGCAAATCCTAAGGCTGGCAGGCAGTACTGTGTGCCGGAATTGTGAACAGACAAAGCTATAAGATGGTGTAAATGTTAAGTCTACAGACACAGGAATTTTTTTAAAGCCGGTTGTTTACCGCTGTCTGCAGGAAAGGGGGGAGGGGAGCACTCATCAGCAATTAACACATAAAATTTACGAGTGAACCCCTCTGAGAACTCCTTGTGGTCGGCAGGGGAAGGTGGCCTGGATGCCACGCGGGGAGAGGAGATCTCATTAAATTCAATAGGAGAGGGAAGGGTAAACCTTAGAACTGTAAGGAAAAAAAAAGACAGACAGGGGAGGTGCTGATGATGCACTCGAAAGAAGTCCCAGTGTTTGTCTAATACCATCTCCATGAGCTGTCATGTTGCTAAAATTTTACCTCTCTTTCTCTAACTCCTGATGTGTAATGCCATCTTATCAAAGTAGGTGGTTTCTGCATTAAGGGTCACTAAGGGAGAGAAATCGATTGGGAGGCTCAGGGAAGACCTTGTGTAGGAGGTGGCATCTGAACCCAGCCCACTGGGTAGACTTTTTAAAGGAAGTGATGGGGAGAACAGCATGATGGGAATATATGGGGAAAGCAGCTTGTGGAAGAGGATGCATGCACTCCAGAGGAGCTGTAATATCGACCTGTGGGATAGGAGGGGGAATTCAGAAGAAGTCCAGTCCAGAAGAGTAGCCTGGGCCTAGTCCCAGGAGGGACCAGTGGGCCGGGCTAAACTGTTCAGATTTAATTACACAGGCACTAGGGAGCCACTGAAGGTTTCTGAGCAGGGATGGGGACTTGATTCCATCAGACGATGCCCCAAAGTCACTGACTTATCGATATGGCCTCAGGCGCTGCCCTCCTGTAAATATTTACATCTCAGTTAAAAACTTCCTAAAGGTAAAAAAAAAGTATTAATCCAAAGAGACAGATGTCAAAAGAGAGAAGATCTACAAAGGGCGTAGCCAGGGACAGGGGCCTCCGACTGCTGCTCAGACCACCCCTTGAACACCAGGATGCGAGTTCTGGAGGCTGAGATATAAAGAGAGTCTAGCCAAAGTTTCTCTACCCTTTCTCCCCTGAGACGCCCAGGACAGATGGCAGTCACTGAGAGAACACACTCCCACGGTGCACCCAGGCTGATGTGGGAAACCAGCTCATTGAACAGTCTGAATCGAGCAGGGTTCAAACAGGAAACAGCTTTGTTTTCCTCCAACCACTGCCTTCAGACCTGCCCTGTCAGAGCTCCCCTCTCTACACTTGACCACACTTGACAGATCCCATAACTTTCCAGTCACTGCAAATTCTAAGAACAAGGCTCATTTTGGTAATCCAGACTCACTCTCGCGGTCAAAGTACCAACCTGCGCAACTCAGCACTCAGCCTCCTCTCCCTCCACAATGGGACCCCTTCTCCTCTAGCTTAGTCCTGACCCACAGCGGGTGGAGAGAGGTCTGTATTCCATGGCCCTTTCAGGCCTTCTCCTCCTCCACTCAACTCTCTTCCCTGGTAGGTAGGAGCAGGGAAAAGGGGCCTGGGGCTAAGTGGGACCAAGGTGCTCCCTGATGGATGCTTTTGCGATTCAGTGCTGGTGCCCTGGGGAAGCCCCACCCCAGGCTTGGAAGGAAGAGCCAGAGCGCTCTCCCCAGGCATGCGACTCCTGCCCTTGATGACCCCCTGGAATTTCTGGGCATCTCTTCTTATAGGTTGACCATTCTGGGCTGAAGATCACTGGGCTAGTGTGGCAGGTGCCGCAGGGACATGTCTAGCAGGAACTTGTCATCCAATCTTTATTGGCTTTGGGACTTTAGCTGAATTTTTCAAGACAGCAGAAGAGATGTCATTTGACAACTGATGTACGTGCAAGTTGCCACTCACTAATTGTAACAAAACCTTTCTCTCCCAATCACTCATGAATCACACCAAGCGCAAGTCAACGGGAATGGAATTGTCATACAGAAACCCCTGAATTTACTCAAATTTATTTTTTTAAAAATATTATTAGCAAATGTGGATGCTTTAAGCATGACTCATAAGTTGGTTTTGGTACCCCCCACGACAGATGTTTTGCAACATAAATAGAACCTTTCCTTTACTGGGGCAACTATAGTCTTAGGCCAAGGAGAAGACCTCGATAGAAGGAGGTCCATTTATGCAGATATAAAAGTTCTAAGATATCACTGTTAAGTATTATCTTGTATTACTAAATCACATATCATGTGAGCAGTAAGGAATCCTGGCTAATTGCACCTCGCATCCCTGATCGAAGCAGGGAGGAAAGTGCATGGAGAATCAAGACAGTGGAAAAGGGCCGTGGCAGAGAGCATGTGGCAAGGAGGCGGTACTAATGGCTTCGCACATGCGGCCCCCACAGCACACTTTGCAGCATTTTCCGGCCACTGGGTTGTGAATACCTTTGGTCTCTGTGGCCTCACGTGTGGAGAACCAGTGTTGCAGAAACTGTGTGAAGGCCTGACCCAGGGGCACCAGGGCTTAGACACCAATACCCACCCTCATCCCTTGGTCTCTTGCAGGTTAAGGCCTTAATCTTCACAGGGATTAAGTCATTGCCACATGCATTAGCTTCTGCTTCTGTGAGCAGGGAGAGGTTGATAAAGGGTAGTCAATTTTTATCAATTTCCCAGTCTCTTCTCAGTTATCGAAAATATTTAGAATCACAGGCCAGTCAATCAATCAACAAACACCTAAGAAGCAACCACTAGGCGCAAGGCCCAGCAGGACCCCTAGTTCTATGGAAAAATACAAGCTAGTCCACCTCTTAGACTAGAGACTGGAGTCTTATCCAACGACACTCCAGCTCACGACATATTCTCTTTAGGAAGGGACTTCAAAGTGTGACATGGGTCAGGAGGGAAGGAAAGAAAGGAGAAATCTCATCATGAGGTGAAAGAGAGAAAAAATTTCTAGCAGAAAATGCTCAACCGATAGTTAGAAATTAGAATCTAGGAAGAATTAGGATTCTTAAGAGAAGACGAGTCAAGCGATACAGTCAGTTCTGAAATTAGAAAGTATCACTCAGGAACAAGTCAGATTCATCCATTCAACAGATGGGTTGAATGACTTCTAAGTCTTCACTACTCCAAGCACGGGCCACAGACCAGCAGTATCAACATCACCTGGGAACTTATGAGAAATACAAACTCTCAGGCCCCATCCCACAAATGATGAATCAGAATCTGCATTTCAACAAGATCCCCAGGGGATTCACAAGCATGTTAAAGTTTAAGTACTGGTCTGAGTGCCAAGCATTGACTCTACATATGTCTACAAACGGCAACCAGGAAATCTGTTTAAGCAGACCATTCTGAGCTGCTGAGAAAGAACAGACCCAAAACCTGCACAGCTGTAGCAGTCAATGGCTCCAAATGAAGGAACTGGGGGCAGGTGGGAGGCACAGCCACCTGAGAATTCTCTGAAGCACCTTGGGCATCATGGTTGTTTAGACTAAGCAGCACGTGCAGCTCTGGGGTTACTGGAAGCCAAAGCAAAAAGAGAAACATGATAAGTTATGAAACTCCTCACCTGAAACTTACCACTCAAGGGAGGTGAGAGATGTTTCTGTAAGGCCTAGATACCAGCATTAGGAGGAAGAAGTTAAGTATTTAGAGAAAGAAAAATTAAAGAAAGAAGTCTAGTCCCAAAATCTTCAGACAGAAAAAAAAAGGAAGACTTCAGATGAGTTTCAAGAGTAAATGGTCTGCATTTTACATGTATCCTTCAAACTCCGTCTAAAACGCTTCAGCACAGGAGATATGTTTCCTAGTTCTTTTGTCCCCCTACCAAGGCCCTGATACAGCCTGCAAATTCAGTTCTAGCGAAAGCGTTTCCTCCTTTTCGTCTCCCTTACTGACCTAGAATTTAAAACACTCAGGTTTTCACAGCCTTTTCCAGTGTTACCTCCTATTTGCCCTTCACAGCAACCCTCCGAGGGATCCCCTCCACGGCACTTGCTTCTTGCCTAACATCACACTGCGGGTCAGCCCCAGATATAAACCTGGAATCTGCGTCCCCCAACACCCGGACTGGTGTACTTGACACTACAACCAGCCCCCTTTCTGGGAAGTCAAGATTTAATTCCGGTGAGCAGTCTGAAAATCTCATTTCCAGCTACCAAATGGCAGATTCTTAGCAGAAGTAGCTCTTTAAGACAAGAGGAAGATGGATCTGCAATATATTGCGAAACCAGTGCCTGCCTGCATTTAGGAAACTCATTCTTGAAAGGGTCAATGGGAGAGGGCTCCCCATCTAAAATATGCCTGCATCCATGCGCTTGATAGCTGCAGCCAAAACCCGGAGAGGTGGTTGTAAAGTCTAAAATAACCCCCCAAGGGGAAGGAGAAAAAGTAAGTCTACCATAATCACAGAAAAACAGCCAAGATGAATGAAAGAGACCTCTGCTAGGATGGGCCATTCAGCAACAAACTTGTCTTGCCAGAATATAATTCAGGAAAAGGTGTCAACATCGAAACTGAGATGGCAGATGAACTGTGCAGAGGGGCAGGCTGATCCCACAGAGGATGACAACAGAGACTCAGCACACAAATAATGTCATCGCCACTACAGGGAGAGCCCCAGCCCCACTCCCTCCCAGAAGGAAGCGCTCGGTGTCTCCCTGCCAGGAGAACAGAGCCAAGAGCAAAAAAAGTCTCTGGTTTCTTCTCTCCTCACCACTAATCCACCACCCAGACAAACAAATTTGAAACCTGGGGCTCTGGATAACAGAGATCAGCTCAAGATGCTCCTTTGCAAGCAAGTGAATCTGATCTGTGGGCTGTGTAGTAACTAATCATGTTTCCCTTTCTGCTGCTGTGGCTAGGAAGCTCAGAGCCAAATCTGTGGTCTGCCTCTAGCAAGGGTTCAGGAC
Organism: Equus asinus; assembly: GCF_041296235.1. Taxonomy (NCBI): domain Eukaryota; kingdom Metazoa; phylum Chordata; class Mammalia; order Perissodactyla; family Equidae; genus Equus; species Equus asinus. The sequence continues at coordinate 88,653,371 of NC_091810.1, read as the reverse complement.
CAAGTCGTGTTTATTTCCTTGGGGCTTTGGGTTTGTATTTATTCCCTACACCATTTTATCCAGTGACTGACATGTATTTTTATGAGCCACATTATATTGGCTTTGGAATGAGGTGGGATAAAGATGGTAGTTAATAGGATGGAAGGAAAGAAGTGAGGGAAGGAAGAATGGAGGGAGGGAGGAAGGAAGGAATGTCCACAATTGTATGTCTGTGAGAGAGAGAGAGAAGGGGGTGAGCGGAGAAAGAGAATATGTGTGAGTTAAGAATTCAGGTGCATCACTGTGAGTGAAAACAAGAACATCGCAACATCTGCCCAGAGTTCCACGTGAGTCCCACAGGACTCTGCTCGGCGGAGGAGATGGCTGGCAGAGCCGCTGACTTACTAGGGCAGGAGATCAAAAATAAAACCCCTGGTATTGTTGTCCATGCCTGTAATACCCACAGACACCATTCCAGAGAAGTTACCGTGTGCTGCGCACTTGAACAGGTTGTCCTGTTTATTTAGGAATAATTTACATACTGTAAAATGCACAGGTCCTCAGTATTCAGATCAATGCATTTGATAAGCATATACACTTGTGTAACCACCAGTCTAATGAAGATATAGCTCTTGTGCATCATCCACAACATTCCTTCGTGCCACTTTCTAGTCCGTTCCCTCCCACAAAGACAACCATTGTTTGATTTCTATCACCATAGATTCATCTCGTTTCTAGAATTTAGCATAAATGAAGTCATGCTGTGTGTTCTCTTGTGTCTGATTTCTTTTACTCAGCATAATGAGTTTCACCAATGTTGTTATGTATCAGTAATTTGTTCTTTTTATTGCCAAGTAACGTTCAGTTCTGTGTATATACCATAGTTTGCCTATCTTTCCACCTATTGTTGGACACGTGGGTCGTTTCTAGTTTCTGGCTCTTATGAATGAGACTGCTGTCAACGTTCTTGTGCAAGCCTTTTTGTGGACATAGGTTTCCATATCTCTTGGATAAATATCTATAAATTTAATTGCTGACTCGCGGGGTAGATGTATGTTTAACTTTGTAAGAAATTGGCTAACAGTTCCCCAGAGTGGCTGTACCGTTTAAATTCCTGTCAGCAGTGTATAAGGGTTCCTGTTGTTCTACAGCTTGGTATTATCAGTTGTTTTCATTTTAGTCATTTTAATGGATATCTACTGCTATCTCATTCTGGTGTTAATTTGCCTTTTCCTGATAAATAAAGACATCGAATATCTTTTCGTATATTTATTGTCCACTCATATATCTTCTTTCGTGAGTTTTCTGTTCAAATCTTTTGTCCATGTTTTCAGTGAGTTTGTCTTCTTGTTGAGTTGTAAGAGTTCTTGGTATTTTCTGGATGTAAGTCCTTTTCTGCTATATGTATTACAAATATTTTCTCCCAATCTGTGTCTTGCCTTTTTATTTTCTTAACAGTATCTTTTGATGAGCAGAGGTTTTTAATTCTGAAGTAGTCCAATTTATCGATTTTATCTTTTATGGTTAGTGCTTTCCATGTCCTGACAAAGAAATCTTTGTCTACCCCAAGATGACTAAGATATTCTCCTCTGCTTTCTTTTAGAAGAGTCATGGCTCTGGTTTTATATATTATATCTGTAATCTACCTCAAATTAACTTTTGTATGTGGACTGGTGTAGGGGCCGAGGCCCATTTTTCCACCCATGTGGATATCCAGTGGCTCCAGCACCATTGGTCAAAAAACCTTTCTTTTCTCACATTGAAATAGCTGGGCACCTCAGTCAATTACCATGGTATCATATTTAATCTTCACAACCCTGTGATGCATTTTCCCTATTTTACAGATTAGGAAACTGAAGCTCAGAAGGACGAGATGACTTCCCCAGTGTGACACAGTCTCTGGGATGAGGCATGTGATTCACACCCAGGTGTCCTGTGTATAAAGGTAACGCTTTTAGACATCATCATCTACAACCTCCATCCTCAGACACCCGCTCAAATCTCACTTCCCCCAGGAAGACTTCCCCAACAATTCCAACCTTCCTCTCTCACTCTTCTAAACTCCAACTGCACTCCGTTACCACGATGGTGGTTGCGCAGATGTGCATCATTTTCTAATTGATACCTATGCCATTCCCAAAACCTGTTCTCTTTCCAACATACTGCTCTGAAGCTAGCAGAAGCCAGGTCTTAAATTTGATTATGCCTCTGTATCACCAAGCACAATGCTGGGTACACAGTAGGTGCTCAATAAATACTTTTTCTCTGCGTGGAAAAAATAAGCATTCTTTTGAACAGTGGAGCCCTGTGCCCCCCTCATACGTTGTTCGAGGCACCTTGGCTTTTACGTTAGGTCCCCAGATCCCACCTCAGTTCCCCCCAGAAATGAAATATCGCTGCTCTCTCATGCAGAAGTTCAGAAGAGGATTTCCAAAGGCAACAGGGCAGACTCCTCATTGTCCCGATTCCCAAGTCTCCAGGTCGGTTTATGCCTCCAGTCGTTTGGGTAGCCAAGTGTTGCTACAGATTAGCAGAAGAACCATGGGGTTTTGAAACTAAAAGGAATTGATTTCAAGAAGTTATTACACTGCCAAATAATTCATGAGCAAAACTAAAGTTATTAACATTTTGATGAATGCAACAACTTTTCCCCACAACACAATGTTTCCTAAAGCTCACAGACAGTTTACTATTAAGAGAGATTTGGGATAGAAGTCTAACATTGGGCTTATTTTGCAAAATTTGTAGAATTTCAGTGGAAGAATTCTCCTATGTAGAACTTGGAAATTAAGGGAATAGACAATGAACAATTAAATAAAGGGAAAATTTGAAAGTAACAGTTAAATCCCCTTCAAAAATAGTTAAATCCCCAGAAAACCAAGACTTTGTCAAAAATGTGAAATGTGTATGTGCTACTAGGCAGAGAGGAATTACAGAAGAGACTGAAGGCTGAATCATGGGGCATTGTCAGACGAGGAGGCCTCTAAGGAGTCCCAGAGAAGTCATTTTGAAGAATTACAAAGGCCAATCTCACAGAAGATGTACAGTTATTGAGCTGAGCTGCAGGCCGCAGAGGCCCACACTGGGAGCTCAAAGGGCACCAACAAACAGCTAAGAAGCAGCGCCCTGCCAGGGCAGGGGTGTCTGGAAGTCAGAGAAGCCACGAGCCTGAGGCCCACGGAAGGAGTGATGCGGTTACTGAGACATTAAATTAGTTCTTCAAACCCACCTGTCCTTTAGAGGAGTTGATGGAGTGATTCCATCCCAAGGACACTGTCAACAGGAAGTCACTGGAGGGCCATGACAGAGCTGGAAGCCTCCAGGGAAGAGGTGGGGCAGTCTCTAGAGAAACACACAGTGACAAATCATGAGGACAGAAGGGCTGTGTCCAAGAATTCAGAAGGAACTAAAAAGCCAAATGGTAGCACTCATGACGAAGATATGAAATCCAGGTTGTAAAAAGAGAAACACTCCAGATGCAGAAGCCAATGAAAGGTTAAGCTTCAAAATCATGTCCACAGGCTCTGCAGGCCGCCCCTAACATCAGGACACAGTCAAACGTTTCCGTCTGCACCACGACGTGAAGTGAGGAATTCAGCAAATCTCTGGGAAACTAGGGACAAAGAATTCAAGCTTTTTAAAAAAGAACTGTCTGTTGCTTTCTTCACCTAAATTATTAGAATACATTTTCAGCTCTACCTTTAGAGCTCCGCAAATAGAATCTTGCAATTAAGGACAAAGCTCACCATTTCAGTAGCCCCAGAGGAAGTTAGATTGTTGAATCCAATCAGTTTATGCACATTTTTTCAAAAAGTCTCCTCAGGTCTTTGTAATCTCTTAGAATTCTCTGGAGAAAATAACAGCAACAGCAAGTCTCTCACCAGATACAAGGCAATTTGTTTAAAATATATGTGCATACACAGGGACGCAGCCACCCACACAAAAGGAAGGAAGCACAGATCATTCACAAACAGCCAGTACCCCACACAGAGTCAACGGCCACCGTGTATTAAGGGCGTGCCGTAGCAGGGCAGGCCCTATGCTGAAGCACTCACGTACGTGAATTTAATCCTCAAGAAAATTCTATGATAACAACATTGGCAACTTATGCAGCTATTTCATTTAGTTCTCAGATCAAGCCTTGGAGGGAGGCACTGCCATTACCCTATTTTACAGAGAAAGAAAGAATTTAGAGACATTACGTAACCTTCCTGTGGTCATAGGAGCTGTTGAGTGTGGACCAGGGAATCAGTCTGAGTATCTGATCCTATTGCTTGTGCCTTTAACTGCCAGACCCTCTCCGCATTTTACAGACGAGGGCGCTGAGCCCTTGGGAAGCTTAATAACATCAGAGAACACGCAGCCGGTGAGTGGCCACATCAGGACTTGAATGCCAGTCTTTCTAATTCCAAACTTTCATGCTCTTAAGCTTGATGTTATATTAAATTGACTTTCACACCCAACCTTTTATTTGAGGATTTCATAAAATATGAAATTGGAGAAACCCCAGGGCTTCAAACCAACACGAAAGCCCCGAGCTAAAGGGCTGCCTCAGAGACGCTGGACAGACGTCCGAGGGAGCCGCCCTGACCACACGCTTCCCACCACCCTGGAGGATGGAACCTTCAGCGTGCCACTGAGAGCACCACTCAGACGACAGCAAAGCCAGCCATGCGGGGCCATCTAACTCACACCTGCCAGGCAATGAGGGGGTAACTACACAGGATTTAAGGGAATCCACGTAAGGAATGTGGGGAAAGAGAGTCCATTGCTGTATGTTTTTATTGATAAATTAACTTAGAACTCACAATAAATAGGAGGAAGATGAGCACATCACAGAGAATAGCAGGCACCGGCTATTTGCAATTTAGCACCCTCTCCCCATGAATGGATTTCTATTCTGGGTGCTCTGCCTTCCCACAACCCAGGGGTGGGCATGTGACCCAGGCTAGACCAATGGAACACTCCCAGAAATTGAGTCTTCAGTAGAGAGATACAAAGGGACGTTTCTGGAATTGATTCATCCTGGCGGCCATGGCCTGGACACAGTGACGTTCTGTCCCTGCTACCGAGCTTCCCAGAGCTTCCACGGTCCCTTTTGTTCCGAAACAGCGTCCAGAAGCTTTCTCTCCAATTCTGTGAGCTGCTTCATATCGTCCGACACATTCCTCCTCTGCTTAAGTTATCTAGGGCTGCTTTCTGCAAACAAAAATCCTAAGTGAATCTCAAGTCGGCCTAAAGGAAGCTGCACTTGCCACTGGTGAGTCTCAGCGTCAGAATCCACTCCAGGAATCAAGAAGTGACTGACAGGAAAGAGCAAATGAGTGGAGGAATAGGGGTTGTTTTGAGAGACGAGAAGAGGGAATAGGCTCTGATTTTGTTGGGTTTCTGCATAGTTTTACACCCCTGATAATCCTCCGTCCTTTCCATGATTCACACCCTTCACAGTTACTCATCATTTAAACCCGTAGATTCATTGTCCTCCGGGAAGTAGCTCAGCTGTCTCGAGCCTGATGCTAATGAGGGCAGCACTTCTGACCTGACTTTTGTGGGCCAGTTACCTTAGTTCTGAGTCACCGACAAGCATGGCCCTGAAAGCTGATCAAAGCTCTTTTGACGTTTCGTAGGGCTGGAGTAATGAAGCTGATGGACAGCACTCATCATCGCCGCCCATTCAGGGTCAACTCGTATTTCCTAAGACCCTGCTCCATGCCAGGTAGTGCATTAGGCCCTTCACAGGCATTATCTCATTGGCCGTCAAGCAGGCACTTGTGACAAAGGGATCCAAGGGTATTACAAAGGAATGACATAACCACATTGAAAGGGTGAGGAAGGAAGGAACTGAGCTAAGGAACTTTGGAAAACAGTCTTTGACTGGATACTACAAGGCTAAAGACAGAAAGAACGTACGTAAACATTGGACTCTAGCTGGTAATTTGTTCCTCACGGGAGTGTTGGGTTAGTAATTATGGAACTACTTGATGTGTATGCCAGTGTTGAACACAGAAGAAAATATATCGCAGGTAATGAGAACCAAGTTTCTTATTGCTAGAGAAATAAGTTACAAATAAGGCAAGAGAGAGGCTGGACTGAACCCTTTGGTGCTTGATGGGAGTGGGAGGTAGCAGTGTGAATTTATGGTTATTATTTTTATTGTGGTAAAATATACATAACATAAAAAGTTACCATTTTAAGTGCGCAAAGTAGCAGCATTAAGCATATTCACACTGTTGTGCACCATCACCGCTATCCATCTCCAGAACTTTTTCATCATCCCAGACTGAAGCTTTGTGCCCATTAAACACTGACTCTTCATTGTCTCATTGTTCTTTTATTGTCCAGTCTTTGGCTTTGGTATCAAGGCTCATGGTTATTTTAGATAGATAGAGATAAGTGATAGACAGATGGATGAGAGATGATAGATAGACAGATAATAGATATAAATGATAGACAGATATAAATGATAGATGATAGAGATAAATGATAGATAGATAGAGAGATAGACATATGGATGTACGTGTTTGCATAGATTAATATACACACACGTGTGTCCTGGCTCAGCCTGGCTCCCGAGAGAGCCTAAAAGTCGTAGGAACCCAGCGGCACTGAGCACCTAGCACCTGATCTTGGTTTCTAACACCACGCTCCAATGAAAGGAAGCAGGGCTCCTTGGAGAAGTGGCTGATTCCAGGGCTGGAGCAGGGAAAATACAAGATGAACTTGGAGCATCTCACAATGGCAGGAAGTAAAAGAGTGATTAAAAAAGAAGATAAGGGCGTGTTAAAAGGCACAGGAGCCAACCCGGAAGAGCTCCCAACGGTTAAAGCTGGAAGAACTTGAGCAACAAAATCACGGCAACGGTACTGGATTATAACCCAAAAATTACCCCGAGTCCATAGTGAGATACAGAAATGACTCAGCGAATAAATAAATGAATAATAAATAGACGGGAGAGAAGGGACAACACTCCCTTACAGAAGAATTCTAATTAATAAACGTAGAAGGGGACCAGCCCGATGGCATAGTGGTTAAGTTCGTGCGCTCCACTTTGGTGGCCCAGGGTTTGCAGGTTTGGATCCCAGGTATGGACATGGCACCACTCATCAAGCCATGCATCCTACACAAAATAGAGGAAGACTGGCACAGATGTTAGCTCAGCAACAGTCTTCCTCAAGCAAAAGGGGAAGATTGTCAACCGATGTTAGCTCAGGGCCAATTTTCCTCACAAAAAAATTTAAAAAATAAATGTAGAGGGATGGGAGAAATAGAAAATCACCATTAGAACACCACAGTAGTAACTGTTGGAGGCACATCCACTGATAAATGTTAAAATTGGTGAGTGAAAATTTAGGGAAAAACTAGGTATTTCCATAATCTCAGACTATCTTCCTCAAAATAAATATTTATTAGTTTCAAAGGTAAAAATGGTCATTTTCCAGGAGAGATACCACCTCTGTGAAGTGACCCAGGCTAACATCACTAGTGATGTCATTATGATATCATGTACCCCTGATATGATCCACTGGAAGGGCACAGCACCTCTGTGGTATTCCTCCCAGAATCCATAACTCTAGTCTAATCACGAGAAAGTATCAGACAAACCCAAATTGAGGGACAGTGTACAAAGGACCTGATCAGCATTCTTCAAAACTGTCGAGTCGTGATAAACAAGGAAAGACTGAGGAGCTGCCACAGAGCAGAGGAGATGAAGGACATGATGCTAATGATGATGTATGCATCTTGGACAGGATTCTGGGGCAGAAAAAGTAGAATAACTGGGAAAATCCTAATATCGTCTGTAGTTTATTTAATAGTATTGTGCCAATGTTCACTTATTAGTTTTCATAATTATACTATACTTACGAAAGATTTTAACGTTAGGGAAAGCTTGATAAAGGGTATATGGAAAGCCTCTGTACTATTTTCGCAATTTCCCAGGAAGTCTAAAATTATCTCAAAATAAAAAGGTTTTTAAATACCTGAAAGAAAATAAAAGCACACCGTAAATACTTTGAGAGTCCTGAAACATCAGCTTTCTGGGCAAAGAAGGCACATTCTCATTTTTCCTGAATTAATCACTCATAGTAGGAGCTCACGGTCTCTGCCAGCCTGGGACTAAAGGCCTTCAGGGCAACGGGTCAGGCAGGTATCTAGGAAGCTCTGCGGCACCGCGCTGAGGCAGGTCAGAATTTGAATTTGGGGAATTTCCTGGGGGGGAAGTTGTTTCACACCTCTGATATGCAAAAATATCTTCCCAGGATTGTTGTGAATGTTAGATGAAGTCATGCTTAAGAAAGCACTTTATCCCATAGTAGGTATTCAACAAACAGCCTTTCTTTCCTTTTCTCTTGTTTTAAACCTTTTAGAATATAACGAAAGGAAAACAAGATGTGGTTCCTCTTACGTGGAGGCTTTATCATCTAGATTGGGACAAATGTACACATGTGGAATAATCACCAAAGAACAGCTTCACACTCTGATATAATCAAGCACCGAGTTCAGTTGGAGAGGGGGCCAGTGCATGCCAGAGCACGACCCACACAAAAGTAGAGATGGGAGAAATGTGCACTAGTATCCCCAGAGTGGTGGTATGCACCTGAGCGTAGTGCGCATGGATGAAGAAAGGATGGGGCTGAAGATAGGAGGGCGTCTGGGTGGAGACTGGGTGCTTCCACCTTGCAGGTAGAAGCAGCCCGGCAGCAGACACACTAGTTCGGAGCACAGGATGAACGTAGGGGAACAGCAAAACCACACCGACTCACTAGGGAATGGAGCAGAACTCTGGAGAGCTGGAAAGGCAGGCTGCGGCGTTCTGGGTGCCAGAGGCAAGAGCACTGCGGCTGGTCCTCGAGTACAAGCAGGACTCAAGGGAAGCAGAGAGTGTGTTGGCATGGACTGTACTTGGTAGCCACAGAAGCGTTTCAAGTAGACGAGTCGGGTGACCATAGCATGGTATATCCGGCAGGGCTCTGCTGCAGGAAATCAAAACCACTTTGGCCATTTTAAGTGGAAAGAGAATTAAGTGCCTATCAAATCATTGAAAGGGCTGGAGGGTTGAGCGCTAGGACGTTCTATTAGAGAGACTGTAAATTGGTGAAGACTTTTTGGAAAGTTCTTGAATGGCACCTATCAAAACTGTAAATGTATATAATATTTGATCCAAGAATTCCATTCTAGAAAAAAATCAATTCTAGAAAAACATTCACATATGAACATAAAGATAAATATACAAGGTTGTTCATGGGAGCATTTTTTTCTACCAGTGAAAATTTAGAAACTCCTAAATGGAAGAGGTTAAATGAAGTATGATGTGGAATATTATATACTCAGTAAAAGAATATACTGAGCCTTTATGTAAAGATCTCCCAGAAGAACTGTTAATTGAAAAAACAGGTCACAAAGCAAAACCCATAGGATGTCCTATTTATGTGTTTTACAAATGTATGGACGGAATGAATGCAAAGCGGTGTTCACAGCCCTTGCCGTGTGGGGTAGGAGGCAGGAGGGATGGGCGTGTGCTGGAGGCGGCTGTCGTGTTTCCCAGTGTTCCTTCATGGTTTGAACCTTTTATGGGGAGCACGCATTCACGTGCTACTTGTGTGGTAAAAACATCAGTAACTGGTCACCTCCTCCAAACTTCTCCCAGAGATGCAATAAAGAAAAGAAGCCTGGCCTTAATTCAGATCATGACAGGGGTGGGTGACATTCCTCTCCCGTAAGAAATGAACTGCTGTGCATCAAAAATGATGACTGGGGACAGGCCCCACAGCCTGGTGGTGAAGTTCGGCATACTCCACTTCGGTGGCCCAGGTTCAGTTCCCAGACATGACCCTATACCACTCATCAGTGGCCATGCTATGATGGTGACCCACATACAAAATAAAGGAAGATTGGCACAGATGTTAGCTCAGAGCAAATCTTCCTTAGCAAAAAAAAAAAAAAAAAAAGATGACCCAAGTAGAGTGCCAACAGCGTTTCTCCTGGTTTGCTCTAGTGGATGGGGTGGGAGGGCAATGCTGTTAATTTCCCTTTGTGGGCCAGCTAGGTTAGCAGGTTATACCAAAGGGGATATATTGAAAGCCTAGGGGCACTCTTGGAATCAATTGGAAGACTAAAGATCTAGGTTTGGGAAACAGGCAGAAAAAGGGAAGGCAGGCAGCCCAGGAACACAGACATGCTCCCCTCCAGGCAAGGTGTTGTCAGGTCATCTCCAGCAGGGCCAGCGCCACCCAGCTCTGCCTGCCACAACTTAGCTCCAGCAGACCGTGCATGCTTGCGTCACTCTCTGAAAATTCCAAGTCCTGGTAGAAGTGTCTTATTCACCAAGCAAACAAGGAGTAAGGAATAAAGAGTGTCTGTCCCTCTCCTTGGTTGTATTGTGGGCATCTGGGCCCTGCCCCTCTCCAAGACCCCTACAAGGAGAGAGTTGTCTCCAGCAAGAAGGATGCTCTGACACTGAGAAGGCCAACGGTGATGAATGGACTACACCGCACTTAGGTATTTCAACTGCAGACCCTGCCTGACTGTTAAACAGACGCTCCACCTGCCTGTCCGGTGGCCCAGGTCTAGAAAATTCATTTGCTTCTGATTTTCAAGCACTTCAAGTTAGCTTAGCACTTTACAAACCACCTGAGGAAGGAAGGCCCCACGGAGAAGAGGCAGACTCGCTTCTGAGGAGGGCGTCATAGCAGCATCCGTGAGACCAGCATTTATGGAGCTGAGGAGCAGAGGAGGCGACTGACGGCCCGGCCCACAGCCTCCCCTGAAGCCATGTGCCCCATTTCAGGTGCCCCACTGCATCAGGAAATGAAGCAAATGATTGGGAAGCGTCTAGACTGGCTGGCTGGGGGGCTGGGGGTGTATTCACCGCCTTCAGCGGGCTGCTAGCTTATATTCCAGAAAGGAGTTATTGAGCCTAGACCAGGGAGACGAGAAGGCAAATGCAACTGAGGTTCATCAAACTCGTGGAGCATACGCTGGAAAGTGCCTCAGCGGCCCACTCCTCAGCCTTGTCCCATAAATAACACAAGGACAAAGGGGTAAGGACATGAAATCGGAGACTAGGAACAAAAGCTCTCACACAGCGAGTCGAGTCGTTCGGATGCGGAGAGCCCCTGCAGCCGGCCGTCAGTGCCGGGGTGCCCGGGACGGCAGCGTCTCTGCAGAGGCCCATTTCCTTCTAACGTTTTTTTATCATTTTAGGCATTTGCAGGTATATGGTATCGGCACACCTTGATCTGGGATGCCATTACAGGTTTATGGGAAAAGGAAGGGCTGGGAGGTGATTGCCACGTGGGACAGCAGTTCACAGACGCCACAATCACTCCTGCAGCTCACCCCAGGCTCTCCGCACAGGACCCTCGTCACTTTGGCAGAGGAAATATGCGAACTTCTCCCCTCTGGGAAATCTCCGGGCAGATGTGGACATGAGCAAAGAGGAGTCGCAAGGCTTGGTCACTTCTTGGCAGACATCAGAGTGTCTGCTTGCTGACGGCTGAGGAACACGCATATGCCGTTTCCAGCCTCTGGAAACTGAGGGTTGGGTAGGGAGCTCCAGACTCTAACCCATACCCGCCCACCAGGAGCCCTTTGCCTAAAACGGCTTCCCCTTTCCATCCAGTAGACCAGCAGCTCAAACAAGAGGGGGTGGGTGAGACCATACAATTACCTAGGAATGCACTGTTTGCTGAATTTTTGTCTCAAAGGCCAGGAAAAGCGAATGGGACTGTAGTGGTCTCTCTCTGACCGTTCTCATGGCTGTGGCTCACGTCACTCTTGGTCGAAATGAAGGAACAGGAACAGCCTCTGAGATAATAACTGCAGAGAAAGCAGTATTTGGGTGGCAAACAGGGCCAAGAAGAAGCTGGGGGACATGGCCGAGAGGAAAGGAGCCAGGACAAGAGATCAGGCTAAATAGGAGCCGAACGAACCCTCGCCTGATCTGGAGACGCAAGTGGCCCATTGGCGTCCTCACAAAGAATTGCTTCAATTTAAATGTTTGTAAGGAACGAAAGACACAAGCACCCAGACGCCATAATTTAAGACAAAGCTGAGAGGCTGGTTGTCCTACAGAAAACTAGACAGTGCATCGCTTTGATTATCCGCTCATGTGCCTCTGTTTTCACATAAAATCTAGTGTCCATTTCAAAAGGGGAAATGTATTTATGTCCGCTAGCCCATTGTTATGGAAGCTATTTGTATCCGTTAGAAACGAGGACTGCTGCAAATAACAGAAAACCTGACTCCAAGGGGCTTAAATAGAGAGGGATTTATTGGTCTTATGCAAACAGCAGTCTAGCCACAGCTCAGAAACTCAACGCTGGCATCAGCATTCTGGGTTTTCTTTCTGCTCCACAAGCCTTTTATTTTAGGCCTCTATCTTCATACTTGTTGCCTTGTGGTTCCAAAATAGCTGCTATACCTTCAGTCATCACATCTACATCCAGGCAGGAAGAAGAGAAAGAAACAAAAAGAGGAAGAGTGTTTATCCAGAAAGCAAGTGTTTTTCCAAAATCCCTTAGAAGCATTCTGTTTACAACCCAGTGACCAGAATGGTGTCTCACGGCCATTCTTAGCTGCAAGGGAGCCTGAGAAGTGTGCCCTTTTTGCTGGACATATTGCCAAGCCCTAACAGAGTCATCATTCTACTGAAAGTGAAAATATATGTTGGATAGGCAACCAGCAGGCCACCACCACAGCTGGGCTCATTGCACTGTGCACGACCACAAGTGCCAGGCCAGAGAGCAAGCAAGCCTGTGGTTCAGCGCAGGTGCTGTTGTCTGCTGAGTTCCCACGCTGTGTGAAGAACACTGGCATTTCATATTAATGGACAAACACATAATGCTGGTAAGGGTGTATGTGGTTTAGTCCTCTCAGTAGCTCAGTTTCCACGTCTGCAATGTGGCTCTGAGCAGAGTTGGAATCATCTGGTGGGCAGAAGGGGTAAATAGCCTTCATAACATGTGGAACTTGTATCTGATTCCGTTTTCTCCTCAGCTGCCTAGAGTCTGCCACTTCTGATTATTTGTTCCCATAATTACCCAATTTCCAATCCCATTAAAAGCCCCTAAGCTGCATAGGCAAAGCCCGCCTCTGCGGTTGTCGCTGTTAAGTCAACGGGGCCATGGGTCAGTGGATCCTCAGTGATGCTGTCAGAATTCCTTCCTCCGAGACCGGCTGCCAGCCCTGGGCATTTGCAGGCGGAGGTGGAGGGAAGGGATGAAAGTGAGGGGAGGTGAGGGAGGGGCTCAGAGGGAGAAGCTGCTCCTGCATCCCGCCTGAGCCCTTGGTTCACGCCCAGCTCCGCCTCAGTGAGGCTCTTGGGCTTCCTGGTGACACGGGGCTGGGAACGCTGCTCAGGTGGGACCTGCCTCGGAGGATCAGAGTCCTCTCCATCACGGTCCCTCACTGAGGCTTTGCATCTTGGGTCCACGCCTCCGGAAGACAATCACCCCGGATGGGAAGTCGTGGGCTGCCTCTGCACGCAGCCTCCTCCAGAGAGGAGCCTCTTGAGTGCACCGCCATTCTGCAGAGGTGACCTCGCCCACTGGCCACTGCAGGTGCTCATGGGGATATGAAGCCACATACTATCCCAGGGAGTTCCTGACCACAGGACTATGTCACGGATCTGAAACTCTCTTGCCAGTTAGTCTTTCTCTACCTCCAACCCTTGATATAGGCTCTAAGATCACCCTCATTCATCACAGGTCACGTCCAGCATCACTCTCTCAGAGAGGCCTTGCCCAGCTGCCTTCCCTAATGCACTTGGTGGTCCTCACTCCCTGCCCTTTGCTCACAGGGCTTCTGTTCCACATACATTGCTTACACTAAAAGCCCCGCGCAGCCACGTACTCTGCCAGTCCCCTCTCCTCTGCTCAGAGCAGCACCTGGCATATAGGAAATAATATCCATGAATGTCAGCCCAATACTTTTTAAGTAAACATTTATTGAGTATCACTAGGTACAATCCTAAATGTTTTACACGTATTAATTCATTTAAACTTCACAGTAACCCTATGAGGTCAATGCTGCCATCCCGTTTTTCAGATGAGAAAACTGAGACTCAGAGAAGTTAAGACTGCACAGTAAACGGCAGAGCTGGGATTCAAAGCCGAAGGCTGCAGAGCCGTGATGGTGGCCACCGGTCTGTTCTGCCTCCACATAGTAGAAGCTTCCACAGCATGGTGGGTTGGGCGGTGGCAGTGCCCATCTGCTGTTCCTGACACGTTAACCCGGGGACCCCATTCACTTCCCCAGTTATCCTCCTTCTTAATCTTTTTCTCCTTCTCAGTCACGGCTTTAAGTGACCCCAGATCTCCTTTAACACTTCGCTAACTGGGCACGAAGGAGGCACTGGTAAATTTTTATCTAAAACTGTATTAAAGTCCTCAAGTGCTTGGGAGAGTCCTAGTTTGTTGGAAATAACCTACGTTTTAAAGCCAACTGTGAAAATCCTTTTTGCTCGAGGAGCTTCAGGCACGGCAGCTGTAATTTATTGAGCACCTACTTCATGCCAGTGGGGTGCCAGATGCTTTTCATACATCATTTCTGTTCCTTTCAACAATCCTTTAACACAGGCAACATTTTCCCATTTGGAGTTGAGGAACAGAGCCTTGAGGAGTTTCAGTGAGTTGTCTGAAGTCGTGTCGTAAGGAGTCAGCAGAGGATCGGGATTCCCGTTCACTAGCGTTCACCGCTTTGGAAATGAAATGAACTCGGTGCCTTCCCAGGCCTGAAGCCCTCACGGGTGAACGTGCAGAGCAGCACACATTCACCCACGGTCTCAGGAAGATGGAAATCCACAGGCGTCATGTGACCCATGAGAGAGCGGAGCAAACAGAACTTCTCCATCCAAGGAGAGACGGTGCAACGCTCCTCCAACAGTCATGCCAAGAGGAAAGCATTTCTCAAACTGCCACAGGGCCAGCTCACGAACCGTACGAGGAAAGGAGCCTCGTGACTCAGCCATCGCATTGCAGGTGCCCAGCTTCTCCCGGAGTGAGCCCCCTTATTCACAGCCCCTTTCTGCAAAGGCTTTTAGCTCTATTCCAAAGATCAAACCCACCTTTAAAGGACAAAGATTGGCCCATCTTTGGAGATGATGACGAGGCGGTTGTTATCTCCATTTCATAAGGCTCAGAGTTTGAGTAAATTGCCTGAGGTCGTTTATTTTGTCATCCATGGAGCCCAGACTTGAACCGTTATCTTATGACACTAAACCTTGTGTTTTTCCTCCATTTCTAAGAGGAACTTCATTGTCCAGCACAGAATACAGAAGCTAAAGAGGAGGAAGAGAGAACGTATTATGGGCATTGGCAGCGTCCTTAGAATAAGCCCATCTTGGCTCAGGTTTTGACTTTGGGGACATCACCCCTGCATGTGTTACAAAGCCATTGATTTCCATCATAGTCACAGCTCATGAGATTTTAATATGTGAAGACCTGTTGGCTCTTGTCCTCCATGAGAAAACATCCTTAGGCTCTCTCCAGAGAAAGTATTCCCCTGGACATGGGGGCTTAGAGATTTCTGGAATTTCTGCTCATTTCCTCAGTCAAGCAAATGACAGGATTGAAAGACCTTCTGAATCCCTTAGATGACAGGCCACCTGTCATGCTGGGCTCTAGAGTCAGCCAGACCTGAGTCCAACTCCCATCTCTGCCACCCACCAGGTGAATAACTTCACTTTCTCCCACCAATAAAATGGAGTTAACTGGGGCATCCCTCAGGGGTGGGCGTGAGGACTGGATGACCCCATGGATGCCAAGCCTTGAGCACAGTGCTGGCACTGAACAAGCTCGGCTATTATTTCCATCCCTTCCAGCTAGAAGTAGATGCTCCCAGAGGAGCCAGTGCCTCCCAGCTGTGGGGAGCGAACAGGGCAGGGGAGGCAAAAACTGCTCTTCCTTCACAGGTCAGCAGGACGTGGCCTAAAGGGACTCTGACTTCAGATTGAACCAAAGTGGCTCCCTGCGTGAATTCCACAAAGTGCATCAGCTGGAGAGTGTCCTCGCCTCCCGCCACAGCACCCGGGGGCAGCGCTGGCTGGGACCCCATCACTCACACGGAGAAGAGCCCGCCGAAGGAAAATACCCCGGAGCAGCTTGTTTGCAAAGCAACCGTCCAGACTCAAAGTACACTTTTCTGATAAAAATGCACGAAAATACTGTTTTTCTTTGTTTATACCATTTCTAGCAACGAAACGTTGTCTAAGAGGCACATTACCATAACTGCCGTCACCCTCTGTGCGAATAACCTGCTTCTTGCACAAAATATAATTATTCCTGCTCTCCAGGCTTTTAGCCAAAGATTAACTTGTAGCAATTTAAAAGGTCAAAGCTGAGATCAAACTGCGTGCATTTTAATCTCCAAAAAAATGTAAATTGGGCCAAAATTTCAAAAATAACAAGCCCTGCGGGTAGCCTATATATTCACGAAAAGTTTCTCGTGACACATGAGCTGGTCTTTGGATACCAGCCTTGCTTCTGAGCCACGGACGTCCCTCTGACGGGGTCTTCGCCTGGCACATGGACTGTGGACGCTTTATCGAGGAGGAACAGGCAGACAGGCCAGGCGTCTCAGCTCCACACGGCCCCGAGGCTGGAATGAGGGTCGTCTGCCACGTGGTGGCCGCGGTGACTCATTCAGTCAAATCTTGGAAATAAATGTCTTGGTGTGTTTGCATTGATTGTCCTTATTTTCACTGACAGAAATTGTATCTGCTAACTCCAGCTCTGAGTGGGGGGGGTGGACTTGGGGATATAAATTCCAGCGATGGACACCATAAACCATCCTGAGAACAATGAGCTCCACTTTGCACAGAAACAAGATGCATTCCTTTCCACATGGCTGTTCTTCAACAAGAAATAATGAAGGCAAACAGAGCTGAAATGTGCTGGGCAATTCTTAATGACATTGTAATAGTTTAAATGAGGAGCAAAGGGCCTCTTGGGGTGCGGTGTTGCATCAACGTTGCCCTTTTGTGATATTAATTGGGGTGGGGGGATGAGCTAGGACAGAGATGTCAGCTGGCAGACCTCCATCCTGGCTGCACAGTGAGGTGGGGGTGCACAGCCTCCCTGGGCCCTCAGAAGCGGCAGCCAGCCCCAGAATGTTCTAGTAGAGCGAACCCTGTCTG
Organism: Equus asinus; assembly: GCF_041296235.1. Classification (NCBI taxonomy): domain Eukaryota; kingdom Metazoa; phylum Chordata; class Mammalia; order Perissodactyla; family Equidae; genus Equus; species Equus asinus. Next base: position 88,636,258 of record NC_091810.1, on the reverse strand, counting down.
CACCCCACATTAGAAATGACTTATAGTGGGAAGTGCTCTCCACACACAGAGGACAGCTTGCTGGCCTGGACGCTGCCACTGCTTAATTTATGCAAAGTTCAGCGAGGGAAGAAGGCTTGAAAGTAAGAAAGAGGCAAATGATTCTTCACTTGCCACCAAAATCCATCTTTTCTAATCTCTAGAGAGAGGGTTAGCGTAGTAGTGAAATTCCAGCAGACAGACAGCTCCGGGGGCGTGTGGATTTACAATTTAGAGACATTCTCCACACCACAGCCTGCCAGCAAAGGAGGCTCCTGGACTCGTTTCTTCCTGGTAAAGTGGATAGCTCCATGAACACATGGCCGGGAGCTGCAGGCCTGTTGTAAGACAGATTTCACCAGTCCTGGCCTAAACCCTGGGACACACACATGACCAAAACAGACCAGGTCCCTGCTCTCAAGGGGCTCCATTCTAGCCCCAGGTGTCAAGTAAACAAATGAACCCACAAAATAATATCAGATAATAATATGAAGAAAATAAAACTGGGGGACAGGCAAGAGAGTGCCCATGTGGTCAGAGAAGCCTCTCTGCAGAGGGTAGATTTAAGTGGAAACCTGAATGGCAAGAGGAGAACAGACATGCAAAGATCCCCAGAAATAGCATGCCAGGCAGAGGGTTCAGCAAGTGCAAAGGCCCTGAGGTGAGTCTGCCATGTTCCCTTCCTTTCACCATCAAAGCAGATCCACATTATGTCAGATCTTCTTACTGCAGCATTTTTTTTTTTTTTTTTTTTTTTTTGCTGAGAAAGATTTGCCCTGAGCTAAAATCTGTTGCCAATCTTCCTCTCCTAGCTTGAGGAAGATTCACCCTGAGCTAACATCTGTACCAATCCTTCTCTATTTTTTTGTATGTGGGTTGCCGCCACAGCATGGCTGCTGACAAGTGGTGTGGGTCCACGCCTGGGAACCAAACCCGGGCTGCTGAAGTGGAGCATGCTGAACTTAACCACTAGGCCATGGGGCCAGCCCCACTGCAGCACTTCTTGAACAGATGGGCCCAGCTCTCCAGGGTAGAATATGGGTGTGTTTCTCATACAGAAAATCATCACCTATTGAAGATGTGATTGTAGTGCTAGGTGATCATAAGGGCACAGAATTCCAAGAAAGTAGGAAAATATGAGTGCTGTTTCTACATGCAAGGACTAGTCCATAGAACCCCTCTGAACCTTCTAGGGCAATTACCAATAGCAACGACATATGGAATCAAAGCTGGGGGTGTGGGGGTCCCAAGAAGGTGTTTGACCAACACCAGGTTGTTAGGTTTTTCACAGGGACAACATGCTCTGTCCCACGTTGGCTGATCCGGGTCAGTCACGAGTTTTCCTCTGCCCCACACTTCTCGTGACGGCAACAATACCAGCCCTTGGTGGGAATCTACAAAGGGGAATTAGGTTCAGCACGATCACTTGGGGCGGCAGGAGCCAACAGGAGGGCGAGTGCCTGGGCTGGGGTGAGAGAAGTTGACCTTCTCTGCACCAGGAGCTCTGGATGAAGAAATGATGCCCCCAAGTACCTTTGAAATGGTATCAGACGGGGTCCCAAGAGGAGGGTGGAAGACTTGAATGGATCTTATCTTTTCAGAATACAATTCTAAGGGAAGAACTACTCATAAGAAGAGTTTTTGTGTTGAAACAGTCCCTTGAGGTACACAGGGAGTAACGCAGATGCGTGGATGTCCTCCTAGGCCTGCTGGGGACGTCCTTCTCTGTGGAAGGACAGCGCCATTGTCAAGTCTGGTGTACATCCTGCTCAGATGTCTCTCTTGAACAGCAGCTGCTTTTGCAATGACAACCCAGGTTGGATCATGTCAGGAACTGCTCATCTTTTGGGCAACCGACTCTGGGCAACAGCAACAACCAAACAATGCGTTTTTATGAGAAGAATATATAGAATTCCTCCTAACTTCTCTCTTGAAATCTCGCACTTTTCCTTCTTAATCTATCATTTGCCGCTCAATGCATCAAATACAATGTAGAAAAGTCTTTGACTTTCTAGATGAGAAGAATTAGATGTTTGGATTTATACGATTGCAATAACTGCACTACCCAAGTGGGAAATCGTTGGCTAAATCAATATGATTGAATCGTGTTCCAAGGATTTCCTCACTGCACTCCTGTTTGATGTATAGAGTGAATTTGATGAGGAATCCATAGAAAATGAAATAGAGACGTCCTTCACCACCACAGGATAGATTAGCTTTTGCACTCGGAGATTTGGCCTTGGAGTTCATAAATTGCCTGTTGACTATGCATGTAGCCCTGTGATATCCTTCAGGGGCTTGGGTGTCCCAGAGTACCAGCTATGCTGAAATTTGATAAGATTCAACCACCTTGGCAAATGCACTACAAACTGGGAAATTTAATTTCTAATTAAAGCTGTACCTACACAACAGCACAATTGTTTTAAAAATGAAAAATGTAGCTAGTTCATTAGGATTAACAATGCCAAACAACTAGTCAAGCTGACTTTTGCTCCACTAAATTGATCAGCAACTTGTGCAAATGGGCTGAGTTAATCAGTTGGTAAGGAATTAAATAGTCTACTCATACCAAAACATGCAAGTATCTAGTCAGAGTTAGGTTATCCATAGTCTGTTCTCTTCTCGACTACAGTAGCAATAAATTTTGGTGCTCATGGGTAAATAGATGAGTTGTTAGAACAGTAAATATTCAATAAATATTTGCTGAAACACAGTAAATAAAAATAAATATACACACTGATATTTCTAGAACTGTCAGAACAATAGCTTACATCCTGACACTTCACAGGCCATCAAAACAAGTTGACAATGGAGAAGTAACTGAGTGGGAAAGAACGAAGAATGGCAACACACAACGGAGGCCCTCAGAGAGAGGCTGACCATTGTCAGCACCCAGGTCTTAATTTCTAACCACCATTCTCCAATGAAAGAAGTCATCGCTGCTTGGAGAAATGGCTGATTCCAGAACAGAGAAGGAAAAGCAAAAGATGAACCAGGACCATCTTATGTTGCCAAAAAGTAAGAGATGCTCAAAAAATGATGGGAATATGTCAAAATGATACAAGAACCGATTGGCCAAATCTGGGACTATTTCAGCAATGAAATGAATAGATAGCAATAGATAATTGCCCATAGAATAAAATAAAATCCATGAATCCATACTGATATAAATAAATAATTGAATAAACAAATAAATGAGACAGAAGGGAAAGCTCTTTCTTGCAATATAACTCTAATCGATAAATGTAGAAGGAATGAGAGAAACAGAGAATTACCATTTGACAAATGCCACAGTAATAATTGTTGCAGGCCAAATTACCAATGGGTGCTAAAATTAATGGGCACAAGTGGGAGAAACAAGGTATTTACGTGGCCTCAGAGTATCTCCCCATTAAATACTTATTAATTACGAAGGGGAAAACAGTAACTTTCCTATGGAAAAACTTGTCAGACATCCCCTTACCCAAGTTATCAAAGTTAATATCATTAGTTATGGAACAAACGAGTCTCCCGTGCTTCCTGATACGTTGCACAAGAAGGACACAAGATCACTTTTGTGGTGTTCTTGTCAAACAGGCATAACCTGAATTTAATCATCGTGATACCTGGACAAACCCTAATTAAGGGGCACTCCACAAAATAACTGGCCAGTACTCTGCAAAAATGTCAAGGTCATTAAAGACAGAAACAGGAGCAAGCTGTCACAAATTAAAGGAAACTAAGGAGACGCAACAACTAAACGTGACATATTATCCTGGATTCGATTCTGGAACAGAAAAGGGGTTAGACGGACACCTGGAGAAACGTGAATAAGGTCTCTAGGTTCTACAACAGTATTGCATAGACATTAATTTTCTGATTTTTACAACTTTACTGTGGCTGCGTGAGATGTTAGCATTTGGGGAATCTGGGCGAAGAGGATATGAAAATTCTTTGCAGTATTCCTGCAACATTTTGTTAGTCTGAAACAATTTTAAAATTAAGCATTAAAAAATAAAGCAAATGTTTACAATGTTTCTGGTTGGGGCCGTGGCTGGAGTTGGCAAGTAGCAGGTGGCCTCTTATTGGAACCAGCTTTGTAGGGACTGGAGGGTATGGTCTGTCTGAGAGCTGGGAAGTCATCCACCAACAGGGGGCAGCAGTGACCTGACAGCGCAAGGGTTTAGATAACGCCTGAACCCAGCACTACCCTGTTAACCTAACCCATACCTCTGGCCACACTTACCTATTTATACCCACAGATGCTTCAGACCCCATCCTGCTTCCAACTGACCTCAAAATGGAGAAGGAATTTCTTAATGGGGCTTAGGACAAGTTACTTCATCTCCTGGTTCTTCATCTATAAAGTGGGGCCCTAACCGCAGTTAAGTCATAGGGCTGTTGTGAGAATGACACGACACAACATGAGAACTGAGGTTGGTGTGTGGCACAGAGAAAGCTCTTCATAAATGTCAGCTGCTCTAATCATCATCTTCCTCATTATTACTATTATTATTTTGCTTCCAGAGCCCTAGAGACTGCCTCCCTAGAGCCTCGTTCCATGGGAGCAGGCCCTCTGTTGGGCTTGGTCACCGCTGTACCCCAGCACTTCACACAGTCCCTCCGCGGAGCAGGCACTCAGTAGACGTGCTATTCAAATGGAAGGAAAGAACACTTGGACCCAGCTTTCCTCGCCAATTATTTTGAACAGAAATATAGCCGCTATGATAGGGACCCAAATAAGCAGTAAATGAAATAAGACAGAAGTTTATTTTTCCCCCCACAGAACCATTTGCGCACAAGCAGTCCATGCCTGCAAGACGCCTCCAGGAACAGGCCCCCAGATCCTCTCCTGGGGCAGAGCCATCCCCAGAAAGCTCATGACCTCTTCCACATTTCAGCCTGCAGGAAGCAGGAAGGGCAAAGAAGAAGGACACATTGTTCGAGGGGGCAGCCAAGAGGATATACACATCACTTCTGTTTCCTTCTCACTGGACAAGTTAGACACGGGCCACATGCATTTGCAAGGGAGGCTGGGAAATGTAGTCTTTATCCTGGGCCGCCATGTGCCTGGCTCAGTTTGGCAATTCTGTTGCTATCGATGAAGAGGATAATGCTACTGGGAAGCTGCCAGTCGTCCAGCCAATCTCTCCAGCTTTATCCCTCACTTTCTGTAGGCCAGCTCTAGGGCAGGACTTACACCCGCTGCTCCCTCTGCCTGGTGCCCTAACCTGGCTTCAACCCCACCCCTTTAGAGGATTTCCATCTCACCTTTCAGACCCCTGAAGAGACGTCACTTCCTCTTGGAAGACTGCTAGCACACCCCCACCCGCCTCCAACCACCCTGGAGGGATTAGCTCCTTCCCTGAACTTCCCCTACAGTGGCACTTGTCACACTGCATCTAAACTCTTTATTGTCTGTTTCTCCTATTACAATGTACACTCCAACAGGTCAGAGAATATGTCTGTCTGGGTCCCTTGCACGTGCCAATGCTTTGAATTTCTGCTAAATTATTTTTTTAGTTTTATAAAATATTTTAATATCATTTATAAAAATAATTGGAATGATTATAAATAAGAAATCTACCATCTGATCAATTTACTCCCATCTCTGCATAGTTTCTTGACTTCCTAAAATGCAATGTATTATGATTGACAAGAAAATTCATCTTTTAAAAGAGTTGCTAAAACTTCATCTTCTCAGACAAACATTTCTAAGTTCAATCTATCTGAACATATAAACTCTGTAACTCACTATTTCCTTAGTGTATTATTCTGCTGAATTATTAAGTATATACTTTAGAGAATCTATATTGAATTCCCAAGCTACTGCTGCTTTGCCCAATGGGAAGAATATTCTTGGCATAAATATGACCACCCCAGACCCAGGCAGGTAGTAGAGAAGGTACCAGTGAAATCAGGCCCCATTGCTTAAAAGAGGAAGTAATCCAGATGCTGTGGGCCCCACAGGACCCTGGGACTGCTTGACCTGCTCCTAACTCCTGTTTACGTCCCGCTGAGCTGGAGGACAATAGAGACCCATCACCAGCATCTCCCTCACTGCAATCAGCCGGACCGGGGGCTGTCTCTGGACTCCCTTCCTGGGCGAGGAGAGTTAGGGTGGCAACATCAGGGCTCTGCTGGCTGAAGTCACAGCACAGATGGCTTATGAACATGAAAAGGTTGTTTAATGTTAAAAGGCTTTGATTTTTTGTTTCTTCCAGATTGATTCCTTTGGTGCCCTGTGAGCTATAGGCAAAACTGTATGAGCCAAAGAGAAAGGTCATTTCAACCAAAACACTGAATTTCCTTGTTTAATATCATTTTTGTGAGTTCCAAATCACTCTTAAATATATGTTTGTGGGTCCAGTGTTTGTTATTGTTTGTTTGAGGAAGGGGAGTGAAGGATATGGTTTCAGGCTGTTTTTCTTGCCCAAGTTTCAAAAAAGGGGGAAGAGAGAAAAATACCAAGCTCAGATGGAAGAACGAAGAAAAGTTACCACTTGCTAAGGATGTTCTCTTAAAGGAAACCTAATTTTAAACCTAATCCTAATTCTCACTTTATTACTGGGCTTAGAATTCCTGTCTCAATCTCCTTTCCTTACTCAGTGCCCTTTCCCTCACTTCCAAATCAGTGTTTTAAACTGGTTTAAACTAAGTTTGCCGATCGAGGTTTTGTTTGCTAAGGAAGGAAGGAAGGGTCTTCCATATGAGACCACTACGTCCTCTAAGTGTCAGGCTCTCCTAGGAGTTTCATCTCATTCACTTTTCTAGCCAACCATGTAAAGTCAGTAACAAAACAGGGTGCCCAATGGTCCCCAGCTGGTAAATGACAGTGTCTTCTCATCAGAGATGACCACCATCTGGAAAAATCAGCCGAAGATACAATGTTTTTGCTGAATACTCCGGGAAAGTTAAGGGGAACCCAAGAACTCTTTCCTGAGGAAGTTAATCAGCCCATAGACTGTCCTGGTCCTCGGCCCATACCAGTCTGTGATGTCACCAGCTGATGACGCCGCTTTTCACCAAAGACGCCCTGACTTCTTGCCTCTCACTGGTTGTTCAACAGGCCAGAGCAATCTGGGTGTACTTTCTGGATAACCGAATCTGTGCTCCGCGGCAGTCTGCTTTGTCCTGAACACAGAGCTATCACGTGACACAGTAATAGTTGTCACACACACACGTTGTCTATCCTTAGTTTTAAGTACATAATTCTGTGGAAGATGACAGGTTTGGGGATTTTTTTCAACCACTTGGAACATCACAGGCTGTCTTCATAATGCCTTAAGACCCAAACTCTAAAATCCAATATCCATGTGTGATTAAGTTTTAAACGTGAATCTTGATTAACAATGAGGTTCCTGAGGCCCCCTGGAGCACTTCTCATTGAGAAAATTCACAAATAAGGCCTCCGAAATCATACCACCTCAGCTGGTGCCAAACTGCACCAAAACAGAAATACTTGTTCTCTTCGTGCTCCTAGATAGGACGTTTCCATTCAAACCGTTCATTTGATTCAAAGTGTGGATGAGACGTGATGATGATTCAAATCAGAAATTAGATCCTAAGTGGGCCTCCGGATTAGATAACTTCAAGTTTTTAAAAAAAAAAAAAAACTAAAAAACAAAGATCCTTCAGTAATTACCACGTGTAAGGAGGGAGCTGTGTGATGTTTTCCTCCTCTTCTTAGCAAATCGTCAGGCCCATCCTAGATTTTTGACTTGACAGAGGGTAGCCATGTCAGTCTGAAATGAGAACAACTACCAACTCTTTAACTGGGAAAAAGAATTAAGTGGTAAGAGCTTGGGCTTTGGGCGGACTGAGCTGTGTGCCCTTGGGCAGATGACTCCACCTCTCTGAGCCTTTTCTGTAAGCAAGGAAATGAGTAGTGGCTACCTTAGAAGGTCACCGTGTGGATTAAACGTATGCACAGCACAGTGGCTAGAACAGTGCACTGGGTCAAGTTCAGCAAATTATTACCATCCTCTGGAGGTCAAAGAAAAGAGGATCTTTTCTACCCATTCATTGCAAATATAAAGTTGCTCTTGAAAAGTGAACCAATCAGCAATTCAGCAAATCTAAGAGGGCTGGGCCTCCCTCTCCCAGAGGAAGCGAGCATTATCTGCACGCTGGCTGTTAGGGGCGCTCCAGCCTAACCTGGTAGGTTAGGCACCACCTATTAGGGGCGGTCCAGCCCAAGGTGGGGTGTCTAGCATTTCCTTGCTCAGCTCTGATATGTAAAATGCTTTTTGTCCATGAAATAGCTTCCTTAAAAACGCACACATACATGTTTGTTTGTGCGTTCATCTATATAGATAAATGGATAGAATGTACAGACAACCATCTATTACCACACTCTTGATTTGTCACCACACTGTGAGGACTGACCTCAGCCTTCTGCAGGGAGAGCCGGCGTGGCCAGCTGTCAGAACCCTCACTCAAGGAGAGTTCCTCCAGGCTACCAAGAGTCAGGTGTGTTTCACGATGTGTCTTGCTTAGTCTGTGGTGGCTTTGCTCTCTGCCATTTATTGGCTTTGTAAACCATGTTGGCTGCCAAAAATTGTGTAAATGAAGGCTCTTAACCTGCTGCAAAGAAACAAAAGATGAGTAACACGTTGGATATTAAAATGCAAGTTACCACACTGGGATATTTTCATCAGAGTGGTGCGGTAACAATCTACAAGCAATTAGGAGCTCCTGGAAGTCCTCTGATGTTATTATCAGCCATCATAACATTACTGCAACCCCGAGAACTGATCCCCAACTGACTCATGACTGTAGACTGGAGCCTGGAAGAAATAATGGCCAAAGGTCTGAAATTATTTCAGGTGGTTTGAAAAGCCTGGAAGAGCAACTGCCAATGGCAATGCCAGGACCACATCCCCATAGGGACGATGCTGAGTCAGTCACCTCTCTCATTTCAAGAAGAGATGACCGCAGCTGGAAGGGATGTGAGTGTGTTCCTCTCCTGGCAGCTTGAGGTCTCCTCACAGCCATTTTTAAACAAATTCTTAAGTTACGGAAAAGAAATGACTCATTCTTTCTGCCCTGCCTTATTCAAAGTTAGGCAACTCACTTATGTCACATGCACATATGCATAAAGATGCACATATGACCTTTAGATGAGACTCTGTATAAATTCGTTCAAAGCTCATGTTACGGTCAGGTGCAAAACTCTTGCAGTAGAAAGATATTTTCTCTAAATGGGGTGAGCAGAAATCAGAAAAAAGAAAAAGCTCTACATTGTCATTTACAGCTAACATGATTTTTAGGAAGTCTGGCAAGTCAAATTTTTTCATCACCTGACAACAGAGTAGGAAATGAGAGTATACGTCATTTTTCTGTTATTTATACAATGCTTGTTTGCCGTTAGTCTTCCTAATAATAAAAAAAACTCGAAAAATCCAATTCTTGAGTCAGCCACATGGCTAACATGCTGCTGGATGGAAGCCCAGAATTCATTTTAACAGGAAGTATTCCCTTGACTGTGACACCGTTCAAGTTTCAATTAGCCTTCTCCGGGCTCCCAAAACCAAGAAAAATCTAGTGGGTTGTTAGCATATTCATAAGTAAACAAACGCTTGTTCCTTTGGCAGGCTGCCAGGCTGTGGTGCCAGGGGGATCCAGGCAGCCAAGGTGCAGCCACAGGGGTCTTTTACTCCCCTCATTCTGTGGCACTGGACCAGCTGTGGCTGCCACTCCTGTCTTTCTGAGCATCTTTCCCCATACATTTATGGAAGCCTGTGAGCAGGAGGCCCACTGAAAAAGGCCTGAAACGCAGCTCTAATTACTGAGCTGAGGTGGCGTTCCTCGTGCTGAACCACTCCAGGCTGGATGTTTGCAAACGAAGTTGTCTACGGGTCTGTACAAACTGTAATGTGCACAGAGATCTCCTGGGGATCCTATTAAAATGCAGGTTCTGATCAGGCAGGAGAGGGAGGGACTGAAGCTGCTGGTCTGAGGACCCCACTTTGAGCAGCAACACTGTAAAGTGAGCTCAAGACCATTCCATTCACAATTAAATAAACATGGGTTGGAGGCATCCCAGGCGCCAGGCCTGTGCCTTCTGGTGACTGCACAAGGGCAAGACAAGGGCCCAGCTTAGAGGAGCTTGCATATGAGAGAGGAGACAGCTTACAACATGCTGGGCAACTTGGCACTCATTTGGATTCTTTGCATTACAAGGAAGAAGGGGCCCATCTAAAGTGCCTCAAGCAAAAAGGGACTGTAACGGCTCCTGTAATTGCAAAGCCCGGGTAAGGCGACCTCAGGTCCAGTTTAAAGCAGGTAAAATGATGTCACCAGTCCCTCGTTTCTCTTTCCCCATCAGTCCCTGGTTTCTTTCTCTCCATCTTTCGGGGTGGTTTGGCTCCCATCTCCTGGAGGCAAATTGGATGCCAGTCTGTACGTCTTCTCCCCTTAATGAGAGTGCCTGCCTGTCCCAGAAGTCACAGCAGAAATCTCAAGGTCTCTCATCAGCTCTAACTGGTTCACGTGCTAGGTCCTAACCCATCACTGCGCCCTGGGAAGTCAGATTTCCACCATGGCAAACCCCAGAGACAGGACAGAGTTGGCCCCAGCAGAACCACATGTACCAGGAGAGCAGGAGGCACGGATTCCCAAAAGAAAATCAGGGGTTGGACGCTGGGCAGCCAAAAGCCCACAGGTTCCGTGACAGAGGTGTGATAGAAGCACGGGCAGGAGGCAATGAGAGCATGGAGAATAAGTACTGTCAACAACAATGTGTGTGTGCGCGCGTGTGTGTCTCAGCAGCTACAGGCAAAGTTCACACAGTCCCCGGTCTAGAAGGACTACTGTTAGGTTTCTTGGGAGCCTTTAACACAACACTATCCCTCGTCCACCTCAGCCACAGTAGTTCAGTCACTCCAGAAATTTCATTCACTACTTCTGTGCAGGAGATAGGAAGTGACCAGCATGGTTTAATTGTTCCTGAGGAGATTAGAGTTAAACAGGAATATAGACCAGATTGACACCGGTCAGCTATTTTGAAGCCAGTACACAATACTGCATGGCTGAGTACCGATTTGTGCTCAAAGAAAGGAGACATTGGTGTGAGCTGGAATCGGAGCTTCCCTCGGTGTGGACAAACACGTGCAGTAATGAGCCAGCTTATGCACTGGGACATGAAGAGACAAACAAGTCGTAGGAGAGAAGTGTCATCTTCAAAAACCAGGGACAACTGCAAGATTTGGGTGCCCAGATCAATGACCTCCTCCCCACCTTGGCCTCTGCCACCATTATCCGTGACTTCAGTAATCAGGCTGGGAAGCTGTGTGACATCCCAGCCTTTCAGCTCCTCAACATCTCTGCCTCCCATCCAACGCAACTGCCTCAGCCCTGGATCAGTCAGAACTGCGCCATCGCGGAAATGCAGGTTTCAAGAATTCCTGACCACACGTTCCACTTGCTATCCTGCCAGAACGCTCTCTATATTATTTATATTTATATAAAATCTCAAATCTCTGATCTCATCGAAAGTTCCAATCCAATATCCCTCGTCCTTCTTCCCTATCCATTACCCACCATCCAGTTAGCCATCTTCCCTACACCTAACCTCAAGCAGCTAGAGAAACACGCAACCTTTGAGTTCATTATAGCCACAAATGCCCAAAATAGCAATGACGATACTGGTGATGACAACGATGACATCGTTATCGCCTAACATTTATTAAGTTTCATTATGAGCCACCCTTATTCTTGGTTCTGAGTCAGTAAGAACATAATTCTCTTTGGCTTAATTTAGCTCAGTATTTCTGAAAGGAACCACTATTCGCATTTGGAGCAGGACAAGTCTTCATTACATGAGACAGCCCTGGGCCTGAAGAACAGTCAGCACCACTGCCCCAGTCCACTAAACACCAGCACCACCCCCCGCTCACGGCACACACACATACAAGCAAATTTTCCCGAAGACTGTTCCCTAATCCTCCTCCCAACCAGATTGCAGCGACCGTCTCACACCCAGCTGAGAACCGCTGGCTGGGTGGAAAGAGTACTAATTTGGACATCGAAACTGACATTTACTAGGGGCCAGCCCCGTGGCCGAGTGGTTAAATTCACGCACTTCTCTTCGGCGGCCAAGGGTTCGCCAGTTCAGATCCTGGGCATGGACATGGCACTGCTCATCAAGCCATGCTGTGGCAGCGTGCCACATATAAAATAGAGGAAGATGAGCACAGATGTTAGCTCAGGGCCAATCTTCCTCAGAAAAAAAAAAAAAAAACACCTGACATTTACTGTGCTTTGAGATCTTGAGCAAGCCACTTAGTCCCTCTGAGTTTCTTCTCCTAAAAGGCAGATCATAATTCTACCTCTGCCTAGTGGTGGCAAGTTCAAATGAGCTAATAAAATAGTAGCGAGAATATGTAGTGTATTCATTAGGATTATATTTGGCTGTGAGTAACAAAAAATTGACAGCAGCAGCTTAAACAATGATGTGTTTATTTTTCCTGCACCACAGATATTCTAAATGCTGGTGGTCCACAGCTGGTGCGCCGGCTCCATGATGTCATCAATATCCCCAGCTTCTGTCTTACTACAAGTGACTTTTACCCTCATGGCTGCCTCTCAGTCACGAGACAGAGCCTCCACTTCCAGACTCAACCTGCACAAAAGACAGAAAGAAAAAGAGGCAGAGAGAAAGAAGGAAGGAAGGAAGGAAGAGAAGAGGAAGAGAGGGAAGAAGGAAGGAAGGAGGGAGACAAAACAGGCAAGAAAAGCTCTATCTATATCAGAAATATAACACTTACCTAAAAATCCCCAGCAGACTTCCATTTACATCTTATTGGCTGTCACATAATCATTCCTACCTACAAGGGAGACTGGGAAATATTTTTAGCTGAGCACATTGCCTCCTTGAACAAAATTAAGGTTCTGTGAGGAAGAAAGAAGGGAGAATGGATAGGGGGTGGGAGACCAGCAATCTCTGCCATACCTGGTACACTAGAAAGCACTATAGCAGTGTAAGGTGGCATTATTATTAACACTCAAAGGAAAGTACTTCACAAAATACAGTATCCACAGGGATTTCACTACATGAATTAATCCACATTACTTAAGACTAAATGAATGTTCTTGTTTATATCCAATAAGCATGGCAGCCGCAGTAACTAATAAGGCACATCTCTGCCCACATTTTCACATAGCAGTGTGGAGTGAACAACCTCATGTGCAGTGGACTCTAAAGCAAATAGCCCCCAATTATTCAAGGTAACAGGAGAATGATACTAAAGTTATACGTGGATATAGAAAACATTTACTGGTTTGAGGCCACCTGGCATCCACGTCCCTACTTTTGATAATTGCACCCTGATTTCCTTGTAGAAAACTACTTCCCCAAATTGTGTGTAGGTTGGTGGGACTGTAGGTCAAGATGCCCTGCTCAGGTGTCAAAGAACAGACACCTGGCCCAACCTCAGCCAACGTAATTTTCTCTTCCAAGAGTTTAAATTCTGAATGTGTGAAGCAAGGCAAAGGAAGGGGGTGGGGGGGGGGGACGGGGACAATGGATGGAGGGAGGGAAGAAAGAAATCCAGAGTGTCCAGCCTTGATCTTTAGCTGTTCTTCAGTTCTGTGGGCTCCCCACAGCTTTTCCACTTAATCTCTTGTTCTGCTCAATGTAGTTGAGTCAGTTTTGCAACCAAAGACCCTTGATGGATGCCTCATAGAATGACCCTTACAGACCACCCAGAAACTCAGCTGTCTGCTTTGGTTTCACCTCATCTCCTATTAAAGCCTGACCAGAATCCCAAAGGGCACACCTTCTCTGATCCCAGACATTCTAGAGAGACAGTGAGAATATTGGAGTGGCCAAAAGATTGGTAGGAACCAAGGCAATGAAACGGCTCAGGGCAAGACTATGTCAGAGCGCCCTCGACTGGGAAGTGGGGGCTGTGATTTCTAGGGGTACAGACTATATCTTTTAGCCTTTCTGAACCTCAGTTTCCACGCTCGTAAATGACTGAGCTGACTTGATGACAGCAGCTTTTATAACACACCGCTATTTCCTAACTTTGCCAGGTCTCCACCCACCCACTGAGTTCCTACCTGCATAGCTTTAGAGTTGCAATCCACACATCAGCCTCTCGGACACCACTTGCTCCTTGAGCCGTGCTTGGACCACTTCATCCTTTAAAATTTAAGTAAGATTGTCTAGAAGCCCCAAGTCACAGTTGGAGACAAGTTTCTCTCCCTCTCAAACATCTCCAGCACCTCCCTGTGCTCCCTCTCCTGTGGTTTTCTGCCCCAGGCCCTCTTGGTTGGCGCTGCTCTGGTCACTTCAGCCTGCAAAGCACCACCACTCAAGGAGAAGCATGAGCTGCCTAACTGGAGGTTAGGGGCAAAAGAGGCGACTACATTGCCACTCAGGGGGACAAACAACTTGAAGCTGAGCATCGCTCTTCCTGTCACTGGCCACTGCCTGCTCGTCGCTCCAGCATCCCACCACGTTGCTTGTCTCCTGTTATTCCTCCATTACGTACGTCTTCGCCTCTCCTTTCAAACTCTCTTTCTCCCAACCCCTAAATTCCTTGTTCAGGTTTTACACAGAGCTTCTTCCCACCACCAAAATGGCCTCTGACACATTATGCTAACACAGGTCATTCTAAGAGGAATTTTGACCAACAGCTCTTAAGCCAATAATTGCTTTTTTCTTTCTGCTGCAAAAAACGTATCTCTAAAGATGCCGGTAACTCCTGTTCCCAGGCTGAAGGCACGATGCCTCCAGCTCTCAGGATGAATTTCTCAGAAAGCATCGGGCTGGGACAAAATGATTTGCTCTTTTGTTCCTGTCCCTTAAATGGAGACAGTGTGGTCTCTGAGGTACCAAGCAAAAAGAAAGAGGCTTTGACATTTACTGGCTCTGTGACCTTAGGAAAATTACCCATCTACACCTATATTTCCCTTCTGTAAAATGGGGACAATCATAATACTCATCCCATAGGATTGTTATGAGAATCAAATAGAAGGTTACATATAAAGTGCTTTGCACAGTGACTGACACATAACGGACGTTCTACAAAGGGAAAATGATGGCACTATTATTATTATCATCGCCACCATCGTTATTGCTGCTTAAGGCATTTGAGGGTGAAATTAAAATGGTGATAGAAAGTTATAAAGAGCACAGCTCATCGAGAAGTCACTTGGGAAATGTGAAAATATAAATGAAAAACCATGTGCAGCAAACACTTAGCATAAATAGAGTCCACTCAGAACTCACGTCCTACGAAGGATGCTGGCCTCACCAGCAAGCTGGGCTGGTTAAACAACACGGCTACAAACTACAAATGCGAATGCCATTATTTCAGAAAGAAAATGTGTTTTACTTCTATTTTCTTTTGAAAAGGAGTAACATAATACCCTCCTTCGTCTAAAGATGCTGAGCACCCATATAAGAACATCAAATATTTTCATTCCTCCCAGGAGCTATTCAGTCCTAGAGGGAAGAAGAGTGTGCCAGAGTAAGTGGGACATCTGAAAATGGAAACGTGACATTTAGACCTCCACATTGTTTCTTAAAAATTTCCAGTCCCTGAAAAGGTTAAAAGACAATCACACTGGTGGTGAGCTAGCATATCAAAACCAAACACACAGCCTCAGCCTACGTGACAGTGACACATTTTCCTACTGGGCCCTTAAAAAACGGCATCATTTCTGCTTGACTATAATTCAGTTGTTACCTTTCTTTTTTGGGCTGCAGTTTATTGTTCCTCTGTTTCAAGGATCAATATGGAAAGACCACAGTTGAGGCCTTCCGCAGGAGTTATTTGGTATTCCTTTTCGTCCAAGTCAACTTGCCTTCTTTTTCAGCTTCCATCTGTCACACACACAAAGCTCAGGACAGGGTGGAATGTCGCATCCTAACTCTAAAGCCTCTTAGACAAAGTGTCTGCCCCTCACTCCCTTCTGCTCTGGCTTCTTGGGTGACACTTTTTATTTAGCACTGACTTATTAAAGACCTATGAGCAAGACGCAGCTTTGGTGTTGGGGAGACATACACACACAGTAGGATCCAGTCCCTTCCCTCCTGAAGGACCTGCACGAGGAGAGGAGATGGGCTGTAAACAGAGAATCCCAATCAGCAGGGACCCACACCGAGGGAACTGTGCACAAGGCAGTAGGAGGAAATAGGAGACAGAAAGACAGTTCTGCATCTTGGAACAGGGCTGATAAATAAAAGCTTCAAAAAGATCCAGGATCTCCAATAATGAGTAAGAACTCACAAAGTAGAGAAGAAATAGGTGGTGGGAGAAGGATAGAGAGAGTAGAAAACTGCTACCCAGAGGAGAGTGGGACACATCACACCCACAATAAAAATGGACTTAGCCGGCTATCCTCAGCATACTGATGAGGCATACCAGTTGGCTTAGCCATCTTGCATCTTTATTTCTTGAGTTTATTGTGACTTGACCTTCTGCTTTCCATACATAGACTTTCCCTCTCTATTATACACGAAGCAAATAGAGAGAGTCCCACAGCAGTTCCAGAAGGAAGGGAACATTGTCATTAGCAGAACTTGCCAGCATCCACACGCTGAGGACAAGTTGGCCACACTCTCCATCCTCATGGAAGATGTCTGATCTGTTCTTGTGAGGATTCCCACAACAGCACAGGCTGTCTCGGTGCCGACCAGGATTGGTCCCTATCGTTCTCGAGCCCAACCAAGGACTCAGAGGGCACCGTCAGTCACTCGCTGCAGTCACCAAGGATCATCTGTCCTGTGTGCACTCATCCCCTTAGAATTCCGTCATGCAAAATGCTCTTGTCTCGCCAGGATGTCTTTGATTTAATTAGAGTTATACACAATAACTCATACCTTTGCATCCACTTTCCAGGGACCTGTAGGCCCCTGTTATTTGCTCTCTCCTGTAGTTGGCATTTAGTCTCCGCATCTGGACGCAGGGCTAACTTGACGGCACACAGCCTGTGCAGTTTGTGGCTCCCCGCTCACAAGGGCCCCATGCTTGGTTCAATTCCCCGCTGCTGACGAATTGAAATGCTCAATAATTTTTTCACAAGGGGCCCTGCATTTTCATTTTCCATTGAGCCTCACGAATTAGGTAGCTAGTCCTGTCTAGAGGAGTAAGGGCTTCAAGGTGAATTTCCGTCAAGCCCTGTCTAAACGCCAGGATGGAAGCCATTACTGACTGGGTCTGAGTATAGCTTTTGGTTACAGTAATCATTTTCACTGTCATTCACTTGGCAGGGCGACTGTCACAAGCCTGAAAGTTCAAGCAGCCCAAAAATACTTTTGACATCTGATTACAAATAACCAAACTGAAGCTTTGGCCTTGGCACCCCTTTATCATCCTGCCGGATGTACAGACAGGCTCCTGACCTTTAAGCCCCCTTGAAGTTTATAAACAATACGGCCCCCAAACACTGGTTCATAAAGTTTCTCATTCTACGAACTTAATGCGTTATTCAGAATTTAACAATTCCCCTCGCATACTTTGATTCAGGGTGCGCAGAACTGCACCAGATGTAATAAAAGTCAAGCCCTGTAACTTCAATTATTAAACACTTGTACCAACGCCTGTACCCGAGCAGCCCGGTGGCTCGGACTCAAACTGCACGAGTAGCAGCGGGGCCGCCCGGAAAGGCAGGAAAGTATAGGAACGAACTGTGTTCTAGGCCAAGCCGGATGTGAAAGGGCCCTCCAGGTGGGTGACAAAAGGGGCCTGCAAACTGTGCATTTACCTCGGGTCATCCCGTCACACACCTGAAGCCATTCTTCAAATTGCGATTGTCATTTTCTATCTGTCCACATTGGATCCTGACACAGATCTGTCAGAGATTCTGATAGAATAATTGCCACTTGATCTCCGGAGGCCTGAAATCAAGCAACCCTCCCCACATACGTGTTGGCTGGTATTAAAACATTCTCTTTTCCAGGCTCAAGACAACGCAGAAACTCAATTGCATGTGTGAGTGCGCATGCGTGTTGTGTGTAGCGGGGGGAGGAAAGTTGCGGGGGCGGGGGGGCTGGTAAAGTGACACCTCGTCCTTATTCAACACTACGGGTCAGACACACCTTTCCATTTCCCTCTTGGTCTTTTTGAAGTCATCTCTAGAGACCGGGTTTCAAACGTGATCTTCATTTCATTGCTCAGACCTGGGGAATATTAATTTAACGGCCTCACTCGGATTCACATTAATTTCAAAGCGACGGCATAATCCAGCCACAAGTGTACTGCCTGCAAGAGAAATCCTGGACAGAACTGGCCGTGGCCGGGCATGGAGATGCACGGGAACAGGCAGCCGTTGTTTCACTCAGCACCCACAGTAGGACAAACTTCCTGAAAGCAGCTATCCTGTGTCCGGGTAAAATCCACCTCACAGTCCTTCAGACTGTGCGTTCACGGACTCACGACAATAAAAGTAGCACGCAGTTTCTGCAAGAACAAACACCTTTCACGCCCTCCCTTTGGCACGGCGAGCATCAGCTCCGCAGGCATGTTCAGATCCCCGCCTTTATCTTGATAAGGCAATTGGGAAAGCAAATAATAAAATACTAAAGATGGTGGTGGACACTGAAGGGTCCAGGATTTGTCCCAGTCCCTGCCTGCCAGGTACCCACGGGCCAGTCTGAATGAGGCCTTTGAGTGGCCTCGGAGATCCCTGAAACTCAAGCCCCCAGCCTGTGCCACTGCCCTGTTGCAAACTCCTATTTGTTAACTAAATGCACTGGGCAGACCTCGTTTTCATAAACAGAGCTTTCTAATTGACAAAGGCATTCCAACGTCAAAGGGGTAAGTCAGGGCTGCTATTAGTTGAGCAGAATTTGAAAATAGAAATCACTCTGATAACCTGCTCTGAAGATTATTTCTTCCTGCCGATGGACATATTGCCAAGTTGGGAAATGTGAAAGGATCTCTTGCTCGTTTGCTGCTTCAGAAATGGTCACAGGCTCTGTTGCAATTTGTTGTGGCACAGGCCTGCTTGCACCAGCAGCTGACAGAAGCTTGTAAGCACCAAACAAAAAAAAAAGCTTCTCTCCGTCTCAAACCTGTGGAAGCCGAATGTCAGTGCTATGGCCATCTCGGCGGTTGGTGGGAACTACACCTGTCTCGCTTTCCTAGAATGCAGCCAGCTACAAATCTCCAGGAGCAGCAATTCACCTTTTCAAATTACAGAGCCCAGGAGTGGCAGAGTGGAGAGCTGGTAGCTGCTACAAACAAGGGAATTAGCCCGTTCAAACACAGCAAGGACAGAACTGTGGGTGTTGAGCTTAAAATTTCCCCTGGGCGGAGGCCACGAACGCTCTGCAGGCTGCAAAGGCTCGACACAGCATCAAATATTTTTCTAAATACAAGATCCAAAAACATCATAATTCCACTTTAACGCAATCAAAGTCCTTAGATCTACTGAGAGAAGAATGAATTCGATTGCTTCAAAATCCTTCAGTCAAAAACTAAGCACGAATTTTACTGTGATTAAGTGATAAGAGCTGGTTCTAATGCCACATGAAATTTATTTTTAAATGGTTATTTTATTCAGAGTAGTTGCTTTTTAATGACGCTGCCTTAATTTCCTGTTAAACCTGTTTCATCTGTAGTCATCCAACATTAATATTTATTTTGTTCATTTAATGTTAAAGTATTCTTAAATTAAAGCTATGACAATCTCCTACTGCTGCTGAAGATAAGTCAGCATAGGCACTACCATGAAAATAGAGAAAACATGGTCAACATGTCATAACCAGAATCCGGCTTAATAAACACAATGCTTTAAACGATTTTACTAGATTAAGACATAACCATTCTAGAAGGTGTTATAAAACCCACTGCTCAATACATCTTTTTTTTTAACCTCTGTGCTTCTTTATCCTGGAATTCTTAACAGTTAGATTTCACATTGTAATGAAAATTATACTTAAGAATCCTCTTGTGCTAAAATACTTCCCATGTACATATTATTTTCCATCAAATAAAATCCTCAGCATTTAACCTGTACAGATTGGCCAGCAGAGATATCACAATAAATTATAGTAAAATAAAGTCATGATGATATTGAACTTGTACCATATTTAATATAATATATAACTACACGGTCTCTTGTGCCTGTTTAGGCTTCATAACTTCCTATCGTCATATGACATTCTGTAGAATGCTTCAGTACAAACGGGCTCAGGACAGCAGCAACACCATTACCACCGCAGGAAAATTGCAATGGTTTTCTCCCTGGAGAATACCAAATCTCAAAATGCAACACACTGACTTATAATTCATTTTCACATCTAAAAGAAGCTCTTGGCTGAAGCCTTATACTGTCTGCAACGTTATAGCTTCCTTGCAATTTTACTTTTAGGAAACATGATAAAGAAAAGCAACAGACCCCATGGGCATCGCAGATAAGCCATTTTAAGTTCACATTCTCTTTTGCACTAATCTGGATGGGAAGCGAGGAAGAGGAGGAAAAGTCTGAGTGCCCCTACAGTTCCCAGATAAAACTTCCCTTGTCATATGGCACCGTGTGCTTGTCAGTGGCAAAAAAACACTCCAGACACATATACTTCTGTCACTTTTCTAACCAAAGAAGTTGCTACCATCGCCAATAAGAGGTCCACCCTGATTTTTGAGGCATGTGTTCTAATCATCAGAAGTTTTATTAATTACACACGTTTCTTTAAAAAAATTCTTTTTCTGAACTAACCTCAGAACCAAAAAAACATTGGTCTCGGCTTCAAGGTTCCCCAGTCTTAATAGTAACGAAAACCGAATGCTTCAGATCCCCAGGGGGCTGCTTCTTCCTCTCTGTGCCCGCAGGGAACAGGAAAGGAGTGTGTGCTTTTTCCTCCATTGCCCTGCTTGGGTTTTGCCTTTAGAATTTGAAGATTTGTTCCCATTCCTGGGCACCTGACAGGCTGTGATTTACATCTGAGAAAACAACTCCCGGGTTCTTATCAGAGTCAGAAGCTGCCCCCACCCATCTTAGCTGTTCTCTAGGAAACAGAGAGACAGAGGGTGTGGGGGAGGGGAAGCAGAGTCTGTCTGAAGCTACACAGGACAAGCAACACAGGCAAATCCAAAGTAATGGAGGCAAATATAAAAAAAGAATATTATTTATTATCTTCTTTATTAATACTCACATATAACCCTTGCTTTTTTCACAAAAGTCTACTTGAGAAGAATGCCTCCTTGCTTTATCATGCCCAATGGGGCTTTTTGCTCCTGGACCACTTCCCCTTTCTCCACCCCACCCCCCACATCCAAATTACTCTTTCACATGTTCACAGATACCACGAAAATTTTGTAAACAAGATTTGGATTACTGGATCTTGATTTAATCAACATCCCACTTCAAGATGGAAGGCAGGTAGGGGAGAGGGTAAGAAATGGGAGAAAAGGGAAGGGAGAGAGGCAGGGGAGAGGAGAGGAGGGGCAGCCCGTCAGAACTTTCCAGTCTAGTCTTTTCCGAGATGCGTGTGTAGTATTGTGGCTGTTCCTTGAAATTCGATGACTCAGAATATTGACAGCAAGTGCCTCTGTGGTTATTTATATTATAGAACTATAACCGAATATTCGGGCTTCCTCAGTTTGGGTCTGGACTGTTCTAGTTTAAATACACCACAATCCTCCTGTGGGGGTCTCCACAGACAGTCAGGTCCCCCGGAACCACTCTCAGAGCCGGGGCTTCCGGAGCAGGGTCTTGCTGAGGTCTTTGACCTCCTCGGGGCTGTTGACGCGCTCGTAGCCCAGCACGGCCATGGGCTGGTAGCAGAACTCCTCCACCTGTTTGATCTGCTGGAAGGTGAGCGCGGTCCGCCAGGCGTTGGCGGCCTGTGTGGCGTTGCGTGCGGACACCACGAAAGGCTTGGAGGAGGAGCCCGAGCCGCTGGTCATGTTGAGGGCAAACTGCTCCATTTCAGGGCTCACCAGCAACCCCACAAAGTCGTACACCCTCCGTAGGGTCTTGACAGGGTCTCCCACCAGGTCCTCGTACCGCACCACCAGGTAGTGGCCTTGCAACCAGTCAGGGGGCTGCAGGGCCGTCTGCAGCGTCTTGGCCATGCTGTTGCAGATGACCTCCATGGCGCCGAGCGCGTGGTAGTCCGCCGGGCCGCCCACGCCCTCCTTCTTGGCGCCCAGCTTGTGGCCAGCGGCCTCCAGGAAGGGCATGCGGTGGGCTCGCGGGTCCCGGCTGCGCACCACCTGCAGGCTCTCACGGATGAGACCGTGGCGCGAGCGGATGCGTGAACTGGCCACAGCACGGGGATCGCGCACCAGGTGGATGACCTTGAGGTCCAGGGCCGGGTCACGCAGCAGGGGCGCCAACACGGCCACGTCGAAGACACGCACGCCCTTGATGACCAGCGTGCGGTACTTGCGGCACTCCTCCTCGAAGCGCGCCAGGCGCTGCGGCGGGCACTTCTTGCACACGCGATCGTCCACCAGCCCCACGACCTCCTTGCGGTAGGCGGGGCAGAGCGGCGACGAGCACACCACCTTGTTGGTGGCCGCGCCAAAAATGCCCAGCGTGGTGAGGTTGCGCCCCCCGCTGCCGGCGGGACTATACAGCTGGAAGACCGAGAGGTCGCAGCGATACAGAGCGCTCAGCATGTCCCGCGCCGCCCCTTGCAGGGAAACGGCGTCCCCTGGGTACAGTTTTTGCCACACGTGCCACACTGGCTCGTAGAGGAAGAACACCTCGGGGTTCTGGTTGAAGAGCTCGCCGAAGAAGGACGAGCCAGAGCGCCACGTGGTGAACACGTACACCAACTGCCGCTTGTCCCCGCCACCCCCGGTGCCCCGAGTGCCATTGCCGGGAGGGGCTGCGGCCCCCGCCGCAGCTGCCGGAGCCACCCCGACGGCAGCGGCGGGAGGGCGGTACGGGGTACGCGGGTCCAAGCGGGTGTGTGCGCGGGGCGGCGCGGCTGGAGGAGGCCCTGGGCGCCCCCAGCCGCCCCCGCCTGTCCCCGCCGCGGCCCCGAGCGGCCCGTCGGGGCTGCACTGCTGCAGCGGCTCCTTGTGCCACTTGTAGTCCAGGAGGTTGAGCATGGTGAGCACCAGCAGCAGCGCATAGCCCGCGCACAGCACCAGCGCCTTCCTGCGGAACACCTTCATTCCGAGCGGGGACGCGGGCCAGCGGCGGCCCGGGCGCCGGGGCCACGGCGGGAGCAGGGCGCGCGGCGCGGCGGCAGGGGCAGCCGGGAGCAACCGGGCGGACGCGCCCGGAGGCAGGGCTCGCGGCGGGCTGCGGCTCATCACAGGCACAGCCTGGGCCGGCGGCGCGGGGGAGGCGGCCCTGCAGCCCGGGAGGGGGACCCAGCGGGCCGGCTTCGGGCGCGGGGACTGGGGCCGCGGCTCCGAGGCGGGCGCGGCGGCAGCGGCGGCTGGTCCCCGGCGCCCAGGGCTGGCTCTCCCATGGCAGCGGCTCCGAGGAGGACCTGCGAGGGGAAGCGGAGTAAGCCGGTGCCCCCCAATCCTCCTCCCCGGCCGCCTCCTCCGCCTAAGTAACGCCCACCCTCGGGTCTGCCTGGCTCCCCCGCTCACCTGGAGCCGCAGGCGCGCCCCGGAGCGGCCCCGGATCACCGCCCAGCGGTCTATCCTGCTGTCACTCTTTCCTCGATTTCTCGCGCCTTGTCTTTCGCTGGGGGTGCCCACGCCTCCGAGGGGGCCGCGGGACTCGGCAGCCCAAGCCCTGGGCAGAGTTTCCGGGCGGCGAGCGCCCTGCGGCTCGGGAAGGGAAACTTTCACCGGGCCCGGAGCCCTGCTCGCGCTCCGCTGAGCCCAGTGCGCCCGGCTCCAGCGGCGTCTCCTCCGCCCTCTCGGGACCGCAGCTTCCTTCCTCGCTCCAGGGGGCGAAGCCGGCTGGGGGAGGTGGGGGGAGGGGGCTTATACGGGACCCAGCTCCCGGCAAAGCGGCTCCGCCTCTCTCGCTCTCGGCCTCCGAGCCCCAAATCTTCCCATCTCTCTGGCGGCGGCGGATGGGGCGCAGCGCGTCCCTGCAGCGGCGGCGGCAGCAGCTGCTTCTCCCATCATCCGGAGGATGCCCGGGCGGGCATTGCCGGCAGCCCCCGCTGCTCCGCAGCCTCCGACTGGCCCGCAAGGACCCTCCACACACAGCTCTCAACAAAGGAGCCTGGGGCCGCAGCGCTCCCTTGCCCGCCTCGCCCCCGGTACCAGCCGCTTCTGGCCAAGGAGATGTCGGGCCAGAGGAAGCCCCCGCCGCCGCCGCCGCACTAAAGCGGCGCCCGGGAGGATGCTGCTATCCGACTCCCCCTGCGCCGAGCGGCTGCAACGCGCCCGGGCCGGCCTCCGCGCGGCTCCTGCCAGCCGGCGCCGGGTTGGTGCGCGCCGCCGTCCGTCGCCGCGGCTCCTCCCCTTCGCGGCGCTGCTCTCCTCCTCCGCGCATCCCGCGCCCGCCCCTCTCGCCGTGCCCGGCTCCCGCCGCCGCCGCTGCCGCCGCCTTGGGGACCGGAGATGCGGGGCCCCGTTTACGGCGGCGCCGTTGGGGCCGCCATCCGCGCGGCAGAGGCCGCAGCAATCCGTGCGCAGAGCGCCAGGGCGCGGACGCGGGGCTCCGAGCGCCCGGGCGCCCCGAGCTCTGAGAAACTTGGATTCTCCGGGTCGCTGCCGGGCTCAGCCGCACATTTTTGCTCTCAGAAAGAGTTGGTGATAAAGTTTGGGTGGAAATCCCTCGGCAGCCGCTCACTCCACTCTTCCCCCGGGGTCGGCACTGCCCGGCCCCTCGGGGAACCGAGCACGCACCCGCGCCAGGCGCGCTCGGAGGATGCCGAGCGCCGCTCTCAGGCTTCCTTCTCCAGGCTCGCCCGCTCCAGCTGGCCAGCGGCTTCTTCCTCACCGAGGAAGTAATAAATCTTTCTGACCCCGGGGTCAAAGAAGACGCTTCAGTTTTCCGGAGGAGCGTGCCAGCGGGGCGTCTTCTCCCCGCTTTACTCCACCTATGGACAGGGCCGCTTCGGTTCTGTCACGCCCCCAGCAAATGCTGTCCCCATCTCCGCTCGAAGTGATGGGTCCGCTGTGACTGACGTCCTCCGGCCCCGGGGTGATGGAGCGTCGGGAGGTGACACTTGGTTCTAATTTATAGTGAAATACTTGTCTTGCTTCTTGGTTTTAGAGATGAAATTGAACGATTTAGCCCTAAAGGAAACACCGTTGTTGGAAGTAGATCATTTTTAGTTGCTCTGAGTTGGTTTAAGTATATTTTAAGATAATGAGGAAAAGCTTCCCCTCACTTCCCCCCCCCCCCCAAGTGAACCAAAGAAGACTAAGCTATAGCCTCAATTTCATCCGTCAAGTGGAGACAGTTATAATGGCCTCCAGTAGTTAATCTGTGGTTGGGTGCTGGATGCTCAGATGGTTAAACCTCAGTTGAGGCCTGAACGGCGACGAATTGCGACCAGCGCCAAAGCTCCTGGGCCGCGGGGAGACTGAGCGCCGATCTGCTGGAGGCGTTTTGTTGCCTCCTGTCCCGATGGAGTTTTTAGAAGTTTGACAAAGTTACTGCAAATTTATTTCTGTGCTATTTTGGGCAGCCTCTCTCAGCCGGAGGAACCTTCTA
The DNA here is from genome assembly GCF_041296235.1 of Equus asinus. Classification (NCBI taxonomy): domain Eukaryota; kingdom Metazoa; phylum Chordata; class Mammalia; order Perissodactyla; family Equidae; genus Equus; species Equus asinus. The sequence continues at coordinate 88,610,713 of NC_091810.1, read as the reverse complement.
AATTTAAAATGTTACTGTTTGCACCATTATTCTTCGGTGCGTCTTACAGAATCTTGTGAGTGCAAGGAATCTTGGAAAGTGACTTAACTCATATGGGTCTTCAGGGTAGAAAAATGTTCAAGGATCTTGACTTGGCCCCGTTTTGCAGAAAAATCCAGAATGTCACGAGTAGAGCTCAGCTAATTGCTTTCCCCTGTGGTTCTGCTGAAGCGTAGGGGTGAGGCTTTTGTAGGACAGGTTTTATGCAAATGGCGGGAGGGAGAGTAGAGCGCGAGTTTCATATGCAGCTTGCTCAAGTAGCACAGCCTTACCTCTAGGAGCCGGTGCGGACAGACACTGTTTAATCCCTGTTTACAGACGAAAGTGGTAGGGTTTGAGTGACTTCCCATCTCTCCATTTCTGGACCCACCCACCTCCCTTCCCCTGCGGTCTCAGATATCCTTGTCCCTTCCTCCCTCTCCCCTGTCCCCACAAAAACCAAAGTCGTATTGGCACATTGTAAGACTGATGGAAAAGGAAGGGAGTTGGGGAGGAGAGAAAATCTCAATCTTAATATTCAGCATGATTCCAAGAAAAATAATTTCTAATATTTTTCATTTAGTCTCTGGCTTTGTGATTACTCATAAAGCACGTGAATTACAGTCATTTGATGTAACAACCCCGTTTTTAAGCAATTGTTTGCATAGAAACAATTTTGTCGCAATTTTGTCACACTTTACTAGAGTTGGCAAAATAGTAAATCCATTTGCCAGACGCCCCCACAGTGAGTGCTCAGCTGTGAGTGCTCAGCTGGCATAAATTTACAGGTTCCGGCGTCTCCATCTCTCCTTGCTTGCAAATATTTTACCACTTTGCACAGTGTCGCAATTAATTCCAAACTTTGTTACAACTAATGACATCCAAAGACTTGATAATGCCTTCCTTCCAGCGTTTGTTCAGAAATTCCTTTCATTTTAATCCACTTATCCTTTTAGCGTAGTAATGACCCAGACATATAATAAGTCACATAATCATTTCATTGGCAGAGGAGCCATTCTTGCCACAGAGCTGTCCTGAATTTCAGCTGATGTTTGGTTCATTGCAATTCAGTCTTTTCCAGGACGTTCCTTCAGTCTCTCTTCACTGCTGTCCGTCATGTAGAAAGGAAATTGCTGTTGGAAACTTGCTGTGGCTTTTACCTAATCCTAGACAGATAGGGGGCCCATCATTCTGGGGTGCTGGAGGCTCAGCACCCAGCCCATGGAATATGGTGGAGAGTTCTTCCAGAACCTTCCTCCAGAGTGTGAACTGGGAAAAGATGTGAGGCTGGGTTACCTGGAAAGTTCCCTCCAGGCCTGTCTGTGTCACTGGGGCCTGCAGGATTCACCTTTGAGGAATGTCTGCTCCTGGGCACCAAGATAGATTAAGTCACTCATATTTTCAGCAATTATGCGTTTTCAATGGAACTTGAGTGCACAGAATTGGATTAATCATAATCCTTGATTTCAAACACACTGTCATCATTAGTTCAAGGGTAGCCCTTTTCTATTCTATATGATTTTAAATAATATAGTGAATACTCATGAACTCATCACACAGCCTAAGAATCTCCAGAGGTAACCATGCTACTTAATTTAGCTTAAAAACTTAAATGAGGGGCCAGCACGCTGGCATAGTGGTTAAGCTCGCATGCTCCACTTCAGCAGCCCAGGGTTGGAAGGTTTGGATCCCTGCCCCCACCCTTTCTCCCCTCCTCTGGCAACAGTGTCTGAACTACCCCACCCCACTGTATGTGGCTTTGGTGGGACTTTTGGCCGAAGTTCCCCTCCTCACCTCCCAAGGGGCACGTCTGTGACCCAGGCTCAGCAAATTAGATGTTCTCGCTATGAAAGTTCCGTTCCTGCCTTCATTCCATCTATATGTATTGAGCTCTACTGTGTGCCAGGCAATCTGAGGCTTCACCCAACAGACCAAAAGACGGAAAAGAGTTGCTGTCCTCTCACCCCAACAGTGGAGCCTAGAGCGATGTCCCATTGTCCTCTCAGAGGGGACCCTGTCCCTTTCAAGCATGTTATTTGGTTTTTCTTTTATATTCTGTGAGCTATTCTAAATGCATCCACGAATAGCTCCTTCCTCCCCACTAAGTTCAGCAGAGTTAGTTTCTGTTAGGACAAAAAATTCCAAATTGACATGGCAGCTTCCGGCCTAATTCCAGGTTTGGTTTTATTCCTGCTTTGTCTTTGTGCCTTGTTCTCCATCTGCCCTTGAGCAGTGCTTTCTCCTTTGAGTTCCCACCTTTAAACTCTAAGTGTCTGGCCAGCCAGCGATCCTAGGGAACTCCAGCCCAGCCCCCACAGCAGCATCGGCGAGCTCACAGCCCACCCATCCCTGGCCTGATGCATCACAGCACTGGTGGGGCTGCTCACTTGGAACCCCTGACCCCAAGAGCCACACAGCCAGGACTGCACTCACGCTAATTAGTATGCCTTTTTAGTGAGATTTATTTCCAGAAACCATACCTAATCATCAGTATCTCCTAACCTCTGGTCCTAAGGACCTGCCAGGTTTTTAATTATTATTAAATTATAACCCCCCTATTAAAAAAAAGATAATGGTTGTGTGATGTGAGGTGGTCAACAAAGATAAATACAAGAAAATTGATCAAAGCGAAAATAACGTGAAGCCAGGGGTATGGTCTTGTATAACAATCCATTCCATGAAGTCCTGTTCAGTTGCTAGAGATGAGTCCAAAAAATTGGCTCTGAGCTTCCTCATAGCCAGAGTAAAGAAGGGAAGTTGCTCAAGAGACTGACAGCTTTATCGTACATAGAGAACTAAAAAAAGAAGAAATGTATCTTCCTTTTATTGTAAGCTTCATTCACGTGATTTCTTTGTTCACTACTTTATTCACAATACTAGCCTAATGTCTGGCATGTAAGTGCTCAATAAATATTTATTGGCTGACTTAGTAAGGGTCCTTATAAAAGAATTATATGGTATAGAAAGTGGACTATATCCTTAAGTATGTCTCTACAATCTACAATAAAAACAACTATGGAGTTGGGGCCGAAGGTGCTGGTTTGTATAAGCCCGATCAATGCAATCTAATGGCATAATGTCAAGGCTCAGTTCACTAAAGGCAATTCAGTGTGGGCCACGTCCACCACTCTGATGAAGCTATTTGTCATGCTAAAGAGTACAGGGAAGAATAACTTCTAGAAAAAGACATCTTGGAGAGACTATTGCCTGGAAACAAGAGACCCAAACTCTGTCATCTCTTTCCACGTCTCCATGCCAAACAACTCCCAAGGGCAGTAAAAGCTGCGTCTTGTGCCATCCCCAGCTGGAGAGTGGTCTTGAAGCATTTTGGAAATCATTTAATTTTTCCTGGCTTTTCCCCTAGTTTCCCAGGACTCATGAGTCATGAAAACACTCAGTGGGGCTGAACTGGGGAGCACTCAGTGAGTCTTGCTCTGACCACTGCCCTTCACCCCTTCTGGTGCTCCAGTTGGCAGGAATTCCTCCCTGGAGTAAACCTGTTGTCCCCACGGAGGGCCTGTCCCCTGACAGTCGGTGCTTAGAGGCCAGGCCCCCGTGCATCTGCCGCGAGATGGCCGTCCCCCTCACTGTGGACCGTCTGGACCCGTCTCCCACCCGGTCCTAATCAGTCCGGAGAGATAACTCACCATATTGTGAAACACCACATTTGAAAACCCGGAGGAGCTTTGACACTGAGGTTCCAGTCCCTGATCAGAAATGCTTTAAAAATGATCAACCAGTCACCAAAATCAACTGTCATGAGGAAGCAGAGACACGTCACATTAGTAGAGACTCCGTGGGACATCCATATGGCTCTGCAGTAATAGGATTCTGTTTAAAACAAATGAAGGGATGTCTAACGGTTCCCGTGCCTCCAGTGTGACTTCTACCGCAGGTGCCACAGTGTCTGATAAAAGGCTGTCAGTTGGAAAACCCTCTCTTTGTTGACAGAAGGAGTTAAGTTCCTTAAGATTTAGAAACAAGACATAGTGGCTCCTGGACAGAATTCAGAATTGGCCCTGGATTCAATTCCCCACAAGCTTACTCACTAGTTCTCTGTTCTCGGACGAGGTCTGTAATCTCTTTGAGCCTCAGTTTCCCATCTGGGATATAGGGCTAACAATAGCTGTCTCATAGAATGGCTAGAAAAAGCCAGGGGCGTGTGGAGGGAAAGCACGCGGCCTGGCCCAGAGCGAGTGGTCCACGATCATCCTGCCCAGCCTGGTGAAGGGCTTCTTCTCGGGGAGGAATGAAGTGAGTTAAAGGAACTCAGGGTCTACAAGACTAAGCATGCCGGGTCCCTTTCTCCAGCCCTTTTTTCTTCGGGATGTTTGGAGATTCGGTTTGGAGAGGGCTTTTTGCAGGGCGGGGAGGGTTCTGGTTGAGGTTCGGAAGGGCAGAGAGGAGGGGAAAGGGTTCCGTGGTAGCAGAGAGCGTGGCCATCATGGTGGGAGCTGACCTGTGCGCTTCGTTGGCCTTGCGGTCTGTGGGGACTTGCTACTCCGAGTGTGTCAGAGGACCAGCCAAGTTAAGGTCACCTGAGAGCTTGTTAGAAATGCGGAATCTGAGGCCCCAGACCTCTTGCACCAGAATCTGCATTTTAACAAGATCCTTGAGTCACTGGTCTGCACACTGCAGTTTGGGAGCACAGAAGCAGCTTCTTTGGTGTTTAATGGGGGTAAAGAAATAACTCAGAAATAACTACAAGAAATAACTCAGGGTCGTGCAGGTGGGTGGACTGTCCCCCTTCGCTGCCCCCTTTCTGTTGTATAAGGCTCGTAGAAGCTTCCGGAGCAGCTGGTAGCCCATGCAGTGCAAATTAAAAAGAGATGCTTCCCTCCCCCACTTCCACGCCCCAGGTATGGCACAGCCAACGAGCAGACACTGGAACCTTTGCACAGGACACAACCTGCACAACCGTGTGAGGGCCTGTTGCTAGCACAAAAATAAGTCAAAAAATACTGACAGATTCCCAGAACTGGTCCATCCCTCTTAACTTCTGTATTAACCAAAAGTAGTAGAAATAGCTGCTTTGCTTGCATTAAACAGAAAGAGAAAGAAATGATGGCACTTAATTAGACTAGCGACCACATTGTGACATAGGTTCTTTCTGAAGAAAGATGAGTGCCTTGGAGATGGCATGAGTCTCGCGGTCCATGTGGCCACACACGAAAGCAAATTCCATTCTAGGCAATGTTACCTCCATTCTTGTAACTTACAGACAAACTATGATGCAGAAACGTAGCAATTTTCCACAGGTGGCCTCCATGCTTCTGTATTTCATTTCTACAGTGTCCTGGTGAATGAAGTGGAATGTGCAATTTCATGCGCGCGTTGTTTTGGCAGTCACAAGATAGAAGACCCAACGGGGGGAAAAATTGGAGGGAGAAAGTAGCTCTCGACTGGAAGGTTCTGTTCCACGTCTTCTCAGCTGTACGGTTAGTCTTTTCCCCTTTCAGCTTCCATGGCTGTGTCTCAGTTCTGAATTCCCAGAGTTTTAAGTCAACTCTATATAATTTGGCTCAGATTTTGCCTAGTTACATGCTGAAAAGTTGGATGCAATTTTGGCTCAAAATGTAACATCTCATTAGTTTTCAGATGATATATCCTTGTCCTTCTCAGTCACGACATAACATGGTGGTTTTACTTACTTCAAAGGAGCACCCTTTCGGCTCTAGCAGTTTCTGCCACATCCATTTCCAGAGCACAAAACGTTTTGTTGATTTGTCGAACTGCGTCTTTTCTTTGCCTTGTTAGCTGTCTGTTTTTATGCAAGATTTCATCGTTAGGACACAACTTATTATGCAGAAAATTCTCCTCTGCGTATCCGTGTCCCACTTACAGTTTCTGGGAAACAATCCTCGTTTTAACACCACAGGTCCATTCCAGTCCAATAAATATCTAAACTCCCAGCCTTCCATGAAAATATATTGTTTTCTTCATCTCCAGCCAATGCTTCGGTTGTCATTTGTTTCAGGATCTAATTGACTTGATGAAATTTCCGTACAACGTAAGAAATTAGGAATTTATTGTACTGAGATATCTGTTTTGATTTTTATGACAAACATCTGGGTTCATCCAGATTTATTTTTCCGTCATTATTTTAAGGATGGACATTTTGTTTCTTTTTCCGCAAAGTCTCCTCTGCCGGAACATAGGAGACAGGTGGATTTTAGACCTGCCGTTGCAGCCCCTCACCTTACACTCATTGTGGCGGACGAGCCTTCAGCCATTGGCACGGCCTGGACTCTGCCCAGAGAATGAAGAATTGATGGACAGCATCACAGCACACGGCATTGCGCTCGACAGAAAGGCAGTGCCGACAAAGCGGGAGTAACAGTCACTAGTGACAGAAGGAAGGCCTCTCCCACTGGGGAAAACTCATTCTTCTCAATTACTATGTATGGCACTGCTCTGGAAACTTTTGGATGCCTGGCCTGTTTAGTTCTGTCCATAATGAGGTGGAAGCTGCAACATCTTCACATATTTGCAGCATTTTTGCGTGTGTCGCTGGCTCAGAGCACTTGGGCATCCATCTCTACAGTTTTGCCCTTCTGCTTGGCATGCCATGTTGGAGAAGAACCCAAGAGAGATGGTGCCATTTGGTATGTTTTGGTTGCATAGCACCATTTCCGTAAACAGCTGGATTTGTCCAACCACGTCGGCCATCAGCTTGGATGTCTATGGCCCTTAAGAAGCCCCCATATCACTCAGGCAGGCAATTGTTTACTTATGTTCTGCTGAAAACCCTTAGAAGTGTGTGCTCAATCGCTGCAGCTGTGCCCACGGCTTGCCCAGAGTCCCAGCCTGGGTCAGCAGTCTTTTATATCCTTTTAAATAACCCACACAGAATATCCCCTAACAGATTATTATCCATCTGGAAGTTCAAGGCAAAGTGCTGAATGTGCACTGTGTGCATTTGGGGCTCACGTTCAGTCTAATCTCATGGTTCCTCCTGACTGAGAAAGTCTCTCTTGACCTCCCAAACTCCCCCCATCACCGATTCGTGCTGTCAGGAGAAGGTAGAGAATGTCATCTGCTTATGCAATCATGGTTCACTTGTCAAAGCAATGTACAGATGCTCGCCCTTATAGTCTCCCACCAGAGAAGGATAGAAATTTCAAGAAGACTGAAAATGAGGCATTAATTTTGCCCATGAATAGCTAGGTCCAGGAGAATTTTAACACCCTTATTTTGTGGAGTTCCCCAAGGACCACTGACTGAATGCCTGACACGGTACCAGGCTCAGATGGAAAGGACGAACGGAGAACTCAAAAAAGGATGTCTCCTCCCTCTGTCCTCGCACATCCACGCCTTCTCCTCCTGATCTCTGCCACAGAAATGCCACCTAACTGGAGCAAACATGCGTGGGAGCCTCCTGGGCAACGTGGGAGATCCCTAAATGTTCTGAAACTGAGCTTCCCCATGACAGCAGCGAAGAGCCGAGGACTGCGGAAGCGGCCCAGCTATGGTGCAAGTCCATGACCACAAACGGGATGCTGACTCCATGCTCAGGGGGTTCTGACTTCCAACTCTGTGTTTATTCTCTAGATTCACAGGCCTTCTCAAATTGTGGTCCAATGACCTTCTCAAAGTAACGTTTAAACACTCCCCTCCCCACCTACCGAACCATTATCTCTAAGGATGGGTCCTGGGAAAGCCCTTCAGCTGATTCTGAGGCATGCTTACACTGGGGAACTGCTGCCACCTGCAGCACACGCACCTTGACACACACACACACCAGGCTCCCCAGCCATTTCCTCCATTTGGAAGACCCCTTGCTCCAGTGCCAGTCTCCATCCCTAGACAGACAGGCTGACAAGCCTCCTCCAGAGAGCCTTCCATAAGGACGCAGGAAGAGGCCCCGCGTGCTCTCTGCCCTTCACGCAGGAAGCACTGAGTCCACAGCGGTGTGTGCTCCCTGGGCAGAGGTTCCCAAACCTCACGCCTTCCTCTACGCCTTTCACTCCTTCCATGTGTGGATATCACTTGTTCTGTTGTTTATTTAAAAGTTTCTTTCAGCCGACTCACTGTTCAAGACCTAATCTATGTTTACATTAAATAGAAATTGTACATCACCACCGAAAATGAAAACCATTATGTTCCCGAAATGAAAAGCAATCAAAAAATAAATGTAACAAAAACAAAGGAAGTTATTAAATCCTAGTTAGATTATAGCCCACAGAAGGCTTAGATATGCTCTCTCTTTGTTTAAACAAAAAAAGGAGGGGCCGGCCCGTGTCGCAGTGATTGAAGTTCCAGGTGCTCCGTTTCCGCGGCCCGGGCTCGCAGGTTCAGATCCCAGGAGCAGATCTACGCCAGTCACCAGCCACACTGTGGAGGCATCGCACATACCATAGAAAGTAGGGGAGGATCAGCATGGATGTTAGCTCAGGGCTAATCTTCCTCAAGCCAAAAAAAAAAAAAAAAAAACGGAGGAGATTGGCAACAGATGTTAGCTCTGGGCGAATTTTCATCACCTAAATTAATTAAATAATTAAATTAAAAAGGGGGGGAAGATTCACAAGATTGAACAGCACTGAAGACAGACCAGCCCCAGACTAAAATTGAAAATTCTTCCTCGTTCTCCTGAAAACCAGCTGGCACACCATGAGTGGTAGGGTTCCTAGTCTTTAAGAAACGCTGCCTTGGAAATTAAAAGTTTCTCAAAGATAAGGACCATATTTTATGGGAAATGTAACCGTTCAAAGGTAGACATATTGTCCCTTAGGAAACCCATGTGAGCATCCTACAGTACGTAATGTACCTCTTCAAAACGGCTTCAGGACTCAGCACAAGTGCTCTGCACATGGAGTGCATTGAACAAATATTTGTTGAGCGAATGAATGAAGGAATGTACAAACATCCCCTAGCTGTAAAATTGATTTTGCAACTTTCCTCAGTTTAACTGCTCCATTAACCTTTAGTGTTTCCCTAGTCCAGTGTCTCTCTAGTACAATATAAGCTCTACCCCGTGAATTCCTTCCACTGTGCAGTGAGTTCCAATTACACAATTCAAGTCGACAGCACCTGATTTGCATGGGGTCTGATTGGGGTCAGAATGCTCATTAACAGAGACTGAAGTGGGGTTTTTGTCTGCTTGTTTGTTTACTACAGTTTCCATCTTGCATGCCAAATCACCCCCTTCATTGATGTTAGGTCATGAACCACACAGTTTATTGGAGCCGCTGGTTGGTTTTTATGTCGGGGTTTTGGTTTAGGACGCACGTCGAATATTCATCCTCCGGTTGCTAGCTTCTCCTTGCTGAGGGTTTGTGTTTTTGCCTGTGCGACCTGAAGCCATTTCTCTCAACCTGCAGCTCCGCTCCAGCTCACCAAATGACTTCTTCGTGATATTTCTGGTTAACTTAGCGGTAAATATTTCTGTTCCTGGCTCATGAGCATTGCAAAAGATGCTAGCAAACTCCTTGCACCCAAATCTGCTAATGCCTTTGAAATGCTTCTGTAAACTATATACACACAGTTTGCTTTTGCTGTTAAGGTTCATAGTTAACAAAGAGCTTTTAAAAATACTCACTTTGCCTTTAAGTATATCTAGGCCTTCTTTTCAGAATAGTATATGATCAATTATTTGGAAAGATCAGAGTCACATGGGTATCGCACTTGCAGTTACAATAATAAGGGAAAATACATTCTGCTTGTCATTACACTTGGCATTTTGACTCATCCAAAAGATTCATATATTCAGCACATACTTTTTAAGCAGCTACCAGAGGCATGAGGTCAACGTTATGTCCCCACCCAAATTAAATCACAAAACATATATATAGTCCTTTTCCATTCTAAATCTTATTATGACCCACTAGTGGGAGTGCACATTTGTATCACCTTCTGCAGAGTGCCATTTGCTGTGACATATCTGAGTCCTTAAAAATGTTCTACTCAGAAGATACTGCTTCCACTAATGACAAACTTGGTTATTCAGATCAACACACCCAACATCAAAAAGTTGATGGATATATAATGTAGAGGGCCAAGAAAAGCCAAGAGAACCTCAGGGAAGAACAAGTAGGAAGCTTTGCTCTTGCGGATTTCAAAACATAGTATAAAGCTCTCATTATTAAGACACTGGGGTATTGGTGCAGGCACAGAAAAATCGACCGTGAACTACAATAGACTCAGGTATCGGAGACTCAGGCATATATGGACTGTGAGTTGTGACAAAGTGGGAGCTGCAAAAGGGTAGGACAGAGGCTCTCTTTCAATAAATGATGCTTGAACAATTGGGTGTCCATATGGAAAAATGACATTGAATCCTATAACAAAACTCTAGCTAAATTGCAACCTGAATGTGAAAGGGACCACACTAATGCTTTGGGAAGAGGCTGCAGAAGAAGAGCTTAGCGATCTCAATAGGGAAAAACATTTCAACATTATACCAAAGCACTAACCATGAAGGAAAAAATGTACGTGTTTAACTACATTAAAAATAAGAGCTTTTGTTCGTTAAAAAATAACATAAAGAAAATGGAAATACAAGCCATGGAATGGGAGAAGATGTTGCAACCCATGTGAGTGACAAAGGACTTCAATTCACATTATACAAAGGACTCCCACAGATCAGAAAGAAAAAGGCAGGAAATCCAATAGAAAAAAACTACAAAAGATTTGAATAAGCTCTTCACAAAGGAATAGGTTGAAATTGTCAATACACGCAAAAAGGTGCTCAATCTCATTAGTAGTCAGGGAGATGCAATTAAAAACCACAATGAGATATTACTACACACCACCAAACTGCTAAAAACATAAAAAATCTGGCAGTGCCAACTGTTGGTGAGGATGGGAACACTCACTCCGTGCTGGTGGGGATCATCAATTATCACTATTTTGAAAAAAAGGTTTTGGCATTATCTAGTGAACTTGAAAATGTTCAGAGCCTGTCACCCAGCAATTCTACTCATAGGGCCCATTTGCTGGAGAATCTGTAAAATTGTAAAATCCAAAAAGTCAAAATAGATAAATAAATTGTATGATCAAACAATGGAACATGAAATGAGAAGACAGGAACTAGAGGATCAAAACATGATGAACGTTATGGACACTGTTGAGTGAAAGGAGCAAGACATACAGGACCATCTCATTCGCGGGAAGGTCAAGAGCAGGTGAATTACACTTTTGGGAGCTATACGTGGGTGACAAGATTATATTTTTTAAAAATCGAGCAGATGCTTTCCACAAAAGTCAGGTAGTGGTTACCTCTGTGGAGGAGAAAGCAAGTGTCGATAGAGAAGGCGTGTAGGGTGCTTCTGGGGACTCGCGAGATTACCTTCTTGATTTAGGTGGTGGTACATGGGTGTTACCTTATTAGCATTAATTATAATGTACATTTGCATGTACTTTTCTTGTGTGTGGTGTATTTTATAAGATAAAAGGAAATGAATGGAGACAAATGGAGAATGAGGAAGACAAAGCAAGGACAGAAGAAAGGAAGGAGGGAGGGAGAAAATAAGAGAGATCACGTTACAGCTGAGGAAGGAAGTGAAAGTCCACAGTGACCGGCTGCAGGTCGCCAGTGAACCCAGATGGGGGCCAGGAACACAGGCTCTTTTTAGCCAGTGCCTTTCTCCCTGTGCAGCTGCCAGCAGCAACTTCCAAAACCAGCCCTCAGAGGCCCTCTCGGCCCCCCTCCCTCCCCTGCACACAGTCAGGTTACATATTGGTTTGGGAAAGCTATGGGCTTTCCAAAAGCTTCGGTTCCTATTTGCTATAAGAACTAAGATTATTTTTTGGTTAATTTTTGTTTTTTAAATCTCTGAGGAAAGTAACACTGATTACATGTGACGCTAGAAGAACAACCACTCCTCTGGCCTCCTCACAAGCCGTGACCAGTGGAAAGGTCGCCAATGGGGATTTTTCTGAGGACACCATGTGGCCATGGGAATCGTCTCTCTTCCCATCCCTGCATTTGCCTCACTGGATTCTAGAAATCTGAAAATAGTCGCAGAATCACTAAAATACTGTGGAATCACTAATTGATGAGAAACCACATAATTTCATTGGCAGCTTGCACTGCTGCCCCCGGCCCCCCACAGCCTGGGGAAACGCAGAAGGTTTAGGCCCTAAACATAGAATATGGACGGGCCAGGCCCAAGCCCCTCAGTTGGCGAAACAGGAATTTCCCATATCCTGGGCACCGAAGGCTCTAGGTTTCTAGGCTTTCGTCAGTTTAACTTAGTACTTTAATGCAATTTTAATAGGCAGCGATTTTATTTTGTATCTAATGAAATCAACAGAGTGTGAAAATAGACATCAGAATTTGGAAGATAATGAGTCTGTTAGCTCTGCTGCCAGCGTCGCTGAGCGAGGTCCAGGACTTAAGTTACGAAGAATAGACTGCTTCAGAAGAGGCTTTTATTAGCTTCATTAGGGTGGTCATCAAATGAATGATTTCATAGCAGATCTAATTAACCAAAGAATGTGCGGGAGCGGCGGGCGTCTTCTTCCTGCTAATTGGGCTTATGGACACACCGCATCTCAGCACCTGAGAGATGGCGCCTACGGGCACACTCGGTGCATTCTTCGTGGGAAAGCAGGTCACGCATGGGGATTTTATAGCAGAATTTTGATCAGCATAAGATAAAAACTTTCCCACCTCTGGCTTCTGACGGTGGACCAAGGACACCCGTCTATCTCATCTCTTTCTCCAACCACCAGGAAAGGCAGCCTCAGAGACAGAAATTTTGAGGAATCTCTGAGAAATGGCTTGACCCAGGGAAAGAGTAGAGAAAAAGGCAGGGCCGGATGGTAGACAGAGTGTGGGGTGCGGGTCCCCCACAGACGCTGTGAGTCCTGCCGGACTGCCGGAGTCCTGGAGAAATCACCGCGCAGCAAAGAAGGCACTGAGGACACCAGGGCTCTCGGCAGCGCCCACTCAAACACCACAAGGCGAGCTCCAGCCCATTTGGAGGTTTCCAACGTGAGTCTCCCAAGGCCACCTGCCCTCCCTTTCTCCTCAACGCAACTATGAGCTTGGTCTTTCAAGATGCCCCACCCACTTACATGAAAGCACCAGGCCCCTGTTCACCAAAACTCAGACCCACACATCTGCAGAGGAAGCTCATGTCAGCCAGTGGGTGCTATGGAAAATGGTCAATCAGGAAAAAAAAAGGGAGATTGATTAAAAATATGATCGCCAAAATTAAAAAAAAAGAAAATAGAGGGAATGGTGGAAAGGATTGAAGTACAAGTTGTTGATTTTAAAGGCAGAGTCAAAAATCTCCCAGAACAGATAGAGTAAAAAGACAAAGAAATGGAAAATCTGACAGAGGAGTAGAGAAGGAGAGCAGATTTGGGCAGTTTGACACGCATCCAACAGTAATTCCAGCAGGAGCGTACGGTCACACCTGGAGAGAAAAAATAATCAAAACGAGAGTAAAAGAAGATGATCCTGGACTGAAGCAAGATGTGAATTTTCAGACTGAAAGGGCTCATCAAGCGGCAAACAAAATTGAGGAAACAGACCCGCATCTAGACACATTCTGCTCACATCTCCTGACTCCAAGAAGACAGAGAAAATCCTAAAAGCTTTCAGAAAAAAAATCAGATCACCAAAAGGGAATAAAAATCAGGCTTTTCTTAAACAACACTGGATTCTAGAAGACAATCATGGTGTATTTAATAGTCTAGTGAAAAATTATTGTCTACCAAGAATTTTACGCCCTGGCAATTTTGATCAAATATTAGAGTAAAGTAAAAGTATTTTCAGTCAAGTACCAAAGGATTTATCACACCCATACCCTATATGAAAGAACTAGACAAGTACATTAAATGAAACAAAATAAATCTACATCATGTAATAAGAGTGGCTGTTGAATGTGACTTCACAGAAGTAAAGGAAACTGGGAGACTTTAAGGGAAAATCCACTAGGATGAGATGCTTAGAAAATTCTTTGATGAGCAAAGTTTTTCAAAGGAAGGACTACATTTTCTACTGTATGACTCAAATCATAGTTGGCTCTACAATGACCAACACCTACCTAATAACATTGCTGTAAATGATGTTAATAGGTTTTCAATTTTCTAGAATGAAGCTAAGGAGAGGATGGAAGCCTTAGTTACAGTTACATGAACAGAATGTAGTTGTGGTAAAGCGTGACTTTGTACCTCTAACAACCATAAATCGGGAGGTGGAGAAAGAGGTCAAAGAGGAGACAGAAGAGTTGGAAGGAAGAGCAAGTGGGTAATCTATTTGGATTCTCTCAGCTGATGGAGGCAACCCTGAGAAGAATCAGGCAAATTACAGGCTGTAGGCAGCCAGTGTGGACAGTGGGAAGGGGGCCGTGGTACGAGTGAGCTAAAGTCTTCTCCCTGATAGAGAAGCTAAAAGATTCCATTTAAAGACAATAAATCAAGAAACAGAGGTACAAGCATATTACACAAAGTTATGATGGTAAGTGCCAGAAGAATTTATGACAGAAACTTGACAGTGGTTGCCTCTGAGGGGAAGCCCCAGTAGTTGAAGGAGATTTTTAATCTCCTTTTTTTGCTCTTCTATGTGTTTGAAATTTATTATTTTACCATAGGCATATATTTTATATGAAATCTTCACAATAAAAGATGAATTTTCACGTTGATAATATTTTAGTCTTCATCAATGTTTCTCAAATGCAGTTAATAGGAACATACTGAATCAAATAGCTTTATGGCCTTCACCAGACTTCAAAATCCACTTATCTTTAAAGAACTTCATTGAGCTGGATGTTAAAGATCAGAATGAAGTCTTAGACATTTTCTTTTTTTATCTTAAGAGAAAAAATGACTAGCTATATGAGAACTACAACACACACACAAATACACACTTTTAGACTAAAGAATAAGCATATGGCTATGGCTCCAAAACCATTACTGATGTCCCCAAATATGCCATACCAATATTAAGAGAAAATGTGTGCAATGTTTTTTCCTTCTTTCTCGCTTTCTGAATGGTAAGCCCTTTTAGGAGCTTGATAATGATGCTGATATATCCACATATATATAATATTATGTGTATATTTCCTTATTGGGGTTGGATGAGAAAGCTGGAAAGTAAGGTGAAGCCCTCAGGAAATCCCGAACCCCTGTGGCTTCTGGGGTCTAAGCAAACAATACACACCAGAAGCCCCCCTTCCATGTTTCTTGTGATGAAACCATTGGAGACTGGTTTTCTCTTAGTATCTCCACTACAAGCCTGACACCTTTGTGGAGCAGCAGTAAAAATGTACTCTCTTGCTGTTACAAACAAGGGTCTTAATCTCTTCCTGAGGTCAGACAGTTTCAAATCTCAGCTCCGGAACATAACTCCAGCCCCAAAGCTGAAGGCATATCCATTGCTCCCCCCGCCTTGGACAATGACATCAGAAGGCAGCTGTTACCCCGATCTGGGGAGAGAGTCAGGTGGTTCAGATCATCCGCCTGAGAACTTTACAAAAATCTCAATAACTGCCTCCATGGTGTGAATGCTTGTGGAGAGAGACCCAGTCCAATATTAGAATTGTTATTAGGAAAATATGGTTTTATCTAAAACTCCAGTTTTAGAGTGAGGGGAAACATCTGAGTGACTGTCCTCACAGTTATTGAAAGTCAAAGCGTGGTCCCAACGGTGGTTCCAGAGTTGCAGTTTCTATTGTCTAAAACCCAAATGGACACTAAAAATCTCCATGGGAATACCTAGCATTTATAGCACGCTTACTCTGCAGCTGCTTCAATGTGCTCCATGAACACGCGTTACTCAGTATTCACAGGACCCTAGGAAGTAGGTATCATATTAGCATACCCATTTTTTAGATGAGATAACTGAGAAACAGAGAGGTAAAGTGACTTACCTGAAGTTACACAGCTAGACAGAAATACAGAGTTGAGATTTGAGCCAGGCAATTGCCTTCCTCCCTGAACCACGCTTCCTCCAGAAGTAATGCTTTCCTTCCCCCAATAGCTTAAGTGCGATTGGTTTTAAGAACCATAGTCTGTGCCAGAAGGGATTTTCCAGATGAGGTAGATTGTTACATGAATGCCCATGCCCCTCCCCATGATTCACACCCCCTGGGTCCACACTCTTTTGCAATGTCAATTTGATGCTCCCATCCAGAAAAGGGGTCCATCTCCCCACTTTTTGCAGCTGGGTTGACCTCATCTCTTGCTGTGACCAGAGAATGTGGTGGAAGTAAAGTTGTGCGCCTTCAGAACCTAGGCCTTAAGGGGTCTTGCAGCTTCCAGCTTCGTCCTCTCCAGAGAACCTGTGACCAGCATGGCTGGAAGAAGCCCAGGATGAAAGATCATGTGGAGAGAGAGGCTAATGTCCAGACGTCCCAGCTGCGTCCAGCCCCCAGCCAACCCAGCTGAGTGCCACTCACCAGTGCACACGGGCGAGCCCAGCAAACAACAGCCCATTCTGCCCACAGCGCTGCAAAATTGTGGTTGTAGGCCACTAAGGTGTGGGGCGGTTTGTCAGCAGCCATAAATAACCAGTGGAGATCAGATGGCACAGTCCACTAATTTTACAGCTAAGGAACTAGAGGTAAAGCCATTCACCAGGCCCTTAATGGTGGAATTAAGATAAGAGCCCCTGTGACTTGCTGGCTGACCCCTGGTCTTGCTGTAGACAGAACAGTGCCTGGTCTCAGGAAGCCATAGGTATTGTGGGGTTTGCATCCACCATGCCCTGGAAAGATCAGCCGCCAGCTGGGAGCCCAGAGCCACAGGTGGAAGAGAGTTCCAGCTTCAGGCTTCACTGGTCAGACCCTCCCCTTCCCTGACTTGGCCAAGTACCAGGAAACCTCAAGACTGACGTGTGGGGATGGGCAGTGAGAGGTTGAAGGGAAAGCCCCCCTACGGCTGCTGGAGGGTGCCCCCCTTGTTGGTGAAGCCCGAGCTTAGAGGTTGGCAGATGGGAGAAACATCAGAAAGCATCAAAGGGATCTCCTCCTGATGACCTGAGCCCCAGCTGAGAGGCTGCAGAATTGGGGGTACGCTCCACACTTCTCCCCTTGTTGGGGGCCAGGTGGCTTCAGAAGCCCCACACTTACCACAGTCACTGCCCTGGGCTGCTCAGCCAGCAAAGCCAGGCAGGCCTGAGCTCAGGGTGGGGTGGTCAGGGGAGGAAGGGCTGGGAGGAGGAGAAAAAAGGAGAGAAAGATAAGACGCCCTGGGCAGTTTTCACCCTGCCTCAGTAGATCTCTCTACCCCTACAAGCCAAGAAGGGGGAAGACGAGGGGTCACGGGGGGTCTCAGAGGGAACAGGTCAGCCCCTCCTTTCCAGCCGGGGCCTGACTGTGCAGCCCCTGGGCGCCTCACTCTGCGGCCATGGCAGGAGGCTTCTTTCTGGTTCTGGCCACTGCCGGCGTCTCCTCTCTCCAACCTGCCCCAGGATGGCACAGAGGGAACTCATCAAAATTGAAATCTGGTGTCCCTTTTCCTGGGAAAATGTGGCAGGTCCCCATGGCCTCCCCCAGCTATTTGCACACCGCTGTTGAGATGTTCTCCCCATAGCCACAGACACCTGTACTATCACTCAGTGCTTTTCTTGAAAATGACTCACTTTCTGACTTAAATAAATGTATCGTCATTCTAAGCAGTAATACCCATGACATTGTGGGTTTGATGTGCTGTTTATAGTTTTTCCCAATATGCATTAAAACAATTACATAACCAAAAACTTTAAATGTTCCTTGTGTACCCCCTCAAATCATCCCACTGACTGTATTTCCCTCTGAAGCCATACTGAGAGTGTGTCAGAATACTTGGGTACCAAGAAACAGGAGCTGAGTCTGACCACCATGAATAGAAAGGGATTTTATGAGAAAGCTGTGGGAGCAGGGCAGACAGTCTCACAGGAGAGGGAGGAAGGCAGGAGTCCCAGGCTCACAAAGGACAGGGCCAGTGGGTCAGTCAGGGGGTGGAGGTGCCCAAGACACTGGGTTCCAGTGGTACCCAGGCACAGCCACTGGAGTGAATGACAGCCAAGCATCTTCACCTCCAAGTCACTCGGTGACTCAAATTCCAGGGAGGGAGTTCCCACCGGCCTGCTTGGGTCCCCCGCCCACCCCTTAACTCCTGGCTCAGGTGCAATTATACAATGGATTCTGCACCATCCAGAAACCACCGTCCACTCCTGTTTCCTTCTTAACTAAAAACTGCCTCTGCAACAATATTCACGGAGAGAGCATTTCATGAACTTTACTTTGAAGGTGAAAATAATTTTGTGTCTTTGGGGCAGACTTGTTTCTTTGGGAGATTTTTACGTTGTTTATTTGTTTGATGTTGGAGCTTTTTTGGAGGAAAGGTGGGTAACAGAGGACATTAATAGCACTATAATTGTCTAGTTTTTAAAAGTAAATCTGATTTAAATAGATTAAAAGTACTTTAATATCACAATCTGCTGATTACCTGGACCCAAAAGAAATTCCTTCTGGCTCACATTCTAAGACCAGCTGGGCTCCTCCTAGTTCGACCAGAAAGCTCAGAGTCAAATTCTGGCTCACTGATCGTAACTATGTGTGGTTTTTAGCCTCATTCCATTTTTAGAACCCATACTTGTTTTTCTTTTTCCATCACTCCTGCCTAAACTCCACCTACTTTCTCTTATGCGATATTGTTTGCTTTTTGCACCCTTGAAAGGCACTTTAAATGTGATATGGAACAAGTTGGGAGATGATGAAGATGAAGACGCCCTCACATATCCACACACAGCAGGATGTTAAAATGGGCCTCTTTCATTCTCCATATGGCCAAGAACAAATCAATAGATGTCAAGAACTCCCACATTTCACAGGTTGGTACTAGAACACCCATAACAAGACTTGCAAAGGAAGGGCTCAAGACGGCAATCCTTGGCCAAGACCACTTTGAGGTACTAAAAGGTTGGAGCTGAGAGGTTATGGAGAAAGATATTAGCGAGATAAGAAAACTTGCCTCTCCCTCCTTCTATGGGGAGAAGTGGGAGGGGAGAGGCTTGTAGGAGGGGGAAAGAGGCCAGAATAGTGGTTCCTTATGAGTCCTCAGGACTCCTACTCTTTCAACACGCCAGTTCCACAACTCACAGTCTTCACACACAGAGTTCAGATCACAGAATCAATTCTTCACACAGCACTGGTCCCAGGGTCCCTGGATGCAAATCTGTGTGATTTCCAAAAGAAAACCTATCACAGAACTAAATGAAAGCTCTTACTTGTGACTGGACCACAGAATTGTTCTTAATCTAGCGACATGTCACTCCATGCAGGTGCCTTTGGACTCTGTGTTCTTGATCTGGGAGCTCTCTGTGTTTTCCTTCATTTTGCATTTGGCCAGCTCCGGTCTTGAGGACTGGACAGCTCCTTCCCTTTTCTCGTAAGACATGCTGACAGAGGCCACTGCCCCGGGCTGGCAGGTGTGTGCAGAGTCTAACCAGGGAAGGGGAAGGAGAAAATGGAACAGCAGAATGGCTGTGGGCCCAGGCAGCAGAGAAATCCCAAGGCATAAACCTCAGGAAAGCCTGTGAAATCTCTCGACCAGATTATCAAACCACAAACCCAGGGGCGAGGTCCTCCCTGACTTCCGCGCAGGCCGGGACGTCAGACAGCCCTCCTTGGTGAAACGCAGCAGCTAAACGTAGGGCCGGAACCCAGTGCTTCACCCAATCGGCAAACGCCTCAAGACCGGGTCTTCCAACGCCCTCTCAATGACAGGTTGTACTAATGTTCAACACATGTTCATAGATGTGGTAGGAAGAACGGACTGTGCAGTTTAAAGCAAGTGGTGTGAAATTCTAGCAGAGCAACGCACTCTTGGTTAAGTGTTTTATTACAATTACAGAAAAACGAAGAGATTCAAATAATTGGCTCAAAATAAATTGTTCCTTAGTTTTCTGAGCTTGTGGATTTAGAACATTATCTTTTCTGAAAATCGAAAACACAGCAAATGAGATTCCTTTTTTTCTTCAATTGTTTATCTTTCATTCACCTCTGGGACTGTGTCTGACAGCTGGAAGAATGAGAGATCAAGGCATCCAGGGTTTCTTAGTTCTACAGACCAAACATCTCCAAATAACTCTATATAATGCCCTGCCGACAGGAAATATTGTAGCCTGAGAAATAAACATATTTCATTTTAAATTTATGGTTTGGCGATAAGCTTGCTCTCACTTCTTAAGTTTTTTATTGTTTCTCAGAAATTTCCCAGAGATATGTTGAAGAAGGACATGTCAGAAAGATGTTTTTTAAATGTGTTTGATAAAGAACAGGGCAAAAAGATATGAACAGACACTTCACCAGCAACCAAATTCCTTTCCGTTATTTGGAAACTTCTGCAACATGAGAGTCCATCCTGCTAGACGAATGAAAGGGCTGACCCTCACATTCCCAGACTCTGCATCCATGCTCAGCCTTTGACCTCAGCTTGGCTAACCAGCCATGCAGAGGCAGGAAGAGGCGAGGATCGAGGATCGGGTCTGAGAGTGGCAGCAGTGGTGGCTGCAGGTCTGCGCCATTAGCATTTCTACTTCTGCCCATCCTCTGAGCCTGGCTCGCCTGCCTTCCTAGTCATCCCGGAGCCGCCCAGGCACTCCTCAGTCAGCACTAGGCAGTTTCTGTTGCTTGCAGCTGAGAACCCTGAGTCAGAATACTGACTCTTTCAGTACTGAACCAGGAGTGTCGGGACTTTGTGCTCGGACAAAATGCCAGACTTCAAATGTGCCTCAGTTTCCCACTTAAAATATGGAGTTGTTACCACTAGCCTCTATTTCCCCAAATTCTTGAAAAGCATAACTTGCAAAAATGCAAGAGTTCTTTGGAATTAAGTGACATGGACAAAACAAGTCTGTGTACATGTTTTTGAACCTACATGTTTTACTAAAAAGAACACAAATTTCAAAGCCAGAGGAGAAGAAAAGAGTGTGCAGAAATGCTGTTCCATATCCATGTTCTGTTCTCTCAGACAGGAAGTGGAAATCCAGCTGCACAGCAGCCGACTGGACTTCAGAATTTATGGAGCCACCTCGGAGAAGAGAAGAGGTTTTTCACAGCCCCAACAATGCCATCTAAAGCTTTGGAAGCATCCCACTTAGCCACAATTCCACCTGTGTCATAGCGTCCGTGGGCTTCCCTGCCGTGCGTCTTTTTAAGCTGCTGACATAAATGTAGGACCTTGGTCTCTTAAGAATTCATCTGTTGAAGACTTTTTCTTCTCACCAGCTGTGCCTTCCAATCATAGCATCCAAGGTAGAGGCTAGGAATGTGGCAAGCATGTCACGAAGAATGAACCAGAAGGAGAAAACGCAACAAACACAAGGAAACCCTGCACTGCAGAGGCCCGTTCTTAGAAGAAAAGGTCACTTACGGGGGGAAAATAAAAAAGGAAATTGAATGCAGTGCATCTGGAGAATATTCTTTCCTTAAGACTTGCTTTCTAATCCTGTGTAAGGTCGAGGGACCCACAACCTTTAGAGAACATCACACACTTAGGTTTGCAAAGCCATCCAGCAGCACCGTGTTCTCTCTCACTGCAAACGTGCTGGAGAAGATGAACAAGAGCCAGCCCTGGGCTGACACCGCGGGAAGGACCGGAGCCCCAGGGACTCCGGGGCTTTAGACCAGAACAAGCTGCTTGGACTGAGTTAACATTTTCCTGCCGGTGTCAATGACTTGGAAAGTCGATTCTATTCCGCCGAGGCTTTTTCATCAGTTATGATACCCTGAACCCATCTTCTTTTCACACCTGCAGCTTAGAGAAAAATCTGTGAATCAGTCTGTCACCAGCCTCCCTCGGCATGTCTCCACCAGGCACAGAGGGGGCTGCAGCCAGCCTGCCTGAGGCGAACACTTAGATGCCTTGCAAGGGCAGGCGCTGCCCAAAGAACGTCAAAGTGTGGGGGCAGGTAAGGGCGACCTGCAGACCTCCTGCTGTCTCCGTGGAACCAGACACCTCTTCCAGGGCCCGGAGGGCAGGGAGAGGGCAAATGTTCTCCGGCTCTGAAGGCTGAGTTTATCCATACTTCCACACTCCTGGAAGGAGTGCCCGACACACAGACGAACTCACAAAGTACTTGCAGGATTAAGAGGGCGGAAGACGGCCAGTGGGGAGGGTTCAGCTCCAACCTCTCCCTGCAGCACGAAAGTGACCAGTCGGACGCGGCCCCCAGGTGAGCCTCAGGCCTGTGCAGGGGCCCGGGGTGCCCCAGGTCCCAGTGCTGGGCATATTGGGCGTGCCAGGTTTACTCTCGGCCTGCCATGCCCTGCTCCCAGGGCACAAGGAGAGGCCTCCACTCCATCAGAGATGGGCACTCCCTTTACACGGTTTCAAAATGAGTGCAGCCCCCTGGGCTTCAGCCACTGCTGGTTCAAATGGCTTCAGCTCTCCCAGCCAGGGGGACGTGGAGTGGGCCATGCAGACCTGGACTCCACCGCAGGGCCCAACCCGTCCCTGTCATTTCCATTCTGCACGGTGCTTCTGCAGCCCATTCTACCAGCTGCAGCAGAGAGCTGACTCTTCAGAGAGTTTAAACAGTTTTTGTTAGCATTTTTCAATATTATTCCTAGATGAGACACAACTTTATTACCATCTCTAGCTGCCCTTTCCGATTCTAATATTCTCATATTCTGGGCATCCCAAGAGGCCCCTTTCCTGACAAAGATATTTACCTTAGATATGTGTAACTTCCAGGAGTCTAAAATATGATCATAAAGCTATTAGTTAACACGGTGGCTTTCAGCTTCTCCAAAGCAGAACTCACATCATTAATAAGTCTTTTAGGATATTCGTCTTTGTGTAGCCTCCTTTACACCCTATGTGAGGAGGACTTATTATGGACTATATATTGGATCCACCAGGGACCTCAGATATGAGGTCTGCGTGGCATTTTATTAGTCCAATAGATTATGTTCATGATGGAGAGGGAGAAAATGCGAGTTAATACCCCCAGGAGACTTGTAATGGTCCAAAGCTTTTCCTTCAGGCTGAAACTGGAGGGGGAAAGCCCAGCCTGGGCAAGAAGGAAGTCAGGCTCCTGGACCTCGTCTCACAGGGCTCATGTCCGCCTTCGAGAGACCGGAAGGTTCATGCTCTTCTGGAAACCAGCTCTGAGGCCTCCTAAGGATTCGGAGCTGGTTTAGACAGTGACTTTCATACTTGAACACCTATCAGAATCCCCTGGAGGGCCGGTCAAAACGCAGATGGCTGGGCCCCACCAGAGTTTCTGGTTCTGTGGGTCTGGGGTGGGGCCCGAGAATCCTCATTTCTAACCAGTTTCCAGGGCTGCTGCTGCTGCTGCTCTGAGGACCACACTCGAGAATCACTGGCATTCCCAGACGGTCACTGTTAGAGGACGCTCTCAGGGAGCCAGTGAACACAGGCTCCGATGGACTCCCCAGGCCAGCTGCTCTTCAGGCTCCTGGCCCTCACCATGAGCCCCGACTCCCCAGGAGTCCAACCTTTCCTGGATAGGCCCAGGCCCATTCCCCATGACCTCATGGCCAAGTGCTGTCCACGCAGCAACTCCCTCAGCACAAGGACAAGCACTCGCTGGCTCTGCCCCTGTTTCTCCCCTGCCAGGACCACCTATAGAATTTGTGGGGCCCAACGTAAAATGAAAATCTGGGGCCCCTTGTGCAAAAATTATGAAAAATTTCAATACAGAGGCAACAGAGTATTAATCCAAGCATGCGCCTTTCTTCCCAGAGCTTGGTCTCTGGGGCCCCGCAGTTCACACCAGTGAGTTCTGATGCATCCCCTCCCCATCCTCCCACCTCCCTCATGCCTTCGAACAAGAATCCGTCCTCCCTCTGCACCATGCCTCACTTCCCTGATTCCACAACTTGCCCCTTAAAAGGGGAGGACTGGTATATTTGGGGAGGGAAATTTAAATACCCATCGCAACTATAAAATGCTTCTATTCTTTGTCACAGCAATTCCACTCCAAGGGACTTCTCTGTCCTGCATTGGGCGGAGTCCTTGAAATGCCCTCCCTCCCCGTGCCCCAAGGATGTTCACTGATACGGTGTATGTAGTATGAAAAAAACAGAAAAAGCTGAAATGTCTATCACTAGCAGTTAAAGAACGAGGCAGATTTACAGGTAATGACAAGGCAGCGTCTTCAAGATACAGCAAGTATAAAAAGTGAAAGTGTGTGTGTGAGTGCATAAATAGAAAAAAATACAGGAACTCTAAACAACAAAGTGTTAGCCATTACCACTGAGAATTTTGACTTTACGGTTTATACATCCTACATATTACAATTTTTTATTATTTCTGAGTATACGTAGAACTAAAAATTACTTAAGACCCCCACCAAAACTGTTTTTATCCAGAAACCTTGACCTCCAGCCAGGGCTGCTCCCTCCCTGACCCCTGGTCCCTCCAGCCGTGACCCTTCACACTGCTATGTCTCTCATCCCTGTGGTCCCCACCCCTGACAGCTTTCTGCCTGGTCGTGCAGGGTCCCAGGTGCCTCCATCTTCTGGCTCTGCCGCCTTTATGAGCTCAGCAGAGAGGAAGGGAGAGAACATGAACTACAAGGGGGATTTTATGGGTTAGGCCAGGAAGGGATGAGTAAAAACCTCATTCCCTGGTCACATTCCAATGGTCAGAATTGGGCCTCATCATCCCACCTTCCTGTATGGGAGACAGAATGATGGCCCCAAAGATGTCCCCAGAGCCTGCGTTATACGTTATCTGCCAAAAAGGACTTTGCAGGCATGATTACGTTGAGAATCTTGAGATGGAGAGATTGTCCTGGATTGTATGGGTGGTCCAGTGTAACCACAGCATCCTAATAGGAGAGACGCAGGAGGGTCAAAGTCAGAAAAAGGAGACATGAAGAGGGAAGCAGAGGTTGAGGTAATGTGCTTGAAGATGGACGAAGGAGCCCCAGTCAAGAAATGCAGATGGCCTCTAGAAGCTGGAAAAGGCAAAGAAACAGATTCCCCGTGATCCCTGCAGAAGGAACAAAGCCCTGCAAACACGTTGATGTTAGACTTCTGACCTCTAGAACCGTAGGAGAACAAATCCATGTTGTTTTAAACCACTAAGTTTGTGGCAATTTGTCACAGCAGCAATAGGACTGATACAGGTGGTCCAGCTATGTGCCAAGGAGGAAAAGGCAACAGAATTTGGTAAATAATAGCAGACTTCTCCTCAGTGGATAATCCACGCCACCCTCTCCGCTGCTGCAGGCTCGGCTCACGGTCCCGTGGCCTCTCACCTGGTGCATGGCTTTGGCTGCCCTGGCCCTGATTTTTACCTCATGTCAGCATCTTTCCCTCTCAGCTGCCAGAGTGTCTCCCAAAGTACGGGTCAGATTGCATCGTTCCCTTGCTCACAATCCCCTGTAGGTCTCTCAGAAGCAAGTCCAGCGTTCTCAGCTGGCGTTCCAAGTCCTCCGTAATGCGGCTTTTACCTGCCTTTCCATCCTTACCCCTCCCCGGGTCCTCCCTCCCATGTGCCCATTAGTAGACGTCAAAAGATGTGGATGAAAGAGGCCTGGTTAAGTGTTGGTAGCTGGCCTGGGGCTCATCCCCTTCCTCACCCTCAGCTTCCCCTCAGGCACCACCACCTGTCAAGAGAGTGAAAGCCAAGGAAGGGCCTTCCAGATGTGAGGCAGCGGCTGAGAAAAGATGCCTCGCCTACCAAAAAGGACAACCCAAAGGAGCTTGTGCTAAGTCTAAAGAATGAAAAGGGCAAGCCCCAAACAAATTTTCATTGTCTCCCTTGGATATCTGAACATATTGAAGCCAAATTCCTCAGCATGCCAGGCTGAACACTCATCCCTGCCATCAAGCCACTTCACCGAAGTCTTTGGTGGGAAAACTGATCCACAGTACTCCCAGTGACGAAATGCCTGGGATGGCCAACAAGGAGACAAGGGAGCTTTTAAATATTCCCATGCTTGTAGCTGACTTGTTTGTGAGCATAATGAAGACAAAGCTCAGGTAAGACTGAAGGGGAGGCAAGGTCACATCCACTGTCACCTCCACCGGCCTTTCTCAGCCTGGTGCCATATTCCCTCCCCCATTACTCCTAGGTAATGCCCCAAACTCTGGGCTGTGCCTTATGCCCTGTGCCCTTTTCTCTAACCCCTGTTGTTTCTAAATGACAATGGACTGCAAGTCAGTTAATCATGTAATACCATAGACTTGTAGAATTTTAAAATACATGTTTAAGTAATTTTGGAACAAAATTTGGAAATGGGGGAGGGTAGAGAGAAATCAGCCATAAGTCTACTAAGCTACTGCTATCATTTTGATATAATCCATTTTAAACATTTCGTATGCATATTTTAACATCATATCATAAACGCAATTTTGCATCTGGCTGCATAGTCCTCCCAGGCATCATTTAATGGCTTCATAATATATCTTCCAGTAAATTCTCTGCAATCTACTAAACTGCTCCTCTATTTTTGGATGTTCAAGCTATGTCTAATTTTTTACAGTTTGCAAATAAAGCTGTGATGCATGCATCTCTTTCAATATTTTTTTTATTATTTCCTTAGACCAGACTTCTAAAAGTGGGATTTTGGGTCAAAGTATATGATACATTTAGTCAAACTGCATTTTAAAACGTTGTACCAATTTAAAGTGCAGTGAGCAGAGGTAAAGAATATCAGTGATTGAAACGTACTTTTATTTCATATAAACATCTAAAAATCATTTCAAATGTATTTCTGCTATTTTAATTGGCAAGAAGAAAAAAACCCCAGCATTTTGGGATTGGAAGGAACCTCACATCTAACCCAGCATCTCCCAAACTTGGGTGCACGTCAGAATTACCTGAGGAGTCTTTTGATAATGTGAGTTCCACTAATGCTTGAGAAATAGCTGTTTTAGGTCTGGAGTAAAAAATGTACAAGATGAGCCTGGAGAATTTGTCATTTCAGAGAACACAGAAGCTATGGAAGACCAACGTCATGCATCAAAGGACTCAGGAGCCAACTTGAAGGAGGTGCCACTGGCCGAAGAGAGGAGTGCTAAGGATGATAACTGTAATGGATTGAAGCACGTCAAACACGTTAAAACCCACGAGGTTATGATGAGACTAAAAATAATAACAACACTGCAATGGTCACTTTGAAGGATGGTAGCGAGAGCTCAGCATCAAAATGATTTTGAAAATTGGAAAATAAAGGAAAAGAATCGAGCATTTAGGCTGCCTTTCCTATCTGAACTGCACTGTGGAATAAACAAACAGTGGATGAGGGCAAGTTTCTCTGTATTATCTAAGCTAATAAGTGAAAAAGGAATGATAAATTCAGGACATCACCACTTGCAACCATAATGGATTAGTGGACACAGGCCCTAACCATCATTGGCTGCTAATGTCACAAGAGACACAAGCAGGTATCGTGTGCCCGATGGAAGGCACACCATCTCTTATGCAGTATTCTTGCCAAAATTTCCAAACTCATATCAGATCAAACCTCTAGATCAAATTACTGCTTCACAGAAGATAAAACGTGGTGGAAGGCAGGGGTGCAGTCAGCAAAATCCAGACTCTGGGGAAGTCTTCAAAATGAATGAGCCAGTTTCTTCAACAAAAGATTTAAAGGGAAAAAAATTAAATTGGAGGACACCAGTGGATTAAAAGTTACTTAAGAGATATATTACCAATCATAATGCATGATCCTCATTTGGGTTTCTATTCAGACAAATTGCAAAAAAACACATTTCTTATAAGACAATTGTGCATTTGGGAACACCTACAGGATTTTTTATATTAAAGGATTACTGTTAATTATTTTTCTGGTGTATAATGGTGTTGTGGATACTTTTAGTCTGTATCCTGTAGAGGAATATACTAAAATACGTACAATTAAAATAACGTCTGGGATTTATACAGATCAAAGTGGCCGTGAAGGGATAACTGTCGAAGCTGGCTGATGATATTCAAGGGGGTTCATTCTGCTATTCTGTCTACTTTTGTATATGCTTGAATCTTCCAGAGTTAAAAGTAAACACATATATATCAGGTCCTAGGCCCCATCCGAGACCTGCTGACCCAAGGTCTCAGAGGGAGGGAGGGAGGGACCTGGAATCAGAGTGCTGAGAGCTCCCACGTGCTTCGGATGTAGCAGGGCTGTGGACTTGTGTCTGGGAAAGAGTGATTTGACTCACAAGGAAACTGAGGCACAAGGACAGTACATCTCTTGCCCAAACCCACACAGCTAGTTCGTGGAAGAACCGAAGCTGCCTGACTCTGGCACAGGGTCCTTTTCAAGATAAGAGGCAGCCTCTCGGATGCAAACGCCCTAGCTCCTACACATATTCCCCTCTGAGGCAACATGATGCTTCAACTTAGTCTCAATGCATGTGTCCAGAAAGCACCCTGGGAGTTGTCTAGTATCTTTCATCACTCTGAAATCATAGCGCCATGGGGCTACCTGATCCATGAGGACCTCAGTCCCTGTTACGGAAAAGGTGGGGGGTTTTGAGTCACACCTCCACACAGGAACTCAAACTTAAGACCTCCAATGTTATTTCCAAATGAGATTATACACGGAGATCACAAACCTTCCCCCAGCTGTTCTCCAGGATTCGCAGTCCAACGGTAGCAAAGTCCCCTATGTCCTCCACCTCTTTTCTGAATGTTCCTATTACCTGTGTTTGAATGGAAACTGGAAGGCAGTAGAAACATTCAGAAAGGAGGTTGAGGACATCGGGGATTTTGCTTCTGTTGGACTGTGAATCCTGGACCGAGCAGAGGATATTTAGCCTGAGGGGTATTAGAATGTCGGAGGCGAAGGGTGGCATAGGAATCCGGGGCCTCTCATGATAAGTGACGTGACCTGTGATAAAGGATTGGGTAAATGCAGTCTTGGCGGACTAAAGAAAAATAATGGTAGGAGTGGTTGTGAAAAGCTGTGAGGAGGGAAGGGAGGAGGCAGTTGGGTGTCTGTGGTTTTCTCCTGACCACTGTTTACGAGTGAGGACTTCCTCTCGACCTTTGGTGAATGGCGGTAGAGGCTTACGGGAGGTTCCCTCCCGATCTGACCCGTTGTTGGAGAGGCAGACCCACACCACAAGCACCGGCTCCTCTCTGGCCCGGAAGCTGGAGGTGTCTCATCACCCATGACGACAGGGATAGAAAGCTTAGGGCAAGGATGGTTCACTCTGCCACCTTGCTCTGACATTTGATGTTCAATATTGCTACTCTTCAGATTAATCAAAAACAAGGTAAGATTTGGAGGATGAGAACCTTAACGTCCGGTTTTGTATTAACTCTTAGTGCAGGAGGATCTCTCAGTATTCACTTAGGAGGAGAAGGTCCCTCACCACCAGGATAGAGCATAAAAATGGAAACCCGTTCAGGGGGTCCCTTGTCTGTAAAAGAGGACACAGCATTCCTTGGCTTGATTTTTTAATGTACCAGAAACGTCCCACAATCCTCACCCTGCCACACACGACCATACTCGTACACTTACACACATGAAAAACATACCTGGCAAAATTACACTTGAAAAATTGAAAACAGCTAAAGTCACCCAAAGACTTACACTTAAGTTATTACATAATTTCTCTCTTCTAAAAATAGTATAAAATAGTGATTTTTTAAAAACTCAGTTACCATAGATTCATACTGGGAAGTCTTTGGCCTTTTGCCTCAGCCGTCAGAGGAAATCAGTGTGGATCTAGGGACATGGTGCCGCTCAGTGTGGCTCATGCACGTGGGAGGGCTTTAGACCACACGTCTCCTCAGATGACTAGATTGACTACCTCGCTCATCTAGAGTGCGTGCCAAAATCACCCTCTTGTTTTTTAGATTCCAGAAATCTCCCCAGCTGGGAGCAAGTAATTTCATCCCATTTGAATTACTTTTTAAAATAGTATGTCACAAATTCCCAGGGCTGGCAAAGGTGTGGTGAAATCCCATCCCCCAACATTACAGAGCGTCTGAAACAGTACATTTTTAGAAAGTTGGCAACATGCATCACATGTGCTTTTAAACGTTCATATTCTTTGACCCAATAATTCTGTACCTGGGAATAATCCAAAAATTTTTTTTAAATGAAAACAAAAATGTTATGCATAGTGATGTTCATCACAGCATTATTTAGAATAGAAAAAAGTGGAAACAACCCAAGTTTCTAACCACAGGGTGTTGGCAAACTACAGTAAATGATAGTTTGTAGCCATTAAAGCTATAATTTCTCTAAATTCACCACCTGTGAAGCTCGGTCCATTACGGGCCCCCTTCCTGGACTCCAATCCTCCAGCAGAAGGACAAAGAGGTGAAGGTTGCAGCTGCGATCCTTCCTGGCGGGGGCCTGGCCAGACTGCCCACAGCTGTGAGTCCAGCTTCTTCAGCCTGCTGCTCTCTCACGTCCTGCTGATTCCCACATCTGGCTTTCCAGCTGCACCATCAATCCTCTGAGTCTCCATAGGCCTCCAGTGAATTCCTCTGTGTTTAATTTAGGTAGAGATGGTCTCTGTTGTTTGTGCCAAAAGACCCTGACACATCTAACCAGCCCATTAATCAGACCATCAGACTCTGAGAAATACAGTGGCCCAATCCCAGTTTGAAAGTGTTTTCCAAAGTACGTTCAGTGGCACTTTAGCCCTCTGAGACCAGAAAAGTTCGGGAAATATGAGCTGTCTCCTGGCTGGGGATACATGGTACGCATTCAAGGCTCCGAGAAGTACTGCTGTAAAGAAGCCTGTTTAGCCCAGTGTTTCCCAGCTTACTTGCCCACATGACTCCTTTTCCCAAACACCTTTTAACACCCTGCAGTGCAGCAGGTAGGGGTAGCAGGGGGTGGCAGCGAACTGGAGATACAGAAGAATGCTTATGTAGTCTACACAACTTCCAGCTGAGAGCAACAGGGCCGCTATGTCCTGATCTGGCTGGATCTGTTTAAGAGAGGTCAAGTGAAGGTAATCTTAGGGTGAATACCTAGCCTCTCTCGTGGGGAAAGGAATCACAAAATCCGAGAAAATGATGAGAGGAGAGGTTGAATTATTTATCAGGGGGCTGCTAGGTACTTGGGGCTATGCTAGATGCTTTACTTAAATGATCCCACTTAATCTTCACAGCCAAGAACCTCTTAACTAGTTTCCCAGCTTCTCCTCTTACCCCTCTTCCATTCTCTCTGCACAGTGGCCAGGGATCTGAAACTACATCAGGTAGTCTGCTTAAAATGTCACATTCTGCCTAATCTCATCTCCTGCCACACCTTCTTTCCTCACTGCACTCAGCTATACTGCTTCCCAGTCCTCAACACACCAACCTTGTCCCCGCTTAGACACCCACACTTGCAGCTCCCTCGGCCTGGAGCACTCAGGGCCCTACCCTCACATGGCCAGCTCCACGTTATTTCTCAGGTCTTAGAAAGTTACCACCCTTATGAGGCCCTCTTTGACACTCTATCTAAAAAAGGTACCTCTCACCCACTTTTCTGTCTCACCAACCTGTTTTTCAGTACATTTTACTATCTGAAATGATCTTGTTTTTGCGTCTGGCTCCTCCCAATAGTGTGTAAATTCTATGACAAAAGACCTTGTCTGTCCTGTTCATCACCATTTACCCCAGCACCGAGAAGAGGAGTGCCTAGTGCATAGTAGTAAATGCTCAACCTGTTGATGAACCCTGTGAAGCGGATGGCACACTCATGCTGCAGATGAGAACATAGGTTCAAAATGCCTTAGGTAAGCATCTCGATCAAGGCCACACAGCTGGGAAGTGATTGGAACCCCTGCTTTTCAATGGTGGATGGCTGAAGGAAGGCTTTGGGCCTTTGGAGTCCAGATATTCTGTTGTAAGGTTGGCCAAGTCCTGCTGAGCCACAAAATACAAAGAGCTAGGTTTTCAAGGAGGCATTCAGCTTCTGTGAACTTTCTGCCTATCAAGCCCTATAGGAGCTAATCTAGATTTATTTAAATGATCAAAGTCAGAAATTCTTCTTTAGAAATCACACTCCGCCCAAAATATCCAAAGAGCTCTAAGGTGCTGAGGTTGGACAGCTAGACCCACTCGCACACGAGATTAGGGCAGTGATCACACCCAACATTCCACGCCCTTGCCCATCTTTCCTCTCGCATTGGGCAGTGTTTTGGTCAAAGGTAAGGATCTGTACAAATTAATCAGAGAGAAATACCATTTTAACTAAGATCAGATATTTTATCATAATTACCTTGCTGTCTGCAACACATTCTGCAAGGGGGGAACCAAAAGCTTCAGAGAAAGTGGGGAGGAGAAAAAGCACTATAAGGTAGTCAGAAGCAGTAAGGAGGGCAGGGTAAGTCCTCTATTTTCTCCAAAGTACATTATATTCTCCTCCATTTTCATCAAAAGGGTCTGTTTCAAGACAGGTGAACCATCTTCCAGGCAGTCCTAAGGAGCTTGGCAAGGTCTTCAAGGGCCTTTGGATCCCTAACGGGTTCATGTAAGGACACATCAAGATAAACTGACAAAAGGCCAAAGTCTAGGATAAAGAGGGGTAGGTATTAGTATGCTCAGGCACTAAAAATAGCTTCAAGGATTTTTCCTATAATCCAAGTTATATAAGGCCGTGTGGGGCACAAGGAGACCTACGCAGTGGTGGTCTGTATAGCCGAGCACCTTGAATCCCACTGAGAGGGGCTGTGGCACTTGAAGAGTCATTTAAACTCTTTCCTAGGTAGGACAATATCAGTGTGCATGCCATGACTGTTAATCACGAAGAATATCAAAAGCTCTTCCAGAAATCCTCTCAGATCTAGATGGTGGAATTCTGCAACTTATCACGAATGGTACTGTAAGCTCTGAAATACACAGGAGGCACAGTAATTCCCTTAGCACCAAAGCTTTCTCTCATTCTTCATACATTGTTAGTCACGGTTTTATTATGTAATAGGCAAAATAAAGAATACACTAGGCTTCCTTACAAAATACACACAAATAAAGAATATTCTGAGAGGTTTTCACAAGCGCCAGGTCAGTCAGGAGAACAAACAAGTGAAAAGATCATTCCCTGCTTAAAGGCTTTCTCTAAGATACACCTGCTCTTTAAGTAAAATTAAACATGCTTTTAGGGCAATCAATTCAGAATTAATCCAGGATTTTCAGACTTTGATGCTCTTGAGAAGAACTTGATAAGTGGTCTTTCTGCTTTGTGGCACTTACACATCCCCAGTATTCGGCACCGAGTTGGACACGCTGCAGCTTTTTCTGGGAAGGACACAGTCTTAAGATAGGATATCTCAGGAGAAGTTGAGGATAAGGAACCTATGAAAAAATAAGGTACACATAATATGTGATCTTGAAATTTAGAGTTGAAATTCACATTAGCTAAATGTTATTGTGACTGGACAACATAAAGATAAAAAAATCTACTTAGAACACCTTTTGGTTTTTGAGACCTCACTACACTCTGTGAGGAAGATCTGTATTAGGCCCAGATAATTTACTTTGCCAGAAGTAAGTGAAGAGTTTGACAGAGCTTTTATGAAGATGTTAGCACGGCAAAAATCCATGTGAACAGCATTTTCCCAGATGCTAATAAACTGCTCACACCCAGTAGCTATTGCAGTGCAATAAAACAAAATACGCTGAAATAAGAAAAATCATCTAATAGCACTTCATGTAATAGGACTGTTTAGCTGCCAAGGTAGCCAGTGTGCAGTGAGGCGCTTACTCGTTTCAATTTCAATGTCTCGACCAGATGGAGGACCGCACAGTGTTTCTAATCAAAGTTTTGCTCTTCTAGATTCACATTTGTGCGGCTATGAGAACTCCAAAGAGCTTTACAAATGTCCTGAGGACATTACTAAAAAGCCATTATTTGTGAGTAGAATTTAAAGTGTAATTTCCTTTTTGAATTCCATATAGTTTCAGCTCTCCATTCTCAAAGTAGTTTTAGGATACATTTCTTATTTCTGCATAATCTGAAAATACAAACTATAACTTGAAAATAAGCACAAAATACCAGAGACCAATTACACTCACATTACTAACCTTCTTTTTAGTCTTCTCTCAGGATACTGTTCTCTGTCAACTCATTTTGTGAAAATTACACATTGCTGCTCAGCTCTGGTAATTTGTATAGATTTTTTTGTTTCTTTGAACTTGGGCAAAGAATCCAGTGCTTCATCATATTTCATATTATTCTCCTGGATCTTTCCACACATACTCTATTTAAAGCTGTTAACATCTAGATTTCCCTTTATGGGCTTCCTTTCAGGAACTTTGGTTAATGGAATTCTACAATAATAAGTGACAACTAATAATAAATTATTTTTAAAAGTCCACTTAATAAAAATGTTTTTCTCAAAGGAGATTAAGAAGTAAATGTCATCTATAAGACTGGGACAGTAGACTGCAGACTATGAAATGATACTCAGTGTGCAATAAATCAACATATCGTCAAAGTATAAGTTTAACAAATCTAACTAAATACAAATCAAGTATAAAAAGATATCTTCTAAAGGTACCAGTGCAGGCAGCCGGCCCGGTGGCCACGTGGTTAAGTTCGAGCGCTCTGCTTCAGGCGGCCCAGGGTTTTGCCGGTTCGGATCCTGGGTGTGGAACATGGCACCGCTCATCAGGCCATGCTGAGGCGGAGTCCCACATGCCACAGCTAGAAGGACCCACAACTAAAATATATAACTATGTACTGGGCAGGGAGCGGTTTGGGGAGAAAAACCAGGAAAAAAAAAAAAAAGATTGGCAACAGTTGTTAGCTCAGGTGCCAATCTTTAAAGGTACCAATGTTGTGGAACTGCAGTATTATACTCTGTTTTAGCTAAAAGATGTTCCCATCGTTAGTTTTCAGTACTGAATGTTTATTAATTTTAAATGCCACCATAGCACAACTATGTGCCAGCAATTTACATGGGATTTCATCCTCACAATAAACACGCAAGGTTTATTTCAAACCCAATTTCATAGGTGAGAAAATAGAGATTCTAAGATTCCAAAAGATCACACAGCTAGCAGCGGAGGAAGAGCTGGCCCTCAAGTCCAAATACAACTTCACAGCTCAGGCGCCTCCTTCTCCTCCACCACGATGCCAAGCCACATCTCACTTTAAAATTAGGTTTTTGTCACTAATGCTCTGTGTTTCCTACTTCCTTCCTGTGTTTCCTTCTTACTCTGTAAGAGTTTAATGCTCTGTTTCCTAAGGATAGGGAAAAATACCTAAAAAGAAGTTAGAACAAAAGCTCTTTTTTTCCTTTCTTTGTGGCAAAACGAACATCTAATTCAAACACTGAGTTTACTACATGCCAAATTTTAGTTTCACTTTTCAGCAGGCAATAAACTAAAAAAGCATGAGTGTGATCATTAATATTAATACACTACAATTTCAAAACCACACAGCTTACTTTGAAAATATATTTTGTACCTCATGCTACGAAGTGTTGATGTGAAATTACATCATACATAACCATTAAAGAGAGCACAGCACAAAAAATGATAAAAATGGTAAAGAAAAGTGGTATGAAGCAGTTGGCATATATATTTGGTATTACTTTGTTTTCTTTTGATGTTTTTACTCAAAATGGAAAATGCTAATGTGCCATTTGGGGAAAATCCTTTTCAAATTCTGTAAGGAAATTCAGAAACTTTAAAAAAGCAGGCTTTAAAAAAGAACGCACGCACATGCTAGCACATGGATGAACCTTAAGGACATCAGGCTAAGTGAACGCACCAGTCACAAAAAGACAAACACTGTATGATCCTACTTATTTGAGCTATCCGGAGTAGGCCAACTCCCAGAAACAGAAATGAAAACGGCAGTTGCCAGGGGTGGGGGATGTGGGGGAAATGGGGAGTTGTTGTTTAATAGGCACAGAGTTTCAACTTTGTAAGATGAAAAGTTCTGGTGATTGGTTGCACAACGTGAATCTGGTTAATATTACTGAACCATACACCTAAAAATGGTTAATATGGTAATTCTTGTTACAAGTATTTTACCACAGTGAAAAATTAAAATTTTTAAAAAGGAACCACTGAATTTCTTTTTCTTTCCTTTTTGTGAGGAAGACTGGCCCTTAGCTAACAACTGCTGCCAATCCTCCTCTTTTTTGCTTGAGGAAGATTGTTGCTGAGCTAACATCTGTGCCAATCTTCCTCTGTTTTATGTGGGACACTGCCACAGCATGGCTTGATGAGCAGTGCTAGGTCCGTGCCTGGGATCTGAACCTGCAAACCCTGGGCCGCTAAAGTGGAGTGTGTGAACTTAACCACTATGCAACCAGGCCAGCCCCCAAATGAATTATTTTTTAATGTGATAATGATAGCGTGATTATGCTTTAAAAACACTGAGAGATACATCTATAAGATGATATTTGAGGTTGATGGGTATTAGGGATGTTTATTCTACTATTCTTCTTTTGTATATGTTTGAAATTTTCCTCAATGAAATAAACAGAACAAAATAACTCATCAAAAAAAGGGGAACCAATAAGGAAATGACATTTCCTAATCAAAGGAATCATCTATCATGAAAATATTTTATTATAGTTGAAACATATAAAATGTAGTAGCATTTTAGTTACAACTGACAATGGGACCCATTGCTTATTTCACTTAGAAAGCTGCCGAAAGCTAGATACAGTGTACTGGGCTTGTATCAGAACACCCGGATGGAGAAAATTACATGAACAGTATAAAGTTTGCTATGAAAACAACATTTTTTATTAAAGTAATTAAAAGTCAAAAAACAACAACAAAAAGGAAATTCCACAACCTTTGTTTGCAACTATATAATCTTTATGTAGAAAATCTATAAAGTGACAGTCTGGAAAGCAGCTCCACAATAAACTTAATCCTTACATCAAGAGTAACTAAATTATGGAATCAGTTCACTCAAAAGAAATTGTCTCACTTAGGATATTTCAGCTGGGCTGATTTCAATTATATTATTCTCATTTCTGAAAAATTGTCTTTCCTGATATTTCAAATCACCAGAGATAGAAGGTACGAGAGCCTGCTGAAGTAAAAGGATAGAACACAAATACTCCAAGCACAATGCCATGTGAAAATGAACAAGGGCATTTTATCTAAAGACCTACAAAACTATACAAATAACCAGTAATACATATAGCCCATTCACACTGAAGCTCCACGGGGTGGTACTGAAGAGACACTGAGGCATTGCTTTCCAATAATGGAACAGGGCTCACTCTGAACAGCAGCACATTCCCACCTTTTAGTCTATCATCACGATACTTCCCCTGGATCTGTATTTGCGTATTATCTAAGTCCTGGGAAGTTAACAAAAATAAAGAAATAAGCCAAAAAGATAATGAATTGAATATCCTCTAAAATCTATTCTAAAACATGCATGTGAAATATGAAGAAACCAAGCACTTTGTGAGTTTTTAGTCACATGTTCCTTTCAACTTATGCTAGTGTCTTCATTAGTATCTGCACTGAATTTCCTAAAATTAGCTTTCCCAGTAAACATTAATAGAAGAGGAAAACAACAAAGGAAAAAAGCTCTTATTTCTTAAAGGTACAGTCCTGGAAAACTGGTACTATGGGTTTTCAAAAACAACTTTCTCTGCTAAAGAAATCACACTGTTGTGGTCATCAGAACAGGTAAAGTCACTTTGGCAACACAGAGATCTATTTAGTCTCACTTTTAACAATCATAGTGGTAAACTATTATCATGGCTGTATAATTTTCAGAACTGATACCACCACAGAGGCAAATGTGTAGAGAATATTCCTAATAAACCTAAATTAGATGATGACTGAAATTTCTTAAAAACATTTCAAGTGCTCAAGAATATTAAAGTTTGGGGGAAAAAATACAGAAGTCATAAGCAAGTATTTCCTCCCTCTAAGAGTCTAATTGGGATAAAAGTCTCAGGCTAAGCCCACAAGAATGGTCTGCAATAAAGAAAAATTAGGTCACTGTATAGTAACTTCTGCAAACTTTAGGAGAAAAACCAAGAACATTCTGAGCCAAATAAAAGCATTCTTTCAGGTCAGGGCTTTTTGTTGTTTTAGTTCTTTAATCTCTAACTTCCCAACATGTTACAGTTGAGAAATGCCCATGTTTACTAACAGTAATAAGGAAATACAAAGTCCAAGAAAAGATTCACAAACACGATCCTTTTCAATCCTAGGTCTCTCCTAGGTAAGAAACAGACCACCATTTATTTACTCTCTCACCTGTAGAAGAGAGGGAGATCAAAGGGTTTTAACCCGGTAAGAAATCCCTGTGTATAAATGTTAGGTTAAACGGTAGAGTTTAAGCCACGCCCTTCATAAGTAGACAAGAGAGGATTTCCTCTCACATGTGGCTGTGGGAGAGGACAAGAACTGTCTACTACAGAGCTGGAACAGGTATTTCCTGTAACTAGAAGGCCGTGCCCATGAACATTTTAGTCAACCTACAGAAATTTTTATATCTAATTAAGAGTGTTCTTTAGATCAGAAATAGATGAATAATATACTATTATAAAAATATGTTAGAATATCTCCCCCCTTACAACTCACCAATTTCTGATACCGTCAAACTTTCATAGAGTCCATGGAGAATGACACAGGTTTACTCTAGATATTTGTTCATTAAGTAAAACTGGAAGTAACCTATCTATCAATACCATTTGCAATTCCTGATTTTAACAGTCCAATACAATCTAATACACACATTAACAAACTTCAAAGAATACACATTCTATCAAGCCTAAGCAATTCCCATCCACCCACCCAAAAGGAAGCCAGTGTTACCCACTGTAAGACAAATGATGTTTGCTGTATCTGGATCAAGCTTAAAAGAACTACGAAATTCCATTCCAGTACGAAAATACTACAAATAAGCACCCAAAACTGACCTAAGAATTTCTACTCACTCTTGCTTCTCCAGGTTTTTAAAGGGAGAGAAACAAGCATTCCTTGCAACCTGACTGGCAAAATCATTACCTTACCAATTATTTCTAAGCCTATAGTAGATACCAACAAGTGATGGAATGCCCAAATCACTAGCCATTCAACATAACTGTTATTTTCGAAAAGAAAGATAATTATATAAAATTCCATTCTCCCAAGCAATGAACAAGGTAGAAAAGCATACTACTTCAAAAATGGCTATATTCGTAGGTTTTTAAAAACCAGCACCAAACGTTCATGTTTAATCATGTCGAGCAACACTTAGGAACTAACATTTCCTGACAATACGGATAAACAAAAGAGTGAATGATGAGGGAATAACTTTCAAGCAATATCGCATTTTGCTAAGAACCGCTAAGTAAAATAATCTGATGAGCTCGTTTCTAAAGCTCTTATGTCTGCCCAGTTTGGAAACAGCATGCCTCACTGCTCAGCTAACAGACCTACTGCCCAAATTCTGGGTACAGCTTATTTTATTTTGTGACTAGGCAAGATTAAGTAAAACAAGCTGAAAAGATAAAGTAACCTAACTCAAAACAATCCATTATTAGAATAGTTTTCCACGGTCTCTGTATAAAGCACCCAAATGAAAACTGAAAGCAAGATCCACAAACAGTAGTAATGTCAGTTCAAGTCTACATACCCTTTTATTACACTATATTTATAGAAATATTATGATCAACATCACACAAGCTTTCTTACTTCCTCGTACTGTACCAATTTTACTCCCATTGTATAAGAGATTTTGACTGCAAATGTTTAAATCAACTTTTTGTACCTTGAATTTACAAATCATTGGATGTAAAGCTTCCTGAAAACTATTTTATTGTTAAATTTTACTTAAAGCTAAACCTAGAACTAAATTCTTTTAAAAAAACAAAATACCAAGGTGCTTTCAACAGAACCCTGTAGAAATCTACCAATCCCAGTGTTTGAGAGCAAGCCTACAGAGGAATATAAAGCAGCAACCACCACACACACAATTCTATGGCCAACTCTTGTTAGGAAACTTCTTTTATAAATAAACTTCTTTCATGATAGAAGATGAAATCAAAAGATAGAAATTTAATTTTTCCCTAAAAATAAGTAGTTGCTCAGGACATAGGTTGAGTATACTGAAATCATATTGCTTCTCTGAAAAAAGAAAAAATAGTTTAGCCAGGCATTCCATTAACAAAACACCATGCCACATTCACCTAGTCCTTTGATCTCCGGATACTAGTATTACCCAAGGGAACCTCATCAAAGAAACTGGTTGGCAAACCTACCAAATCGGAGGCTCAGGTCCCTTCATTTTGATAATCATCTTAGTAAATATAAAACTTTAGCTACTTGAACAATGGAGCTTGTAAAGTGCAGTCAGGTATAAGAAACACAACAGAAGTGCTAAACTCACTTATTAGTAGGACTTCAAGGGACTTGATGTCACCAATAGGGCAAAAACACAACATCATAGTTTTCTGTTCAGATTTTATTTGAAATCTAATTCAAATTGTCAAAGCTACAAAAGAGGGGAAGACATCTGTATTATTTTTGCTAAGTCACAACATCCTAAAACAAAATACTACTACTGCCAGCAGATCCATTATACACATTTCTGATGAAATTCATTAGCACAATAAAAATTTCATCTTGAAAAACAGCCACAACGAAAGTAATTTATACAATATAAAACAATGACAGTCTACAGATGCAGTTACTCATGAGTTTACACATGCATTCACAAACAAATAAACAAAAAACCCCAGGAATGCTCTTTCATTTGATTTTTTGTTTTTTGTTTTTTTTTAAAAAAACAGACCGTTCAGGCACAAAACAAAATCGCATTTCCACTAAATGACAGCATCTTAAAAACTGACGTCAGTGTTTGTTTTTCTTTGACTTTTTATGAGACCTGTGTGGAGACCGGGACTGGGATCTGGATTTCTTCCCTGATTTTTTAGGGGATCTAGACCGTGAGCGCCTAGACCTTTTAGGTGTCCTTGAACCAGATGGTGATCTGAGGAAACAAACAAAAACAATTTATCAAAGCACTCATGCGATCAAAACTGACTATCCTTATATCATCTAAAATGATCTTTAACAAAGCACAATCAAAGTCACTGAAATAAAAAAGGTTGTAATGTTTCCAAATTTAGACTTTGCCTACTGGACACACACACGCGCACACGGATTTTGTACTTCCTTTGCACAGCATCAGCAATCATCAGTGGTGCGCTTGCTTAAGAAAGACAGATTCCTGAACCTTACCGCTGCTCTACTGAATCAAAGTCTTGAGGTTAGGGGCTGGGAATTTGCATTCTTAACAAGCTCCCCAGGTTACTAACATACCCCAAAAGTCTGAACCTCTAAATCTATAAGATAAAGTTCAAAACGGCATCTAAGATCATTCACAATTTTAAAAGCCCAGGCAGCTTTGCAGCCTATCTTCTTGAGGGACAAAGCCCCAACTACTGCAAGCTCATTCAAGGGAATCAT
This sequence comes from Equus asinus, assembly GCF_041296235.1. NCBI lineage: Eukaryota > Metazoa > Chordata > Mammalia > Perissodactyla > Equidae > Equus > Equus asinus. The sequence continues at coordinate 88,569,439 of NC_091810.1, read as the reverse complement.
TAGAGACGGCATGACTGCCTAAGTGCTGTTCACGAAGATGACCAAAACAAATAAATACGCTATATATAAACAGTCAAGCAGTGATTAATGACAGGGGTATGTTCTGAGAAATGTGTCATCAGGTGACTTGTCACTACGAGAACATCAGAGAGTATACTGAAGGGGAACAAAACCTGCCACCCCAAAATGTCTCTCTTTAACATGAGGATTATTTTAGGCTGATTATTTTTAAGAAACAAAAGACTCAAAGTTTTTCTTGTTACTCCCCCTTAACTGCCTAAAAGAATTCAGATAAACCCATCTCAGGAAGCAAGCTATCACCTTAGCATAACATGAACTAGGTGGCAGAAAGGGAGGAACCTAGAAAAGCCTGTTGGGCTCCACTCTGTGTTCTTCTGTTTCTGCATGCCCCAAATACTTGTTTTCCAAACGTTTGATTCTTTTCCTACCTGTGAACTGCCTTCCTTCCCTTTGAAGTCCATGACCCTCCCCACCCTCAACATCTCTGTCTTTAGCTGAGTATGGTAGTTAAGGTGGCAGCTTTGGCCACTTTGGCAAGTTACTCAGTTTTCCTAGGTTTCTCCCATGCATACGTGTTATTAAACTTCTGTTTGTTTTCTATTAATCTGTCTCGTGTGAATTTAATTCTCAGACGAGCCAGAAGAACCCAGAAAGGTACAGGAAAATTTCTTCCTCTCCTACAGTACTTATATAGACCTACACGGTACAGCCTGTTCACACCTAAGCTGCATATGGTACTCATCGCACAGGACCACTGTTGTATATGCAGTTTGCCATTGACCAAAACATTGTTATGCTGCGCCTGACTGTATACGCAAGCGCTATTTTAAAAAGGAGAAAATTATGTCATAAAGATTTTACTAAAAATGAGTACAATAATAAAGTTTTAGGATATAAAGCAGTTTTAGCTCTCAGGAAAATTCCTCTGTATAACACCAGATAAATAAAACATTTCTGAACCACTTTTCTGGAACTACAAGGGGAAAAGGGTATAACACACTAAATTACACACTGAAGAAATGGTATTTATGCTGTTTATTTCCACAAGTCTCTACCCAAGAACTTGCTTATAATAAGACTGTTTGGGGTAGGGTGGGATGTATTTTTCTTTTAGCCTTGACAAAATCAAAGAATAGTCTACAGAAACTAAAGAACAGAATGAAAAGTAAAGCAGCTACCCCTATTCCACATGAAATACTGGATACAATGTTTAAAACTCCTGGCTGGTCTTTACCTGTTGGAAGCATTTTTTGGTCATGAGGAGACTGGGATGGGAAGGTGGGAAGGAATAATCTAAAATCAAAGTATATCTCTCTGGTTTTCTAAGATCCTTTAAAAAATGGCTGCCAACCAAATTATTTTCAAAAGTTGGTAGAATGACAAGGAAACTGGCATTGGAAATATTACAAGAAAGGACTTGCATTTACCTTTTGGCCTTTTTGCTAACATCTCTAGGAGAATCTTTGTGAGATGACCTGGATCGTGAGCTCTCTTTATGAGATCTTTCTGAACGCTCTGATCGCTCCGATTTTGGTGATGGGGATTTCACTCGTCTACCACTGCTACTGCGAGATGGGCTGGGGGATGTGCTGTGCCGCCTTTTCCTATGGAACAAAGCCCCCAACATTCCATAAGTGAGCAAGGGTCAGGCATTAATCTTCCTTCTACTAAATTAGCTACTAATTCCTGCCAGTTTACACTAACTTTATTTTCACTGACCTTATTAACATTATTTTCCAACAACATTCAAAGCCCTTTTTACTAAGAATAAATGAGTCTTAAAGATAGGTTGATTGAGACAAAAACTGAATTCAACTAAATTGGATTTTCTTCTGCTTGTAAGAGATTATTGGGACAATGGACAAAATTTCATTAAGGTCTCTGATAACAGTGTTTTTTTAATGTTAATTTCCTGATCATAAAATTTTTATTATGGTTATATAAGAAAATGGGGCATCACGAAGGCAAGGTACTCTTAAATGGTTGAGGGGGGAAGGGGGAAAAGGAGAATAAGAAAATATAGCACAAATAGAAATATTTTAACATCTGGGACGTGGGTGAAGGATATCTGGGAATTCTTTATACTATTCTTGCAACTTTTCTAGAAATTGAAATTATAACAAAACAATAATAAAAGACAAAAAAGTGATAGATTTATTATTTAACCAATTAATATAACTATATTTGTAACTATCTGTCAAGTGACTAAGCCAGAATTTTTTTATTTGCATTCACTTGGTTTTTATTAGGAAAACCTCAGTTCCATTAACTGAAGCAATTTTCTCTACTAAATCAGCGATTGAGGAACTGTGAAAGTAAGAAATAAAGACTAAAAGAGAAATGATTTTGATTAGAGTGAAGACAAAGTGAGGATCAAGTCCCTATGGCCTAGGTACAAAATGTCCTTTTGAGACAGGACTGGGAGACTCAAGTTTACAGGTAGCAGCCTCAGCACAGAAGAAATGTTTAAATTAGAGGCAACAAGGAAGATCTAGCTAGCTGTTTAGTTAGTTAAGCCTTAGGTTTGATATCTAATACGGTAACTGAATTCTTGCACTGAAATAAGGTGAAGGTACTATATGAACCATGTAAAGGGATGATGCCCAGTTAATAAGCCAAGTGCCAACTAAATGCCCCATTTCTCAGCTAATTCTGCCTCCTGCAGGCAGGAGTCAAACATATTTATCATGAAAAAATACTTTTTCAGTTTGTTGGCATTAGTGATGAAAATATTACAAAATGAAACATCATTCCAAATCTTGAAACCAGTTTAGGAATTAAATGAGAAATGTTCTACCTTTCTTTCCTTGTTGGAGTACACTCATCTTTCTCCTTCTTGTCTTTGGACCGAGATTCCAATTTTTCTTTATCCTTCTTATCTCTTTCTCGTTCTCTTTCTAATTCTTTCTCTTTCTCCTGTTTTGTTTTTTTAAAGAAAGAATACTTAGTCATTAAAAAATAGCAACCTGGGTTAATCTCATTTATGTAACTGTATTTTCTCTTTTGGTTAACCATTTTTTAAATCACTACTAATGGCATAACACGACTTTTTAAAAAATACCCACTTTTCCATAAAAACTAGTCATTCCTTCTACTGCATTTAATAATAGTAGTGATACCAGTGACAGCAGCTAAACATTTACTGAGTGCTTACCATAGGCCAAGCAATTACTAAACATTTACTGAGTGCTTACCATAGGCCAAGCAATTACTAAACAACTTTCATATACTATTTCATGTAATCCTTCAAAGACCCGTAAGAACAGTACTATTATCTTCATTCTAGAGATGAAAAATGAGATTCAGAAAGGTTAAGTACCACGCCCATGGTCACACAGGATGATGAAGTCAGGATTTGAGCCCAAGCTCTAGAGCCAGGGCTCTTAACTACTACCTACTGAGTACTGTCCCTCCACTAAAAAAAACTATGAAAAACTGACAATATATTGACCTTTCCATCTCAGACTACAAGAAAACAGTCAGCTGCGATTCTAATTGTACAGCAAGCTGATTTAATCGAGAGAACTCTTACCAAAGCAATAGGACGAAAAGGGGAAGTAACTATTCACGATAACTGTCCATCAGAAAATCTCATTAGTGAGAAACAAGTACCACTGTATTGGACATTTTAAATCCTACTTTATAAAAGTACAAACTGATGACATGACTACACAATTATATAAACCAGAAAAATAATTTATTTGTTTATCCCCAGCTACTGACAATCACCACTTCCCACTTGAAATTATGATTTCTGTTGATAATACAATTAAAGGAGTGGCTACAAACAATGAACCCACAAAGCCAATTTAGCTCTCCGCTAACAGGAATTTAATTTCTCTATGATTTGGATGCATCAAGAAAGCTATCTGAGAGCTGATAAAAAGCCTATACAGGATGTTGGCAAATGTTTTCTGTAAAGAGCCAGATAGTAAATATTTTTCTGCTTTGTGGGCCACATACAGTCTCTGTCACAAGTATTCAACTCTGCCCCTGTAGTCCAAAAGCCGCCACAGATAATTGAAAGGGCATGGCTGTGTTGCAATAAGTTTATTTAAAAAAATGAGTTGATGGCCAGTCAGCTGACTCCTGGTATGTACCTTCAAACACATCCTTCTCTCCAATTACAATCACGGAATGCAAGGAGACTAAAATGGTAATACATATATTACTACCATCAGGACCAGTGAGCATCTCAAGGTATAGTCTTTCATGCATATCAAACACCTGCCACCATCTCCAAAGGCACTCATGGGGTACAGATACATGGCATCTTTTCAAAAATCTCATTTATCTTTTTTCCTAATACAACATATAGTGTACAAATTTAAAAAGTGATGCTGAGGAGACTGACTCCCTCTGGTGATCTGTAGGATGTATTTTCCTGATTCATAATTTTATGGGAATCAAATTACAGTTAAAATACTTAAAATATTTTAAACATTTTAATTCAATAATAAGAGTAATAGTAGCTATTATCTAACTCAAAATACTGCTAAATTGGGACAATCAACCCAGTCTCACAGAGAACAGGCAGGCTTCATTGACTTGGCTAGAAGTGCTCAGCAGAGTGGCACCAGGAGACCACAGATCAGTGCAGCACAAAGCTGCTTTACCATACTGCTGCTCACACCACCACTTGTACACTATTAATAGCTTTGTAGTGACTGTCAGCTCCTTTCTAGCTTTGTCCTATTTCTCTTTCTATGTAATCTATTTTGTAATGACAGTCAAGACATAGGTAAAAATTAATAGCAGTCCCAATAAAATTCCTGAGTTCTTTCAACAATTACAATATGGGCCTCCTTGTTCTAAAATTCTCTGTATATCCATACTTTTTTATGTACAAGAATATGAGGTCCCTCAAAAGCTTAGAATTCACTGACAAGGTATTCTACCACTTGCTGTCCCTCCTTGGAAACAATGGAAAGAACCCTAAACGAACTTCCCAATCTCTAACTCCATCTTTGTCTCTGTGCCACTTCAGGGGCTGTCAGTATCTCACTGTCACAAATGTGACTCTTTCTGGAGGGTCTTCCAGTTTTGAAAGCATGTTTTCAGCAGGGTTTTCTAGTCCACTTGTAGTATCCAGAATAAAATACTGTGCTGATGCCCTAAGACCTTTCTCCAAGTTGAAATAATTGTAGAACATCAAATTTCAAATGTCCCTGTCTACCAGTATTCAGCATTTACACACCAAAGAATGTAATTTGAAATATACTTTTCCTTAAGTATACCAATATACCAATTTTCTAGGTAGTCAAACAAGTAACTTTGGAAAGTGCACATTATTTGTGTATATGTTTTCCTTACTCGTTGAAGAAGTTTATCTCTGTAGTGTTCTACTTGCTCTTGAAAACTCTGGCCTGGTTTTTTAGGTCTTTTTCCAGATTCCAATTCATCCTGAAACTTCATAACTTTGAGCTGTGAAATAAAACACGTTTAAAATAAATCTTTTCATCACTATAGCTTCTAAAGGCCTCCTTTGCCCCCTTTTTAAAAAATTCTTTTCTTTAAAACAAGTGTGTAAAAAGGAAAAACATCAAAACAGCAAAGTAGTAACTGATTATGACTCAGTCAAAATATAATGTCAACATAAAACCCCCTTATCTGAAGGCCACTTGTGAGACATGCCCAACTACGCAAAATTCAAGTGATTAGCTGTGGTCCACAGCCTGCATAGCCATATGAGATGACTGTGATTCATATGCCCTTAAGAATCTACTTATTATCTCAACACAATGATAATGAATTTGGTATCTGGTTCCCCAAATTAGAAAGGCAATGTTGCTACAGGCAAGCATACTTCCAGCAAGATATGACAGCCAGCAGAACATACAAAGATAAGCAACTATTTAAAAAGAACAGCAGCATGCTGGTTACAGCTCGTGTAGGACAAAACACAGAGCTGCATAGTTTGAAGGTTTCACTCCTTTTACAGTATAGTGCAATCACTAGTCATCAAGACATCAAAAAAGGTTAAATCACATTTGGAATGTACTTTTTAAGACAGTAAGAGTATATACTGATTAAAAAAAGATCAGAAAAACTTCAAATTCCATTTCTTGTAATGTATCCATACACAAACACAAAACTATCTGTACAGAAATATTCACTATAGCATTGTTTGTGAAAGAATGACCACCTATAGTTTACCAAGAGATTACTGGCTGATTATATACACCTCCTTATTGAACTAAGGAAGGACAAATAAGGTGAAAAGCAGGAGGACTTAGACGATGCTAGAGGCAGAGGTGGACAGCACATGGATCCTGGATGGTACCACCTGGTTACGGTCCCAAACCTGTACAATCTTGTTTCACTAGAAGAGGGGGGTGGGGGAGACATTCTTGTCTAATGGAATTATTGTAGATGCAAGCATCGTAAACTATTTTATTCAGCAGTGATATGTCCTTAAAATGGACTAAATGCTGTTAGAATATTTTATTTATATTTTAAAAATAAGATCTCAATTGTTTTAGGCTTTCCCCCCCTCCCTACAAATGAGGGTTTCCAATAGAATGGAAACAAGCTACAAAACCTTTTTTTCGGGGCTGGCCCCGTGGCCGAGTGGTTAAGTTCGCGCGCTCCGCTGCAGGCGGCCCAGTGTTTCGTTGGTTCGAATCCTGGGCGCGGACATGGCACTGCTCATCAGACCACGCTGAGGCAGCATCCCACATGCCACAACTAGAAGAACCCACAACAAAAGAATACACAACTATGTACCGGGGGGCGTTGGGGAGAAAAAGGAAAAAATAAAATCTTTAAAAAACAAACAAACAAAAAAAAACCCTTTTTTTCCTTTCAAAGAGGTATTTTCACTATTTCTGACTTCATGAGCATTTCTATTAAGTTCTCTGATTTTTGCCCTTTTTCTACCTAATTCCACTTCTATAACCAGGGTCATTTATAATCAGAGCTTTGAGGTTCTCTTCTTTCAAAATCCTTACAAGGTCTTGGCTTTTTTTTTCTCGTTTTAAGGATGATAACATTTTAAAAGACGGTAAGATGTAAAGGTAAGGGGGAGATACTTAAATGTCGGAGTTCAACACTGTGTGAAGCCTCTCATGACTAAAACGGCTCTGTTCTATAGAATGTATTTGTGGTAAATCAGTTTAAGTAAAGTGTCCAAGAGCCAAACAACAGACCTGAATGCTACTCTGGGGAAAGGCATTCCTAGAGAACCTTTTTAAAAATCATTATAAAATCCCAAGTTACAGTTCCTGCTGATGTGGCCTAACTTAGGTGTAAGCACAAGTCCAGGGCACCCAAAAAACAGGTAACAAAGGGTCCCAACTCAAAAGAGAACAGCCTGTGCAATGGCTTCTTAGCCATCTACGCCTCTGTTCCCCTAGGACAGTGGCAAGTATCACCTTCCCACTCAACTATTCACTTTTTCCTCGGGGATCAGGACAGAAAAGGGATCTTTCTTCTCCAACAACATAGAAGACCCGCCACCTGGCTCCCCATCTAGTGTTCCACTCTTCCAATCCTTGTTAGGAGAAATAAGGATAACAGCAGAATTGGAAAAGACAGCTCCAGCCTGGGCACTGCTCTAAGTGGTATCTGAAAGATTAAGAACTTGCTTCCAGGCAACGCTACAACATCATACGGCTGCATGTTTTCGAAGTGCTTTGTAGAGAATGTCAATATTTTATAACACAAATCTTTTGGTGTCTATTAATCCCATGCTAAAAAATGTTCACCTAAAGATATCTTTATTAGGACACATTTGGGGAACGAGAAGAGCTTTTAAAAAGAAAAACTACAGTATACAGATGCATCATACATACTATATATACTATAACATAGAATAAAATTAATTAGAACTTTATTCTTTATTTAAGGATTCTCCAAAAAAAGAGTACTCACTGGATTCCATATTCAGAAAGTGACATTCAATTTAGGGGCAGAGAAAAAAGAACACAGCAACAATGCTCATGAGCTGAGTTCTAGTCCAAATTTGCCACCAGTTGTGGACCTTTATGCCACATGACTAAATCTCAGAGTAAATAAGGGAGAAGAATTAGGTAATTCTAAAATGAAGCCAAGATCTATGTTTTAAAATTAGGATTTGGTTCACAGTCCAAAGCTCAAAAGGGCAAGTAAATTCTAAGAGGTAGGCACTATGAGAGCAGGAGAAACAAGCGCTGAGTGTCTGACAACGAAGGGAGAAGAGACATTATCAAAGAGCACACAAAGTACAGAAATGCGTGTACACACGTATATCACATATACAGTGTGGAAATAGTAAGATTCATAAAAACCATTCCAATTAATAAAAAGCTAAATTACATGGTTTTCTTCTAAGTCAATAAGGAGACAGAACATTTAACAATGATCAGTCTGTTTTGACATTTATAAGGGGATAACTCCAATTATCAAGAAAACATATTTTTATTGAACTCAGTCTTTGTTTCTACTCCAACAGTTCCATCAGGTCAGTAAGGCAGAGTTGAGTATGGTTGGGAGGAGCTCTGAGAGTTAAGAAGGGACATGTGCAGCTTGAAAAACATCCACAGCTGAGGGCATTCACTGATACACAATATCTTATTCCCCTAAAAATCTTATAAAGAATGTATATGCATACATCCCAGGAAAAATGAATCAACTTATTAACTCTAAAAATCTCTCCTCTCCACTTATAACTGACACCATACTGATTCTGTGTAAGGTTAAAACAAAATACTTTCTCCGTTAAATTTCTGGCTAGGTGATACTGGAGAAAGAGGTGGGCAAGAACTTATCATCAGCCTAACAGTGTGTGGGTGGAGAAGCAGAAACAGGGTAACTAATGTGGTAGAGATTACGAGTTAGTAAAAGGAATAGCACTGACACACAAGAGGCATTCAAAATACTGTTAAACGAAAGGACAGAGTATTAAAATTCACTCTCACATATACTTCTGAGGCTCTGGACTGACTGCAACACTGCAGCTAACATTTACTGGGAATGTTTCATCACCGTGGAGGTGAAATGAAGGTGGATGAAATAGGAGGAACGCTCCTATTGCAAAACCCTTCCCTCTCTGACATGTCTGAATACCTTTGGTAATAAAAAAGAGGCATTGAAAAAGGACAGGGGCTAGAGGAAGGGAAAAATCTGCTTGAGATAGTTTGGACTCTTTCAAGTTTTTCTCCTTCTTATTGTTAAGCCCCACTTAATGTCTACTCTCTCCCCATCACTAAGGGGTGCAGACACATAAAATGAGCCTACTGTAATAAAATGTACATATAACTTGAACATGCCAGAAAATCTCACTTTTCCTTGTTACACACCACATACACTCAAAATGTAATGATTTTCCTTTCCCTTTTTTTTTCAGGAAGATTAGCCCTGAGCTAACATCTCTGCCTATCTTCCTCTATTTTATATGGGAGACACCTGTTACAGCATGGCTTGATAAGCAAGTGTGTAGGTCCGCACCTGGGATCTGAACCTGCAAACCCTTGGCCACCAAAACAGAGCATGCAAACTTAACTGCTACACTACCAGGCCAGCCCCAAAATGTAATGATTTTCATAATGCAGATACAGTCTATTCATTAGAATCAGTATCTTCAGAGGATCTCCTATGTGCCAGGCACTGGAGATATGATGATGAACAGACAACAGACATGGTCCTTTCCTCTAATGGAAATCAGCCTAGTGGAGAATACAGACATTAAACAAGCAAGCAAGCAAGAAAAAAAAAAACATAATACATATACCACAATACTTGTAAAATCACAACAGAGATAAATAGGGAGAAGTAAGCAAATGCAGAAGAGTACGAAAAGGATATGAGGAAAAGGATGCTTGAACTAAAAAGGCCTGAAGGAAGTCAGCTGGTTTGAAGGTTTCTAGGCAGAGAGGGAACGGTACGTACCAAGGTACAATGCCAAGAGGGTGCCTAGTTTGGTGGAAAAGGTGAAAGAAGGCCAGTGAAGTGCTGTTTAAACTTCACTGCAATACTAACCTCAATTTCACGAAGTTTAGCTCGTTTTTCCTCACTCATTTCAGAGTACTTAGAGAACTTGGACTCAGTCATTTCTTCTTTGATTGGATTAGAGTACAAATGATGTTCTTCAGATTTGGAACTTTGAGTGTCTTCTTCATCTTCACTTTCTTCTTCTTGACTTTGGAAATAAGCAGAATATACACTGTATGTCAAGGCAGCAAAAAAAAGTTACATTCTTCAGTCTGGCATTTTTATTTTTCACTGCCTTAGAGTTTAAGTAACGTTAACAAAACATAAGACGACAATTCACCACTAAAACATTTTTTATAAAATATCTGATCCAATAATATACACAATTTTATAAAATTCTTGTTTCCTTCACAAAAAAAGTTTGAGCTTCAACATAATCATACTTTTAAAAATTGTTTGTTAATCTTATCTGTATGCCTTTCATCCTGCAACTTCCCTTGCAGCAGTTAAATGAAATGAATAATCAAAGATTTCTGCATACTTCACAATTCAGAGTGATTTCATCAAGCTTAATGTTTAAAAACCCAAATGTTTACCCTTTCTTCAGCAGAGCCTATAAACTAGAAAACACATGAGTCTGAGTCACACAGAGTTACTATGAAACAATCAATGCAGCAGGAAAGACCTTATTTGGTTAGCTCATAACCCCAGGAATAAAGTAATGGATATATTTTAAATATTACCACACATTAATACTTTATGTCATAGGTGATTTTGAAAGTTGTACTGGTTCTAGGTCAGACAAGAAGAAAATGAAAAAATAAGTGACTACCATGGGCAAGCTACAGAAGAAAACTTCTTTCCAGAAGCAATCTAGTGTAGAGGCAGGCAACTATATGTAAAACTGGTCATCATTGCTAGAATAGGATTAACAGAATGTTCTTGAAGCAGAAAGAATGAAGGAGCTTAAAAAAAGACTTGTATGTTCTGGGACTGGGCTTTGTGTGTATCTATGTTAAATCTGGGCAAAACAATTCATCCATGTACAAACAAACTCAGAATGTTTATGTTTACACAAATAAAATTCCTTATAAACAATACTGATTGTGTATTAACATTACTGGCATAGCCTAGAAAATATGTCATTTTTCCCTTTAATATCTGAACATGATAAACCCTTATTTGTTGGTATTTGGGTACTAAATACATTTTACCTTAAGTAGAGGGTATCCTTTTAGCATATATTTAAAACTATCCATAATGTAGAAAGTTATAACCAAAACCTTTCCAAATAAACATTTAATTATTTTAGAGTGATAATTAGATTCACACTGAATGAGAAATATTTAAGCAAGACACACAAAGTGCTGGGAATTCAAAATCAGACACAACATGGTACTAACAGAAGACCATGCTACTAGCTCTTGAATTTCTCATCCAAAGATCCTTTCCAGAACACTAATAAAATGCTTTACAAACTTTACACTCTAAGAGCCCCACAAATCATTACTACCACACTCAAGTACAACTCAATACAATACTTACGTGAGAAAGAAAAAAATCAAAACCAACCACGAAAAAACTAGATTCTTCTTCAAAATACTTTACTTAATATTTCTTGTTGATTTGTCAGAAACTTCCTAAATGCAGTTTTTAGTTAATTTTTTAAAACACAAGAATTTCAGATGCTGTTTTTCGATGCTTCTAAATGATTAAGCTATTTCTGCGTGTAGGTGTAAATACAGACATTACTGAACGATTACTCTGGAAAGGGCCAGTCAGTAAGGACGTGACAGTCAGTTCAACTGTAGTTATCTACACAATGGAGACTACTTAACCAATTTCAGCCCTATTATTTATGATGTTTTCAAAAAGTTTTTTCTGCAATTTCAAATAGTCCTTGGTAAACATCCTTGTACACTTATCTGAATGCTTAATTCAGAGTGGATAAATACCCAGATGGACATGAAATAATATCCATGACACTTCAATGAAAAACGCAGATCACAAAACAGTATGTACAGTATTATATAATTTATGTTTAAAGTAGATATGTATGTTGTTATATATAGAGAGAAAAGATCTAGATGGCTAGGCACTAAAGACTAATCATATTATTTAAGACTTTTTAAGTGAGCTGCATTATACTTTGATAATTTAAAATATACACATATTTTACAATTGCTATTTTAATTTTGCAAGGCCTGAGCAGTCTGTTCTAATTGTTTTTTTTTTTTTTTTGAGGAAGATTAGCCCTGAGCTAACTGCTGCCAATCCTCCTCTTTTTGCTGAGGAAGACTGGCCCTGAGCTAACATCCATGCCCATTTTCCTCTACTTTATATGTGGGACGCCTACCACAGCATGGCTTTACCAAACAGTGACATGTCCACACCCAGGATCTGAACCGGCGAACCCTGGGCTGCCAAAGCGGAACGTACACACTTAACCACTGCGCCACCAGGCTGGCCCTCTAATTGGTTTTAGCTTTAGCTCTTAGTTACCAGTTTCAGGCTCAGATCTCATCACTGCTTCATCTTGCTCTTCTTTTAAAGAAATGTAAATTCCAGATTCTAAACCCATACAGAATTCATTACAAATGAAATTAAATTGCTATTTCTAACTTTTCTGCAAAACATTGGTAGTGTTATATATTTTTTTAATCACATTTCTGCAATAAATACAGTTACTAGTTTCAAAAAGCAGCTCCTTAGTAAAAAGGCATTTTGGATTCAGCCACCAGGGAGTAGTAGAGAGGCATAAGAAAATTTCAAGGACCAGAAAGTTGTACTGTATGTGAAAAAGTATTTTTTCCTTGCTTTGTACTTTCACGAAGTTAGTTTTATGTTATCATGATTTACTTGGAGCTCCTAAGAAAAATCAAAAAAATATTTCCAGGGATCCATGCTTCACTGTATCAATGTATGATTATTCTACCATCATACTAAAAGGCATTCACATTTCAAACATTAACACAATAAAGTGAATACTTGTAGAAACAAAACCAATTCAACAATATTTGAGTTCTGAAATGGCTTTTCTACCCTTCCTTTCCTCTAAATTAAATAACTATGAGTACAAATAGTCATTTTAAAGCAGTGATTCTAGAAATGGTGAGAGATGCTACTGAGTGATGGGATTGTAGATATAAAAAAGGTTAAAAGAACCACTGTTTTTTAAAGCAAACTACCAATTTTAGTACTCAATTCCCGTACTCCTAAACAGCTTCGGATAGGTATTTCCATCAGCAAACCACATCTATATTTTGTAAATATTTTGTCATAATCATTGCTGACTTGATCTGATCACAACAACGTTTCTGGAAAGACAGCACTGTTGCCAAGTTTCCCCCATCATATCAAATTGTTTTTCATAAATGCTGATCAATCACATTTCCTTAACAATCTAAAAGCTACTAATGCCACTGACTGAATCCATACAAATGCCCAAGTTGTGCTGGGACACACGGGACCCTCCCTTTGCTCACTCTTCCATTGAAGAAGAACAGAAGAAGATTTTTTCAAAAAACAGAAGCCTCTGCTTTGTGTTCTTGAAGTCATCTCTTTTCCTGCTTAAAAAATTAACTTCCTTTACATTGATTTAAAAAGGTGTCAAGTGCTATCTAAAAACTGCCAATATAAACTTGCAGGAGAATTCAGAGGTAAGAATTCCTATAATCACAGTCAGTATTAAATGCAAAAACAATTTTGGGGTAATAACCGAAGAGCAAAATTCAAAATGATAATTTCTCTATAGGTTAAAGGAAAAGTTTTTTTCCTTTATTTACTCAGTTCTTCTGAGGTATTTAAATAACATAACGGAATGATCATAATACAATATTTTTCTTAGCAATGTAAACCCAAAAGAAAAAGAACATGACCTTCCCATTCACATTTTAAAAATCACTTTTTGTGGAGCCAAAACAATACTTGACAGCTAAGATTTGAAATAAATACATGTGACCAATTAGTAACTACAAAGTGAGAACATATAACCTAGTGCAGAGAAATAAACTCAAAAGCACAGTGAAACCAGATGCATCAAGACCAGAAATCAAAAGTTCTTTATTCAGTGGGAAAACAACGGAGAACTAAAAATGATCCTCAAGTTTTTCTGAGTGAAGTTTTCCTCTTCACTATTATTTCAAGCATATCTCTTAATGAAAAAAGGAGCATATATGCAATAAGAAAGTGAGTATATTTGAAACTTAGATTCTTACTTTTGATTTTCTTCTTCTTCTGATTCTTCATGCTGGTCAAATAACTCCCATTTAGAAGTTGTTACAGCTGAACAGAAGGAAAGAAAGGATGTAATTCCATAAGGTAAATTAGCGTTTTTGCAGTAGCATAGTAGAAGCCCAACTTTAGAACTGAAAGTTTGTATTACAGAAGTTATCTATATCTATTTGAACAGCCATTCCCATGTGCTAAATCTATTTCTTTCCTCACACCGACACTACAATTTTATTCAAATTCACAAAACGACACAATGTCTCCTTATTTCTGTGCAGGATGGTAGGATTTATTTCATTAGAATCTAAAAATATTAACAATTACAGATTATAAGCCTAGGATACATGTCCAAGTAAGTATGAAAGGCAGGTCTAAACTGAATCTAACAGGTGAAGCATTACGGGAGAGTCAAAGCTTGGTTTCTCTGAAACTGACGTCTAAGTAGATTTCCAAATAGGTATAGCTTCCCTTCTACATTTTCTACTGAAATGCCTTAACCTGAAATGTCTTTAGTGATTTCTCTGATTCCTCTCAAAGCATCCAAACCAAAGGACCTAAGAAAATTATAACAGCAACCACAATGAAAACCTAGACAATAAAATATGATAACACTGGGTCTTAAGGTTGAAACATACTATAAAATATAAAGGGAAAACATACACACGCACCAATAATTAAAGTACTCAATTTTTTAAAGCTTAATACTTATAGTTTTACTCACCCTGTGCTTCCAATTCAGATTCATCTACAGCTTCCCATTTTGATGGGGCAACTTTAAATATAGGCTCATTCTTCTTTGAGTCTTCAGCTGCATCCACTATTGAGGAAAGATGAGCTATTAACCCTGACTACTAAGGATGACCTAACTTAAAAGAGTTCATGGGTATTCACTATATTACTAAAAAGTAAAATAAAATAAGGCCACACATGGACTAAAATGCTAGTGTCAAGATTAAGTATCGTGACTAATCCAATTCTCTGCATCTGAGGTCCAATTTTTAAATAGTGTATATATATATATATCAACTGAGAACATTCAGGTTATTATTATTTCAAGCAAATGCAAAAGTGGAGGAAGTAAAAAAATCCTTATTATCTTTACTTAATTATTGTTTAAACTATAGAATATATTATTCAATATTTTAACATATAATTCAAATGTACTGAACATTGTGTACACTTCCTACTTCCAAAAATGATTTTAGGCAGTCAGGAAAACTGAACCTGTAAGTTAGGAAAACTAATAATAAAAGACACATGATCAGAAAGAAAACCTTCTTGGCACAGTCAAATGTATAACTGGGTATTTGAATTTTGCAAAGTCAGAAATAAATAAAAGACAGAAAAAAGTTAATGACTGACACCTTAATCAGAAATTGTAACCTTTTTCCATATCAGCATGTATGTAAATTAAAGAGTTCTGGGAATCAGACTTATTAGCTAGATATAATCAGTTTGAAATTTGAACTTACAAGGCACTCCATCAAGATCATCATCAAGACTCTTTATAGGGACTCCATCGAGATCATCAATGGGAGTAGCATCAATAGGAATTCCATCCACATCTTCTAGAGGTGCACCATCAAGCTCTTCCTCAATAGGGGCACCATCAAGGTCATCTGGTACATCCTATGGAAACACACATACTATTGTAATATTGCTAAAGTCATATTGTTACAAGATTAATTTGCAATCCAGTATAAACCAACCAGCTGGATAGCCACATTCCTAGCTACAATGTGAGGACATAATAAGAACATAATTTATCATCCAGTACTGAGGATAGAATGACGAGCAGAAATGAGCTTGGTCCCTCCTGTCAGAGCTTTGTAGAATGGGGGGAAGTTGGAGGAGGGGGGACAGAACTGGGGTGGGAATATGAGCCAGGCAATCAGATAATCACGACAATATATATATAACCGCAACTATGATGACTGCTACAACAAAGAGGTATATTGTACTATTACAGTGTATAATAAGTAGGTTTCACCCAAAGAGTTCTGAGAAGGCTCAATGAAGCTATGCTTAAACTGAGATCTGAAGGATCTCAGGTAAAAAGGAGACTTCCAGAAAGAGGGAAGAACATGTATAAGGGTATATGGTAGGAGGAAACACTGTACATTTAAGAAACTGAAACGAGGACCATGTAGTTGGAGAAGGGAGGCCAATTAGGAGGATCTTATAAGAGACACAGTGAAATTATGATAGCTGCATTAGGATGGTAGAAATGAAGATTAAGGTTTCAAGAATTACTGAGGAAGCAAAAAGTAACAGAATGGTGATGAACAGAACCTGCTAGCATTGTGGTACATCTTTTCATGTACATATTTAACTTATATAGCTATCTTTAGTTTAACAAAATGAAATCATGCTATATATTGCTCTATTACTTGCTTTCTTCTAGTAATATAAATCTTTTCATGTCATCAAATAAAAAACCAGTCACCAATTTTCACATAAAGACTCAAAACAGAGAATTCCTGTTATACGTAATTTCAGATCTTCCAGCAAAAAAAGTCACTATTTAGTGATAAACAGTAAGTATTTTCCCTAAAGAAATGTTACTCACATCTGTAATCTATCACACTTCCACAGCATCCCCAGAAATACATTTTAAAATAATCAGACAAATACACTGAGTGCCTACCTCTGTTTCCTTTTCTTCAATAATATTTACAAGTCCTAAGAAAATATTCTGCAGTTTGATCAAAAATGGTTCTGGATAAATTGCCCAATCTTCCCATGCTCTGAAGCAGGTCATTACCCGTTGCTAAATAAATAGGAAAAGACGACGAATTATCATTTAGGGCAGTATGTTTCAAACTTCATCTCATGAGAATGACCACCACAATTTGCTGAATATTCCTTTAACCAGATATTGTTTTTAAAATTCAAAGAGAATAACTACCATTAAAATGCTTTTAAAAATCAATGTCATCTAATTAAAAGGAAAAAAATTAAATACAACGAAAAAGAAACTAACTATTTGCTCCTGACCACTGAAGTTCCATGTCCCATTCTACTAGAGGTACGCTTGAGGCCACATTCTGGGAAAGACCAGCTGAGAAACTTAGGAAAGCTGGATATCAAGGTAAATCAAGTTTTGACCTGAATTCCCTAATGATTCAAAGAAGTACTTCCTGATTCTGGCTCACACTTTTCTCTGTCTCCGCTGTAAACTTTTCTATAAGCTCTGACTTATGGAGAAAATTTAAAGTCAAAAAGTTTTTAAATGGAGTTGTTTGTATGAATCCCCTAAATGGTGGGGTCATTGGGCATCTTCTCAAACTAAGAAATTTCCTTAATAAGTCTTCTTCCCATGATAAGTATATCTAGTTATTCAATTATAAGTAAGGTACTTTGGCTTTTCTTAACATTAATCTACATCTTAAGAGGTTATAAAAAATTAGTTAAGTCAATATACTTTCTAAATACGAGTAACTAAAATGAATGTTCCTAATCCAGCCAAATTATATACACCATTACAAAACAAGCTATCTTCTGAATGTGTTTTGTGAAAAGAGAAGGCTAATATTTAAAATACTTAAATAAAACACTTAAACCTAAAACAAATATCTGACAAAATAATACTAGATAATACATTTTAAAATTCAGGACATTTTTTGATACTGAAAGTAAAATGGCACTAAATTTTAAAATGATAATTTCTGAAAAATGCAAGTTATGTCTTATACTTATCTTAGGTACTTTCCTAGCCCTCCAATGTGCTTCCTAGCCACCATCCCCCGTTTAAAACACTAGGGCAAAAATAATAAAATAAACGTACCTTAAAGTTTTCAGACTGTAAATGGCCTTGAATTGTACGATAGGTAGCATTGAGGTCTGAAAATATCTGACATAACTTTGTTTCAAAACTGAAATTCAAATAGTATATTTTTTACAATAGAATTTGTTTAAAAATCCCTATCCACTTCAGCATGCTAGCCATTGAAAACCCCTCGTGGACTTAAAAAAAAACATATAAATCAATCAAGTAATTCTTTAAAAAATCAAGAACTAGGTGCTTAAACTCTAAAACCATAATTTAACTGCTTTAACTCCTATTATTCTGAATCTCCTACAAAATCCCTAAAAGTCTTAAGAACTAGTTCCCTTGATTATCAAGGAACTCTACATCTAGGATACTTTGAGCCATCTAGTCTGACTTCTTTGTTTTATAAAATAGGAAAAGGAAAAAAGTGACTTCTCCAAGGCAAAAAAACTAATAGCAGAGCTAACATTAGGACCCAAATTCCCAAACTTCCTAAGCTTCCCTATTCATAAAATAAACACCAAAAAGAACTCTGGAGAATTGAGGAAGAGCTATATATTAATTACAGTACAGAAACATAATTTCCTATTGCCTGGGAAAACGTGAACAATGAACTACAGCAATACAATGACAATCAGAAGAGAACGTCGAGTCTATACACAGTTAATGCTCTGCCTTTATGTTTGCCATTATTTCTATTGTTTCAGCTTATTCATTATGCAAGTAGCTAAATACGCAAGAAAAATAAAGTCATTTTTTAATTTTTCCTATTTGTTCTATTATCAATAGTTAATCAAAAAACTGATACAAAAAATTCCCCAAAAACCGGTAATTTAGCTTAAACTGGTTTAGTTCAATGAACGCAATCCAAGTTTTTACAAAACTCTACAAACTATGAAAAAATTTAAATTATTTATTATTAGGGTGTTAATGAACAAAATCCTTTTAATAAACTCCTTACCCTTAAATATTTTATTTCAGGAATATCAGCTTACATCATTATACTTACAACTTTCTATAATATGAAGCATTAGCAACTTTGGCTGAAGAGTTGTACAAAACATCAGAAACCAAATATAATCTGGCAATCTAGAATACCAAAAGACAACATAAAACAGATTAAAAACCAACAGTGAATAATATATCTGGGAAAAAATTCCATATTGAAATCTTTTGGAATTAGTGGCATAAGGCTAATGTTTAGCTATAATTTAATAAACACAGCTACTTAGAAGAGTTATAAGAAATTCAACATCACCACAACCATGACTTTGGCAGGGATAAAATTTGTAACGCATTGACATTTCAACCTGTTGATAACTTCTGTGTCAATTAACATAAGTTTTCCAGGCAGAAGGAAAATAAGACTGCAAGGGAAAGATTTCTTCAGTCAAGTTCTTCATGCAAAAAAGCAAACCAATTTCGATCCAAAAAGAAGTCAACTAATATCTCCCTTTCACTTCATCAAATGTTCCATAAAGAGAAACCATTTCCATACCTTTTTGGGAAGGGGTGTCTTTAGGATGGATAATGACTCAGTAATGCAATCCACTATTTCTTCAGCAGCTTCAGCATTATTAAGACAGAAAACCATTGCATCTCCAATATCATTTTTCCTTGGAGTTAAACCCCGCAGGATTTCTTCTAATTTGTCCCTCTGTCTGAATACAAATTTTTTTAACTTATAAATATTTATAGACATAAATTTCAAATGCCATTTTAGTTTCTGTTCATAAACTAAGTTCTTTAAAACCCACTAAGATAAAATTCTGACGACTAAATTGTATTAAGTCTGATTTGTGTTAAGTTCCCCAAATACAATACACTTTTTTCTGAAGAACTTACATGGGGAAGAATACTTTTCCGGGAACAATTAAATGATTCCAGTGATTTCTAGTTTACAAATTAAGTAAATTTAAAATTATGGGCATTTTTCTCAAGAATCTTTGAGCATGTCCCAGTCCTATTAGCCCATTACACTGAAAAAGAACTGCCGTGTTCTTTTCTTTCCCTTGAAGGCCATCTGCCTGTTACTTTAGCACTTCTGCATAGGATTAGGACAGGCTAACGCAGAGGATGACAAACTTCTGTAAAGGATCAGACAGTAAATATTTTAGGCTTTGCAGGCCACACAGTCTTTGTCACAATTACTCGACTCTGCTGCTAAAACACCAAAGCAGCCATAGACAACATGGAATGGAATGGGCATGATTGTGTTCCAAAAGAACTTTATTTACAAGGCCGGCCCCGTGGCATAGTGGTTAAGTTCGGCACACTCCACTTCGGTGGCCTAGGTTCACAGGTTTGGATCACAGGCACAGACCTACACCACTCATCAGCCTTGCTGTGCCACGTGGTGATCCATATACAAAACAGAGAAAGACTGGCACAGATGTTAGGTCAGGGCAAATATTCCTCAAGCAAAAAGAGGAAGAATGGCAACATGTTCAGGGCAAATCTTCCTCAACAAAAAAAACAAACTAACAAAAAAACTTTATTTACAAAAATAGGAGACAACCAAATTTAGCCTGTGAGGAAAGTAATGATGAATATACATCTTCAGAAGCAAATATACTCTCAAATACTACAGTTCTCCATTAGCAAATGCTCTCACAAACAATGCATCAATGCAGCTAGTATTAAGAGTTATAGACTATACAGAATCCTATATGCTAAAAATTCTTTTAGCTAATTTTTTCCATGAGGTATACAGAACTTCCTCTCTGAACGTTTAATAGTTAAATTTGTTTCTGCTTCCTAAACCAGGCTAACAGCACTGTACCACTGCTGACTGAGCACTAATAACAACATATGCTTGCATGGTGGCCACACACTGCGAACCGTGTGGAGAGACTTGGCAACCATCTGACCTCCCTAAGCCATACAATCATCTGTCCTCTCTTTATGTTGCATTCAGAAAGGCAAGAATTCTAAGGGTCTCGGGGTAATTTCTGTAAGAATCTGAAGCATTCCACTGCTAGAGAATCACTGCTTAAGAGGTCATGACTAATTTTTATCAGTAGCAAGAGGTCAAGGTCACACACTTATAAGGACACACACTTATACTTGACAAGATGTATAAAATTACAAAGCATATGATGAGAGATGTTACTATTTTAAACATTCACAAGTGAAAAAAACTATCTTATTTTAGGGTCAACATCTTAGTAAAGACCATTAATTAAAGCAACTTTTCTGAATATATTAACGGTAAGGAAAAAATCTTACTCTTCCTTAAGTGCTCCCTTTTTACTAGGCTCCTCTACAAAAGCTTCTGTTTCTTGCTCTTCTGACATCCCATGCAAGTATGGATTTAATGGTGGTGGCCTCCAAAATGATCCATTTTTGAACATACGAAAATCTTCCGTCCTCCATTTAGTTGGAGAATCTCCCTAATAAACATGTCCAGAATGTTATTAGAAAGGTTTAATACCTCAAGAGCCAAAATTAACAAGTAATTGATTATACTTGCCTGTAGAATAGAATAAAGCTTCCACCTATAGTAAACATGGGCTGGTGTCTGGTTTTCAAATAAGAACCTAAAACAAAACAAATTTAAAAAATTAAACATCCATTCTTTAATGAAGAACTCTCTTCAAGTAAATATACACAAATGACAAATATTATTTGCCTATTTAGTGCTAAACGAAACTAAAGCAAAGATCTCTGAAGAGAAATCCTCATCCACTGCCATCTGCCATCTACCCCCTTTCTCACCTTAACCACAGACTGGCTTTATGACTGACATTAAAATAAAGGTGTGTATGCATCTTGCTGAGTCTTACTATCAATTTTACTGAATACTTATGTATCAGATATTGTGTCTGGCAATGGAGAGATTTTTCCCAAAATATAATTTCAAAAGCAGTGGTTTTTGAACAACTTAAGAGCGTCAAATGAATGTCTCAGATACCATAGCTATTCAGAAGATAAACAATTTCCTATACACTTCATTTGTTCTATTATATCTCACTTATGAAAGACTCATTGAAAAGCATAATGGAAAGCATTTTCCTCCTAGAAAATGTTAAAAACAATGTTATTTAATTAACTAAATCAAAATCAGATGGAAAACTGACCCAAGCAAATTTTCATCCAATTACTAAAGCTGCTTTGTCATTCCACTGCAAAAATAACCCCATACTTTTAGAACTTTATTCTTAGAAATATTTTTCATTCCAAAAAAACAAAAGTATTTTTAAATTGCACACCTGAGGATAAACGAAATGTGGTATATACTTGCAATGGAATATTATTCAGCCTTGAAAGGTAAGGAAATTCTGACACACCCTACAACATGGATGAACCTTGAAGACTTACGCTAAGTGAAATAAGCCAGACACAAAAGTACAAATACTGTATGACGCCACTTATCTGAGGTACTTAGAGTAATCAAATTCAGAGACAGAAAGTGGAATGGTGGTTGTCAGAGGCTGAGGGATCAAGGGAATAGGGAGTTATTATTTAGGGGGTACAGAGTTTCAGTTACGTTCAGAGAAAAGTTCTGGAGACAAGACAGTGGTGATGGCTACACAACAATGTGAATGTACTTAATGCCAATGAACTGTACTCGTAAAAATGGCAAATTTTATATGTATATTTTATCATAATAAAAAAAATGCACACCTGAACATAGGATTGTTGATTTCTCTGTTCATAATCATAGCTTCAAACATTGGCCCTTCACGTACAACAAACTCTATCATTCGATGTATCAGGGCGAGCAAATTCCTACAACAACAACACAGTTAAAGAAAATGGACTCAGACCTACCACTACATACAACTACACTTGACCTAAGTTACTATAATTGCGCAGAAAAAGATGATTCTGCTAACACAGAATTTTATACCAAAAAAGTAACCTGGAGCATATGTTAATGCCTTGTGCATTAAGAGGGAAGGGGGCAACAGGGATAAGGGAGTGGGAGGGGAAGGAAAGGTGCAGGGAGGGTGGGAAACCACAACACAGCTTCATAGTAATAAAGACTTAATTTTCTAAATGCCACTTAATTTTATTTTCCAAATGCAAAACATTAAGTTATGAATCACAACTAATGAGAAAGCTGCAAATATATAAAATCAGTAACTTAGAGCTTACATGTTATCATAGCCATCTAAAAACTTACACACTATCTCAGTTTTAAAGAAAATATTCCTAAATCAAGCACTTTTGTGGTGGTATTGAAGTGTTATATACAAGACTATAATTTGTAGAAATGTGAAACTATTTGACAAGTTTAAGGCCTGATTTAATAAAAAACCCATCCAACTCCTGTGCTTTTCTGGTACACATATAGCAGATGGAGTTTTTATTGAATTTGACCTTTGATGAGGCAACATCCCTTTGGACCACACTTCAAACTAGCTCACACAATTCATGATATATACAATTCTGCCTGTACTATGAATCAAAGAAGCAATTATATTGCCAAAGCCTTAAATAAATGGAGTCCTCTTTCCAAAATATTCCAAAATACGGAACAGAGTGAGATGCCCTTTCCATTTGTCATAACCATTACTTTCTAATATTAATGCCAAAAATAAACATACATAACTTCTTAATACGTGATTTTATTGGTTGGGCTCATAGAAAGCCTTTAGTTTTAAAATCTGAAGCTGGGTCCCAAAATCATGTGATACTTTATCAGACTCCAAATACAACTTTAGACAGTGATTTACACTGTCAGGCAAAAATGACTCAGCTTACTATAAGCTGCTTGTGATCTCTCATTTCACCAGTCCCCAACATATAGAGCTAATAAATAACAAGTGGGAAAAGCAAAAGGATATTGGCTCTTGGTACAGGCACACACTAAATTACACCTTTAGCATTCCCAGCTCAAATTAAGTTCATAATAACTGCTGGAATATAAATAAATATACAGTTATAGAATAAGACAGATTTTTGGGGGCTCTATTATGCCCTGCTTCAGAGTACATGAACAATAAAATAATTTATCTCATGGTGATTAAAATTATTTTTTCACCGTTTGCAAACAAACCTACTTAAGTGGACACTAAAATCTCTAGTAAAAAAAATTATATGAAGATTTAAATCTTTAACAAAGGGGAAACTATATATTTAAAACTATTAATTCAACCTCAAACTGTTAAAACAAAAAACCAAAAGCATCACTTCATTTTAAATCTAAAAACTATTTTTGTTTCACAGAAGTATTAATTACTCTGCAAATATGCAGTTCTTGATATCCAAATGAGAATGTATTCTCAGCATCCATATAATTAACGACATTATTTTGATGAAGGGAGATAATGCAAAGTTATGATTCAGTTCCAAAACTCCCACTGTTACGTGTCAAATTAAAGTGAAGGGAAATTTTATGTATCATAATATATAAAATCAATTATAGGTGGACAAACGCTATATATTCAGAAACTTGTATGAATTAAGTCAAAAGCAAGTTGACTTGAGTATTAAAGATAGATGAAAAATGATTTAGCAAGTTTAAAACAAAGGATTCATTGAAATGGTGAGTCAAGACTTTTCAGCAAAATGTATACTCAAAATTTTGTTTAGAAATAAGCCGAGCTACATGTAAAGCTACTACCAGATAAATGTTTTGTGAATGCTACGAAAATACTTTTCTGTGAGCGCTTCATCAGTGGGGAAAAAACCCACTATAGTTTTAAACAGGCTTGTAACTGATAAAATCTATTTTAGAAAATTTAAAGTTTAAGGAAGTTTTAAAATGCTTCATATGATTATTTAAAATCAAAATCTGACAATTAGCTGTTGCTAACTTGAATTCAAGATTATTAAAGAATTGTAATCAAACTCTTTCCTTAAGGATTGTGTGTTTAATTTCTTATTTAAAAAAGGGTGACTTTTCTATCAGAATGAAACAGTGTAGTACAAAAATATGATATATTTTAAAGTGCATTATTTTATTTTAAAATGGTAATTATCTTATTCTGAGCAACAACAACAAAAAAAAAACCAAAAAATTGTCTCTCAGTTATAATAAAACCACATTTATTGGAGTCGATCGTACCAATGTCTGGTCAAAAACTGTATACTTTCCCAATCCATCCCATGATGTTTTCCTGGTCCCCCGCTGCCGCAGACAGTTCAGCTGGTGTTGCTCACCAAGGCCAATGTCAAAGAGAATTTGGTATTCTTTTGTGTTCATTTATTATTCAACCAGTGTTGTGTTCCTGTGTTTGGGAAAAGGCTTAGCTTGACTGAGCAAGAGCATACCTAGAGCATGAATTCTTCTGCTTTAACATTATGTTGAAAAAGAAAAAAAGGAAGAAAAGAAAATAAAAGAATTCCAAACACCTTTATCGTGAAAAAATTTCTAGTATGTTCAGTGTTCATGAAAATAATAGGAATTCCTTCTTAAAATCAATTAGAAAAAAACAAACTATGCCTTAGGTAAGGAGAACTCAACCTATGGTTGCACATTAAACAAAGATAATTCAGAAACAAAGAAAAAAATAAAAGATTGGGTCAAATTGTAACACCAAAATTTATGACATTAAAAAGACCTATTTTCCCATCATAATAGTCTAATATTAGACTAACAACTCCAGATTAAATCTATTAAACACATTCTAACTACTAAAGCTATAAAATTCTCTACATTGGTAACAATAAAAACAAAAAAGATAAAGACATAAAATTGCAAAGTATACTAAAGTTAGTTGAATTTCACATATCCCCCCAAAAAGGACTGGGAAGGAACCATTGCTCAGTCAAGATATTACCTTTTCCTCAACACCATTTTTTTTTTAATTCAGAAGGGGATATTGTCTATATTTAGATCAGTAATAATAAAGAAAAACATGTACCTTTCTGTTGGGATAACCACTTTGACTATGGCTTGCGACAGAGTCTGTATATGAAGTCACATCAGATAATAAACATAGAATATGTGAGTATTGTTAACAAGTAACAAGCAAAAATATACATATGCATTGAAAATACTACACATCTAATCACAAGTTTTGCAGGCAATCACTGCATTTGAATTATACACTAAGCAATTACATAAATGCAAATGGATGTGTTCAGTGAACAATAAATGTTCACCAAATGCAAAGAATCAGAACATTCCTGCCAGAATGCACATCAATGCACTGAAATAGGTACTACACCGAGAATTATCAGATAAAGATTTTAATTTGTGAAATAATTAACTGTTTGCATCTTACCATACAGTTTGCTACTTTGTTCCCAAGCCTTTAAAACCAGCCCTGTCATTTTAAGTGTAATTAACTCATAATAGAACCAACAAATTCTTATAACTTGAAATTAAGTTGGTTTTATGTTTAATAAAAAGAAAATACTCACCCTTTGCTTTTACTAGAGTAGTTAACTGCTTTTAAAAACCACATATGCTCTCAGTATCTAACAGCTCAGATCTTGAGAACTAAGTTAGCTAGCTGCCATCCAAACACTTTAACTCTTTAGGAGGTCTATTCTAATTGAAAAGTCACTTTACCAAATACAAAGTATCACTTTCTCAGAACAAAGTAAAATTAGATATTTTGCACTTAAGCAAACCTGGATACAACAGTGGACAAAGGGGAAAAAAACTTAAGTGGTCAAAAAAAGGAATGGTAGCCACAAATAAAAATATGACCTAGTATTTCAATACAGGTTTCCATGGGCTAAGGCAGGGAACACATCTACTTATTTCTTTAAGAGTTGCCAAACAGAATTACACACAAATTTATAAAAAATTGTTGAAAAGAAATACTACCAGATTTAGTATTTACAAATTAGATGCGCCCTATGTACATTTTTTTAATTACCTTCTCAAAATCCTCCTTGTTTTTAGGTGGTGGTAACATGGGAGCATTGGGGTTTTTTAACCGCTCTCTAGGCTGCGCGTTAAAAGGCAGTCCTGACGGAGGTGGGGGAAGCGTATGTTCCATCATAGAAGGCGGAATGTATATCGGATGTGGAGGAATAGGCACCGCTTTACCCCAACCTAACTTCATTTCAAAAGACATAATCATCTTTCCTGCAAGAAAGAAAAGAAAGGTCACCTTGGTTAACTCTCAAAAGAAAATAAAAGATTTCTCGTGATTTGAATTAATTCTCATTTTTAACCCTTCCATTTCTCGTCAATTCTCCCTAAAGTTTTTATAAATATTTTTCAGAACCAAAAAAAGTCTGAATTCTATAAATGGACAATAAAAACTTTACCATTTAAATTTTTTAAAGCTCTTTCAGCATCTCTTCTATTCATAAAGGCCACAAAGCCACAATTTCTCTCCCTTGCTCTTTCTTCATCAGTTCTAGGCCACATAATTTTCACACTGGCTAATGGCCCAAATCTTCCAAATTCTTGGCACAGCATTTCTTCATTCATCTATTAAAAAGCAGAAGAGTTTTTTGGTATGCAAAAAAGAAAGGAAAAAAAAAGAATTCCAAGCAAGAAGAAAGTAAAGTAGTTTTTGCAAAATGGAAAAAGACATACTAACACTACAAGTTCCCATTCAAACTAGGACCTCTACACGGGTAAAATCCTGCCCTCATGTGGCATGCACAAATCTTTTCAGACCATAAACATTCTGTTTCACACAAACAAGTGGCCAGAAGGAAGAGGCTGGGTGGCTTTCACCTCCCCTCTTCCTCCTTTTGAGATCCTGCATCTAAAATATGCTGTTCTACAGCGATGGTTCCTTTAGGCATTTAGCAACATTCTCCAGGCAGCAGTGGTTACCACATTTAGGTCAAGGAGGAAATACTTGTTGTAAACGAAAGAAAAAGATATGATCACTTTTTTTCCCAGCACCCAGCTACTAGTGTAATCAAGAAGAGAGAAAAAAGAAAATGGTAAATATGAAATGAAGTCTAAAACACATAATTTTTTAAAAAGAGCACATTATGTATAACAACCACTAAATTCCCCATAACACAATTAACACTGAAGCGGGGAAAATAATTAAAATATAAAAAACGAAAGCACAAACACTAGCTTGCTATTATGAGGGGGAAAAAATCCATAAGGAAGCAAGCTATGCCTCAGAAGAGGGTAGTCTCAAAAGAATACTGTCCCCCACTAGTCATATCCTGATTTTATAAATAAATCAGCAGCTAGTAAAACATTTCAAACTCAGAATATAGTCCAGTTATAGAAAGAAGAGATGAGCCCTTAAGAATTGTAGCAAGACAATTTGGCCCACACCAATAAAGCTCAACTTTAGAGGATAATTTTAGAGACTATCTAGTTCCATCAAATTTGCTTACTTCAGATTCCTGACTTTATTTTTGTGATTGACAAAGTAGTTCTCTTCCAAAAGTATAAAGCATATGAGCCCACATTCATCTTACTTTTCTAACATTACCTGTGGATTAATGTTTCCAAGGTATAAATTAGTAGTGCTTGGATCTCCTACGTCATGTGAGCCAGGTGCATAATCATCAAGAACTAGGGCAAAGAGGAAAAAAAAAAAATTATAACCTGCAAAAAACAAAGTTTGGACAATTTCTATTAATTAAAAAAGCAAAAAACTGTATTACCACCAGATGATCTATTTCTTCTTGAAGGCGCATCCACTTTAAAAAAGGGGGAAAAGAAAACAACTCTTAGTTTTTAGAATAGTTAATCAAATAGAAACATTAAAATAAACATCACTTACTAGAACGACGCTGACCATCAGAATCTGACTGAGGAGGCTCGAATCGACTTAACCTGCCTTTTGTTTTATGTCTCTCATCACGTTCTTCTTGAATTCTGTTGAAAATATTTATAATCACTAATAATGAGCCAAAATTTGTTTGTTCACATTTAATAAGAATAGAACTTATCCAGGCACCATCTTCAAATAACTTGAAATATTGGTGAGTAATTAGACGCCAGTACCAACAACCAAGATCAGAGAGTCTCCCAGCTATAACAGAATCATGAGCAAATTTCTGCTACACAAGCAATGGAATACAAAGCCCACTTTTATAGTGAGGAGGAAATTCAACAGCAAAACCACAGAATTTCTTCTTTCTTGGCTAAGTTCAACCTCTCCTCACCCCCACCTCAGTGACTATATTGTTTCCACTGCAAACAGGACTCCGGACATTAGATAAATCAATTGAATTGCATCCACATAATCTAAGCAACCTAGACGCTGGACAAAACACTAGTTTATTTTCAAGCATACCCCACAAAATACCACTATAATATCTAAAACAACCTCACGGTAAGCCAGTTAGTGATAACTAACTGGTACACTACACTCCTCATACCTGCATCTGTAACTACCAGCTCGATATACCTATGAGAGCCATTCTCAGCACTATAAAACTTACTGTTTCAATTCTTCTTTGAAGAGTTCCAAATTGCTTTTTTTCTTTTCTTTCTCCCCTTTCTTCAGTGGCTATGAAGGATATGACAAGTTATACTTCAAACCAAACAAGGTTAAGCAAGACTAATGGTTCAATAATCAGATCATTTTAAATAATTTTTATTTTAGTGCCAATTATGTTCTAATTATTTAAGTTCAAAAGAAAGAATGCTTCCATCATCACTGAACTTTCCCTCCTGTCCTCTCAAACTAAGAATTTAATAATCAAAATATTTAAAAAATTAAACAAAAGGACAAGCAGCAGTCTTAAAGTAAAGGAGCCACCAACTTCATCCCCCAAAGCCTGTAATACCTAGGCCTGACAATTGTTGGAGGGGAACAGGAGACAAAATTAATGAACATAAAGTAACTGAACTACCATCTAAAGTAACTGCCATAAACAACTACTAAAAATGTGCACTCTTCAAAACAATGCCCTTAGGAGGATATGAATTACTGAAACAATCAGTTAACATCTTTGGAATTCCTCTTTTAAAACTCCTTCCAAAACTGCTTTTGGAATCCCTCTTTTAAAAGCACCAAACTAATTCAATGAGGAAGAATAGTCTTTTAACAAATGGTGCTAGGACAACTGAATATCCAAAGGCAAAAAAGAATGAAGTTGGACCCCTAATTCACACCATATACAAAAATTAACTCAAATGATTCACAGACCTAAATCTAAGAGCTAAAACTATAAAAGTCTTAGAGAAAAACATCTGAGTGAATCTTCATGACCTTGAATTAGGCAATAGTTTCTTAGATACGACACCAAAAGCACAAGCAACAAAAAAAACTGATAAACTCAACTTCATCAAAATTAAAAACTTTTGTGCTTCAAAGGAGACTATCAAGAAAGTGCAAAGACAACCTACAGAATGGGGAAAACATTTGCAAATCATTATAGCCGACAAGAGCCTTGATTCGGGGCTCAGCCCCATGGCCAGGTGGTTAAAGTTCTGCACATTTCACTTTGGCGGCCCAGGTTCGCACATTAGGATCCGGAGCGCAGACCTACTCCATACACTAGCCATGCTGCGAAGGTGTCCCACATACAAAACAGAGGAAGACTGCCAGAGAAGTTAGCTCAGGGCTGGTCTTCCTCAAGCCAAAAAAAGAGGAGGACTGGCAACAGATGTTAGCTCAGGGCAAATCTTCCTTAGGAAAAAAAAAGCGAGACTTGACTCATAGGTGTAAAATACTCTTAAACTGAACGATAAAAAGACAACCCAATTAAAAAATGGGCCAAGGACCACTCATCAGGACATGCTGAGGTGGCATCCCCCATAGCACAACCATAAGTACCTACAACTAGAATATGCAACTACCTTCTGGGGGGTTTTGGGTAGAAGAAGAGAAGAAAAAAAAAAAAGTAGAAGATTGGCAATGGACATTAGCCCAGGGGCCAATCTTTAAAAAGAAAAACAAAAACTGGGCCAAGGATCTAAAAAGACATTTCTCCACAGAAGACTATAAACAGATGATAAACACATAAAAAGATGTTCAATATTAGGAAAGTGCAAATCAAAATCACAATTAGGTACAACTTTCATACCCACTAAGATGACTAAAATAAACTTTAAAAATAAACAGGCAATTTTAACAAGTGTCGACGAAGATGTGGAAGAAGTGGAACTCTCATACACCGCTGATAGGACAGTAAAATGCTACAGCCACTTTAGAATAGTTCGCCGGTTTCTCAAAAGGTTAAACAAATAGTTACCATATGACCCAATAATTCCACTCTCGGGTACATATAAGAGAAGTGAAAACATATGTCCACACAAAAGCCTGTACACAAATGTTTATAGCAGCATTACTGATAGCCAAAAAGTGGAAATCCAAATGTCCATCAAGTGATAGATGGATAAATATTATGTGGTATAGCCATAAAATAGAATATCATTTGCCCATAAAAAGGAATGAGGTACTGATATATGCCACAACATAGATGAACCTTGAAGCATTATGCTAAGTAAAGAAGACAGACACAAAAAGCCACATATTGTATGATTCTACCTGCATGAAATATCCAGAACAGGCAAACCCAAAGAGACAAAGTAGATTAGAGGTTGCCAGGAGATGGGAATGACTAAAAGTAGGTATAAGGTTTCTTTCTGGGGTAATAAAAATGTTCTGAAATTAGAGGTTAGTGATTATTGCACAACCATGAATATTATTTTTTTAAACTTAATTGTATACTTTAAAAGCATGTATTTTATGGTATATGAATTATATCTCAATAAAGCTGTTATTTTTTTAAATTGCTTTCAGAGCTATTTTAAAAGTCACACAAGAAAAATGAATCTCACTATTCAATATAATCATATTTCTTCACCAAATTTGGCTCAAATGACATGACCCACATCTATCTACCATGCACCATGAAAACCCTACCCGCAAAAAACAAGAGTTTTTCTAATACTGAGAATATTTAAAAGAAAGTGTCACTAATTCTAACAGTAATTCCAAATAAATTCCAAAAATGTTCTAGGTAACAGACACATTGCTAGAGTAGATAGTCTTCCAAGGTAACTGACATGACACATGCTGACATAATTTAAACCTCAGTTCAGTACTGTTTAAAAAGACAACCGAATTCTTTTACACGGACACTTAAAATATAGTTAACTTTTTACTTGCAATATGCTACGAGTATAGTAAAAGCATATGTTCACTGCTCAAAGAGAATAAAAAAGAGTACCATCCATATGCCCTGCTCTAATTTATTATCTCTCATCCAGGAAGATTAAACATCAAAACTCAACATCTACTCCGAAAATAATTAAAAACAAGAAACCAAAGTCCTGCTTACAGTGGAAGTACTGAAAGTATCATTGGCAGTATCATCTCGGAACACAAATGTTCACTTAATTTAAGTATGACTTACAGGTTTTTTGGTTTCTATCACAAGAAGAGATGGTGGTCTTTCACTGGATGACTGATTTGGAGGATTTTTTTGATCTGCAAATCTTGACGATGGCTTATAGATTTTACCTCTTTTCTCATCTGTTTCATGTTCTTCTGAAATTTAAAATACTGTTTCAAAACTAATTTCACATTATTTGGATTTTCTTTACTATTTTTATTTAAAAATAAACAAAAATGTAATATGCTTGTAGTATTAAGATACATCACTACTGACAAAATATGAAGTTAAATTCAAATATTACCACCCCACTCTCAAAAATATAATTTAATCATTTAACAGCAAAACTATGCAATATATTAAAATTTTTCCAAAGTGTTCTGCTATCTCGAAACTTGAAAGGAACTAAATATTTTAAAAACTTATTTTGCTCTAATTTCTCATTAATCCATTATTTGGCCATTTATCTTGCTAGTTAATACCACCACTAGAGGGTGCTAATAGAAAAGAAACGTAAAATTCAAAAGCAACCAAACTTCTTTCATAATTATCTGCAGTCATTCAACCAAGACTTTTGGGTTTGCTCAAGGACTGTAATATTCACACTTACCTTTAGCTGCATTAACAACACCTCCACGTACAAACGTCTTCACTTTATTACCATCACTTCCTTCAAAAGCAGCAAGAAATTCCTCATAAATCTCAGCAGCTGCCTTTTCATCCTCCTAATTACACATGAAAATATTAGTATCACCTAATATAAAAATTATTATTGCACACAGGGGGAAACTCATCAAGGAATAATGTAAATGACAGCAGGTTATGCAGTCCTAATAGGTAATACTATCTAGTCATTAGTAGACACTATATATTAATTAACATTAAAACTAAGAGAAGTTTTGCTCCTCTACTGGCAATCTGCATAACCTGAAAAGGACCTACTAAGTAAATTTGTTTAGACACAATTCAAGGGTCAAAAATGTATGACAATTGACCATATAAAATGTATTATTCTATTAATGTTTGTCATTTCCAAAGCACAATGATTTAATCAGTGAAGATAAAGATTTCCTTTACAAAC
Organism: Equus asinus; assembly: GCF_041296235.1. Taxonomy (NCBI): domain Eukaryota; kingdom Metazoa; phylum Chordata; class Mammalia; order Perissodactyla; family Equidae; genus Equus; species Equus asinus. The sequence goes on along the minus strand of NC_091810.1, from coordinate 88,536,242 downwards.
CACTGAAGACATGGGTATTAGAAGCTGAAGCAGCAGTATCTCCAGACAGTTGGCATTAAAGGAAAAAAAGCTCAGAAGAACCTTGACAACTTCAATTATAACTATTCTAAATGTCCCCAAAACATGTATGAATAGAAAGGCCAATGGAAAAGAAAACACAGAAATAAACCCAACAGCGTGTAGAAATTTAGTATTCAATAAAAGGGGCATCTCAAATCAGTGGAGAATAGATGGACTTTTTAATGGATAATCTTGGGATAACTTGACAGCTATTTGAAAAAAAGATAAAAATGAACCAATTCTTCACATAATATACCAGGAAAAATTGCAAATTAATCAGATTTAATTTTTTTAAATGAAATTATGTAAGTATTAGAAAAAAAACATGAGGAAACTCCTTCATAAGCTGAGAGTGGGAAAATCTTGACTGAAAAACCAGAAATCGTAAGGAAAGACTAATAAATCCGATTCCATTATCAATAAATAGTTTCTGCATGGAAAAAACATCAGAAGCAAAACAAAAAGATAATCGACAAACTGGAAAAAAACACTGCACCTTTTGTCATAGACAAAGCATTAATATTACTAACATACAAAAGAGTTTTTCTAAAAACAGAGATAATCTACTAACTTGACAAACTGGTTTAGATATGAGCAGATAGTTCACAGAAACAAACACAAGAAAAGTTGTTCAACTTTACTTGTAAGAGAAATGCAAATTTAAAACAACACTGAGACCGTTTTTCACCTAGCAGATTGGCAGAATTCCTTCGCTAATATCCTGTTGGCAAGGTTATGGGGAAACAACCTCTCATACATTGTTGAGAGGGATGCAAAATGGCCCTGCCCTTACAGAGAGCAATATGACAATATCTAGCAGAACTACATTTATGTATTTACCATTTAACCCAGTAATCTAACTTAAAGGAATGTATCCCAAAGATACACTATCAAAAAACCATATGCGTAACACTATCCATAACAGCACTATTTGTAAAGGCAAAAGAACAAAACACAAATGCCTTCAACAGAATTTTAATTGAATAAACTATTGAATATCCACAGAGCTTTACAAAAAAAGAACAAGGAATATTTCAATACACTTCCAGTAATCTCTGACATGTTAAATGGAAAAAGCAAAGCGGAGAAAAGAGTACTATATACAGTATGCTATCATTCATCGAAGAAAGGGGAGGGGTACAATATATATGTATATACAATTGCTTATATAAAAAGACAAGACCAGAAAAGAACCAAAATTGTTACACAGAAGAGAGGAAACAGTGGAGGGCACAGGCATAGAAAGCTGGACTCCTCTGAACATACCCCGTATGACAGACTTATAGACTTGACTTGGAGGATAAGAGCTGAGAATACCTTGGAGGTCAAAAATCTCTGAAAAACATCCTCTACTGTCCATACACTTACTGCCCCCTTAGACACATTTATTTCCAAGGATAACTCAAAACCTACATTTTAAACATTACCTTTTTCTTTAATTCTTCTTGCTCTTTCTTACTTAAAGTTCGCTTAGCTGTACTCATTTTTCCAATACTAAATGCTTTAAGTTTGTTTTCTAGAAGAGGCTGTAAAAAGAAATAAAAAGGATACCTTTAATACACATTCTTAATGCTATCCACAACTCAAGTGATACACCTCAACTGATAACCAAGTCTTCAGAACAGATGATCTTTTTAAAAAATGGTTCACTGTAAAAGGAAAAGCTGAGGCTACCCTAAGTGTCAGGTGCCTACCATGGGCTTGATTCTGATGTAAGTATTCATGAAAGAATGTCTTCATTTGCTAGCTCAAGGTCAATAACAGACAAAAGCCTTTAAAAAAAAAAAAGGCAAAAATAAAACGGAGAAAGAGATGCCAAGGCTTAGAACTCATTCAACCTACTTGTTGGCAGCAAAAATAAAAGCACTTGAGGGAAAGTACAAATGTTTCTGGGCAAAAAAAGCAGTAATAGAAAACACGTTTTCAAATAGGGAGAAAGAGGCATACATTTCCATGGTTCAGTAGCAGGAACCTAAATACCATCTATAATCCCCATTTCGGGTACTACAAATTCTCTCTCTTCCTCTTCTAATTTAGTAAATTACCTCATTCTTCACCAATAATACTGATGTTTATAAACATCATAATTTCATTTTCTTTGCTGGGATATATGACATACAGTATTTTAGTTTTCACTACAAGTAAATATTTATCAATTAATTTTGAATATGAGAAAATAGTATTTTAATGAAGTCTTCATTTATGTAACTTAGAAGAAATTTCCTTCTGAACTATGGCTTGAATATCAACTGTCTGTAGACTTGTATTTGTTCAATCAGTTATGCACTTGAATGTTAGATTCTGATTCATAAGAGAAGGATGTTTATTGAATACAACCTAAAATATTAATCGCAATTGAAATCTAACGGTTTCTCTAGTGCCTATCAAAATGAGAGGTTAACCAATTACAAAATTAGACTTTTTCAATGTCCTGGTTATTAAAAAGGCTTGCCCTTGAGAGATGCAGAATGGAAGAGTAATACTGCTGCAAACTATTTTAAAGTTACATTAAAATTCTTTTGAAAAAATAAAGTGGTTTACAACCCAAAAGTCAATTTTGGGTTTCATGAACAGATTCAAAGTAAATTTTTTTTCCTCAAAATAGAAAGAAAAATGTTTTGTCATCATTCAGCATCTTTGGTTTCAAAATTTCAAAAATTTAAACAAATGATAAAATTACATATAAAATCAGTGAAAAACATTTTTACCAAACAAAATTTTTGTGCTCAAATTCTATTTACATCCTAAGAGCTAAACTTAGACACCCAAGAGAGAAATGGTTAAGGAAATTATGGAATGTTTACTCAAAGAAATACAACCATCCATTAAAAAGTTTGTTTACAGAATTTTTGCTAAAATTTTTTAAAAATTAGAACTGAAAACAGAACATTTCAAACGTGTTCCTGTAAAATGGATCTCAGCGAAGTACAAATATATTTATGCTTAGAAATAGTAAACAAGAAAAATAAAGTGTTAATGCTAATACTGGCTGGTGATGATTATCTTCTTCATTATCTTTTCCAAATTTAATCACAAGAAAACATTATTTGAATTAGAAAAAAAGACTAAAAGAGCACAAGAGCACTTTGAAGACAGACGAGGTAAAGCTCCTTCTCTGGGTTCTCATATTGTCCTGGGCACTGCACTAACCAGAGTGAACAGCACCTGCTCCATTGTGCTTCCCAGGGCGAGACTACAAGCTCCCTGAGAGCAAGCACTGTGTTTTAACCATCTGTGCATTTCCAGTGACTGGCATTTGGTTCAGTAAATGTTTGGTATAAGGGGGAACAATAAATCTTAACATTAACCATTTATACCCAAAATGCTCGTTTTTCTCAAATAAAATTTTAAATTTTAAATAAAACATACTTGACATATGAACTAAAAAACATTTCCTTATATGAAGTCAAGTTTATCATTAACCCGAATACAATAAAGAATGCTATTTTCAAATAGTACAAGATGAAACAAGTACAAAACCAAGATATTCAACTACCAAATTCAATCAAGGACAGATTAAAATCATTAACTATCCTTTCTTATCTTTATCAATACTTACTCTTGAGAGATTCTGATGAGGAGAATCACAAAGGCTTTCACGGGCGCTCTCATTCCTATAATTATGTTTTCTTGGGCTCTTAGGTCGTGTCCGACTTGGCATATCACTATCTGAGGGTCCAGATGCATCCATCTTCAGGAAAAATACAAGTTTTTAAAAATCATATTAGCAGTACTAAAAACCAGAAACAACCCAAATGTCCAAATATTCACAAATTTCATTATACATTATCAAAACTCTCATCCCTTAATATCACCACTGATTTCATTCAAAAAGTCCGTAAGTGCAGGGAAAGTTTTCCATAATTCTAACTTGCACTTGAAGGCTCGAATTTTATAGTGGTAACAAATAGTTGGTTTCCTTATAGGAATAGGTTCGTTTTCTTCATTTTCAAGAAAATATCTGCCACAACTCAAGTCTGATAAGCATAGTTTTGTCAGTTGTTCCTCCAAGTAAAAATGGTATTCCTTTAAAAAAGGAGCCAGTTTTATTTCTCAATTTAAACAATCCCACAAGTACTTTTCCTCAAGACAACATCACACTTTGGTAAGCAGAAATGGCTTGTATGTACTTCCCATTTCATCACAAAAAACATTAAAAATATCCATATACGACGACAAGATTTAACATTAATAATTTTCACTGCTTCATGAAGAACTCTCTTAAGTGTCACCAGCATACTTTTAGGCACAAAAGTGCCTACTGAGGAAGAATATAATGACTACTAGTGCATTTTGGCAACATTGCTGTGACTTGTGCTAAGGTGCCAATAGTTTGCCTATCAATTGCTTTTGCACCATCAGTGGAAAGTGTCAACAAAGTGAAAATGGCAATCAATGTCTTAGTATTATTACAAAATAGTTTTGAACTCTCAAACCCCTTGAAAGATTCTCAGCAACCCTGAGGGGTCTGAAGACCACACTTTGAGCACTGCTGTAATAACATATGTAAAGGAAGGTTTACTGTAGTTATTACCCAAAATGTCAAAAAACTTTAAACAAAAACTATATGCCCCTAAACAGAGAAATAGCTTAATAAATAAATGTACCTCCCACCGTGGAATATTATGATGCCATTAGAAAGACAAGATTAGAGCTACATTTGTTGACTTTCAGGGATTTCCAATAGGGGTATTGTGCAGTGAGAAAAGAACAAGTGTCTATAATGCAAACCATAGTTAAAGTACAAGTACACACATTTATGTATGCACACAATTTTATAAACACAATAAAAACAAGGAAGGAAACATATATATTAGGTTTCTAACATGGTTTGAAGGGGCCAACTTATGCAAACAGAAAACAAAAAAAGCAGGGCACCTAGCAAAAGAGGTGAAAAAATAGGCACATATACTATAATCATATTTATTTATCAAGTAAAATCATTAAGTGTAGGGATATATACAAAGAGAAATTAAATTTTAAAGACAAAAACCGCCTTTTATACTCACATGTGCATCTGAAGATCCAGATGAATGAACATCTGATGATCTGGTCTGCAAGTATTAAAAATAAAAGTCAATCTTTAAATGATCAGAAAATGTCTTCCTATGCTCACAAAGCAAGTGTTTCTCATGTTATAGAGACTTAATCTTTCCAAACTTATAGCAATTTCTTCTCAGCTAGTAACACTGAATAACGGCAATCTCTGACTTACAGAAAGTTTGTGACACAAAATAAATGTGCAAGTCAATTCTTTAAAATTCAGAATGTGTATTTCCCAAAATATGATACAAATAATAGTAGGACATGTCTGACCCACAGTTACCTTTTTATATTGTAGACTAGAAACCTAACCACTAATTTTACAATAGAGTTTTTGTGCAAAAGTTCTTTCAAGTCATAAGATATAGTGTTTACTGCCACAACACTGACAGAGCAGCGACTTCCTGCTACACAGCAAAGAAACCTCCCCTGCTTTCTCCAACCACCCAAGACATAAGAAACAGATGCTAATAGCAAGAAAATCCACACATAAACCCCTAATGTCTAGTAAAAGGTACAAATTCTACTGCAGAAATAGTTCAAGAATCTGGAAGTACTAAAACATTAAGAGCACAGATTCTGGAACAGACTTCCTGGTTTTAGCACTTCCCAGATTTGTAACCTTGGGCCTAGTTCCTTCATCTGTAAAGCTGAATAGCATCTGCCTCACAGGATTGTTATGAAGGACAAATACAAGTGAAGCACTTAGAACGATGCTTGGTACATAATAATTCTTCAATAAGTATTAGCCAGCAGCAGCTTTATAACAAGGTCACCCTGGACTCCTTCCTTCCCCCATAATCAACTGAGTCAAATTCTGTTCATCCCTCTTCTAATATAGCTCTTCTCCAGGGAGCCTTCTTTTCCTTTCCAAAGATACCACTGCGCTTCAGATCTTCCCTTTATTCAACCATTTTACTGAGCAACCATTTACTGGTACCGTGCCTTGTATAAGAGATATAAAGTAAAATAAGACACAGCTCCTGCCCTTAGGAGCTAATAAAAGACACAAGTAAAACAATATGGCTATGCCACAAGAGCACAGAGTGCAGGAAATATTAAAAGGAGTGGGGAAGACGTTAGGAAAAGCTTCCCAATGAAGATCTGAGGTGAGACTTCTGAAGCAATCCTCAATTATCAGCAGCACTGCAATAATCTTCCAACTCACCTTCCTCACTCCCAAATCCTTCCTAAACTATGCTCATAGAGAGGCTTTTCTAAAGAACTTTCCTGCCTCAAATTTCCCATGGCTCTCTAATTTTATTCTGTAGCATTCAAAGCCCTCCACAATTTAGTTCAAACTTACCTTTCCCTAACCACTGGCTAAACCAGACCATTTATCAAAGCATTTCCCAGCAATTTATTTTTTTCACCTCACCCATTTCTTTTTTTATACCCCTATCTCTACCCTTCAAAACTCTACTCATTGTTCAAAAGGACTCAATCAAATTCCTCTATGCTCTTGAAGCTTCCCCTTCTCCATCCCCCATTCAACCAACTATCACTTCCTTCTCTAAATTTTTAGATACCTCTGATAGCTCAGCCTTGTACTATTACATGTTGACACTCGGCTTCCACTAGACAGCATGCTCCCCAAAAGGGAGTGCGGTCTTGTTAATGTTTTCTTCTTCAAAGTCAAGCACAAGATCTGGCAAGTGACAGAGCCTCAACATACTTGTTGACTTAACCTGCTGAAACAAATACCTAGCCAACAAAATTACACTCCACAATGTCAACATACTATGCTGTTTACTCACTAACAAGTAGCAGCTACATAGCTTAATACCGCTCTCCAAGCCAAATCAAGGTCTCCCTCTCAAAAAAACTTTGTAAGATCGCTGAGACATGCACTATATATAATAAAGTTAAATAACAAACTTCAAATGATCTTTAAAATTACATCCACAACACTACTAACACACGAAAAGTTGTAAGTACATTTCGAATGTCCTGTCGTTTACCTAAACTGAGGAAGGGCCTAGTGAAAAAATTTAACTCCTCAAGACATCTAACAGTACCAAAGAGCCTCAATTGTTACAGGGGAAGCATTTCTTGCTTTCAAAAGTTGCTTCAGCAAAATATCTAGCACATGGCTGGTCTGCAATAAAATGTTAAAGCTATTTAACAATAGTATAAGAGGCAAATTTTGTGTAATACTAGGGTTTTCAAGTTTATCCTGTATCAAGTTTTTACTTTTATTTTAAAAATTATGCTCTTTGTAAAAAGGGGTAGACAAGCAGGAGTCTTCAACTTGCATACAAAATGAGCCCTCATCTCATTTGCCAGTAAGGCAAATGGGTATCTTTCATAGGTTAACTTTCCAGGGAAAAAAAAGCTTCAAGAATAAAAAAAAAAAAAAAATCAAAAGAAAATAAAAATTGGACTTTGAGAAAAGAATCAATTCAAGCCACTAAGAAATCTTTTTTAACCATATCAATAGTCATATTCAAGCACCAGTGCTGCAAATACTCAAGCTTCTAAAAAGCACCAGTGAGGGGCTAGCCCCGTGGCCGGGTGGTTAAGTTCACCCACTCTGCTCCGGGAGCTCAGGGTTTCGCCAGTTCGAATCCTGGGCGCAGACATGGCACCGCTCATCAAACCATGCTGAGGTGTCATCCCACATGCCACAACTAGAGGGACCCACAACTAAAAATACACAACTATGTACCAGGGGGCTTTGAGAGAAAAAGGAAAAATAAAATCTTTAAAGTAAAAAATAAATAAATATAAATAAAGGGACCGGCCTGGTGGCGCAGCAGTTAAGTACGCACATTCCGATTTGGCAGCCCGGGGGTCAGCGGTTCGGATCCCGGGTATGGACATGGCACCACTTGGCACGCCATGCTGTGGGAGACGTCCCATATATAAGTAGAGGAAGATGGGCACAGATGTTAGCTCAGGGCCAGTCTTCCTCAGCAAAAAGAGGAGGATTGCCAGTAGTTAGCTCAGGGCTAATCTTCCTCAAAAATAAAATAAAATAAAATAAATAATAAATAAATAAATAAAAAGCACCAATCAAGAAAACCAAAGTTCATAATTCCACTCTCCACCCCAAAACACAACATTCCATCCATAAAACTAGCCATCTTATATTCTTAAGATAAGGTTACAACCATACCATAATAAAGATTTCCTTTTAAACCAGAAGTGGCAAACTATGAAGAGCCTAATTTTCAAGGTTTGTGTTTTGCTTGAAGTTTTTCATCATATTTAAATCTTAGATATCTTCAGAACCACAGGAAAAAAAAAATGTACAAAGGCAGTAATAAACACCTAAGGATCACAAGCCTTGAATGGATCATTTTACTTATTCCTTGCAAGTGAAATACTTTTGTTAACCAGCAGCAAATTGAAACAGTTCCCAAACCAATTTAGCACTGGATGTCAAGAAAGCCAGCAGTATTTTCTACTTTGTTCATTTAGCTCTCTAACCCAATTTTTAACTATACAGTAAAAAGTAAGCACTGTCACAGCGTAAAAGAACAGGGCACACAATTCAATTACATTAGTAGTATTACCAGCAAAGGAGATGCAGAAGGAAAGAAAATACCACATTCTCTTCATATCCTCATTTTGCTAAGCAAGCAAACAAAACTCTTAAAATCAAAATAGTAAGTTAATTTTTATAAATTAAATGCTAAAGAAAAATGTTTAACAAATTTCTAAGCAAGCAGTTACAGGCTCTCTCTGTCTCTCCTCTGCAAATCAAAGCTCCAACATGGCACCAACACCCTTCTCCCCCAAAGCAATATTTTAGTCTGGTGATAAACAAGAATAAATGGATAGGAAAATTTTAGTTCATTCCTAAAACATTTACTGAATTTCAACATTTGCCAGACTTTAAAATGAAAAGTACAGCAAAACTACACAAAAAATAAAAGGGCCCAGGGTCTCTTCGTCAGGGACAACTACACATAGTCATTTGACTATACATACATAAGTTATTTGACTATACATACCTAAAATGTCATTATTAAAGCTAGAAGAAATGGTAGAGGTTACCTAATTTAATCTATTTTATAATTAAGACATGTCAAATAATTTTGCTATTTCAACAGCAAAAATCCGTATGTTGTACATTTTAAAATTAACATTTTCTCAAAGTCTAGAAATATGATTAACAAGCATCCCTACTCATATCCATGGGAAGTTAACTACCAAAGAAGAATGAACATGAAAAAGAACCCATTCACTCCATCTGACTATAGAATGTGTCACTCATCTGCTCTCCCCAGAGGAAGGGAAATCAAACCACAGAGATCAAAGGCTAGAAATTCCAACCACTGTGGTGTTAGTCAAAATGATTTCAGACTCTCTCCAATAATTTCTGGACTTGGGTTACAAACAAAAAACAACAATCTGGGCAGTCATTATGATAGTTGATGACTTAGACTATAAATCTCAATATTAGAATTTATCCTGACATTTTGAAAAGTAAGCAATTTTTTATTTCTTCTAAAAAAAAGGAGAGGGGAAAGAAACTAAGATTTATTATGTACTTTACAGACATTAACTCATTTAATCCTTACATGAACTCTGTAAAAAAGAAATTATATCCAAATTACAAATGAGGAAACTGAGGCTCGAGTTTAAGCAGTTTGCCTTAATATCGCAAATATAATTAATTACCAAGACAGAATTTGAATCCACATCTCTTTTGTTCATTATCAAAATCATAATCTTCCCACATTATGCATCCTCCATATTATTGGAGAAAATCACATCAATATCACCTGAGTCCTGAGACATTCTGATTCTTTATACAGACATCAGTAGGAAATCTCTTAATAGCATCAACTGATGATACCCTAAAGCAATATAAACTGACAAGATTTATTACTGGAAGATCCAACAACTTACTTATAGGAACAACCACCCTCAACCATGAGAAGTACTAAAGAAGGAACACTGAACATGTACATTAAAATGTTTTCAATGTATCCAAGGCCCCAAATAGGAGATACTCAAAATATTACTTTGAGAAAAAACAAAAATCGTGAAGCTTATGCATCAATTATTATGGATGTAGGTAGCTTTCCTAATAGTTCCCTAATAGTAAGCTGGGCTGTTTTTGTCATGAGTCTGCTGAGGGGAAGTGGGCAAGGAGAGGTATCCGACTATTTCCCTGCTCATCAAGGGGAAAGGTACTGGGGAGGGAAGAAACTAACAGAGTAAACAAAGAAGGCAAAGCAACCCAAACTGGCCCTGTACCATAGTTTCTACATAACTAAAGGATGTCCGGTAAAGCCATTACTAATTACAAACTAATTATGGACATCATTCAACAAATGGCTTAAAAACTATGATTTATTGGAGCCAGCTGCTGGGGTAGTGGTTAGGTTCGCCTGCTCCACTTGGCAGCCTGGGGATCGGGGTTCGGATCCCCTGCGAGGACCTACACACTGCTCAAGCCATGCTGTGGAGGCGTCCCATACAAAAAAACAGAGGAAGACTAGCACAGATGCTAGCTCAGCGACAATCTTCCTCAAGCAAAAAGACGAACATTGGCAACGGAAGTTAACTCAGGGCCAACCTTCCTCACCAAAAAAAAGATGATTAAAAATAAACTATGATTTATTAGAAACTGAGAAAGCAAGTATAAAACGAGTTATGCTTCTGAGAATTGTAAACGCAAGACTTGCCCCCTCTATCGTAAACTTAACTTCCTAATAACCAAGTTACAATCATACTCTTTAAGAAGAACAGTCCCTAGAACCTTCAAGTGTTACAAAACCTACTGCATCTCCATCAAAAAGCTTAACTGCTACTTCGAGCAGTACCTATTACTTTCAATACCGTGTTCGAGATGAGAAACTCAAAGCAAAAAACGATTAAATGACCCGCCCAAGATGGCAACTAAGACCTGATGCTAACCATAACCTAACTAACGCTAAACTACTTCTACAGCTCACCGGTTTCACAATACGTGCACACGGTTCCCTGCGAACGCAAACGCGATTTGCTAATCTTAGGCGGCTTCCAAGTCTTCGGAAGTTCTCCTTTCCGTAGAAGACACAACATGGAGATGCAGGAGTCTCCGAGTCCTCGGAAACGAGCCCCAGAAGAAGAGCTCAGTTTACGCTTCCTCTCAGGGGAGGGAAGACCACGTGTAGCGCGCAGCATTCACCTTGGCGATGCAGCACCGCAAAGGAGGGCTGCTCCCGCCTCTGCACTCCCCGCCCCGCGTCCCTCCGCTAGTGGTCCTCCCCGCACAACTTGCGCCCCAGAGGTTATTTATGCTCTGGAGGGCGCGCAGGACACGGAGGGAGGCCGGCAGCGTGTGAGATCCAAAACCAAAGAGCCGACGAAAGAGACGTAGACCCCAAAGCCCGGGGAAGCGATTCCCGCCTCTCCCAGGCGCTGTCCGGCGGCCCCAGGGCGCAACAAGCTGAAAGACACGAGCGCGTTTTCGCGGCTCTGGACCTCCATCTAAATCCCTGACTGCACTCGAGTGCCGAGCGCGGGCCTAACTACCCACGCCAGCCCCCTGGGCCCGCCAGTCTGGAGCCCAATCCAGGCTGGGACGAAGGAGAGACACCAGGCCTCTCAACCTGCGCACCACCGTGCGTCGGCGGCCCGGCCGACCGTCGCGACCAGAACGCGGACGCCCACCCCACGCCCTTCCAGCTGGCCAGGGGCGTCGACAGGCCCCAGACGACAGTGACAGACCCACTGACTCACGAAGTCCTCTAAGAAATTACCTTTGAACTGGCCTTCTGAGATCCGCCTGGCGTTTTGTCCGCCATCTTGCGCTTTGCCCCTCCTTCGGCGGCGGCAGCAGCACGGGCGAGCCGAGCGCCGAAAGAGTGGATCTCGGCGGAGCCCGCCAGAGGCGCCGCAAGGCTGAATAGTCGATTGCGGAGGTGAGGCGTTCGCGCGGCGCGGCGCCACGTGACTTCCGGAGTCAGTCGCTCCCCGGCCCCGCCCACGCCGCTGGCGTCTGTGGGCGTCTGAGTTGTTCGTCTGGTTCCTGGGCCGGGAGTTTGCGCAATGTCTTCGTCCTGACTTTCGGCGCCGCTGCTATTTCACCCTTTTCCCAGCGGCAACCCTTGATGGCGAGCCAGTTTTCCTTCCTGGGCGAGGAGGGAACGGCTCCTTAAAGAAGAAATGCACCGGTCAGCTGGGGAGAAGCTTTTCAACGCAGGAAATAAGTCTGGGGCTAACTAGGGGGTCCGGCGCTCCACGGACAAAGATGGTGTTTGCGCCCCCTCGGGAGCTCACACCCTACTGAGATAGGCAAACTTGCAATCTGCTCAAGTCACTGTAACATTGAGTTGTGCCCGGCAAGCGGAGAAGAGTATTTGACTCAGCCTGAGAGTCTGGCATTGGGGGGATCCGATAGATTGTTTAGGGCATCTACAAAATGGGTACCTGCAGAGAGAGGGTGAATGAGAGAAAATGATAAATAGGTGGTTTTCCAAATCTGGCAAGCACGTAAGTTGTGTATCATTTAAGAATTACGTTTTAAGGTTTAGTACTGTTTTCACTTTTAAACACATAAATGGAGGGGAACACCATACACTTTTCTGTACTTAGTACTTCTTTTTTTAAAAGTTCTTAATAGGGTCTGTCTTCAAAGAAGGAAAGCTGCTTGAGAAAGTCATGCCTGAACCGAGCCAGGCATGGAAAATGGAAAGGCATGCCAGGCAGAGGGAGTAGTTGCAATGAAAGCCTGGTGGCATGGATCAGTCCAGCCCACTGTGCGGTCACCGCAAGCAGTCCAGTTTTGTTAGACGAGGTGTAGTGGGGAACGTGGCTGGAGAGGTGGATGGGCGCAAGTTCAGCCAGAGCCCGGAGGTTACCAATGTGCTTAGGAGTAAGAATTCTATTCTGAGGATGAGGCGTGGCCTTCAACAGGTTAAGTAGGGCTGTGATATGGTCGGACTTTAAGTTTTAAAAGATTGCTCTGAGGACCAGGGGAAGGGAGAAAGAAGGAGGGTTCGTGACTTTCCCTAATTCATTTATTCAAAATATTTTTGAACCCCATTGTGTGTATAAAAGCCTGCCCAAAGTGTTGAGAGGCATACAGAGACAAAAACACGTTGCTTCATATGATTTAAAACAACGCAGAATGGGGGAGACAAATACGGGAACAGCCAACTATGTGGAGTTAAGCCCATGCTGCAGGGAAGAATCAATAGCTGTGGGAACTCTGGAAGAAGCAATTAATTGTGAGGGTAGGCGGTAGGTAAAGAGATGGGGAAGGTTTCACAGAGAAGGAAGCATTTGAGAGAACTCTGAAGAAGTAGCATTTGTCTGTTGGTTGGGGTGGTGGTGAGGGAGGCACTTGGATCTGACACTCGGCAGGCCCTCAGGAAAGGTTAGCAGCCATACGCGGCAGGCACTGAGGTATCAGCAGGCCAGGGCTCCTGTTCTGTGTGAGGGGATGGGGGTAGAAAAACACACAATAAACAAATAAGCAAACAAACAAGAAATGATCAGAAAGTGACAAGTGCTATACATTGAAATTAAAATGGAATGATGCTTTGCAACCTCCAGTCCCACTGAATTTATTTCCAATCTCAGATCTTGTCACACTTTTTCAGTCGTGGGCTTCTTCCCCTACTCTCCTCCTGGCCTCTGATTGAAGGCTAATCAATTTTCTGCTCTTATTGAAGATGGCGCTTCCTCCAAGAAGACTTTCAGACTTCCCTCCTCCACCAAGCCTAAGTGAGAGACTCTGCTTCTGTTTCCATAGGAACCTGTGCTTTCCCGCTCTAGATACTCATCACCCTGGATCTTAGTGGTCTGTTTACAGTCTAGGATTAGAAAGTGAAATCATCAGCTGAGAGGAAGGGAGGAGGGGGATTGGCTTTGCCTCGTCCTGTTCTGGCAATACTGCAGGCTGAGCGTCACTGTAAAGTGAATATATGCATGCTTTTCATTCAAATCCCTAAAGTCCTACTTCTCATAAAAATACTTGTTACTAAATATTTACCCCTAAACAGTTAAAAGAACACAAACTTCTTCCCTCTCTTCTTTTTCATACAGTAAAGCCCCAAAGGAAGTCAGACAAATGTGACCTGACTACGGGTAATACATAGGTCTGTATTACCCCTAATTAAATACACCTTTAAAAACTCACAATCAAGGTTATGAGCAGAGTTCTCCTTAAAACATATAAGTCATGAAATCTTGACTATTACTCAAACCAAGAATTAAGGAGGATGAGATAGCATGAATATGATACAAATGGAATTTTACAGAATCTGAAATTTTTAATTAGATTCACAATTACTATTCCCAAGGGACTGCATGTAAAGAGTAAGAAAATCATACAGTTTACTGCAATTAGTATTGCGTTTTTACAATCACACTAAAACCATGCCATTTTTCTCTTCCTGATGTGTTGGTTCTCTAGTCCCCACCTGTCACCAGTTTTAAAGGGTCCTCCCTGCCACTGTGTTCAACAGAAATTACAAAGTAGTGCCAGGTGCAATCCACAGAGGTGTTCTGTTTGGCTTGAGCAGAGAGATTATTTTTCTTTGAAATTTGGCTAGTACTTTAAAATTGAGAGGTTTTATTTTTTTATACTCAGGATTTCCAGTTTTTCTTGAAAAATGGGAAAGTCTGGCAACAATCCAGTGGAGATGAGTCATAGCGACCTCTCAGAAAGGGCCTTCACCACACACAGAGTGGACAAATGCCCCACACCCCGCCTGCCTGGAGTTCTTCTTCTCATGTACAATTTAAGTCTCGCCAGAGGTGATGGTCAGTACCTGTACCAATCGGTCCCCCAGGCACTTATCCGTTAGGCACAGAAGGCTCAGGGCCTAGGGCCCGCTATAATTTTAGGGACCTCCTAGTGATTTAATTTCTTTTAAAATAAGAGGCGAAAAAAGGTGAAGAGGCTGAAACAAAAGCAGCAGTTAGCATTATACACAATGAAAGATAGAGACCTCAAAAATGATTACTCCAAAGCTAAAATCTCCTGTACTGTGCCAATGGGCTGCTCAGATTTGGTGGCACTCCATTCCAGGGAATTGTTAAGCAGCGTCTCCCTGCTCTCTAGGCTTCAGCATATGGGCTGGTGAAAGCACAATGCCATTCATTTGTTCGTTTGGCAGTTATTGAATTTCTAGCACGTGCCATGGTCTGAAAAAAGAAGATAAGGAGGCAGGGAGGAACAGCTAATAATCAGACTTAGCTCTGCTGCTAAGAGAGATCCTAGTGGCTTCTAGAAATAGAGAACAGCCTTCAAGGAGGGTGTGGTCTGTGTGGAATGGAAGATTCTTTCTAATGAAGTTGATTGCCTGCCCCGCCCCCACAACACTAGCATGACCAGTCATTTGGGTGGCAATAGCGGCTTCTCCCATATCTCCCCTCCCCCACCAAAAAAACAAAATACCCAACTTACCTATTGATGATATCTAGAATTCCTTTGACAATAATAATTAGCTGTGGCATTTTTTTTAACTACAAATGCCCAGGAGGTAAGAGAGATGTAAAAATGGTGTCAAAAGGCACATAGCCCAAGAATGGGCTGGTGACATGTTGAAGATAATAAAAAATTGCTATTTTAGCTATGATCCTGGTGAGATTACCCTTACTATGTAGCAATTATTATATCAACAAGATAGTAAAACCTAAGATGTTCCAGATGGAGTATTGTGGAAATAGGTGTTCCTAAATGAGTGTGTGTGTGTGTGTGTGTGTGTACGTGAGACAAAGGACTGAAGGTGCCCATGGCAAGTCATGACAACCAGCAGAGGGCAGCATCTCCTAGGGAGTCCTCATTTGCCATGGCCTGGCAGTCCAAAGGTGGGCTTGGCTTGGACCACCCAGAGATCAGGCCTCACTTAACCTATGACCTTCCTTCTGCCAGTGGGAAGCCTACATATCCCCCATGAAGACTAAAACTCTTGAGACAAGACCAGGTAATACAAAAGGCCAGCTGGAGAATGATGTTATGAAGAGAAAATGAAACAAGACTGTTTATCTTATCAGTCTCATCTGGTGGCCAATAACGAGTCCAACTCCAGGTCTTAAACACATAAGGCTTTATTTTGACATTGCTGCCATGGTAAATCTTTCTATTGAAAAACATGGCATACCTTTCTTCTTTTTCAAGTTTTGTTCTGTTTCCTTCACATTAACTTTGCATATTTCTTGTTACCTTAATCCTTATTTATTTTATCTTTTCTGTTGTTACTGCAAATAGAATAAGCTTTCCCATTATTTATATATGTCCTAATTATTGTTTTATATTGATTACTATATATTAATATTGTTCCCAGCCACCTTGATGAATTCTTTTATTATTTGTATAGTTTTTCAGTTTTTTTCTCTTAGGTTTTCAGGTACTTGATCATATTATTTGCAAATAACAAGTTTACCTCCTCTTGTCCAATTTTTTAAAATATATCTTTTGTTTTTCTCTTGTGTAATAACATTAGCCAGTACCTCCAAAATAACATAAGTGAGAGTGGTCCTAGTGGATATCCTGGTCTTATTTCTGACTTTAATGAGAATGCTTTTAGTGTTCGTATGAGGATGAGACTGACTTTGGAGGTGTAAGTTGAATTACATATTCATTTTTTAGCTAAACATGGAAGCAAAATTACAGAATTTTAAATTCTCATAGAAAACTCAGGGACCCTAATGATATGCCAAAGAGTGCCCATGGTCAGACAACCCTGTTAGACAAACACTGTTACAGGCTTGTGCTAAGAAAAACTAGAACATCTCCATGACTTGGGAAAATGAGGGAACAAAGTAGAAACGTCCTGCTCTGTGCACCAGGGAGAATGGGCAGTGGGGAGGGCAAGTTAGAGGGAGGACAGGAAGAAATCGATATTAGTGTCCTATTACTGCCGTAACAGATTAGCACAAAGCTAGTGGCTTACAGCAACACAAATGTACTAGCTTATGGCTCTGGAGGTCAGAAGTCCAAGGCATGCCAGCAGGCCTCTGCTCATTGTGGAGGCTCTAGAGGAGAATCCGTTTCCTTGCCTTTTCCAGCTTCTAGAGTTAGCCTGTGTTCTTTGGCTCATGGCCCCTTCTTCGTCTTTAAAGCTAGCACCATAGTATCTTTTCTCCTCCCTCACCTCTGCTTCTGTCCTTATATCTTCTCTCTAATTCTACTGCCCCCCTCATAGAAGGACCCTTGTGATTACATTGGGCCCACCACGACAATCCAGATTATCTTCCCATCTCAAGAGCCTTCACTTAATCACATCCACAAAGTCCCTTTGCCATGGAAGTTAACACAGTCACAGGTTCTGGGGATTAGGATGTGGACATCTTTGGAGGGTTATGATTCAGCCTACTACTGGATCTAAAATGAACTGTCTGCTTCTGTATTTTTGTCCCTGACCGGCAGGCACAGATTTGATCCCACCAGAAAACTGACATGGGAATGGTGCTAATACATACAGTCATCGCGAATCAATTGAGTTCTGAAATGGTTACTGGGGAATTCAATGGGTAGAAGGTATGGCTCCAGTGAAGATGGAATGAGACAGGTCCCTGTCGCTAGATTTACAGGGCATAAAGGAGACAGATATGTCACAATAAGAGTGTAATAAGTGAGGACTGAAACTGTGTCCGATTTGTTTACTGCTGTCTCTGCGGTGCCTACAACAGGGTGAGCACCATGCATGTACTCAATGAATGCTTGCTAATGAGTGAAATCTACATCAGACCCGCTTTTGGGGGAGCACAGCATAAGAGGCGTCAGGGAAGACCTCATGAAGGCTGCTGTAGAACTTTAGGGGGTGTCTGTCCCACTTGCAAGAGTTCACCTCTGAGGCTGACTCCCAGGAGTTACTAGAGGCTGCTCAGAGGGCAGGATGGAGACCTTCACACAATGTGGTCTCCATTTAAGAAAATGCAAATTTTGCTAATTTTAAACAGACTTAAAAGTCTCATTTTATGTAGTATAAATTTTGAAATAATATGAATCTTTTCTCATCCTCAATTAAAAAAATTTGTTCAAGAATTGTGTAATTTCTATGTAGGCAGGCTCAACAGACTGCAAACATCATTTACTATTTTGCCACGTGGTGGCACTGCTGCAGCTGGTAAAAGGTAAAGAAAAGCACCCGCCGTCCATCTCAGGAGTCCTGTGAACACACACGGAGCTTCTGCCAGTGACCATGGTGCTCTGTCACATTTGTTGTTACAATTAAAATTTTTCTAACATCCTGTTGTTGTCAACCAAGCTTTCATCGAGAAATTGTGCTAGTGCTAGTGCTAAAAAAATGTGCTGAAACATAGTTTAGAAGGGGAAGTTAAATGTGGTAAAACCATGGTATACTGTGTTGCTCGTTTAGGAGAGAACAGACCACAAAATATTAGTGATAACAAGAATATTAGAGATAACATTAGGGATAATATCTCTACAGGCAGCAGGGCAGGGACAGGGCTGAATCCAGCCCCTGTTACCATGCCTGGCACACAGTAGGCAAACAATAGATATTTGTTGAATAAATAACAAATGAACATGGAAGACGGCTGCCTTATAGCTCCCAACCATATGTCCTCTCAGTTTGACCCCTACACAGACAGTAACAAAAAGTTCCTGAAACCAAGTTCCCAAATCGCAGCAGCGAGCCTCTGAACAGTCCAGCTCAGGTTAGCTGCTCCTCGTTCTAATCAACTGTGCCCAGGGAAATAGTGCCACGTGGTACAAATGGCTCCCGGAGACTACCATGGGGTGAATGTAGATGGGGGGGGAGGTGTAGGGGCTGTGAGCCAAAATTAACTGTAAAGTGTATGAATAGGTCTCAGAGACATAGACAATTATTTTTCTTATGTTTGGAGATGCTGCTGGGACCGGTAGGATACAATTTGTTTTATTGTGGGAAAATACACATAATATAAAATTTGCCATTTTAACCATCTTAAGTGTCCAGTTCAGTGGCATTAAGTACATTCACATTGTTGTGCGACCATCACCATGCATATCCAGAACTTTTTCATCTTCCCAAACTGAAACTCTGTTAAACACTAACTTCCCATTCCCCTCTCCCCCCAGCCCCGGGCAACCGCCATTCTACTTTCTGTCTTTATGAAGTTGACTGTTCTATATATCTCAAATAAGTGAAATCATACAATATGGGTTCTTTTGTGGCTGGCTTATTTCACTTAGCATAATGTCTTCAAGGTTCATCTGTGAACCTTGCATGTGTCAGAATTCCTTTTCCTTTTAATAAAAGGCTGAATAATATTCTATTGTATGTCTGTGACACAATTTGTGTATCCATTCATCTGTCAATAGATATTTGGGTTGCTTCCAGCTGTTGGCTATTGTGAATAATGCTGCTATGAACATTGTCAAAGCATTCTTGGATTCACAACAGCTCCTTGTCATTATGTATACTCTCAATCAAGGGTCCTAAAAGTACACCTACTGTCTTGTGGGGATCAGCAGAAAAACTGGCATTACAGGTGTTCTCATGCTTGACATCTTTTTGAATCTTAGGGTAGGAGTATTTTCAAAGGAGAGGAATCAGTGTGTTGGTGCATCTGGAAATCAACTCCTGGGAAGAAAGAACGATGCAAAATGAAGTTGTCAGCCTGGAGATCAGCAGACTTGAGGAAGCTATGACAGCTGTTTACAAGAAACAAAGATTTTTTCCTTGTTGCTTCTGAAGGCAGATGGAGATGCACTGGATGCAGGCACAGAGCAATAGATTTCTGATTCCAACTCAAGGTACAAAGTGATTTTGGAACCTCTAGAACTGTTTAACAATGGAACAGTCTAGCTTAATGATATCAGTATTTCCCTCTGAAAATACACAGACCGAAGCTGACTGACTGTAGAAAGGATTCCAGAATCTGGAGGGAAGTTGGAGGAGAGCTATATCTGGGCTCTAAGGCTTCTTTATCCCAACATTCTCTGTCTTTCTAATACTTGAAATATCAGTAGAAAAGACAAAAGATGATCAAAGCTGTAAAGTTTCCAAAGTAAATAATTATTCAGTGTAAACTTGGTTTGATATTTATTAGTGTCATGTCTTCCAGATGAAGTTGGAATCTGATAAGCTAACTGTTGAGTGCTGTTAGAGAGCCCCACAACCCTCAGAGATGGAAACATCATCTAACATTATAGTGACAGGAGCCAGAACAGAGCATCAGGTACACTGGGGCCTAAACTCAGGAGTCCCTGCTCTCGTTTGTATATTATACTAGGAAAATACCCCAGAAAGTCCAGATCAAATTAAACAAATAGCAGAGCCTTGTTCCATTTTTAGTGAATAAAAATTAGTGGTTCCAATTTGTCCCACTTATGAGACTTTGATTTCAGTTTTTCTCCTGTGATTTCTCTTTTCCTTTTTCATTAAAACTTATGAAAAAAATACCTCAAGAAGCTGTGGAGAAGTAGACAATTCTTATACTTTGGGGTTGGAAAATAAATTGGTACAACCTCCCTTGGATGGCAGTTTGGCTGTAGTTACCAAAACGTGAAGTCCAGATACCCTTTGATGCGGCAATTCCACTTGTAGGGATTTACCTTCCAGGTGCATTCTCACTCTGGTGTGAAGAGTATGTGCAGCAAAAGATCAAAAATGCCCTAACCAGGCATCCATGAGGGACTTTAATAAGGGAAGGCGCGCCCCAAGATGGACATGCGTCCATTCCACACTCCCTCAGTGTGGAGGCGGGTCTGAAATGCTTTGCCACTGCTGGAAGAGTGAGGGGGATTGTTATGTACTGACCTGGAAACTGCTCAAGATACGCTGATGCATGACAAAAGCAAGGCAGGAAACTTTGTGCTTAAAGGCATCTATAGTTAGAAATGTAGCACACACATGTGTGCTAGGCAGTTTCTGAGATAACCCGCCTGTGATCACCAGGCCCTGGCATCTATGCCGCATGCGTGTATGTGGGTTCAACCTAGTGACGTGCTTCTAACAAACACAATACTATAGCAAAAGTGAGAGGGTGTCACTTCTGAGATTTGGTTACAGAAACACTTTGGCTTCTTGTCTTCTTTGACTTTTCTCACCTGTTGGCTCTGCTGAAGCCAGCTGCCATGCTGTGAGTGCCCTACGGAGAGGCCCGGGGGGGGGGGGGGGGGGGGGGGCGGGGAGTGAGAGAGGCCTCAGGCCAAGAGCCAGTGAAGAAATGAGGCCTTCACCAACAGCCCGTGAGGAGCTACATCCTGCCAACAACCCCTTGAGTGAGCTCGAAAGCAGATCCTCCTGAGTGGAGCTCTGAGGTGACTGCAGCCCCAGGCGACAGCCTGATGAGACCTCGTGAGAGACCGTGAGCCAGAGGGCCCAGCTAGGCTGCT
Source organism: Equus asinus (assembly GCF_041296235.1). Lineage (NCBI taxonomy): Eukaryota > Metazoa > Chordata > Mammalia > Perissodactyla > Equidae > Equus > Equus asinus. The sequence goes on along the minus strand of NC_091810.1, from coordinate 88,514,899 downwards.
GGATTCCTGACCGCAGGAAATGTGAGATGATAAAAGTTTGTGTTTTAAGCCACTAAGTTTTGGGGTAATTTCTAACACAGCAGTAGATAACTAAGATAAGATATATGTTTGTTTATGCATATATACAATATGTTTCTTTAAAAACTGACCACTTTGCTTGCCACTGGGGAAGGAAACTTAAGATTCTGGGGATGCGGTGGGAGGAAATTGAGTCTTTACTGTCTGCCCTTTGGTCTGCTTGGATATATTGTTTCTTCAACAAATGAACAAAGAGACAAATAATAGCATTTTTAATATCCTCCAATAAACAATCATTCCAAAGGTCCATTTCTAAAATTCTCATATGAGTTTTTTTTCTACATCTACATACATTAGCTACTCACTCACAAAGAAGCTTTTTCATACTTCCTTTAACTTGGGCACACATCACATCACATCACATAAAAAAAGAGACTCTCTTTCCTTTCACCTTTGTGGGAGAAACAGTAAAAACCCCTTCTTTCAGCCTCTCCTGGCATGAGAGCCCTGTGCTCCAGCCACACCAGGGGTTCCAGTTCCCCCACTGGGGCCTGTTGTTTCCAGTCTCTGACTCTTTACTCACACCTCCTCTCAGCTTGGAATACTTTTCCTCCCAGGCCCCTCCTCTGACTAATTCCTTTGCAAAATTCCAGACCCACCTGCAGGCTCTTCCTCTGACACCTTCAGCCCACTCCTGCCTCAACCCCCTCACGCTCCACTGTTCATCCAGCAGTTCTGTTCCGGGATATGCCTCCCACTCCTCCGGGCTATCCCTGTACTTCACACTTAGTCCCAGACAGGTCCTCACCCACTGTACTGTCATTTTTCTGTCTGCCCTGCTAGACAGTAAGCTCCTGGGAGATGAGAAGGGAAGGGATGGAAGGCAGGCATAGGGGACCTGTGGTTTGATGTTCCCCATTCCCAGTCCCTAATTCTACCCAGAGCAGGGGGAGTGGATATGGGTAGCCCGTCTAGAGGTCACCTACATTCTTGACATGAATTCACAAGAGATATTTGAGGATTTACACATGTATCACCTTAGGGTGAACATATATGACACTTTTACTTGCAGTTGATAGAAGCCTCCTCACTTGCGTGGTGTAAACTATAAGGAAATTTTATTATTTCACCCATCAAGATCAGAGGTAAGACTGTTCCAGGATTTGTTAATTTAGCAGCCCAGTTTCATCAAGGACCCAGGTTCTTTCCATCTCTCTGCTCTGCCATCTTCAATGGGGCAGCCTGCTCCTCAGGCTAATTCCCCTTACAGTCACAAAATGGCTACCACAGCTCCTAACATCACACCAGGGCAAGAAGTGTTCCTTTCTTCCTGAAAGCTTGAGTATTTTTTTTTTTTTAAGACTAAGAAAAAAACTTTCTGGAAGCCACCCCAGCAGACTGTCCCTTCGTGTCTCATTGTCCAGAAATGGGTAGATGCCCATGCCTAACACAGCTGATGGCAAGAGGAGTAGATGACTATGACTGGCTTGGATGAGCACCTGGCTGACTAGGGTGTGCATTATCTGAATAAAATTTAGATTCTGCTAAAAAGAAGAAAGAGGACGGGTAATAATGATAGTCTCCGATATTGTGAGGATCTAGGCTGACTGAACTTTTCTTCTATTGAGTTAAATTGCATATATTATTATTAGAAAACACTACATCACTCCCGGCACCTGGAGGTCTATTTTTAAAATTATCACACATGTAAATCCAGCTCAGAACATGAGTTTTTAAAACTTTGAGCATTGGTGATCTTGTTATTTGGGAAAGAAATGATGGGGTCTGAGTGAGAAGAGTGAGGCAATTAAACCGAGAACTATGCCAGTGTTTGCCGAGGGACAGAGATGAATTTTTTCCCCTTCCCCACTTGGCCAGGACTCTTCTGTGAGCTTAAAGGGCAACCAAACCGTGAGCTGACAAGCTCAGCATCTTGTAGGAAGGAAGCACAAGGTTCTCAAGCCAGACTGACTGACTTTAAATCCTAGCTCCACCTTTTAATAGCACATGAACCTTGGGCAATGAAATTAAATTTTCTGGGCCTCTGTTTCCTTATGTGTAAAATAGAGATAATAATACTGACCTTGCAGGTTTCTGAGAGCATTCAGTAAGGATCTGGAAGGAAAGTACATAGCCGAATGCCTAGAACATAAGAATAAAATATCAAACCTCCTGTCATAGTAAAAACAACAAAACAAAACAAACAAACAAAAAAACAATGTTATAATAGCACAAGAACTGACAGGTTGGCCAATGGGATAGAAGAGAGATCTCTAGCATGGTGCCATTTGGGAACTTAATATACAACAAAGGTCTCACCACAAATCAATGGGGGAAAGGATGAATTGCTCAACAGATGGTGCTAAAAAAACGGGCTCATTATGTAGAAAAAGAAATCCCAATCCCTATCTAACATCATGCACGAAAGCAGGGTCATGGGACCATGGTGGAAAATGCCCTTTGCACTTCCCAAATTAGCAGATTAGTTTCAAGATATATGAAGGATCTAGTTGTCTAAGGAGAACTATAAAGTCGACGGGAGAAATTATAGTCGGATGTCTTTGTGACCCTAGGAGTTGAGAAGCATTTCTTAAACAAAACTTCACAAATGTATCATAAGGCAAAAAGTTGATGCATTTGATTGCATAAAAAATTATGGAGTTTTATTCAACAAAGGCCATCATGGATAAAAATAATAGATTGCAGAATAGTAGAAGATATTTGTAGTGTCTAAACATGGAAAGGTATTAATATCTAGAACATGCAAGAACTAAAAACCATCAAGAAAAAGACAGCAATTTCGTAAGAAAAATGGACAAAGGATTTGAACAGGCAGTTTAAGAAGAGAAAGCCCAAAGTCCACCAAGCATGTGAAGAAATACTCAATCTTTTAGTAATCCTAAAGATATCCAGATTAAACAAGATATCATTTGTACCTATATACCTATAAGATGGGCAAAAATTAGAAAGCTGGATAATGCAAAGTGTTGATGGGGATGTGAATCTATCATGCCCTGCAGATAGGGAGTTATCACTTATCTATCGCTGCACAACAAGACACCCCAAACCCAGAAGCCTAAAACAACAACCATTTTATTGAGCTCACAATTCTGTGGGTTTGCAATGTGGACTAGCCTCTACTGGGCAGCCCAGTCTTCTGGTCCCCCTGCTCTCCACTCACTCACATGTCTGGGGCCTCAGCTGAGGTGGCAGAGGCACCTGGGTCTTCTCCCCACAGGGGCTCTCGTCCTGCAACAGGCTAGCCCAGGATCGTTCATGTCACGGTGGAAGGGCTCCCAACTCAACAACAGGAGTTGCAAGATCTCTTGAGGTCTAAACTCAGAACTCAAACAATGTATTTTTTGCCATATTCTGTTCAAAGCAAATGATAAGATGAAATGAGATTCAAGGGGAAGGGAAATGGGTTCCACTTTTTGACAGGAATTGCTACAAAGAATTTGTGAACATTTTTTTGCCCTCTGCTATGGGAGGTATAGATTGGTTCATCCATTCTGGAGAACAGTCTGGTGCTATAGTCAAATTGAATATATTCATATTCCATGGCGCAGCAATTCCATTCCTGAGTATATATCCCAAAGACATTCTCACTCAACTTCCTTAGGAAACAGCTTATTTGTGGTAGCTGGGAGTTAGAGACAATTGGATATCCATCACTGGGCGAGTGGATTGTTAAAGTGGTAGACACAGCATGGAGTATTACGCAACAGTTAAAAACAACGGATTAAAAGTACACACAGCAATATACATAGATCTCAAAGGCACATGCTTAAGGAAAAGAAAAGGAACAGAATGATTTATATAATACAGTACCATTCAATTAAAAATACATGTACATAAAACAACAACATACATTTTGCAAGAAACATACAAACAGATACACATTAAACCCAGAATCATAGTTGCCTTTCGGGGAAGGCTTAAAGGCAAGCAGATAAGGAAAGAGGAGATAGTAAATAAATTATTTAATCAATCAATCAGTCACAAGGGGAGCCCTGCCCAGACCAACGATGACAATGTCCCCTGAAATGAGCAGAGTGATTATTTGAAACCTGTCTATCTGAGGGCCAGGAAGAAAAAGCTAGATATGATAGCTCCTTCATTTCTTTGATCCCATCCTGCACCAGCATTCCTTTTCATCTAAAACATTAAAGAATTGTCAACTTCAAAAAAGACAAGAGTCAAGGGGTAGGAAGGGCTAGTCCAGGTGACAAAGTCAGATTTAAGCCATGTCTCTATGTCAAGGCCACTTTCACAGGTGGTAAATCCACGAAAACGTGGCTTGTTACTATCCCATGCATTTTTGCCAGAGTCCAAGGGCAACAGGCATGGGAACTGGGTATTCTGCCTTGAAAAGTAGCCCACACCTATTCTGTTTTCCTACCAGTGACCTAAGTGGAACTGTCAGTCACCTTCATCAAGATGACCACCACTCACCCCACTGTGAGCTGAACGTCCAGTCCTGTTGGACAAAGTTGCCTGTAGAAAACCACATCCCAACTCTCCATAGGCTTCCAGACCTCTTCAAAGAGACCCTGGTTTACCATGGCCAGGTCTAAGGACACTTTGCAAACGAAGGACCTTGACCGCCACATTCTGTGACACAGTTTTTGAAAAATTTCTATGAATCTGGTTCTTAGATCGTTTACTAAAATCAGGCATTCTTTAATCAACCAATTCCAATGGCTATTTACTGTATGATGCATCCTTTGTTTCTTTCATAGGCAAAGTACCTACTGTTATGGGCTGAATGTTTGTGTCCTCCCAAAATTCATATGTTGAAATCCTAACCTTCAAGGTGATAGTATTAGGAGGTGGGGTCTTTGGGAGGTGATTAGGACACGAGGGTGGAGCCCTCACGAATGGGATTAGCACCCTGATAAAAGAGACCCAGAGAGCTCTCTCGCCCCTTGCGCCATGTGAGGACACAGCTAGAAGACAGCCATTTACGAACCAGGAAGGGAGTCTCATCAGACACCAAATCTGCTGATGCCTTGATCTTGGACTTCCAGCCTCCAGAACTGTGGGAAGTAAACATCTGTTGATTAAGCTGCCCAGTCCGTGGTGGGTTTCTTTTGGCAGCCCGAATGGACTAAGGCATCTACCATGTTATGTTTCTCATGGCTTTTTGTTTTTAATTTAGAACACGGGGTTTTCACTCAGATATTAAAAACACAGAAGTCTTTGATCTTTGAGAAAATGAGGGGCTAGTGAAAGAATAGTTTGAGAGTGTTTTCTTTAACCACTAGAGGGCACATTGCATCGGTGTTTTGTTTTTTTCCAATTCTGTATAATTTAAATGGATATTTCAAGAGAATGTCAAAGAATAGGAGAAGTTTGATGTTTTTCAATGTCAACATTGAAAAAATTTGGTTAAGTATGAAGAAAGGGACTAAATAGAGGGGAAAAATCAAAATCCTTGACACCTAAACATTGGTAGATCTAGGTACTGTACTTGACAATCAAATAAACAGATACGTAAAATTTCTCTTCAGTTACCAAGTGGAAGGAGGGGAAGTGTGACTCTCTGGGAAGTGAAAAGAGAGAGCCACAGCGCGAGGGAAGAGCTCTGCTGTGAAGTGCAGGCAAAAGATGCTCGACAGGGTTGTGAGAAGAGAAAATTCCCTACTCAGAAGTCATTAGAGGTTTTATTTAGTTTATTGGATTGACAATACATGTGCATCATAAAACTTTAAAGGTACAAAAGAGTGCACAGTGAAAGGTAAAGTTTCCCTTCTTCCCATAATACACAGTTCCCCTTCTTGGAGACCACTGTTACTAATTTCTTACATATCCTCCAAACAAAAATCTACACATTTGTAAACATATAACTGAACAAATACATTGGTTTTCCCCCACAGAAACAGCAGTGCGCTACCCACATTGTGCTCCCTTGTCCTCCTTTTTTTTAACTTAATTTATCTTGGAGCTCCTTCTCTGTACATATAGATCTGCCTTATTATTTTTAGTGGCTGCCTGCTATTGAAGTTACATTATTATTTTATAATTCTACTGAAATTATACCCTTCATTTATTTCATCACTCTCTCTCTTTTTTTTTTTTTTAAAGATCGGCACCTGAGCTAACAACTGTTGCCAATATTCTCTTTTTTTCTTTCTGCTTTTTCTACCCAAATCCCCCCAGGACATAGTTGTATATTTTAGTTGTAGGTCCTTCTAGTTGTGGCACATGGGATGCTGCCTCAACTTGGCCTGATGAGCGGTGCCATGTCCACGCCCAGGATCTGAACCTGCCAAACCCTGGGCCACCGCAGTGGAGCACGCGAACTTAACCACTCGGCCATGGGGCTGGCCCCTCATCACTCTCTATTAATGACACAAGTTATTTCCAGTCTTTTTCTTCAATAAACACTATTGCAATGAATTCCCTTTTGCATATGTCATTTTCCACTGTGTAGATCTGCAGGATAAATACCAGGATTGAGTCAAAGCATATACACAATTACAGTTCTGATAGACACTATCAATTTGTCTTCTATAAAGGTTGTACTGACTAAATTCCCACCACCTGGTTTTCCCGTGTCTCACCACACAATTTGTACTTCATTTTTTTAATCTTGGTCAATCTACTACGTGAAAAATATATCTCCTTGTATATTGCTTTGTGTTTCTCTTAAGATAAGAGAGTTGAGCATCTTTTCACATATTTAAGAGAAGGGCTGGTCTTAATCAGGGCAAATTCTACCATAAAAGGGGGTAAAATGTTGAGGTATTATCAGCCAAGTTAAGACCAGAGGGGAGCACATTGTAATGGGGAAAAGAGAATCTGAGAAAGTCCTGAACTGTCTCCATAAACAAGGCCCTCAACATCCCCACTCCACCCCTCCTATTCAGGCCCATATTATTGCTTTCTGTGCTGGGGCCTCAGCCTCTCGGCAGATCTCATAGGAGGCCTCTCCATCGAACTGAGATAAAACCAGACACCTCCTGAGACCAAAAGGTACCAAAGCGAGGCCATCATTTCCAAAACGCCTTTCGCCCCCGTAATCCTGAGCCCCGCTCTGACCTAATCCCCAACTCAGCCTTTCCCTCTCCACTTTTTAGATCAACTCTGTCCAATAGAAATACAAGGAGAGCTAAATTTAAAATTTTCTAGGGGCTACATTAAAAAAAAGTTGAAGAAATTGTAATGACTTTTAATAACATAATATGTCCAAAATATTACAATTTCAATATGTAATCAATATTAAAAATTATTAATACTTTACATTCTTCTTTTGGGTCTGTCTTCATAATCCAGTGTGTATTTCCACTCACAGCATGCCTCATTTCAGACTAGGCACATTTCAAGGGCTCAGTAGTGGCCCTCTCCTGAGGTCACTGCACCACCCTTGGGCATTTCTCCTAGAGGCCGCGTATTCTACACCCCAAACCACCACCACCACTTCCTCATGCAGCTTCAGTGTAGGTCTGTGCTGTCCAATATGATAAACATGAATAATCATGTGGCTACTTAAATTTAAATTAATTAAAATAAAAAATTCATTTTCTTAGTCGTACTAGCCATATTTCAAGTGCTTGATAGCCACATGTGGCCAGTGGCCACCATATTGGACAGTAGACTATTTCTCTTCCACCATCAGATAAAGGCCTCTGTCCTTGAAGACGTCTGCCATGCAGCTCTAGGACCTCCAGCCATGCCCCTCTGGAAGTCATGGGGCTGCCCCTCCTGATTAAGACTTTTAGAGGGTCCTCCTCATTCTTCATAGCCCTCAGAGCTGCCCCAGTTGTCCTGACCCAGTGTGAAGCTCCCAGCATCACACTGAGGCTTTTCCACATCTGTGCCCATCTAGGTAACAGCGTGCCTGAACGTTTCTTGTACCTCCTTGACTCCAACCTCACCTTCACCTCATTTTAGTCATCTACTCCCAGAACCTGACCCTTGATCTGGTCATTGCCCAGCACTACTCCATCCCAGAAATCTTTTTTATTTCTTTCTTTATAATTAACTAACAGGTAATACATACAATATTCTCCCTGGAAAAAAAAAAATTGAACCATACACCTAAAGGGAAAGTCCCCTTGGCCAGTCCGCCCCTCATGTCAGGCCCCTTTCTGAGCCCTTCTCCCAATCCCCTTCTCCTTCCATTTCTCAACCCATATGTGTGTGCACGTGGTTGTCCAGCTTGCTTGTTTTCCTTAGCAATGTGTCTTGCAGGCCTTTTCACGTAGGAATATGTAGACCCACCTCTTGCTAGTTATATGTATATGGGGTGGGGGGAGGTAGTATATTCACATACTTAAAGCCCCAAAAGCATAAAAAGATGCACACTGAAAAGTTTCCCTCCCCATTCTGTCCATCTACACCGTTCCCATACCAGTTTCATACGTGACCACTGTTGTTAGTTTCTTATGACTAGTCACTCTTCATACATTTCAAGCAAATATGGACGTAGATTCTTATTTCCCTCCCATTTTACCCACATCTTATGCAACTTTATACACTGTTCTGCACCTTGAAGTGCCTTTCCACATCTTGAAGACCTTTCCATATCAGAACATAGAGAGAGCATCTTTATTCTTTTTTCAGTGCCACGGTATTATTCCATTATTTGGCGATACCATAATTTAATCAGGCCCTGGTTGATGGAGTCTTGGGTTGTTTTCAATGTTTACCATTACAATCAGTGCAATAATAAAGATCTTTGTACCTATGTCAGTTTCCACCCGTGGAAATATGTTTGTAGGATGAATTCCCAAAAGGGAAATTGCACAGTCAAATGGTATTTGAATTGCTAATTTTGATAGATATTGCCAAATTGCCTTCTACAGGTGCTGTACCAATACATGCTCCCATCAACGCATGTCTCAGTGTTTTTAACTGTTGCACAGTATTCTGAAGTACAGAGGATATACTCCACAGTGTATAGCCCCCCCTACTGACGCAGGACATTAGGTTGTTTTCAACTGTTGTGTTACAAACAATGCTGCAATAAATATCTTTGTATGTGCTTCCTCGTGCATGTATTTCTCTAAGATAAATTAAAGAAAACAAAGCAAAGTAAGCAGGTGTGCAAAGGCTCCAAGGTGGAACAGAGCTCATTGTGATGAGAAACCGGGAGTGAGCAAGTGTGGCTGGAGCCCGGGGTCGGGGCAAGGGGCCTGCAGACCTCAGAGCGGCCGTGATAGGGCCTGGAAGCCATCGGAAAGGTTTTGGGTTTTATTTTATGATCAAGAGTATCCGATTTACATTTTAAAAGATTACTCTGCTTCCAAATGGGAAATGATTTCGAGGGAAAGTGTGTTAGCAGGAGACCGGACGATGAAGAATTTAAGAACGGGCATCGGAGGCCTGGCAAAGTGAAAGGAAGGAAGGCTGAGCAGCTTGCAGCAAATGGGAGGTAACTGGAGCCGGAAGTGCCCTGCCCCCAACAGAGGGATCCGTAGAGCGTCACGAGGGACACGCGGATCCGCAAGGCGGGCTCGGCCTGCACCCTCAGGGAGCTTACTCCCTAGCAAGGGAGACGGAGATTAAGCAAATAATTTCGGGTGCAGACAACAGTTCACATGCAGTGTGACAGAGAAGAGAGCACTGGCTTTGACGTCAGACTGCTCTGCATTCAAAACTCCGCTCTCCCACTTACAGGCTATGTCACATTGGTCAAATTTCTCTCTCTCTCACCAGATTCCTTCCCCTGTAAGGGTTAGTGAAAGGCTTAAGTGAGATCATTTTTGAAACGCACGTAACACTGGTAAAAAGGAGGTACTTATTAATATTTGATGAAGGAACGGAAAAACATTCCCTTGTCTCTGCCATCTGTCTTGTGCCCCTGCCGGCCTTTCCAGGCAGTCATCTTGGTTCCAAATTCCTGTCAGCCCCCCAACTACAGAATGTGGTTATCCCGGAGTCAACCCAGCTCATTTACTCTTTGCGTGTGGTTTTGCCAGAATCATGAGTTGCCAAGTAATGCAAATTAATTGCTTACACTCTTTTGGGTTTATTCTTTTTCCAAAGTCATCCTTTTTAAAAATAAACTTTCCCCCTCTTTCCTCTTTTTATTACCAGGGAATTTGAAATATACGAGAAACAGTATATGGAGGAATTAATTTATTTGATTAATAGATACCAAATTATTATGGCTCAGTTTATTATTTTAGACCACAGCTCCATGGGGACATTAATAAATGTGATTGCTTTTGCTAGAATATTCGTTAATCCTGTGGTTTTGCGTGCTGCTAATGGAACATGCTGTTCCATTGACTTTTAATGAGTGTGCTCTGCTAACGGAAAAGCAAATAATTTTATAAATGCACACATGTTAAGAAGACTAAGGTAGCTTTTAAATCTCCTCATGCTCTCTGCACATGTCACAAAGGTGTTCTTAAATGTAATTTCCTTTTCCTGTAACTTTTTCTCTATAGATCTTTTTTTAAATTTAAAATAAAAATCTAAGGAATAGTGCTCTTAAGTTCTGAGACAATATGAGTTATTCCTAGCTGTTGGGATTTTAAAAGACTTTGGCTTGAGGCTGTAATTAAGATGATTTGTTTGGGCAGTTAAAAAGTTTTGCCTTCTTTGTGAGTAAATAATTCAAAACTGACAAAGTAATATGATGATAATAGATGTAGCACCTTGTTGATTCAGGTCATTGCCACAGTTGTGAAGAGAAATAATGCTACATACAAGTCACTGGAGCTTTCCACTCAAGGAGGAAGATTGCCTCGGCGTCAAATGAAAAGTTAACTCTCGTGTGTACCCTTCATACCTTCCTGTGCCCTCAGACAAATCTATATGAACGGTGCGTGCACATGCAGGGCAGTCTGTTCCCTATTTCTTGTTTAACAACATGAAATGAGAGGCTTCTGGTTCAAGAGAGTAGACTCAATATACACATTGGCCTCCTGCTGTTCTAGAGACCATCATCATAGAGATATTTTTTTAAGGGGGGGATAGATAAAATTAAAACAGCAAAGAGAACAGGTGAGGAAGTCACCAGTGGACAATACATTTCTGGAAGACAAGTCAGATAAAACAGAAGAGAAAGCTGAAACCCAGCATACCCAGGGAGGAGGATGCGGGTAAGGTGGGACAGAACCCTGGCCAGCACTTTGAAGGAAGATGTTGCATTTAAATGGCTTAGCACTTGTAAGTTCTCAATAAACGTGAGCTATTATGTCGTAACTCAGGAACCTGCTTTTGTTATTCCAGGTCAGTACGTATACATGTAATTTATTCCTTTGTACAAATGCATAATATAAGAAACCTTCAGATTATTATTATTATTTTTTTTTTTTAGGGAGTGGCTTACCAAAAAAATGATGCAACAAATTTCCGGATACACATATCCTTTAATTATTGGCACTTTTCTTTCTTTTTTTCTTTCTTTCTTTTTTTTTTTTTGAGGAAGATTAGCCCTGAGCTAACTACTGTCAATCCTCCTCTTTTTGCTGAGGAAGACTGGCCCTGAGCCAAGATCCGTGCCCATCTTCCTCTACTTTATACGTGGGACGCCTACCACAGCATGGCTTTTGCCAAGTGGTGCCATGTCTGCACCCAGGAACCGGCAAACCCTGGGCCACCGAGAAGCGCAACGTGTGAACTCAACCGCCGTGTTACCAGGCCAGCCCCCGGCACTTTTATTTCTATAGGCTAGATTTTCAAAAGTGGGATTGCTGGGTCAAAAGGTATGTGAGAGTTTAATTTTAATTGATTAGCCAACCGATTTGACTTTTTCAAAAATTGTAGGAGATACACGCTGGCCAGCAATGCTGAGGACGGCGTTTCTCCATCCTCCAGCCAGAGCAGGCTGTCTTCAGTTTTATAAATCAATAAATTCACCAATTAGTGTCAGTCTGATGGATTAAAAAAAAAAAGACTGCTCACTACTATTGTAATTTGCATTTCCCTGGCCTAGTAGAGTTGAGCATCTTTTTATACATTTATCAGCTATATGAAGTTCTTCATTTGTGAGCTGATTATTCATATCCTTTGCCCATTTTTCTTTTTCTTTTCCTATTTTATTATCAGATTGTAGGAGTTCTTTATATTTTAAAGATATTAATTTCTTGTTTGTCCTATATTGACTTTGATTACCATTTTTTGCTAGGCAGAAGTTTCTAATTTTTATGTTGTTCAACTCATAAGATTTTTCTTTTATGGCTGCTGGGTTTCCTACCCTGCTATAGGCTAAGTCTCCCCCAAACTGAGATTATACAAATATTCTCCTATATTTCCTTCTGTTATTTTACTTTTTTTTTTTTTTTTTGGTGAGGAAGATCAGCCCTGAGCTAACATCTGTTACCAATCTTGCTCTTTTTGCTTAAGGAAGATTGGCCCTGAGCTAACATTGGTGGCAAGCTTCCTCTATTTCGTATGTGGGATGCCAGCACAGCATGGCTTGATGAGCAGTGTGTCAGTCTGCACCCAGGATCCAACACCTTGAACCCGGGGCCACCAAAGGGAAGTGCACGAACTTAACCACTATGCCACTGGGCCAGCCCCCTCCTTCTGTTATTTTTAATGCTTTAAATTTAGCTCTTTAATCCATCTGGGATTTATTCTTGTATAGTGTGAAGAAATAATAATAAGAGTAACAATACCAGCTAGCATTTACTGAGCAATCTCTCTATGCCAGGTGCTCTGTAAGCACTTCATACAGTTCACATAAATAAGACAATTAAGGATTAGAGAAGTTAATAAACCAGCCAAGTTTGCACAGCAACTAAGACACAAAACTAGGGTTTGAACCTAAGCAATCTCACTCAAGACCTCACCCTTCTAAATATCCAAATGAACAGTTAATTATGCCAATCTCATTTAACAAACATCCTTTCCCATTTAATTAAACACAAACAATGTACAAGTTCTCAAATACAGTCGGTCTATCTCTGGATTCTATGCTAGTTCTGTTGCAGCTACATGATTTGATTTTATCAGTTTTATAGTAAGTTTTGTCCTCTCTCTCTGATAAGGTAAGTGCTCCCTCACTCCTCTTCCAAATTTATCCAATAAACTTTTAAATATTTTTATTCGATACAAACGTTGAAATCATTTGTCCAATTTCAAAGAAAATATACCTTCACGTTTTGATTTGAATTTTATTCAATGTGCCTATTAAACTGTTTAAGAATTAACGATTATATATTAAATCTCTCCATCCATGAATACAGTATAATGCTCCATTTATTAGGTTCTTCAATAAAATGTTAGAGTTTTTAAAAATAGAATTCTTGTACCTTTGTCATTGAATCTCTTCCAAGTTATTTTATAATTTTTGTTACTAACGTGAATGGGATTTTTTTCCCCATATCTAACAGTCAATTGCTAATATAGAAGAAACTAAAGATTTGGGCATATTTATCTGGTATCCAGTAATCCAGCTAAAATCTCTAATTATTCTAATTTTGTTTAAGAGAGCCCTGCATTTTCTAGGTATATAGTCACATCACTACAAAAAATTTATCTTCTTTTCCAATATTTATACCACTTGTTAAATTTATGGAGAATGAGTCTTATTTCATTAGTTAAGACTTTCAAAAAACATTGAACAGAGGTGAATGTGGATATCCCAGCTTTGTCCCTGATTTTAGTGGCAGTAGCTTTAATTTTTCATTCAATAATATGATGCGCCGAGTGTAATTCATAGTCTTTAGCAGGTTTAGGTAGTTTCTTTCTGTTCCTATTATATTTGGAATTTTTATTAGAAAACTTACTCAACTTTATCAAATTATTTTCATCTATTAACGTTTACTGTGATAATATTTTAGATTACGTTGATATGTTTCCTTATGTTATAAAACGTTACAGTTCTGGGATAAGCACTGCATGATTATTCCTATCCTTCTCAAACCATTCCAGACCATGGAAAAAGACAAAAAGCACTTTATTCACTGTATGATTTCACCATATCTTTAATACCAAAACCTACTGCAAAATACATAACACAAAAATTATAGAACAATTTTACTTATGAAGACAGAGGTAAACAATTCTAAATAAAATATTAGCAATTTAAATTCAGCAGTGGGTTAAAAGAATGATAGCAAATGATACAGTATAATGAGAGGACCTAAGAGATTTAACAACAACAAAAACACTAAAGAAATTTGAAAAAATGGGCAGATATCAAAAATCAATAATATCAAAAATCAGTAGCTTTTCTGTACGCTAACAACCAGTTAGAACTGGAAATGGAAAAAAATATATCCTATTTATATCATAGTTTTATTTTTTTAACAGAATTTTTGGAAGAAAAATTATTTTCAGTGTTAGTTGGGGATTTGTGAAACATATTCTTGAAAATGGAAAATAAACATGGGTGGGGCCCTGGATGTTATCTAATGATTAATTCATGCAAGACCATTTGGAGACGAAGCCTTGGATGCATGGCTGACTCAGCAGATCTTCCTTCCCTCAACAAGAACAAGGGCACCCGCCGAACTCAAAACAATCCTGTAGTTTCCTTGAAAATTACTGATTAAATTGCATTTCCCAAGAGAATTTCTGTAACTAATTCCTTTTGTTGGGGCTGGTCTCTACATCAAGGGCATGGCTGATGTTCACTTTAGGTCTGTTGAACATTGCATTGTCACTGTTAACTATGAAAATAAGCAAATTAAAAAGCTGCACGTGTAAATTAGATAGAAAGTCCCCTGGAGAGAAAGAACTGGGTTCTCTCATTTATTGGAACTTTCCTCTATCTAGGAATACATTCGTTCCTTTATGAATTTAACAAATATTTATCGCACGCCAGACACCGTACCAGGTGCTGGGGGTAGGGCGGTAGCACAGCCGGACAAGTCCCCACCCTCATGCAGCTTACAGGCTGAGGACAGCGCTATGCCGGAATTGTGACGGACTCAGCGCTTTCCTTTGGAACAACAAATGGAGAGCAACTGGCAAATGAAGGGTTGGCTATGTCCACCTCTAAATGAACAAATAGGGTCTTTTATCACGAAAAGACCTGTTCCCAGGACACTACAGTAAATTCTAATACGACACACAGGAGGGTCCCTCTCCAGTTCAGTTCCGGGGCCTGCTCCCGTCTACTGCACGGGGCACTTGTTTTCTAAGCAGAAAGAAGCAGTATTTCCTCTCTGCCTTTTCTCTGGGGCTGAAGTCAGCCTTGGGGCGAAGCCAGCATGAGTCAGCTTGCCCAGCACAGACTCTCGCCTCTGCCTGGAGGTCAGCCTTGCTAAAAGCTTGATGCACACGTGCACTGTGTGTCTCCAGGGTCCAGGACAAAAGGGAGGGCACGTCCCTGTGGAGTATGAGGTGTGAGACCTGTCGGTGCTCTGGGTTGATAGGGGAGTGAGGAGAAACACCTCAGTTTTTTTCCCAAAAGAAACTCGTTAATTGTAACAGGAGCCAACAAACTGTTCATATATTTGATCTCATAATTCCATTTGGGAGAATTTATGGCAAGGAAACAACCTAAAAGAAAAAAAAATGCCCAAATATATCCTCATAACAGTGCAATTGGTAATCATGATAAGTTCTTAGTATCCCAAATACTTCCAGTGGAGAACTGCAATGCAAACTGGATGACACATTACCTAGATCTTAAAAATCGAAAGGATGTGCACTGTGTTAACTCATGGAAATAGCTACATCTAGAACAGAACAGAAGATGGAATTCACACGTGGATTATAATCATATGAAACATCTGTGGGTATATCAAGAACTATTAGAAGAGAATTTAAAATGTTGCTAATGGTTCAGAATTTAATTAGTTTTTTCCCTAGAACTCTCTATTTTTAAGGAAAAAACCACTCTTTTATGCAAATAATAAATGGCAACTGACATATGGACATGCACTACCTATTCCAGCCTGGCTTAGAAGGGAGGCGCAGAGGCAGTGGTGGGCATGTTGGGATTTGTCAGGCGGCCCCACCTCCCCCCTCTCCAGGTCCTGAACTGGAGACCAGGTTCTGAGGCCCCAGCACTTCGTAACAGATCACCCTGATGTCAGCTACTCAGCCCTGCAAGCATGCATCTCCGCTCCTCTGGGTTTCTGGTTGCTGTCCTCTGTCCCTCAGTCTAACTAGACAGCATTACCTGACCACGGCTCCTGCCCCCAAGGCTGACTGTGTGCCTGGAACACGGCCCTGTGGGTCTTCATGCCTCCTGTGTTCGCCTCCCAGCACCTTCAGATGGAGCTGTTCTCCTAATGCTTAACCCATCCTGCTGCGTTTAGCTGGATTGTGCACCTGTGTCCTCTCCATCACTAAAGTTTATCCCTTTATATCTCAATGGCTTTTCATTTTTAAGGATCTCCACCAAAAGATAAACATCCTTGAAAGTTGTACCATCTTAAGCCAGTGTTTTGCAATATTGTGGCTGGGTTTGTTGTTCCTGAGAAAGGTGGGGAGGCAGGGGCCATAGGAGTAACAGTGCCAGCTACCTTTTACTGATGCCTGGTCTGTGTCTAGCACTTTCTATACAGCGGTCTTCACAACAACCCTGCAAGAAAGCATTATGGTTTCCCTTTGCAGATCAGAGAGGTGAAACAACTTGCCCAAGGTCACACAGCTGGTACGTGACAAAGTCAGACTTCAACAGGCCTATCTGACTCAAAAGTCAGGGCTCTTTCAACTACCTCACACTGTGTACCTTTTGTAGTATCAGAGGAAGCACAGGGCTGGGAGTCAGAAACACAGCAGTGTGGACTTGCACAAGACGGCACTTCTCTGAGCTCTGATTTGCTCACCTGTAAAGTGCGGGATCTGAACTTAAAAAGCTGCCCCCTAGGAAGGAACAGAAAAGACTAGGGAAATGTCCAACAGGGTCTCCAAAGGCCCTCCCTCCCCACTTCACCCCAGGACCATGGACAGGCCATCCTGGGTGCCCACAGGGCACGTTATCCATCCACTGGGGAGAAAAGGCCACGGGTGGTCACCACAGTGACCTTGAATTTTCCCCAGGTGTCACATGCAGAGAGCAGCACAGGACTCCTTACACATTGGGGAAGAGAAGCCTTTCGGACAGAGAGCTCTCAGCCGGCAGTTTTAAGCCCTGTGATATAAACACCTTGCCACGAGGTGTGGGGAAGCCCTGGTGGAACCCCGGCCGCGGGGTGAGAGTGAGGAGGCCTCTTGGGACAGGCTCTGAATCTGCAGAAAGGGCCGGAAGAGAAAATACAACAGGGCTAAGTGATCTCACCATAGGCTCTGTCACCAAAGCAGACATGCAGAATGCAAATGACAGGAAGTATCGCAACTGGAATAAACCCCCCCCCCCACCCCGAAAAAGGCACAAATTGTTCTTTTCCAGGAACTACCAGCAGGGGCCACCTTCCTGGGTCATAGTACACAGACATATCATCATCCCTCTGGAAAACACAAGACTATACTTTCCTAAGTTTCTTATTAAACACCTTAGATGAAATGAAATCCCACCTCCATCGAGATGGAAGACATTTAAAATACAGCTTTAACCGGTCAGTCACTGAGGCTGAACTCAAGTCTCCTCCGTGTCTCATGAACCCATGTTCCCCAGAGCTGCCTTCCCTCCTGAGCGCCCGCAAACAATGCCGGGCTGGACTCTGCTGTTAGCCGCGCAGCACCCGCCACCCCGAGAGAGGCCTCCAGGGTACTTGGCAGCTCAGGTGCTGTGGTGTCCAGGAGAGGGCACGCGGAGAAGGCCCTCAGCAAACACGATGGCCGGCAGCCAACGCCTGGCTGCTCCCTCCGCTCTTCCCAAACGTGCCTGGCCTCGGGGCCATGAGTGTGCCAGCGAGAGGGCCACCCCGAGTGTCAGTGCGGGAGTGGGAATGGGGTCTCTGTGTGAACCAGAGTCTCCCTCTGCAGCTGCATGCTTGGCCACGCTCTCACCAGTGGGTCAAAAATTAGTATGCAGCACTGTTAGAAGCTCTTATGACATCTACGAAACTCCAAGCAGTTTTAAACCAGACTTTCAGGAGAAGGATCCGTTTGAGTTCTAAAAACTCAGGCCAGAGGCAAAGAGGGTGTGAATTTTTTATACCTCTACAGCACTGGATCCGCACTGACATTTGTTTCTCCGTATCTCAGTTAAGGTGAAACCGTGGTGAGACAGAATCCTAACCAGTCTCTGCTGAGCCGCAGGGGTGCTAAACGAGGCTATTAATAGAAGAGGTTTGAGGAATTCTCTTTGATACAAACTACTTGGTGAGAATTGACCTTTAAAATTCAAGTCAAAGCTGTGTCAGTCTTTCCCATCATAATAGCCCACCAAGTGAATGCACCTCTTTCCAGAGGCTCAGCCGGGGGCAGGGGTGTACGCATCATTTTGTGGTTTTGATTTTTTGTTCGGATCCCCAAGCGATTGATTCTGAAGTGCAGAAACCAGTGCTCTCGTCACTGAGGTTCGCAGCCAACAGCTTTTGTGTTTTCTATTTTTGGTTTAGCTTTTCTGGGTTGTGGAGGTCAGTTAATTAGAGAAGATTCTGCCTGAGCAGGGTCAATACAAATATTCCGAGTCCAGCTCAACTCTGGGCTTAGACAGCCTTGGGGTGGGATGTTTTTCAAACATTCCAAAAATGTTTATTAAGTGCCTACTGTGTGCCAGGCACTCTGACAGGTGCTGGGGACCCAGCAGCAAGCAAAGACCCTGCCCTCATAAAGCTTTCCTTTCAGTAGAGGAGAAAAGATGAATAGATAGATGTTACATCATATATTATATAATGTCAGGTAGTGAACTATGAAGAAAATAAAGCAGGGAGAGGAAGCAGAGGCTGTCATTTTAGATAGAGTGGGTGGCAGAGTTTTCTGAGTGGTAGCAATGTTGAGCAGAGAATTGAATGAAGGGAGAAAGTCAGGACAGAAAGCACTGGAGGCAGAGGGAGGCAGAAACAGCAAGTGCAAGGGTCCTGGGGCAGCTGTCAACCTACCAGTGAATCAGGAAAAGGCAGCCCTTCTGGGCAGACAAACATGTCTAGGCTCAGAGTGTGGCTGGCAGATTACCGGCTGCCATTCAGACCTCCCTGCCCCCTCAGCCAGGTCTTTGTGCAGGGGAGAGCCTGGGCACAGCCACACGAAGCCTCTCCTAGTGGCACATGCTTGGGACTTAGAGGAACTGCAGGAAGGCTAGCGCCGTTGGATAGGAGACAGTTTAGAATGGGGGAGAGTGATAACTAGCAACCTCAGTCTTAAAAGATTAGTGACTCAGAACAAAAATCCTTTTCTTAGTGAACTAACCACCAATCACATGGGATTTAGGAGCGGCCCCTCCTCTGGGCTCCCCTCCCTCCCCTGATGGGGCCATGATTTTCTGCCACCAACCATGACACTGAGATGGAATCTAAGAACCACGTTAGCCCTAGTGACAATACCATTCCAATTTGGAAACCGAAGGCTGGCTCTTTCCATGCCCATCTCACAGAGAAATTCTCCCCCCCTCCCCCTTTCTTCCTTCCTTTACAGTATTTGTACCATGCTCGTCTCTCCAGAGGCAAGACCTTCTGCACAGCAAAGTCAAAAGAGCCTTGGCATAAGTGTGAAGTCACTAATATTTTTTAAATTACAAAAAAGAGCCTCAAGTAAAATAGACTTTGCTCACCCCTTCTTCCATCTCTAATCCTCTTCTTTGTGAGACTTTCATTTTCCACTTTATTTCTGAATTGTTTAAAATGTTTCACAAAGCTATTGTTTTGACAAGCCCACATCCAATTACTTGATACTATTTTAAATTTTTCCAATAATTTCAGGAAACAAAGTGCTGTGTTGTATTGTGATGACATCTACCAGACCCGGATTAGCCTGTCTCCCCTAAGTGGTTATTATAAGGAGTTTGATGACAGTAGGTAGAAGGCATGTACATTGCGGAAGGACCTGTTAGAAACGTTAATTGAAGATTGTCAATGCAAAGCGGAGCTGGGAATCTGAGAGAGAAGTGCAGCCCGCAGAGCCGTGCCATTCCCACTCGGCGTCCCTCCCAACAGAGACCCAGTTAAGTTAGGTTACAATCAAAAAGCCTCCAAAATACAGGAGTGGCCATTCATGCAATTTAAAGTGAGAAACAAAGTAAATTCCATCCTCCAGTATTCAAATCCATTTGTTAATTAAACGTAAGTGAGCCTGGGCATTGTTACAGTAAAGGAGAAATTAGAGAAGGTGAGATGCCAGCCAAGGAAGGGACTAACAAATAACCCAGAGTTGACAGTTCTCCTTGAGATGAACACGTGTGGCTGACTCACGGCTCTTAGCTTTACAAGGTTTGCTTGCCAGATGGTGCTCAACCCTCACCCCAGCCTGACCTCCCTCGGGTGGGAGTCAAGGATGGGATGCAGGTGTCCTGCTCGCACATTGCTTAGAAGTAAAAACATTGAAAGATTAATGGTGCTTGAAGCAGCATTGAAATGTCTGTGTTTCAAAATGGCTGCATGAGATAAGTAGTCACAAGGTGGTTGCAATTCAAACATTGTGGACCCATTTCCCCTGCAGCTGAGGACAGGGATGATTCTGACTTCTCTTTCTTGTGCTCCAGCTTGCTCCTCTGCTCTTCCATGCCTGAGCACGTAGTATCAGCTTTGTTCATAGGTGGTGTTTATCACTCCTTGTTAAATAAACAACTGGGGCCTGTCTCCTGGATGCTTCCTATAGATTGGTTTAATAATCTCTACCCAGGACTGGGAAGAATAAAACAAAACTAATGCATTTTGACCACAGAATTCTCAACACAAGGCTCAAAAGAAGCGTGCCAGTGGGTGGCCACAAGAATAAGGATGTTCCTAGAAGAAAAAGCTTCTTGTTCATTGTGTAGAAATGGATTAAGTGTGCTGAGGAAACTCCTATTGGTAAGCCCCAATTCTTGTAGTTTTCACATGAATGGGGCACAAAAGGAACATAAGATCACTGCAATATGCTCTTAAAAAATCAACATGTGTAAGATATGATACCCTAAATGAGTTTAGTGATTGACACCTAGATAATTATGTTGATAAATATTTTCAACAAAGCAGATATCGTACCTCAAAGGAAAATCATTACATTAGAAAATGAAATATACAAGTACACGAAAAGATGTTCAACATCACTAATCATGAGGGAAATGAAATCAAAACTACAATGACATACCACCTCACACCTGTCAGAATGTCTATCATCAAAAAAACAACAAATAACAAGTGTTGGTGAGGATGTGGAGAAAAAGGAACCCTTGTGCACTGCTGGTGGGAATGTAAATTGGTGCAGCCACCACAGAAAACAGTACGGAGCTTCCTCAAAAAATTAAAAATAGAACAACCATAAGATCCAGTAAGTCAACTAACTGAGTACATATCTAAAGAAAATGAAAGCACTAACTCAAAAAGATATAAACACCCTCATGTTCACTGCAGCATTATTTACAGTAGCCAAGATGTGGAAACAACCTAAGTGTCCATCGATGGATGAATGGGTAAGGAAGATAATGGCGTACTACTCAGCGACAACACGGATAGACCTGGAGAGCATTATGCTAAGTAAGAAAGTCAGAAAGAGAAAGACAAATACCATATAAATCACTTATATGTGGAATTTAAAACAAAAACTAAACAAAAGAAAAACAAGCTCATAGATACGGAGAACAAATTGGTGGTTGCCAGAGGCGGGGGTTGGGGAGGGTGAAATGGGTGAAGGGGGTCACAAAGTACAAATTTCCAGTTATATAGTAAGTGAGTCAGGAGGATGTAACGTACAGCATGGCGACTACAGTTAATAATACTATATTGCATATTTGAAAGTTGCCAAGAGAGTAAATCTTAAAAGTCCTTGGGGCCAGCCTGGTGGCATAATGGTTAAGTTCGTGTGCTCCACTTTGGCAATCTGGAGTTCACAGGTTCAGATCCCGGGCACAGACCTACACACTGCTCATCAAGCCATGCTGTGGCATCATCCCACCTAAAAACAGAGGAAGACTGCCACAGATGTTAGCTCAGCAACAATCTTCCTTGAGCAAAAAGAGGAAGATTGGCAACAGATGTTAGCTCAGGGCCAGTCTTCCTCACTGGAAAAAAAAAAGTCCTCATCACAAAAAACAAAAAAATTTTTCATAACTATGTATAATGAGGGATGTTAACTAGACTTATTGTGGTGACCATTTCACAGTATATACAAATGCTGAATCACTGTTTTGTGCACCTGAAACTAATTTAATGTTGTATGTCAATTATACCTCAATAAAAATTTTTTTTTGACTATTTTTAAAGAGAGAAAATTAACCTAAATGGAGCCAATGGCAGGTGAGCTTAACTGAGGCCCAAACAGAGCCCAGTAACTGAAATGTCTTCCCCTTGATATTAAATATGCCATGATATCATAGCAGAATATTTTCCTTTCTGTTAATCACTGTAGTCAACAACATTATGGGAAGTGCAACAATCATCTATGAAACTGTGGAATCTGCCAGTTGCCTCTCTGTGGAGGTTTAGGGTCCGGCAAGTCCCCTGGGAACAGATGTTACTCATTTACAGGAAAATGCTCTTTATATGAAATGTCCCTTCCAGCCGTGCCGAATCAATATTCACCTGTTGCACACCACATACACACATGCCTTATCTGGCATCATTCTTTTTGGGGACTTTCTAACCAGATCCAGTTGGTGACCACATTCAAAAGCACTTATGATTGAGCCTTGGGCCAAGATGCAACAGTGGTTTTTTTCTCATCCGTCATGCTCATTTAACTATTTACAGACTTTTCCAACAACAATTTTAAAAAATTAAGATGGAAGGGAAGGCCATGTGAGATGGTCAGTGCGCTTACTGGAGATGTTCTGGGCTGGCTGCGCAACAGCCTCGCTCAGGAGGCGGTGTCCTGTAAAGGAAAGATGGGAGTTTGGGATTAACAAAGTCTGACTCCAGGGGCCAGCCAGTGGCCAGTGGTTAAGTTCACACCCTCCACTTCAGCGGCCTGGGGTCTCGTCAGTTCAGATCCTGGGCGCAGACCTAGCATCGCTCATCAAGCCATGCTGAGGCAGCATCCCACATAGAAGAACTAGAATGACCTACAACCAGGATATACAACTATGTACTGGGGGGCTTTGGGGAGAAAATAGAAAAAGAGGAGGCTTGGCAACAGATGTTAGCTCAGGGCCAATCTTTCTAAAAAAAAAAAAAAATGCAGATTCCATTTAAAAAAAAAATCTGACTCCAGCTCTGCCACCCAGCTGTTTAACATCTCTGAGCTTCTGTTTTCCTGTCTGAAAACGAGGAGAGTGGATTTCACCTGCCAAGAGAATTCTGAGAATTAGAGATAATAAATCTAAAGTGCATATCCCAGTACCTGAAGACAGTATATGAGCAATACATTGAAAGAACTCTCATAAATGGGAAGAGAGTGGGACCAAATGACTTAAAGGATTAAGTGACTTCCCTATTCTAAGACTCTAGGAGTCTAAGTTCTAACCTTTTAAAGCCTACGGTACGGAAAAGAATTTCCCCAATCACAAATACGTGTTGAGTGCTTACTGTGTGCATGGCACTGTGTTTCAAGGAGAGTTGCCCATAAATAATGAAGAGCAGGAATTCAATAATCCATCTTACAGACTTATATAACTGTTTCTAAAGTTAAATAAATGGAAGCCACCTAAAAGGGCCTACCAAACGCAAGCAACAGCAAATGACAGTCTCCTCCCCAAAAGCTAAGTCTGAATTAGGACGAATATAACATGTAAACATGAGGTCTTTGTAGGAAGACAATATAGGCTCTAGCCAGGAAACAGGAATGGCAGCATGGGGAGAAAGAAGTCCAGAATGGGGACTGCCATCCTAGCTCAGAGAAGCTGTGGGAGGGGCTGAAGCCTTGGGGAGGTCTGGGCAGAGCTTAGGGACTGGTGCCTGACAGATGGTGACCCTGAAACACTCTTTCCAGCCACCTGAGAGGCAGGAAAGGGGAGTCCATTCTGGATCTAGGGGAGGGGATGGAAGCAGGCCAGACAAACAAGAGCAATGGGCTATAGGACGGAAGTCAACAGTCTTGATCACACACCCTTTATCAGCGGGCGTTTCCATGCTCCTCAATGCCCCAACAACATATTATTTATAAATTACCTTCACGTACTACATGTTAAGTGTATTATAAAACCTTCCCAGAGTATAGACACTTAAAAGGATGAGAGGGGCTGGCCCCGTGGCCGAGTGGTTGAGTTCGCGCGCTCCGCTGCAGGCGGCCCAGTGTTTCGTCGGTTCGGATCCTGGGCGCGGACATGGCACTGCTCATCGGGCCGCACTGAGGCGGCGTCCCACATGCCACAACTAGAAGGACCCACAACGAAGAATATACAACTATGTACCGGGGGGCTTTGGGGAGAAAAAGGAAAAATAAAATCTTTTTAAAAAAAAAAAAAAAAGGATGAGAACTATTGAAAGAGAAGTTGTAGTTCTATTCTTCACCTTAATCAGTCTTCTTGCGCACCCCACTTTGGAGGCCACTGGTAGAGAAGAGGCCAACTTGTGGGAGAGAGGGCAGTATGGAGCTGTCATTTCCTGCACGGAACCTCAAAAAACATCCTCAACAAGTCTCCCTTAGCTTTTCTTCAAAAGAGAACCCCGTCACCATGTCCGTAAATGGGCAGAAATAGTGCCAGATAGAACTTAATCTCCCACCACTCTCTCCCTGGCTTCCCGCCCTCTACCTGGACTTCCGGTTGCACTTTTTTCCCCACGGTTGCCATAGTTACACCTGATGCCACTGCCAGGCGGTTTTCCACCATCAGGAAGCTCAGAACCTAAAATTTGGTAGTAACCAAAGCTGACTGGGAAGAGTCTGGATAACATTCTGGCTGTTTTCCATTTGGGGAAGGGAGGCACTTCCTTTAGACTGTATATTTTGAGGAGAGGGACTGAAGCTCATAGAATTCTCTTTATACAGAGGCTTGGGTGCAGTTCAGTACTGAGTCCACAGTGGGTTTTGTTTGTTTGTTTGATTGGTTTTGGCTAAAAATGAGACAAGGGAAAAATTATTTCCTCTGAAAACAGTGTATTATTTGCAAATATCATCGCATACTTTTTCTGCAGGTTTTACAAACAGCTCCTTGTCCATATTAGAGAACAACAAACTTGCTGTGGAATTTTATATATGCTTCACTTTATTTCTGTAGAAAGAAATACAAATAAACCTATAGTGCTCTATAAGAACATCACCAAAGCAAACCACATGGGCGAAGCATTTGTCCCGTTTGCTGCAGTTCCTATACATGACTGCATTTTGCAGCCAGGACCCCTCAGCACCAGAATGTACAGAGCCGCCACAAAATTACGAAACCACATTTGTGGTCTTGGTTTGACAAGTTTTCGATTGGGAGAACCAGCTGATTCTGCCTGTAAATGCTGGCAGTAACTTTCCGATGTAACACCTGGCAAGTCCTCTCTGTCAAGAACTTGGTAGGCAGTCCCGGTTCCCTTAGATATGACTTTTCTCCAGGGCACCTCCAGAGGATGGCAGCCAGCCAGCCCAGGGGATGTGCGCGTGGTTCTCACTGACCAGAGGCAATTAGTTTACTGGAGTTAAACTACAAAACCCAGCCTGCGTAGGGTTTGGGGAACACATTTTTATATCTCAAAAAACTTAAGAAAAATTACTTCTGTAGATTGGTAGTACTTGAAGTCATATTGCTGACTTTTTAAATTTCATTACTTTTATTTCTTTATTTTTTAATAAGTTAGGTCAATTTTGCTGTTTTCTTAGTTCCTTTTTACTTGGCTTTGTCAAGGTAGAGCAAGGATACCAGTGTGGTTTGGCACCAGAGAGCTTTCAGGAACACCACTTCATGGCATCAGCTGACTCTGTGCCTCATGTGGGGTGGGAGATGGATGAGAAAAGAGAAAAGCAGAAATCACAAAGGCTTTCTCAAAGACTTACAAGAAATGCTACGACAGATTTTTTAACTTTATAAAGTACTGAGCGTTTTAAAGCACGTCATATTTTATTACAGCCAGTCTCACCATTCTTAGTCAGAAAGATAAATGTTCTTTTATCTAACTAGAGTTTTTGCACATTCAGTCAATTCCATTATTTTACTTGATGTGAACTTTCTCCTATATTCTCCCTGATTATGTAAGTGAGCTGATTATGCAACTAAGAGGTTGCTAAATATAGGAATTTTTATAGGATCAATATTTTTTACAGGTTACAGCTCAGGTTGTTTGTGGAGTAACAAAGAGAATATGAAAAAAGACCCTGTTTTCCGTCTGCCCTGGATTCAGGTTTATCATTCCTAGGCTTGATTGATAAATGCCTGAATCTTAATCCCTTTTTCAAATTAGCCTGGGTGCTAGTCCAGATAAGAAGGGAAATTAGGTCTTGCTTTGAAACAACAAAGCTATAGACAGTGGGAAAGCAGAAAATACTAAAACAAAATACTAGTTAAGTAACTACAGGAAAATCTCATTTGTTTAAAATCTATTAATCAGAAATTTGTGATAGTTCAGAAAGGCTCAAGACCTAAATGTACCTTCGGCCTAATTGCATAAGAGTTTGCTAAGTCCATTACTAGCGGAAAACATTTTTGAGAGAGAAGGCCGAAACTTCTAAAGAGACTGTCTCTAGTACCCTTAAGTAATTTTAGACATGTACAATACTGAATGATTTCTTCGTTATAAATATTTCTTATGCATAACTTAAGTCCTTCTTGAGCCACTACTGAGTAAATCTTCCTTGACCTACTTAAAGGATTTGCTGTAGTGATGAAGGCAGCCTTTCATTTATAAAACGAAAATGAAAGCCTTTTGCTAAATCAGACTGCCATTTCTTACTAGTTTCCTTTGGGCAAAAGCAGGTCGTTGGGTGTTCTGGTTTAAGCACATGAGAAGCAGTTTGCCTGGGTTCAAATCCCCCTTCACCAATAGGGCATATTATTTATGGTCGTGGTGCCTCCATTTCCTCATCCGTAAAATGAGAAAAATAGTAACACCTAAAAGATTTAAAAACTGTAAAGCACTTAGAACAGTGCCTGGTCCCTTAAAAGTTAGCTCTTATCGCCATGACACTGTACTGCAGGTCCATGACACAAGTCAGACTCAGTCACACCCTCATAGCATCACTAACAGAAACTTCTGTGAAATGGTAAACATTTTAGAGCAGACAGCTTTTTTTTACAAGGCTCAAGGGCATAATTTCATCCCGCAGTGCATCACAACCGTTTTCCACTCTTCTCCCTTTCTTCTGGCCTCCAGACACCCAGCCTAGCCTGCCAGGTACTTCTGGTTAATTATGCATAACTTTTTTCCAAGCCACCTCCTTCCAGTCTCCATGAATTCATCTTCGTTCTCTTTTCAGTTCCTGCTAGAATGCACCTCCTACCTTAAGTCCTCTCTCATCAACGTCCTCTACTTGATCAGCCTTTGACTGGGGCACAGCTCTGCTTGGGAACCCCTTCTTTTTTTTTCTTTTTAAAGATTGGCACCTGAGCTAAGAACTTTTGCCAATCTTTTTCTTTTTTCTCCCCAAATCGCCCCAGTTGTGGGTCCTTCTAGCTGTGGCATGTGGGACGCCGCCTCAGCATGGCCTGACCCGTGGTGCCAAGTCCGCGCCCAGGATCCGAACCGATGAAACCCTGGGCAGCCAAAGCGGAGCGCCCAAACTTAACCACTCGGCCACGGGTTGGGCCGGGAACCCCTTCTTAATAAATTCCTCGGATCGTTACAGGCTTTCTGAACCGCCTGGTCGTCCTCTGAAATTTTTCATTGAAACTTGGAGTTTGAGCAGCCCGCCCTGAGTTGTCGGACTTTGGACGCCAAACAAGATGCCTAGCTAAAGGCATAAGAACACGAGGATGGGTGACCTGCGGCCCCCGAGGGCTGGGGAGCGCGACCGGAGGCCAGTTTAGGGACGACTCATTTGGACAGACAACAACCAGGGAGAAGGCAGGTTAGTGACGCACCTGAATAAGTCCGATAGACGAAAGGAGATAACTAAAGCTTGATACGGTGGGAGAGTGGGAGCCTCGCGCGCGTGCGTGCGCGCGCGCGTACACACACACACACACACACACACACACACACGGAAAGAGACGAGCAGTCCCAGGTAGCTGACAATGACACTGCCCCGATCCAGACACGGTCTCCAAGCCCCACAATCCCGGAGCGCCCCCAGCCCCTGTGGGGATCCCTGTTGTCGCACCTCTCCGCCAGCCCCGGCTCGGACACGCGGGCGCCCTCCGGGCCCCCGCGGCTGCCGCTCCCCGCCCCCCGCGAACGCGGCCGCCCAGTGTCCTTTCGAACGCCAGCGGGCTGTCGGGTTTCGAACCCCGGCGCGGACCCTCGCCCTCCGCGCGCACAGCTCATCGCTGGCGCAGCCTTTGGCCCCCGCATCAGTCATTAACGGGCCAGCTCCGGCTGCTGCGGCCCGGGGAGGGGGGATGGTACGGAACTCGAGACAGGGGACAACTCTATCCCCCGTGGCGGCCGCGAAACACTAGCCGGGGAGGCCCCCGCCCTCCCTTGGTGCGCCCGTCCCTCCCTCCCTCCAGCGCCTGGGCTCCCACATCCCCGCCTCCCGCGCCGGGGGCGGCGGTGGCGGCGCCCGCACCGCGCGATGCCCAGTCACCGCAGCAGCGCCGCCGCCGCCGCAGTCCGCCGCGCCGCCGCCGCCACCGCCACCGCCGCTGCCGCAGCGCGGGCGGCCGCGAGCCGGGAGCGGGGAGCCTGGCTAGGGGGCCGCCGAGCCCCGCGCGCTCCTGCCGGTCGCCGCGCGGCTGGTAATTGATTATCATTTTTACTTATTTATTTATTTTTCAGGAGCGGCTGCTCAGAGGCTCGCGTCTTCTCTTGAAGCTGCAGCGACGCCCCCGGCGGGTGCACAAAGGCTCCGACGGCGGCCGGCGGGGACTGCCGAGCGCGCGGGAGCCGGCGCCAGAGGTCGCCTGTGCGCGCCCTAGCCAAGCCCCGGGCACCATGCCCCGGCGCCTGCAGCCCCGGGGCGCGGGCACAAAGGGCCCGCCGGCCGCCAGCGCGGCGGCTTCGGAGGCTGCCTCGCGCCCCCACCCCTCCGGGGACCCCGCAGCCTCGGCCAGGCCGCTGCTGCGCTGGGACGAGGTGCCCGACGACTTCGTGGAGTGCTTCATCCTGTCGGGCTACCGGCGGCTGCCGTGCACTGCGCAGGAGTGCCTGGCCTCGGTGCTGAAGCCGACCAACGAGACGCTCAACTTCTGGACGCACTTCATCCCGCTGCTGCTGTTCCTGAGCAAGTTCTGCCGCCTGTTCTTCCTGAGCGGCCGCGACGTGCCCTTCCACCACCCGTGGCTGCTGCCGCTGTGGTGCTACGCGTCAGGGGTGCTGCTGACTTTCGCCATGAGCTGCACGGCGCACGTGTTCAGCTGCCTGTCGCTGCGCCTGCGCGCCGCCTTCTTCTACCTGGACTACGCGTCCATCAGCTACTACGGCTTCGGCAGCACGGTGGCCTACTACTACTACCTGCTGCCTGGCCTGAGCTTGTTGGACGCCAGGGTGATGACCCCGTACGTGCAGCAACGCCTGGGCTGGCACGTGGACTGCACGCGCCTCATCGCCGCCTACCGCGCGCTCGTGCTGCCCGTAGCCTTCGTGCTGGCCGTGGCCTGCACCGTGGCCTGCTGCAAGAGCCGCACCGACTGGTGCTCTTACCCGTTCGCCCTGCGCACCTTCGTCTTCATCATGCCGCTCAGCATGGCCTGCCCCATCATGCTCGAGAGCTGGCTTTTCGACCTGCGCGGCGAGAACCCCACGCTCTTCGTGCACTTCTACCGCCGCTACTTTTGGCTGGTGGTGGCCGCCTTCTTCAACGTGAGCAAGATCCCCGAGCGCATCCACCCAGGCCTCTTTGACATCATCGGCCACAGCCACCAGCTCTTCCACATCTTCACTTTCCTTAGCATCTATGACCAGGTGTACTACGTGGAGGAGGGCCTGCGCCAATTCCTCAAGGCGCCGCCTGCCGCGCCCACCTTCTCAGGCACCGTGGGCTACATGCTGCTGCTGGTCCTCTGTCTAGGGCTGGTCATCAAGAAGTTCCTAAACAACTCCGAGTTCTGCAGTAAAAAGTGAGCCTCTGCCTTGGAGGAGGCTGCCGGTTGGCCCACCTGTTTGGTCGGAGTTTCTGTTGTTGCTATTGTTGGTTTGTTTTCAAGTTTCGTTATGTTTCCTTCTTTGCTCGAGGAGGGTGCTGCAAAACCACAGGGGAAAAGTCCACTGCAACAAGGGGGTCTCGGTGCATTGGGCTTTGGAAGAGGGAGGCGGGTCAAGCAGGAGGGCGAGGGCCGCTGGTTCTTGCTCCTGGGAAAAAATCAGGTAGTGTCTGTGACATCCAGGGATTTTTCAAAGGCAGCGAATAAAATCCCAAATAAAACCCCGAACAGTTCGATTTTCCAATCGTCTTCTGTGCCAGCGGTAATAACAAGTAGCTCTCGTGAGGTCAGGTGTGCAGTAAAGAGGGTAAGTAGACAAAAATCCCTGAGTACTTCCATTTCAGTCTTAGGAGTACTGGGATTTGTCCAAAGAATGGAGCTTTGTAGGAAACGGGCACAAAGACACAAACCCAGGGCTTAACCTGCTAGAAAATGCATGGAATGTGAACGCAAGTTAATTATTTCAGAATGTTTCTCAGATGTTATTTACATAGTAATATATACAATGATTTTTTATAACTTATCAAAGCCTGTGATGTGCACTGAGTTTTCTTTGTCACGTAGTTTTGAACTTTGCAGCCCTTCTGCATTGCATTCACTTGAACTGGACATCAGGGCGAGCTGCTTGAGAGTTCTCAACTACTTTTTTAAACAGTGTTTTCTGAAGGCCTGTGTGTGTCATGATACAACTGTGAATTATTCTCCCTTAGGCACTCTGGTGAAACTATTGGAGAGGAGCTCAGTGGTTTGTATAGATCCCAGATTCCTATTTCCTTTAATGTATTCCATCCTATTTTTTTTGTTGGTTTTTAATTTTATTCTTCTCTACTGACTTAAATTGCCACTGGAATAAATGTGCCTTTTGAAGCAATGCCCAAATGACTGGTCCTCAAACATAGTTTCTTACATGGGGAGAGCAGTAGGAATAAGCTTTTCATACTTGACTGCAAATCAAGGTTTAACATTCCACCCAGGAGGGGAGGAAGATGGTGTTGGTTGTAAGTTTTTGATAGGACCGGAAGTCGTTTACCGGGACATGCGAGCATTTGGCTTCTCTACAAGAAGGAGCCAGCTCACTAATGTGGCTGTGGTTGTGTATGCAGCCACTGGGGAGGGTGAGAGGACTCTGTGTTAGACTGATGCCATCTATCCTTGCTTAAAGTTGGAAATATAATATTCAGGAATAAATGAGGCCGTTATATTGTGAAAGTTAGGAGCATATTACTTGAGTTGTAACTGAAGATTTTGAGTTAAGTACGATTAGCTTTGCCTAGTTAAACACTGTATGTCTCATTTGGATCCAGACTGTGGAAATGAATGCTGGTCACCCTAAATCGTTGAAAAATTAGTGACCACACTCCTGAGATCCTTTCTAATAACTATATCAGCCAGTGTTATTTAAGACATTTCTTAGAAACGCTAACCTGTACTTGAGATGGCAACTCTAACACAAACCTTTGAGGCGGCTTATTTAAATACTTCTAACGCTTCCTGACAAGTCCTTTTGGTTAAGGGGCAAGTAAGTTGTTGAATGGGGAGTCTTGACTTCATAGTATAATTTAGATCAAGCACATAAAGTCGATGAACACTTACCTCAGCACTGGTAGGCTGGAGCTTCTAAAAAGATTGCTGGTTTTGTTTATGCTTTTAATCGCTGCTGTATTTGTAAATAGAGAGGCTCGACACAGTTCCCTGGAGGAACCAGTATTCGTGTGTGTTACTTCGCACACAGAAGTTACCTTTATATACGTCTGTATTTAATGTAGACCTTCTTAATGGGATTGTAAATACACTTTTTGCACATTTGCTGGTGAGTGTCAGTGTCTCATCTTTTGCAAAGTGCAAGGAGATTCCTGTTAGGTTACAGGGGCTGAGAATTTGCGCCTAACCACAGATGTTAATCCACAGCTGTAACTTAATTCAGGACGTGTATTCAAGGACAATTGTGGAAATCAGGATATTTCCACATGCAAACTTATTTGCATGTCATTGTTGTCTCTTCTAGAGCTCCAAAGAAGGGTGATTTGGAAGCTGGAGAAACAGGTGGAAGAGTATTTTGTAGCTGCCTTGTAAAATGGGCCCTCCCCTTTCAGAAGGAAATTTCAACAGTTAGACTTCTAAAAAGAGTCGATGAGTTTGAGAACAAGAAATAAACCCTGTATTTATCATTTTAAATTTTTGTTGGAGATCTTCTGGGTCCACAAGGAAAATTCTCTTCTGGCTGTGTCTTTGTCCTTAAGCAGAGGCCACTTAAGGATAAAATTATACCCGTATCATTTTCAAGTGATTATGATGCATGAGCTCAGTAAGATGACACACTTTTTCCCTCAAAGGTTTCGGCACCCAGTGCGTCCCAGAGAGAAGGAGGACTCACTTTCCTTCCCTTTACCTTTTCCTTCTTCCACTTTTCTTTTCCAATTCCATCTTAGTTTTTATAAACCACACATAACCTTGACAAAAGGACATTCTAGTTGATAACAGTGGTTTGGCTTCACTTCATGTTTGCAAATAGGTACGATACACACTATATAAGACCAGGGATGATTTGTGAAACCATATATGTTATTTGCTAAATTATGTCGATTTCTGTTGAGATAAATGATGATATTTTAGAATCAGCAAATATTTACTGAGTCTCCATTTGCGTGGAATTATCCAGGTATAGTATATATTTCAGGGGTAGTATGGCAATCAGAATAGAATACCTTTAAAAATATTTTTTCCCACTCTCAATTTTGCCACATCCATAAAAATTCAGTTTTCCTTTATTGTGTTCAGCTGTTTGAAATGTAGGACAAAAGATAAATAAGAATGCACTCCATTATCTCTGCGCAACCTATTCTGGCAGCAGAATTTTGAAGCACGTTATGTAATGCATTTTATTTTTACTTATTAGTCATGATCTAGATGACATCTCAAGGAGCAGCATCATAGAGTCATGCCTGGTAAATGAGGGTGTTTGACTCCAGTGCCTGTCCAGTGGGTTGATTTCTGGCAGTGACTCAGGCTGAGTTAGTTGGCTAAAAGGGGTTCCTTTTCTGCCTGTCCTTGCAGCTGCACCCTCAGGTGAAGTGGACGACCTTCCCAGAGAGAGGAAGTGAGTTCTTTGGTCATGTCATGACTGCCTTGTAAAAATAAACGTGGTCTTTTCCACCGGCCATACGCTTTCTATAAATAGCCCAGGAAGAAAGTATGGGGCTTCGGAGCTGGCGGGAGCGGCCTTCACATGTTTCCATTCATAAATCCTGCCTGTGAGTGCTTGCAGTCCAAAGCCATTTAGCCTAATTCATCATGATACTTAAAGGGAATTATTTCTAAGAATGCAAAATTTGGGGATGGAGGTGATTTTTATAATATTTTCTGATTTGGTGCTGAATCTGAAGGCAAATGGCAATAATATACAGGGATAGTTTTCTTCAGATCTCTTCATAACTTTAATTAGTTAATCTGCACAAAGCTAGAGTTGGAGACAGGAACAGTAGGAGTTATCTCCATTTCAAGGTCATACCATTGGTCCAAGGTGACAATTAAGTTTTCAAAATGGCGTTAGAATGTGGAGATGGTTGTGTGTTCAATTGTGAGCGTTTACTAGTTTGCAGGGCTGTGATGCCTGGCCAAGCATACAGACACTACTTGTTTTTTAATTGACTACTTCATAATTATAAAATAGGGCAAAGTAAGGTATGGCTATCCTTGAACTTAAATTAC
Organism: Equus asinus; assembly: GCF_041296235.1. Classification (NCBI taxonomy): domain Eukaryota; kingdom Metazoa; phylum Chordata; class Mammalia; order Perissodactyla; family Equidae; genus Equus; species Equus asinus. Next base: position 88,481,136 of record NC_091810.1, on the reverse strand, counting down.
AGAATCTTAAACAAAATGTTATCAGCTACTTAAATAGTTTGCACCGTCTTGGGTTGTTCTTCCTCTGCTGACGTCCACCACTGCTGACTTCACTCTGTCAGTGTCCTTGGAGTTGATTTCACTCATTCATGTAAGCCCTTTAGTGATCATTGAGCAAAGCACCCACTACCTGTGAGACACCGGGTGAGGATCCATCCATATTATGACAGCTGTTACCTTTTTGTATGCTGGTGGAACAGAGGTAGGAAAGGCCCTCTGGCCAGGGACCAAACTCTGACCTTGGCCATAAGCAGAATGTCCTAAGCCACTGGGTTTGGTCCTTTTCTCCTTTCTATTAGCATGAGAGCAATGCATAGAATCTTATTTCAATTAACATGGTAACTTACCCACAATCAATTTCTTTATTCTGTTTTTTTTTTCCTGTCTGCTCCTAGGCCTATGCGAATTTTATGCTTAAAAATAACTAGAAAATTTAATGTACAATCCAGGAGAGGGGATAGCAGGCATGTGTACATTGGATCATCACTACTAATTAATAAAGACACTAATAACAATCACTTTGGGACGGTTAGGATTCATATCATTAGGAAGCAAGGTCCATCCAAAGTGCCTAGACTGTGATGTCGTTAGTGTCTGAAGTTCGTAGATAGCATATTTAAGGTTTTTAAAATGTGACCTTAAATGCTTACATCTCCAAAGATTAACTAATGTTCTTTAGCCTTTTTCCTCTTTTAAAGTCTTTGTGTTATAACCTATGAAACATGTCTTAGAAAAAAAATTAATCAAGGGGAAATTATAAAGGAAAAGTATCCTATATAGAAAAGATGAGAAGACGGCACAAGAAGGGGAGAACAAGGAGGATTCGATTCCAACAGCAAGTTCAACTCTGGACAGTTTCACCTGAGTTTTAAATTTTGTCCCTAGAAAAGCGTGTGAACTCCCGTGATGTTAGCGTTCAGATAGGCAGGTGAGGACTTCTACTTGGCAGCCTAAACACATCCTGCAGCTTTTGACCTGAGCACTAGCACCCAGGTATGTTTTGAGTAGTACACTTACCCCTGGCTTAATGTCCTTAATTTATTTCCATAAAATTAGGGCATACAGCAAAAAGGCATTGGGGGATAGCACCAGCCAATGGTAAATCACCTTTGGAATCCTTTTCTTGAAGGATTGCCAGTATCCTCTGACATATATCGCCCAGCAGAAGGCGAACAAGTCTAGAGTCACTAAACAGGGAGCGTGCCTCGTTGGCGAGGCTGACATCGCCGTGTTCCGTCGTGGTAGGTCACACACCTTCCTGTTGAAGATGTCATTCCTTCTTCAATATTATGAATAATTTTTTCTTAATTGTGAAAATGGGTGTCAGTGTCAATTCTTAGTCACTGTTCCAAAAAGCTGATACAAGTTTTTGTAGTTGTTAAAAAAGGACAAGTGTATTGCATTTCCAGTTGGCAGATTTCTAACCAGTTTGTAGCTTTTTTTGTTTTAGAATAGCTTCTTACGAGTCTGTGAGCGGGTTGCAGAATTAGAATGTTTATTTATAGGTCAGGGGCCAAGAGTGTGCATTGGGCTGCTAACTGTGACAGGATGTGACTTTTGAAAGCTCTGAACACCTATATGCAACAAAATGCTCACTTATTTACTATTGAACTCAATGGAAAAACAGCCTTTTGTTTGAGCTTTTGAAAATGTCCTCCAATGTATTGTGCTTCTAAATGTAATGCATGACCTTTCATACTTGTTGTTCTTGAACAGTCTCTGAAAGCTATTCCAGACATGGCATCTCTCAAGGAGAATTTCTTCAATGTGCAAAATTATTCTGGAATGTGTGTAAGTGGCAGGTCCCCTCTCTCATGCCTTACAGCTCCACCTACAATATGCAATAAGCACTCAAGGAGGGGTGGAGGGGTCTTCAGCTGGTTCTTTAATCATGCTGTAGAAATCGCCCTGCTCCTCACAGCTCACCAGAACCGCAAGAAAGGACACCGTGTAAATAAACCCTTGCTTCTAGATGAAGGGAGTTACGGGGACACATTAATTTCATTTCTTCTTTTAGTTCCATCTCTAGTTAGAAAGCGTAATCTGTTTTTAATATCCTGGATGCAAAAAAAAAAAAGAAAATTAATAGGAAAATTTTTTAAAGAAGTATTCTAATTTTATACTTTAAAAGTTTCTAATAGCAATTTGTTTGTAAAAACAGGCCTTAGCACATAGATGAGAACCAGCGTTTTTTGGAAAGCCTCATCTTTGTCCTGGAAGTTATTCACCTTGAGCTCTTACCCAAATGATGAAGACCTAGTACGTCTTTAAAAATGTAAATAATGTATAGTTTAAAGAAGGATAAAAAACCATTTTTTTAAAAAAGAGGAAAACAGGTCAGATATGTTATAGGTGTGTAACAAGGCTAAATTTAAAAGTCTTTTTAAAATTCTAGTTAGAAACTTCATTAAATTCCCTCTCCCGGCAAGGCCTAGCAGAGAAGGTCTGCACTTCTACCAGACTGGTTTTCTTTTATGGAGGTTATGACAGAAGTTATCCTAAGCAACTGAGTACCGAGGCAATAAAGAGCTGAGGCACGGTTCTCTCTGATGAGGGTGTAACCGCAATGAATAAGATAGCCAGTAACATGCAGCCCTGGACACTCTGCTCCTTGTTTCTTAGGAGCGGAAAGAAGAAGAAAGCCCGTGCCATCGCTGTCCAGGCCAGGAAAGGCTGTCTGTGTCTCAGGGCTGGGGGACATTCCGAGGCTGCTCTTGCATCTGCATAAAGCACAGGGTGGCTCTGAACTCTTCCTGTCAGCCCTCTCCCAGACCAGTTCCACCAGTCTTCCCTTTCCATAAACTCAGCCTTGAAGACAAAAGCTTTCTCCAAGGACTCCACGTGTATTTAAGCCTTCTCAAACCATCTGCCTTATGAGGTTCATCCATTTCTCAACTGAGGCTTTAAACACAGTTGCTGTACTCGGGTTTACAAGAATGTACAACCAGCAGGTCCCCTTTTGCAGTAAAGGGCATTGGTTGAAGGGCCATACTCGTTTTTTTCCTCAGGTCAGAGGCAGAGGGAGGATTTAGCAGCGACCAAATGGAGACCTCCTTGTTTTATGTTCACGTAATGGTGGTAGTCGAGGGAGAGGGGAGTAAGGAAAATGCAGGTGTGAAGAAGTAAACTGAATGATGTTTTCCCACTGCTTGCTAAATTAATTCTTCTTAGGCTAGCCTGACTCCAGCCATCACCTCCGTCCTAAATAGCTGTGTTTAGCTAGCTAGAGAGGCTGCCTCAGGATGTGTGAACTTCCACACAGGGACCATGATGTGGTTTCACATCAGTAGTGTATTCTGCCAGAAAAGGGTGATTTAGTCATAATTCCACATTACCTGATAAATTAAGCAAAATAATCCATAGAAATAAATATCACTTGGGTCGGTTCTGTGCATGTAGCTGAACAAAATTGTGACTCACTTCTGTTGTATGGTTTGCTATGGTTTTGGTTTTCTGAGACATTTGTTCCCTACAGTCTTGAAAATGAAATTCTGTATAAATAATAGAACTATGCATTTTTTGCTGGAAAACAAATGTATGAAATAAGAATAAATTGTTTGTAAGCATAGTGTTTAGGACTGCATTTGTGCGCCTCTGTGGGTGTTGAGAAGATATCTTTCAGCAAACAAATTATTCCTAAATTAATAGTAAGTATGTGTAACACTAAAAAACATGATAAGAAAAACCATTACCCTTTCCATCAAAATCAGCAGGCAGAAGGGGAAGAATGCACGTTAGTTCTGAAGAAGTACCTTTAGTATTACTTTTACAATTTTAGTTAAATGAAAAAGAAAATTCATGAGTTATTTTAAAACCATATCCTCTAAGGAAATACTTATATAATCCTTACACCTGCCTATTGTTCACAGGCACTTGTGGTCCATGGACTTCTGTGCAGTCCAGCCTGTCCCGGAACTCTGGTGATGTGTGTGAATTTGCCCACACAGTATCTCTGTCCCAGATGACCCTAGCAAGGGATCCGACTTCAGTTCTTAAGCTCTGTGGTGATTGCAAAGTCTTTAAATCACATTGATTCTTGTTTCAGGTAGAGTTTTTTGGTTGGTTATTAGGAACAGAAAAATCTCCTCTCAATTAAGCACGAAAAGATTTGTAGGAAGAATGCTGAGGAGTTCCCAAAATGCACAGAGCTGACCACCCGCCTTGAGAAGGACAAGGAGCAGGGCAGAGCTCGAGATTCCAGCTGGGAACTCCCGCCCGAGCAGCTCTCTGGGCGCTGCTACGGTAGTGAGCCAGCTTCTGCTATCTTCTGGCCCTGTTATATCTGTCCCCAATTCAAATTCCTGGGAGAGAGTATTTGACTGGCCTAGCTTAGGTCACATGGACTCTTCTGGAGTCAGAGTATGGGCGCCTGTGATTTGCAGCCCTTTCCGGAACCACGTGGAGGGGAAAGGTTAGTTCTCCAAAGGGAGGGATGATGGGCAGACAACAACAGCTGCCACTTCATCCTCGCCCTTGGCTGTCTGGCACACAGGCATACCTCTGTAATCCCAACTCCTGGGGAGTGTGAGGACAAGGACAATGGGAGGCTGAAGGTTTGGGCTGATGGGTGCTCTGTAAAGCACTTGTCCAAGCCAAGTGTCTTACCAGCGTGGGGTCCCCGTCCAAGCTCTGGAGCTCCTGGTTGCAGAAGGCAGGAGGAGAAAACATGCCGCACCCCAAAACAATAGCAACCACAGCCCAGCGCCTGGCTGGCTTAGCCCACACCCCCCTTTCTCTATATGCTTCCCTTAGTGTAATACAACTATTACTTGTATAATCTTAGTGCTCTTACCCTCTCCCCAAAGTCAACCCAAAGTTCTCACTTAGAACTACAGCCAGCTGCCGGCACCCAGCATGTCCACGTGATGTGAATTCCCCTCATTCAGGTCAGGATGTGGCTAAGTGAGACACGCAGCCACCCCCCAACTCACTGTACAGTGGCAGAGAAGAACTGGCCCGCCGAGAGGCACTCCCACTCAGAATAGCGCACCGCTTCTCATGGCACACTGTGCCCCCAGCACCTGGCAGCCATCACCTCCTGTGGTCTAGAAGGGACAAGGCCTCCATGAGCTGTAGTGGGATGAGTACCTCAGGTTCTGTGTGCTGGGAGGATCTCTGTCTGCCTTGCTCCTGGGTCACCCCATTTTGGCTACCCAGTGTCTCTTGGGCTTGTGCCAGACATCTGCCTGTTTGCCCTCACATCCATTTCCCCACCCTTCCCCTCATCTGCTCTGAATTGGAGCTGATTCTAGGCCCCCTTGCTCTCTGGCTTTTTGTTAGGTCCTGCTGAGGGGGAAAATGGTAGAAGATTGAATGGAAAAAGGAGGGCAGAGGGCAGATATTTTTCCCTCATCCCTCCCCCCTCTTCCTTTATGGTTCCAATTTTTTTCCTGGGATCCTCAGCCCTAGGTGCTACTGGCAGTCAAAGTGAAACCCTGAGGGAAGCCAGGATACGAATAAAGTCAAGGGGCTGGCCCCGTGGCCGAGTGGTTAAGTTCACGCGCTCTGCTTCAGCAGCCCAGGGTTTTGCCAGTTCGGATCCTGGGCACGGACATGGCACCACTCATCAGGCCACGCTGAGGCGGTGTCCCACATGCCACAACTAGAAGGACCCACAACTAAAAATATACAACTATGTACCGGGGGGCTTTGAGGAGAAAAAGGAAAAATAAAATCTTTAAAAAAAAGAATAAAGTCAACACATGGAGTGGGGCCAAATAGAGTAAATCCAAAAAGGAGACTTGATCACTTTGTGCCTGAAGCCTATATACTTTTGGACTTTTCCTTATGTGAGCCAATAAATGTCCTTCATTTTACAATCCAGTTTAAGTTGTGTTTATTGCTGGTAATCAGAAGTATCTTAATTTATCCATAAGGTTTGCTAACCTCCCAGCCATATAAAACAGGATTTGCACTGCCGCCAGCTCACCTTCAGTCAGCCAGCCCCACATTTTAGGATCTGTGTATTAGATATCCGAAATATCTCATTTTTAAAGTACAGATTTCTCAGACAGCCTTGATGGCCTAGTGGTTAAAATTTGACATGCTCTGCTTCGGTGGCCAGGTTTGAGTTCCCCAGGGAACCACACCACTCATCTGTCAGTAGCCATGCTGTGGCAGTGGCTCACATAGAAGAACTAGAAGGACTTATAACCAGAATGTACAACTATGTACTGGGACTTTGGGGAGGGGAAAAAAAAAAAGAGGAAGGTTGGCAATAAATGTTAGCTCAGGGCAAATCCTCCCCGGCACAAAAAAAAAAAAAAAACTTAAAGTACAGATTTCTGTATTAGGATTCAGTGCTTGCCCACTGACCCTCCTGTGTTGCCTAAACCACTTTCTCTCCAGTTCTCCGTTGCAAGTATGTCATATCTCTGATCCCCTCACACCCACTCTCTCCTCAATCCTCATCCTACCACTCATCTCACCTCCTCTCCCTCACTACCTCCTCTCCCTCATCCTACCACTTCCCATCTCTTCAGGAATCACCCTCTATCTGTCGTGCATTGTTCTCCTGTATGTATGTTTAACTACTTCTGCTCAACAGGATTCTTCCTATGAACATTTAAAAATGTACCACTAGTATTCCCCATCTTCTAAAAAGAGAAAGTCGCCTTCTCCCCACTATGCCACACTCTAACAACCGCCCACCTCTCTCTTCTCCTTTCCAGCCAGGCTTCCTGCAAGCGTGGTGGACACGGTCCTGTTTTTGTACGTCCCACTCGCTCCTTCGCCCACTGCATTCTGGCTCCATTCATTTCACTAGAATAGTTCTTAGAAGATTTCCAACAACCTCCTTCTTAACTGATGGTCATTTCTTAGATCCTCTTTTCTATTCCCTTCTCCCACCACTCTTCCCTTGGCCTCCATGACCCCACACTCCCTGGATTCCCTCCTACCTCTCTGGCTACTCTTCCACAATCTCCTTTGCTGACTTCTCTTCCCCTGTTCATGCCTGAAGCCAGGTTTCTCAAAGTGGCAGCCCGGACCATCTACATTAGTATACTTTCCGAACTTGGTCCGCAGCTTGATTCTGCTGCCTCCTGTCAGCACTCACACGCAGCAGAGGCATCATAATCCTTGTTCTGAAGCTCAGCCTAAGCCTACTCCTCCAATCCTTCCCACAGGTTGTAAGCCAACCAAAGCCTACTCATAAATCCCCTTCAGCCCCAATGAGCTTGGTAGATTCTGTTGCCTGCAACTGAACTCCAACTGATACAACAGGTAAGCAGAAAAAGATGGTGATCAGAAGTGCCAGAAATGGGAAGACATAGCTCTTTATTCCTGAAATCAATCACTTGCAAGTGTCTGTTGGGTTTCTGATTTTTTAGCTTTAATTTTCCTTGGAAGACAAAGCAGGTTCTGGACCAGGCAGCTTCTTCAGAGAATCTGGTTCTATTTCAAAGCAAAAAAGAAACTTTAGGAAAAGAATTCCCTAGGAATTTTTTCCCCTTAATGTTGACTTAAAATAGATGAAGGGAGACACAACACGGATACTTAGAATATATGTCAAGTAGTAGGAATCTAAGATAGTAAAGCCCGTAAACAGTAAGTGACATTCCCATGTATCAGATAGTTCATATAATTTTCACATAGAGACTTAGCCCCTAATAACTACAAATCCATCCAATAAAAAGAGTACACACAGTTATAACATTGGATAGGAATTCTACGAATCTTTGATCTGAAAACATTAACAGTGGTCCTACATCGCAGTGGGAAGCAATCAGAAGCTAGCCAGAGCTTCAGCAGCTACTTGGTCTCGTCCTTCCATAGACAAGGGTGCTTATCGCTGTAACGCGTCTCCCTGCTTCTTCTAGCAGTCCCCTAAATTTCCTTTTAGGAAGCACCTCTCCCACTGAACCTTGGTGGGACTGCTCTCCCTGGCCATGGGTGGGCATGTGACCCCAGCCAGGCCTGCAAGCACAGAGCTTCTCTGGATTCTGAACTTTCCATGACTTGCCTGCATTTGTCTTCATGCAATTCTGTGAGCTACCACGTAGCCTTCAATAAGCTATTTCTTTTTTTCTTATTATTTTCTCCCCGTTAAGTTAGCCAGAAGATTTCCATTTCCTACTAAATGGAAAAAAATATTACTAAAGAATATTGGTCTGCCATATAAGGAGTTTAGAAGTTGTTACTCCGTTCTAACAACAACTGAAAAAGATGAATAAACAGAAAATTCAACAGCTCTTCTTAGATCCGTCAGAGAAGTGAGGTCACAGGGCAAACCACTGTCCTCAAAATTGGAGAGACAGACAGGTGGATACAGAGAATTACAACCTGCTACATTAGGAATCCATGAGCAGCAACCCCTGCAGGAATCAGTACTGGCTTCCTCTTACCTGGTACATTATGTCTGGCTTTCAATAAAAAATTAGAAGGCTACTAAAAGGCAAAAAACATAATTTGAAGAGATAGAGCAAGCATTGGAACCAGACAGAGAAGGAAGGGATGTTGAAATGATCAGACTGGGAATTTAAAACAACTATGTTAAGGGCTCTAATGGAAAAAATAGACAACACACAAGAACAGATGGGTAATTGTAAGCAAAGAAATAGAAGTTCTAAGAAAGAATCAAAAATAAATGCCAGAAATCAAAAACATTGTGACAGAAATGAAAAATGCCTTAGATGGGCTCATTAGTGGATGGGAGGCCACATCTGGAATAGCTGCCCAGGTGTTTGAGACATCTTAGCATCCAGCGAGGCTCTTATGTCTGGCGCTCTGATCCTACTGTCCACTCTGTGGTCACAGAGCTGGACCACTGCAGTCAGGCAACCTTGTGGAGGTGCAGCTGAGGAAAGAATCAGTGAGCTTGCAGACTTGTCAACAGAAACTTCCAAAGCTGAAAAGCAAAGGGAAAAAAGACTGGAAAATAAAAACAGAAGAGAATATCCAAGAACTGTGGGACAACTACAAAAGATGTAACACATGTGTTATGGGAATACCAGAGAAAAAAGAGAGAAAGGAACAGAACATACTGACTGATAGAACACCCACTCAAAATTTGCAACTTGAAAGGAAAGGAAATTCTCCACATAGATGGGACATGACTTTTGAATCCTTTGTAAATATTTTCTTTCTTTCTTCTCTGTCTCAGAAGACTACTATCAGTGTCTAACTTCCAAAAATTTTTTCTCAAGAGCTGAAAGAATTCCTAAAAGAAGGTGGAAATTTCAGAAATCTGATCACCTTCACAATTTATAAGTACTTCCTAAAATCATAGAATTAATAAAAGAGGTCCCATATCTTGCCTGCTCACATAATTTCCATCCTCTCTACCTTGGACCTATACAACTGTAAAAATATATGTGGAATACTGAGAGACAGGGAGAATGTAAACATTTACCAATATAAAACATATTTTTATAAGAGCTACATTATTGATTCAAGATGACTCGAGTGGGTTCTGACTCCAGCTCTTAATTCAGAGGTTCACTATGTTTGTCATCCTTACTCACTATCAATCTGTTTTGATGGTAATCTATACATATTCATTTAGAGTTCTTTCATTTTTTTATTTTAGTTACACAGAAACGTCTTAAAGTGCAAAAAGAAATGAGTTTAATGAAATAAATGTTTCTACAGATATACACACATAATACACCAGCTATGAGAAGAAGATGATCATATCTTGCATCCAAGGCAAGAAAAAGATGCATCTCCTCATTTCCTGTTGTTGTTTTGGTTTGTTTGGTTTTCATTTACTTTTTTGCTTTTGACTTTGGTGTTTTCTTTTTGTCACTTTTAGCTCTAGAGAAAGAGTCAAATGTAAAAGATGACAGAGGCAAAATCCTCTCAGAAGCCCCCTGTTTTGATCTCTGGTGTTACCCATGTCTTGCCAAATGTAAAGGTTGTTAATTTATAGGTCCCAACTTATCACAGAAATACATAAGGGGGTCTAGGGCCAGTGGTATCCATCACTGCCTCACATCCATTTTATTACACAAGAGGAATCTGGCTAAAATGAATTTAATAGTTAAAAAGGAAAACTGGAGGCTTTTCTTAGCACCAGGTGGCAATTCTGCACTATCTGCCCATCCTACTGTTTCACAGAATCATTTTGGCCCCGGGCCATCATTTGCTGGGTTGTGGCAGAGGGAGCTGTCCTGGAACGATGAGTCACAGATGTCCTGTGAGTCAGACTCAAGTCTGATGAAGATGAGCTTCTCTCTTTCTTCCTGGGCAGAAGAAAATGGAGCTCATCACATGAAGACGAGGGTGCCTTAAAAAATAAACCTTTTCCCCCCAACCTTGTGTCCAGTCCCATACACAGTTCTGGCAAGACATCTGTCAAGCCACAGTGTCACTTGGCTCCCCTCACAAGTGCTGGTGACTATTCAAAACCCCTCTTAAGAAATCCCAAAGAGGAAACAAGTGCCATCTTGAAAAATGGGAGGCCACATCTGGAATAGCTGCCCAGGTGTTTGAGACATCTTAGCATCCAGCGAGGCTCTTATGTCTGGCGCTCTGATCCTACTGTCCACTCTGTGGTCACAGAGCTGGACCACTGCAGTCAGGCAACCTTGTGGAGGTGCAGCCACCCAATAGGGCAGAAAAAAACCCACTCCCAAGGTGGGAGGTGGGAGGAGAGATTCTGCCCCTCCAGAGAGTGGTACCCACAGAGCTGTGGACACACACAGGCGCACACACGCAATGGCTCTTGCTGGATTCCTGCAGGAATTCCTGCAGGGCCAATGCAGGCTCGGGAACACATTCCCAGCAGCCAAGGGGATGCGGGGTGTTTTCCGGCTGTGGAGTGGGAGATTTCACCAGGGGAGTGGGGTCGGGGGACGGTCCAGACCCATCCGTGGTCTACGATCCTGCCTCCTCCTTCCTCCTACTGTAGCTCCTTGCCTCTTGCATCATCAGACCCGGACTGGGTTTGAATTCTCACTCCATTATTTCATAGTCTTGTCATCTTAGGAAGTTATTTGGCCCCCCTGAACCTCCATTTCCTCATCTGTAAAATGGGTTTGGAAATATTTTTTACTTCATAGGAATGTGAGGATTCAATAAATGGATGTTAAGCAGTTTCGCTCAGTGTCTGGCACATGGTAACCGTTTCAGTACATTTCAGCTAGTGTTATATTAGCTCAGATTCTTCAGAACCCATAACACACTCAATCCATGAGGATCCTGGGGCCATGTGTGCTCTCTGGAAAAAATATGGAATTGAGTTAAATTTTTTTTTTTTTTTAAAGATTGGCACCTGAGCTAACAACTGTTGCCAATCTTCTTTTTTCTTTTTTTTTTTTCTGCTTTTTCTCCCCAAATCCCCCAAGTACATAGCTGTATATCTTAGTTGTGTGTCCTTCTAGTTGTGGTATGTGGGATGCTGCCTCAACGTGGCTTGATGAGCGGTGCCATGTCCGCGCCCAAGATCCAAACTGGAGAAACCCCGGGCCACCGAAGCGGAGCGTGGGAACTTAACCACTCAGCCACGGGGCCGGCCCCCAGAGTTAACTTTCTTTCTAGATCAGTGCTGTCCAATAGAAATATAACGCAAACCACATATGTAATTTTCTATTAGCCGCATTAAAAGGGTAAAAGAAAGACGAAATTAGTTTTAGTAATATATTTTATTTAATCCACTATATCCAAAATATTATCATTTCAACATATGGCGCCAGCCACGTTTCAAGAGCTTCAATCTCCCAGGCACTGGAGTGCATAGCTCAGACTTCTTGTCACCATTCGGGTCTCAGCACAAACGTCACCACCACCTCTGATGATCTAAGTAGCCTCCCACCTCCTCCCCCTCCCCACATACACACACATTCGAGGTGGCTTCCCCCTGTTTTAGTTCCTGCACATCGTTTATCACCCTGTGACGTTACTTTGGTTATTGTTTCTCTCTCCAAGTGGAATCTAAGCTCTAAGTCTGCAGCACCAGCACACCGCCTAGCACATTGTAGACAGTCATGTAATACGCATTGAACGTATGAATTAATGAATTAACAAATGAATAAATGACTGTCTGTGGTAGTATCTACCCACTCTACAGACAGAGCTATCCAGTTTTGACTAAGATCTTTCAGCAAGGTGGAAATAATCATATTATATTTGAAGAATTCAAAGGATGCACAATACTCACAGGGATATGAAAACAGGCTTCTATGAATTCGACAATGAGGCAATGACAAGGACTCAGCTACTTGATGACATAAGGGTCAGATGCTCTGCAACACCCTTTTACTTATTTTATGGATTATCTGGAATGTACGCCAACTCAAAGATTTAAGATTTTAAAAAGTTTTAAAAATAAAGATTAATATGTAAAAATATTAAACTGAGTCCCAAAGGTGAAGAGCCAGTTAACTATGGATGGGTTAACATCCACTAAAAAGAAGTAGCTGGCCTAGCATAAGAGTATGTGTATATGCTCTGTTGGGACAATTTAACAATAGAGCTTTCCTGATAAAACTAAACATTTGGACTATGGGTCAATAACAATAGTTAAAACCCATCTCTGGGTAAGCTACACAATGAAGGCAATAGATGTGTTTGTGGTACCAGTTCTAATGGACTCATTCACTGTTATGAAATGGGGAGTAAAAGAGTGGCTTGCACACATGGCTGCATAGTAGAATTCCCTAGGGAGCTTTACAACACAGCTGATTCTTAGGGTCGATGCTCAGAGATTCTAATTTGGGCAACGTGTCGGGGCTTTCCTTCAGGGCTTTGGAACCTGTCATTGGGAAAGCCTTCTTGGTGTCTCCAATAATCAGCCAGGTCTGGGAACCTCTGCAGGAGAATGGTCCAAGTGTCACCAGAAGCAGACCCCCAGGACACTAAAGAGGCTCCATTTTCAAGGGCCTCTCATCTGTATGAGTCCCTCCCAAAGCCTTGCACCTAATTTTGTATTTGTAACTTTGTATTCTTTTTCTTAAAGAGAGGCCCCACAAATTGTAAAAGGTTCCCTCCCCACAAAACCTGGATGTGCTCCCAGCCATAAACTACACTGTAGTCAGAAAACTACGGCCACAGAGCAAGTCCGGCCCTTGGCCTGTTTTCGTACAGCCCACAACTAAGAATGGTTTTTACATTTTTAATGGTTGAGAAGAAGAACAATACTTCATGACACATGAAAATTATGTGAAATTCAAATTTCAATATCTATAGGTAAAGTTATATTGGCTCACAGCCATGCTCATTCATTTATAAATTGTGACTGTTACAGCAACAAAGTTGAGTAGTTGCAACAGAGATGGTATGGCCTGCAAAGCTTAAAATATTTACTCTCTGGCCCTTTACAGTAAAGATTTGCCAACCCTGACCTACACCACCAAATGATAACATCATAGACACAATAGAAAATTGATTGAAAAGGTTACTTTATTTTATGTGAAAAGCATGAAAGGGGAATTGGTTAACATACACAACTTATAAACACTCAATTGTAGAAGTGAGAGGTTTATTTTATGAAAATCTACAAGCGATTAAATTCAGATGTGAACCATAGCATCTTATTCAATATCATTTAGAGTAAGCGATGGTTGGTCTATCGGTTAGAAGCAATGATTCAAGATAGGATGATTATCAGTAAAAACCTTCCCAGGTAGAAGATCAAGGAAAAATCTTGGAAGAGAGTTGCAAAAGATGAATGCAATTAGATTAACCATTAACCATAAAATGGTATGTGCTCCGGGTTGCGGAAAAGTATAGTAAAATGTGGCTTAAGTTATACTGCAAAGTTTAGCTCTGAGGTGGGTTACTAAACCAGTTAACCCAACACTTTAAACCAAGCTAAAAACATTTGAACCATATTGATTGGGTGAATTGGGCAAGAACTGTGACAGATCGTCGAATTCTGGCAGCAGAGCAGATCAAAAATATTGATTTAGCTGTCCCTCTATATGGAAGTATGACAGAAACTTATGCAGAGCTGTGAAGCTCACTCTGAAGATAGAAGATGGAGGAGGGAAGTCTGTCAAAGGACAGCTGGCATAGCAACCTGAGCTGGTGTGAATGATGACTGGTCAGGTTGCGTAGATGCAGCAGATTTCTTAGACAGGCAAACAGTAGGTGGAAAATTAGACCAACGGGCAAATCAATCGGGACGATTAGTCAGTGAAGATGTTATTAGGTGGGGAAGTCAATGATAAAGGCAGAGATTTTTATTAGTCAGAACTCATTATTGGATTGTACAAAAGAGAACAAGAGATCTTCCTTAGTTGACTCAGGTTCCCAGCACTTTGAAGATCCAAGTGGTCTGCTGCTCCAGCTTCTGCGGGAATCTTGACTGTTTGAAGACAATATATTCTGTGTCGTTTGGATGGAGCACAGTCCTCTGTGTTCCAAAGACCAGCTGAGGTCAATATCCCAACCATTGGCCTACTTTTCCATTTTCGTGATAAGAGAAGAATCTTGAGAGCTGGAGGGTAAGAGAATTGTTGAGACAACCTAAGAGATGAGTGATTTACCAGGCAGACAGGAAAAGAGGAAGCAAAGCAACCTTTTACAGCATCTACCATGCGCCAGGTACTTTGCACGTGTTACTGCATTATCTCCACATGCCAGTACAATTAACATTGATTCCACTTAGCTTCTGAGGAAAGAGAGAGGGTACGTTTCAGGCTTACAGCCATCCAGCCAGTAACTGCAGAACTGAAATACGAACGCAGGTCTGTCTGTCTGCCTGGCCCTGAGTCCTTACTCCTTCCAATACACCATTCTGCTCCCAGCAGCCTCTCCAAGCAGAGAAAGCAACAGGCAGAAAAACACAGCTGCATAAATATGTTTTCCCACTTTCAATGACCACCAAGACATTTCTTTATCAGAGTTACAAAAACAAAATTAAACGAATACCCTTCATTAATTAGTAATACTATCTCTAAGGTGGAAGGTCACATTACTTGTTGCAATCTTTCCTAAAACAAACTAAGCATCAAATTCTAAATCTAGGAAATATCCTCTGTTAGGTCCCTTTGAGACCTGACATAATTTACACCCCCAAACTAGCTATAAAAACTGTCTCATACGCTGATACCAAGCTTTGCTGACGACTGTTGCCCCAGACAGGCAAGCCGCCCTCCTGGCCCCTGGTTCCAGCTGTGACTGGTTTCTTTTTCACCACACTCCAATCAGAAACGAGGTTGTAACTCTAAGTCTTCCCTCCCCGGGGAGTTTCTTTCACAGGCCATTTCAGTAATGAGTCACATGGTCTTCCTTTAGGTGATGGTCAGTGGTAAAAACACATTCAACAGAATATTAGAGGAATTATTACAAGCTTCTTTAAAAATTGGTTAAAGGACATATGCTGCCGTTTAGAAGTCCTTTAGTAAGTTATTTGATCAATTTGTAGATATTTCTATTCCCTCCAAAACTGCATCCTCAAATTTGTCAGAGCTTGAAGTATTTACATTTTTTTCCCAATCACAAACTGCTCAGAAGAGACTGGGAAGACACTACCATCAAGTAATGCTGTCGCAAAGAATCCCGTCCCCTCTAAATTTAGTAGATTTCTTTTGTAAACCCAGGTCTAATCTCAGATTAAACAAAACAAATGGTAGCTAAATAGATGGCCTCTTTAAATCTGTTTGCTTTACTACAGATGAACAAGCCAAGACTTACTTAATTCGCGGTTCAGAAAGCTCTCTTTCCAACTTAGCAGCAGAGGGAAAATTAAGACCAAACACCAACCTAAACAGACATTCCATAATTATAGGATTTTAGGTTTGGAGTCACTTCACTTAATCTTTGCATGACCCAGAATTCAACCCAGAAGATTTAAAAAACCCCAGCATTTTCAATTCTATTCATGAAATTAAGTACTTGGCTAGAGTTAAAGCTGAGAAAAAAATATAAACTGTTAGTCAAAGCAACATAATCCTCGCTCCAATGCAAAGTGAAAAAAAAAAATTAGCTGTACATGATTTCCATTATAATAGGTAGTACTTTTGCTGATTTGTGAAAAAGGACATAATATCCTGCAGGTGAATTGCTCCATGTGGGAGAACCATATTAAGATTCCACTGTTGGAGGAAACCCAGAAGTTTATCAGATCTAAATAAAAGATTGATGGTGATTCTGAGTTTAAAATTTAATGTCCAGACTAGCTACTAAATTTTACATTACAAAAATATTGAGGGTACTGTAAGTCAATAAAATTAATTATGCTCTCTTATGGGATGGATTTCATAAGATAAAAAGTATTTACATATTGTGCTTTTTCAGAGGGCATTGTTTACTTATTTCACTCACTGTCATTTGTCAAAATTTTCATTGGATGGATTTAATGGATAATATTCAATACATGGTATATTAGAAATCTTACTCTGCCAAAAACCCCTTTTTTCCCTAAAAATTGCTAATAGACATGATCATTTCTACCTATAAACATGGTATTTGCTGATACAACCTAATAACTTGATAAGCCCAAATTAAAGGAAATAATTCCCAACTTTTAATTACGTTTAAACTGACTCTCTTCCTGGAAAAAGGAGCTTCAAGACAGCTAGGAAGAAACAATCAGTATGATAATCATAGCTGTGAGGCTTCCGTAAATAAATGGTAAGTGTTTACCCAACACCTTAGTTACTATGTAAGTCTTCTCCGAAAGCCAGGTTACCAATTCACAGGAGCTTTATCTTTGGCTAAACCCATCTCTCAGGTGAGTTAAAGGTTTGTGAGAGAGGGTAAATGACCTTTATGGGTTTAAAATGGGCTGTAAGATTAAGACCTGTGAAATGCCACTGAAAGGCAAGAGTTGGCAGTGTTTTCCCCTGCACTCTCGTCATTAATGTTCCCAATGATCTCCCTTGCCCAACCTCCAGGAGGGAAAAAAACCATCTTACTAAATAATGCAAATGTAAATACCGTGACAACGTATGCCTCCAAATTGTTTTTTCATAAAATTGTGAGATCAAGATTTTTGATCATTTAATTTAATCAGATACTTGGATACATTTAGAATAAAGAAATGAAAGATACCAATGTGGAAAAAAGTCTCAAATATTGTCGTAAGTAATCATTTA
This sequence comes from Equus asinus, assembly GCF_041296235.1. NCBI lineage: Eukaryota > Metazoa > Chordata > Mammalia > Perissodactyla > Equidae > Equus > Equus asinus. Next base: position 88,464,115 of record NC_091810.1, on the reverse strand, counting down.
AAACATATTTCAAATTAACTATGATAAGAACTTATAATTAGTTCATTAACTCAGAATTAGAATTTGAGAAAGACAAATTTCCAGGTCAATAGTGAAATTATTATCTTGTTTTCTTAACATGGAGGGAAGTATATTTTAATTTTTAGGGAGAAGTCCTGTTTACTATTCCTAAATATATTGGATTAATGTCATATGCACATCAGTTTAGCTAGGAAGAAGGCCATTTTAAAGAGCATTAATCATTTATATTCAAGATAGAGATACAAAGAGCAATAATCAGTTCTATTTAAGTTCTGAAATCAAGAATTTACTCAGAAAAGCTTTTCTAAGTTTTCATCAGTTAATATGATTATTTTTTAAAAAATATTTCTAGTGTCACGGGGGCCAGCCCGGTGGTGCAGCAAAGTTCGCATGTTCTGCTTCTCAACGGCCTGGGGTTAGCCAGTTCAAATCCCAGGTGCGGACATGGCACTGCTTGGCACACCATGCTGTGGTAGGCGTCCCACATATAAAGTAGAGGAAGATGGGCACGGATGTTAGCTCAGGGCCAGGCTTCCTCAGCGAAAAAGAGGAGGACTGGCAGTAGTTAGCTCAGGGCTAATCTTCCTCAAAAAAAAAAAAAATTTTCTAGTGTCAAATTTAAGCTTTTTTTCTTCTCCAGGTCACTTGCATCTTTACCCCCTCTATAAAATCCCATATTTGGAAAAACACAAAATATATGACACCCATTTAAACAAAATATAGACTTTTAAAAATTACAAAAGAAACAAACATTTGTCTGCAAGTCAAACATACAGAGATGTATAAAGAAAAAGTAATCTCCCCTCACCCTCTCGATTCTCACCCCACTAAGAAACCCACTGTCAACCTTTTAGTGCATTTCCTCTGCACCAAACAAATATGTACCTATGCATTTATCCAAACACAAATGCGTAAGTATAAAGGCTCCATTTTACTAAGTCAGGATCAATCATCCACGTTATTCTGTATATTAACAGGATGCTTTTGGTTGCAAGTAACATGAACAGAAAGTAGTTTAAATTAAAAGAGAGATTCATTGGTTCACAAAACCGAAAATCTTCAAGCATAGCTGGCCCTAGGAACTTAAATCAGCACCTGGTTTTGCTTTGTCTTGGCTCTGTTTTTCTCTATATTGGTCCGTTCTTGGGCAAGTCTCTCCTTGTGACGGCAAGATGGGCACCACAGCTCCTGGCTCACAGCTTCAGAGTTCCAAACCTGGGAGAAAAGTAGAGTATGTTTCTCTTTGAACAGAATCAACAAAAGTTCAGAGATTTTGCACTCACTGCCTCTAATTGGATCAAATGCCCATCTCTGAATCCATCGCTGTGGCCAGAGGAATGCTCTGACCTCGATCGTCCAGGCATGCGCATGGGCACACATGAATCGGGAATAGGCTCCCTGTCTTAATTTGGTCTGCCATAACAAAAACATCCGAGAATGGGTGGCTTAAACAACAAACATTTATTTCTCACAGTTCTGAAGGCTGGGAAGTCCAAGATCAAGACACTGGAAGATCTGGTGTCTGGTGAAGACACTCTTTCTGTTTTGCAGATGGCTATTCATCTGAGAGAGAGAGAGAAGAGTAAGAAGAGGAGGAGGAGGAGGAGGAGGAGAGAGCTCTCATGCTTCTTCTTATAAGGGCACTAATCCCATCTCATGAACTAATTACTTCCCAAAGGCCCCACCTCCTAATACCATCACTTTGGGGGTTACGTTTTTAACACATGAATTTGGCAGGGAGTGGGAGGGGGGAAACAAACATCCAGTCCACAACACTCTCAAAAGGAAAGCCCAGGTTCTGTTTTACCAGAAAGGTTAATGAACCCTGGGCCAAGAAAAACAATACATTGTCTATTACATCCTGTATCTTGCTTTCTTCACTTAATAGTATATTATGAACATCCCTCCATATAAAGTAATCAATTATTTCATTCCTGATGGATGTTCAGCTGTCTCTCCCCGCTACGCGCTTCTCAGAGTTTTATGTTATAAACAGTGCTGCAGGAAACATCCTGTATTGTCTAGTTCACTTACTCCTGCCATGCAGATTCCTTGAAGTGGGATTGCAAGTTCAAAAGATGAACATGTTTAGTGTTTTAATATTTGTGGATCATATTTCAAAATCTATTGCTTGCACTCCCATCAACAACACGAGCTGAGGGGGCTGGCCCCGTGGTCGAGTGGTTAAGTTCGCGCGCTCCGCTGCAGGCGGCCCAGTGTTTCGTTGGTTCGAATCCTGGGCGCAGACATGGCACTGCTCATCAAACCACGCTGAGGCAGCGTCCCACACGCCACAACTAGAAGGACCCACAACGAAGAATATACAACTGTGTACCGGGGGCTTTGGGAAGAAAAAGGAAAAAATAAAATCTTTAAAAAAAACAAAAACAAAAACAACATGGGCTGGGAACGTTGCTTTCCTCACATCCTTGACAATATTGTTACATATGGTACTATCACCTATGTGTTCTGATAACCTCTTTACATTTTGCAAATCTCAAGGGTGAAAAGTGATAACATACTCAAAAAACCCGACAAATCTGCACGCATGAGAAATGTTTAAAATATGTATGTCAATAAAAAGACAACTTTAAAAAGTTTGAAAGTCAGAATCAGACTAGAAGACAATATTTACTACAGATATGACAAATGAAGATTTGAGGTCCATAATTCGTGTTTCCTTAGCAATTTAATGACAATTTAATTTTTTCATATTTTTGTTGCCACTTGCTTTTCCTCTTCTGCAATTAACCTGTTCAGGGACGTCATTTATTTCTTAATTGTCTGCTGATATTTTTTTCACCAACTTTAAAAGTTCTTTATTTGTTAGGAATGGTTTCTGAATTTTATCGATTCCTCTTTTAGGGGCATATATTTATTCTAACATAAGGTTATTTACTTTTAATTAGTTAAAACTGTATATAGAATTATGTTGATATATTTCCTAAGATTGAATCATCCTTGCATGTGGCCACAGAGCATTATTCTCTGAATCCACTTTTAGATTCAGTTTCCAATTATTGTGTTTTGAATCTCTCTCTCTACAGAGAGATATATGGTTTTCCTTTGTTTATACATTTTACTTTTAAGCTTTCATCCTACATATATACATTTATAAAAATTCCTAAATGTGCTCATGAATTTTTGCATCTTTTGTTCCCTTTTAGGCTTTGCTATCCCCCACCCTCCTTCTCCTCATCACCCACATCATTCCTTCTCCACCGTCCCCTTTACCTCCGGGCCCATATGCTCCATGTTAAAAATACATCGTGCATCCTTCCACGTTTTCTCTTCAAGCTGATGTAATCTTATAAATATAGATGTGTGTACATGCATTTTTTTAATTTGTCCTCCTAGAAATTTTTCCTTTTTTTGGAGAAGGGATGAGGGTGGGAGTGGAGAAGGCTCTTTGAATCTATGGATTTTTTTTTTCATAAGTTCGGGAAATTCATACACACACACACACACAAATTCAAAGAACAAAGAAACCTCAGGCAAAAACATTAAACATACTAGGAACAAAGCACCATGAGCAAAACCCAGTAGAAAAAGTAGGTGTCAGGAAAGGACCCCAATGACCTCAGATGTTAGATATACCAGACACAAAATGTAAAATAACTATGTTTAACAATTTTAGAGAAATACAAGACAAGCCCGAAAATATGAGCAGGCAGTAAGAAATCATTTAAAAAAGTCAAAGAGATTTAAAGACTATTTAAAACTTATAAGAATGAAAAATATAATGATGAAATTAAAATCTCAATGGAAGATTTCCATTTCTGACAATATGTAACCAAGATATTTTGGACTACTCTCCACTGAAAATAACTAAAAATGTTAGCAAATTAGAAAAAAAAAAGTCTTAGAGGCATCCAAGAGCTAACAAAATAGTAAGAAATAACCAAGCCAAAATCTAAGTGCAAGTGGAAACACAGAGAAATAAGCATAGTGATGAAGAAGCCAGAATTTATTCATTCAAGATAATTTCTCAACATACTCTTCCCTCAGATGGGGGCATTGCCTCATAACTTCGTGTCTTCATAACCCTTGACAAGGCCTCAGCACTGAACATCTGTCCCCTATGCCCTGGGGATACTCAATAAGTGGGCTTGTCTGGATAGGGGCCAATTGAGAGGGCACTTTCTTGGGCATCTCAGCATTAGATCTGTCCCTCGAAAGTCTAGACCACAGACAGCCAACCCTGCTGGACCAGAAGGATGATGGTTTTGCAAACCCTTAGTTAACAATATCAAAGTAGAATTGGGTTGGAGTGAGGGGAGCACACGATAATTGGAAAGGATGAGCTAGCCTGTCATTTTTCCTACCTGCCTTACCCACAACAAAGAGGGCAGTGGAGAGGGCATGATACTCGCCCTCGGTTCCAGGAGGAGCCAGGCTGCAGGGCTAAGTTCAGACCTACAGTCCTCTCCGTACTGCAGTCGCCACAAACCTCTTTGCCTGCAGGAGATGCATTGGGCTACGTTTACTTCTGCACACGCCCTGCTCTAACAATTTGTTATTGCTCAGAGCTCTGGCAACACTATTGCTGGTACTCCTGCATCAGTTAGGGTGCCTCTGGCTATGAGTAACTGAAAGTCCAGCTCAGAGGGGCTTAAGCAATAAAAGGGGATATTTTGGCAAAAAGTTCTAGAGAGAGTTCTCAGTTTTAGCACTAAAAATTGATTCTGACTGAGTTAGGAAATAACAAATTTGTTGACAGGATCTTGGGTAGCTCAAAGGCTAGGTGGAAAGAACCATAGCCAAAATTAGTCCACAGAACCAGTCTGGTAAACACAGTGCTGCTGGTGGCACTAAGTTGTGTCCCTGGACATAGGATACTATGTGCTACTATGTGCTACATATGGATACTAAGTGCTACTCGTGAAACTGCTGCCACAGGACCCTGGAGTCAGCTGCTGTCACCAAAGTTGCTGCTAACAAAATGAGTTTTCCACTGCCCCAGCTTCTTCGCGTCGCCAGCTTGGGATTCACAGCACTGCACAGGTCCATCTGATGGCAGCCAGAGAAGAGAAGCCTTCGCCTTAGCTGTAAAGCCGCCAGAGATTGTGAATATCTGGCCCTGGGTGGTTCTACACTGGGGGGCATCTCTGTTGCCTACTGAGACATGTGTAGTGGGAACGTCCGCCAAACCTGGCAAGGTGTTGAGCGGCAGGTCCTGGCCTCACGTCCACATACCACATTCATTTAGAAGGAAGGAGCGCATCTGCGTCCCAGGAGTCTCACAAAGCCTGAGCTGCCTGCTGACTGGGTTCCTATGTGCAGTCCCTGTGGCCATAGGAAGCCCATGAACTGCCAGGACCCATCATTTGGACCAGACATTGGGATTGCTTTGATTGATTTAGCCCAACTAGGGATCATCCTGGAGCTGGGGGTGAGGGTAATCCCACATAAATAATATGACTTCTTCAAAGTGGGTTCAGGCTTTATGGATGCTCAGGAGAAAACACTGGCCCCTCTTCAACTACTCTCACTGGACTTTTAGCACTTATATTTTAATGCCTTCTCTTATTAGTTTCTTAAAATACATATATATGCACTGATCACCTCCCCAAATAGACTATTGGATCCATGCAAACAAGGACGAGGTTGATCATCTTAGAATTCCCTCGGCGTTTAACATGACAGGTGCTCAGTAACGACAAATTAAAGATCCCCCTTGTTGGTTCCCCCTTGTTCCAGTGATCAATTAATCAAGATCATTTAAGTGAAGTTGAATTGAGTCAAATAATTAAATGACTAGACTTTTCACCAGTTGTTTTAGTTTTTCACAGAAACTCATTAAATTTATACACAAAATGAGAATAAAATATTTAACTTTCATATAACAGAGACTATGGGGATTTCTTTTAAAGAGTTTTGAACTAGTTGGAAAAAAGCTTCATCTAAATATAAGCATTGTTCTTATTTCCCTTAGAGCTTTAAAGGTGTCAAGAAGAGTCTTATTTATGGGGTATGTATTTATGGTGTTGCCTCTGAGTTTATGTTTTTAGTTCATTTCTTTACCCCTTTCTTCCTTACTATCCCAATCTACAGTACGATTAATACAACTGGTTATTAGAAGACACACATTTCTTCAAAAGTGTGCCTTGCTCTGTTTAGTGTCAAAACTAATCCCCTTTGGGTGAACTGGTATAATAATATACTTTATAATTACTATTCTTACTCTATTAACTATCCAGTAAATCTATCTGCATGAAAATACTTTCGAGACCAACCTTGTCTAACTCCCTCATCATTTGCAGTGAGCACTATAAAGAGATGGTTTGGGGAGTTTTTTTGAACATCCTTTGGGAGGTAGATAACGAACTGGCTTAAATAACTGACTTGGAAATTTGACAAAAGTAAAGTTTTATGGATTGAGTGTCCATTTACATAAGTAGTTTACGGTCAATTAAAAAAGAAAAAGTCTTTCAAAGACTTCTCCGTAAGCTTCCGAGGATCTAAATAAGGAAAGCAGTTCCACGCCTCCAATGGTAAGAACAGTAACTAGAAAGTTGGACTTGCCATCTAAATTTTACACCATTGGTGTGGTAGAGTGCCTCGAAGACCCGACCTTCACTCCTCCTCGTATTTTCCTTCTTTGCAACATGACATTGCACTTACTCTCGTAAAGTTGAGTCCTTCGACTTAGAGTTTGGCCAACAGAATGAGATAAGAGTGAAAGAAAGTGTGCCAGCTCCAAGCCCAGGCTTCAGAAGCCTTGATGCTCAACCCCTAGTTTCTTGAGCTATATGAATATTTTGTTGTCATATGCCTCTGAGATTTTGTGGCTGTTTTAAACAAGTATTTGTATCAGGTCTTCTGGGAATTAATTTGATTTACTTAAGACATAAAAATTGCTCTTAAAAATCAAGACTCCAGGTTCTGAGAAGCGAGACTCTGCAGCTAGTTCACAGACTTGTGGTTCTTCTCCATGCAATGGAATAAAGCAGATGTTCTTAAACTTTTTCATCTGTAATGGGTTTTCAGAACCCAATTACACTCTTAAAAGTTACTGAGAACTCAAAGAATTGTTTTTTGGCGGGTTACATCTATTGATAGTTACTATATCACAAATTAGAACTGAGAAATTTTAAGATATTTATTTATTAAGTTATTTTAAAATAGCCATAATAAACCCATTACATATTAACATAAATGACATATTTTTATGAAAAATAACTATATTTTCCAGAAGAACAAAAAAAGACGTAGTGAGAAGGTAGCACTGTCTTTCATTTTTACAAATCTCTTTCATGTCTGGTCCAATAGAAGACAACTAGATTCACATATTTGCTTCTGACTTTAACTTGTTGCGATATGTTATTTTGGTACAAGTATATGAAGAAAATTTGACATCATACAGGCATGAAGTTGGAAAACGGAAGAGTATTTTAATAGCTTTTTCAGATAATCAAATACATTCTTTTGTTTACTACATCAAAACTTGACAAATGGTAGTTTCTTAAAGGTTAGTTGCAGTGTGGAAGCTGAAACCACATTGATGAACATTTGGCACTGTTACAGTAAAATCCATTGGTCCATTCTGCATTTCGAATAGATCTTTTGTGAATGAATAATTTTGACATGATGAGCGCCCTTGGGAACTCCAAGCGACCTTCAGATCACACTCTGAGAACCCCTCGTACGGAGAATCAAATAGGCTTAGTCTACATGCTGCTTGATCAAGCAGCCATCTCTTTGCAAACACGCCTCTTCCCAGGAAACACAAACAGATAAAGAACATTATCCACAATCTTGTTTATTACACTAACAAAAGCTATGCTTTTACTTATCTGACCATTGAACTTCATATAAAGGAAACCAAGGAACACAATGAATTGGGTTTTTCAACTGTGTTTCTGTAGAAAACATGGCTATTTCTTGTACCACTCTTACTAACATGTGCTGGGCACTGAACTGAAGCTGGAGCTATAGAGATACATGAGACAGACAAGGTCCTTGCTCACGATGCATTTACAGTCATACAGTGAGGGCAATAAGCAAGTCAACAAATAAACAGTGATGATGATTTCAGGTTGTGATTAGCATTATAAAGAATATAAGGTCTCCCACAAAATCCAGCCCTGATGTTTCCTCAGAAAGAAGAGGGAAGTGTATGAATCTACAAATCTATGGAAATCTGGGTGAGAACCACGAGGAACTGGGGGCAGAGGGAAGGGGTGGTTGTGACCTGCTGTGGGCAAATGACAGGCCAATCAGAGGCGGTCACCGTTGGGGCATGGTGAGGGCAGAGGTGGGGGCTGTTTTCTCTCCGCATCACTGTCCTTGGCAAATCATTGCCTGGGCTGGTGCCACCTTGAGGCAAAGTATCAGCTAGTTGAGGGTGGTAGGATATCATCAGGGTAGTGCCAAAGCCTGGCCAGGGTGAGGAACAGATAACCATGGGGCCATCTGGTCTGTCTCTTCCACAGCCTGAGGGCTAGGGGCTTACTGACCCGGGAGAAATAGTCTAGGTAAAGGGCAGGACAGTGGTGGTGGCTCCCTGGGGGGCCTTTGTGTATGGCATATGGGGATGGGCTGAGGGGCAGGAAAGCCCAAGCTGTGGCACTGGGGGCTCTTCTTATACTTCCCTGGAGGGAGTCACCTACAATTTAAAGCCCAGCTCTGCCACTTACTAAATTTTAGCAAGTCATTGACCACTCTGTGCCTCAGTTTCTTCATCTGTAAAATGGGAATAACAGTAGCATCTACCTCATAGGGTTATTGTGAGGATTGAGTGATTTAATATATGTAAAGCATTTAGAACTTATGTGTATATAAATATGCATATACATATGGCCCAGCAATCCTTTCCGCGGGTATATATCCAGATCAATTCTCACCCAGGTCCATAAAGGAGTAAAGATGAGGATACTCGCTGTAGAGCTGTATATGGAATCTGGGAGCTGGATGCATCCTGAGGGGATGAATGCACACTACCGAATGCTGGGGATCAGTTGGAAGGAGTGAACCAGAGGTACATACAGCAAATATAGGTGGATCTTTAAAACTCACTGTTGAGCGCAAAGCATAAGAAATAGAACAAGGTCTATTGCACAATACTATTAATAAAAATTTAAAACATATACAAAACAACACCTGACATTTTACAACATTGCATTTATACCAAAGGATATACATCTAATAGCTTATGGTGGATGCATATGTGGAAGCAGAAGGAATGGAAATGGAAACCAGGGATGAACGGGAGAAATATCCATGGAAGAAGAGTGATAACAGTACACCATGAACTAAGGTGTATGATTGACTCAACACTTTTCACCCGATGACCAAGAAAATATAAGAACAGAAGGGAAGGAGGGAGAGAAAGGGGGAGGGAAGGAATCAGATAATATATTAGACACTGTCTGGGCTGCAAGTAGGGCAATCGACATGAAATAGGGTGGTCAGGGAAGGCCTCTCTGAGGAGGTGACATTTAGGCTGAAGCCTGAACAGTATGAAGCCTGCCATGTGATGATCTGGGCATAAGGACTCCAGGCAGAGGGAACATGTGCTAAGACCCTGAAACAGAAATAAGGTATATTTGAAGAACAGGAGAAAAAGACAAGTGTGGTTGGAACACAGTGAGCACTTGAAGATGAGTTTTAATGTTAAAAGATAGTCTGGTGAAGGCCTCTGCTCACACACTAAGTCTGTACATATGGTTTACGATAATTAGTTTCATGGAACTGGTAATTCCCAAGGAAAGGGGAAGTCCTCCCTGGGCTTATGGTGACCTGGCTTGTGACACAGAGGTGAGAGGTGAGCGCCAGACAACCAGATAGTGGCAGAACCGTACTTTGCTCCCGCAGGTGTAGAGGAGTCAATTCCCATCCCTGGGAGGGCAGAACTTTCAGCTGGGTGGGCCCTGGGGCCTGCCATCTACCACCTTGACCTCGCTGCCGAAGGCTGGACAGCCAGGAGAGGAGCCTGGTTGGGCAGGGCTTCTGACACAGCGCTGTCCCTGCTGTGGTCCTGCTACGGCCCGTGCCCCCCACACCTTCTGTGCAGCATCACGTCCCTGGGACAACTGTCCACACCTGTGCTCTCTGGCGCTTGGACTCTGTTCTCCTTCTGCCCCTTCCACAACTTCCCACAGACCAGACGTTTCTCGATTTCCTTCAAAAGAGCACTTGGGGTATCAAAAATACAAACTTTAGGTTTCTATTCTGTCCTGGGATGTTGGCCTCTTGACACCCTGCCAAGGGTTGAACTTTTCCTTCTGAAACAGCAAACAAATAAACGAACAAAAAATAACAATTGGCTTTTCACGAACAAGAAATCCTTGAGAACAGGGACCTAATCCGTCTTGATCTCCATCTACCCTCATGCCTAGAAAAATGCCAGGCCTAAGGTAGGTGCTCAACAAAGTGGGTTCAATGTGTTTACACACACACACATATACACACTTAAAATGATGAAAAAATCCTATGCTGTTTCCATGGCGAAAGCTCCAAGTGTAATTCCTCTTTCTCAAGATGACAAGCATAAATGTAGTTTTGTTCAGCACCAATTTTTGCTCACGAAGAATTGATTTTCCTCATTGGGACTACAATGGGTGACGATAATGTTTGTTAAGCACTATGTACCAGACACTGAATTATCTCATTTAAAACCTATGCCACCCCTATGACTTAGGTACTATCTTATCCTTACCTAAAAGAAGAGAAAATTGAAACTTAAAGAGATGTAACTTTTAAGAGATGGCTACATCTGAGTTTTTAATCTGAGGTCACCTAACCCATAACTTTTGGATAAACTCCTGAAACTGGTCAATTTTACAAAATAAATTGTATTAAAGTTGTATGTGAAATAACGCTCTTCTGAATATTGCTTTTCTCTTTTCTAGACTAATCATTGGCATCCATACACTTAAGTATGTTTTAAGGAACTGACAGCTTTTCACAATATTGTCATCATTTAAAACATAAGGTTTACAGGACGGCTTTCAGGTGAGCAGCAGAGAAAGACTTGAAGGGAATTCTAAGTCACAGGCTATTCTTCACACTGTGAGTGTGTGTTTTAATTTTTGGTTCTAGCTTTGAAATTCCGTTTTTTCTCTATTTTTCCTTATTTTTCTTTGTACTAATGGTTTAATCACTTTTTGTGATCATAAAACAATGTCTGAGCATTGTGACAATTTTGCTGCGGTAAACATTCTTTGTCTGAGTCTGAGTTCCCTAAAAATTATAGCCTTGGGCAAAATTTACATTCTAAAGCTTTTCTGGAAGGAGGCAGATCCGAGGAAGCAAAGTGAAGGGAGAAGGGCAATGAGGCAGGGAGGAGGGAAGCAGACAGAAGGTGGATTGTCACGAGCCAGCCCCTGCTTCACTAGAAAGCACAACTGCTTGCTCGGTCATGTGGGAAGTTTCCAGAAATTGTAGGATTCCTTAGAATCCATAGGTTCTCTTTCATCCTCTCTCTCTCCGTGGTTAAAATTTGCTTCACTGGGTATTAACTTCCCGCACTTCTGCCGGGTGTTGTTTCCAGGCTCCTCTTGGCAGCCACCAGGAAGCAGCAGTGGCATCCACCGCCCCGTGAGCAGGCACAAGCCAGGGACAGTCCCTTTGTACCTGAAGCCCGCAGCATCCTGGGGCTATCAAGCCAGTGTGCCCCTGGCAGTCCTGTTGTGTCTTGTGCCTCAGCGGTGACAGGGAGGGCTCAGGGTAGGAGAGAAGAGGCCTGCAGTGAGGCACAAGATAGGGTGATAACTGGGCTGTGCCGTGAGCGAGCTGGGAGACCCGGGGCAGCCATGCAATGGGCCCAGCTGGCTGAGCAGGAGGAACGCTGCAACTGCATGGCTTCTGTAGCAACGGAGTTCTGTGAGCTTCTCTACAACAATGATCAAATCACCCCTCTGTGGCCCAAAAGAAGGTGATTTTCCTAGAGAGTCATTGGTAGCATCGAGTAGAAAAACATGGCTGAGCCCAGTAAACTCAGTGTGTCAGAACATTCTCAGGCAAGTCTTCCTGTGCACATCTGGGAGGTTTCCAGTGGTGTGTATCTACAACTGGAATGGCTGGGTCACTGCGAATGTCCATCTTCAACTGTGCCCGATACTGTCATATTATGCTCCTAAGTAATAACTTTAAATAGTGGCCTGTTACTGATTTGGTCTGATTCCTTTCCTTTCCTATAGATATATCGAAAACTCATCTGTTGTTTCATAAATTCACGCTGGGGGGAAAATCACTGAATGTCCTTTCCCAATTTCCTCTTATTAAACTTCTAGTAGGCATCTCTTGCCAAACTCACAGGAAAACTGAAAATATTAATTAAATAGTGTCTTTGAGGTATTTTGAACTTCTCGAAGGGAGAGCCTATTTAAATCCAGTCACTTTAAAACCAAAATTTCCCATTGTTTCCAGAAGAGGGCACAAATTCATTTTCTGTTTATTCTGTGTGCTCTTCACCACACTGCCGAACATCAGCCCACACACACACCCTCCCTCTATTTTGCACTCACCCAGGAGACAAACGGCTTATGCTATCATTTCAGAACCCATGAGGAGCAGCCTCAGGCATCCTCCTCACTCGGCTGCGAGATCCAGCATATCCGCTGGGGCTTCATGAGGTTCCCTGTGTCCACTGGGCCTGCAACGGGGAGGGCGGGCAGGAGGGGCTTACAGAATAAATAATCTGGCTTTGAGTCATAGTTCCTATACTATTTGTCCTCATTCCCTGTGGCATGAGTGTCCCGGGAGTACTGACAGGAGTGGTCGCAGGCAATAAGGGGTGCATTGTATGTAGAAAATTTTAAAACTATAATAAAACGGACTAAAAGTTGGTCTGCTTTTACTATCGTCACACACTGCCAATTCTACACAATGGCAGATACAATGGAAAATACTCTTCCTCCCCCAAAATCTTTTGTTGGTCTAAGTTCTAAAAAATTTCTGTGATTACTATTTAATTTTGTAATAAGTGAAATTCACGCATCTTATTGCTTACCCTTTCACAACATTGTATTCTGCCTAGAAGTTAACTCGGAGGAGCCCTGGCATAAATGGGCTTGTCCACGTGCATTTGTCTGAGAGCTAAGCTCCGATGGTTCGAACCACCCGTGGTTGTTTTGAGCACATCCATGTCTCCGACTGTGGTGGAACTCTCTGCTTCCGCACTGAGATGGATTTGAAATAAACAACTGCAGGCGTGGTTTAATGGACCTTGAGCTCCTTCAGTTCTCTCTCGTTCAGTTCGATTCTCTCATCCTGTGTGACCACTTAGAACTTTTATTTATGGTTAAAATTTAAAGCAAACAGTGCAGACCACAAGGGATAGTATTTTTGTTTAAGTGCCAGTTTTAGTTCATGCATGTAATATTTTACTGCATTTGAATAACATCTTTAAAAATTGAAATTCATCTCTTCTTGTTATTTTTCTTATTTAATTGTTACTTAATTACTATTAACCTGTAATGTTATTCTTCATTTCTGTGGCAGGCTAGTATGCTGGTATGTTTTTTCACTTTCATTTGAAAAAATTAATGTGATTAAAAAGTATTAATCCCTTACCTTACCCTTTTTGGTGATCTTGTAAAATTTATTTTATTACGTAGTTATTTTTATTGGCGTGATTATAGATAGAATGTTCAATAAAAGAAAAATCTCATTGTGCTTCTTTTCTGTCCGTTATTATAATTTTCATTTCATTATTATTACTGAAGATAACGTATCGAGGAGGGTCTGTTAACAGGAATCTGCTCTGTCCGTCAGATACAAAAGGCCCACGGCTGCTTCCCAGAGCAGAGCCCCACCTCGGGGATCCCCAGAGCCGGGGAGGGGGAGCTGCCCCTGCTGCTCGGGTGTGAAGCGGCAGACAAGGCTGACGGAGGCAGTGTCATCCTCACTTTCCTTTCACCTTCTTCTTTTCTTCAGAGACGCACATTTAACTAAGATGTGGACTCCATGAGGACCAGAGCACGCCTGGTTCAGCACCATCCCCAGAACAGAGTGGGCAGTCAGGACATCCTTAGTGAATGAAAGAAAGAGTGTGAAGTTACTTTGCACACACTGGAGTGTGCGCGTGTTCATATTTCTGAGTGTTTTGTGCTAGTGTTCCCAGCACAAGATGGGAGCCGCATCACGAGCAGACATCACGGATTTTGCATGTCTCCCCCCGCAACTCCCCCATCCTGGCCCCCAACTTCCCGGCGGGGCCAGAGACTCTACACTGCGGACTGACTGACCAACTGACTGCCGGGTCAGGACTCAAACACTATTCTGAAGAAACTAAGAATGGCCAAGGAGTTAAAATTCCATAAAATAAAATACCATTTTTAATTTTTTTCTTACTGTATTACAGGTTTCTTTTGGGAGGAGGGCTACTCATTAAAAAAAATAAAATGCTCAACTTATTAAAAGATACTATAACTGATATTGATCTTTACCCAATTTTAATAGTTTATTTTTCATTCATATAATGGATGCCCAGGAATACACCTACTATTAATACTACGTGTCAGAATTACTGAAAGTTATATTCAAAGTAGGAAAGGAGAGGGTATGTCACTTTTAAAGGATCTGAGCAGCTCATATAAGATGTTCTTTCGAGGATAAGGAACATGGAATGTCAGAGTTAGAGACCCTAAAGATGGGTCCAGCATCAGGCTGTAGATGAAGAAGCCAGAGCCCAAGAACCTGAGACTTCTGTCTGGTCTCACAGCGCAGTGGGCAGGCAGGACCAGAAGCAGCAAGCCCGACTTTTACCCAAGGCTCTCATCCTAAACGACAGAGCTTCTAAAGCATGAGAAAATGGCTCTATACTTGCTTAAAGCATTTAAGATAGGTGGTCCAGAGTCACAGTTGTTTATAGTGGTCATTGACTAACCAACAAAAAAGACCGTTATAAAGACATCCTTAATTGGCAGATAGCAATATACTGATTAACGAAGATTTGAAGTTACCCTTAAGAACTACTTATTATAGCACAAACATTTATGAAGCAGAGTTAATAAATATTTGTTAAGCATCCACCATGTTCCTGACACATAGTTATTTCCTATAGAGACTACTGAATGAATAGATAACAGCACACACTTAAGTGACACTCACCATACGCCAGTCTCTGTCAGTCACTGACACGTTGACTCTTCCCAACAAGCTGCTGTCATCATCGTCCTCATTTTACAGGCGAGGAAACTGAGGCATAGAGAACTCCAAGATCAGACCCTAATGAGCACGTCACTGTAGAGCTCTGCTAATCCGGTCTTCCAGCTCCAAAGGCTGTGCACTTCTCATTTTAAGAAATAAACATGGAAAGGTGACTGGCAGTGCAGATTTGGCAAAGAGTTAAGGAAGACCGTCACACCCACAAGGCAGGCAGGACACAAGAGCTGAGCGAACCAGAAGTCAGAGCTCTTTGGGTCCAAGTGGTAGAAAGTAAATTAGAAATAGCTTAAGTTACTTCAAAAGTTATTTACTTCTTGTCCACATTAGTTGTTATGGGCTAAATTGTGTCCTCCCCCCAAAGTCATTTACTGAACTTTTAACCCCCAGCACTTCAGAATGTGACTGTATCTGGATGATGGGGCCTTCAAGGGGGCAAAGTAAAATGAGACCATTAGGGTGGGCCCTAGTCCAGTCTGACTGGTTACCTTATAAGAAGAGGAGATTAGGACACAGACAACACAGAGAGAAGACGATGCGAAGACAAAGGGGGAAGACGGCCATCCATAAGCCAAGGAGAGAAGCCTCAGAAGAAAGCAACTCTGCCGACACCTTGATCTCAGAGTTCTAGCCTCTGGAGCCATGAGGAAATCAATTTCTGTTGTTTAAGCCTCCAATCTTTGGCACTTTGTTATGGCAGCCCTTGGAAACTAACGCAGAAGGGTACCGGGTAGTTTACAGAATTGAAGGGAGGGCGATAGGAACCAGTCAGAACCAGTAACCTCAAGGACTAGAACATTTAGGACACACGATCTCTCTCCCTCTCTCTCTCCTCTCTCTTGCTCTCCCTCTCTTTCTTTCTCTTTCTCTCTCCTCTGTGTTTGACTCCATTCTTTCCTATCTCAGATGGGCTTCCTCTATGTGGAGGGGAAACATGGCTTCTGACTCTGCTTTTTCTCTCTCAGCCTCAATATAAAAATGGCAAAGATGGACTCAGTTGGTCCAGTTTGGGTCACACGTCCAACTCTAGACCAATCAGTTACTTCTCCTCTGTCTGTAAGGTGTCTCTGCCCCCCTTGCCTGGCCTGTGTCCCTGAGTCTGGAGCCTCTTCTGGCTCACTTTCCGTAGAGCATAAACCTGGCTACTGCTGGGCTGGGAGAAAGGTAGTCATTTGGATGCTGAGAGAAGGCGAAGGAGTCAGGGATCCAACTGCTCCTTCAGAGGACTTTCCACCAACGTCCTGTGTGCAGCCCTGCCTCTTCCGCTCTGTCTCAGAAGAGCCTGCCTCCAATTTCAGGGCCTCTCTGGGGTGCCGTGCCACGAGCTGGCTTCCTTTTCAACAGTCCCCACCTGCAGACACTCAGGTTTCGGGTTTCTCAGCTCTGCTGGGTTAGCCTCCACTCATGCAGCCCCTGTTCAAGTTCCAAAAAATGAGTCGACATTGATTCCTCACTCACTCTCTCTGTCCTTGTAGACTTGGGCCTTTTGGGCTACTTTGCTGTCATTTTAGTGGCATTTTGAAGGGATCAAAGAAAAGTGCATGCTTTTCAACTGCAATCTTTAACCAGAAGTCTATTCTGGGGTTTTTCAAATAATGCTCTGTGAACATGCCACAGTGGCTGCTGCCTTCCGGCTTGGGAGTAGTGGGGGCCGTGCAGGGGCAGAGGAGAGGGGAGAGGCGGGGGAAGCATGGGCAGGCTCTGGCCCCCGCCCCCACGTCAAGCAGAAAATCTCTGCTCTTTTCTGTTTTATATGTTGGGCTTCTAACATTTCTTTTGAACAAAAAGCCTTTAACTAAAAATAGAAAACCTTAAAAACCACAGCACAACACCAGGCTGCTGCCTACATGCTTTACAGAGCTGTAATCATAGTGTACATCCAGTTTTGTATTCTGGTTTTGTTTGTTTATTTTACATTAGATTGCGTTTTAAACATGTTGCCATATTTCTGTAGCTTTTTCATAATCTGTTTCTTAACCCAGTGCCCAGCACGTGATAGGTCCTTAATATATAGGGATTGAATGGATTATAATATTTAATAGCTGCTGTTTCTATTTTTTTGTTATTATAGTAATAACTTCTGTTGAATTCATGCATTCATTCACCTAACACATACTCGTTGAATACCTACTATGTGCCACGCACTGGTGGGTGGTGCTGGGAATATAGGAGTGGGTAAGATAGACACAGACCCTCCTACACAGACCTTACAGCCTACATTACAAGGAAATCTGACAAGTGTGTTGACAATAACAATGCAAAAGCATCAAAGCTCTGGGCAACAAAAGGGACAATGGAAACACATAGTAGGGGCCCCTAACCTAGACTTCAAAGCTTAAGAAGTTTCCCTGGAGGAAGAGACCAAGGAAAATCGTAAAAAGAATAAAGAAGTCCTGCCCGGTGCAGAAGGGGAGACAAACGCTCCACACAGAGGAAGCAGCAGGTGCACGGCTGGGCACAGAGGAGACCGTGGCCCATCCCAGGACCTGGAAGAGGCTCAGGGTGACTGGAGGGCAGGGGACACAAAGGCGAGAGTCCAGGGATGAGCTGGAGAGGCAGGCAGGAGCCAGAAAACGAAAGGTCTTAGGGACCCCACATGTGGCCTGTATCCTGAGGGCAATGGGGAACCATTAAACTGGAAAAATCCACTTGCCATTTCAGGGGCAGATCTGCAGATCCTATAGAGCCAATAAGCTGCGCTGAGTCTGCGACTCATGCCTAAGAGTAACGGAGACCACTGCAGGACTCAAGTAAGGGGGCAATATTTCCATTTCAAAAAAGAAAGAAGAACCAACCTGATTTCAATGAGGAGAATGGATGGAGGGAAAAGGTAAGACTGTAAGACCGCTTAGGACCAGCAGAGACTATAGGACAATGACAATGGGGAAGGAGAGAGGTAGATGGGTTCCAGGGGCAGGCACAGGCAGAAACAATGACACTCGGTGTCTGGACGTGGGAAATGAAGGAAAGGAGAGAGCTGACACCGGATTTCTGGCTCAGGCAGTGAGTGGACTGTCATACCATTTGTTAAGACAGAGACCACAGGATGGGGGAAGCCACTGAGTTCAGCTGGACCCGCGGGTCTTAATGTGCCTGAGGGACATCAAGCGGCGTTGTCTGTAAAACGAGCGGAAATGTAGTTCAGGAGCACAGGAGAGAGGGCTGGGCTGCAGATGGGGGTCTCGGCATTCTCAGCACGGCAGCCAAGCGGTGTGGAACCGAAGAGGAGCGGTAAGATCCCTCAGGGAGAGAGGAGGAGGAGAAGGGAGGAGGCGTGAGGTCAGATCCCCAAGGTAGACTGAGAGTTAGGCAGAGGGAGGGAGCCTGCTAAGGAGATGAGAATGAGCAGCCCGATGAGGTGGATGAAATCCAAGGAAAGGTTGGGTTATGGAAGCCAAGAGAAGACGGTGAGGGAGCAACAGTCCGTGTGTCAACGGGTTAGGGACCGCAAAGTGGCAACAAGAAGGTCACTGATGTGCAGGATAAGGCAGCTCCAAGCAGAATGATGGGCCAGAAGCCAGGTTGCCGTGGTTTAGAAGCATCTGAATTTCAGACAAAGTATTTAGGGAAGACTTTCAACAAGTATGGCTGGAAGGGAGGGGAGAGAGACGGGGCCTAGCTGGAGAGGAAGAAGGCAAAAGAGACTTGAGCACATTGGATGCTACCTTTGGCTACCTATTACCACCTATTTAAACACAATACAAAACAACCAACAAAACTCCTAGTTTCCTTACCATTCGGGGCCCTCCACAGCTTGGCTCCAGCAGGCTTTACTTCCTCCTCTTCTCCCACCTCCACCCTGTGCTTCGGCCAAACACGTCATTGTTCCCCCAAAAAACTTCAGAGTCTGCCACCTCCGTTTCTTGGTTCATATTGTTTCCTCCACCTGAAATGGCCCTGTCACCTCCCCCGGGACAAGCTTACCACGTGAACTGCCCACCTCTGGCTCTCGGGAGCCCCATGACTCTCCATCCTGAGGCTCCCCAGAGTCAGGGCTGGTCTCATCCTCAGGTCCCTGCTTAGCCTCTGTACCGGTTATGTGGATAGTTCTTTTATGCCCCTACTGGACTGTAAAGTCCTTGAAAGCATGGGTTGTATCTTACTTAGCACATTGTAAGCTCTTTTTTTTGGTGAGGAAGATTGGCCCTGAGCTAACATCTATGGCAATCTTTCTCTACTTTATATGTGGGATGCCACCACAGCATGGCTTGATGAGCGGTGCATAGGTCCACCCCCAGGATCTTAATCCATGAAGCCCGGGCCACCAAAGCAGAGCATGCAAACTTAACCACTACGCCACTGGGCCAGCCCCACATTCTAAGCTCTTTTTATGCAGCAACAGTTCAATAAATATGGATGAGTAATAGTTTCAATGAACTTCATGGAAGTCTTTCTTTATCATACACAGTTGATGCTTTGGCAAGAGGCAACCTTCACTCCGATCTTGTTCCAGGCCCCTGTATTTTCATTTAACAGTAACTCCCTGGGCACATATTATGTGCCAGGCACATAATCTACTTTATGCATCAATCCTGTGAGGTGACTACTATCATCACCTCATTTTATAGATGAGGCAATTATGGCTCAGAGAGGTTAAGAAATCTGCCCAAGATCACACAGCTAGTGAATGACTGAACCAAGACTCCAAACTCAGATCTCCTGGCCCTTGAAGCTTGTGATCTTATCCAGGACACCACACAACTGACATTGCTGACTTCTCTCTGCTTTCCTTGCTGACTTAAAGAATGGAGAAAAATAATTTTAGGAAATGCTCTAAAACAGTGTTCTTGGTCACAGTCATACGAAAGATTGTAATATATGCTGCATTAGGAAGCCCTTTCAGACCAGTAGAAAAGTCAGTAGATTCTGTCATTTTTCCTTCTTTAAAATTCAGTAGTGCTTAAATAGCACAAACAACAGCAGCCTCCAAGAAATAGCCAAGTAAAACACACTCCGTGAAAAAGCAAGATATTGGGATACTAGAAAAGAGAGAAACAGCTAGATATTCACTTTTCTTGGCTTTGATTTGGCAACACTTAATATTTAGCAAATTTTTAATATTCAACTCCCTGCCATGATTCTAAGAACCAATGTCTTACAAAAATTATATTTGTCAGTGAGTTTCCTAGGAACATTCTTTTGTGGTGATACAAAATTAAGTGGCCTTAGTTCTTCAGGCTTATAAAAATGACTCTTTGCTTACATGATCTTGTTTTGCTAGAGGAGAAACATCAAGCATAACAACTTATCTCCTCCTGGACGGGAATGCTGCCCTCATTCCTGGGTGGTGACCCACCAGCTGGACTGGATTTTCTGTTTTCACAAACAGTAGGTCTTTCCCATTCATCTAACGACATTGCTCATTATTTCTTGACAATGATTATTTAACAACTCATTTGTTTTCTTTGGGATATCATTTCTAATTAGATATTCATTATAGTAAAATTAAAATATAGCTCAATTTCTGATAATGGGCTGTGGCATCCTTCATCTTAGGAAAAACTTCTATCTCTATGGCATTATAGAGACATTAAGTGCCAGGAATATTCTGAACAAAGTCAGAAACATCCAATAATTGTCCCTACTTTGGCCAGATTCCCAGTAATCTCATTGTGCCTTTTCCCCAAATAGTCTATTAGGATGCTGCTTTCTCATCTTTTAAAGATGAGCAGTCCATCATTGTTTGATGTCAAAGAGTTCTCTTGGCCTAATTCCCTTTCTTTCCTCTGACCACCTGTCTTCCATCAAAAAATGCTCTGTAAAACACTTTTTAAGATAACGGTAGAATTAAAATAGCTGTGTTTTGAGGGGCTCTCTTCCCCACAGAGTTCTGGGTCAGGCCTAGAGCATCAGCTTCCATCAAGAGGATTGCACAACCCTTAGGGAACTCTTTTCCATTCACCATCATCTAAAAGCTTTATTACTGATTTCCTATTTATTCCTTTTTACTTAATGAAAAAATCAGAAGTCGGTTAATATAACTTTCTTAAACAGAGGCTTTTGAGAGGAGACCGGCTTCTGGAGGCACTCGTGTCACATTTTTAGCCACGCAGCAGCCGTGCCTGATCCTTCCTTCAGGCCCTGGTGTAGTGGGTGGAATACATCCCACCACGTGCTGGGTGAGGCCGAGGCAGGGATGAAAATGAGAGTGACCTGGAGAGGGGGCAGTGTGGTGTGTTATAGAGCGGGTAGACCTGGATCCCAATCCCAAAGAGCCACTCTGTGACCTTGGGAGACTTCTTAACCAACACAAACCCCTGTTTGGTCACTGGTAAAACGGAAAGCCTGTGATATCACTCAAGGTCCAGTCAGGAGACAGAAACCACATCAGCTGTCTGAGCAGTGACAATTTCACATCAAAAACTGTTAACCAGGCATAAGGTTGTCGACTAGGTGACTGAAAAGGTAAAAAGAGGACATGAAGGATTCAGAGCAGTAGCAGGAAATAGTTATCCCCCAAGAGGTGGGGAAATGAGGAAGAAGCTGGAGGAGCGAGCAGGGAGCTCTGGGATCGGGGCGCCAGCGCATCGTTGCTTGGGTCTCTGCAGCGTGCAACAAAGCTGGCCCTGCACGGAGGGGAGTACTGCCTCAGCCTGCTCCAGGAGGGAACTGCCTCTGCCAGGATGAGTGAGCACTGCTGACATGATGCCCACCGGCACAGGCAGTAAATAGGAGACCCCAGGAGAGGAGCAAGGCCCTCCTCCCTCCTCCAGTCTCCAGGTCTCCCTCTAGTTGGTCCAGGCAGAGGCCAACAGGGAGTAGCTGGTAAAGCAGAAAAGTGTTCTGCAGAGGCCCAGACAGAGCCAGCACCACAAAGCAGAGCGTAGAAGGGTGGGTCTAGAACCGAGAGACAAAGACCTAGTAACCGGCACATGCCAGGTATTGAGCACTCACTCCATGCCCGGCACGATGCCAAGCACTTTACATGCGTTACCCTATCTAGTTATCTTAACAACTTAATGAAGTAGCCGCGTGTTGCACATGGGTAAGTAACGAAGCCAGGTTTATCTGACTTCTTAACTCCTCTGCTGTACATAACAAGACATTGAATCCTGTCTCCACGAGCAGATGTTGCACCTTTACCTTTGCTCCCTGTTCAATATATTCAATATTCTCAGAGCCTGGCTGTTCCCGGGGAGAGGTGAGGGGAGTGGAGAGTCAGGCAAATTTACAGAAGAACCAAGGGGAGGAATTGGGCCCATCTTATGGTTCAACAGTGCATGATGTGGCCCTGGTGACAGGCAGATGGGAAGAAAGAGCAAGAGGGCTCCAGGGGAATTCACCTTGCAGGAAGGAGAGACTGAAGTAATGGCTGAGGTGCCGTTAGTTCATGGGGGGAACACTGGTGCTGGTCATGAAGCCTTGGCAGCTGGTCTGACTGGAGAGTGTCGCCAGGATGGAGGGTGCATAGGGAGGGCTGTAAAACGTGGGTGGACCTCCTGAGAGAATCTCAAGGGAAGACGCATCCTTCTTTGTGTCTTGAACTATCGCTGCGGCCTGGGCATGGATCTGCACTGGGCCCTAGGGTGGCGAGAGTGCCATCTCTGGCCACCAGGGCTGAACAAAGAATTTCCACTTTAATGAAAGCAGCGGTGACGAGAAGTGGCATCTTGCTGAACTTTTGAAGTTTCAGTGCGGATAGTAAAGACTTTTGCAGCAGCAATGGCACATGGTGGAGCAACCAGCTGCCACGTCACCTCAAACAGCTCTAGAAAACAGGCCCATCTATAGAGAGGATTGTTGAAGTGAGAGCCACAAGGCTGAGTGAGTAACACATTCCATCTGCCTTGGGTCCAGTTCCCTGGAAACAAACTCTGAGATGGAGACTGGCATGCAGGTGGTTCATTGAGGGGTGTAGTCAGTAACAACACCTATAAAGGAGGGAGCAAAGCAAGACTGGGCAGAGAGAGACTGAACTGCAATGCAGATGCAACAGAGGCCTAGCTGATTCCATCCCCAGGGGGAGCCGGGATGGTCCTTTGGAATAGTCTCAAGTTGGGACTGATCTTTTAACTCCTGTGTAGACCAGCCACTGGGTGCTGTCCTTAGGGAGAGGTTGTAAATCTTGTCCTGTGGGAAATTCCTAGACAGATGCCAACCGGGAGCTCTTAGCAGCCAACATCCCAGGCGCTGGGAGAATGAACGCCTTCGTCCTAAATGAGAGACCAAGGAGGCTCACCATAGCATCCACTGTACATCCATCAATTAAATATTTGTTGAATAACTACTATAAGTCAGATGCTGTGCTGGGCACTGAAAACACATCAGTGATGGAGACAGAAAAATACTCGGCCTCATGGTAGAGTTACATTTACTGAAACTTTCTTTGCCTCAATGACCTCATCTATGAACTATGGATAATGATAGTTCCTAACTCAGAGGATTGCTGTGAAGAGTGAAGGAGATGGCACAGGTGAAGCCCTTAGAATTCTGCCCGGTACACAGCTCTCGATTAATATTAGATGTCGTTATTATTATTTACAATGTCTACTCTACAGGGTTTGAGGACTGCCTGGAGGACCAGCAGGGCAGTCAACGCCACTGCTGCCATCCTTTCCAGTCATGAATTTGCATGAAGAAGAGAGGAAACTCTAAGGGAGAAAGAGCTGGAACACTGGACCTGCCCAAGCGCAACAATAAGCTACCCCTGAAGGAAAGGCATGGGTCCCTGTAGTCTAGCATGTAGAATGATGGTCAGCCTTGCCGCCAGGGACTCACAGTGTAAGAGGACTGCGAGAAAGAGCAGGTAGTAACACACAGGGCTGTTTGACCAAAATCTATAAGCATAGCCCCTCTCAGAATACCATGCCTGCCCAGGCCAGCAGCTCTGGGAGAGCAGCTGTGGGATGCTCACCAGGCAATCAGCTCAAGCTCAGGACCGCCTCTCCACCTTGGTGCTCCTCAGCTATTGCTCCCCTACTCCCTGTGTACTTGCGCTCTTAGCTGGGACTTAACAGGGCGCTGCATCCAGGAATTTCCCTGGACTCCTCGGCTCCATATCCTCGGCTATACAACCACAAATAGTTGCGCCCCAGCCCAGCCCCTGGCTTACCTGTTGGCTGGGCACGCACCACCTGATCCTCATCTGTCAGGTAAGAGGGACTGAATGGCAGAAAGGGGAGTGAAGGGTACTGTCCTCAGGCAGAGCCCCTGTTGGAGAAGTGGGAAGAGACACCATTTTTTTAAGGGTTTGGTCCTTTCAGCAAAGTGTGCGGGGTCTCTGCCGCCGCTGGAGGGCATTGGAGGCTGCAGCAGCCGTGCTGTGCTATGGGTACCTTGGCCTCGGCAGCCACAGAAACATCACAGGAGCCACAGCAAAGGGGGAAGAGGTTACAAGTCCTGAGTGCTACCCAAAAGAACTGTCTTACAAATACAAATGAGACTCCTCGCTAAAGTCTCCAGGGACTCCGAAAATAATTTGAGAGGAAGCTGAGGTGCTGGAGTTCTCACTCAACAGGTGGGGATAAAGCCATAGGAATTCTAGTTTGCTCTTGTGACCCTGTTTGTCCCTCTCTTCTGCCTCCTCCACTACCACCACCCTTGTGTGGCCTGAGGAATTAGAGTTACATATGGGTAATTGATGAGTTGTTCTGTCACTCAGCTTCCATTCTCCCTACTGGTAACTGTAGCACAATTTCCCTCAGGGAGATCACCAACTCTTCCTCTCTCAGTTCATAAAATGATGGTGGGGGTGATTGCATCCTTGGCTCAAGGTATGGGCATGTGACTCAGCCCAACCAATCACAAAGAATATGACATTTCTTTTGGTTGCAATGACTGGTTTGGGAAGGGGCATATGATCCAAACAGTCAATAAGACTCAACAAGATTTTTGCTGGGAATCCTAGGAAAAGGATAATTCTTCCTTTCTAATAGACTTGAATGCAGTCTGCTGCCGCTAGAAGCATCTCATTCCCTAAAAGACGGTAATGTTTGGAAACTGAGCCAACATTGAAGAGAACAGAGATGAGATTGACTGGGTTCCAGTGATACCCTTGGAGCCTACATCTATCTTTGAATCTTTCAGTTAGAAGAGCCAATGTATCTTGTTTTTGCTTAAAGCCATTTGGGTCGTTTTTCTCTGTCACTTGCAACCAAGAAAATCAAAACAGATGCAGTCTATGAAACAAACAGCACAGGATGGGAAACACAAAGGTATGCAAGCTAACTTTATCCTCCTTCTCTTGTTTCATCTATTCCTCATTCCAACTGTGAGATGTAAGTGAGGATGATGGTTTTATTGCTCCACTGAAAAGGTGATCAGATTATACCCTTGATACGTTGAACGACTCGCCCAAAGTCTTTTAGCCAATAGATGATTGAGCTTGAGATTGGTGACCTTCCGATTTGGGAAATAGGAAAAGTCAACAAGCTCAGTGCACCAAAACAGGATAGTTAATCAGACTATTCACTAATATTGCCTTGAGGACACTTTAGAAAATCATTTGATGCTTCAAACATTTTCTGTTTACATCCTTAATGTCATTTTATTCTGCTATAGGTCATATCTACAATTTCATTCAGCTTTTCATATTAATGGAGAGAAAAGAGTACCTATAAGAAACCAATTCAATTGCTCAGTAAGAATTTATTAAATGCTTAGAAACTATTCCCTCACCCTCGACCTCATTTTCTTGGCTTTTGTGTCCCCGCCTCTCCGGAGCTGCCCACTGAGCTCCCCCTCTGAGAGCTAAGTTTGGCCACAAAAATCAGTGCTGGGCATAGGTAGCATTTAAACAGCCCTGAACTTCCCATTCCCAATCATGAGTCACTCTCCTAGCCTGGGAGTCCCAGCTTTGAATGATGCCCAAGGACATTCAGATACACAGACAGACTGACTGGAGGACAGAAAGACTGGTTCTTTCCATTGTCCATCCCCAATTCTCCATGGCCTCACTCTGCCCACCAGCTGAAATGCAAACATCTCTTATTGGAAAACTTCGGGGTAAATTCTTTCCCCATTCATTCATTCATTCATGCAACAAATACTAGTCACGCACCACTATGTGTCAGACACTGGACTAGACTCAGAGGATACAAAGCCCACAGACAGATAGCCCCTGCCTTCAATCGCTTTACAGCTTCTTGGAAAGAGAGTCACCCCTATAAGAACACGGATTCTAAAGCAGTTTAGGTGCTGTGATAAAGTGTGTACAGAGCATAGCGTGGGGAAATAAAGGAGGGTCAGCTGCACCTGAGGCAGGGGAGCAGGAAGGACTCATTGATGCTTGCTGCTTACAGCGAGTCTTGAGAGAGAGAAGGAGGTACTTGCAGTAGATGGGGGTTGGAGGGAGTGGAGTGGGTAAACTCCAGACAGGAATCAACAAGAGCTTGTCATTTCAGTTACATGTGACAGAAAACCTGACCCCAACTGGTTTAAGCAAGAAGTGGATTTATTGGGGAAATAAGTGAGAAAACAGAAAGTACAAGGATAGACTTGTCAGGCATGCTGGACACAGGGCCCAAGCACCGTTCTCCTGTGTTCTTGACTTGATTTCTCTCCGTCTCTCATCTTGAGATGCCTCCAGTAGTATCAAGATGGTGACAGCGGATCCAGCCCTACATCCTCTCAGTTTTTAGCTTCAGAGCGAAAAGTACTTTCACATCCTGCTCTTCTAAGAAAAGTCTCACTCTCCGAAAACGTCTCATGGCATCCCTCTGGCTCTGGGGAGGGAGCAGTCACATGCCCATCCCTGAGGAAATCACTACGCCAGGGGAGCGTGAAGCTCTGATTAACTGTAGCCTGAGTCATTGCTCTCTTGAGAGCCTGGGTGGAGCCGTCCTCTCCAGGACAACTTGGACTAAGAGCTGAGAAAGACAATCCAAGCACCATTATCACAAAAAGGGGAATTAACAACAAATGTCCATTTTGGCACTAGTCCTGTTGACCTCTGCTGCCCTGTGTCACTCTGACCAGGAATCTGGAGCCAAGAAGTTGAACACCACAGAGCCCCTGGTGACCAGCACCAAGTCAGATTCTCTAAAAGGACCAATTTCTGTTAATTTAGCTGGAGCAGCCATCTTCTGTGGAGTTGACAATTTGGGAAAGGTTTTCTCTTCATTCCCGCTGGAGAGCCCCAGACTCTGGGGGCAGCCAGCAAGCAGCTGCGCTCTGGTGGGGCTCCTGGAGTCTCAGGGGAGGCCTGGCTGACTTACTAGACCAGATATTCTCCTTTTCTTCTCTCATCTCCTGCTCCACCATCAACTCCTCCCCTCTCTGTCCCTTATTCTACCAAGGCCAGGCCACAGGTAGTGCCACCTCAGTTTTCTACACTTTATTATACCTCACTGGAATCTCACAGTTGGTAAGAACAGCCAGAGGCTTCATCTGCCGGGGGCTGAGCTTCAAGTCTGTGTAGTGGCCTGCTTCCTGCATTTTGGAAATTATTTCTACCTGCTCATTATATGTTATCCTCAAAGCTAAGAAACATTCTCATTCCTGGTATAGCTTCTTCCTTGTCTGGAACTTGCTGACTTATACACAGTTCCCTGTCTCCTCACAGCCCTTCTTGTACAGATGAGGGGGAAATTTTATACAGACACATACCTGCATATAGGTACATACATATGGATATATATACTTTATAGGTAGATACGTATTTTTTAAATTGTCTTGAGATATAAAGTGCATACAATAAAATGCATCCATTTTAAGTGTACAGTTCAACGGGTTTTGACAAAAGCATGCACTCTTGTCACCACCACAATTAAGTGGTAGAACATTTCCATGCCCCCAAAGATTCCCTTGTGCCCCTTTGCAGTCCATACATACCCCCCCCCCCCATTTCTGGCCCCAAACAACCACTGATATGCTTTCTGCCTCCTACATTCGTTTTCCTGCTGTAAAATTTCATATAAATGGAATTCCATGGCATGTTCTCTTATCAGCCTGGCTTCTTTTGCTCAGAATAACGTTTTTGAGATTCACCTATGTTCTGGCCTCTCAGGAGTTTGTTCCTTTTTGGAGGCTGAGTAGTTTGACATTGTACACACACACACACCACAGTTTGTGTATCTACTCTCCTACTGAGAAACACCTGGGTATTTTAGCTTGAGCTATTATGAATAAAGCTACAATAAACATTCAGGTATAAGTCTTTGTGTGGACATACATTTTTATTCTCTTGGGCAAATAACTAGGGGTGGGATTGCTGGGTCAAAAGTGTACATTTAACTTTATAAGAAATTAGGCAGAAGGCTATTTAATAGAAGTATAGAGCACTCATATATGTCAGGTCTTGGTTTCCTCATTAGCAAAATGGGAATAATATTTGCCCTAATTCTTGCTCCCAGTGTAACGATCAGAATGGATAATGTGCGTAACTTGTCATAAAGGGCTAAACCGTGCAGTAGGGAAAAAAAGTTGTAGGGATTCTGAGGAAGGGAGATAAGAGAGGGTTGAAGGAGTCAGAGAAGGAGCTCACCTTGGATGCTCAACTAAACTTGCCTAACAGGTGGATGGATGGATGGATGGATGGACGGATGGGTAGATGACATAGCCTCAAGGAATAAAGAACAATTAAACAAATATAGGGAGAACACTAAACTTATTTTATTTGTGATACATGTTTTAAAAAATCACATTGGCCTAAAGAAGGTCCTTAACAACTTTATGATATGCATTGTCTTGTTTCAGTGTCCAGGTATGGCAAGAGCAACAGCTAGTCAGTATGGTCCTACAAGAAAGATGATGTTCCCGCCAAAAGAAAAGGGTCATCTTGTCTTTGCTTCAAATTATGCCATATCAAGTTCTATTTAGACTATCCTAGTACCATTTCCATTTTATACCAAAAGCTAAAAATAAACAAGGCAAGGAATATAAAATAAAAGAGAAGAAATGCACAAGTTTATCAAAGAATGTTTACTAGTGTGATAAAATTCTGAGATAATACTAAAGTTTCTCTCAAAATTTTCCAGTTGCCCAAGTCCCACCCTGACTGAGGCAGCCTCATGCATTGCTCTGGGTCAGGATGGGGATGCAGTACCCGCTTTGCCAGTGCTGGAGACCACGGAAGACTTCGAAGACTTCAGAAACTAGGTAGCCAAGCTCTTTCTCACCTCAGAGTCTATTCCCTTGCTGGTCCCATCACCCAAAGTGCTCTTTCCCCTTTCTCAAGGCTGGTTCTTTCTTATGAGTCAGTTCTCAGCTTGAATGCCTGCTTACCGAGGCCTCTATCACAACGCACTGCTTTACTTCTCTGTAGAGCTTTTATCACTGTTGATCTTTTTCATGTACTTATTTGTTTGCTTTCTCATTGTCCATCTTCCCCACTGGGATCTATGCTCCCCAAGAGCAAGGACTCTGTCTTATTTACCACCATATCCTCAATTCCTACATCCTCGTGCATAGTAGGAGCTCAATAAATATTTGATGAGTGAATGAATGAGATCACCCCGTGGAGAAAGGGAAGAGAAGGGAAGTGATGATCACCAAATTGCTGGAGTGATTAACCAAAATAAACTGAGAAGAATCTGAAAGTGATGGAGGTTAGAGTCAATAGGCAAGATGAAGCTTTCTGCCACCTAGAGCTTGAGAGATGGTTTAATTTCAGCTATAGAAGAATAGGGAATGTTCCATTCTTGTGACACCTAGATCCATTACTGTAAGATTCGTAAATGTTGCACAATTGACCAAATGAATGAATGTTTTTATTCATGTAGAGACTACTCAATTCAAAATCAGTGCCTGATTTGATGGGGAAGACTTTATTAATGATTTAAGCAATAGGGCCAGGGCCCTTAATTGTATACATGACATTTCACCAAACTAAATATAACAATATTTCTGATTTCTTTAAAATGCTGGTAAGATTTTTACATATTGTAAAAACTTTTAGAAATCTGTCTTTAGAATGAAGCCATTGATTTTTTAAAGTCTCCTCTGAAAATATAATTGTTTTTCTTAATTTTCAAATGTATTTTTCATTTTTTTGTAACTCTAAGCTCGTTTATCTTTACATGGGTAAATAAATTAAGATAATATAATTTTGTCTAATTTTAAAAACTTGAGTTTAAAAACTTGAATTTAACCTGATCAGGAAGCCCATTTCCAAGAGGAAGGGTACAGTTTCCAGTGGATTGCTATTTTGAAATTCTAACTGATCTAAGGTCTCTCTTTTCCTTTGGGCTTTAAACACCCGAGGTGGGAGGGGCAGGCCCAACCTGCTGAGGATGTTTAGGAGCATAACTCTTCTTCTCAGCAGACATTAGAAGAATAAACAAAGGAAAGGAAGGAAGGAAAGCAGGAAGGGGAGTTCTCGCAGCAAAGAGAAGTTATAAGCATCTGCTAAAGTCAAATGCTCTATTTATTCAATCATTTGCAAGTGAGAAGCTGTTTGACTCTCCTGTACACCAGGCCAAGTCAGTTTAAAATCTAACCAGTCACCTCGATCAGCACTGTCCAGTAGCTGTGGCTGTTGGGCACTCGAAATGTGATTAGTACAACTGAAGACCTGAATTTTTAAACTTTATTTCACTTAATATAAATTTAATTTAAAAACATTTCATTGAAAATTAAAATTTAATTTTAAGTAGCCACATGTGGCTAGTGGCTGCCCTATTGGCCAGTACAGATCTAGATAAGAAATCACAGTTATGTTTCAAAATTAATTAACATAATGGAGCTAGTATTCTGGCTGAGTGGAGATCCAATCTTGAAACAATAGAGAAGAAGCAACAATTAGAGAGGATCTCCTGATCACCTTCTTGGCTGCTCGTTGTGTCTAACGTTCTCATATTTCCTCTTTTTGGAAACCAAGAAGCAAGGTTCTCCTGTTTATGTAGTGTTTTTGCAGAGATAAAAACAGAGAAAGTCCAACCACCAGATCTTCATCTGAAACACTACCCACTCAATGCTTACTGATTCAGTAACTTGGTTGGTTGGTTGTTTTTGCCCCAAAGAGTTCAGTTGACCACTAGTCCGGGTATTTCGAAATTTCCTTGGTAGTAATAATTTTGAAGGTGGAGAGTTACTTGCCTGGTACGTGGTTGGTTAAAATACTTTGGGCTGCCTCCATTTTCAGACCCCTGAGAGCAATCTGATGAGAGGGCAACCCGGAGAAGGGTTCAATCAGAGTGCAGTTGGGTCCTAATTATTCTGGAGATGATTTTGTAGTTTTTCTTTTTAAACTCATTTTTCTTGCTTGGTCTTTCTTTCCTTTGTTGCAAGTCTTTTGTGGGTGGTGGTGATGTAAGATACTGTGTTTTTGGTTTGGTTTTCTTTTAAGAGAAGAGGAAATGCAACCCAAAGATGTCCCTAGATCTGCAGGCCCAGGAGGAACCATGACAGGAGCAGCCTAGAAGAGGCAGGTGATGCAGGATGCCTGCTATGTATCTAATTCTATACCTGAATGCTGGCAGGCATCCACTGTGGGACAAGAGTGAAAAAAAGGATTTGGAGCCTTAGGCATTCAGCCCTGTATATACTTCCAATGGAGCTGGACTTCCATTGCTTTGCCCACCCAACACAGTGACTCTCTGCTCAAACTGGGAAGCATGCAGGCATGCATTTGAGTGCCACCAAATTAAATTCTTGACATTTGCTGTCTTTACACAAGGGCAGCAGTGAAACGTTTCTCCCACTCCCTCCCATCTCTGTTCCCACCTGTGCCAAGAACTTGAAAATCAAGTTTCCTCTGAGGATAAAACTCTAAAACTCACCCACGTGGCAGCCACGGAGTACAGCTCTTCCTCCAAGAGAGGACCTGCTGCAAGGACTGTCATTAGCCAGCAGCCTCCAGCTGCGGTACCTTTGGGATCTGCTGCAGGAGGCATGCCGTAGGCCACCTCTACCCCAGCTGCTGGCAGCCAATGGCTGAGCAAGGCAGGAGTACTGGAGTCAGGCCATTGCTCCCCAACACAGGACTCCTCCAACCGGCTCCTTGCTGGAGCTCCTCATTGCCCCGGCCAAGATTTTACTCAGGGCTGCACTGTGGTCTGAAGCTCTTCCAACCCAATCTGCCTCCTTCCCCTAACTCCTTTCACAGGTGTCACACAGCACTGCAGCTGGAGGCTCCCCACATACTCACGCTTCTCCTTCCCTTTATCCTCCACAGGCGTTTCCCCCAATACACCATCTAAGTCTGTATTGCTGTCTGTTTCACAGAGGACCCCAACCAACCCAATACAACATGAATGAGATTAATTATTTGAAGAAATAACCTTAAAGGGCATTCTCAACCGTGAAGATATGAACCAGGTCTGTGCTCCTCAACACTGTATCCCCAGAACCTGGTCAGCACTTGGCATAAAGCAGGCCCTCCAGAACTTGTGAAAGGAAGGAAGGGAGGGAGGATGGGAGAGAGAGACAGAGGGATGGGGAGAGAGAAGGAGGGAGGGAAGAAAGAAAGATTTTGGATTAGCTGGCATTAAAAATCTAATCAAACTTTAGTGAATGTTAAACAAAAAAAAACCTGTAGCATTAGAAGGAGAACTATGTAGATGGAAGAGGAGGGTCAGTATAGAATTTAGAAAAGGGAACTCCAAACGGTGAAAATTTGTGAGTGTGTCTCCCACACTGTCTGGGGAAGATGTGCACACACACAGACACACACGCATTCCTACCTGCCTCCTTACCTACACATGCATAAATGAGAACACGCAGGAAATAATGTGTATAGTACTCATATACTTATACACCAGCTATTTTCTTCAGAATTCCCGATATATACAAATAATACCTAAATATACCACAAAGGTAAAAGGAAAATGAAACAAACAAAAAACTCTCCTCCAGATACTGCCAATGGAAATATTACCAGTTGAGAAAACAGAGACAACTGCCAGCTCCAGGCACGGAGACAACGCTTCCGTTACTCCACCCCCCATTTGTGCAATTAGTCCTCCGCAGCGGGCCAGGAGCCTCCTGTCATTAGCGTCTGGCAAACCTCCCTCACTTAAGCAGCGGCAGTTGCAGTGTCCCCGAGAAAAGGCTCTGGAGGCAATCAAGAGCTGTAATCCTATTAAATTCCATCCAAAAAGTCTCATGCTAATTTTTAAAATTAATAACCATTTAATATCCACAATAAATATATATTGATGTTCAAGCATTTTGGCTTTATTTAGAATTTACTGAAAGTGATGTTTTTCCACATATATCTTCTTTTGCAATTATCTTAGTGGAAAAAATGTGTACTCAGAGTTCTACTTGTTTCTTAGGAAAAATAAAGTTTTTGTTGGGATTATTTCAAAAGCATTTAGACGAGCGTAAAATGTTTTTCGAATTCTGAGGGCAAAGGATTCAGGGCACACACTTAAACTAGTTTTATTAATATCATGGATTGAGGACTGTGTTCATCGCCATAACTAGATATATATATATATACCTACATTATATACATATATATTATATATTTATACATAAATTCTTTATATATAGTTCTTTGTATATATAAAGTCTTTATATACAAATTCTTTAGAGAAATTCCTAGATTTTAATTTAATTTTAGTTCTTAAATACTTCAGAGAAATTCTTTCACCAAGACATGCCTTTGTGAATTTTGCAGTTGGTTTTCTTTCAAGCTCAGAACTCTAAAGAATCTCTCGATGACTCAGTCTCATAGTTCTAATGCCTTTGTCTGCACATGATATTGATTTGAATAATGCCTTTTAGGCAGTACTCTCACTTTTTCAAAAGTAATAATCCTTAAGCAGTCTTGCAGCTCATAACAAACCAGGCTCAAGTGGGAAATACAAACTATTTTATTCCAGATGTTTAATGAGCAATGAATGTGAATCTTTTTCCTTGAGGAACAAATGAAGGGATATTTGTATTGGGGTAGATTGGTCAGCTCTGCCTGTGATTAGAACTGGTTTCTCCAAACAGCAGTTGAGAAGGGCAATGAGTTAACAGGAAGTTATTTGTGAGTGGGGTTAAAATAGAAAAAGACCCACTGTTACTCCTTTCGGAAAGTCATTCTCCATCAGGCTGTTATTACAGCAATAGTGACACTATAAAATCATTTTCTTTATTGGCAACTTTTCCAAAAGCAAAGAAGGGCTTGGAATTAAAGCAAATTCTTCAAATACCTAGATAAAATTTTATCTTAGAAGAAATGCATTGGAAAGGAAGGGGACTAAAGTGACACTAGTGTTGTCTTTGGGTGGTGATTTTCTTTCTGTTTTTTAAAAATATTTTTCAGATATTATAGAATGAGCGTGTATTTCCTTTATACTCAGGGAAATTTTTACTTAAAACATAAAAAGAAGAAAGATGGTGACCAAAGATGGAAACCCACGCAACTTAAGAGAGAGCTTCCGTTCTCATTCCTTGGTGTGGGTTAGGGTTTGGGTGTAACACCACACTCTTGCCCTGAGCTTTGAGAATCAGTGAGGAAGACACAGGGGCCCCAGGGTCATCTGGGGCAGAGGGATCTGGGCCAATACCCTCTGGTACTTGGGCATTTCTTGTTCCAGACTCCTGGTTCCTTGTTAGCAGCTAGTCGTGGTGGCATTCCTCTCATCTTTGTGGTCCCAGCACTTCCCCAAGTGGCCCTATTGCATTGCCTTCCTTGCAGACAACTCCAGCTTGGCATGACTCATGATTATGAGTAATACTGAGTCCTGGTGAAATAGCCAGATGAGTTAGCCACATAAAGCACCCAGTTGGCTAACTGGATCAATCTATTGGATGAGGGTATTTAAATATGGAGAGTATATCCAACAAATGAAAAGACATTTCTCACCTACAGTTGATAACAATCATTCTTATAGGCAAGGGGTCCTCCCCAACAGTCAACATAATAAAATAATTCCAAGGTGTTTTGGGTTGATTTGGTGGTAGTGTTAATTATACTCCTCACTTCATGGTCCTCATTACCATTAATGGCCCATTCATTAAGGATTTTTTAGGTTCAAGTTAGTTTTTTGATTAACACTCATCCTATCTTTCCTCATGCCCAAGTGTTTGTATTATGTGGTAGAATCCTGGGTTCTCAACAGAGTCCTTTTCAAATTCTTGGAGGTCCATCTCCATGTGGAAGTTGGGTGTCCTGTTGCTCTGACACAGTCACCTCAGGCTTGCTCCTCCTTTCCTAGGAAAACATTTGCTTAAATGCTTCTTCCAGAGGAAGAAAGATGCAGAAGAACCTTTTTCTCAGTGTCTCCAGCAGAAAAGTCCTGGGAGAGCTCTCTGATTGAACAATCCATGGTCGCATGCCCCATGTTGGGGCTAGAGGAGCAAGGAATGGATTCAGTGATCCTGGGTGGACAAACACAGACGTCCGTCCACTACAAACACCGTCTCCATGTGCACTGACAGGAGGCTCTGCCCGATGGGCATGCGGTATGGATTAGGAGCTTGAGCTTTCCAGTCAGCCTGGGTTCAAATCCTAGCATTTCATTTATATATTGCAGGTTTTGGATTAGTGCTTAACCTGCGTAAATCTCAGAATCTTCACCTGTAAAATGGTGAAATGTAATGTAAATGTAAAACCCACAAGGTTGTTGAGAGAATTAAGTGAAATATTAAATTATCACAGTTTCTGGTGTATAATAAGTGCTAGTAAAAGATAGGGATGATGATGCTGACGATGACGATTCGTTATGGAGTACCTCCAGTGGACAAAGTTTCGTCCAATCCAGCAAAACACAGCTGACTCCTTTGTCCAACGTGGGCAGGTAAGTGGAGCTGGTTTCACTCACCATGCATTACATTGCCCCCGGCATCCCTATACATATATAAAGACCCGCTTGGGGCTGTTTTCCTCAGCAAGGCGACGCAAGGAGAGAGATGAATTGAACTTTGTAGATCCCTGTCATGGACATTAATCTTACTTGTGCCTGTCCATTAATTTTTAGTAGCCTTTTAATATTTGGAGACATTTCTACAGTATGCGGCCCTTATCCCCCACAAAGAGTTGAATTCCTAGTCTCCCTTGCAGCTGAGACGCAGACATGTGACATAGACATTGCCAATCACATGCATTTGTATGAGGCTCTGATTCAAGAGATCAACAAGAGGAAAGAGGGTCTGTGCCGGACTTTCGTTCTGGGGGCGGCAGCAGAGCTGGCTGGCCTTTGGGGTGGGAGTGCTGTTGTGAAGTTGAGTTTCCCAGGGCAGAAATGCACTGACGTGCTCAGAGCAGTCCCAACTGCAGTAAAGTGGAGCACTTGCATTTAGTGCTCGTCTTGGTGGCAGCAATGGCAACAGATTTCTCACTGGGCCATTTCTAAAGCGAAGCTTTAGCCATTATTCCAGGAAAATTAGCTTGCGAACAGTTTTTCCAATTCTCTTAATGGTAATGGGAACTACCTTCTATTTTAAAATGCATCCCTTTTGTTATCTAAACTAGACTGGACTTATTTGTTTGTAGCTAAGAAGCCTGACCAATACGGCTCCACTCCAATGTTCTACTCTTGAGAGGAAGCTGGGGAGGTCCACTTCTAATGTATGTTTACAAACATCAAAAAACATCGAACTAACTTTTTTTTTTAAAGATTTTATTTTTTTCCTTTTTCTCCCCAAAGCCCCCCAGTACACAGTTGTATATTCTTCGTTGCGGGTCCTGCTAGTTGTGGCATGTGGGACGCCGCCTCAGCGTGGCTCCATGAGCAGTGCCATGTCCGCGCCCAGGACTCGAACCAACAAAACACTGGGCCGCCTGCAGCGGAGCGCACCAACTTCACCACTAGGCCACGGGGCCAGCCCCACAAACTAACTTTTAACTCTAAAAATTCGTGTTCACACGAGTACCTACTGATGGATCTGTGCACAAGAATTCAAAGTTTTGTTTTGTTTTGTTTTGTTTTTTCACTGAGGAAGATTCTTCCTGAGCTAACACCTGTTGCCAATCTTCCTCTTTTTTTAAATTTTGGTTGAGGAAGATTAGCCTGGAGCTAACATCTGCGGCAATCTTCTACTATTTTGTATGTGGACTGCCACCACAGCATGGCTGACGAGTGGTCTAGTCTGCACCCAGGGTTCAAACCCACAAACCCAGGCTGCTGAAGTGGAGCACATCAAACTCAACACTACGCCATGGGGCCGGCCCAGCAAAGACTTCTTGATTCAAAAAAATTCAAAGAATTAAAAGATTATGGGGAATTCCTAAATGTTGATAGTACCTAAAAAACTGAATTCAGAAAAGGCAGTTCCATCACTAAAGTATTAATATCATAATCTACACTGGTATGTTTTCCTAGGGAAAAGCACATGGCAAATTCTAGGTTGATAGCTCTGCAGAACTATAAACATCAGGGAAAGGTCACGAACATTGTATTGTCACTAACTTGAGCTGATAAAAGAATTTCCACGCTCATTGCTTTCCAGATACTTTTCATTTATACCTTTTACACATCTGTGGCACTTATGAATCTAGAGATCCCTGTGGTACAGCTGGAGCGGTGGCGTGTTCAAGGAAGCACAGACCGCACCTGAGTTCCAGATACGGCTCATGCCTCTACAGAACAGAGGGAGTGACCCAAAGATGGAGTCCAGGCCCCATTATCTCCTCTGCCATCCCCTCCCCCTCAATCTGATGCACAGCCCTGCATTGTTGCTCAGGTACGTTTCAAGGTAATCGGAGATTGTCCACATCTGAGATTAAGTGTATTGGAAAAGGCCCCTTAAAATTTACTTAAAACAGGCTTCAAATTTTCACAGCAGATGTTGAAAATTGATTCAAGATTTTATCTTCAAATATGAAACTAAAAATTAAATTTATTTTGCTTTTAACAAAATTTCATTTATATTTGCAACTGTGTGCCAATTCTCAATGAACAAAGAAGGAATCAAATATGAATTTTTTAGCATAATTTTCCTACAGAAATGCATTCTAGCAAAATACGGACCTCCCTCCCTTCACTTCTGACTTGCACAGCATCCTAATGTAGAAGATGGCTTTTGGAAAAGTCTTACAGGGCTTCTTCATTTTTCTCACGGACTTCTCTTTAATATTTTGGCATTAAAAATGATTCTTTTAGGGGGCCGGCCCCGTGGCCGAGTGGTGAAGTTCGCGCGCTCCACTTCGGTGGCCCAGGGTTTCGCTGATTCGAATCCTGGGCGTGGACATGGCACCGCTCTTCAGGCCACGCTGAGGTGGTGTCCCACATGCCACAACTAGAAGGACCCACAACTGAAAATATACAACTATGTACTGGGGGGTCTTTGGGGAGAAAAAGGAAAAATAAAAAATCTTTAAAAAAAATTATTCTTTTGAAGGGATTTTTGGCCAGCAACCTTCTAAGGAAACTAAAGTTTCTTTCCCTCAGTTGTTCACTGTAGCAACTCATCCAGGTCTTCACTTATCAAAAAACCCCACCATTCTCTTGCTTCTTTTAGCATCATCTGCATCCATTTTATGAAATTCTAGATCTTTTAAAAGATCAGCACTGCACTGTGGATTGAATGTGCATCGCATTTAGACTGCATTTTCAGATGTTTGCAAGGTTGATAAACTGACCAGAGACTAACCAACAAAGATGTTGCCATATTGGGTCCAGCTTGATGCTCATATTATGCAGGAAGGAATGTGTGAGTGGGGTCTAATTTCTTAAGTGGTCATTTCATTGGGGAATATTTTCATATTCCGGTGACTTTGATCTTCTGTGCAACCTGGTTAATGGCAAAGACTGGGGAATCTATGCTTTGGATAACAAGGATGACTTCACCTACCCCTCTACTTTTCTTTCGAGAATCCGCCCACAGGGCTTTTGTCCTCTCTACCTCTCCCCTCTCCTACTGCCTGGAGTTCTGAGGCTCTCTGCCCATTATACTACTTCTGCATCGCGAAAGCCCAGAAAGTGGTCTCAGAGAAATGTACCTTACGTACATCTTCAGAGTCTACTTAGGTCTGTCTCAATTTTAACACGTTAAGCTTCTCAGGACATTTAAGGTTTATAATTTTGGTCAGACTGTAGTTCCAAGTCAAATATGTGTTTCTAAGAGCAAATTATATGGGTTTCAGTAAACTTTTAATATCACATGGTAACATCAATGTCTTTCTGTGTGGGTCAACAACAACAGGACCATCAGCGTTTGAACCCTAACTCTTTAGTGAGAATAGGAACACAGTCATCAATCTATAAATTAAGAAAAGAAAATACGGTTGCATATTTATGTTCAAATAGCTTTTTACCCATTTAGGCCTGTTTAATACTTTGTTTTTTAATTTTAAATTTTGAAAACTTCGCTTAGTCCTAAGAATGAAGTATTTTCTGGCCACGATGGCTTCAAATCATTACCAGAAAGTGAATTGAGCAATATTTTCACTTTATAATTTAAAACTATGACTTTTTAAAGAAAGTATCCTCTGAAATACTTATGCTATTGGGTAGCATATTCTTGAAATATGTGCAAAATAAACAATCATTTATTTTCCTCTTTGCTGTTTTCAAGCAATATTTATTGGGTTGAGGGTGTAGGTTTCAGGATATAATGTCGTTTGCCAAATTCTGTAATCCTTTTTTTTAATGTCACAGGGTGTGGTGCCTTTAGAGAAATTTTTTTTAAGTTGTAGTTCTTGGTGTTTTTTCCTTCACTTTTTCAAAAATAGTAAGATAATACAAACCCCACAGGGAAATTCTGGTTCCTACCATTGGCTCCTGGGTTCCCTCACTACTAAAAGTCAGCTTCTCCCTTGGAGCTAGTTTTTACTTATTTCCTTGCCACAAGTGTTTATGTTCTTAACATTGTAAGCTCATCATCAGAAATGAAGTCTTCATATGTACTATCTTAATGCTTAATTTTTCTGCCTAGAAGGGTGAAAATAATTTAGAGGGAACAACACAAATGAGATATCTAAATTCAGCTCTATCCCTCTCGTGGTGGTGTGGTTGTTGAAGATCTTAACGAATCCATTCTGTTCTTGTTTTTGTTTTATTCATCCCTGGTTATTGGGAAGCAGTTAACAAAATAAGGGTTTAAAATTATTTTTCTGTAATTAAATAAAGGAAAGTCTTGATTCCACAAGGCTGGAATTGTTCTCAGCAAAACAAATTCTCTGTAAATCTTAGCTCACCAATACTACAGAAAGAAATTCTTGGAAAAGATCTTTTAAGAACAGAGAGAGGCCAGCAAAGAACCATTTTCAGAACATAAATCAGGGTGGCCCAGTGGCGCAGCGGTTCGCAAGTTCCACTTCAGCGGCCCGGGGTTCGCAGGTTCGGATCCCGGTGTGGACACGGCACTGCTTGGCAAGCCATGCTGTGGCAGGCATCCCACATATAAAGTAGAGGAAGATGGGCATGAATGTTAGCTCAGGGTCAGTCTTCCTCAGCAAAAAGAGGGGGATTGGCAGCAGATGTTAGCTCAGGGCTAATCTTCCTCAAAAAAACCCAAAAAACACAGGATGGTGAGATCTGATGACTCGGGTCTGTCTTCATTATTTGACAGCTAATAATGACAATTCACTCACAAATCGCTTAGCTGAAAACGCCTTTCTAAATCCCCACACAGAAACTGTCCCCTTATTCTCATATACCAGTGAAAACAGGAAAGAATCTATTGAGAGAAAGAGAGCGTGTGTGCGCATGTGTTTAAAGTAAGAGAATAAGAGAAGTTAAAATATGATAGAATCCCTCTTCAACTTTCCGTTTTCGTGCCTTGGGTCTGGATGTTTGAAGAAGACAGAAATAAAAGGAACCTCAGGTTTTCCAGCAAACAGCAAGCGCTAATACTTTCTATTTAAAAGCAACTAGGGAAAAACACTCCTCAAAGCAAACCAGGACCCTCCCCCCCCCCCCCCCCCCCCCCCCCCCGCCGTGAATCGTCTGTGGATCACGGAGCCAGGTCCCGCTTGGGTACCACTCGGCAGGGGGTTCTGCTTTCATCCTCCTCCCAGCGCCCCTGCAGGCGGGATGAGAGCAGGGCTGTGGGTCCGCGGTGCCAGGGAGGAGCCGCCCGCCCGCCCAGGAGAGGAGGCGGCTCTGACTTCGGAGCCGCCCCCTCCCGCCGCCGGAGAACAAACGGGATATTCAGCCGTGGCCTGCGGCTGCCAGAGCAACTCCTCCGGGGAAATTAAGCGTCGAGTCAGACGGCACCGTAATCGCCTTTATAAGCGCCCCGCCCGCCCGCCGCGCACACCCGGATACCTGGCTGCCCCGGCCGGGCGAGAGCGAGCGAGAGACAGGGCGAGCAGCCAGCCGGCCGTGCGCCGCCGGGCCGGGCTTCATGCCCGTGGGAGCCCGCGTGTGAGCCGGGCGCGTGCGGACGGGTGGGAGCCCCGGCGTGCGCGCCGGCTGCGGGCGAGCCCGCGTGTGCACCGGCCATGAGGGGCGCGGGCGCCTGGGCCCCGCTCTGCCTGCTGCTGGCCGCCGCCGCCCAGCCCTCGCGGCAGCAGCCCCCGGAGAGGTAACGCGCCCCCCGCCCTGCCCCCTCTCCTTTCCTCCCTCCCTCTGCCCTGCAGCCTCGCCCGAGGCTTCACTCCACTCGCTTCGGGGCGCCCGGAACCCAGCGCACAACCCTGCGGCCGCCGCCCCCGCGTGGGCTGCCGCGACGACCTCAGGAGCGCAGGACCCCGGCGCACGCCTGCCCGCGGGGCTCCCTCATGCGCCCCGCTCGGCCTGCGGGTGGGCCGGCAGCTGGCCCGGCCACCACGTGGCGGGGGCTTAATCTGACCTGCGTCTCCTCTCCCCGAGGGTTTCTGCGGGCGGAGGGAGCCCTAGGGCCCAGATGTGTGGCGTTTGGTTTACGTCTGTTTTCTTGCCCCGGGGAGGCTTTGCCCAGAGACCGAAGCCTGGGGAAACAACCGGCGCCCAGGGAGCCGCTCTCGGACAGTTAACTCTTCGCCAACCTGCGCGCTGAGGGACAGCCGCAGGTCCTGGGCTGGGGGACCCAACCGATGGGCAACTTTGGCATCTCCTCTTCCCCCTCCATCACCGTCAAGCTCCCTTTTCAATGAGAGGCTCTGCCAATGGCCCACGATTTTCAGAAAAGGGGAGAACTAGGCATTTCTCCAAATCGAGGAAATTAAAACTTTTGTATATTGATCAGTTGCTTGTCTGGCTTTAAAACCGTTCTCCTCACACAGCCTAGGTCTCACCCTCTCTCTTTCTCCCCTCTGGTTACATTTTCCATTTACCATTTTCCTGTAAGATCTTACCACTACGTGGAGGGCTTGATTGCAGATGGACGGATGGATAAAGAGATACTGAGTTATGTTGATGGAGACAGATGGTAGCTGGACTGAATGTTTTATCAGGCTATAATTTAAATATTCTAAGAGCTAGCAAGTATTTCAAATCCCTTATATGGTGCAGGCATTTATTAATCAGTATTAACTTTATCCATATTAATAGGCTACACCTTTCTGAAGTTGAGGTTAGATTGTAAGTCCATGTTTCAAATTAAGTTTCTTTTCCTCCTTTGTTTTCCCAGACCTGTTTTCGCATGTGGTGGCATTCTTACTGGAGAGTCTGGATTTATTGGCAGCGAAGGTTTTCCTGGAGTGTACCCTCCAAATAGCAAATGTACTTGGAAAATCACAGTAAGCGTTTTTTAAGGGTATTCTCCTGGAAGTGGGTCTTGGAAACAGTGGGAGGCTGCTGCTGGTGTCTGGTGTCGGGTTTTGGGTTAGGGGCAAATGCCTGAAATAGTGAAATTCTGGATTTTCCTCAACTATTTGGGAGATTTTTATTAATAGAGCTAGTGGTGTCCTGCATTAGTGATTAGAAAGGGCACAAGATAATGCTTGAAGGAATAAATTCTGAAAGCAGATGTGTTTCTGAAGACCCAGCCTGACTCAGTTGAGTTTCATAGATTCAAAATTAAGGCTATTTTCAGTCAAAGGCCTGTTGTAGTGACTTTTAGAAGCTGTTTGTTGCCTGTGCCTTGCATAGATGCCTCCCAGGAAGAAATGAAAGATCAAAGGTGGTCCTCACCCCTGACCACTTTATACCCAACAGGGGTAAAAAGAGAAGGAAAAAAAATCCCACTTAATGTCCCTGACTTGTTACAACCACTACAGGCAATGTAAGATTAGAGAATAATAATAACTGGGGTGGGGGGGGAGCGGTAAATATCAAACAAAGACCAACAAAATGCCCATGCTGGTTGGTAATGGCATAGATTATGCTGAGTCAAGATAAGAAATCAGATTTAGAGACAGCCAGCTTAAAAAAAGGTCTGGATTTAGACTTTTTAGAGTCAGCTGGACTGAGTCATCTTTCCATTCAGCATAGGAGTGACTGTTATCTTCTTCATGTTTTCCTTGTTGGGAAATTGTTTGGTAATTGAACACACTGGCTCACTGAGAGCTTCCTTCAGTCAGATTACACCACGCACGGTTGGGATTTTTCAAAGTAGCTGCCTCTTACTGAACACTTGCTGTGTGCCAGGCACTGTGCCGAGTAGTTAACGAGCATCTCACTGAATCCTTGAGATCAGTCTGAGAAAGTAACTGAGAAAGTTATCCTCGTTTTAAGATGGGAAGGCAGAGGCCTGGAGCAATTATGTAAATTGACTTGATCAAACATTTGCTAAGTCCAACTTTATGTAAAGTGAAACCTATTTCGCAATGAGGCATTCTCACCAAGAAGGTCATTTGACAGGCAGATATGAGGAGTCCCCCTACTTAATATAAAACTTGGCTCCTATATGCATTGATGCTGTCCTATAAAATATCAACTATCTGATGAACTGGTACCAATTTAATTATATTATCGCAAGACATGGGGCCAGGAGAGAATTAGTCATAGGAAATAGCTTTGAAATATTGGTATTTAGCATAAATGTGAAATAAGGCTCTGAAACAAACATATAACTTGGTTTTCATATTGTAGTTGTGTTTCAATTGTTATTAAATGGCTATAAGTTAAAATGATTCAAAGAAGTTAATGACTGAGAGGCATCATGTGCCTAACAAGCAGATATTCATGGGTGGCCATGTGTTTTGGGCAGTGTTGGTGTGACATCAGACTTTGCTG
Organism: Equus asinus; assembly: GCF_041296235.1. NCBI lineage: Eukaryota > Metazoa > Chordata > Mammalia > Perissodactyla > Equidae > Equus > Equus asinus. Next base: position 88,420,124 of record NC_091810.1, on the reverse strand, counting down.
TCCAGTGAAGGTTTTCCTTGGTAAAGAAGTGGCGTGCCTCCCAGCGGCCTGACTGCCTCATTCTTACGTGTCGGGGCAGGGCAAGGATAATGGATGCTGCATTGGGATGCACTGTAAGGGTAAGGCAGGGTTTAGGCCTGTGGGCTCAGCAGTCATCCTTCCCTGGATTCACATTCTCTTCCCATTACTCATAAAGTGTGTGGCCAGGATTTATCTTCTGTAAACCTCAGGATTGTGAAGATAAAATGAAATAGTTCACGTAAAGCCCTTCAGCTCAGTGCCTGGGATATGATAAGTGTTCAATAAATGTTAGCCATCACTGTTGTCATTTTCATTATCCTCATTATTGCTGGTATGGAGTTGTCCTTCCTTCTGCCCTGTAGGCAATATGGCAGATCGCTGCCACCCCCTCACCACGTTAGCCAAGCTGGGCATGGCATTAGCTCAGAACAGCTGAGACTTTTATGGAACAGTCTACTTTGTCATCTGTATCTAGGAAGACCTTATTTCTGTGCTTGGGTTCTACTGTAATCTTCTTGGACAGGTTCTATGTGAGTTAGGTCTACGTCAGCTTCCAGTAACAGAGACCCAAAATAGCAGTGGCTCCAACAGAAGTTTGGTTCTCTCTCACAAAGTAAATCTGGAGGTAAGCAATTCAGGATTGATGTGGCAGCTTCACAATCATTGGGCACCCGGTATCTTTCTCTTTCCCTGCTCTGCCACCCTGAGCCTGACACCTCGTTGTCCAAGATGACTGTTCAAGTTCCAGCCATCATGTTCATGTTCCAGCGAACAAAAAGCAAGAGAAGAAGGGCTTCTATCCTCTCCTTAAGGACATCGTGCAGAATTACATGCAACTTGCTGCTTACATTTCATTGACTGGTTCTTAGTCACGTGGCCACTTATAGCTATAAGGAAGCTAAGAAGTGAAGGTTTCCTTTCAGGCTTCCAGAGGCTCCACTAATGCTAAAATTTAAGTTTTCTATCACTGTACAAAGAAGGGAAAACTAGCAGGCGACAAGGAGTCTCTGTGACATATTTATTTGTGGTTTGCCAAGGCTGCCTGAACTAATGTTCGTAAAGTTGAGTAACAAATGTCAGCCTTTTTTGAAAAAATATATCTGTAGAAAGCATAGGTAGTACAGAAGAAAGGGCTGCACAATTTGCTTTTCTAGTTAAAAGCTTTATATTTTTCAAGCTTAGCCAGTTGAGTTTGTTCTGTCGCAAGGGGCTGCCTCTCTATTTGCCTATGAGTAGCTATGAAGAACTTCCAGAGGAGCCCAGCACATTCTCCTGGTTATAAATACAGCCTCAGCAGAACGTTCACAAAGGCCTTGGGTGTTCTCAAAGTCTGTTTGACCACATCTTTATTTCTTTGTATTTCACAGGAATACAAGCAATTCGTTTGTATAAATCTTCCCAGTTTTTCTTCCTGGTGCTCTGATTTATCCAGGTAGCAGAAGGGAGCTCCCCAGCTCCTGTAGATCCTGGGGGAGAGAAAAGGAGGAGAGCTGTGGTAGAGCTCAAGCTAGGAACCCTGAGTGTCATTCATTCAACAAACGTGTTGAGTGCTGGGTGCTGTTGGAGTTACGACAGCGAACACGACAGCCACCTCCTTGCCCTCATGCAGCTAGCATTCTACTTTGGGGAGACAGGCAATTAATGTTTAAACAAACAAGTAGGCAAGAAAATATCAAGTAATGATAAACGCATTGTAAAAAGAAAATAGTACTTCACACACATTAAGATGGATGTTATGAAAATAGCTATGTTGGCGAAAATGTAGAAAAATTGGAACCCTTGTGCATCGCAGGTGGGAATGTAAAATGGTGTAGCTGCTGTGGAAAACAGTATGGTGATTTCTCAAGAAATTAAACATAGAATTACCTTAAAAAGCAAGGAAATTATGACCCATAATACAACATCGATGAACCTTGAGGACATTATGCTAAGTGAAATAAGCCAGTCACAAAAGGACAAATCTTGCATGATTCCACTTATATGAAACACCTAGAGTAGTCACATTCTTACAGACAGAAAGTAGAAAGTAGAATGGTGGGTGCGGGGGGCGGGGGAATGGGAGTTAGTATTGAATGGATACAAAGTTTCAGTTGGGGAAGAGGAAGAAGTTCTGGAGATGGATAGTGGTGATGGTCACACAGCAATATGAATGTACTTGCCACTGAACTGTACGCTTAAAAGTGGTTAAAATGGTAAACTTTGTTATGTATACTTTATCACAATAAAAAAATTTTAAAAATAAAATGAAACAAAGCAGGGGAGTATTGTGTAATTCTACTTGCATGCAATGTTCAGAAAAGACAAATCTGTAGAGATGGAAAGTGGATTAGTGGTTGCCTGGGACAAGGGATAGGTAAGGGGAGTAACAGTGAATGGTCACAAGGAATCTTACTGAGCGGATGGAAATGTTTTAAACGTGACTTATAGTGATGGTTGCACAACTTAGTATACTTAGTAAAAATCATTGAATAGAAATGAGTGAATTTTATAATATGTAAAATATACCTCAAGAAAGTTGTAAACCCCCCCCCCCCACGCACCCCATAGCGGTGGGATAGAGAGTGGCTACGAAGCTAGGTTAGATGGGGTGGTCAGGAAAGGCCACTCTGAGGAGGTGACATTTAAGCTGAGGCCTGAGTGCTAAGGCTAAGCCCTGTACAAGTCTGGGGAGGAGGATTTTAGGCAGAGGGACCAGCAAGTGCAAAGGTCCTGAGATGCAAAGAAGCTTGATTGGTCTGAAGAACAGCCAGGAGGTCAGTGTGGCTGGAACAGAATGAGCAAGGAGGACGATGGTAAGAGAAGTAAACAAGGTGAGTTGGGCCCTGTAGGCCATGGTGAGGAGTTTGAATTTTCTTTTGATTAGGAAGCCACTAGAGAATCTTAAGCAGAGGAATGAGAGCATCTGGTTTTGAAAGATCGTTCTGGCTTCTATGCAGAGGATGACTTGTAGGGAGTTAGGAATGGAATCACAGGGAGACCACGTAGGAAGCTCCTGTGGTATCCAGAAGAGACAAGATGATGGAGTGGACAAGGGCGGTAACAAAGGAGACGAACGTGCCTGGAATCTTCTGCCTAAAGCATGTCTCAGCAGTTCTGAATGCAGTAGTGGGTAGTGCGCCCGCCCAGAGGCCAGATGCACCAGGCTGGCCGCGCCAGGCTGGACCCTTGGTTGGCAGCTGCTCTGGACTGGGCTGTGCTCTGGTCTCATCCAAGGTAGGCTCTGAAAGACTTTCCCAAAGCCGGTGGATCTAGTCCATTTTTCTGCTCCTGCACTCAGTAAACCAAGAATAGAGTTCCCACTGAGTGAGTCAAAATGACTTTTACTAAAATATCACAGAGAAGAGACCCCTCAGGATGGGAGAGTCTCAGAGTAGCCCTCAAACTCGAGCTCCTGTAGCTGGAGAGAAGGATCCTACTTGAGTGTACCTGCCTCTCTTTCCTTCCTTCCGCGCTGGAGGTGTGTCCCAGCACCAAATCGTTTTCATAAACTATCAGTGGGCGAATGTGGAAGGTCTGATTTTAGCATCTGCATGCTTCGAGAAACGTGAATGCCAGTCGTCACCACCAAACTTTCTAGCCAATTGTATTGGACTTGCTGGTGTGGAAGTATACAACGCACACTGGAAATTTAGCTTTGTCCTTAAATTATAGCACTTTACAATTTTCATAGCAATTTCTTAGACAGCTATACTATCCAATATGCTATCAATATTGGTTATGTAAATTTAAATTAATAAAAGTTAAAAATTCAGTTCCTCAGTCACACTGGCCACATTTCAAGCGCTCTGTAGCCACATGTGGACAGTGGCTTCCATACTGGACAGTGTGTAATATGAATATTTCCATGGCCACAAAAAGTTCCTTTGGACGGTGCTGTTCTGGAGAATCTTTGAGGTTAATTTGGTCATGTAAAGACACGTCGGGGAGGAAGGCGCTGCCTGCTGCTGAGTTGCACTTCTGCTCTGCAGATGCGGAAGCTGACACTTGTTCTGTGTGGTCTGGAAGCTGTGACAGGAACTCAGCCTCTTGAGTCAGCTTTATCCTTCTGGCCACCAACTCTTGGTGACCTCAGCTAGTCTTAGGTTTACTAATTACTAATTAACTTTTTACTAAATTACTAATTAACTTTGCTGAGTATGTTCTCAAAAATGTAAGGCTAGAGATGAAATCAGAGAATTTGAGGGTTAAGAAATTGTCAAATATTTTATAATCCATGATGGGGCTGAGCATTTCTTAGTTTCCTGTAAGAGCTGATTTTCAGGACTGCAACCTAAGGGGCATCTGCATTAAAAAACCTAGTCTTCATATGGGGGAGGGGCAGGAGTTAAGTGTGATTTGACAGCCAGGGGACATATAAGCCTTTTGAAAATAGTGGCTGGTCTTCTAAGCAAGGTTGGAAGGACAACAGGATTGGGTGGAGGCAAAATTGCTTTAAGGATGAGAATCAGTGCCTCCACCTGTACTGAGCCCTGCAACAAGAAATGAACCTCCAAGTATTGACATAGCACCGCTTGGACCTCTCTATCACAGTGGTCCTCCTCCTGGGTCCATGTGTCCAAAGGGCAAGACTGTGTGAAGAGACAGCAAGAGATCTCTGAGATCCTTAAAGGAAGTCGGGGAGAGTGGACCATTGTCAGCTAGCACACAGCCAGTGTGATGTGGTTCTGAAGCCGGGTACCTGAGGGTTACTGTAGATATTCAATAAGCAGATTGCCCTTTTCTTGTTTAATTTGATGGGTGACTCAGGGGTCTCCAAGATTTGTGAGCTTGTTTTGCAGAAGAAAGAGAATGCCTTTGGGAGATTGCAATCACCGTCACTGCAAGGCCGGCCCCCAGCAACCGTTGCAGATTGCCCAGGGGCTTATCAGGAGTGACCCCTTTGTTTCTCCAAGGCTTTTTCCTGCCAAGCCCCTTAGCTCTATAAAACCCCTGCTTTCTGCTCTTGTGAGGGCGGATTTTAGCGAACCCACCTTCTCATTTTGGCCAATTCAAATAAATATCTCCATCTCCAAGCACCGATGTCTCAGTGTTTGGCTTACTACACGTTGGGCACAGGAACTTGAGATGAAGAGGGTCGGTGACACTTCACCGCTACATAGGCAAGGTGCATTTTTTATGAAGAGCCCACCAGACACGGTGCGAAGTGCTGGAGACACACAGATGAATTCAGAGGAGATGTGAGCGTGGACAGCTGCCTGTGATGTGTTCCCCAGGCTCTGAGTGGGAGCGAGAGAAGGCCCAGCAGGCACCTTGACACAGAGACCACCTTCCATTCATGGCTTCATTGCAAACTTGGCAAATCACCAATACTTCTCTTCCATGATCTTTTCATCTGTAATTTGTTCATTTTATAATTCCATAGTAGAACTAGAGATTCATATTGACGATTTGACCCAATTTTTTGAAAAAGAGAAATAGGCATTAGTAGTAAAATAATACCTTGTGAAAGCACTTGGTTCAGAGTTTGACTTGGGCTACATATTATGGCCAGCTAAGCAGGACCAGCTGAAGCTTTATTCATAGCAACCATGCAAATTAGAGGAAACTTGAAGCCTGGTATGTAGGAATTGTTGTTTTTCAGTTGATTCCTGAAGTTAAACTAAATATCGCATCTGAATGTGTTAGGCAGTTGCTGTTATTATCTGACAAAAACAGCAATTGGTGTGCAGGGATCGGAGAAAATGATTGTGTTCTTAGATTGAAAGCCGAGCGTAATTTACAAAACAGTTGTTAAAATGAGATAATCCATTTATGTGTTCCCATTTTTATGAATCACTATTGAGATTACAAGGTATTTATCTGTTATTTATATGTCTTCTTTATTCCCCTCCCCCCGCCCCAGGTTTAAAGGTATTGAAGTTAGAGAGCCGGCTGTTGAAGGTTTCGGTTATTATTTTCAGCACAGGTTGGGCTTGGGGAGAATCAGCAAACATGTGAGCAGTTTAAAATTTGGCATTGGAAGTCCCCTTAACCTTGAAGTAAATACTGTAGGAGGGTCAGAAAGTCGCAGACCTTTGCCAGAACAGGGAGGAAAATTATAGGGATGATTAGAATCAATCCCATTTAAGCTGACAGTATGAGGCAAAATTTTCCTTATTTAGCTAATTCATGCAGAAGAAAAAAAGCATAAATTAGCGTATGTAGAAGATCTTCAGATTCCCCGGGTAATGCATGGATTATCATTTTGATAACTATTTTTTCTATTTAGCTGGAATTAACTATACTAGTTATTATGTGGATTGTGGATCTAAAATAGTAATGTACGGTTTTCAGCATACCTTAAATATATTGTATCGTTTTCTTTCTTTTGCATCCAATCCTGTGATGTCAGTGGGATATGTATTAGTATGTCCATTTCATAAGGGGGAGCTGAGACCTGAAGAACTGTATCTCGCCTAATATTGGTCGTCATGCTTTCGTATGGTATGAAAAGACTAACACAAAATGTTCTGATTTGGTAGTCCAAATGCACTATTATGCACTTATTTAGTAAATAAATAAACATTCACTCAACACTTATTGAGCACCTACCACGTACTAGGCATTGGGTTGGGCCCTGGGGTAAAAAGACAAGGCATAGTTTCTGTGCTCAGGGAGTTTGTAATCTGGTAGGGAGTAGTCAGAGACGAGAATCAGTAGCAGTTACATGTGTAAATAGATATGATGCTCATTGCAAGTAGTCCTAAGTATTGATAATTTGAAATGAGGCTTATTTACATTTTTTAAAATTACTGAACATCTTAGATTATTTAAGATGAAAATAATTATTGCCTCATGCAAAGAGTAGAAGATATTATGACCCAGTTTACATCTGCGCTGCTCCAAGACTTGAGGAATTGTTACTATGTCCTTTGTTTGATATCACAGGGCTGTTTTACACCACAGGCCTTGATATTTCCAAATATGCCTAATAAGCAATTAGGTAAAGGCGTTCCTGTAACATTGCTTTGGGGGGGATTTTGTTGCTAATGTATGTTAGTCATCATGCTGAATTCATCCTCCCAAAGCCTGCTTAAATTTCAGTGGCACTGGCGCTTAGTTTAAAGAAATGGCAGATTAAACATGTGATTGGGTTTGTCTTCCAAGAATCACCTTCATATGGCTTCATGAGAAGGAAGTCAACAGCATGGGGTTTGGGGTGAAAATTGAAACATAATAGTGATGTTCTAGTAAGATCAGTGCTAGGTATATGATTTGAGAAAACAAATGCTGCTGTTGTGAATTTAGACAGGAACTCAATATTTTAAGTCACTTAATTATACCTAAGGGTATAGCAAGGGATTCGAAAATTACTATTATTTGCTTGGCATAACCACAGCAGGACAGATAGGGGAATGGAATTTTGGCCTTAAACACATGCTTCCTGGCTTTGAACTACATGTAGGATTTCGAATTATATAGAGACGTAAATTCCAATCGTAACTATGGGTTTTCTTTTTTAAAGTCCATATACATTTGTTGGACTAGCCTCGATTATTTCAGCTGCCTGAATAGTCATTTAACCCAATACTTGACTTAATATGATTTGCATCTGATTCCTGAGTAAAGCTGAGTATAGTTCGCAGAGAGTGTCTGCGTACCCAGGCCTGAGGACCGTGTGCGTGGGATAAGAGCTGTGTGACTGGTTTTGTTTGTTTTCTTTTGTTTTTTAGTTAAGAGAGTATAATTCTGAGACTTTGTGATTTTTATAACACTTAAACTGTCCCAGTTAGGTTTCAGTTGATAAGAGAGTGGAAGAATAAAAACATTTCCGTGCTGCCTTAAATCCTCCTGGGAAGCAGGGAGAATAAATATCCTAAATAAATAAGCAAGTAGGAGACATTTTTCCCACTGGGGCCTCCGTCCAATTTTTCTAAATTTGTTTACTTTTCTGCTTACTTTTAAGGGTCTCTGTTGCTTGATTTTGTTTTATTTTTCTTTGCTCTTTCACATGGAAATCAAATATGTTTTTATTGATTGAAAACCTGATGTTCTATGAATGTGCTTATTTGTACTGCTTGTATTTTTAGCGTGGTGTTCAGGCAGATGCCTTAGAAAGGGCTTCAGGAGGAGAGAAGAAAGTGAGAAACCATGGAAATGAAGTCTTCATTGAGTATTTTTTCTGAAAGAGATTCTCTTTAATAATATATTAATGAGCAAAAATGTCATTCTTTCCTAAGATATTGCTCTAATAATGGAGCACAAAGATAACACATTTAAAACCGCTCCACTACAAAGCAATGTGGATTGAGAAGGCATTTAACAGAGGTAAAACACTCAGAAAGGATTTTTAAGAATGTATTATTAAAAAGACTGATGGAATTACTTTCACATTCCTTGTGCACCTCCAGAGTTCAATTTATGATGTGAAATTATGGGCAAATTTGAATTGTTCCATAAATTTGCAGATTCCTTAAAATCAGATACTGACAGTAAAAAAGAGAGTGGTCTCATTTGCTGCTTGCTTTATGCTGGTGACCAGAGAAGCATTTAGAGGCTCCTAATTTTAAGGGTTTCTCTCTTTTTTTCCACGCTGTTCTGCTTGGAGTTAGGAGTGTTCCTGTGGATACTTGCTGCCCCATGTTCCGTGCACAGAGAAGTTTTACATGTTTGCATTATTGTTCCTGGATCCCACAAAAAATGTCATGACTACCTTCGACTTACACAGTTGCACATTATAATTTAGCAGCTTTATCAACAGTGGCTATAGCCACTGATTACTCTGAATTTCTTACTCTAGGAACTTGGGAGAAGAGAAGTGTTTTTTTCAGATGTATTATTTGTTAGATCATGAGAGTCAATGTGGCAAGTCTCTAGAAAACCAATACAAACATCTAAAAATAGATGGAACACCCACAGAAAAGGGTGAGTTGGAACTGAAGCTGCACAAGCCCTGCCACTAAATATCACCTCTTTCACCACCTCACCCCCAAGACACTCCTGAGCGCTCCATATAATAAAATAGTGTTTCCCAAATGTGGAGGGAGGGAGAGACCATTTAGTCAGAAACGGGCTGTTCCATGCACCCGGCTGACAAGAAGAAGGGCACAAGGAAGCCAGTAGAGATTTTATTGCTGTTGACTGCTCCTAGAAATGTCTGATTGCTAGGCACAGACTTTCTAAAAGCCCTGGGCTACGACTAACCTTCTCCAAAGAAATCATAATTCATTAATTCATTAAAACTATTTTTAAAGTGCCTACAGAGATTGGGTGCTGGGTTGTGCACCGAGACTGCAATAATTGGAAAACCACATCCCTGGACGGGGCTGGGGGAGGTAAGGAGACTCTCAGTAGTGAGGGAGATGTCAAGGAAATGAATAACAGTGGCACAAGGTGACAAAGTTCAAGGTGGAGGGTTGGACATGTGGCATTACTCACGACTAGAGGAATGGGCATTGGAGAGTCAGACTGACATACTGTTCAACCATTTCTTTGGTATGTGATACAGTTTCCAGAACTTTCCAAAGTTGGTGTCATGGTCAGACCTGCCTTGTAAAGGTGATGTGAGGATTGAAAGGAGGTAGTAGATGAAAGGCCTTTGGCACAGTGCTTGGTACAAGCAAGCACTCAATAAATGGTGGTGGTGGTGGTGGTGATTATTTTTTTTTACCTCTCTTCCAGGGCTGTAATAAGGCTTAAAAGTGTGGTGTTTGTATAGAACTTGTCTACAAGCCAATGCATTTCGAGCTGAATGGTAATCCCTTTGGGGCATGGCTAGCTCCCATTGGAAATACCCATTCCTACTCACTATGTCCTTTCTTCATGTAAAATAGGATCTTTCATAAGACTTTGTCCACAGAAGCTTTTCCACACCTTCCCTGCCTGTCCTCACGCCGTGTCCCCTCAACCACCCACCTCCCACCCCAGCACCAGCCGAGAGTGCCCCTTAACTTTTGAAAGCCGGGTGTTTAGAAGAGGAGAAAGGACTGTCAGTTAAAAATTGCAAATAACTTTCTGTCTTTAGAGATGGAGACCTTAATTCACCTTTGGAACCCAAATCACCAGAACAGTCCCCTAGTTATACAGATTAAGTGATGAATTTATTCATTTATTCCATCAGACAGCTCATGATATAATGGTTAAGAGTGTGGTTTCTGGAGCCAGACTGCCTGGGTTCAAATACCACCTCCACTATTGTGGTGGTGAGTCTCCAAAGATGAGCCACCAGTAACCACGCCTCCTGGTATGCATGCCTTTTTCTAGTACCCTCAAACACTGAGTCTGGGCTGGCTCTATGAAACAAATAGAATGGGGCAGAAGCCACACTACGTGACTTCTGGGGCTAGGGCATAAGAATCTTAAAGCTTTTGCCTTAGTCTCTGAAAACGTGCACTTTTGGGGAAGCTAACTGCCATATAAGGACCACCATGCTGTGAGGAAGCCCAAGCTAGCCATGGAGAGAGGCTTCATGGAGAGAGAGAGAGAGAGGTACAGAGCCCCTCACAGTGCCTAGTCTTTCCAGTCTTCCCAGCTGAGGGGCCAGACATGTGAGTGCAGAAGTCGTCTTGGAGGACTAGCCCGATTAAGCCTTCAGATGACTTATCGAGCTGAGAGCTGAGAGTAACTGCATGAGAGAATTGAAGCAAGAACCACCCAGCTGAGACCAGTGAACTCAGAACCATAAGAAATAAGAGTACATTATTATTTTAAGACACTAAATTTTGGGATGGTTTGTTATGCAGCAGTAAGTTACCAAAACAGTTACTTACTAGCTGTTTGACCTTGAGTTTGTAAGTTAAACTCTCTGTGTCCCAGTGTCCTCATCTATAAAACATGGCTAATAATACTCCCTGCCTCGTAGGATCACTTTGGGGATTAAATGAGTTATTGCATGTACGATATTAAGAACAGTGCCCAGCACACGGTAAATACCCCCCAAAATAATAAGTATCATCCATTCATGAAATATTTATTGGATACTTCTTCTGTGTCAGGCCCTGTTTTACATTCTAGGGCTACAATAATGAAGGTCCTTGCACTGATGGTGTTTACATTCCAGAGGGGAAGAGAGACAGTAAAATGGACCACAAAGCGTAGGGTGGGAAAAAGTGCCATGAAGACAGTAAAACAAAGTGACGTCATAGAGATTGACATCGATGATGTGGCTTCTGAGCCGAAACCTGGATGGTGCCAGGCATCTAGCCACTGGTGGTTCTCGGAGAAATCGTGAGGTCACCACCGCTCTGAATGCAGACGGTGTAGTATCAGCAACCTCTCTGAGATTTCCTGTCCCTTGTAAGTAGAGTACAGAATGTCTCCTGGATGCTCGTGAATGGCAAGGCCTTGCTCATGGGTTAAGATTAGCTCCTGTGGAGAGGGCAGTGGATTTGGTTTGCTTCTGTGCTTATTTATGCTGGGTTTGTCGGTTTTTTACTTCTGAGAGGTGCTTTGGCATGTGGAGAGGGGAGGAGCTAAAGGTCTGTTTTTGTGAGTAGTGTTGCCTTGGGTCCCAGGTGCCACAGTGTGACGCAGAGTTGGGAGGAGGCTGTTTTCCTCATCCCCACTCATGACTCTTCTGCGACCTGGGGAGGATGTGGAACCAGAGGAGCGTCAGGAAGTAGCACCCTTGAGACAGACAGAGGCTTCCTCTTCTTGGGCGTTTCAGGGGACTTGGAGGGTGTGTCTTTCAGCAGGAACATTTTGTTTATCCATTCATCTGTTAATGGACACAGGTTTTTTCCACTTTGTGGCTGTTTTGAATAGTGCTGCTGTGAACGCTGGTGTGCATGTCTCTGTTGGAGCACCTGCTTTCAGTTCCTTTGGGCACAGACCGAGGAGTGGAATTGCAGGATCATATGGTAATTCTATGTGTAGCTTTTTGAGGAGCCACCAAACTGTTTTCCAGTTCTAAGAGAGAAATGACGTAGTGAACACCATCACCAGGGAGCCAGACTGCTTTGTCAGCCTGTGTAGACGTCCCTTGGAGATGTTCCAGAACAACTGGGATTTCAGGGGGGACTCTGGCACAGTCATCAAGCTGATAGGAACTTGCACCATTGGTCTTTAGTGATTACAACTAAGTGTGTACTGTTTGGGGATACATATATATGTGATAAAAAAAATTTTAAGCAAAGGAATCATCAGGAGCCAGCTAGCTACTCCAAGAGATGCCCAATATACTTCCCTTTATTATTATAATTGTGTTATAATTTTAAGTAACTTGTTTCATTACTCTCCATAAATCTTGGAGATATATATATTTATCCCTATAAATCTTAGCAATGCATATATTGTTACATTACCCTCTATAAATATTAGCTATCTATATCTGAAAATAATGAAACTGTATTTCTTAAAATAGAAATAAAGCATAGAATTATTAAGTCAGAAAGGTTACCAGACAGCCTTCCTGACTCTCTCTCTCTCTCCCCTAGTGCAGACAGGGCATCCACTTCCTCTATGTTCCCATAGCATCTGGGGAGTATCTTTATTGCAGCACTGACCACGGATCATCTGTTTACTAATCTGTCTCCTCTGCTAAACTGTCAAGGCCCTTGTTTTAGTTGTCTGTACTTCAAGTAGCTAACATAGTGCTTCACACATGCAGTAGTAGTTGAGTGAGAGAATGGATGCATGAAGAGTACAGAATGTCTCCTGAATGAAAGAATGAATGAATGAATAGGTTGATTACTCCACGTGCTTTTAGGTGGAACAGCACAGAAGCGATCCATCTCTGCAGAAAAGTATCTATTTATTACCAAAGATCTCTGGGAAAAGAGACTTATTCCATAAATTTTCATAGTCTGTGGAATGCTGCAGGTGAAAGAGATGTTCTCTTCCTGTGTCCTCCCCTGCCGCGTCTCTAGTTGTGTTCCATATGTGTGCTCTTTACACCACCCCCTGAGTTTGTGCATTATCAGTCACCATATGGTTGTCCTGGGGGACCACCAAACAGTCAGCAAAACAGCCTCAGTGACATGAACAAAACAACACGCTGTTTGGATTTAAGGCCACTTTCTGAATATTTACTTTCCAATATAGGTGAATGTTCTAGATGTATCATGGAGTGAAGCTCTTCTTAGATACTTTCTATGTTGACATTCCACTACTCAATTGAAGTATAAATGGACGTTACACTTCTGGAATATGCAAGAGTACAGTGCTGCAATTTGAAAGCTGTTAATTTTATGTATAAAACCATTTTGGGTTGGAATTTATGAATAGTTAAATAGGGAAATAGACAAACAGTTAATATGAATTGAGAGTATATTATATCTAGTTAACTTTAGGAAAAACATTATTTTCTTTTAAAGTCAACAAATGCTTGTAAAAATGTAAGTGATATAACAAACATCCATTTATGATGAAAACTCTCAATAAAATAGGTATAGAAGGAAAGCACCTCACATAATAAAGGCCACATATGACAGACCCACAGCCAACATCATACTTAATGGGGAAAAACTGAAAGCCATCCCTCTGAGAACAGGAACAAGACAAGGGTGCCCACTCTTGCCACTCCTATTCGACATGGTACTGGAGGTTTTGGCCAGAGCAATTAGACAAGAAAAAGAAATAAAGGTATCCAAATCGGAAAGGAAGAAGTAAAACTCTCGCTGTTTGTGGATGGCATGATTCTATATATAGAAAACCCTAAAGACTCCACCATAAAACTATTAGAAATAATCAACAACTACAGCAAAGTTGCGGGGTACAAAACCAACTTACAAAAAATCAGTTGCATTTCTATATTCTAATAATGAACTAGGAGAAAGAGAAGTCAAGAATACAATCCCATTTACAATCACAACAAAAAGAATAAAATATCTAGAAATAAACTTAACCAAGACCTATATGCTGAAAACTATAAGACACTATTGAAAGAAATTGAAGAAGACATAAAGAAATGGAAAGATATTCCATGCTCATGAATTGGAAGAATAAACGTAGTTAAAATGTCCATATTACCTAAAGCAATCTATAGATTGCATGCAATCCCAGTTGGAATCCCAGTGATGTTCTTCACAGAAATAGAGAACAAAAAATCCTAAAATTTATATGGAACAAAAGACCTCGAATAGCTAAAGCAATCCTGAGGAAAAAGAACAAAACTGGAGGCATCACAAACCCTGACTTCAAAATATACTATAAAACTATAATAAATGGTGTTGGGAAAACTGGACAGCCACATGCAAAAGAATGAAAGTAGACCATCAGCTTTTGCCATACACAAAAAGTAACTCAAAACGGATTAAAGACTTGAAGGTAAGACTCCTAGAAGAAAATATAGGCAGTACACTCTTTGACATTGGTCTTAGAAGCATCCTTTCGAATGCCATGTCTACTCAGGCAAGGGAAACAAAATAAAAAATAAACAAATGGGACTTCATCAGACTAAGGAGCTTCTGCAAGACAAAGGAAACCAGGAACAAAACAAAAAGACAATCCACCAACTGGCAGAAAATATTTGCAAATCATGTATCTGACAAGAGATTAATCTCCAAAATATATAAAGAACTCATACAACTCAACACCGAAAAAATGAACAACTCGATCAAAAAATGGGCAGAGGATATGAACAGACGTTTTTCCAAAGAAGATATACAGATGGCCAACAGGCACATGAAAAGGTATTCAGCATCACTAGTCATCAGGGAAATGCAAATCAAAACTACAATAAGATATCACCTCACGCCCATCAGATGGCTATAATTAACAAGATGAGAAATAATAAGTGTTGGAGAGGATGTGGAAAGAAGGGAACCCTCATACACTACTGATGTGAATACAAACTGGTGCAGCCACTATGGAAAACAATATGGAGATTTCTCAAAAAATTAAAAATAGAACTAGCTTACAATCCAGCTATCCCACTATTGGGTATTTATCCAAAGAACCTGAAATCAACAGTACAAAGAGATTCATGCACCCCTGTGTTCATTGCAGCATTATATACAATAGCCAAGACATGGAAGCAATCCAAGTGCCCATTGACTGATGAATGGATAAAGAAGATGTGGTGTGTATATACAATGGAATACTACTCAGTCATAAAAAAGACAAAATTGTCCCGTTTGCAACAACATGGATTGACCTTGAGGGTTTTATGTTAAGTGAAATAAGCCAGACAGGGAAAGACAAACACCAGGTGATTTCACTCATATGTGGAAGATAAACAAACACTTGGATAACGAGAACAGATTAGTGGTTACCAGAGGGGAAGCGGGTAGGGGGGTGGGCAAAAGGGGTAAAGGGGCACATATATGGTGGCGGATAACAACTAGACTATTGGTGGTGAGCACAATGCTGTCTATACAGAAACTGATATATAATAATGTACACCTGAAGTTTACACAGTGTTATAAACCAATATGACCTCAATAAAATAATAATTAAAAAAATGTAAGTGATATAAGGCTGAATGATAGACGTTAGATTATATCATAATTCTAGCATTCTTAGAATTGTTTGGTGAACTAGCATTTATAACGTTAAACAAAATCACCTTAAATATTATATTTAAGTTTAGGTATTTCATTCTATTTAGGGCATAAATCTTTTGGGGAAAAAAGTCATTTTGGGGGGAATTCTTCACACTTTGTGAGGAAGAATTAACAGTAAAATTGTCATCCTGATGATGATGATATTTGCTTCTGCCTAAATAGTGATGTTCACACTTAGCCAAAATATGTATTCAGTGATCCTGGAGTACATCGCGAGGGAAACAGGCCTGGCAGCATGTGGCAGAGCCATGCAACAAGAGACAAGGTTTTTCTTTCCACTTAGTGTTATTTTGTGAGCTGTGATGAAGACAGAACATGGATGCAAGAAGGAAAGATGCTAACATGGGAATCGATGAAATTATTTTATTTTATTTATCCAAAACATGTTTACTGAGCACCTACCATGTTCCAGGTACCATTTAGGCCCTTGGGATGCACCAGTGAACCAAGCAGACAGAGACTCTTGTCCTCGAGGAGCTTTACAGGCCTGGCATGTACTGGGAGCAGTGACAAGGCCTGTGGAGTGAATGAAGGAGAAAGTAGCAGAAGCTGGGATCAGAGAGGGAAGAGTGGGGCAGATGCTATAAGGCCTTTATCAGTCAGGGCCCCAATAGAAACAGCACACTCAAAATGGGATCATTCCAGGAGGGTTTATTTACAGAGAGTCTGTTTAATAAGGTAGGCTTAGTAGAACCCAGGAGTCAACCCAGGCCAACCTGGGACAGAAAAAACCAGGGAAGTAAATATCCTGACCTAGGTCTCTGCCCTATTTTCAGTTTCCTGCTGGGGTTTCCCATGGCCACAAGCAGCGGGAAGACAGTCGTGGATGTATTCATCCAGGTCAACCACCCAGGAAGGAGAGTAGGGTGGAGATGGGAGGAGAAGGGATCCAGGGGGCAAAGTGAAGACATCTGACACAGGGAGCCTGTATCAGGGTTCTCCAGAGGACAGAACCAGCAGGAAAGACATATATACATATAAACATAAGCATATTACATGTAAATATATACACACACATGCATACGAATGCACACATACATACACATATAAAGAGATTGGTTTCATGGCTTACGTAATCATGGAGGCTGGCCAGTTCTGAAATCTGCAGGTCAGGTCAGCTGGCTGGAATCTGTCAGGCAGGTGCTGAGTCTGTCGTCTTGAGGCAGAATTCCTTCCTCCTCAGGGAAACCTCAGTTTTTGCTCTTACGGCCATCCAAGTGATTGGATGAGGTCCACCCACATTATCAAGATCACGGCCTTCACTCTAAGTGAGTTGATTGTAGATGTTAACTCATCTGTGAAATACCTTCACAGTGATACCTGGGTTAGTGTTTGATTGAATAACTAGGTGCTACAACTCAGCCAAAATGACAGGTAAAACTCTCACAGAGCCACGGCAGGCTTTGGGCAGAGGAGTGGCGTGCGTGACTTGTGGTTTTAAAGGATCACCTGGGTGCTGTGTTGAGAATAGAGCATGGGGTCCAGGGGTGGAAGCAGGGGGACAAGTCAGGAGGCTATTGCTGTCATCTAGGCACTCGTCCAAGTTTTTTGTTTATTTTTAACTTTATTGAATAAAAAAATATTCCATGTGCATGGAATATCTTTCCATTTCTTTATGTCATCATCAGTTTCTTTCAATAATGTCTTATAGTTTTCATCGTATAGGTCTTTCACCTCCTTGGTTAAATTTATTCCTAGATATTTTATTCTTTTTGTTGCGATTGTAAATGGGATTGTGTTCTTGAATCCTCTTTCTGTTAGTTTATTAGAGTATAGAAATGCAACTGATTTTTGTAAGTTTATTTGATACTCTGCAACTTTCCTATAGTTATTATTTCTTATAGTTTTCCTGATGGATTCTTTCGGGTTTTCTATATTTAGAATCATGTCATCACGTCATCTGCAAACATCGGGAGTTTCACTTCTTCCTTTCCAATTTGGATACCTTTTATTTCTTTTTCTTGCCTAATTGCTCTGGCCAAAACCTCCAGTACTATGTCGAATAAGAGCGTCAAGAGTGGGCACCCTTGTGTTGTTCCCATTCTCAGAGGGGTAGCTTTTGTTTTTTTCCACTGAGTATAATGTTGGCTGTGGGATTGTCATCTATGGCCTTTATTGTGTTGCGGTAGTTTGCTTCTATATGCATTTTATTCAGCATTTTTATTATAAATGGATGTTGGATCTTATCAAATGCTTTCTCTGTGTCTATTGAGATGATCATGTGGTTTTTATTCCTCATTTTGTTAATGTGGCATATCACATTGATTGATTTGCTGATGTTGAACCATCCCTGCATGCCTAGTATAAATCCTACTTGATCATAGTGTATGATCCTGTTAATGTATTGCTGTATTTGTGCAAATTTTTGAAACGAAGAATAGTATATAGTAAAAAAAAAAAAAACCCCAAAAAACATTGCTTCACTTCACTGATCATGTCAATAGAGACATTTTTTCTATTTCAAATGACCTGTTCTGGTGTGTTACAGCAATAAATCCTATTTCACGTCTACCCTAAACCTATTATCCACAGCCAAAATACCACTATTTGACATTGAAAATAAGGTACTGGAATCTTTTGCAATTGAACTGTGGTACAAAGAGCTTGGTTGCTGAGATTTCAGCATATTCCCAACACTTGATGTTTTTCTTCACTTTTTAGAGAAATAAGTCAATAACTTATTATTGGGCATATTTTCAAGCCACACCCAAATGCTGCAGCAGAACATGAAAAAATACTTTGTAAAGCTGAATGTCATCAGAGACAGTCGGGAATCCATTCACTGCTACTGCCCTAATCGAAACAGTCAGCTCTGTAGGTCGTGAGTGTAATCTGTCCACCAAGCTAACGTTTTACAGAATACCATGGTTTATAAGGAGACATCACTGCCTTACTCTGAGTCCTAAATTGACTTGACAATCCACAACTCTGACAAAGCCAGCAAACACTTGCTGCCGTTGTTGTCATCTGATTCTTAGGATTTTCTAACTTGTAGAGATATGAATAAAAAATAAAACTGCCTTTGGGGGACTGTTACCAAATGTACTGGCATATGTTAGAATCATCCCTCGTTTATGTGAAAACAGAATTAATTTTAAGATTGTAAATTAATTTTAGGCTTTTAAATACGGGCCTAAAGTTGATGAACTGTGTATGTTGTCAATATCCATGAAGTGGTCCTTGGAGGCCAAAAGTTTGAGAAACCGTCTCGGAGATAACGTCCTCGTTAAATGCAGAAGCCATAGTTCTGCTTTTGTCCTTCCTTAGAGCCCAGCATGTGACCTGACAAGTAGTAGGAACTTAATAAATATTTGATTAATTTATTGGAAAAAAATTGGGTGGCCTTTCTGGGAGAAACAAAAGAAACACACATTGTTCCCATGTGTTCCTGCCTCACCCTCAAGGAATTTACATTCGTTTGGGAAGAGTTTTCAGCCATTTCATTTCTGAGTTTTACTGTTGACAAGTTTTCGTCAACACATTCAGCTTCAGTTTTCTGACACATCTCAGGTACTTTTCTGAGCAGAGACCAAGAACCACAGGTCACAACCCTCCACAGTTTAGCTTTAGCTCCTTTGGGAAACTACCAAATTAACCACTGATATTTTCTACCTTTATTCATATACAAAGTGGCTGTTATTTCGAATTAAGGATACAGTTGGTATTAAGACAAGATAAATTGGATGTGGCATGTATTAAATTATAGGATTTTTATGATAGATCACAGGATGATAGACTATGACTGGATTTTACAGTAATTTATTGTATAGATTCATAGCAGTTTCAAACTTTTCCTAAATAGCAGGTTTCAAGTTTACGCAGTGATGTGGATACACTTAACTAGTGGCTTTGTTGTAATAGATAATACTGGTAATTTTGGCCAACATTTATTGAGTACTAAGTAAGCAGCAAGCACTGTTCTGGACTCAGTAGACTGATCGATGCATGTTCACCCACCTGCGTGGCCCTGTGTGTTTCCGCTTGTTTTGTTTTAAGTATACTTTACAGACAGTGAAATGCACAGATCTTAAATTTACAGTTCAATGAATTTGACAAACGCTTATACCTGTGTAACTGACACTTCTGTCAAGTGACTTGACTTCTGTCGAGATAAACTTTCCAGCGCCTGGAACCTTCGGTCGTGCTCCTTCCCAGCCAATTCTCCATCCATCCAAGGACTACAGATTAGTTTTTCCTGTTCTAGAACTTCATAAAAATGGAATGATATGGAAGATAAGTCTTTTTTTTCCTTCATCGTTTACTTAGCATAATGTTTTTGGATTTATCCATATTGTTGTATGTGTCAGCAGTTTGTTCTTTTTATTGATAAGTATTGTTATCAAGAGTGGAATTGCTGAGTCACGGGGCAGGTATGTGTTTATAAGAAACTGCCAGGTCGCTTTCCAGAGTGGTTGACCATTTTACACTCCCACCAGCAATGGTAGAAAAATCTATTTGCTCCACATTCTGGCATTTGATATCATCAATCTTTCTAATTTTAGCTATTCTAGAAGGTGTAAAGTAATGTCTCTTTGTGATTTTAGTTTGCATTTCCCTGTTGACTAAGGAGACTGAACTCTCTTCATATGCATATTGGTCTTTGTGAAGTATCTATTCAAGTTTTTTTTATTGGATTGTCTTTTATCTTAAATTGTAGGGGTTCTTTATTTATTCTGAATATAAGTTCTTTGTCAGGTATATGTGTTGCAAATATTTTCTTCCCAACTATGGTTTGTCTACTCATTTTTTAACAGTTTCTTTTGATGAGTGGAAATTTAAAATTTTTTGAAATCCAATTTGTCAGTTTTTACTGTTGCAGTTAGTGCTTTCTTGCTACCCAGGATTGTAAAGATATTCTTCTGTGTTGGCTCCTAGAAGCTGTGCAGGTTTATCTTTTACATTTATGTCTGTGATCCGTCTCAGATTAATTTGTGTGTGATGTGAGATGGGGGTCAAGATCCATATTTTTCTCTATGGATTTCTACTTTCTCAACATCTTCTGTTGAAAAGACTGTCCCTTTACCCGTTGAAGTGCTCTGACAGCTTTGCCAAAAATGGCTTTACTGTATAAGTGTGGGTCTATTTCTGGACTCTATTCTATTCCATTGATCTGTTTGCCTCTCCTGACTATTTTTCTGGTGCTTACAGGGAGTCTTTGAGACACCATTACTATGGTGATTCCAAACAATAAATTAAGTGAACCACATATTTAAAAAGGGGGAAAATGTCCTAGATTAAAAGATCTTAACCTATCCACATTTCCTTTCTTTCTTCCCAGGCACACAAATTATTCTAAACTCTCCATACTTTGATTTTTCTGATATATTTATATCATGAGTTAACATGTTGATTACAAAATATTTGCATTTGTAGTTATTTCTAAAACTTCCCCATGTGTTTTGATGGTTGCTCTTTCATATTGTCTTCTGAAAAGCAGTGAAACGCCTTCCATCCTTCAGAGTGTTCTTCCTTTTTATACTCTGTAGAAATTGTTGCTGATCGAGAAATTACAGTGAGAAACCAGTGTTCCTGGCCAACTCATTCTTTAAGAGGTACTATTGTCAGCTCGCTGTTATTTTGTGTAGAATAACTTCATCAAACAAGCTTGTTGGGGTGACTTGCCTCTCCCTCTTGGCATATAATGGATGCATGAAACCAGATTTTGCAGTATGACTCAGACACTTATCTTTATTACGAGTTAAGTTTTGATGCTTTTTTTTTCTATTTGTATTTTAAAAGTGTTTTAGGGTTGACAGTTAAAAAAATAGGCAAAAGATTTGAATAGACATTTCACCACGGGAAATATATGAATGGCCAATAAGCACATGAAGAGATGCTCAGCATCATTTGTCATTAGGGAAATGCAACCCCAAACCACAATGAGACACCACTTCACATCCACCAGGATGACTTAGTCAAAAACCAGATAAGTGTGGTTGAGGATCTAGAGAAACAGGAACTCTCACACATTGTTGATAGGAATGTAAAACAGTGTAGCCACTTTGGAAAACAGATTCTTTTAAAGTTAAATATTTACCACATGATCCAGCAATTGCACTCTTAGGTGCAAGAAAAATGAAAACATACATCCACATGAAGGTTTGTAGAAAGATGTTCATAGAAGTATTATTAATAGTAGCCAAAATAGATACATCTCAAATATCCATCAACTGATGGATGGATAAACAATATGTGATATAGCCATCCAATGGAATATTACTCATCCATAAAAAGGACTGAGGTGCTGATTCATGCTACAACATGGGGGAGCCTCAAAGATACTATGCTAAGGGAAAGAAGCCAGATGCAGAAGACCACATATTATATGATTCCGTTTATGTGAAATGTAAAAAAAAAAATCTATAGAGAAAGCAAATGTCTAGAGACCAAAAGTACCTTAGTGGTTGTCTGAGGCTGGGGGTGGGGATGAGGAATGACTGGAAATGGATGCGAGGGTGCTTTTTGAGTGATAGAGGTGTTCTAACGTTGGATTGTGATGACAGTTGCCCAACTGAAAATTTACTGAAAATCATTGAAATATACCCGTAAAATAAATGAGTTGTATAGGTTGTAAATTTTACCTCAGTGGATTTTTGTTAAATGTTTTAGGATTGAAAAATTCTCACCTGAATGGGTCTAAGGTCAAGGAAACACCAACACTTTCCTGAGACTTGTGGCCAAGTGGGGCGGGATAAAAGCAGAAATGCTCCATCGGGCAGCGTAGGACTCTCAGTTTTAAGAATAACCTTCTCCTTGAATTGAAGACCCACAAGATAATGGCTCCCCTCAACATCAGCCACCCCTTCAGGCAGCCGAGGGCTTTGAGTAAAGGGTGCTTGGGCCAACTTGGGTTTTCTTATTTTATGACTAATCCCAAGATTTGCGGTTGAAGAAACAAGAACAGATGGGGACACCATGGCAGTGTCTGAAGGTGATTACCTCTACCTGCCATAACTTTTCGAGCCATCTGTGCCGGCTGGGTGCAGTCTGCACTACTGAGTTCCTTCTGAGCCTTGCTCCAGTTTTCTTTTTTCTATCCTCTAGTGTCTTCTTTTTTACGATTTTTCCTAAATGTGTTGTTGTCACAGAACATTTCATTTAAATGTCACACCAGCTGAGCAAAATACTTCACTGGCTTTTCTCCTGCTGACTAAACTCTCCTCTGGGAATCCTGAGGTTCTTCTCAGACAGCATGTTAGTTTCTCCATTTTTCTTTTGTTTTTAATTTCATTTACATTTTTTGAAATGCTTTCCTGGGGGGTGAGCGGAGGAGAGTTTGTAAGCAAGGTTAGCTAGTGTCGGCAGGCTGGGAAGACAGTGGGGGAAATACAGAAGGGGCCTCCTTTGTTTATGCAGCTAACCAGCATCCCCGGGACATGCCCTTTGGGTTGTGGCTCCTGGCACCTCTGAGCCCCTCACACACCCTCTTCTCTCTTACTCTCTCCTTGTGGCTACGCGTTTGTGAGACATCTGGCTGGAGTCAGAGTCATTCGTGGCCTCGGACTGTGTTTTCTCTTGTAAAAGTTTTTCCATATCCTCATTCCTAAGAGAACTACACCTTTTAAAATCGTGTTTTTCCCCTCAAACCATCATTCTAAGTGCCTTTTGATGCTGAAACATATACCTCTAACATCTCAAACTTGATGTGTTCAAAACCAAACTTATTATACCCTCTCTCCTTCCCAATCTACTTTCCTCTAAAACAAAACGGTGTGAAACCTTCCTCACCCTCTCACCGCCTTTCTAATGTGGATACTGCCTGTGGGGCTTGAAACCTGGAGGTGACCTTTGGTGAGGTTTCTCTTACCTGCCAGCATCCGTCTTGTCTCCACCACTGTAAGTGAAGCCAGCTTTCCCATACAGATGCCCACTGTGAAATTAGCACCACAGCGAGATGTCATTTTTTTGCCTACCTGATTGATACGTATTGACAGCACCAGTGTAGCTGAGGGTGCGAAAAATGGGAATGGGAATTAATTCAGCTTTTCTTGAGGGTATTCCATAATAATCTAAAATGCCATGCTCTTTTGATTTAGCAAATCTATTTCTAGGAGTTTATCCTACAGATATATTCCCTTAAACACAAGAAGATTTATATAATTGTGTTCATAATAGCATTATTTATATTAATGAAACATTAGAAGCATACTAAATGTAGAAAAATATGGGAATTTTTTTATAGATTATGGTACAAGCATACATTAGATTAGTATAACGTCATTAAAAATGGTAATATAGCTGTCTTTCAGTTCTGTTGAGTCCTCCATAGCATCTGGCATCATTCTTGGTATTTCATAGGTGCTTAGTAGAATCTGGCTTTTATTTTTAAAATATACTCTTATACATAAACACGTGTGTTTATTTCTGCCCCTTCTGAAAATCCCACCAGAATTACAGTAAGAAAATTAAAAAGTTTAGACCCACAAGAACAAAGGGAACTGGAAGTAGACAAGAGATACCAACAAAATTTTGGAAGATAAGAAAGCATATGGTCAGTGGTAACTGAATTAGCGAAGGAGCGAGAATGAAGATCAATGTGTCTGCCAGAGGGGAGGGGAGGCGCCAGCGAGAAGCAAGCTGATTTGTGCCACAGGCTCCCTGCAAGGCTCAGGAATTGGAGGCACTGGGTTTCTTGGAAGACAGCAGAGCAGGTGAGGTTAAAAATTGGAGTTATGTTTGGAAACCTTTGTAAGAGCAGCTAACCTCCCAGGTTCCCTCCTCCACCCCAAGCAGCAAGGGGGCTGCCTCCCTTGCCGCTCACCTCCATCATCACAGGGCTTACTCTGTGGGAACCAGAGGGGCTCTGGATGTGGGAACTGCAAATCCAGCAGAAGGGGCCAGGCTGAGGTGTGGCACTGAAAACAGGATAATTAAATTAAAGTCTACATACTGAATGGTGAGGCCCTCCCCGTCCTCTTTCCCCCTGCTCCTCCACGAAAGCTGCAGCAAGATCTCTACCCAGAGGCAAGACGTTGAGGGATCTTAGAGACCAGGAACAGCGCCAGAGGAAGAACCTCTGGGTACAGACATTTGGGAGGCCCAGTGAAAAAGCCAGCCTGTCCCCAGTCACACTGTGGTGACAAGTCCTGCCATAGAGCTTCCAGTCAGCCTCGCCTCAGTTCTGAATATGAATAGACAATCTTTACTAGACATTTGAGGAAAGCCTCTTACATTAAAGAATGGAGCCTCAAACAGAAAACAAAAACTCCAAGGAAACAGAGACAATGCAGAGAGCAGAAGAAAACTTCAAAATGATTATTATCCTCAGAGAGATCACAAGATATTGTGCACATAAAATAAAAGCAGGATGCTGAAAAAAAGACTAAGATAAGAAAAACACTCTTGGAAATTAATAACTTGATGGTGGAAATGAAAAAATTAATAGAAGGGCTGGAAGATAAACTTGAAGAAGACTTTCTCAGAAAGTAGAACAAAAGAGAAGAGAGAGAGAGAGTACTATTGGAGGGAAAAGATGAGAAAATCAGAGAGTCTCACCAGAAGTCCCAATCTGACTGAGAGTTCCATAAAAAAGAACAGAGAATATGGAGGGGAAGGAATTATCAAAGAAATAATATTCAGCACAATGCATGGAATAAGACAAACACCAAGTACATCTTTGTTCAGTTTAGACAAGAAAATCCTCCAAACTTCTGGAAGGGAAAAATCACATGGAAAGGGAAAAGAACATGAGCCTGTTGGAAGCTAGAAGGCAGTGAAACAATGCCTTTAAAATTCTGATGAAAATTATTTTAAAGCTGCTATTCTGTACTCTGCCAAACTGGCAGGCCAGTGTGAGCACAGAATAAAGATGCTTTTAGATATAAGATCTTAAACTTTTTATCTCTGTACACGCTTTGTAAGAAAACTATGAAAGGATGAGCCCCAGCAAAATGAGGGAATAAAGCAAGCAAGAAAGACATGGCAGCCCTGGGGGGGATTTCCTGAGTTGATGATAAAACGAGTCCCAGTCCACGGCTGTGCAGTGGGCCTTGAGAGCAGCCAGTCTAGACAGATAGAGGGAGAATGCGAGGGTGGAGGGCTCCAAATGTTTCCAAGAATAAAACAGAACTGATAGTTTACCATGCCTAGAGGGGGTTTAGTGATAGGTACATAGAAAACCAAGAAAACTTAAAGCACAAAGCAACTCTTAGCCCTAGGAAAAACAAAACATTGGCAAGACATGTAACACCTTGGCTAAGCAGCGAGTAATATTTGTGTGGTCATAGTAAATGGAAATCCTGGATTCTGATATGACCAGAATTTTGATGCAGAATTGGGGGCCATAATAGTAAGCCAAGAGATAAACTTTTAAAGGGATAAATCAAGAAATAGCAGCACAAGCACAAGTTATTAAGAAGCAAGGAGGTGAATTCCAAACAAAACAGTTGAAAGAGTTAAACTGATTGCCTCTGAGGACTGTGAACCAGGGATGGGCAGAGGAGCCAGGACTGTTATTTTCCCGTAAAGCCCTAGTGCTATTTTAGGTCATAAACTATCTGTGGACATGAACTTTTCTGATATAAGAATTAGGTTTGAAAACAATTTTAGTTCTCTTCTAGTAACCTAACACTACCATGTAAACCCTGTTTCTTATTCGTTCCGGGGGACCTGGATGTTCACATTTGCATCTGTCCTGTTTTAAATGTGTTTATTACCTTACTGTGATTTCTCTTATCCCAGAAGGGAAGGGCTTTCTGTTTCATTCCTTGCAAAACAGTATACTTTTGTGTTCCTGATCCATTACGGATTCTCAGATGAAATTACAGATTACAAAAGTATTTTCTTGAGAATGTCATTTCAGATTTTTTTCTTAGGTCATTGCATTGAAATCAGGTCTATCCTCTAAAAGCTTTAAAAAATTATACTCACATGTCATTAAGAAGAAAACATGGGTGCGGTATGACAGAAAGTCCCCCAGTTAGCAAAAGGCTCCCCTGGCTTCTGTGTCTGTTTCCTGAAGCCTACCCGTCAGACAACATGTACCAGTGGCTTAGGGTAGGGTTGCTTTTGCTCCAAGAATCTCCATCAATCCTGTTTATGCTGGTCTGGAGTGACTCATGTTGACAACTTTTGGAGAATGGAAAGAATATCCTAAAAGGACTTAAGCACTTTGTTCCATTTTTTGAAGGCGTGAAGAAATTGGCTAGATTTAGTTTCTCTGACCTATCTGCAGTCTTCTATCTTGAAACACAGCTTAAAAAATATTTAAAAATATCCTTACTTTAAAAAAATTATAATCCTGTATATGAAGATTGAGAGATTATAACAAAGCAGACTGATTGGGTCAAGTGTTTTTACAAACTTCTGGTGTCATCTTTCGCATGTCTTAGTGGGGCCCCAACTTGCCCCAGGGAGGGACTGCCAGGTTCTGGGTCACGTGGACCCTTGGAGTTTACGTTTTGTCCTAGCTGGATGTATGTTACTGGCCAGCAGCTGGTATTTAATTAATACTTGTTGATTGATTTAATTAATACTTGTTGAACAAATAAAGTGGCATAGGAAGTCCCAAAGTATTCAGAGATCTGAGACTAAAATATGTGAAATGAAGATAGAAAACTTTGCCCCGTCTCCCTTCTCACCTTCATTGCATCTTGACACCTGGTGCCCAGCTGCGTGTCAGATACTCAGACACAGATGGATCAGAATGGACCAGTCCTGCCTGTGAAAGGGTCACAGTCCACTGCGAGGCAGGGAACACACCCCAGGCCCTGTGAGACCCTGTGGGCCCTGTAGATGCTGAGGAATCTACCAAAAGAGAGGGGAGGACAGTGGGCTCTGGGTGTGGGAAGAGGGAAGATAACATCCCCCTGAGTCAGGACATTGGTCGAGGAGTGGGAGGCTGGTGGGTTCCTAGAGAAAGTACATTTGGCCCAGGCTTTGAAATCAGCGTGGCGGTCAGCAACCTGAGATGGGAGAAAGGATTCCCTGTAGGGAATGACATGATCTCGTAGAGGTGGCAAAGGAGAAGGGCTGGGCATCTCTGAGGATGGGTAGATTTGTACCCAGGATACGAAGGAGAAGATGTGACCAGAATGTAGACTGAGGTGGGCCTTACACGTTGTTCTAAGGAGCTTGGACTTCATTCTGCAGGGACCAGGAAGCCATTCTGTTATTCTTTCATCCTTGTGTTTATTCAGCAGCTATTCGTTTAGTCAACCTGTGGTTTTTAGGATGCAGCGGGGCAGCTTCAAACTTGAGAGGAGAGGCCCAGGCGCCCAAAGGCCAGAGTGGCCGTATGTCCCCATTTGTCCTGTACATTTCCAATAAGTACTTGTCATTCAGGGCATCTCACATGATTTACCATTTGTCCTGGATTTTTCATTGTTTTAAAAGAAATATTACGCCCGATATTAGCTTGAAAATAATCCAGGATGGATTTGGTAGAGCTTCGCTTTGTACCTCTGTCTTCTCCGGTGGTCTTGTCTACGAGTGTATCTTACACATACGTAGTACTCGGAGTTCTCTCTCCAACACGTGGTTCGTGTGAGTGACAACCAGTGAGCACCCGGCTCTCTGTTCCTGACACAGCTAACACCTTTCAAGGACAGCATTCAGGACACATACTAAACACATGAAACTGCTGGGCTCCTTCCAGTCTTGGGTGGTAGGGGGACGAGTATTCAATGCTGCTGCTCCTGTCAGTCATGTGGTACCAGCGCTGTGGTCAGTGGGGTGGCCGGTGAGACACACGAAGACACCAGGCTACCAGTCGGCTGGTTCAGTGGACAACATGGGAGGTATAGATTCCTTGTACGTAAAATACAAGCTGGAAGGTGAGCTGCCCTGCTGTGGAATCGTCTGAGTGCTCTTGCTAGAGTGGTTTTGTTATTTATTGCTTGGTATAAATCTCCAGCTCTTTATTTTATTGCTTGGTAGTACTTTTTCAAATTCTATTGTTTGGTAATGGTTTTTGATTGCGGTAAACCCTTTCAGGATCAAACACCTGAAAAGACAGCTCATGTTTAATGAAAAATTAAGTGGTGGATTTCCAGTTCTCAAGAAGGTTGATGATGAATGCATAACTTGCTCAGAAGATTTGTCATCACTTACATCCACAGTAGGGTCCTAGTGACATCCTCGGCCACGGGAAACCCAGAAGATGCACATCTGTGAAAAGGAATACTCTGCATTTAAATGTACTTTATCCCCTCCCCCAAGCAAAACCTAAACCAGCAGCTCTTTGCACAGTTGCCCTTCTCCCCATCCTGGCTCCTGGCTCCCCGTCCTGGCTCCTGGCTCCCCATCCTGGCTGTAATTTCCTCAGAGTTCCTGTTGCTCAGGGTCCTGCTTTGTTGTTCGCTCACGTTTTTCCCATCTGTGTTGTCTCTTGGCAGACTTGAGTTCAGTAACCCTCTCAGTGCTGAATGGCTTGCCCCAGCCACCGTCTCCTCTCTGATATTTTCTTCACCCTTAGGCAGCGTTTGCAAAAGAGACACCTCCTAAAGCCCCAGCCTCTTGTTCAT
The DNA here is from genome assembly GCF_041296235.1 of Equus asinus. Taxonomy (NCBI): domain Eukaryota; kingdom Metazoa; phylum Chordata; class Mammalia; order Perissodactyla; family Equidae; genus Equus; species Equus asinus. The sequence continues at coordinate 88,391,218 of NC_091810.1, read as the reverse complement.
TTCATAGCTTTCAGTCAAAAGATCCATTTCTTCGCTCAGCTCAAGAAGTCCTTGTGGCTGCTGAGTGCCTTCTTGCCCTGGCTGACCAGCCGCAGGTGGAGGAGTCAGGGGTCGTGATGGTTGGGCTGGAGGTCCTACTTATACTTCCGCCGGGAACACTGAAATTACACGTGCCTCAGTGATACTGAATTTTCTCACTTCTGCGATTGCTCCAATTGTCTGTCGCTTCCCCTGCTATTCACGCGGCCTGAGATTGTGTTCACTTTTTTGGTGTCCCTATTACACTGTTGATTCTGTAGAACTTAAAAGCACCAAAAACAACAAAGATGTCTCCACAGTTGCCTGTCACAGAGCTGCTAGGTAAGGACAACTGGTGAATGTCACCATCTGGTTGTTAATCAGGGAGATTTACACAAAGTGCAAAGCTGCTCTAACAAACAACCCCCCAAACACAACAAATGGTTATTTCTTGCTCCCTTCACAGTCCGTGCAGTTGGATAGCTGTCTCAGGCAGCTCTCCTTCGAGAATTAGCTCCTGTGTGGCACTCTGCTTCTCCTAGAACCTTCCTGTCTCCTTCATTGAATCCCCTCCTGAGAGCAAGAAGAGAACTCCAGAAGGATTGCACAGGACACTTTACGGCTAGGCCTGGAGATGGGTATCACTTCCACCTGCATTCTGTTGGCCGGGACCCAGTCTACCTGCAGGGGAGGCTGGGGAATGTCGACTTCCTGTGTGCCCAGGGAGAGGAGGCAAGATTGGTGAGCATCTCGTCAGTCTCTGCGGTGGTCAGGCCGTGGAGTACACAGTGGGGTAGAATCAGGAGACCTGGGCTCTGCCACTGACTTGCTGGGTGGCTTTAGCTAAGTCCTCATAACCACTCTGAACTGTTTCTTCCTTCCCATGAGGGCGCTAATGCTGCTGGCCTTGTGCCCGTAAGCGAGAGTTTACATTGTTATGTAAATGTTTATGCTAGTAAAGGGTGCTGTGGCCTGCGGTATGTTTTTTTAAATTAAGATTTTAAGGGTCCCAGTCATTTATTTTTCAACTGAAATAAAGAGTCTAGGAGATATTAGTGAAGTTTATTCAGTAATCAGCGCGAGGAGTTTGAACCCTGGGAAACCGTGCAATAGTGCTCTGATGGAACCGCTCCAAGGGGCGTGAGTTTAAGTGCAGCTTAGATCTCTTTCACAAAACAGGACACGTGCAGGGAAAAGAAAAAAACCTTACAACTGGATTTCAAAAAGACGGGGTAGAGTACATCTGGACTTTTCTCTAGATTATATGTTGAAGGTAACAAACAAGAATTTCTTGGTCATACATCAAACAGGTTCAGAGATGCTGACGTTGTCTGTGTGTGGAGGGAGGAAGCACCAGGGTCATTCATTAGTCCCTCGGTCTCTAAGAAATGCAGCTGGGAAATGTGAGAGGGAGATTCCCCTCCTCTCTTCCTGCTGTGGCTCTGTCCAGCTGGCGCCTTCAGTCATGAGGCGTGGGGTTTCGAGGTCATTTGACACAGGCTGAAGGTGGCCTGCCCGGCTGCCTCACGGCACAGCTGCTGCACAGGACAGCGTGGGTTTTATTGCCTATGCAGTTTGCTCGCTAGATTTGCCTATTAGACCAGGGAGAGGGGTGCCAAAAATGTGTCCAGATATTCAGTAACTACTTTTTGAACTCCTGTAATAGACGGGCATTGGACTAGCTATGGACAGGCTCTGATCTCTGGATCTCACATTCTGGTGGAGCGACAGATGATAAATAATCTATAAAGAAATACCATCGTGATGTGATCTACACGATCTAAAGCAGCGGAAGGGCTCAGGATAGCCCTCTCTGGAACCATGACACATGAGCTGAGACCTAAATGATGAGGCGGGCAGACACAGGAACATCAGAGAGGAGAGTGTGCCAAGCAGAGGGACCAGACAGTGCAAAGGCCCTGAGGGGGAAAACCAGCTTGGAGTGTTCCTTGAACAACCAAATTATTGTGTAAGAGGGAAAGATGAGGTCAGAGGGCATATCACGCAGGGTCTTAACTTCTCTGTGCCTCAGTTTCTTCACCTGAAAACCGTAAAACTAGGCTAATAATATCAACTTCATTGGATTGCTGTAAGAGATTTAGTGGAATAATATATGTAAAGTGTTTAGAAAAATACCTGGCCCCTGATACACACGACGTCAGTGTGTGACTGTAGGTACAGTGAGCATTCTGTTCCACGTGCAGTGGAGGAGTTTTCGGACAGTTTTCACTGGTGCTGCCGGGCTGGGCGTGAGGTGCCTGGGGCCTTCCTCCTTCCTCCCGATGGGAGGGTGTCAAGGCTTTTTTGGTGAAATACTCAACCAAAAAAAAAAGTCCAAAACATCCCATGTTATTTCCACTAATCAAAATGTATGTTTTCTTTTACAAATGTTTATAAGATTTCCTCTTTAAAAAGAGGAATATTTAAATATACACAGAATATACAGAAATAAGATCTTGTAAGCTTCTGATTTATTCCCCTCTGGAAATATAGCCAAATATCTGTATGTAATTGGCACTAGATTTCTCTGGGTTACGTTTGGGGCTGTGTGTGAGATGTCACTGCTCTGCCTGCCTCTTCCCCTTTATGTAAATAAAACGTGGGCTGCATTTTAGAACATGCTTTCCCAAAGGTCTGTTTGTGGAAGAGGAAATCTTAGAAGATTCAGACAATGGCTTTTTAAAAACTCAGACATGCTGCAGAAACAGATCTTTTTGTTCAAATTAGTAAATGATGTGTTGGGGGAAGAAAAGCTGCAGGCTCCAGGGAACGTTACCATTGCTGCAGAAATCTCATCTATACAAAAAAGGGAAGCTGGCCTCATTTGCATTTTGCTACTAGTATCCTAAAAGTGCAAACCATCAGCTTAAAATCCAGTCCCTTGTGTGTCTCCACCGCCCTACCCCAGCCCCACTTCATCCCCTGGCCCCCATTGACTCTCTGGCAGCAGCCCCAGGCAGGCATTGAGAGACTTGGCACGTTTGCCTGTGACAGTAAGGACATCCCAGGGGCTGTGGGGTGAGCTAAGGTCATTATTGCAGCACCAGACTTTGGCCCACACTAGACTTGGCTGTTGATTGGAAAAAACGCGAACAGAGAATTATTTTTCTACAGGCAGATAAGGACTCCTCTGGTCAGTATAATCTGACAAAACAGTAGCTTTATCTAATTTGCCACCAAAAAAAGTGTTTTAGTTGAGTTGCTGCATTAAATGTTAGCATTTATGGGAGATTTGAAATATAAAGTTGCCCAAAAGAAAGGTGTCTTTTTTTTTTTTTCTTCAGTAATGAATGATTTAGAAAGGAGAGCGGCCTTCTGGAGCTCTCCTGCCAGATGGGGTGGGAGATATTAGGACACAAGAGGTGGAGCCACTCAGTAGGTGCCTTGTCCACGGTTTGTGCAGAGAAGCTGGTGTTCCATGTAGCACCTGCTGGATTCATTTATTTAACAAATAATTGTGATGCGCCTCTTCTTGGAGCCACGCAGTGTCTGGAGGCTGGGGATGCAGCAGGGAACAAGGCAGGAGGGAGCCCTGCCTCCTAGAGCTCCATCTTCAGACAGGGAGGGAGTCAGCGGGGGGAGCTATCCCACGCCCAGAGACCCAGAGACAGGAGAGGCGGGCTGCTAAGTGTGCAGAGTCCATTTTGGTGGGGGGAGGTGGGGGTGGCAGGGCAACGGGTCTGGGAGTGCCTCCAGGAAGAGGTGACCTTGAGACTGAGACCCTAAGCATGAGTGGGAGCAGGGCAGAAGTGGGCAGGGGTTCTAAGCAGAAGGAAGAGTTTGTGAAGGGCCTGTGTGTTTTTGTTTTTATTTTTATTTCTCCCCCTTCTCTTCCTCCTCGCCCAGAAAATTCAAGGATGCCCAGGTTGTAGACTGATGTACAGCATTATCCTATTTTTATTAGTTTGTAAAACAGATACAAAAACGTAATTATGTATTTTGCATGGATATATGTATATGTATGTAAAAGTATTTGGAATGGCACGGCAGGAACCCCACAAATCTGTGACAGTGGTTGCTTCTGAGAAAGGAGGGAGAAATGGGGCTTGGGATGGGGACAAAGGAAACCTCATTTTATCTGAAATTTTAAATTTATTTTATTAAAGGAGACTTTAAAAATGTGTTGACAAAATGTTAACAATAATCAGTTTTGGATGGTTGATACCCAGGTGTTTGCTATATTACTCTATGTTTATTTTTCTGGATTTTTATTTTGTTTCCTTAACAAAGAAAAATCAAGGATACAGACTGTAGATTCTTCAAGTGGAAGGATCATCTTCAGAGAATACGCTTTCTAAAGTCCCTTAGAAGGACAGTCCAGGCACTCATAGCAAGGTTCACATCCCAGGGCATCAGACAGTCTTGATCACCCATAAATATGAAGAGCAGCTGTGTATTGGTGAAGGGGTTTGCTGCACCTCACTTGCAATAGAATTTCTCTTTGGCCTTCAGTGCAAGATGGCATATGTCTTTGGTTACGGTAGACCCACAACTGATACAGATCTCCACTGTGTCCTTCCTTCAAAAGGTTTTCTTGCCAGGGTTGTTGGGATCAACATATGTTCAAAACAGCAATGATATAACCCAGTTTCTGTTGCTGAGCATATTTGTGTCTCATTCTCAGAGAAGCTTCGACTTTTCATTGCAATGGGACCAAGTAAAGAACTTCTAAGAGGGAATTATTTATCCCATTGGGAAAGGGTATCCAAGGCCTGTATTCCCTCTCAACAGCCTGACTACAGGAATGAATCAACAGAATAGTCTTGGTGTCAAAGAACTGAGAACTTACCCATGAGACAAGGCTGTGCCCTCCATGCCCCTCCTTGTTGGAGTCATCTAAAGACCCCAGGACAGTCTTCTTCATTTCTTGTAAATTTTGGCTCCTGGCTCACTGTCACTGTCTTCAGCATTCTTCCTTGTCATAATTCATAGTAATTTCAGTATCTATGTGGATGATGCTCTTGAGTCTTTAACCTTCTCTCCTCCAATGAGTTTATCCTCCATTGTTCCTCAGCCACCCACTTCCATTGTCGTTATCCTTGCCTCCATCACAATCTGGGTTGTTTCTGTCCTCACCCCACTGAGTCCTGATTTCTGTCCTTACCCAGCTTGGATGCCGTGGTCCATCATGTGGTCATTCCCTTGGCTACTTCCTCAGCTCTCTTGGCCCTCTCTCCCTCCATAGTCCTCACTTGGCGAACACCATCCCAGTCCCCCAGCCTCCCGCCCTTCGCTGCCTAAATCCACCTCTCCACTTGCTCTGCACCTCCACCCGGGGAGCTGATTAAAAAAAAACACAACCATGCAGAGAGGACTCACTTTTAATTCATTTACCTCAGGTGGGCCCTCAGCACTCCTGACAGTCCTGCTATATTTCCCTAATCCATTTACACACCTTCTCCTCTGTTCTCAAACTCTCAGTAGCTCCTCTCACATCCACCCTTGCTGTCAATGACCTCGTTTCCTATTTCACTAAGAAATGAAAATCGATCAGAAGAGAAGTTTCATATGCTTTCACATTCTCATCTGCTAACCTGCTTGCATCTGCCTTCCCTCCTCTCAGTAGGCAGAAATGTCCATGCTCTTCTCTAAGGCCTCTCCCTCCAACTAGGCCTTAGGTCAGATCTCCCCTAGCCTGCTCAATGACACCCTCCAGCGGTTCTGCCTCTCTCCTACTTCATCAGTTTTGCTCTCTGTGGAGTTATTCCCATTGACATGCAAACATGCTTTGATAGAGCCCGTTTTAAAACCCTGTCTTGATCCCACATCCCCTTCCAGCCAGCCCCATATGACTGTTCATCTTTCCAGCAGAACTTCTTGAAAGGCTGGTCTATATTCATTACCACCAGTTCCTCTCACTCCATTTTCTCCTGATCCTTCTCTTTTCAGGCTTTGTCCCTCCTGCTCCACCAAAACAGCTTTGTCAGAGTCACCAGTGACCGCTGGTTGCTAAACCTAGTGGTCGTTTCTCAGTCCTCATCTTCCTTGACTCAGCAGCAGCACTTGACTCAGTTGACCAGTGTTTCCTCCTTGACACACTCTCTTCACGTGACTTCTGGGCGCCACACCCTTTGGATTGCCCTCTACTTACTGACTGCGTGTATGGTGGTTTGACCTCATCTTGAAGACCTGATGACATTGGAGTGCCCACGGTTCTGTCCTTAGACCTCTCCCCTTTTCCTCTGCACTCACTCTGTGGGTTGATGAGTCTCATAGCTTTGAATTGGCCTCCATACAGTTTATCTGTACATTTATACAAATAGTCATTATTCATGCAAGGACAATCCAACTTGAATTAATTTAGTTCAAAATGTTTTTCCTGGCTGGGAATTTTTCAATGCTTCATAGAGAGCTTGCTTATATTTAAAGTGACAGACGTGGCATCGCGTTTTGATAATTTTCTGATCGTGGAAGAAATAGAGATTGCATGCAACAAAGCAAAACAAAAAACAAGTCCTACCACAGATGCCTCAGTGAGAATGTTTAAAAATTAAATTGCATTTTGTGCTGTCAGCTTCTTAGGCTGTGGCTTAGGAGCTTTGGTTATTCACACCATTAAGATAAGCTCTTAGCACTTAGAATGCAACCTTGGCAAAGGCAAAATAACCCCCTTCTTGTGACGACTCCACTACAGTGTCTACCATGAGGTGTGTATGTGTTTGGCTCAAAAGGCAAATAGCACTGAAACACTTCCTGTTATCATAGGAAAACAAAATTCATGGCACTCAACTCAGCAACCTGGGAAAGCCACGTGTATGTTAAAGCGTCTACTGACCCTTGTGTCTGAGAAAGTTAATTAAGAAATGTAAACCAACCAGTGTTGTTTGTGGGTCTTTTATTTTTTTCCTTTGTCATCTGTAAGTTTTTAGAGGATGAAATTCTTAACATAGTCAGTGGAGACCTCATCTAGTTGAAAAGGTGAAACAGATCTGATTGAGACTTTACGACTAAACAACGTGAATAAAGAAATTCAAAGATGGTGTGACCTGGGAAAGAAATGGGGCTTTTGTGAGAATCCTTCCGAATGCTTTTGTAGCCACTTTTTCTACCTTTTCAGAGAATAAGGAGAGAAGCATTGTAAGGGTTATATGGAGGAAATTATGGTGAAGGAATTCTAATGAGAAAGTGAAAATTTATCTTTTTCGTCAGTGCCTTGTGTTTCAGGGTTGCCTGGTATGTAAAATTTTCACCCGGAAAACAAACAAATAAGAATGCAGTGACTTCCAGAAGAGATGATTCAACAATTACTCAGTTAATGTAATCAGTATAGATAGTTGATCTGGACTTTTGAGGACCCAAAGTGAATTATCTGTGATTAACTGCACAATTGCCAAATACCTTCAGTTTGAACCTCATAGAACCAGTCTATATGCCGAGATTGTCCTATTGTATTATTTGTAAGAAATGATATTTCAAATATTCCTTTGCCAACATATCTCTGGGTGCCCTGGTGTTTTAGAATATGCAAATGTGTGCCCAGGTCCAGTCAGGACTGGTATTCTTCGTAAACAATGACTTATCAATAAGACTGATCCAATATTTTCAACTTGTTGAGATCAACTCTTAAGGAATAAGATCGTGTGCCCTAGAGAATTGTGGGATTTGTCAAAAGAGAATAAATACTTAGATTTTATTAGGAATGCGTTACGTTAAAAAACCTTCTCTGGCTTAGTTCACATTTGAGGGAAGAAAAAGCCTCATCTTGGGTATTATTATCCTTTTATCTGCTCACTTTAGTAATTGGCTTTGATGTGAAGGCCTCAGACGTTGTTTTCATGACACAGTTTTCCACTTGGCCCTTTTCTCGGCAGGTTCCTGAGGGAAAAGTGGTAGTTCTTAATTTCCGGTTCATAGACCTGGAGAGTGACAACCTGTGCCGCTATGACTTCGTGGATGTGTACAATGGCCACGCCAATGGCCAGCGCATTGGGCGCTTCTGCGGCACGTTCCGGCCTGGAGCCCTTGTGTCCAGTGGTAACAAGATGATGGTGCAGATGATTTCCGATGCCAACACTGCTGGGAATGGCTTCATGGCCATGTTCTCTGCCGCTGAACCAAACGAAAGAGGTATCGTTTCCACATAATGGCGATAATAGCAATAACGAGGAGTCTCTGTTATTGATGCCTCCTGTGTGTCAGGCCCTGTTCTGGGTCCTTTATATGTATTTACTCCTTTAATCTGAGTTTAAGAACAGTGCTTCTCAAACAGAGAGCTAATAAATGTCACCATACCACCAAGAGACCATTAAAAAAATGTCTTTTTTTAAGCCAATATATATTATTGTAAAAATTCAAATATAGAAATTCGTAGACTAAAAATGTGAAGCTTGCGTACGTATATACACATACAGATGTAGAAACACACCCCTTCACCCCACTGTAGTCCCCTCTGAGAAATAGCCATGGCTGGTGATTCCCATACCCTCTATGTGCACTTACTTATATGTAGGTACTTTTGCAATAGCTTTTTAAAAATATAGGACCTGCCTGGTAGCGCAATGGTTAAGTTCGCATGCTCGACTGCAGCAGCCCAGGGTTCGCTGGTTCGGATCCTGGGTACAGACATGACACCGCTTGTCAAGCCATGCCGTGGCAGGCGTCCCACATATAAAATAGGGAAAGAGGGGCATGGATGTTAGCTTAGGGCCAGTCTTCCTCAGCAAAAAGAGGAGAATTGGTGGCAGATGTTAGCTCAGGGCTAATCTTCCTCAAAAAAAAGAAAAAAAATACATATATATATAATTGGGATCATACATTCATATTGTTTCACAACTTTTTCTTTTCACTTAACACTGTGTGTTGGGATGTTTTTATATCAGTACATGTGAGCTCCCAAGAGTAGAAGCCTCTCCCCTCGGAGGATAACTGCAGCAGGCAAGATCTGTGAAGTTTGCAGCCTTTTGCCTGTTGGCACTCCCTGATCTGCTCTTGCCTTGGGCTGTACTGGTTTGAGATGTCACAAGACAGAATCTGGGGCTGTCAGAGCAGCCAGAATGTTTGGGAGGGAGTCCTGGCTGGGAGCTACAGAGGAATTGAGGCACAAAATATACATATAAAATCCACCCAGATCTTTGGCTGACAGCTAAACTCTACATCTGTGGAGGAGAGCCCAGCTGGCGTGGCATAAAAGCATCAGCTGGAAGATGAAAGAACTGAGCAGAGATTATAGCAGCTGCCCACTGCCAGGGAGATAGACTTTGAGCTTGAGTCTAGCTGAGTTAAATGCCTGCTAGAACAAAAATCATTTTTCATAGAAACACAGCAGAATCTAGAGTCTCTATAATGTATCATTCATAATGTCCAGTATCCAATTATGTGATGAAGCTGGAAAAGTGTGTCCATATTGAAGAAAAAAGAGGTGAATAAAACCTGACCCCAAGGTAACTCAGATGTTGCAGTTAGCAGACAAACACTTAAAGCAGCTGTTATAAATATGTTTAAGGACTTAAAGGGAAATATGTGTGTAAGAAAGAAACAGATTGAGAGGGGCCAGCCCAATGGCATAGTGGTTAAGGTCGTGCACTCCGCTTCAGCAGCCCAGGGTTCGTAGGTTCGGATCCTGGGCGCGGACATGGCACTGCTCACCAGGCCATGCTGTGGTGGTGTCATACATAAAGTAGAGGAAGATTGGCACAGATGTTAGCTCAGCAACAATCTTCATCAAGCAAAAAGAGGAGGATTGGCGACAGATGTTAACTCAGGGCCAATCTTCCTCATGAAAAAAATTGAATAAAATAAAAATAAGTAAAAAATAAACTGAGAATCTGAGGAAAGAAACAGAAACTATTAAAAAATAAAATGATAATTCTAGAGCAAAAAGATACAGAATCTGAAATGTTAAAATTTACCTTTTGGACCTACAAGCAGATTGGAGATGGTAAAAGAAAAGGGCAGTGTATTTGAATAGAAATGATCCAATCTGAAGAACCAGGAGGAAAAAGAGCCTCAGAGACTGTGAGACAGTATCAAGTGGTCTAACGTAACTCCAATTTGTATCCCAGAAGAAGAGAGTGAAAATAGTGCAGAAAAAACATCTGAAGAAATAATGGCTTGAAACTACCCAAATTTAGTGAAGAACATCAATTTACAGAGCCAAGAGGGTCAGCAAACCCAAAATAAGATAAATAAAAATGAAGCCACACCTAGGCACATTATAATTAAATTACAGAAATCTAAAGATAAGGAGAAAATGTTAAAGTCAGTCAGATAAAAACTAAATTACATCCAGGGGAACAGTGGTGTGAGTGATGGCTTTCTTTTAATCAGAAACAATGGAGGCCAGAAGGCAGTGGAACAGCATTTTTAAAGTGCTGGAATAAAGCTGTCAACCCAAAATTGTATAGCCAGTCTTCAAAAATGAAAGTGAAATAAAGACATTCTCAGATAAATACCTGCATCACAAAAAATATTGAAGGAAGTTCCTCAAGTTGAAGGAAATTGGCCCCACAGGGTAGCAAAAGGTAATGGAAGGATTGGAGGCCACTGGAAATGGTAAATATACAAGAATATATATTCTTTTCTTTTCTTCTCTTAATTTCTTTATATGTGTCTGTTCAAAACAAATGTTAACACTGTGTTGTGGAGTGTGGAATGTATGTATGACACACATGACAACCACAGAACGAAGGATGGAGAGGCAAAGGGAACTGCCGTTGCCCATCCACACACACACATGTACGACGCATGAAGAAGTGCAATGCCAACTCTGCATAGATTGTGATAAGTTAAAGATGCATATTGTTATCCCTAGAGAACCCATTAAAAATGCAAGAGTTATAGCTAGAAGCCAAAAGATTAAAATAGAATACTAAAGTTATTCAACTAACCCAAAGAAGGCAGGGAAGGAAGAAGAGATGGAACACAAGAAAGGGGAGACAAACAGAACAAAATAGTAATTGGCACACTAAATCCGAGCATATCAATAAAGACCTTGAAGGTAAAGGATTAAATACTCCAATTAGGAGACAGTAATTGTTAGAATGGGTTAAAAAGCAGCGCCCTACTATATGTCGTCTACAAGAAAGCACTTAAAATACAAAGACAAAATAGGTTGAACATGAAAGGACAGAGAAATATGCACTGTGCAAACTTCATTAAAATTAAAACTAATGCTTATAAGAAGACACTGTTACAAAGATGAATAGGCAAGCCACAGAATGGGAGAAAATATTCACAAAAATATCTAATAAAAGACTTGTATTCGGAATATACAAAGAACTCATACAACTCAACAATAAAAAGATAAAGACCGCTTGGGGCCATTTCTTATGAAGTTAGACATCTGCATCTACTCTTGGCCTAGCAATTACATCCCTGGGTGTTTATGCAAAAGAAGTGAAAATCATGCCCACAGAGAGATTTGTACAAAAATATTCATAGTGGCTTCATTCACGATAGCCCAAACTGGAAACAACCCAGATGAATATCAGTGGGAGGAGGGGTGAACAAGGTGCGGTGTTTCCGCACACTGGAATAGTACTCAGCAGTGTAAAGGGACAAACTGCCACTACACACAGCAACGTGAATGAGTCTCAGACATTGTGCTAAGCAAGAGAAGTCAGACACAGAAGAGTACACACTTTCTGATTCCATTTATGTGACGCTCTGGAATAAAACTCACGTGGAATTTTCCAGAAAAGTGGTGTGGAGAGTTAGCAGATTGATTGGCAAGGAATACAGGAGTTTTGTGGAAAATGGATTCAATATCGTCATAGGAGGGTGGCTTACATAGGTATATCCATTTTTCAAATTTTTACAGCTAAGATTTGTGCATTTCAAAGTATAATTTATGTCCCAAAAATCTATAAAATAATAACAACAATGATGTAGGTGATTGGAATTGGGTAATGGCATTGATAAAAAGAATAGTAGAATGATGATAATTCTTGAAACTGGGTGATGGATGCATAAAAATTTGTTATATTATTCTATCTACTTTGTATATGCTTGAAGTTTCCCATAAATAAAAATTTTTAGAAATTATTCCAACCTCAATTTTTATAGTATATTTTCTTAAGTTTAGAGATTTAAGAATGATCTTCTGTGTCAAATAAATATTTCATTAAAGTATATTAATTCCTTTAGTTTCATTCAAGTAAAATTGTTAAATTCAAGTAAAATTCAATTAAAATTTTTATATTAAAATATCTTTCTAAAATTATTTCTGTCAACCTATTGGTACATGTGCATAGAGGTGTCTGAAATGATGTTTGTCAAATATTAATTGTGGTTAGTTTTAGGTGGTGGGATTTGGGGTGGTTTTACCCCAAATTTAATTTTATTGTTTTTTTCACGAAGGCAGAAATAGCTTTATTAGGAGGCTAGACAGTCCAAGAAACCCAGTCCAGTCACAGAGAAGAGAGGCTAATGTTAGTACAGGGCAGGGATCTATCTACAGAATACTCTCTGGAAAACTAAGCGTGAAACTGAAACCTCCATCTTAACGTCCCAACCATCACAAGTGCTGCAGAGTTTAGCTCTGATGAAACTCCTGGAAGCTCCTGGTGAAAGAATGAGATTTGTGCGTTAAAGGAGAGCTCGCCAGCACTGCTGAGTCTGAGCTCTGTGGAAGGTGTGGGTCTGGGTGGGAAAGTAGAGGAAAGATAAGGGGATGCTCTCGTTACCCACACAAGATCATCTCGACGTGCAGCTGACAGAGGGACCACACGTTTTTTGACAGAGGGCAGCAGAGGGATGCTGGCTGAAGAAGCGCAATGTCTGGGCAGTCTGTCATAACCCATAATCCAGAGGGCTCCCTGCAGTCTGGTGTGAGGGCGCCTCCAGCAGGTCCTGGCAACACTGGCATCCTTTCCTGAGGCCCCTGGGAGAGAGTCATTTTGATCCTGTACTGACTTCATTCGGAGCAGAACTGCCAACTGTTGCCAACTGCTTGGTGCCAACTGTCCAGCACCAAGCCCGGGGTCATAATTAGCTGAGAGGAATGGAGTGGCCACCCCGTGACACCTGTTCCTCCTGGTCTTAGGAGACTTAGTTTCTGGAGCAGTCACTTTTCTCAGATCAAGAGAGATCTTGCCCAATTTAGGCCCAATCTGGAAATCACTCCCATCTTCTTTAATGCTTTTCCGTATTGCTGAAAATTTATGAACGTGTATTGTTCTTACAAACAAAATTATTCTTAAAAATTACCAAAGATATATAGTATATAAAGTTTTCTAGTAATGAGAGTTGTCTATACCAACTAATTCAAATTTTGTCCTTGGGCATGGATTTTACCCTTATTAATAAACACCCCTGCCTAGAAAGGTCTTAAAATCTATATAATTTGTTGAGCCTGCATGATTTCTGAATGAGTGCACGCCTGAATGTTTTGTCTAGTCCAAAAATATGGAAAAAAGAAAAGATGCTCTGGCCCTCATTCCACTCCTTCACTGTCTCTTGCTGATGTGATATGTCAGGTGACATGGAGATCATTCAGTGTGTGTGTGTGTGTGTGTAATAATTTTTTAAGAGAAAATTTAAGAGCTTCTACCATTGTTTTTATTTACTATCCTATCACTTTATAGTCCAAAGTCATAATTTTCACTTGATTGTGTTGCCATAACCTGTATCAGGATAGAAACCTGTTTTTCTTTTTCGTTTGTCATAACTTCAGGGGATCAGTATTGTGGCGGACTCCTTGAAAGACCGTCCGGCTCTTTTACGACCCCCAACTGGCCAGACCGCGATTACCCTGCAGGGGTCACCTGTGTGTGGCACATTGTAGCCCCAAAGAATCAGGTGAGATTCCCTGGAAATATGAAGAAAGTATGCGTGTGTGAATTGTCCGGACAGTGCGAGAGCCCCAACTCTCAAGAGCTAAGGATGCAGGACAACAAGGCCCTGCTGGACACAGGTATTTCTTCATACAAAGACCCAGATTAAAATTGCCTTTGCACTATTTGACTTGCAAAGGCACGGATTTAATTTCCTATTATAGAATTCCAATTTCAAAACAGATTTTGAAATGCTAATGGTAAGCAAATCCCACATGAGATTCTTTAACCCCGTGGAAGATGTTATAAGCAGGTGGTTATAAGCAGCAGTGGCTAGCTGTGGGAGGGTACAAAATCCCCAAGTCCAGGTACATTTCAGTTACCATTTGCCCACATAGCAAACCCATCCAGTCCTGATAATGGCCATCCTGGTCACCAAGTCAAAAACAGTCTGAACGCTCTGCTTTGACAAAGCCACTGCAGGCAGGCCACATCATTCTCGTCAAAGAACGAATGGGCGCCTGAGGTGAAAGCTAGTCTGCTTTGTGGGTTTTTTGGTTACTGTTTAAAATAAAGTGTTTGCAAGTTCCCCACAAATTACTTTATTCATTGCCCTAAAACAATCAAGAGAGAAAGTCTAGTTTTCCAGTGTTTATTAGTTTGTGGTTATATGAATTTTTACCCTTTCTGGGAACCACTTTCAGAAATTAATTGCAGGACAGAACTTAGCATGACAATAGACCAAGCCTACTTTGTGAACTTTTGAAAATAACTTTTTAAAAATTATTATTATTGCAGACACTGTAGACTTTAATTCAAACACTGTATGGTGAGGGTTATGATGTTGTTTAAAAAAGCTGATCTTCTCTTATCACTCAGCACTAATACTGTTTGCCATAGATTCATTTTTTAATGGAAAATTATTCAGGCAAATAGACCATGCAAAAAGTTAGTGATTTGAACACACACACACATGCACACACTTTGATCATAATCCCCAAACTCAGTTTTATTTTTAAGAAGAAAAATATGATCATTTATTTAATAATGAAAGATTCTATAAGTCTGTTGAACATTTTATAGTTAAAATGACATTTAAAGAATTACATTTCTCAAAGGTTTAAGCCATTTGGTAGTTCTTAAGATTGTATTGGTCATTTTTCTCTCTGTGTCATTTGTAAACATATTAGACTAAATAATTTCAACTTAATTATACTCACAGATTACAATTTAGCATTTTTTTGATTGTTATTTTTGGTTATTTAAATTTAAACTTGGGTTTTATTTTATTATGTGACTTCTGGCTCCAGCTGAGGGAGTTTTTAATCATTGTTTTAGTGTCTGAAATCACCGGAAGCTCTGTCCGTAGGAGAGGAATATAATGGGAAAAATAAGTCCTAAGTAATTCCTGTGTAAGTCTATGGGCATTTTCTTCTATTAAAGATTTACCTCCAATTTTTATCATAACTTTTCCCGTTATCCTCCTGTTTACTTTTTTTTTTTTTGTAAAGAAGACTTGCCCTGAGCTAACATCTGTTGCCGATCTTCCTCTTTTTGCTTGAGGAAGATGTTGCTGAGCTAACATCTGTGCCCATCTTCGTCTATTTTGTATGTGGGATGACGCCACACTGTGGCTTGATGAGCAGTGCTAGGTCCACACCCAGGATCCCAACCTGCAAACCCTGGGCCGCTGAAGCAGAGCGCGCGAATTTAAGCACTATGCCACGGCACTGGCTCCTTTACTTATTTTTTATCTTCTCTCCAAAAGTTTTTGTGACTAATTTCTAAACAGAGGAAGTTCAGCCAATTTTTTAATAACCTGGAAAGCATTTTATTACTAACTGATGAGAAGTTACTGGACTCAGAGGGGAAATATTTTAATATGATTTAAAGCAGTGTTAAGTATGAAAAGCCATTATTCACCCATCACTGGTGCTGACTTTTTAAAAGGTGGATAAATGCGTAGAGATGTGGCAATTATGTTCAAAGCCAGAGTTTACCTTTGTGTCTCTGTGATGCTGTGGCTGTCATCATCTTCACCCAGATTACTGTGTCTGAGTCTTCTTTAGCTAATAACCATGTGCCTGTCCTGACAGGAATTAATCCCCATTATCTTCCGTAAGCAGCAGGGAGGGTTGCCTGCCCACCTGCCACCCAACAAGAGTGGGGACCAGCTGTCTGGGTGCCATGCATCTTTAGGAACCCAGTGAGATTTCCTCTGATTCACATGCTGAAGATACTCTTGAAAAACCTGCTTGCAAGGGGAATGATTGCCTATCACGTCAAAACTTCCTATTCGGACTTATATAATTTAGGCCATTATTATTGGTACTAGTGCAAAAGAATTAAGAAACACTTAAGAAATCTAACACCAATTTTGTGTATCAATGCTTCTGGGCAATCTCTTCAAAAGTCAACCACATCACCAAGTAGGTTGTGCTCCGTAGGCACATTTTTCAAACATACTTCAAGAAGACATCATAGTCAATTCCCACTTCCCTAAACCTCTGATCCTGAAGAATCTGACTTCTTACATGTGGGAATGGCAGTCTCCTTCCCTTGAAAGGAGAACCACTCTATCCACCCATCTCACCCACCCACGTACATATGTACCACACGCCAACACTCATCTTAGGGGACATCTTAGACAATACTTTTTATTTCTATTAGTTTTCCTCTAGAGAAGAATGAAGCTGGGCTAGAGCACCCCTTCCCACGCCATCACACACCCAATTTCAGTCAAAAATGGAGGTTGCTAGGATTACTGAGTTCCTATACTTTCGTAGCTGTAAGTGAACAGAGTTCCTAAGTTTAAGATTCTACCTAGGGTTGATCTGGGGTTGAGATGATCTTTTGGAAGGATTAAAAGTTAAAGCAAGAGAATACCACAATTTTGTTAACTAAAAAAGAAATAGGAAGACAACAAGAAAAGAGTAATTTAAACAGAATGAATATATTTTTTACAAAGGAAAATCATGGTCCCTTACAAATACAGGTAGAGCAAGAATTCTGTTTGAGGTTATTCAGTAATGCTGTTTTGACACTTCTGATTTGTGCTTTCACTAAAGCTTGTCGAGTTAAAGTTTGAGAAGTTTGATGTTGAGCGCGATAACTACTGCCGGTATGATTACGTGGCTGTCTTTAATGGTGGGGAAGCCAATGACGCTCAGAGAATTGGAAAGTATTGTGGTGATAGTCCACCTGCGTAAGTAGCACCTGTTTTATTCCATTAATATTTTAGTGGCTCTAAACTTGTTTCTTATTAAATTGCCCAATTATATTTTATCTTCTGGAAGATTTTACGCTGTTGTTTTGTTCAGAAATCCTTGGGTTCCGTGGCGGTGGGGTCCCGTGCAGCGCCAACACAAGGAGTAGGCAACCCAGAAAGTGAGGCGACCTTAACAAGAGTATAGAGAGGCTTCCACAGTTGAATAAACAAACCAGTAGAGTTGGTGATGGCCCGGGGCAGATACCGAGCCAGACACCTGGGTACATCACTGCCCTGCCAAGGTGAGTTCAAACATCAGAGTGGCATCGGGAAAATTCTAAGAAAAAACCAGGCGGTTGATTATGCGGGATCCAAACAAGGAACACTGGAAGCTTAGGACAAACCCAGATGATTTTACCTGGTTAGAGATCTGTCTGGACCTTGTGGGGCTTTGTGCCTCCTCTCCGCTTTCTTGCTCAAATTTTTGCTGAATGAGCCTTAAAGACATCCTGCATTTTTTTAGCAACATTTATGGAGCTAGGAGCTCTGCCACTTACTAGCTGTGTGACTTTGGGCAAGTTCCTCAACTCCTCTATGCTGTATTTTGGTGCAAGACTTGACTGTGTTTGGTGGAAGATATTTCATACCGTCACATACAATGCCAGGAAGAGCAGCAATTTAAACTAGTACATGTTGCCATCAAAACCACCGTTATGCCAGTTTACCCTTTTCTACTCTGTGGCTTCAACATAATTAGATTATATGCATCTCTTGATTTCCCATGCATTTCTATGATTTCCCATAGACACATCTGAGTTAAAGCAAGGTATTTTTCAGTTTCAATTCATTTATATTTATTAAGTTTGATAATATGAAGAATGTTTTAATACATACAAGTTAGTGATAATTTAAACGTTCTTATGCCCAAATTTGGCTTTACAGATGAATGTGATGGAGAAAGGCCCATTTCTAAGCTCCTTGAGAAGATGTCCCTCTGTATTTTTTTCCTATTGCTGATGTAACAAATTAGCACAAACGGAGTGGTTTGATACAACACATTTACTCTCTTAACGGTTCTAGATGTCAACCGTCTGAAATCAGTTTCACTGGGCCAAAGTCAGGGTGTTGGCAGGTGGCTTCCTTCTGGAAGCTCTGAGAGGAGAGTCCGTTTCTTGCCTTTTTCAGCTTCTAGAGGCTGCTTGCATTTCTTGGCTGTGCTCCCTTCCTCTGTCTTCAAAGCACATTACTCCAGTCGCTGCTTCCGTCATCGTATTGCCTTCTCCTCTCCAATGGTCAGATTTCCCTCTTCTGAGGGCACTTTTGGTTACACTTAGGGCCCACCCAGAAAATGCCAGATACTCTTCCCCCTTCTCCAGATCCTTAACTGAACACGTCTGCAAAGTCCTTTTGATAAAAGGTGCAACTTATGAGGAGGGTGTAATAATTGTAAACTTGTATGTACATCAAAAATATATAAAGCAAAAAATATAAGATCTACAAAGTCCACTATTATGGTAGGAGATTTTTAACACATCTCTTTCAATAATTGGCAGATTAACCATCAGTTTCAGAAAGATGGAAAATTAGGATATGGAAGATTTGAACAACCATTAACAGGCTTGGTATAATGGGTAAATAGAGAACACTACATTCAACAACTGTAGAAAATATTTTTTTTCAAGCAAAAATGGACATAGGAAAAAGAAAAAGACAGAATTGTCAAATAATCATTAAAGAAATTTGATAAGTAGTTTAAAGTCTTCCTATCAAGAGGGGAAAAAAAAAAAACAGGCCCAGATCATTTTTCTCTATGAGTTCTAACAAATATTTGAGGAATAGATCATTCGAACACTACATACGTTCTTCTAGAGAAAAATAGGAATTGTTCCACAACTAATTTTATAAGGCTAGTGTAAACTGACACCGAAACAAGGTAAGGAGAGTGCAAGAAAAGAATATTAAAGACCAATCTGACTTATGAATACGATGAAAAATAAGTCCTAAAAGAAAAAATATTAGCAACGCAAATCTAACAATTTATTAAAATATACTACATGATCAGGAATTCAAGGTCGGATTGAATTTAGAAAATCTGTTACAGTATTCCCCCCTTATCCTCAGGGATACGTTCCAAGACCCCCAATGGATGCCTGAAACTGTGGATAGTACCAAACCCCATGTATACCGTGTTCTTTCCTATACATACAGACCTATGATAAAGTTTAATTCATAAATTAGGCACAGTAAGAGATTAACAACAACTGATAATCAGATAGAACAATTATAACAATAAATTGTAATAAAAGTTACTGTAGATCTTAGCAACCTCAGCCTGCATTATTTTTCTTTCCTTATTAAATTGAGAGCTTTTCCCTTTTCACTTAAAGGAAGCACTTTATACCTTCTCTTTGGCATATCCAAATTGCCAGCATCACTATTCTTGCACTTTGGGGCCATGATAAAGTAAAATAAGGATGACCTGAACACAAACACTGTGATACCAGTTGCTCTGATAATCGAGATGCTACTAAATGACTAACGGGTCATTTATACAGCGTGGACACGCTGGACAAAGGGATGGTTCCTTTCCCAGGTGAGATGGAGCAGGGTAGCACAAGATGTCATCACACTACTCAGATCGGCAAGCAATTTTAAATGTATGAATTGTTTATTTCTGGAATTTTCCATTTAATATTTTTGGACCAGGGTTGGCTGTGGGTAGCTGAAACCATGGAAAGCAAAACCATGGATAAGGGAAGACTACTGTGATTTAATTTTATACACTACCAGATTAAAGTATAACTTGTAGATTCATGGTTTTATTTGTTGGAAACATCAATTTATTCAAGAATATCTTTCCTTAAATAGCTTGAATTAAAAATTTTGTATTTTTTAAAAGATTATTTTAAAAGCAACCAAAAAACTATAAAATACTCAAGAATAAATCTAACAAATCATGTGCAAGGCCTCAAGACAGAAAATTATAAAACCTTACCAAAAGATATTTTAAAAGAACTAAATAAATGGAGGTATATACTATTCTCATGAATGGGAAGGATGAATATCATTTTAAAGTATTGAAATTGGTTTCCCATTATCCTGACAGCCTGATTCTAAAATTCGCGTGGAATTGCAGGGGGGAGGGGGTGGGGCAAAACTAAGACAGTTCTGAAGGAGGAGAACCTGTCAGGAGGATTTGCCTTGTGTGGTGGAGCCATATCAGAAAGCTGCTGTAATGAAGACAGTGTAGCTTTAACGGAGAGACAGACAAATTGGCAAAACGGCAGAGAGGTCAGAAACATGTCCACGTATATCTGCAGATTGAGCACATTGCACAGAACCACAGGTCAGCAGGGAAATGACAGCCCCATTGAAAAATGGAGCAGGACAGTTTTTATTCATGGGGGAAATGAAATTTTATTCATGTCTAATATCACACAAAAATCAATTACAGATGGAATGGGAACTTAAATGAGAATTCTTGCTCATCAAAATACACCTTAAAGAGAGTGAAAAGAGAAGGCACAAAATGGAAACAGATGTAACACATTTGACAAAGATCTAGGTTCCAGAATACATCAAGAAATCCTGGGGCTGGCCCAGTGGTGCAGGAGTTAAGTTTGCACGCTCCGTTTCGGCTGCCTGGGGTTTGCAGGTTTGGATCCTGGGCACAGACCTACACACTGCTCGTCAAGCCATGCTGTGGCAGGCGTCCCACATATAAAGTGGAGGAAGATGGGCATGGATGTTAGCTCAGGGCCAGTCTTCCTCAGCAAAACGAGGAGGATAGGTAGTAGATGTTAGCTCAGGGCTAATCTTCCTCAAAAAAAGAAAAAAAAAAGAAATCTTAAAAATTAATAAGGAAAAGGCAACAACTCAATAGAAAAAGTGGGCAAAAGACATGAAAAGGCATTCCCCGAAGACGAAAGCTACGCAGTGAATAAATCTTTGAAAAGACTGTAAATTGGTACAACCACTTTGGAAATCAGTTTGGGGTTAGCCAGTAAAGTTGAAAGTGAGCATGTATCTTGTGACCTAGCACAGAGCATAACCCTTCCTTCCTGGTGGGCCCACTAAAGACACTTGCCATGTGCACCACAAGGCATATACAAGAACATTCTCAGCAATTTCGTTTGTAATGAGGAAGAAAAGAGTAAACAGCCCACTGTTTATCAACAAGAGAATGTTAAATTGTGTTGTAGTATGCACTATACACAGCGGAAACAGTGGATGAATCTCACAGTTATAATGTTGAGGGTGAAAAAAATAACAGAAAAATACACACCATACCCTTCCATTTATGTGAAGTTTAAAAGCATGCAAACCTAGACAATATATTGTTTAGTGATGCTTATATATTTGTAAATCTATAGATGAAAGAAAGGAAAGGATAAGCACAAAATTCAGGTTTGTGGTTGCCTCCATGAGGGTGGGGGATAGGGAGGTGATGGAGGGGCCTGTGGAGCATCACTCACTTCGGAGGAGTTTGGCTGGAGTAACTTTGCTGCCCACCCACCAACTGATACTTTTACCAGACAAGTCCTTTTCCATAGGCAGAGTATTTCTGAGTGGGGCAGTGCCCAAAATGAGAAAACCTGTTTGGGGAGCTTTTCCCCTGTTAAAAGTATGACTAGAAGGAGGAGTGTTGGGGTTGGTGGGACATCACTTCCTCATCCCTGTCTCTGGTTCAATGCAGGATCAATGCCACTGAAGTCAGCTCAGAAACATTTACTACACCCCAGTATGTGCTAGGGACTACGTTAGGACCTGGAATACAAAGGTAGATAAAAATACAAAGATTAGCAGTGGGAGAGAGGGAGCTAAGGCAGATAGCTAATTGGCCAAGGGATGTCCTGGGTGGGTTTCTGACGAGATCTTTGGCCCAGTTGAGATGAGTGGTAGGGAGGCCAGGGGAGGTTTTTTGGAGGAGACTGTGCCTCTTAAACGGAGTCTTGAAAGAAGAGTTGGAGTTAGTGAGAGGCAGAAGGGAAGACAGACTCATTCCAAGCAGAGGGAACTCCACTGATAAAGATACGCAGGGGAGATCTATGCTGTTCTGGAGCCTACACCTTGAGTTGGGGCCTAGAGAGATGAGCCTGGAGGGTTGAGTCGGGTTCCATGTCCTGCAGAGATGGGAGCCCGCCAAGTGCACTTAGGTAGGGGAGTGAGAGGACCAGTACCTCTAGAACCCCCATCCTAGACAAGATGAGCAGGGAGGTTGGTTAGGAGGCTGCAGCAGTGGTCCAGGGAAAGTTGAGGAGTAGGAAGTGACGAAGGAAATGAAGAGACGAAGAGGAGGATGTGGATCAAGAAATGTTTAGGAGGCAAAACTGGCAGCACATGGTGGTGGATTGGCTGTAGTGATTGAAGAACAGGAAGATTTCGGATGACAAGGCAGAGCCCGCTAACGTAAGACGCCAAACAGGATCCTTGATCCATCCTGGGATTTACCAGTGCGGCCTGGATCCAAGTGAGGCCTCCTGTTGGCTTTCTTGTGATTTGTAACATTAATCTGCAGATGCAACACATGGCGCTCAGTACATTTATGGCTCTGTGATTCTGCACGTTCATGCTGAAGCTCAGTAGCAGCCTAACAAAAATATGTCTTTGTTATTAAAATACTCTTCCTTGAGAAAATTCAATTTCCAATGTAACGTCTCCAAGATTAGTTCGTAGAAGAGGCAGTGAATGATCACTATAATTATAACATCCCGCCTAGAAGGCTGACCCAGTTGCGTCTTAAGGTTTCCTTTGCTGCTTAAAATAAGTGCTTTTTATAATTTTATCATTTAAACAAGAGTAACACATTTTATTTGTAATTGTAGGTGAGAATTGTGTTTAGTGCACGCGGGTTGTATTTGTTTAATGGAATGCGTTTTTCAAAAGCAAGATAGAATATTTGTTAAAGGCTTCATTCTCAAAAGCATAATTTAAATGATGTTGGTCACTTTTGTGACCAGAACTCTACATGTAGGTCATGAAGTTCACTCTTAGGTTTGTCCCATCCCTTGGCTCAGAGAATAATAACCTTCAGGACAGAAAAGATCCTGCAGTGTTTCTAACTGGCTGGGTTAAGTATAGATCTACGCTCCCTTCCACCCACCCCCACTCAAAGGAGGGGAAACGATGCCTTGCCTCATAATTTGCTGTCCCTGGTGCCTAAGAAGTGGCTTGGCTGAAAAGATGCCTCAAAAAAGGAGTTTAGTCAAACCACCAGTTAACTCAATTAAATAACTTGTTTAATTTTTTCCGCACTTCTAAATTAAATAGTTTTTAAATAGAATTAAGCAAACAGCATTTTTTACCATTGTTTAAAATAATAGCAAAAGCATAAATGAAACTGCTATCTTGTATAATATAGTTATCCCCTAAGATTTGAGACCTTTTTTTAAACTTACCTATTTATTTTCATTTTTTTTCAGTTTTTTTGAGATATAATTGACATACAGCACTATATAAGTTTAAGGTGTACAGCATAATGGTTTGACTTACATATATTCTGAAATGATTACCGCAACAAGTTTAGTTAACATTCATCATCTCATATCGATACAATAAAAAGAGAAAGCAAAAAAAAGAGAATAACCCGTTTTTCCTTGTGATGAGAGCTCTTCGGATTTACTCTTTCATACATATCATATCATACAGCAGTGTTAACTATAGTCCTGATGCTGTGCATTCTACATGCATCCCTGGTACTTCTTTATCTTGTAACTGGAAGTTTGTGCCTTTTGACCGACTTCCTCCAATTCCTCCCCCACCCCCCAACCTTGGTAACCACAAATCTGATCTCTGTTTCTATGCGTTTGGTGTTTTGTTGGTTTTTTTTAGATTCCACATATAAGTGAGATCATGCAGTATTTGTAGTGATCCCCTAAGATTTAAGAGAGCTTTTGAGCCTCAGTAATTGTCTCCACCAAATCTTTAGTAATCACACTAACCAGGAAGCCCCTAAAATAGCTTTAAAGTTAGAGTTCTTTGTCGTTCATGACCACCAAAACAGAGTAATCACATTCTCTTTATTCATGGCGTCTTGCTGCAAAGATTATAGACAGAGATGTCTCCATTTCAGGCATGCATAAGAGCAGCCATTAAACAGGAAATGCAAGTCCCATTAAACCCCACATGGCTTTCCTATCCCCAGACAACCAGCCCACTGAGATGGTCCCTTGGGCTATGTCTTCACAGGATGTGGGAATTTGTTCATCGGATTTGTCCATCTGATTCTCCATGGTCAGCATCCCCAGCTCCCCCGGCCAGCTTGAACCCAGAGGCTTAGTTCAAAAAGCTGTGCTGCCAAAGTCAGGCCAAACCCTAAGGTGCTTGTGGAGAACCAGCCGCAGCGTCAGTGTTGACATCGGCCCCAGTGTCTACCACAGTCTCTAGAGTCGCCTGATCCTGGGTTCAGATCCTGGCTCTTCCACATTCTAGCTGTAGGGCTTTGGGCAAATAACTGAACTCTCCGAACTTCATAAAAAGGGGGGATGATGATAACAGGGTTGTTGAGAGGATGGAACTGGCCAGCTTGCATGAAGCCCAGGACCTCGCTGAGCAAACACTCAGGAATTGTCAGCCATTAGCGTTAATATTAAGCAGATTAAGACTTTCACCTTTTCAAGTGTTTTAACTTTTAAGTTTAAACAAATAGTAATTTATTGTCAGAGATTAATGGAAAGCTACAAAATTCCACATTTCAGAGCGGTGCCACTTAAAATTTTAAAAAATATATGTATATATATATATATATTTTAAAAACGTATTCTTCTCCTTTTAGGCCAATTGTGTCTGAGAGAAATGAACTTCTCATTCAGTTTTTGTCAGACTTAAGTTTAACTGCAGATGGATTTATTGCTCACTACCAATTCAGGCCCAAAAAATTGCCCACAACTACAGTACCACCTGTTACCACCACGTTCCCTGTAACTACAGGTAAGTTCCTCGGTTTTGAAGTTTGTACACCAACTTGAGGAGTATAAGAAACATTTTTTGAATTAGAAAAAAAATTAAATAAGAGGAAGATACCGGAAACTAAAATAAAGTTGAATAAGATGAAAATTTATGAAAGAGAATAATATGACTCCACTAATGAAGGCAGAGTATAAGGTGTAACAATGCTTATGAACTAATAACTTTTAAATGTTATCTAAGAAAATTATGACCACTTAAAAATTACTAGGAACCCTATTATAGCCGTAGGTCATCGTAAGCCTAATTTTTCTTTTCTGTCACATAAAATTATGCTTTTCTTTTTATTACATAGAATTGTAGTATTTTAGGTTAAAACTCTAGGTCCTTGATGCCTGCCTGTTTCCCTTCTGCCAGTCTTTGGTTGGGCTTTTTTTGCTTTGCTCCAAAATGTATCATACAAAATATATTATTTTTTCAAATTGGAGTAAATCAAACAAAAATATTCGATGTATTACAAAAGTCGGTTGGGAAACTCTGGTTTGGGGCATGATCGGAGAGGCAGGAGTGGGTCCCTGTCTAGTCTCTACATCCTGTTGGCTCCACGCACGGGACTTTCAGGCCTCAGATCTCAAAGTCCAATTTCAGGGAGGAGAACACAAGTGGGGAGGAGGGATCTAAGGTTAAGGTATGAAACAGGCTGAAGTAAGCCCGGTTTTCTTGCTCTACGTTTTCTGCGTGCACCCAGCATAAGGCTGTGCTGAGTACAGATGCTTCGAGAAGGGCTGACCTTTCCGGGCACTCCACCAGTGTGCCACCTCGTGGCCTGGAGGAGTACTGCCTCGTGTTCCTGCAGTGTTTCTCCAGCTCATCTCAGGGGACCGGGATGTTCTTGTTCTTTCCAGTGAATTGTCGGGCTGCACTCACGGTGCTGATGATTCCCCAGCTTTTATCCCCAGTCCTAAACTTTCTCTGAAATTTCAAACATGGATTTATAATTATCTCCTTGAGTTTTTCAACTGCTCGTTGTTTAAATTAAAATGTGTCAAACTCAACTCGTTTTTGTCACACTATTTTCTGCCTCACACCTGCTTGTCCACCTGTTTCCCTGAGCATGGTCCACAGCATCAGAGCCACACTCTTAGGGTCATCTTTGACTTCCTCTGTCTTACGTCCCCACTGCATGCCCCACCGCCACACACACACAGCAGACCACGTGGTTCTCCCACTTAAATTCATTGTCTACACCTGTGCCGTCCAAAAGGCTAGCCACTATTGAACATTTGACATGTGGCTAGTGATACCGAGGAACTGAATTTTTAATTAAATTGTTTTAAAAGCCTCATGTGGCTAGTGGCTACCATATTGGACAGCACAGGAGCCAAACTCCTTCACGTGGTATGTAAGACCCTTCACACTTTGTCCCCAGCCCCTTTCTAGCTTCATCTTTAGGCCCTACCACCTCTCTCCTTACGCTCTAAGTGTTATGGAGTTCATCCTAAGTGCGGAGGAAGCTGATGGTGGATTTAAGCAGAGTCCAGGATTACATGCACACTTTATGAAGATCAGTCTGGCCACTGGGAAGTGAATGGATTGTAGGGGTCAGGGGGCTCAGCAGGTTCCTGTGGCTGTCCAAGTGAGCTGTGCTCTGATGGAAATACAGAGATAGTCAAGAGGTGTTGACTGTTGCGCAAGCCAGGGACCTTGGAGGATGTTGACAGGCCTTGGTGATTAATTTGACTAGGAGATCAGAGAGTTGTCAAGAACGCCTCCCAGATGCCTGGCTCGCACAACTCAGGGGTAATGTTACTGTTCACTGAAGGTGAGAACTGGGTTTAGGGGTAGATCCGTAAGTCCAGCTGTGACCTTGTTGGGTTTGAGGTGTCTGTGAGACACTCAAGTGGAGACGTCATGTGCACAGTTAGATCTATGGGCCTCCAGACCAAAAGAGAGATTTAAGCAAGAGATTTAAATTTGAGAATCATCAACATATACATGGTTGATACCATGATCTAGAAAGAGATTGCCTAGGGAGAGGTTAGGGCTGGAATTAACTCCCTAGAAACTCTCACTTTTTAAAGAGGAGGGTATACTGACAAAGGAGATTGAAAAGGAACGGCTGAGAAGGAGGGAGGAAAACCGGGAACGTGTGTCATGGAAGCCATGGCGAAGAACGTTTTAAGAAGGGAGTGGTCAGTGGAGCCAGGTATTGATGAGACTTCAGATGAGGGAAGGAGTAAAATGTTTCCATTTGGTTCTGTGACATGGAGGCTCCTAGAGAGGCTGGCAAGAGTTGTGTGAGTGGAGCTGTGCAGGCAGAAGCCAGACAGAGTGGGCTGAGGGGCATGTGGAACAAGGTGGAGAAACTGAGACAGGAAGTTCCAGCAACTCGTTCCATAAGTTTGGCCCTAAAGGAGAGAGAGAAGCCTTGAGAGTCTTGAACATGTTAATGCTAATGGGAAGCAGCCAGCAAGAAGGAGAATGTAATGGCACACAGAAGGAATAAACTGAGGAGGAAATTTCTACAAAGGTGGGAGGGTCTGGCCTCCAGAGGACTCACAGAAGGATAGACCTTAGACCAGAGATGGGTGACCTCCTCTCTCAGGGGAGGAGAGGAAGAGAGGGTACAGATAAAGACAACTGGAAGGTTTGTGGGGGTCTTGAGGACATTTTCTTCTATGATCTGTGATCTCTCAAGAAAATGGGCAAAGTCACCTGCTGAGAATGAGAAGGAGTTAGGAACACTGAGGGGTTAGGAGAACAGGAAAGAATTTGAGAAACAGCTCTGGAAATTGGAGTAAGTTGATCCACCAAACAGCTTGTCGCTTTGATGAAGGTCCATTTGTGTACTCAGCTGTCTGAGTGCAGGCAGAGAAAAAACAGAGGCTCCTACAGGATTCCCACAGGGCTGAAGGACAGAGGGAAGAGGGAGTTTAAGGTATGCTCAAGAAAATGCCTGAAATAGTGGACCACGGAAACTAAGTGGAAGAGCTGAGGAAGTCAAGACAAGCCAGGGTTGATGGATTAGAGGAAATGAGAGAGGTCAAGGTGTTGAACCTCTAGACATAGGGAAAAAAGTAGTCATGAGAATAAATGAACAAATAAGCTTGAAGGAGAGGGGGCTATTCTGGATATAGGATGTCTAAATTTGAGAGATTGGAGGTGAAAGCCTTTAGCAGGTGGACATGTGAACTTGGGACTGAGTGACGAGATGGAGCAGAGGGAAAGTCCCTGGGGAGGCAGAGGCCCCGGCACGGAGAGGGATCATCCACCAGGAGAGTGGACCCACCGAGATGGTCGCGGAGCACATACGGAGGAAGGCTGTGAACCTGGTGCCACGTTGGGGAGTGCAGTGCAGGAGACAGACGACAGTAAGAGGAGGAGGGTCAGGGTGGCCAGCTGACGACTTAAAGGTGAGAGAGCAGAGATCTACCCAAGGGGGAGAAGGAGCCGTTAGGACACCCACCCAGCTTGCAGACTGACCTTCCGGGGCTGACAAGGAGCTGGTTTCCAGGGGTCCACATAAAAGGATGCTCTTTCCTCAAACTGAGACGCACCTTTGCCATTACTTTTTGGCTCAGTTAATTAGGTAAATTTAGTGCCAAAGTGAGGTCCCCAACTTCTGGAACACTGTTCCTTCTAAATGTTTTCTATTCTATTTCTCCTTAAAATATATATATATATTTAAGCTATGGTATGTATTTTTACATTAAATTGTATATGTTTTAATATTGTAATCCACTTCAGATCGTTTTTGGAATTAAGTAGGGATACAAATTAAGAGTAAATAATAAATTCACAGCAGAAGCAGCAGAACATATAAGAAGGGCGATATGACAACTGCAAAATCCTACCCAGCGAGTAGAATTCTGTTACCATTGTTTTGTTTCATTCTTCCCAGCATATTGCCGCATATAAGTGAATAATGAGCAAATATTTTTTAAACAGTTTTAATGATGATAAGGGGGATTACATATTTTCATCTTGTTAACCTAGGGTTTCTCAGCCTAGCACTGTTTACATTTTGGGCTAGATACTTCTTTGTTGTGAGGGGCTGTCCTGTGCATCGCAGGATGGTTAGCAGCACCCCTGGCCTCTGCCCAGCAGATGCCAGGAGAACCCCCTAGTCATGACAACCAAAACTTGCCAAATGTCACCTACAGGGGTGAAATCAACCCTGGTTCAGAACCACTGTGTTTATCTATTTAGTTTTACTTTTACATTTGTCTGCTTCTCAGTTTTTAAGGTACTATAGCCAATGACAGGCTCAAACCCAAATATTTAGTGATTAGTTGCATCTAATTACAGATGCAACACAGGTTACATATGAGCGGTGTTTCTAAAAACTTGTACCACTCACGTTTGGGCAATTGCATGTTTTAAATGTACCAAGAACACTCCCTCCGTCCTCAGGGGGAACACCATAGGATTCCTTTCGTAAAGTGAAGAATTAACCTATATTTTCTGAGTTCACGTTTGCTGTGCTGGATTTTTCTACGCAAGGCACATGGAGGCTATATCTATTTTGGGTTATAGTGCTATTTATATATAAAAGAAGAGAATAGGGCTCCATTTAGGTTATCTTTCATCTCAGGTTTAAAATTCAGCAGAGGATATTGAGTTGCACGGAGGAAATGAGAGCAGCAGCTGGTAGCATGAAGAATTTCTTGTGCTTGCTTTTTAATTATTTCATCGCAGTGACAGATCGGTGGCTCAGGGAAATAACTGGGAACGTTACATTGATGGGTTCAGATCTAAACGTCAGTTATACTGAATTCATTTTCCTGACCCTTATGTCTTTCTCCTTTGCGTTAAGATTTAAAGCCCACTGTGGCCCTGTGTCAACAAAAGTGTAGACGGACGGGGACTCTGGAGAGCAATTATTGTTCAAGTAACTTTGGTAAGAAATAAAACCCAGGCTTTTCTCTTTAACCAGAAACTTGAGACTGCGTGCTTGGCCTCAAAGGAATTGCCGTGAATGTGATCGTGAAAGTTCAGTAACGCTCTTCATTTACCCAAGAAAGTATTTCCCAACAAACTGAGGTGTGCTGACCTGTGTTTTCACAACTGAGAGAAATATGTATTCAGAAAATACACTCTTCACAGAAACTTACTAATTTGACCCCCGCTACATGATACTGCTGCTCTGTGGATTCTGGCTGGCTCAGTGTTCCTGAAAGACCCTGTATACTTTTCTCCTCACATATTTCTCATGTTCTGAGCATTTTTTCACACATCTGTAATTCAACTTAATTAAAAACATATCTGAGCTGGCCTCTCCAGAAGAAATTCAGGTATTTCCTCTGTAGTGTCCTTCCAAAGTGCTAAATTAAAACTTGGAAATCTGAAATCCCTTTGGAAACTCTTATAAATTGGAACTGAGGAGATACTGCCTAATGACTTGGAATTTCTGGGAGTTTTTCCCAAATCAAAAAATTGCACTTTCTGTGAAAACCACTTAAGAGCAAAAGATACCAAATTTAATTACGTTGGTTATTTTTTTTTTTAAAGATTGGCACCTGAGCTAACAACTGTTGCCAATCTTCCTTTTTTTTTTCTTTCTGCTTTTTCTCCCCAAGTCTCCCCAGTACATAGTCGTATATTTTAGTTGTGGGTCCTTCTGGTTGTGCTATGTGGGACGCCACGTCAACATGGCCTGATGAGTGGTGCCATGTCCGCACCCAGGATCCAAACCAGTGAAACCCTGGGCCCCTGTACTGGAGCACGTGAACTTAACCACTCGGCCATGGGGCCGGCCCCTATGTTGGTTATTTTTTAAAGGAACATTTAAGAAAAGTCTTATCCGGAAACAAAAGTTGCTATGACCTAAATAGATTGCCAAACAAAGGGGCTTCCCGAAGAGGCTCTGCTTGCTTTTTCTGCACCTCAAAGTGGTGTGTCCGCAGCCTGGACGAACTGTGCAGTAGTGCAGGCATGAAGGCCCCGCAGAGTCTGGGGCCCACATCTTCCTGCAGTTTGCGTGCTGAAACTCAAACAGCTGGCGTAAACGTGAAAACAAACAGCACCAGCTGTCACTGACACCCCATCCAGTTAGCCTTCTGAAGGGGGTGCTTAGGGAGATCGCCCTCCCCGTCCTCGGGAGCCACTGATGTCCCTTGGCTACAGACCGACGTTTTGCAGTGAGCACTCATCCCCAGGAGTCAAAGTATAAGGTATGATGAGAATTCTGATTTTTTTTTTTGGTGATCGCTTGGCAAGCTGTGCTAGGTCTGTGCCCAGGATGCAAACCTACAAACCCCAGGCCACCGAAGCAGAGCATGCGAACTTAACCACTGTGCCTCTGGGCCAGCCCCGAGAATTCTGATTTTAGGAGCTTTGCACACTACATGAGCAGCGAGTTCTCACTCTATCCTGAAGGGCTTTTATCAGCCAAGTCCAAACCGTGATTTATTCTGTTATGACTCACTCACGTGACAAGATGACCAAATACTATCACTTCTGGCCCATTGGTTCTCTACCAGGGTTGGTAACACTCCTCTAGGGGCAGCTTGTGCTTGTCACAGTAACTGAGGAGTGCTACTGGTTTTTCTGCACAGGGACAGGGCTCATAAAAAAGTCATTCAGGGGGCCAGCCTGGTGGCGTAGTGGTTGAGTTTGTGCACTCTGCTTTGGAGGCTCAGGGTTTCCCGGTTCAGATCCCGGGCGTGGACCTACACACTGCTCATCAAGCCACGCTGTGGTGGCATCCCACATACAGAATAGAGAAAGATTGGCACAGATGTTAGCTCAGGGCCAATCTTCCTTTAAAAAGGAAAAAGTCCTTCAGTGCAAGTCCTGCACCACACATTATTGTCCCCCCAAATTACCAAAAGTACCAGTTTGAGAAACACAGCATCTTTCCTTCTGTGGCTCAGAAGTGAGACTCTTTTCTCTAAGTGTCACAATGGAAAAAAAAAGAGTTACATAATGAAAAGCAACTAATTTTTGCTAGAGGTTTTTTTTTTTTAAAGCAAGAAAATGTTTTAAGTTATACCTCGGTTCCTTACTTTGACTTGTTAAATGAGATAAACAGGGTGGATAAGAAAGAGAATATGAAGGACCCAGAAAAAGATATTTACTGATAGAGAGAGAAAGGGACCCATGGGATGAACCAAAGTTCAAGGAGAGAGGACAGCGAAAGAGAGGGATAAGGGGAGAGACACAGAAAGGTAGATGCTCACCCACACAGACACAAGGACTCAGATCTTCATGGCTCAAACCAGCTCTCCTCGGTATCAACACCAGACAACCTGGGTAACATTACAGCTCCATGGCCCCTTGTTCAACCTGAATTTTGGTGACACATGTACTGAATCAAATGTGATAGCTCTGTTAGGGCCCCTCTCTTTAACATTAAAATGTATCCCATCTGAAACTTAGAAGAATGTAAAATTATTTTCAGTTCTGCTTGCCTTTCCCTTCCATTATCTCAAAAGTGTTTTCTCCTGCAGTGTTGGCTGGCACTGTTATCACAACCATCACTCGAGGTGGGAGTTTGCACGCCACAGTCTCAATCATCAACATCTATAAAGAGGGAAATCTGGCAATTCAGCAGGCTGGCAAGAACATGAGTGCTAAGGTCGTTGTGGTCTGCAAGCAATGTCCTCTCCTCAGAAGAGGTGAGTAAAGAGGAAAACTTTAGTCTTTCTTCTAGGGGAGCTTGGGTACAGAGAAGGGAACAAGAGAACCCCTCTGAGCAAGCCGTGGATCTTTCCATGCCATCGCTGGTGTAGGGAAGGAAATTCAGGGCTTATGTATTGCCCACTTCTGGAATGGAAGGAAGGCCTTTGGAGTCAGGCAGAACTGGGCTCTAACCACAGGTCTTGTCATTTGTGGAAGAAAAAGAGATAGTGGAAATGATGAATGAGTCCAAGAAGCATTTGAAAGTTGGATCACTAGGGAAAAGACATAAAAGGAGCAGTCTGGAGAAAGGGATTTTCAATTATTGCATTTAAGATGCCAATACAGTGTTTAGAGGAAAACATTCCTCTAACATTCAGGAAGCAACAGGAAGTTCAGAGCTGAAGTTCAGAAAATTCTGTATGTTAGAATTAAAGATTTGGGAATCATTTGCAGGTATAGGATCATTAAATCCATAGACAGTAATGAGTTTATTCAGAAAAATTATGGAAAAAGGAAAGTTACACCAGAGCACATGACTTTAAAAAAAAGTTTTTAACTTATAAAAGTAATGTATGTTGCATGGTTTTTAAAAAGTTTAAATAAGTAGAGAAGGATATAAAATAAAAAGTGAGGCCCTTTCCCTTTCTCCAAAGGTACTATGAAAAGTTCCTTCTAGAATGTTCCATGAATGTAAAGCATGCACATGTGCACTTAGACAGATGGGATCATGCTATACATGTTCTACTGCAAGTTTTCGCCCACACGAGGTGTATGTAGACATCTTTCCACAAACAGCTCATATAGATAGATCTCCCTGTTTCTTTGGAATGGGAATAATGCCTAGTATTCCACTGTGTGATATATCTGATTTCTCTAGTCAATCTCAGCTCATGCCTTTCTTCAGTCTTGTTGCAAACCTCTCCCATAAACAAACCAAACCAGACCACACAGACACAGAGAAATACTCACTGCATGAAAGCTTTACTGTAAATTCAGATTGTTCAGAAAAGCCATGAGCTCAGCAGCCTCACGCTGACTCTTCAGAGGGAATGGCAAAGGATCTATAAAAGGTAACATTTCTCGCCAGAACTTCCAGGACAGCAAATAATTCCCGTCTAGGGACTTACTGTACGGTCTCTTAATGAAGCTGGCAGTCCAGGCTTCAGGTGGCAGCCACTGCCCAGCCTACCACACTTTCACAGGCTCAGACCATGATGATGACAGTGTTAGCCCACGAAGGAAGGATTATGCAGAGGAAAAGGAAACATGTATTTCTCTATGACACACAAGGGCAGAGGGAGAATGGAGGAGGTGGTAATACACACCTCTTTATGACATTTTCTGAGGCAATATAAATCTTCAGAGTTGACCCAACATACCTCAGCTTGGGCCCCAGTCTGGGCCCAGCTTAGCCAGACACGCTGATGTATTAAAAAATGGTATAACAGAGATCAGTACCTTTCAGTACCTGTTTTTTCCAAGGGACTATGGGAATAGAAAGAAGTATGTAAGCCAATCATGCCCTCAAGAAACTTACATAGTGTACATGCTTGAGATGTTGAAACAAGTTCAAGACAGCAGCAGAAGAGAGCGGATCATTAGCTGCCAAATGCCTGGGAAGTCCGGAAGCATTATGGGACTGTGAGAGGCCGTCGGAACATGGCGTGTCAGGGAGCACTGGGGGCCCCCGCGGAAGGAGAGCCTTTCACATGAACACTGCGCATGGTTCATGGTAGACAGGAAAAACAGTAGACGTGCAGCAGGGCAGAGCAGGGCACGCCTGGGTCTAACCCTTCCACCCAGTTTCCTAGTGTTCGCAGAGCTGGAATGTATTACTCAGTGGAACTTAGTTTTTTGCTGATGAGAGTCTTAAACCAGATTTTATCCTAGATAGAATAAAAGTATAATTATATTACTTACACTTTGTCTAGAGGTAAATTATAGTCTAAGTTGTTTCAAACCAACACTCAAGAGAGAAAAAAATTTATTTTCTCTTTCTTTAGGTCTAAATTACATTATTATGGGCCAAGTGGGTGAAGATGGGCGAGGCAAAATCATGCCAAACAGCTTTATCATGATGTTCAAGACCAAGAACCAGAAGCTCCTGAATGCCTTGGAAAACAAGCAGTGTTAACAGCGGACCGTGTCCAGTGGAGCTGCGTTCTGTCACTGCCTTTGGGAGATCTATTTTTTTCTCAGTAGGAAAAAACGCATCTTATAAAGTTAAATATTGAGCATTCAGAAAGATTTACTCTTCACATGCTGTAGGTGTGAGACCTCCGCTATCGCTGATGGAAGTTCCGTTCCGGCACCGAGAGGAGCAGACAGCTGATCGAAAACCTGCAGGTTTCGTGCGGCCGTAGGAGACTGAATGTATCAAGCACTGACAGTTTGGAAGCAGTTTATTCATACATCGCTGTAAAAGGGTATTTTAGAAATGGGTTGTGTGAAGATGTGAAAAAGAGATTTTATGCGTGCAATATTTATAGTGATATTTGTTTTACCTTCAAGCATTTGCTCCGACGTGTTATATTCTTCTCTTGCATTTTTTTAAATCAATGCTTAATAAAATATTTTTAAATGACTATATAGCAGACATTAAACTTGTTTTTGTAGAAAGTGGGACAACTGAACGAAGAATAGTCCCTGGTACTTACATACAAGGTTGTCTTTGTAGCAGTTTACACTATGCTAAAAAAGTTAGCAGTTCCCAAATTTCAGGGCCTGGACGGATCCAGTAATGTAAATACACGAATTCTCTGCAGAACCAGAGAATGTTCGAGCTCGAGTGCTATCCCTCGGGGCTCTAGTGCAACCCCCTCGTTTTGTAATAGAAATTGAAGCTCAGGTATATTTGGTGACTTGTCTAGGGCACCCATCTCCCATGAGACAGAGCTGGCACCCCAACTCAGAAGCCCTAATTCCAAACCCAGTGCCCTCACTGGCACTGGAAGAGGCCCTCTCTGCCCCAGAGGAAAGCCCACTTATCCGGATTGCAGAGTTCAGTCCTTGTTTTTCTAGGCTAAATCCTAATAGGTCATTTTACAGGACTTGGAATTAGAGGTGAGCCCGACGCCCGTCTCCTGTTCATCCCCG
This sequence comes from Equus asinus, assembly GCF_041296235.1. Classification (NCBI taxonomy): domain Eukaryota; kingdom Metazoa; phylum Chordata; class Mammalia; order Perissodactyla; family Equidae; genus Equus; species Equus asinus. The sequence continues at coordinate 88,355,656 of NC_091810.1, read as the reverse complement.
GGTAACTGGATCAGGCTGAAGCAGCTAGGATGGATTCTGACATTGCCTTTGAAAAGTCTGTTCTCACTCCCTCGAGGAAGAACAGTGACAGGGCTCCCAGCATGTGCACAGGGCTGCTGGGAATGCAGCTGTACTTGCAACGCCTGTGGACACCAGCCCCTGCAGGAGGTTGCCAGCCAGAAGCTTTGGGAGAAGGGACAGCCATCCCTCTCCGAAGAAGGTAGAAAGAACTTTAGAGATGAACAAAGACTTGGGTCACCATGTCTCCCTAGTAGAAGCAACGTTCTAGAAATAAGGGAAAATATTCTGGTGGTGAAAACAATAATTCCCAGCCTTAGAGGTGACCAGACATTCAAAGGGCTGCAAAATGGAAGTTCAAACTTTCTGTTCTGGCAGCAAGTGAGCAGAAGGAAGCAAAGAATGGGGGCTGGCTGGCAGGGTCGGGAGTCATTCCTAGGCTCTCCCTCGAGGATGCCCATCAGCACCAGAGATTTCCCCAGCTGAGGAAGTGGATGAACTAGAGGACACGGGGTTGCCTTCACTGGCCAGCGCCGCTTTTAGCAAGGGCCTCTCAACCAGATGGACTTCACAGAGTGGCTGCGTCCAACCAGGGTGTTACTATGGGATCCTGACTGATTCCAACCTTGTCGAGGCAAGTTAGTTCCTTTCTAGAATGCGTGTTATGGGACCTGGGAGTGATTCCTAAAGAGTTCAGTATTTCTTGCGTTTTACTAGAACTTCTCACTGGCACAGTCTGGGCAGCGTGCCTACACCTCTCAGTGCCTGCATTCCCAGTGGAGAGACTTTCCAGGTTTCTGAGCGGGGGCTTGAGTGACACTCTAGGTAAAAATTGGGAAAAGTAGTCCAAACTATTTGTCCCATTGACATCCTGACACAAGACTTACAACTAGTTAAGGGGTTAATGGTTAATAATAAATAAATTAATTAATAATAATAATAATAATAATAAATAATAAAACATATGGCCCTGGTTTGTCTTTTAATTCAGTTATTCAAAACAGAGAAAAGCTGAGCAGTGAGGCCAGTCTTTCTGGTCCAACAACCATTCCTTAATTTCTTTCTTGTTTATTAAGTCATTTATTTTGACTGAACTTCAGTTTCCTGAGTTATAAATTGAAGGTGTTTGGCTAAATAACTCTGGGCTCCCATACTAGTTTCTCTTTTAGGGATTATTTCTTTTTCAAATTTTATTCTTTTTCAAGAATAATTGAGAAACGTTTGTTTTTGTTTATAGGTTTTTGTCCTTGGGAAATCAAACACACATGGCAAACAAATGGGTGACCATACTAAGACATCACAAAACGTTTCAGAATTATAAACTATTCTGATGTTTCAGAGGGTCCTGCTAGCTTAATTTTCATCCTTTGAATTCAATTCAATTTCTGTAGCAAAAATATAGGAATCTTGGGGCCGGCCCTGTGGTGTAGTGGTTAAGTTCGGTGCACTCCACTTCAGCAGCCCGGGTGCACGGGTTCGAATCCCAGACGTGGACCTACGTCACTCGTCAACCATGCTGTGGTGGTGACCCACATATGAAATAGAGGAAGATTGGCACATCTGTTAGCCCAGGGTGAATCTCCCTAGGAAAAAAAATAGAAGAATCTTGCAGTGTTCCCAGATCTTAAGTTCTGTTATATTACTTATTTACTTGAAGGTTAACCTTTGTTAGAAGAAATTTACCTTCTTTTTTAATTTTAAAATTTTTCTTTTTTGAGGAAGATTAGCCCTGAGCTCACATCTGCTGCCAATCCTCCTCTTTTTGCTGAGGAAGACTGACCCTGAGCTACCATCCATGTCCATCTTCCTCCACTTTATAAGTGGGACGCCTACCACAGCATGGCGTGCCAAGCAGTGCCACGTCAGCACCCAGGATCTGAACTGGTGAACCCCAGGCCACTAAAGTAGAATGTGTACACTTAACCACTGCACCACCAGGGTGGCCCCAAAATTTACCTTCTGTTTTTACTTCCTGTAGGAAAGTACTGCCAGGCTCCATTATACCTTCTGGACTGTTGAAATAAAATAAACAAATGACAAAAATCTTCTTTAAAGAAAAGCCCTATAATAACACATCTGCTAATCAGGAAGCTCGAATGAGAATTAAGGAATATTAACCAGAAACTCCTTTTGCTTGAATTTGTGGACGTATTTATATAAGTGCAAACAAATTTGCAGAAAAGTAAATTCAAGTAGAAAACAAACATTTAAAGAAAAAAAAGTTTTGTCCTAAGTGTTCTAAGGCCCTTATATTGAGAGAGAGAAGGATAAAAATATTGATTAATTTAAGACTTTGATAACTTAAGTATTTACATTAAAATATCTAGGGTAACCATAAAAGAATATAGAGTTTGAAAATTTAGAACTAGCAGAGAAAAAAAAAGAAGTCAAGAAATTAAAGAAAGTGAAATAAGGGAAAATAGTACAAAATATGATGGTAGAAATACAAATATATCAATAATTTCAATATATAAAACCAGCGTAAATACTTGTGTTAAAAGTCAAATATTACCAGACTGGATTAGAAAAACAAATTCCAATTATATGCTATTTGAAAGAGACAGCTAAAACATAAGGGCACAGAAAAGTTGAGAGGAAAAGGATAGAAAAAGATAATTATACCAGGCAAATACTAACCAAAACAAAACTGATGTGAGTTTATTAATATTAGGAAAAAAACAGACTTTAAGGCATTGCTCAAGATGAAGAGGGTTACAAGGAGACATAGTTCTAAAATTTGCAACTAATATCCTTCAAAATATATAACTAAATCTGCCATAGTATAAATGGAAATTGACACGTTTATCATCACAGTGGGAGATTTTACACATTTCTCTCAGTAACTGACAGATTTAAAAGAAAAATAATAAAGATATTGAAGATTTGAACCACACAGTTAACTAAATTTACCCAATGGACATACATAGAATGGAACCGAAAACACATTTTTAATCTTATTATGGAACAATTTCAAAAATTGCCTACCTACTGCACCATGAAACAAATCCCAACAAATTTCAAAGAACTGGTATCATACAGACGTCCTTCAACAACAACCAATGATTAGAAATTAATAACAAAAAGCAAACAATAGTAAAAAAGATAAGAAAAAACCCTAATGTTGGAAATTGAGAAATATGCCTTTAAATAACTCCTAATCAAAAGGAAATTATAATGGAAAATAGAAAATATTAAAAACTGAACAAGTGGAACACAGCTTAAACAGTACTTTAAAATTTATAACCTTAAATGTTTAGATTATAAAAGAAAGGGTGAAAAATAATTTTTGACTGGTATATAGTAGGAAGTTAGTAAAAGAACACAGAATAAATTTTAAAAGGTAGGAGGAAATAAGCATAAGAGCAGAAATTGAGTAATTATCAAAGCCAAAAACTGGTTCTCTAAAATGGCTAATATCAATGACAAAACTCTGACCAAGATTAAGGAGGAAAAGAAGTAAAAATAGACAAGAAAACAATTTAGGAGTGAAAAGGGGAGCTTACTACAGATGCTACAGAATCTTAAAAGGTAATTAGAAGATATTGTGAACCGCTTTATAGCAATCAATTTGAAAACTTAGATGAAGTAAACAAATTTCTAAGGGGAGAGGGGCTTATCAACTCAGACTCAAGAAGAAATAGAATACCTAAATAGTCCTATAATCATTAAAGAAATTAAATCAGTAATTAAAAATCTTTCTTCAAATAAAACTCCAGGCCCAGGTGGTTTTACTTGGAAGGTCTGCCAAACATCTCAGGGACAAATAAATACCAATCTAACATAAACCATTCCAGAGTATCAATAAATAACAGGCAGCAATTCTTTTTATGAGGTTAAGATAATCTGAATACCAAAACTTTAGCAGTCAATAGGGTCTAGGAAAACCATAGTCTGACTTCACTTATGACCATAGGTGCAAAAGCCCTAAAAAAATATATCAGCAAACAAAACCCAGCAAACAAAAAGGGTCATGATCAAATTGGGTTTATCCCAGAAACGTATGATGATTTAACATTAGAAAATGAATGATCATACTTCATTGCATTAATAGATGTGCATTGCCAGCTAAGAGTCTTAGGTGCAATTAAACATTCAGACTCAAGAGTGCCACAGGCCTCTCTTGGTACCAATATCCTCGGAAAGACCAAAGTACAGGGACCAGAGTTTAACAGGACCATGCCGGCCTTTAATCTTCTGCGGGAGTCTGCAGCAGTTCACACAGCCATCCGGGAGCTCTTTTCTTTGGCCTCTCTAGATGATGACTCAGATGCCAGGAGACAGGATCATGTCAGGTAGCTGCAGACACTCTGGCTTAACATAGGCAAAGCTTCCAGATGCCTCATAGATGACATGCTTAATGATAAGAGTCACACACTCAGGAAAACTCAGAGCTCCACCTGCCCTCTCAGGTACTTATAGCTCAATTATAGCTCCTCCTAATCCAAAGCAATTTACCAATCAGGGTTCATATTTTGTATAAGTAGCCTTGCCTAGGAACACAGTTGACATGCTATGTTATCAGATTACCAGGTAAACTAAGCTAGAGTTAAACAAAGGTCAATTCTTAACAAAATGGGAAAAGGTTCTGTTAAGCCCTTTTCACAATAGATTAAAGGAGAAAAATCAGTTGATCTTAATAGTGCAGAAAAGCATTTGATATAACTCAACATTTATTCATGACAACATAAACCTTAAGCAAATTATGAATAGACTTCCTTAAGCTGACAAGAAAACCTGCAGCAAATCTCGTACTTTATGGCAAAATAGTGAGAGCATTTTCTTTAAGATCAGCGATAAGACCGAATGCCTGAAATCCACATTTCTATAAAAATAGTACAAGAGGGGCTAGTCAGTATAGTAAGGCAAGAAAAAGAAATAAATGATACTGGACAAGAAGAAATAAGACTATCATAATGCGAAGATAATATAATTATTCAAATAGAAAATCCAAAGTAACCTGCGGGTAAGTGATTAGAATTCACAGAGTTTCACAAGTTTGTCCCTTAGATGTATGTATGAGCTCTAACCCAAGGACAAAATATTGAATGTTATTTGATCTTTTATAATTCATCATCTTGAATTAAATATATGAGAGTCATTATTCACACACTCACAGCCTCCTTTTAACATAGGATCGATGGATATCCAAGTGTCGGAGTATGCCTCGAGAATTGGGTGTTCTGCAGAGGAGCTCTGGGGCATACGTACATGGAAATTCGTTCTGAGAAATTTTAAAGTTATTATTTAAAATCCTAACACTTACTTTGTTTTTGTAAATTGCTTCTTCCTCTTAAAAAATAAAGTCAATGATTAGATTTAAGATTTGATTAGATAGAAATTTGAAACATTATCTTTTGCTCGAAGGATGTCCGTGTGGCCTTCTGAAACCAAGATTAGGTTAGATTTCAACAGTGAGATGGCGCTTTTAAGGAAAGAAATCTATTAAGAAAATTTACAAACTTAAAGTAAGACCATATAGCTGATTAATTTATCTCACAAACAAGAAACGACAGTAACATAATGTAGTTAAGAGCCTCCAGGACGAGGGGTCTCCTTCACAGCAGGGCATTGGGAGAACTTTACTTAACTGTAAGACGAGAAAGTTAAATTGGATCCTTTCTGAGATCCCTTCTAGGCTTCTAGATCCTTGATTAACCAAATTGATCAGGATATAAAGTAACACAGAAATAAAATTAACCGGTTTCTCCATTTTCAGCCCTTCGTCCCTCCATGGCCTGGCTTGTTATGTTTTGAGACTTGTTGCCGGCACATTGGGTTCTTGTTGTTCCCCAGGATAGAAATCAAGAGAGACAAGAAACGAGAGTAGAAAGGTAAAAGTTGATTAGCTTGTGCACAGGAGAGGCACAAGGGAGCCAGTTCTGAAAGGAAAGGGGCAGGTGACAGCTTCGTTAGGAAGCGGGACTGTGGGGCTTTTATTAAGCAAAGGCTGGGGAGGAGGGCCTGGTCATGGCATGTAGAGGGGGGGTTGTGCTTGTGCTTGCACTGTTGTTCAACAGGCCACCACAGGCGTTGCATGTATCATCAGCATGCTAGCTCTCCACCCGTGGGTGTGATTTTTAGTATAGTAATGAGGCTAGGGTCACCTTCAGACAACTCCTGGGTGCTAGGGCGCATGCGTAAACCCGGGAACATCCAGAGGTTGTGGAATGTGGATCTGGGCGGCCTCTATCTGATCCTCCTAGCTTGCCATTGGTTAGGGGCCTCATGTTGTTAGGCCAGGGGCCTTGCAGAGGACCCTGTCTTGTTAGGCTGGTTCCTGTCTCCTGCTTTTCTATTTATGTCACTACCTCCCTGTCCATCCTTTCCCTTTAACTCTTGCTCATCTCGCTGGTTTCTGTTTTTGTTCTGTCATAAATTACAAGTCTTTAATAAACTAGTCATTTAGGAAAGCAGGGACCAGACATCTTAAGTTCTGTTCTCTGACCAAGATGAACCTAAAGGAGAAATTAATGCCAAAAAGCGAAGCTTTTGGATATATATTACCTGATACTAACAACAAATTGAGTTCAGGATCTCAAGTCAGTCATTATACAACCTGGGACAAATTACTTAAAATGTCAGTTTTCTCACCTATAAAATGAGCAGGTTGAAGTAGGTAACCTAAGTTTTCTTCCAATCCAATTTGATGAAACAGGTTTTAGAGCGCAGAGATGTTAGATGGGTATCTGACTGACTGGATGTCCGTCCCAGGATATTTACACAAATAGATAATGGCTAAGTGTTCATTTAACAAATTTGTGCCATTCAACAGCAACACTGTACTTAAGCTGAGGATCAGGAGGAAAATAAGAGAACTGTTTCCACTTAGTTTTTTTTAGAAAAAAGAAAACTTCTGCATTAAAACAATCCTTACAGAAAATATAGTAATTGTTTGCTATTTCCACTGAAATATAACAATGGAGAAAATGAGTTTTAAAATATTAAAATTTAAAATATTTTAAAATAACCTCACAGAATTAATTCAGTTTCTGGATGAGTTACTGAGGTGGCTGGTCTATTTTGCTCCTCAAAATTCTTTTCAAATAGCACCTGAAAATTTTAATATCCTTCAACAAGAATAATTTTGCTTAAAATTGAAGGGTGGGTTAAGTACCCTTTCTAAAGAAGAGAGAGAGAGAGAACCTCTAGATTGCTGGCAGCAGGATGAAGGAGATGGAGTCTACCTGTCGTTTATCTGATTGGCTAGAACAGGTCTTTTTTTAAACACACATTTAGCTCCCACAGAAACCTGCTGTTTGGCCTCTTGTATTCCTGTAACTTAATTTACAGCAGGAATCACGTCTCTTAAAGATAGTTATTTTTAAAGCATGTAATTAGCACATGAAATTTTCCCTCACTAATTTTGAGTTGCCTATTTGAAGTATCTATTTCAAACTGAGGGTAGGGGCAGCAGGAAAATAAAAAACAATATGAAATTATCAAATGAAACACTGTAATTGGCGATTCTTCTACGTCTCTCTTCAAGAAACACAACCTGTAATGGGGCAGTGATGCCAGAAAGCTGACAAATTAACTTACAAATGAGAAATTCAGAGCAGATATTATCTCTGGTATCAGTAATATCTTCTTAGTGTAATTCTGAATAATTAGACCCAACTAGTTTACTCCCCAGGACCTATAACCTCAGGCTATTTGGTATTTTATAAATGTATTTTCTGAGGGAAACATTAATTTCAATTTCAATGCAATTTCATTAAAAATCCCAACAAGGTTTTTTGGTAGAAATTGATAGGCAGGTTCCAAAATTTATATGAAAAAGCAAAGAAGCTAGAACAGCCAAAATACTTTTCAAAAAGTAATATAAAATTCTTCACCTTGGCCTTTGTTACTATACCTCACCCCCCTGTGTTGTGTTAGTGATGGGTTAACAACTTGCGTATTCAAGCATTGTTTTCTTTCTTTCTTTTTTGCTGAGGAAGATTTGCCCTGAGCTAACATCTGTTGCCGATCTTCCTCTTTTTTCGCTTGAGGAAGATTAGCCCTGAGCCAACATCTGCACCAATCTTCCTCCATTTGGTACGTGGGTTGCTGCCACAGCATGGCTGATGAGTGTTCTAGGTCCACACCTGGGATCTGAACTTGCAAACTTGGGCCACCAAAGTGGCACACACCGAACCCAACCACTACACCATGGTACTGGCCCCTCAAGCACTGTTTTCTTTTGGAGCGATAATGAATTATAACATTCCACTGTTATTTCATTTCTTTATTTTAGTATGTTGTAGCATTATGTATTTTGGAAGCATAATTTCCAGACATTGAAATTCACCCTTTTTAAGTGTACAGTTTGATGAGTTGTGCAATCAATCTTCTCCCCCCACCAGACCCTGGTAACTATTGATCTGTTTCAGTTTCTATAGCTTTGTCTTTTTTAGAATGTCATATAAATGGACTCATCCAGTATGTAGTCTTTTGTGATGAGTTTCCTCACATAGCATAATACTTTTAATATTTATCTTATTGCACATATCAGTAGTTTGTTTCTGTGGCAATTTGGCTAGGCTGGATTATGCTTCCCAGAATTCTGCTCCTTGTATGCTTCCAGTTAGGGTGGGCCACAAGATACATTTTAGTGTGAAATTTGGAGGGCAGAGGTGAAGTCACAGCCTTTATTTATTTTTTTATGCAGGCACTTTTGTAGCTCCCACACGTGTTAACTTACCTGCTGGTCCACTTGTCAGCATGGGGCAGCAGTCTGGCCCACAATTGTTCCACCTTTCCTTGGGTCCTCCTTCAGCTTCTCTGAGTCCTGGGCCAAGTGCATGTTTAGCAACCTGGCCAAGGGCGACTCTTCCCACAGAATACTCACATCAAGGTTAGGGACAGCGAGAAGTGACATGTCTTCGTGGTTCCAGCTTGTGCTTGTTTCTTCCACTTATGTTTACATCTATCTTCCCTTACCAACTGCCTACCTTGTGAACTCCACGCTCCAGCATTGGATGCAAAGACAACAGCATCACAGACCCTCCTCATTAACTCCAATTGTGTAACATTGAATCCCCGCAAATGAATCACTACACAGACACACGTGTGGGCTGCAAGTATCCTGGGAGTCCTGCTGCTCTGAACTCTGACTGATAACAAGTCCTTTTCATTGCTGAGTAGATTTCCATTGTATAGATGTACAATTTGTTTATCCACTCACCAGGTGATGAGCATTTGCTTGTTTTCAGTTTGGGATCATAAATAAAGCTGCTATATACGTTACATACAGGTCTTTGTGTGGACATACTATTTCAAAACATGGTACTTATACATATAAGAAGAAATAGCTAGTAAGTTAAAGGTGATTGCCACTAAAGAGAGGAAGGCTACAGAGGAGTCTGATGTGGCTGTTTTGCATTTTAGGCCTTTCTTACCATGATTTGAAAAAAAAAAAAAAACCACCACTGAATTGTACACTTTAAAAGAGTGCATTTTATGATATAGGAATTATATCTCACTTTAAAAAAGTATAGAGGTATATGACAATACAATGGACAGACTCTCACTTTTTAATCTAATATCGTTTTATTCATCTTTTTCTTACAATATGCTGTCATTCAAAATATACCTCATAAATAACTCATGCATACAGTAGGCACTCTATAAATATTTTGATGTCATAATTAGGTATTTTTTAGAATGACTAAAAATCCTGATGTAAAATCCCAATTGGGAAGTGCAGAATCCCATTGTAGACAAAATATATAACTTTACAATAAACATTTTTATAAGAATTTTCCCCAAAGAGGGAACACTTACAACTTGGAAATTAAAAAGTAAAAAGCAAAAAGCAACCTGAAACACAGTAGAGCATACGAGCCCTGGACCGGAGGTGCTCACAGACCACGGGCTGCCCGCACCCTGCGGCCGTCAGACATCCGACGTTCAGTCAGGAAGGTAACCACACCCCCAGAAGCTCTTAACTGCTAGCGCTACAGAATATATAAGCAACGGCCTGTGACAATTCTTAACCACATCCCTCACGTGAACACAGGAAAAAAATTCAAATACATATTTTATTCCCCAATTAAAACAATCAATGTTTTTCATCTTAAGCAGCAAGAATGATCCACAAATAACCATGAAGTCACTTTTATAGAAGCTACGTAAAATTCTGTGGAAAACACTTTGGGAGAGAAGTTCAAGAACCATAGTCTAAACATAAAACAAATCCTTGCATTAAAGGGTCTTCCAATGTTTACAAAACCAAAACAGGCTACAACCACACATGATAAAGAAGTATTTCCTAAATCCTTATTTTGGGTTAGCTTTGTAACTATGAATATTCACTCCAACTTGAAAAAAAATTATAGCACTATTATGATAAGAAAAAATAAAAGCTACCAAATGCCTAAGCTTTGAAAAGCACCTGTGCAAACCCATAGACAGAATCAAGTACTCCATGGCTGCAAAACGAAAAGTCTGCCAACTCTATCTTTCAAAAACTATATAATTCTATAAAAACTTAAATACACGGACTATATCAATACATGGAAATGTATATATAAAATACTATTAAGTGAAAAAAGCAAAATTAAAAATATAAAGTGATTACAACCATGTAAAAGTAAATATATTACAATAACAAAAACTGAAGTGAATTTAAATTTATGGAGACATAAATAGATTCAAATATTCATTCCCTGTTACTTAAGATTATAACAAAAGAAAAAAGAAAAAATAGACTATTATTTTAGATGAAACCATACTCCTAAACAATAAATACTGAAATGTATGTGAACTCCTAAAACAGAGATTTTTAAAAACCATGACTTCTATATTTCAAGTGTATCCTATGGATGGAGATCAGCCCACATTTGCTGATCTTCATGTTCCAAAACTTCCTGGCAAGGTGTACAATTACAACTGCCCTCCCTAAGGATAAAAAGAAAAAACGTTAAAGCACTGTGCAAATAAGAAAACAAGCAGCATGCTAACAAAATCTATCTAACCTGTTTTGCTCCTGCAAAAAGCCACCCACAGAGGGTTTTAAAAAACTAATTCCATATTACATATTTTACATAACATATATTTATGCTAAAAATATTTTAAAGAATGGCTTTTACACAATTCTTGATTTCAATATATACCTTATTAATGTAATTGCATGTTATGCAAATGCAGTCTTTCAGATTTATTATTGAAAATTATTCTCTACATAATTTAGAAAATGGTTAATTTCTTGGATAAAACATAGCATATTTAGAAGTCCGAAAGCCAAGTAAATCCCTTATTTCATTTCGGAATTTTGACAGATCCTGGCGTAGTTCGTTCAGATTTTCCACAGTTGCCTGGTCTGTACTTTGCATCTTCTGTCTCATGGAAGTCAGGTAACGGTGCACCAAGCAGCACATCACTTTTTGGTAGTTTTCATCTCTCTTTTGTTTCAAATTTCTCCATTCCTTCAAAACAAACAATAACATGATACTAACAATGTGCATAAACAATGCTTAAACAAGGTAGATTTTTAAAAAATATTCAGATACAAACACATATCTCTTAATGCTTTATTAGAGTATATTTTTGCCACTATGCGTTACAAAATAGTATCCAACACTTGTTTAAAACAAATCTAGCCTGCACATTTGTTTTACTCATTCACCTGTGTGCTTACATTGATGTAAAAATAGTCCTAGGAGTCCTCCGTTTACAGGTGGGATCAGCAAACGAGGACCCATAGGCCAAGTATGGCCCACTTCCTGTTTTCACGGCCTGTCAGCTAAGAACGTTTTTTACAGATGAACATTTGTAATTAATTTGACGACAGGGAACACTAATCTTGAACCCCAATTAAACAAAATGTTATTCCCCCGCCAAATGGAATTCCATTCTTTTAATTCATAGACCTGTAATACAAAAAAATTATTATTCAATTATTATTACATTTTTAATTTCATCAATAAAAGCTTTGTGGAAATTTTATGTTCTTTCTTGTTCTATTTCTTTTCACATAGTATCTTTGATTTTGTCTCAGCCTGCAAAGTCTAAAATATTTACTATCTGGCCCTTTACAGAAAAAGGTTTATAGCAACATGTATTGAATTATTTATGTATTGAATAACTTTCAAGAAGAACCAGAAAAATGAGGTGACTCTAGTAGTCAATCTTTATACCAACAGAATATTCTAAATATTTTCCACGTGTTAAAACTGTGAGATGAGATTCATGAAAAAATAGCAGCTTTACCTCTCGTTCTCAATAAATACTTATTGCATCCTTACTTTACGTTAGATACTATGCCATGCATTAAGGATACAGGAGTGAAAAAAATCAGTCCCAGGCCTTAAGGAACCTGCAAATTTATGCTTTAGGGAACATCTGAGATGAGGAATTGTTAAAACTTCCCTGTTGTGACCGTAATTTCTTACCTTTAAACTGTTCTGCCGTTTAACTTTGCCTTTTGATGTATGAGAGCAAATCCATTTACTGAGGCTACTAATCAGATAGCAGATGGTCTTTGGTGAAGGAATGATGTTGAAAGGCGGGGGTAAGGTACACTTGTCATCAAAGTAGCTAAGCCACAGCTTTGCTCGAGCAAATTTCCATTCTTTGTCTTCATGATTCTGCAGGAGGGGAATCAAAAAGCAGTCCAGGATATGAATACACACGCACAGACACACACATATGGGGCAGGGAGAGTTTTAAACTGTCTAGATGTTCCCACACTTTGTAGGTAAAAATTTGGTTCAAGATTTGCTGTTAATATATATTACTTACACTAAAAAGTCTATATTGAATTTTAGAATGATACTAATTCTTAATTATAATCTTTGGTTGCCCTTTCTACTGCATACACTTGGTATGAGCTGAAGAGAATATAAAGTTTTCAGAAGAATGAACACTTACTGCAATCAACTGAAAGCTTTTATGAAGCATTGCCACCAGCAGCTTGGTGAGCACAATCACGACCACGACATTGTATGTCCCAACAATGACAGCTCCCACAAACGACTGCAGCTCTTCTCCATAGCTAAATCTTGTGACAAAGATCGCCACATGTGCTAAGGAGAAAATGTACCAGAACAAAGCAAAGCAGGTGCCAATGAACCTGTAAAGACAATTACATTTCTGTTTAAAAGGAAATTAAAGAACTCTATTAGGAAAAATGAAGAATTCATCTATATCAACATTATGTAAAGAAAACACTGATAATCCAAGAATAATACTTTATAAATGAGATTGAACCCAACAGTACAGACATGTCTTACTTTAAACAAAGAAATAGACTCAAAAGGAAGATAAATTATTCCTGTTTAACCTCTTACTGCCTTTCTGTCTGTTCTCAACACAGCAGCCACTGTGATCCTGTTAGTATCTGATTAGATTTTGCCACTCCTCTGCTCAAAAACCAAATGCTCTCAATCCCAGTAGCCCAAAGCCCTTACAAGGGCCAATAAGGTCCTACGTGTTCCCCCTCACCTTTCTGACCTCATCTCCTACAACTCTCCTTGGATTCACTACCTTCCATCCACTCCGGCCTCCTGGTTTTCCCTTGAACATGCCAGTCATACGCCCACCTCAGGGCATTTGCCTGTGCCAGTCCCTCTATCTGCCAGTGCTCTTCCGCCAGATATCTTCTTCATGGCTGGATCCTTTACCAGCTTTATAACTTTCCTGGAACGTCACCTCCTGTGGGGCCTTCTTGAGCCTCCTATCTAAAACTTCACCCTCGCACATCTATCTTCCCCAGCCCAAGCTTTATTTGTCTCTTTAGCCCTGCTCACTGTGAAATGTACTACATATTTTATTTCTCTTTTTATTGCCTGAATCACCTCACTGGAATCTAAGCTCCATGAGCTAGTTTTGTTTACTGATACTTCATTCACTCAGCACACTTTGAACAGTGTCTGCTATATAGAAGGTGTCAGATGAATATTTATTATTCATTTAATCTTATTCCCTAAATAAGATGACATGCAAGTAACTAAAAATAGTTGGTAGAATAATAGGAAGACAGCAAACATGTAATTCCATGCCCCTTCTCCCTTATTTTATTTAACAATGAGGGGAGGTATTTTGTCTGCCTCACAACTGGTTGTTCAATTCCTTATGATAGAGTAAATAAGCGAAAAAAACTATCCCTGAAGCTCTAAAGATTCTCATTTCTAATGACCTCCTAAGAAACATTAAAAATGTGAGAGCGTTTTGGCTGTAACAATGACTAGAATTGCTACTGACATTTAACACTTGAGCAGCAGAGATGCTGAACATATTGCAATACAGGACCGACAAAGACCGTCCTGCCTTAAAATATTAACACGCACCAAATGCCGAGAGATCCTCTGTTACGACAGACTTCAGTGAGAGAGACGACGTAATAATCTGGGCCTACTATTTATTTAAAATTCTATATGTAAAGTCGACTGTTAACTGATTCATGAAAAATAAGTATTTATTACAGGTTGTGAACATTAAAAAGGAATTTCTTGAAGAAAATTTGAAGTTCCATTTCTGTAGGTACTAATTCATGCATAACATGACAGAAAGAGAGCAATATATTTACTAAAAATTTAAAAAGACACTCACGAATGGAAGGTGTCATTGCTTTGCTGTTCACAGAAGATGCCCACACAGTCCTTCTGCTCCTTCGGAGTATAGCCTTTATCATACAGCTGTGTCAGTCCAATTGTGAAGGAAAACAAGACAAGGAGGAACATCCCAAGAAATTTTCCGAAATCTTGTAACATCTGTCCCATCGATATCTGCGGAATATATTACATAAGTGTTCATCAAAATTATCAGGAAAACAAAATGTAAACTATTAAATGACCAGGCTAAAAGGAAGACAAACGCACGACCCACAGGCTACTCCTTCTTGTTCCAGCTGGGTGAGATACTTCAGCACTTTCAAAACATCAAGAATTCAGCTGCCTAACAAAAAGCCATTCTAGTCATGCTCACAGTGGAGCGTCGCGTGGTGCACTCCTTGAATCTGGACCCAGTCTGCAGAAGACAAGTGCTGCTCTGAAGGTAGAGGCAGAGACATGGAGGTTTAAGAAAAGCCTAATTTGCAAGGGATAAAAGGAAAATTCCTTGCTCACACCTAAAGGGAGATAAATGCTTATTATTTACATAGCTTCTTAAATTTTACAAATATAAAATCATTATAACATAAAGTATCATTTGACTTTTGCAACGAATTCTTAAAGGACAGCCTTTCCTCCTCCAGGACTGCCCTAATCTCTTCTGCCAGGGTGATCAATTTTCTTTCATCTTGGGTCCGTTATAAGAAAATACGTGTGCAAGCCAAATGAGAGAGTCGAGTGTTAATATAAGTATCTTTAGTAATTTAGACATGTGTAGTGCATCCGGGAGCTTTATTCAAGGCTAATTTCATTCTCCTTCAATACCCCTTCAAAATCTGGGGAATAGGTACTTTTCATAAATTCTTGGTGTTTAAATCGGCATACAAATTTGGAGAACAATTTGACATTTGTCCAACTGTCTTTTGACTCAGCAATTCTATCCCTTGGACTTTAGCCAATAAACAGGAAGCGCATAAAGATGTTTATACAAAGATTTTCACTGCAGAGTTGCTACAGGTAGCGAGAAACTTAGAACACCCTACATGTTATTGTTAAAAGGAACGCAGTACATCTGTGTGTGCCGGCTTAGAGAGATGTCTGTAAAATAGTCAGTCAAAAAGCGGGCATAGGCCAGTATTACCACAGCTCCCACTTCTGTTCTTTTTAAAGATAGATCATACATATTTTTTCACATAGATATGGTTTAATAGACACAGAAAACTTCTGGAAATTTACACAAGAAACTGTTAACAATGCTTATCTATGGGAGGTAGGACCAGAGATGTAGAAGGCAGATTTTCTCACTTTATATCCCTTTGATTTTTCTTTACTATATGCATGTATTACTTTTAAGATACAAAAGTTAGTGTTTAACAATAATCCACCCTCAAATTTAACCAGGTCAAATTTATACAATTAGTTAAACCCAGCTTCAAATAAAACTCCGAACTGCTTCAAGCCTGCCAACATAACATACGCCAGTCACCAATGATACAAAAGGGTAGCAGCAGGCAAGTGGCCAAGCCCCTCTAGCCCACTAAAGTGAGCCAGTTAATGAAGCAGAGAAGGTGTGCTAAAATTTGTAGGCACACCACAAGCTAGTAACTCAGGCTCTCAACAAGAGGTCCAATGTGCCTGATTTTGGCACATTTGACTAGGCCATGTGGTACTTTTCAAAGTCTTATGCTTCCCTCACTTGGTCCCCTTGTAAAATTCTGACGGAAGAAACAGGGACCTTTTAGAATCAGAAAGCTCAAAAAGTGTGAGAAAGATAAGAAATACATTTCCCTCTTAATCAATGATAGCTTTATTGGGTCACTTTGGAAAAGAAATCCTTTCTCCAGACTGTAAGAGCTTAGAATGAAGTCCTACTATATTAGTAGAGAACTTATGAGAGTAAGAATATAGTAACTGCTTTAGATAACTACAGAAAAGACTGCCTTTGAAGAAAGTTTAGACACTGTAAGCTTGTAGGTGAGTAGGGTTTTCTAAGAGTGACCATGTATGATATTGTAATATTAATTTAAAAAATTTAGTCCAAAAGTAGAAGCCTTAATTTAACATTACTAAGTTTTAAAAAGTAAGTGTAATTCCCAAAGAAGATATATGGATGGCCAATAGACACATGAAAAGATGCTCATCATCACTAATCATCAGGGAAATGCAAATCAAAACTACACTAAGATATCACCTTACACCTGTTAGAATGGCAAAAATATCCAAAACAAAAACTGACAAATGTTGGAGAGTTTGCAGAGAAAAAGGAACCCTCATACACTGTTGGTGGGAATGCAAACTGCTGCAGCCACTATGGAAAACAGTATGGAGATTTCTCAAAAAATTAAAAATAGAAATACCTTATGATGCAGCCATCCCACTACTGGGTATCTATCCAAAGAACTTGAAATCAGCAATTCCAAAAGTCCCATGCACCCCTATGTTCATTGCAGCATTATTTACAATAGCCAAGACATGGAAGCAACCTAAGTGCCCATCAACTGATGAATGGATAAAGAAGGTGTGGTGTGTGTGTATATATATATATATATATATATACACACACATATACACAATGGAATACTACTCAGCCATAAAAAATGATAAAATCGTCCCATTCACAACATGGATGGACCTTGAGGGTATTATGTTAAGCAAAATAAGCCAGACAGAGAACGACGAACTCTGTATGACTCCTCTCATAGGTGGAAGTTAAACATATAACCAAAGAGAACTGATTGGTGGTTACCAGGGGATGGGGGTAGGGCACAAAGGGTGAAGTGGTGCACCCAGAACAGAACTAACAATAATGTATAACTGAAATCTCACAAGGTTGTAAACTATCATAATCTTAATAAAAAGTTAAAAAAAAAGGTAAGTGTAATTCAATTTCAATATCAAGGTGAGCAATATTTAATGAGACTACCACAAACTTCATGACTTGTTTTTTAAAAGCATGATATTAGTTCTTTACAAGATGGAAGAATAAAAAGTTGCTACAGTGGCCATCACTGAAGTGAGCACTGGCTTGAGGAGTACACCAAGAAAGCATTCACATGAAAGGCAAACATTAAAAATGGTACATTTATCTTAGACTGAGAAAGACTATAAAGCTTTTTATTTGTAAAAGTAATAATCATGCTTTCTTAAATATTTATTATTTAAGACAACTTAGCAGTTTTATTTGAGAAATATGAGAATTAAGAAATGAAGAGAAAAGTAATTAAAATGGCAATAGTAAAATTTACATAGGAGTTAATATTAGTACACACTGAGAAAATATATATATCTTTCCTACTAATTAGAAAAACGGAAATTAAAGCAAACTAAGTTAGTATATTTTAAAAAGATAGCACCAAATGCTATGAACGTGATGAAAAAGTACTGTTATACTGCTTGTGTGTAACAATTAACACAGCCTTTGTAAAGAAACAGAAGTACTGACACACTCTCTGGGCATATCTTTTGATATGTTAATACTACTGGAGACTTATACTTAGGAAATAATTTGACAGAGGCAAAACCTCTCACACACAGAGTACTATTTAGAACAGCAAAAACATCCTAAGTGCCTGACAGTGGAAAGGTTGATATGATTAGGGTTCATATCAACTGTTAAATTATAAAAATTGTTGACATGGGGCTGGCCCAGTGGCACAGCAGTTAAGTGCGCACATTCCACTTTGGCAGCCCTGGGTTCACCAGTTCGGATCCCAGGTGCGGACATGGCACTGCTTGTCAAGCCATGCTGTGGCAGGCATCCCACATATTAAGTAGAGGAAGATGGGCATGGACGTTAGCTCAGGGCCAATCTTCCTCAGCAAAAAAGAGGAGAATTGGCGGCAGATGTTAGCTCAGGGCTAATCTTCCTCAAAATAAAATAAAATAAAATAAATTAATAATAAAAAAATAAAAATTGTTGACAAAAGAAAGCAATAATAATGGCAACTTGTAATCATTCTCCATCCAAAACTTTCCACGGAAGAAGCCATAACTGTCTGTCTAAAAGTTTTATCTAATCAAGCCATTTATGCTCAAAACCTCCTTGGCACACGTGATAATATTCATATTTCTGGCACAGAGACCTCCAGTGTTCAGCCCAGTGTCTTCTTCGGCCTCTTCTCCCCAACTGCAACCCATGGTTCAAGTACACAGGACACCCTGTCTTCTCCAAGCGCGCCATGCTCTCATGACGCCATGTTTCTGCACATGTTACTCTCCCTCTGTTCTTTGAGGCAAGCTTCTCACCCCTTCAAGGCCCAGATCAAACGTCACCTCCTCTAAGAAGCTTTGCTGACTCTCTCTAGGCACCCCCTCAGTCAGGCTCCCAAAGTACTGTGTATGTAACCTCTAAAATAGTATTTGTCACTTTGTACTACCATTTCTGTTTGTTTCCTCTAGCAGTCTTGAAGGGCAGGCCCAATATCGGCAAACTCCAGAGCCCGGGATATTAATTAAAATGCTGAATATATAACTACTTTTTATATGCCTTTTATCTAACTCTTTACCATTTTGCAAGAGCTATCACATATTTTCATTTACCCTGCAAGGGAGGGAAGGCTAGTATTACCTCTATTCTTCCAAGTGACAAACTGAAGCTCACATTTAATGAATTGCTCAGATCAACAGAACTAATAGATGGCAGAGGTGGAACTGAATTCTTGCATTTAACTCCTTGCAAGCCCTTTTAAAAACGTCACTTTGTGGTTTTTATCTTAGTTCTCCCATTAAACATTTGGGGCTGGGTACAAGTATGATGGATTTAGTTCTCACGTAACAGTTCCTTTACACAGCAGGGCTTGTAGAATTAATATATGAATAAATATCCAAAAAAATGTAATTGTTAACTAACATTTTACAGCAAGTCTTATTTCTAACACTGTGTGAGCTGGGTCTTAGCTCCCTGACCCATAAATGGGCCGGCCAAATGCTACGTCAGACTCACTCAGCTACGTGCTATTAAAAACCTACCAGACTTGACCCCAATCTACTTAATGAGTCTCTAAGGCCAGGACTTGAGTCTGCAGGTTTAACGTGCTCCCAGAGGATTCTGCAGCTGCTCCAGGGCGGGAACCCCTATACTACATGACCTCTAAGTTTCCCTCCAGCTCTACCATTCTATGCTTCTTAACAGAAAAATATCTAGCCCCAGGATACTCCAAAGTGCAAAGCACTGAATCGCACTTCACCCACTACAAACGACAACAACATGCCATTTACGTTATACAGGCCATGAAATTAAATCTGATAATTATCTAGTACCACCGAATAATTCACTAGGAATAAAGTATGCACTCATGTGTCAGACATTACATTAACTTTCCAAGTTTTCTTGTATTATTTTTCAGGTCTGCCATGGTTAACTCCACTAACTTTATATAAAGAGAATGGATCCAAATGGATTCATGTGAAGCCTGGGAGGTGTCAGGTACTCTGCTATGCATCTTACACACGCAGACCCATTTAATCCTCACAACAGACCCAGAACCTGAGACGCACAGAGATAAAGTGACAGTAAATCATGGAGCAACATTTTGAACCAAGCTCTGTGGTTCTGTCTTGTCATTTCTGTCTAATCACCCAACTACCAGTGTTAAAGGTTAATTCATTTCAAACACGTGCACAAACCAGAAGAATTTTTAAAATCTGTAGATTATTAAAGCCTGCCCATAGAAGAAGTACTGTACAATAAAAGTTAATCATATTACTCTGTACTATAGAAAACACTGAGAGGCCAGTTAGCACAGTGGTTAAGGCCATTAGCTAGGGAGCCAAACCACCTGGGTTGGAATTTCCGCTCTGCTACTTACCAGCTGTATGACCGTGTGCAAGTTATTTAATGTCTTTATGCCTCAGTTTCCTCCTCTGCAAAATGGAAATAAAAGTCTGCCTCTTAGAATGGTTGTGAGGATTAAATGAGGTCATAAATGTAAATAAAGATCTTTGAACAGTAGCTGGCACACAGAAAGGATTCAAACGTCCACTGTTGTTATTACTATTACCACCACTATTTATAGATTTGATTGTCACGTTTGTTTTTGTTAAAATATATAACATTACTGATTTATGCCCAACCACGACTCTGATATCTGCTGAGGTGGGTCAGCTGGCATCCTTCACAAAAGGAGGAAAGCTAATTTCAAAGATTAGGTGGGCCTCTGGAGTCAGACAGACTCAGTTCAACCCTTGTATCTACCACTGACTAGTTCTGTGAACTACTTAGCCTCTCTAAGCCTTAGATGATTCCCCGTTTGTAAAACGGGAATAAAAACATAACACAGGTTGTAATGAGGATTAAAGTGGGAAAGCATGGTGCCTGGCCCACACAAAATGCTCAACAAATGTTAGTTGCTGTTATTATTTTGAATAAGCAGCTAACGCAACAGCTAAGATACAGCCCTATTTCTCCACCAGCTTTTTTCTTTTCTCACACCAATCAGCATTTGTCTCTACCCAACCTCATTCTAACCAGTTTTCCAATTCAATTCAACAAACATTCATTAAGTAACTACTACGGTAAGGCCGTGAGTAAGGTGCAGATGAGAAAAGGAAGATATATTCCCCATGCTCAGGAACTTTTTAATTCAGTAGAAACAACATAATTTACAATTTGAGACAAACTAAATTTGTCTTATAATTAAGACAAGCTACAGAGGCCCAAAGGATTAATTCTATTGGATGAGGATAGTCTTTCACACAGGAGTAGGGGAGTAGGAATAGATTTTCCAGTGGAAGGGACACTAAAGCTGGCATGTTCCCTCTCCCTCAACCCAACCTCCTTTCTACTCATCTTTCAAGGCTTGATTCCAGAGTCCTCTCTTCTGAGAAGTCTTCCGTGATGCCTTCGACTGAAGTGAGCGCCCTTCCTCTGAGCTCTTTATTGAAGCATCTACCTCTCTAAATGTTGTCATTAGCTTGTTTTGTAACCCTCAGTGAACTATGAGCTCTTTAAAAAGAGACTGCAGTGTATTGATGCATTCCCAGTGTCTAGTACCTACCAGGCACTCAATAAATGTCTGTTGAATGAACAAGTAAAGTTTCAACAAGCAGAGGATATGGCTGGGACATTCTAAACAGAGTAATAACATTAACAATGACACGGAAGTGGAAAAGCACAGGACGTGTGTGAGAGTAGTGACTGGTCTCGTGCCCAATGGAGAAGAAGGGTTTCAGAAACAGACAAGGAGATGAGTATAGCGAGCAATGGCTAGATAACGAGTAGGGTCAGATTGTAGAAGGCCACCTTCCAAAGTTTACCATCAACATAAGTCACAAATTTAATAAATACAATCATAAAAATGTCAAGTAAGGATAAGAGATGCAATCACTGATGAATATGGGATCATTTTCTGTGTTCTCCTATAGGGTAAGCCTATGACCTTGATTTGTCTGGTACAGTCCCAGTTTATACTTGCTGTCCCAACTTCATAGCCTCCTTTTCATTCCCCAAAACGTCTCCATTTGGATGGTAAAATATGGTCACTCTAACCAAGGGAGCGATCTGTACCTCTACTACAGGTAATATAACCAGTTAAAACAAAAGTCTGTCAGCTTCTAAATCTGCAAAGATGTGGAAGGAAAAATTGTTAATAGATAGAGACAAATTTAACAAACAAGCACAGTAATGACACAAAAACATTACTTGACATAGCAGGTTATGTAAAAAACAGGAAAAAAGTTGCAGTTTTGCTAATGTAGTTAACTTAGGGTCAATTTTCTTTTTGCACTTCCTTTAGTTTTATATTCATAACTGGATCACTATTTACTTAAGATGAACAAAACGAAAAAAATGTATCATAAATTTTCTGCATAAAATTATTCTAGAATACTTTGGCACTAGTATGCAATACAAATCTGTCATGTTAATAAGACTACACTGGAAAACAAATGTCTTTATTGAAAAAACTTAAGTAAAAGCCTGAAAATACGACTCTACAGATTCCTATTCAATCTCTACTTTTCACCCTTTTCCTGACTAACCAGACCTTGATTTCTTGGGGGGTAATATGCTCAATTAAAAGTACTCATCTCCTCTGACTTTCTTGTAGCTATAAATAGGCATGTGACCAAATTCTGCCAATGAGTCATAAGTGGAGGTATCTAGCAGGCCTCTAGGGAAAATGATTGTTCTCTTGATAAAAAAGAGAAAGAAGCTGGCCCATGCTTTCCGCCTTTCGCCCTCTGCCTTTCCCCCTCTTCCTGCTGAACGTAGACTTGACGTAATGGCTTGGAGCAGGGAGCTTGCAACCATGAAAAGCAATCACGCTCTAAGGTGGGCAGACGACCTTCTGTCTGAGATTTGCTCTGTAACACCATATTAATTCTATGGTACTTCCAAATCCTTCAGTTCTGAGACTAGCCTATATCAGACAATCACACACAGATGACCAATGGTTGCATGGGATGAGGGTGGGGGAATACTAAATGCAAAAAGGCACCAAGGGACTTTTTGGGGTGATGCAAACGTCCTATATCTTGATTATGGTGGTGATTAACCAGGTTTACATATTTGCAAAACTCAAACTCTACAGTTAAGACGGGTGCATTTTATTGTATGCAAATTACATCTTAATAAAGATAATTTAAAAAAATCATTTATTGGATTAGATAATAATTAAACATATATTACGATTAACCTGCAGACCTTTTAAAAATAGGAACACAATAAATACTTGCTGGCTTGACTTAAATTATTTGTTAGTTCTATGGCTATTAGAACATTATAAATTATCCTGCTGGAGGAGAAAAACATGCACAACAGCTGAAATGACCAACACCCACTTATGCCATATTTGTATACACATCTATAGTTCTTTTGGGAAGAGATTAAATCAGGAAGACATGACTCAACAGTTCTAAGAAAAACAAACAGATGATTCACTAAGAAAATAAAACTTCCTCCTTTTTAACTCTTTGAAAAAAATCTATGAAGAAATTTCTAGTAGAAACTGAGTGACATTTTCAGTTTTTAACTAAAAAAAATCAATATGCACATAAAAATACTATTGACTCTTAATTAAAACATTTATAGAAGATACTAGTAGCAAAATTAAATCAAAATAACAGATAGTCTAAACCAGTGTTTCACATACTATGTTTTGGAGAAAAACAGAGACCTGAGCATATTTCATGAAAAACGGGTATGCTGATAAATGAATTTCGGTAATGATAGTTTGAACAAAGTTAAACAAGTTTCCTTACTTCTTTCTCACAGGCTTTAATGTGATAATGTGCACTGTGAATTCCCAAAACAGGTATAAGGAGTGCTGTGTGTCCCAAACTTATTTCAGTCAGAGCATCTCACAGGACTTGCTTAAGGGAGTCACATCTCAGGAAATACTGTTGTGGATGAAAGGACAAGCCAAATCAAATCAGCTTTCTCCTACAGATTTTATTTTCCTCTCTCTGTTTGGAGAAGGTAATTATGCCTTTTATTTAAAATATCTCCTTTAAAAATATAAAAGAGAATCTAAATTGTTAGTAAATTTTGACTTATCAAGGAAAAATGAATATTGCTCAGATTTTCAGACTTATAAGTTAACTTAGACTATTATGTAGTGCTAGTCACCTAGCAGAGTTGATCTCACCTTCTAAAAACAGTCAACTACTAAAATCTGTGGGTTAAGTTCAACCGATTATGAGTCCTTTCTTCAGTGTAAAGAGACTTAGAATCGAGTCCCGGACTCTCATGCATAATGACCATACTACTTTGAACAAATCACTCACATCTCAAAAGCTCAATTTCTTTAACTATAAAGTACTATAAAGTATTAAGCTGGGCTACGTGAACGCTATGAAATTTTTTAGCTCTAAACAGGCTATTTTCCAACATATTACATTTAGTATTTATTAAACAAAGTAAGAGTATTTTTTAAACTATAGCTTACACATTTTCAAAATCATCATGAAGTATGAATTCTGTTTGCACAACACTTCTTTATATTTATCACTTAAAACTTTAAATGTGAGGTTCATTTTGGTAAAAAGGAAACCTTTGTGTCCTTCTTGTCTGAAGTATACTGTATTTTAAACACATCTCTGTCTATGAACAGGGAGGAGAGGGACAATGGACCACAGCTTAATCAAGTCTGAATACCTGAAAGCCAAGGGTTATCGTTCAGCCAGAAGCAAAGCAGATGCACATGCTGTGTCCTTTCAATTGTTAATTATTTTCAAAAGCAAGGCTTAGCTTTAACATCATAAGGGAAGAACGTTCCAGCGCACAAGTAGAAAGATGTAATAATCATGACATCTAACAACTATTCTTTAAGAAGTTTTAATGATTTACCTGTAATGGACCCAAGATAGAGCTTGTTGTATACATAAAAAAGAGACGAAGGTAACTCAAAACATTTGCAAATGCAAAAAGCCCTTCTGCCACCAGTGTAGGATGGAATGCGTCCCAGTCCTTCCGATCAGCAAAATCATGAAACTAAGGTTAGGAAGAAAAAGCCAAAGGTAAATAGCTCTCTCACTTCAGGAAAATAAAAACAAATATTCTGAGCGTTGAAAAAAACTATTTTAATTATGTCTCCTTGTAGGAGTAATCTTCATTTACATTTTATAAAGTTCTCCTCTTTTAATAGTAATAACATCATTTTAACTAAATAAAAGATTTCTATGTATGCGAGGCCATACCACTTACTCTTTATAAAGAGGTTTTCTCAAAAATTCTTAGATTTTAAAAAAGTAAACAATTTTGAAAAGATTGTCATTAAACTTTTTATGAATGAAATGTTTGCTAGTTTTTCTTAAATTCCACAACACAAACTTTAATTATGCTTGCTGTTAATTAATTAGCTATCATATTAAATTAACAGCCGTTTACTCAGGATTCTAGAATGAACCACAGAAGTCCTTCTCCCTTCTAAATAGCAAGAAAAAAAGTGTACATTATTATACCCAGACATAGAGTGGCTACATGTTCCAATTGCCTGGCATAGGCCCAGATTATACACCAGTTTTCCTGGCATACTTATTAATAGTGCCCCCTTTCACTCTCAAAGTGTCCTAGTTCACATAATAAATTATATGGGCACTCCATTTCTAGAACCAAAGAGACCAGTCTAAAAACCAATGACCCTCAACCTCTTTATTGAACCATATTTCTATGTATGACCAATTTTTATTTTCTCAGCCATTTCACAACTCTGGTCATTAAACATACCTAACAAACATGTTCCCTACTACTGATCAATTAAAAGAATAGAGTTTTTTAAATAAAGTAAAATGATGTAAGATAACCAGTTTGCTTTTTCTATAGTCTATAAATTAGTCAAAAACCAGAAAATATTGTATCTTTTAGTTCCTTGAATGTGACACCTCAGAAGAATTCTAAACTCAGGGTTTAAAGAAAGATAGTTAACAAAATCTATTACCTTTTCTGGGCTTGGGGGAGCTTAAATCTTTCTAAAAGTAAAATTACAAGACGTCTATAAGGTTATATTTTTGTCAAATTCTAAATTTAAAAATATAGGTATCAGAAACTTAGTACATTTACATCACTTTTTAAGCTGCGGAAGATAATCATCACGATTTGGAATGTGTAAAATACTATATAGTGAATTCCATTCAGATGAACTTTTTTTCTGGCAGATATAAAGATGTCTAACACTAATCAATTTCAGGAACTTTGTGCTCTCATTTTCAGTATAGACGGTTAATGAGGTGAATGAGCCTAACTCAGGAATAAGGGATTGGCACTTGGTAGAAAGAAAATGCCTAGACAGACCTGGATTTAAATCCAGTCTTGGTTTCTTACTGTGTGGTCTTGGACAAGTTACTTAATATCTCTGAGCTTCGTTTTCCTTATTTGCAAAATGGGGATAAGGACATCTGTCTCATAGAGTCCCTGTGAGGATAAAATGAGATAAAGTATAGCAAGTATCAACCATGGTGCCTGGCATACAACAGGTAACCAACATTTAAAGGTAATTAACATCCTTCAAACAACGTGCATTATTTCCTTGCACAGGGATAGGCTTACATTGGAAATACATGAGCCACAGACTTGGGCCAAAGTAACTCTGAGTTACAGAGCTAAATACCTCAGGTTTTTCTTAAGTAAATTTCATTTGTGCCTCCAATTGACATAGTTAATAGTCACCTTGTTGTGAGCAACCACTTTGAGGGCAAAGGTTGCCAAATAAAGTGAATTCATGACAAAACTGAGTTGATTACGAGATTCTTCTAAAAAGTCTTCCAACCCTTCATACCAGAGTCTTTTAATGTCTGACCAAATCATCCCTAAAAAAAGGAAAAAAAAAAATCAGATAATGCTCGCTTAATTCAATAATAAACTAAAAAATACTTTAAGACTCAAAGTATTAACTAAATAACAATTGCGTCAGCTAGAGCCCCATTCAGAAGAAAAAAAGAACTTTTTAGTAAAAAGTTTTCAAAATTTAAAAGAAAGTAACCTTAAGTTTCATGTGACAATGTCTTTCCCTGAGAGGGATTTTAATAAGTAATATGAAACAAGCATAAGAAAACAAATAAATTGATGTGAAACACACACCACCCACCAAAAGGCTCAGTTCCTCATTGTTTTCTTTATCTACACGCACTCCTATAGTGACCTCATCTAGTCTAATGGCTTTAAACACCATCTATGTGGCAGACTTTCAAATCTCTCTCTCTAAACTCAATCGGCATTTATATAATAATATCTCCAAACCTCTCTTCTGAACTCAACTTGTGTAGGTTCTTGGCCACTCTACATAGCCAGGTGGACGTCCTGTCACGTCCAAACTGAACTCCTGGTCTCTGCCCCCAAATTCATGTATCTGAAGACTTCTTCCCCATCTCAGTTCACGGCAACTCCATCCTTCTAGTTGCTCAATCCAAATGTCCTTCAATCATCCTTGACTCATATTTCTTTTAAATGACACATTCAATGCAATAGCAAATTCTGTTGGCTCTACTTTCAAAATGTCTTTAGGAGTTAGCCCTTCTGCCCACTTCAACGTCAAGCCACCAGCCTCTTTTGCCTGGATTACTGAAATAGCCTACTTGATCTCCCTTAAATCTATTCTCAACACAGCAACCAGAGGAATCCTGTTAAAATGCAAGTGTTACTTCTCTCCTCAAAACCCTGTAGCAACTCCCAGAGGAGACAGGATTAACTCCAGGACAGAAGTCTTTCTCCACGGAAACATAACCTGATGTTATCACCTATTAAAGTGGTTTCCTTGGAAACATACTATGTTAAGAAAAATATGGAAGGTTGGCTGTGTTCAACATATTATAAAAACAACCACTGACTGGGAAACTGCATCTGGACTGGGAGGGTTATGAGTAGACTCACAGACCCTGAAGGTATACACAGCAAAGACCATATGAAAACAAGTCGAGAAACACAGGCCTCAGCTTCTCTGTGTGAGGTCCCTCTTAACAGACTTCTCTAGCTGGGGTAGCCCACACCCCTCCATACGGCCATATGGCCTCATCCCATACAACTGAGTGTGCCCACTATGGGGCTGTACTTTCTGTCTTGTACCTTACAAAGCTAAGTACACCTGGTGCCAGGTTTCAGCCTATTGTGTCCTGTGAGTGTGAATGCCAATGAGAACCCAAGATCACTGCTGCTGATGGCACACAGTGGGCACTGCCCCTTCCCTTTTATCTCATTTCACTCAGAGTCAAAACCAAATTCCTTACAATGGCCTATATGGCCCTATATAACCTCTCCTCTCCGACCTCATCTCCTACCAATCTTTTCTTCCACCCCTCTAGTCCACTGGCCTCCTTGCTTCCTTGCTCTTGTCTGAACACACAGTCTCCTGCCTTAGGGCTTTACATTGGCTCTTCCCTCTGGCTGGAAGCTCCTTACCCAGGCATCCACTTGGCTAACTCCATCACTTCTTCACCACCTACTCCGATCATCCTATTTAAAAATGCACACCCCATGGCTCCCATGCCCAATCCCCTAACTCTGCTTCTTTTTTCCCCTTATTACCACTTTTAAACAGTGGATATAGTTTACTTATTACGTCTGTTACTAACTGACTATCTTCCCCCCAGTCTGAGTAAGCTCTTCAAGCCTAAGAATCTTTGTTTTACTAACCAGTGTCCTAAATGTCCCAAATAATGACCCATACATAGTGGGTGCTCAAAAATTTGCTAAATGAATAAATCTACACAAATAAAAACTAAACAAAAAAAACCCCTGCCCTTTTTTTGACAAGAAGTTCCTCCATAGTTATATATTCCTAGGAGTACTAGAGAACAGTAATACAACCCAGGATAGTTTTATGATACATTCCTTTACTAAGACATTTTTAAAGAGAATATAAAGTGACAAAAGAATAGTGTGTTGCAACATAACATATGGGTGGGGATCAAGTTAAGCCAATCAGTCATTTTCTGGCTCACCAGTAGGCAGAATAATTCCCCTGGGAAACACATGAAGCATTCTTCAAAAACTCTGTTCATAACATCTTAATTATACAGTACCAATATTTTATATAGAAAAAACACTTCAAAATATTTTCAGATCTGACAGAGAAAACACTTAAAAAATTCCACTTGGAGAAAAAGGATCCCTCATACACTGCTGGTGGGAATGCAAACTGGTGCAGCCACTATGGAAAACAGTATGGCGATTTCTCAGAAAATTAAAAATAGAAATACCATATGACCCAGCCATCCCACTACTGGGTATCTATCCAAAGAACTTGAAATCAGCAATTCCAAAAGTCCCATGCACCCCTATGTTCATTGCAGCATTATTTACAATAGCCAAGACGTGGAAGCAACCTAAATGCCCATCAGCTGATGACTGGATGAAGAAGATATATATATATATATATATATATATATATATATATATATATATATATATATGATGGAATACTACTCAGCCATAAAAAAGGATAAAATCGTCCCATTCACAACAACATGGATGGACCTTGAGGCTATTATGTTAAGTAAAATAAGCCAGATAGAGAGAGATGAACTCTGTATGACTCCACTCACATGTGGAAGTTAAACACGTAGACAAAGAACAGATTAGTGGCTACCGGGGAAAGGGGGGGCTGGGGGGAGACAAAGGGTGAAGTGGTACACTTACAACACGACTGACAAACAATAATGTACAACTAAATTACACAAGGTTGTAAACTATCATAACATCAATAAAAAATTTTTTTAAAAGTTCCACTTGGATAAGCTTCTATTTAAAATGAATAGATAAAAACCATCTGAGGGGCTGGCCCCGCGGCCGGGTGGTTAAGTTCACACACTCTGCTTCGGTAGCCCAGGGTTTTGCCAGTTCAGATCCGGGGCACGGACATGGCACTGCTCATTAGGCCACGTTGAGGCGGCATCCCACATACCAAAACTAGAAGGACCTACAACTAAAATATAAAACTATGCACTTGAGGGATTTGGGGAGAAAAAGTAGAAAAAAAAAAAAAGAAAAGAAAAGATTGGTAACAGTAGTTAGCTGAGGTGCCATTCCTTTGGGGGAAAAAAAAATCTGAAAATGTTAAACCAAATAGTCTAGCAGGTAACATTTTATTCCCTCAATTTTATTAACTCAATGCTGTAACAGTAAAAACACTAAACCAAGAAAGATGCTTACAGAAATAAGTGTTTTATTTCTGTAAAATGCAACATTATACTAAAGGGAACTCCTGACAACAATTACATCATGAACTGGAGAAGATTTTTGATGAAAATAGGCAGACATATGAAAGAATAGTGAGTATCACTGGCAGGTAACTTCCCACCTCCTGAACAACACCCCACACCAAAATGAAACTAATACATTTGACATATTTCATATTTCTGAATTGGACTGAAAGAACACAATAATTTTAAACTATTTTTGTCCTTTTTGTGTTTGTTTTTTAGAATTAGTAACTAACGTTAGTAACCTGTAATCCCATCATTTTGGGATTCCTCAAGGCTTGCTCCTAGGTCCTCTCTTCTTTTCATTTTATGCCTTCTCAACTGTCTCATTCATACCCATAGTCTCATATACAACCTACATGCAGACTATTTACACATTGCTAACTCAAGCTTAGACTTCCTCTTGAGCTCCAGACTGTGATATCCAACTGTCTGACTGACATCTCTTTTGGATATCTCGAAGGCTTTTCGATTTCAACATATCCAAAATCACACTCAGGATCCACCCTCTCATAAATTCCCAAACCTAGTGCTCTTCCCCAATACCTCTGTTCCTAATAATCTCCCTCTCCCTCACCTCCCATATACTATGTATTTCCATGTGCTATTGGCTTTACTTTGTAAATCTCTCTCAAATCTGCTCCCTTGTCTCTTTTTTTATCACAATCACCCTAAGTCCAAGGTACCATCAGCTTTCATCCGGATTCCCACACCAGCCCCCTTTTGGTCTCCCTCCATCTACTCTTGCCACAGCCCAATCCTCCCAACACATTCTCCACCTGCAGCCAGAATGATCTTTTCAAAAGGCAAATCACATCACGTCACTCACCTACTTAAAAACTTCAAGGTTTTCCATTGTTCTTAGTATAAAGTCAAAATTACTTAACATGGCCTTCAAGGTTGTCCACAGTCTGGTGCAACATCCATTTCTACAGCTTTATCTTGAATTCCACATCCCTTGTTCTTGCTCCAGACTTTACTCAATCCCGTATTTGCACCATGCTCCCTCTTGCCATAGGGCCTCTGAACGTAACTTTCATATCAGCCTAGAATACTTTTCTCTCCAATTCTCCTAGTTGACTCCTATTTATCCTTTAGATCTTAGCTCACTTATCACTTCCTCAAGATAGCCTTTCCAACCCCTCTGACTAGGTAAAATGCCCGTATAATATGCTTGCTCTCCTATGACCTTTACTTAATATCTCCATGCCTTTATGTAGTAGCACTTAACTCATTTGTGATTTTTTATTTATCTGTGTGATTCTCAAGTTAATGGGTTTTTTGTCTTAATTAGACTATAAGCTCCATTGGTCCCGTTGGACCACATCTGTTTCCACCTGTACTTGGACAAAGTTGGTGTACAACATTTTAAAAAACACATGTTTTTCTTTTTCTTCATGAGGAAGATTCACTCTGAACTAACACCTGTTGCCAATCTTCCTCTTTTTTTGCTTGAGGAAGATTAGCCCTGAGCTAACATCTGTGCCAATCTTCCTCTATTTTGTATGTGGGACACCTCCACAGCATGGCTAATGAGCAGTTTAGGTCCATGCCTGGGATCTGAACCTGCAAACCCAGGCTGCCGAAGCAGAGCACGCTGTACTTAACCACTACGCTACAGGGCCAGCCCCAAAAACATTTTACAGTAGCTGTTCTATTACCTTCTAACGGCAAAAAGTTAAGTAAAAGGATACTATTAATATTCTGTGCATTCATCAACACATCGTTTCCTTTTTCCTTACCTTGCTTTTTATACTTTAACTCTACTTTTTTCTAGAGGGCTAAGGAAAAGAAACAGGAAACAAATGCACAAAAGTCTATCATTGTGAGCCAAAACTTGTATTCATTTCTTGAAATAAGGAGTGCCTTAGAGAAGTAGGCAAACTAGGCCTACTCGCTCAGTTAGAATAGGGTCAGATCTATATGTTTAAGGAAGTCCAGAGGGCTCTATTTACATAACAGGCTTAGAAGACCTCTTGGCAAGGTCTATTCAGATCTAACTGTTTCAGATCTAACTGTGCTGAGAAAAGTAAAACACCCAGGAATTTTACCGGCTTAATTCACATTGCACTCTTCTACTGTGGCAGAATATGGTTAGAAAATTAGTCATATTGTGTGTGTGTGCGTGCGTGCGCGCGCATGTGTGTATACATTGAAATGTAAATGATATTGAAAAGAGGGCTATCATGCTTAAAAAGGAGTAGCCATAGTTTTACCATTATTATGAAAATCAGTGACAGCAGCAATATTTATGATATTCAAAGAGTGGTATGACTTTTTGAGTTGAGTGAATTTTTACTCACTGCTAAGAAATATAAACTTTAATTTGACATTGAATATAACAATTCTTATACGGAATTGGGTAAACTCTTATTTACAAAATGAAGAACATATTCTTTCTTTCTTACTACTATTTAAACAACAGGTTATAGATAAATGATACATAATCTTCTTCCTTTATGACTAAGATATATAACCATCTTTCAAAAGTAGTTACTAAATAGAGGGAAGAAGTGTTTCTTAGAGATTCCTTTCAGCCTAACTTTTTTTACCTATTCAAAAAACAATATAAATAAATCCCACATTGGAAAGATCCACAACATGCAATTTGGAACTATATATGATAAAGTATAAATTATTTCCTAAACTATTGAATTTTACAGGACAGAAGAAATACAGAAAACAGGAAAATGTTAACAAGAAGAAATTATTTAATTCTCTTTAACCTAAAGATCGGACGTGTATTATTTTTACTTTATCTACCTAATTTTAAACATTAATGTATCATAGATCGAATACTGCTAAAAGTAATAAAACTGTGATTGAAGTCAAGTTACTTGAAATTAAGTGATTTCCAAGTAAAAATAAAAATCCCAAAATATGAAAATTATTTTTATAGCTGAAAGAGAACTAAAAGTGAAAACTGTATAACTCTTCTCAAATTATTTAATAATTGAATCAATCAAGAACATAGTAATCAACCAGTGCTGTATACCATAGAAAAGACTAAATTTCACTATCCTTTTATCTATAGCAAATAGTAGGACAGGTGGGAAA
The DNA here is from genome assembly GCF_041296235.1 of Equus asinus. Lineage (NCBI taxonomy): Eukaryota > Metazoa > Chordata > Mammalia > Perissodactyla > Equidae > Equus > Equus asinus. The sequence continues at coordinate 88,322,420 of NC_091810.1, read as the reverse complement.
TGCTGAGGTTAAAAACTAGGTTGATGATCCACAGGGATATAAAAAAGACGTCATTAAAAGACCAGAAATATACAATGTGATTGTAACTCAACTCCTCCCCACCCCCAGGGCAAAAGCAGTAAAAACTGCAGAAGGTCATTTAAGATATTTATTATATAGCATAAAACTTATAAAAAACAATTTTCAGAAAATAAAATGCCTTACATTTTACAAAACTGCCATTTCTAAAGAGATCTGGCTATCATTATAAAGAACTGATTTATATGATTAATCTTAATTTAAATGTTCCTATAATAGAAATAAAGTAAGATGTAACTACAAAAGTTCCTAAGTTCTTAAAAGGAAACCTAATAATATAATAAAACAAGACAGTTAGCTTATACAACGCAAATGAGTACAAAATGTATTTACATTTCAAAATACCTAAGCAAAGGTTCATACTCTTATACCAAAAAAAGCATTCATCAGTAAAATTTGTTTTTCTGTTTTAGCAATCATGAACAATTTTAGACTGAGAATAAAGAATTTTTTACTTCCATGTAATTAAGTAATAGTAAATAAGAGATGTTTCCTTACCATCAAGTTCATTAGTCTTCAACGATCATGGAAGTGTTCAAATTCTTGCTGTGTAAACAGTGTAAACTTAGAAACTGAACGCAGATGTTTACAACGCCACCAAGCAAGGTAGAATTAATGGTTTAAAGAAAGGCAGAACCTTCCAAACTAACTGGATACTTACCAATAATCCACAGTATAAGAAGATAGTCTATTCTTTCAAGGGCTGGTCCCATTGTGTTTTTCTTATCCTCATTGTAGACAAGAGAGTACAGGTTCAGTAACAGCAGGAATGTGAAATATGATGCTCCATGAATAATAAATTTCATAAAAGGTGTGTGAATGATTCTGCCAAATTGAGATTTGGGAGCTATCAAATAACAAAGTGACAAAACTGGCCAAAAGATGCCAACTGTCAAAACAGTCATTATCTTCTTACAAGTGGGCTTCCGTCGGTAACCTGACATCTGTCCAAACCAAACAGTGTTCAGGAACTGCTGGCAGTTAGACTGGGAGACAAACTGAAAAGGACACACACACACAAAAGTAAAATAAAATCTATAAATACGAACTGATCATACCATTATTTAACTGGTATCCCAAGTTTCAATAACAGTTTGAAAATCAATTCTATACACTCCGCATAGTTTTCTTTTTTCCTTAAATGTGCTAAAATAAAAGAGTGTAGAGGTTAGGAGCACAGACTCTGGAGCCAGATTATCTAGATTGAAATCCAGGCTCTGCCACTGATGAAATGACCTTGAGCAAGTTTTGAAACCTCTCAAAGCCTCAAATTCCCCATCTGTAAAATGGGGATACTAACAGTATCTACTCATAAACTTGTTATGAAGATTAAATATAAAGCTCTTAAAATAGTGCCTGGCTCATAGCATGTACTATATAAGTATTAACTACTATTACTAGCCTACTTAGTCATTTTGAAACATTTAATTTATAAACTCATAATAATGTTTATGAAATTTTAAAGTTAACAGGCACAATCCATAGAAAGAGACTTCAGTCTAGAAAAACTAATGATTTCAATTACAAGAAACCAAGATGTCAAGATAGTGAAGCAAGCAAAGTCTAAACATCAGACATGTTTATGCTCCATGAAAATACTGAAAATTTCTTAACATGTATTAAAGATACTTTTAATCTGCTTAAAATTTAATTCTGTATGAGAAGAAAAGGAAAACTATTCCCAAATAAGGGGAAAATTTTAGCTCAAGTACAGAAATTAATTTACCAAAGTTCACAAAGTTTCTTAGTTTGCAAATTTCAGAAGCAATATTTTCCCAATATAATGCTCATGTAGTGAAGTACAGATGGTTCTTGACTCAACGATGGTTCCACTTATGATTTTTTGATTTTACGATGGTGCCAAAGTGCAATGAATTGAGTAGAAGCCATACTTTGAATTTGGAATTTTGATCTTTCCCCTGGCCAGCGACATGCAGTAAGATCCCTCTCGTGATGCTGGGCAGGGGCAGTGAGCGGCAGCTCCCAGCCAGCCCCGCGATCACCGGGTGAACAACTGACACAAGTACAGCCTTCTCTCTGTCACTTTCAGTACAGTGTTCAGTAAATTACAGGAGATACTCAACACTGTATTACAAAACAGGCTCTGTGTGAGATGACACTGCCCTGTGGGCTTGTGTAAGTGTTCTGAGAATGTTTAGGGTAGGCTGGGCTGAGCTATGATGTTCAGCAGATTAGATATATTAAACGCATTTTTGACGAATGATATTTTCAACTTACAATGGGTTTATTGAGACGTAACCCCATCACAAGTTAAGGAAGATCTGTATAATTTAAGGATTCTGATAACTCTGGATACAATAATGTGATCAGGTTTGAAATTACCAAAGTAAAGCACAAGTGATCATAATCTCTAAAATAATATTTGGCAATCTTCTGTTTTAAAATGTTTTTAGAGGCATCTTTTTGCAACTGGTTTTCTAAATCAATTGCATTTTGATTAGAGAATAAATTCTGTATAATTTCAGTTCTTTTAAGTGTATTAAGACTTTTTTCGCCAAACAGATTATGTGTGTGTGTATGAGTATTGCATCTACATGGCAGGGTTTGGCTGGAGCCTCAGCTGCAGGTTTGGGTACGGGCTGCAGGTGCCTTATCCTGAGATAGAATATACTTTATTCAACAATGTAGTAAAAAAAAAACTGCACAGGGGCCAGCCCAGTGGCATAGTGGTTAGGTTCACACACTCCACTTTAGTGGCCCGGGGTTCATGGGTTCAGATCCCAGGTGTGGACCTACACACTGCTCTCCAAGCCATGCTGTGGTAGCGTCCTACATACAAAATAGAGGAAGACTGGCACAGGTATTAGCTCAGCAACAATCTTCCTCAAGCAAAAAGAGGAAGATTGGCAACAGATATTAGCTCAGAGTGAATCTTCCTCACACACACAAAAAAAGACTGGACAGACTTTTTTGTTGTTATTATTGTGCTTATCAAGAAATTTCCTAATAAGCTTTACTTATTTTTGACAGTTAAGCTTTACGTCATTCTTTATTCTTCTGCTCAGATTCCAGTGTTCTTGGGGAATCTTAATTTGTCCCTCAAGATGAAATACCTGAGAGAGAAAGAGTTTTGCCTCCCACCAACAACCCAGTTTAGTAGCATCCCAAACTTAGAGGTGTTACCCTTCCCTCAAATATCAAAGCAATCTCAGGACTGACTGCTGTCCTTGCCATCCCTCTATATAGTGGTGACTTAATTAACAGTGATATTTAATATGTATTTGGAAGAACAAAACTTCAGTTGGAAATGTTCTAAGTCTGTGGTGGTTTTAAAACACAGATACAGGGGCCGGCCCCGTGGCTGAGTGGTTAGGTTCGTGTGCTCCGCTTCGGCGGCCCGGGGTTTCACCAGTTCTGATCCTGGGTGCACACATGGCCCCGCTCATCCAGCCATGCTGGGGCAGCATCCCACACGCCACAACTAGAAGGACCCACAACTGAAAATATGCAAGTATGTACTGGGGGGCTTTGGGGAGAAAAAGGAAAAATAAAATCTTTAAAAAACAAAACAAAACAAAAAAAGCATAGATAGAATTGTTTGATACTCCTCTCATCAAGAAGTGGGCTATCAATGTTCCCTACGCTTCAATTCAACAAGCTTGTGATTGCTTTAACCAGCAGATTCTGGACAAAGTGGTGCTATGTGACTTCTGAAAGTAGGTCTTAAAAAGCCATGCAGCTTCCACCTTGTTTGAGAAACACATGCTCTTAGAGCCATGAACTGCCATGTAAAAAGTCTTACACCCCTGAAGCCACCATGCTGTGAAGAAGCCCAGGTCACACAGAGAGGCTACACTCAGGCACTCAGTCAGCCCTCTGAGGCTTCTCAGACCATCTCCTTGAAGCCTACCCACCACATTGGCCATGCCCCTCTAGGGTTCCAGTCATGAGTTCTCGGAAGCCCCATGCTCTATGGACCCACCCACCTGAGCACTCAGCCCACTCAAAGCTCCCTGTTCCTGAGTCCTCAGCTGCTGCTCAGGCACCAGACATACGAGTGAAGAAGCTTCCAGACGACTGTAGCCCCCAGGCATTTGAGTTATCTCTAGGTGAGACACTAGACACAGTGAAGCAGAGACAAATCATCCTTGCTGTGCCCCTTCCTAATTCCTGACCGAGAATCCAAGAGCATAAAAAATGATTATGAAATTATTATAAAATGACTATGAAACACTGTTTTATGCAACTAAGCTTCAGGGTAGTTTGTTATCCAGGATGGATAATCTGAAGAAAATCTACCAACTATTTGGGAAAATATCATCTTTACCTTTGATCACATTTAGAAATCTAGTTTCAAAAGTTAGTTTACATTTTCACTGATGACTAAAATTATAGAGTATCTTCCTTTCAACTAAAAATATTACCATTCTTGCTTTCTTCCCTTTCATCTTCTTTAGGATGGAACATTTGGTTATCCTCTGTGAGTCTTTCAAGTATATATATATATATATCATTAGGGAATGGCCTTTTAGTTTTTCTTCCCTAACCACGATAATCTTGGTTCTTTCTATCTTTCTTTAAGGTTCTTTTTTCAATCACTTAAGTTGATTTTGTATCTTGCTATCTTCTTATTCTATCATTTTCTAGTATTCACATCTATTTTAGGTTATGGAACACACAAGTAAGTAAATTAACCTAAGATCTAGCCAATAAGATCTAGTCAAAATGTATAATTAGAGGAAGATCACATCAAGGTTGCTATATTCTCTGTTTCTACTTATAGACATGAGCATTGTATTTCCTTTTTAAGCCACATAGGCATGTTATTGATTTATAATCTTATAGCTACACTAAACCAAATTCTGGTACTTAATTTTTTTCCCCTATAAATGTTCTACCTAGAGCAAGAATCTTGGTGTACTAGAAAAAGTATAGGGTTTGAGCCAGGGATCTGGATAAGCAATACACTGTCTAGGTAATCTTAAAGTAAACAGCTTAAAATTCCTGCATCAATTTCCTAAAAAAAGCCATTATGAGGCTCCAATTTTCAACCAAGATAACAAAAACTCCTGCTCCTAGCACCAAAGGTCCTGTATCTTGCCTTCTACCATTATCTATTTCAGCCCCATTTTTATATTAATATAAATTTTACAAGCAAGTTTTATTCCAACATCTATATCAATAACAAAAATGTCTTAGAAATAATACCTTAAAAGTACCATTTATCAACACCCCATACTATCAATTGGATTATCATTATCTACATGTTTAGTAAATTATCTCAAAAAATAAAATTTAAAATGCATACCTTCCTTCTTCAAGTTCCTGATCATGTGCATGTGTGTGTATGGGGAGTAGAAAGAGGTATTTCCCTTAATAGGAAGGGATGATGCCAGAAGAGCCAGGTTCAACTTAGTTATCATAGCATGTGCCTCTCCACCTTGGGTTTCACAATGAATTAACAAATAAGAAGAATCAGGAAACATAATATCTGATACTTTGTTTTTAAACAGAAAGGCACTATTATTATAGAAAGGGCTACTTATAACCAGATCAAAACAAACCTATGACAGACAAAATGCCAAGATGGAAACTTCATTTTGAAGTCACTTACTACACAGAATTTCACCTGCGTAGCTAATATTTGGCAAAAACATTAAATTAACATCTATATTATTATAAGTAATATTCTTAAAAATATTAGCAACTACCACTTTTGAGTACTTGCTTAATACTAGTACTCGTGCTAAACTTTAAATACATATTCTTACTGAATTCTTAAAACAAAAGCTCAGACAGATTCCATAACTTTCTCAAGGACAAACAGTTTTTATGAAGCAGAACTGGGATCTCAACCTAGATGTGTTGCTCCAAAGCCTTTGCTCTGAGCCACCAGACTACTGTGGAGGAAATAATTTAGATAGATCACAGAAAACCTCATACCTCCTTTTGGTTATATTTGATAGCAAGTTTTAGACGACTTAAATTCATTCTTTCTTCTAATAATCCCCGTTTGTCAAGATGCTCATCATTAGACGTATGGTTTAGGATAACTTCCAATTCGCGTGAATTCCGGGCTTGTGCAAGCAAATCTTTAGCAAACATTTTACATTGCCGAGCTAGTTCCTCATAATCATTCCTGCAAAATGCAACAGTCTGTTCTTAGAAATGTCACTTCCATCTTCTAATGAAGCTGTTCTCACTAGAAATTTTGTTACTCAGTGACATTTTAATTCTAACTGCTACACAAAATCTGAAGTCATTTTGTGTTGACACTCGAACCTACTAGTAGGTACAGAAATTCTCCACAGCTTTGGGGGAAAATGTAACACAATTATGTTCCCTGTGTTCACACTGATAATCTTAGATGAGCACAGTGTTCTTTTATATGTAATGATATTTCTAGAAATTCTGATAATATTTATCAACTAGTTCTTCTTCACTTAACTCACCTGCCTTCACTCTCTATAAGTTTGCTACAGAATTTCCTTTTATGTTATTTATCTAAACAATAGAAACAATATCTTAATGCTATCCAATAAATATTATATAATTTTTAACTAGAGGTTTTTTCAATAAGTCTACAATATGTTTATGCATTTCTTATATTAAAAGTGTTTTGATTCATTTTTAAAGTGCTCACTTGAACAAAATTCAAGTTAGAAAGAAAGATAGTGAAACATGCCTAGCAAAGAATTCTCTTTCAGAATCACTTTCCCTGAAACTTAGGATTTAACTGCTTGTTAAAGGCATACCTAAACCAATTTGTAAGAAACTAAGAAGTTTTAGTAGATAATTCTTTTAAAAAATAGTAATTACATTAAACTTATGCCTGAGCATAATAACAATTTAAAAACGAAATTAGAAGTCAATAATTATAAGTCAACTGCCATTGGACTTCAGAAAAGAATTTTTTATTCAGATTTTTTTTCTTCCCTTAAAGGGAAAGGAAGGGAAAATAGGAAGATTTCTTACTGGTTAATCGTTCATACAATGGGGTTTTCAATGAACTGGCTGCATAAAATCATACTCAAAGAATTAAAAATTTCTTTTCCTTACAGGCTAACATTTTTCTCATCCATTCTTTGCATTGACGATAATGTATTTGTTAACCAAAACTATCTAAGAACAAGTAGTTGATTTCTTTAACAAATGAAGTATTACCTGCTTCCTAGTCTAGGCATCTAATTGCAGATGGGAACATTCATCAAAAGTGCCTATCATCACAAAGATACCTTTAGCTAAACATTGACAGACCACTAGATTCAGAGGTAAAAATTAATAATTTTATTAATCTAATTTGCTTAATCTCTAACAGATTACTGGAAAACTAATTAGCAGCTGTATAGTTTAGATAGAAATAGAGTAGACTAGAAGCCAGGAGTCCTATGTTCTAGTTACAACTCTGCTCCTACTTTCATTGTCAACTCTGTCCCTAATTAGATGCTGAAATAAGTAAGACATCTAACCTATATAGATCACTTTCCCTGTCTAGGGGATTGAAGTAAACGGGTTCTATGATCACGTCAAAATCTAACTTCATTATTCTATGATTACAATATAATCATAGCAGTTGCTTCAAATCCTTTTCTGAAGGAGTTGAATGAATTCTATTTTATATGGTAACTCAGAACTCTAATTATGAGATTATAATAGGAAGCTATTCATATTTAAAAGGAATAATTTATTAACAGCCTCATGTGCTAATAAAGTTAAAAGTAGGAACAAGTTACATTTTAACCATGTCTTATGTATTAATCAAAGTATATATTTTATGTCACATCAAGTTTAAATAAATTTTAATTTATCCAAATTAAAATACAGCAGTTCCAAACTTGAAAACTTATGAATAGGCATTTTTTAAAAATTTCTAGAACTCAGAGCTATCAAGAACACAGTATATACGGTTGTTAAGGCTAAAGAAAATTTTAAGCTTCTCACTGTCCTTGCAGGAAGCAGAAGTTTGAACTTTCTCCATCTTGTCAAGTCACTGGAGGAATGCAATGCAACACATGGGGCTCCAATATCAGCCGGACTTGAAAGAATAGGTGGGAATAGGTGTGACTCCCCTAGAAACCTCACAGTAGGGGCTGGCAAGAAATCTCGACCAGTTCCTTCTTCTTCAGAGGGCACCAGGGATGCTTTAACATAAGGCGAAGTCTCAGAGCTCTTCCTCAAGTCTACTAAATGTAGTTTTCTATGGACTATTTTTTTTAATGTTTAGATCAGTAGTTTAATAGGCTGTTTGTCTCAAAGCTCCCCTCCCCCTCCCCCACCCCCAACTCACCTCTCTAAGGGAATATTGTAACAGTGATTCTTTGGGTATACAAAGTGCCAGAAGTACACTTAACTCTTCATTTCAGAAGAAAACTCGACCCTCTTAATCAGTAGTATTTTACTTTTATGTCTACATGTTATGTTTCTCCTAACAGAAAATCTCACCAAACAGTGAAAAGGGACTATGTCTGTGTGTGAGAAACATCCCTGACACACAGAAAGCATTCTGTTTTTGAGAGTTCTGAAGGATCAGGCTCCGAGGGCGAGTACAGAATCTGGGAAGGAGGGAGGAAGGACAGAGAGCAGTTATAAACGAGTTTGCTGAAGGCTCCACTCTTCACACTGCTTAGAATGCCTTTGGGGTCACTGAACAAAGGGGGGATTTAGGATAGCATGAGAGTGGCAGAGGGCAGATGGGGAAGGAGTGACCTGAGTAGCACCAGCGTCTGTTCCATTGAGGGAGCAGGAAGATCCCAAGTAGGCGGAAGCAAGGTGTGGTCATCTTGGATCAATATAAATAAATGCAAATAAATATAAACCATAATTTGGCTTATGAAGACACTCAGGCTGAAAAGATTCTGGAGAAAAAAAAGGCATTATGTAATTTACAATTTCCATTCATTCCCACCTGAATTCCACTTCCACAAGGCTTAGTTCTTTTAAATCAGCACTCAGTTCAAATGCTCTCAGAATCGGATCTTCCTCTGTTAACATTATTAGAGCCGGACTGGCCAAACATCGATATATATCAAGACGAAACCTGTGATAAAATTTGATTCCATAAGGTAAAATAAACTTTATTATACACATATGATCAGCATTTTTAACCTATAATTTTCATAAATTTACAATTCAAGTATTATCAAATTAAAAGAAAATAAAACAACCATAATATATATTTATTACAAGATAATGCATAAAAAAGACTTAAAAATTAAATATTTTGAGATATAAATATTGAAAAATTTTATATTTATTGCTTTTAAGGAAATTATTTTAGTATTTCTTTTCATAGGTTCAAAACTTTGTATTGCTCGATCCAATTTAATTTTTAAAAATTTCTATTCCTGAACTCAACATTAAGTGAAATATGCTAATAACTAATAAATTTTGAATATGATATAGATAAGTATTAAATTTTTCCTTCCCCAATGAAGACTACTTTAATATGATATATATATATACATCGTATGACTCAGTTCAACCAGGTTACTTTTGAAGGATATTTCAAGTCTTAAGAACGAAATTATTCGTTTATGCATAATATCTAGCTAATAGAAAAGTACTCCTTTTACCTTCTGTAAACTAATTAATGTTCATATTTCAATATAGTCAATATATTTCAATATCTTATTAATTTATTAATTTGGTAGACATTATATAATGCATATCTCTCTTTTAAATATAAATTTAATACATTTGTTATTAAAAACCAAGCAGTTTAGAAACATGATGCTCTCAATTCTCCTCCTTCCGACAACTCTACGCCCTCAAAGATAGTTACATTTCAGAGACCTGCAAATATGCTTCCTGATATTTTCTATTCACACACAAATATAATCAGACATGCTACATAAAGGGACAACTTATAATACATCAGGATCTCTTTCTATGTCACTATGTACAGAGCCACCTCATTACTTCCTAAAACTGGACGGTTTTTCATTTGGTGGAGGTCCATCAGATCTCCATTAATGGACGCTTAGGTTGCTTCTAATTTTTTACTTCTGTAAATAATGAAGCAATGAATATTCTTTAGTTCATACATCCTTTGCACACTTAGAATTGCCTGATAAAATGGCATATGTATTTTAAATTCTGATAGATGCTTCCAAAGCACTAACAATAAGGAGAGCCCATTTCCCCTCATATCTTCATTAATACTGGACATCATCAATTTTTTTAATCTTTGCCAACCTAAGGATGAAAAATGGAATTTTAGAGTTATTTTACTCTGAATTTCTTTAGAAGCTTGAGCATCCTTTCATGTTTACTATCCATTTATACTTCTTCTGTAAACTGCCTGTTCATTTTTGTTAGCCTATTTTTCTGGTGATTATTCATCATTTTCATCAATTTGTAAGAGCTCTCTCCATATCAAAGAAATTAACCCTCTGTCTAGTCAAAAGTGTTTTAAATATTTTTTCCCAGATTTCTCTTTGTCTTTTTACTTTCCTTGCAATGGAGTTTTCTATGTGGAAATTTAAAATTTTTATTTAAACAAATTTATTGAAATAGTCCTTACTCACTCTATAGGTTTCATGTCTCACTTAGATACAAAAGTAGATCCTGTATAATGCATTTTAAAACAACAATATTTATGAAATCCAGTTATGATCTAGCTATTCAATTAACTGGCACAATTATCTGTATCTGAAGTAAGGATTTCTGAAGAGGTATTTGCCGACACTGAAACTGTCCAAAAAGCTAAGAAAATATGTATATAAGCAACTTACCTTTCTGTTTCCATCAATGTCTTCATCAATTAATTTTATCGGATTGTTTCTAAAAATGACTTTTGTATTAACTTACATTATCATGTCTCAAAATATATTAAGGATTAACGACGAAATGCACAGGAAGAGTGACTGCTAGTAATAGTGGCAACCAATTATGCTGGAATCATAATGAAGTGCCATTGTGTGGAAAGCATTTAGATATGATCTGACAAATAATGAGGCTGCCTCACTTTTACAAAATCTATCATTTATGGTATTCAAAACACTATCAAAAGTAACGGTGGTATGAAGAGGTTAGTGGTTGCACAACACAAAAAATATGCATAAAACTGGACAAAATGATATTTAAAAAAATCAACCATTTCAGGCCACTGGAAAGTGTCTATTGAGAATTGCTGACTACTGAAAAACTGCCAGAGCTTCAGGCAAGAATGGCTGGAATCTGTGGCTTTCTTGACTGAAGCTGCCTCCATCACCCCTGCCCCCAGTTCAGTTAATGAGAACTGCAATTTTCTGGCCTGAAGCTGGTAAACCTGTACTTTTGTGCCAAAAGAAGAAAAATCAATTCAGTGGGAGGCAAAAACTTACAGCTTTGCTATCTTTGGTGGAGATAAACAGGGAAAACCCATAGCTTTGCAAGACAGAGCTTGCAGTCTGAGTTGAAGCAAACAGTGGATCAAGCAGAAATTTAACAGAGAAATCTTGAAAATGATAAAAGCCATAGAAGGATTACTAGAAGGTCTCCACAAATCCTTGGCTGACTAAAAAAAATCAGGCATGTATGGGGAACATTAGAAAGTTTGGTAAGGAGAAAAGGACATGGAACTCTTGAGAAATGGCTACAATTTTGAATGTATTCCCCAATGAACCCACAGATTGATCAGGAGTGGGTAGAACCCTTATGAGCTCAAAGTGTATTAACATAACCTCTGCCTAAATCATTGGGTGACCTAGGCAGACACTGAAATGACCCTTAGGAATCAATGTTAAAAAAGAAAAATAAGAATAAAAAAATAAACTAAGCACAGAGATCAATGATTATATACCATAGGTAGGCAGCTTCTGCAGACCAGGAAAGTAATTTAAAAAAACTCCTTAAAAAAATAAAACAGTATCTAGAGTTACTACAATATATACTAGACTGTTCAGATTTCAAAGAAAGAAATACTAGATGTACAAGAAAAAGGTAAGCTGTGACTCACTGAGGAGCAACATCAGAGTGGGGAAAATAGACTTCACTAAAATCTTCCAGCTAGTCACTAAAAAAATAAACAAACAAATAATAACAAGTGCCAGGAAACAGAGGGGACTAGCATACTGAATTGCTACAATATATTATCTAAAATGTCCAGTTTCCAGCAAAACATTGAGAGACACGCAAAGAAACAAGAAAATATAGCCCATATCCCAGAAGAAAAAAAAGGGAACAGAAAATGCCTGTGAGTGACCAGATGTCAGATTTAACAGATGTCAGAAAAGGATTTCAAAGTAGCCATTATAAATATATTCACAGAACTAAAGGAAAGTGTGATTAAAGAAGTAAAAAAGGACATAATGACAATGTTGTATCAAATAGAGAATATCAAAAAAGAGAAAAAAATTATGAAGAAGAACAAAACGGAAATTATATAATTGAAAAGTACAATAACTGAAATTAAAATTCACTAGAGAGGCTTGTTATGGGTTAATTGTGTCATCCCCCTCCCCCCGAGTTCATGTGTTGAAGTCCTATCCACCAGTATCTTAAAATATGACCTTATTTGAAGATAGGGTTTTACAGTGGAAACCAGTTAAAATGAAGACATTAAAGTGGGCCTAAGTCCAATATGACTGGTGTCCTTATAAAAAATTTGGGGGAATTTGGGGACAGGTACACATATAGTGAGATGCCATGTGAACAAGAAGATGGCAAAGGAAAGAGGCTGGAACAGATCATTCCTTCACAGCCCTCAGAAGGAATTAACCCTAACAACACCTTAATTTCAGACTTGTAGGCCCCACAACCGTAAGATGATAAATTTCTGTTGTTTAAGTCACCCAGTTTGCAGTACCTTGACATGACAGCCCAAGCAAAATAATACAAGCCTCAACAGTAGATCTGAACTGGCAGAAGAAAGAATTAGCAAACCTGAAGATACATTAACAGAGATTATGCAAGCCAAAGAACAGAGAGAAGAAAGAAGAAGAAAATGAACAAAGACTCACAGAGATACGGAATACTATTAATCAAACTAACGTAACATACTCATAACCAAAATAAGCAAAGAGATGAAAAAATTTTTGAAAAAATAATAGCCAAAAACTTACCAAATTTATTGAAAAACAAAAAAAGAGACACATAGAAAACAAAAAGTACAATGACATATGTGATTACAACCATATCCTAACACTAAATGTGAATGGTTTAAACAATCCAATAAAAAGGCAGAGGTTGTCAGACTAGATTTAAAAAAGCATGATCCAACTATATGTTGTCTACAGAAGACACACTTTAGATTCAAAGACACAAACAGATTGAAAGTAAAAATCTGGAAAAAGACATAGCATGCAAACAGAAACCACAGGAAAGCTTCACTAACATCAACTTTAAACCCCCCCCCGCCCCCAAAGTGTTACTAGAGATAAAGAGCAACATTTTATAATGATAAAAAGGTCAATCTATCAGGAAGAGAAAACAATTATAAATATATATGTAACTAACAACAGAGCACCAAAATATATGAAGAAAAACTGACAGAATAGAGACATAGACAATGAACAGTAGCAGTTGAAGACTTCAATACCCCACCTTGAATACATAGAATAACTAGACAGAAGATCAACAACAAGAATTGAACAACACTATTAACCAATTAGACATGAGACATCTGTAGAATATCCATCCAATGACAGATTATCCATTCTGATACATTTCGAAATTTTAATATTCATCTCCCAGAAACTGATAGAACAACTAGATAGAAAACCAGTAGGATAAGGAAGACTTGACCACTATGAAAAAATATATGATCAAACTGAAATTTATAGAATGCTCACCCCAAAACAGCAAGAAAATATATTATTTCAAGAGTACCTACAATATTCTCCATGTTGGATCACATGCTAGGCCACAGAACTAGTCTTGATACATTAAAAAAAAGAACAAAATCATACAAAGTACATTCTCCAAATTAAGCAATGGTTTCCTAGCTATGATATGAAAAAGGAGGTCAATTGGACTCCATCAAAATTGAAAACTTTTGTGTTTCAAAGTAAACCATTAAAAAAGTGAAAAGACAACTGACAGAAAGGGAAAAAGTTTTGCAAATCATATAGTTGATGAGGGACTTGTATCTAGAAGATAATTCAGTCATAAAAAGGCAGATAACCAACTAAAAACCAAGAAACGGATTAGAATAGACATATTTCCAAAGAAGATATATAATTGACCAATAAGAAGCAGAAAGATGTCATTTATATGAAATATCCAGAATAGGCAAATCCATAAGAAGAGAAAGTAAGTTTAGTTGTTTCTATGGGCTAGGAGGGTGACTGCTAATGGTTATGAGGTTTCTTCTTGAAGTGATGAAAATATTCTGGAACTAGATAATGTTAATCAACGCACAACTCTGTGAATACAATAAAAGGGTGAATTTTATGGTACACGAATTCTATTTCAATAAAACTTATTTTAAAAATACAGTATAAAAAACACTGAAACTGTTGGAACAAAATTAGAAATCACCAGTAGAAAGAAATCTGGGAAATCCCCCAAATATGTGAAACTAAAACAGCACACTTTAAAATAACCCATGAGCCAAAAGAATGGGAAGATAAGCCACAAGTTGGGAGAAAATAATTGCAAAAGACATATCTGACAAAGTACTGTTATTTAAAATACAAAAAGAACTCTTAGAACTCAACAATAAGAAAACAAACAACCCAACTAAAAAATAGGCAAGAGATCTAAACAGACACCTCACCAAAGAAGATATACAGATGGGATATAAACATATGAAAAGATGCACGGCATCATACATCATTAGACAACTGCAAATTAAAACAATGAAATACCACTAAATACCTATTAGAATGGTTAAAATGCAAAACATTGACAACATGAAATGGTGGCGAGGATGTGGAGCGAAAGGAGCTCTCATTCACTGTTGGTGGGATGCTAAATGGCAGAGGCACTTTGGAAGACAGTCTGGCAATTTCTTACAAAGCTAAACATATTTTTACCATATGATCCAGCACTTACACTCCTTGGTATTTAGCCAGTGAGTTGAAAACCTACGTCTACACAAAAACCTATACTAGTGTTGGTGAGTACGTGGAGGAATTAGAACTATCATACATTGCTGACGAGACCGTAAAATGGTACAACCACTCTGGAAAACAGTTTGGCAGTTACTTAAAGAGTTACACATACAATCCAGCAATTCTACTTCTAGGTATCTACCCAACAGAAATAAAAACATAACGTCCACACAAAGACTTGTACGTGAATGTTTACTGCCAAAAACTGGAAACAGCTCAAATGTCCATCAACTAGTGAATGGATAAACAAAAAGTTAATCCTACAATAGTATACTACTCAACAATAAAAAGGAACAAACCACTGATATATGCAACAATACGGATGAACCTCAAAAAAAATTATGCTAAGTGAAAGAAGCCAGAGACATAAGTCAGCACATTATATGGTTCTATTTATATGAAATTTCTAGAAAAGAAAAAATTATAGACTTCAGACAGAAAAAAGATCTGTGATTGCTTGCAGCTGGGGATGGGAGTAGGGACTGACCATTGATGAGCATGAGAGAATCTTTCCCAATTATGGAAATGTTAGAATATGGCATTATGGTGATGGTATACAACTGAATATATTTGCTATAAATCATCAATCTCCACATTTTAGAAAAAGAACTTTTTTGAGGCCCTGTGGAGCTATGTGATTATATTCTGTGTAGCTTTCTGGGGTTTTGGCTTCATCCACACTAAGAATACAGAAATATGTAATTCCATATTATCCAAAGTACTTTTAAAACACATAGTTCAACTTAAATATTTGGACAAGCATAAGAGAACTGGAGTAGATGAAGCAAGATTAATTAATAGGCAAAATTATTGAAATGGGAGAGGAAACTTGAATGGAATCCGTAGAGGCAGAAACTCCACAGGAGAGGGAATTTCTAACTTTAACATTAACTGACAGCCATTGATGAGACTCTAGTTTCCAATCTAGCATCGCAGTTAAGAATCACATTTCTAACCAATGAGAATATTAGACATTAAGCAACAGATATACAACACCAAACCGGTAATAGTCGTTAGTTCTAGACACGGGAGGAGAATTGGGATTGGTCAATATTAAAGTTACAATTTTTACAAGGATTTATTCACGTATTATTTGTGTACCTAAAAAAACATAATTTTCCCCCTAAGGGTTGACTAGACTCCATGCCTTTTTTTTTGCTGAGGAAGAGTTGCCCTGAGCTAACATCTATTGCCAATCTTTCTCTTTTTTGTATGTGAGCTGCTGTCATAGACTGGCCACTGACAGATGAGTGGTGTAGGCCTGCACCTGGGAACTGAACCCAGGCTGTCAAAGCAGAGTGAACCGAACTTAACCTCTAGGCCACTAAGGCTAGCCCAAAATAATTTTTAATAAAAGAATTCCATATCCCTCAGATTAGTCTCATAGTTAACTGATTTTTTCAACACTAACATCCTACTGTCTTGGTAGATACCTAGCCAAGTTTTACAAATTCAATTGCTTTCAGGGGTGAAGTGGGTAATAATGTGAATAAAGCTGAGTGTACTCGGGGCTTACAGGCGTTCAAATTCAAAAGCATAAAAAAAACTGTGCAGGTTAAACAAAGTACGTCTGCAAATTAAATTAAACTAGCAGTCCATTACTTGTTATCTCTTCCAATTTCAGTGTTTCTCAACTTTTTAAAAACTTTGCCTTCCTTTAATGGATAATAAAGATTTCATATTTCCTTTCAAAGTTATTTGAAATTTCATAATACATCAAATATTGAGACTAAAACCAAATTGCAGCAATTATGTTACTGAAAATGTTTTCCTAAACTACAACGGTCTACCATCCTTCCCTCTCCCGTTTAAAATTATTGCCCCTAAACCTTATCATCACCGGGAACTGCACCACCTCTGAAATTTAAAAACCAGCATCTTACGAATACAGATTGCCTCACTTCTTATTGCAGTACATTGGCTCTTCAACTTCACTGAAACCTTTACCTGTATCTCTTTTGACTCATTTTGTTAACGTCCTTTTCTTCTGCAGCCCTACTTAGCAATTCCTGGAAAGGACTTTAGTCAAGGTCCTTTGACATTTGCTTAAACTGTTTTCTCAAATATCAATAACAAACTCTCTCAAACTCTTCTACAAATACACCAAACCATTTCCAGTTCCCCAAATAAACCACAAGCCCACACATACCATACTTTCACCCTGCAATTCTTATTCATACTTAAAGACCAAACTCAAGCCACAGCTCCTCTAAAAGCTTTCAGAACAAGCTTTTTCCCCACCTCAAACCAAGCCAGGTTAAGCGTTCTCTCCAGCCCCAGCCTCCCACCTCCAGGGGCTTCAACCACACACGTACTTACCAAGCATACTATTTGGAAAGTATTTGTATTTAATATCAATAAAGGATTTTGAAACTAAAAGAAACCTTAAAGATCATTTCTGTTTGTCATTTTACAGACTAGTCATTTTAAAGCTAAAAAGTTAAAGGATATAGCCGTAGCTATTACCAGATTTTATCAAAGAGAAACACAGATCGCATTGCCAAATAGACTTGAAATTAGAAAAATTTTCCAGTTAAACCTCTGCAAATAAACATTAAATTGATTCCCAGGAGACTTTCCCAATTTCTGGATTTGTGCCTGTCAACCTACCAAAGACCTGTTCTGAAGGTGAGGAAGGAGTGGGGTGCACGGTTTGCAGCTTCAAAGCTAATTTGATAGAGCGCACCACAATCCTCTATTAGAAAACAGTTTGTCAACAGGCTGCCTGGCATTTCTAGACCACATTTTCCATAATGAATGTTACACTTGACATTATTTCAACTATATTTCTATGGATAATATATATAAAGGCTTATGATGAAAATTAGGTTCTCAAGTCTAGCCCTGAACCATGTACCTGATACAACATGCCCACGTGTGTAATCTTGTTCAACCTGTCCAAGATGGAGTACTTTCTTGTTCATTTACTCCTCAGTTGTTCTTAATATTTTCGACCGAGGAGAAGGGGAAGAGAAAAAGACTTAAATATTATGTGAGAGGGGAATTAAGTGCATAACAGGTTGAATATTTAGTTAGATAGAAAATAATTTTTATTTCCTCATAAATAAGATACAAAGTGGTATCTCCACTCCTTCCACTATTTGAAAATTCTCTTAGATTAATAAATTCTGCTTCCAAAAAGCAAATAGTGCCCCCATCCACCACCAGCAGGAGTATGAGATAAACCTTACTCATAAGTTCAAGGATTTTCTTAACCAGTCATCATTTAGTCAACATTCCTAGAAAACGCGTAACTCACTGTATTAAGCAAAGGAGCTAGAAGTTTGGCTTCCATAAGTTATCCTAGCACCATATTTCTTAAAAGCTACATAGAAAGAAAACGGCAAAAAAACTTCACTGACATATACCTTACTGTATCACACATCTACTTATCAAAATCTTAACTTCTTAACCTGGAATGTCGGAGGCTGTCCTTTTTGTTTTTGGCAGAACACAATGTGCATTCACAGCCAACCGCATGGGGCTTGGGTAGAGATACGTCCTGTTTTAACAGCATTGTAAGAATTTCATAGTTGTTACGATGAGCAGCTAAAATGACAGGTGCAACATCCATTGTTGTTGAATACTCAGGATTCTGAATTCGCTCCATTAGTTTCTGAAAAATATTTATGTGAATATCCAAAAGTTATTATTTGTGACTTCAAAAAAACATATGTATCTGAAGAATGAAATGACAAAAATCAGAAGGCACAAAGAACATAAGAATTTTAAGGAATATGATAAACATTTTACCGGGACTAAGTTTTTTTGAAACCTCAAAACTTAATAAATGCAATATAATCATGACAGAGAATCTTCGATAGGAAACATTCATACAACTAAAAAGAAGGGAGGCCATCTAGAGAAATACTTTACGAAAAAGTGTTTAATGTTCACAAGATTACGAAAATATGCAGGACAAGGATCAAGAACAAGAATTTTAGGAAAAAAAATACAATGAAAAACAGAAATGTTGAAAATGGCCAGAGTATAAATGCATGAGAAAAACTCTAAAACCTTCACCTCCATGGCAAACCTTGTCACAGCGAGAGCGCTGCTTGAGAGGGATAAGTACGCAGGAAGCACGCTTCATTTTGTATAATTGTCTGCATAGCCCCAATCATTACCTACACTACTTCACGTTAAAAACGCACAGAAACACCAACAATCATAGCCGCTGTTTAATAAGTCTTGGAACTGTTAGGCACTTGACATTTATCATCTTATTTAATCCTCACAATAGCCTGCAAAATTGAGCATTATAATCCCCATGAAGAAACTGAGGCTCAGAGAAGTTAATGTGCCCAAGCTACACGACAGAGTGGCAAAGTGCAGATCAGAAACCAGGTGTGTCTGACTCCGGAGCCTGAACTCCTTTCACCATCGGCTCATGGGCCTGGTGATGGCATGACGTGAGGAAAGAAACATTAGTTAATAAAGAATGAGGGTTAAAAAAGGCTGACTATTTTATGACTATTGTATATTCTTTCCAACACTTCTCACTCTTTCAAAGAGGTTTTCCTGAGAGCTGTTTGATTCCATAATATAAGCTCATCAAGTTCACAGGGTTTTTTGTAATTTTTATTAACATTGTAAGAGTAGTGCACACACATTATAAAATATCTGAAAAATATAGAAAAGCAGAGAGAAGAATAAAAATACCCATTTTCCTTCTACCCAAAAGACATTTTACAGTATTTCCTTCTAGTCCTTTCTCTCCCACATGTCCTTTTAAGGACATCTTTGGCATAAATGATTTGGTACGAATGACTGAAAACAATGGTCCTTAATATTTTGTAGATCAAGGATCCTTTTAGTAGTTTCAGAAAGCTATCACCCAGAATCTTCTAGAAAAAAATTCATGTACAGAATTCCGCAGGAATTTAAGGAAGTTCATAGACCCTGTGTTCAAGATAGTCTATTCTGCTAATTTAAATAACACTACCACAAACATCTTTATGAATACAGCTTTTTCCAAATGTAGGATTATTTCATTAACATAGAACCCCTGAAGTGGAATTATAGAGCTAAAGGTTATGAACAGTTTTGAAGCTCTTGATACATACTATCAAAGTCCTTTTAATAGTTTTTATTACCAATAATATAAGAATGTACCCTTTCACACTAAAGGTACTCACCAGCATGGGGCATGATCACTCCCAATTTATGTGAAAAAAACTATCATGAAATATTAATTTACTTTCCTTTGATTACTGCTAAGTTTTAATATCATTGACATACTTATCTTTTTTACCCTCTTTTATGAATATTTTATACTCTTCCCATTTATTTATTGGGAACTTCAAATTAATGAATTTATTTAAAAACTACAGAGAAATCTAAAAATTTAACCCTCTTCCCCCTTACTGCTGGTTATAAAGAAGAGAAAATTTACTTAATCCCTTAAGAGAAAAATGGTCTTCACTTTTCCTATGAAATATACTTAACTATATGAAAAATACTATTAGAGATAGGTAAGATTAAAGTTCATAATTTCATTGTTCATAACATAATTTACCTACTATCAAAAAACAATCTGTATTTAAAAGTCAAACTTTATCAAAAGACAATTTTGATAAGCCAAGAAGACAGAATTAACTCACTGAAATGGTAAAAAAAAAAGAAAAGTATATAAAAATATTTGACATTGCCTGGCTAGAAGTAATAGGGCTCTTAAAACGTGCTCTTACTACTGTCACTTGAAGTATTCAAGCAGAGGCTAGATAATTTTTTTTGTTAGAGATACAGTAGAAGGTGTTTTTTCACCAAGTAGGTGAAGACTGCCACGGCCTTACAACTCAAGATTCAATTGGTAGGGTCATGGTGACGAAAGAAGACCAGCTCATTGCTCCAATACCCTAGCACACTACACCTCCCCCGGCCCCAAGAAAGTAAATGGGTTAAAAGTATAGAAGGTGGAATAGGTATACCAAAATATGACAATAACTGCAGGCTAGATGACAGAAAATTGAATAGGATTCTAGATATTTCTGATTGTTTGGACAGGGACTACATTCTTAGCCCTTTCTTCTCTGTTCTTGGTGGTTTCTTATCACCACTTAGACTAGTTGATACTATCCTCTGAGGAAAGTCATGCTTACACAAACTCTGTAATAGTCTAAACGAGCGTAAAATATTTCGGTTAATATATGATAATGTATTCAATTTAGCAGAGCTTCTCATAGTTCTCAGATAATGTGCAACTCATTTATAATTCTTTCTTAAAAGAATATTTTTCCTCTGAGTATAGCCAGTTTACACTCCCAGTAGTTCTTTATACTGCTTGTTGCACTATATCCTTACCAATAGCGAATGTTATAATTTTTAAATTTTGCTATACAACAAATATCTCATTTTTTTAAAAGCAGCATTTATTTGATTTTTAGTGACTATCTTCCTAATTACAAAAGCAATAAAGAAAAATAAAAAGAGTAAGAAAGAGGCTGGCCCCGTGGCCGAGTGGTTAAGTTTGCTGGCTCCACTTTGGCAGCCTAGGGTTTCACCGGTATGGACATGGCACTGCTCATCAGGCCATACTGAGGCTGTGTCCCATATGCCACAACTAGAAGGACTCACAACTAGAATACACAACTATATACTGGGGGGCTTTGGGGAGAAGAAGGAAAAATAAAAAATAATAAAAATTAAAAATTAAAAAAAGAGTAAGAAAAAAATATCCTTAATTTGACAATCAGAGATGATTGCTGTTAGGTAACATTTCGCTATAATTCCATACAGTTCTTTTCTATGCATATTTTTAACCGTGGACTATAGTATATATACAGTTTACTATTCTTATTTTTTTCACTTCCTATATCATATTTTTGCACGTTCCTAAATATTCTTTACAAAATACCATTTTAATGCATATGTAATTATTTTTATTTCCAATCTTGTATTTCGGGATGTTGAGATTGTGTCACATGTTTTTTTCACTGCTACAATTAAGACTGCAATTAACATTTCTGTCCATATCTCTGCCCACTTCCTTGATAAGTTCATAGAGGAGGAGGCACTAGGTGAAATAACATGAACATCTTTCTTGTTTATGACACATCCGGCCAAACTGCTTTCCAAAATATCCTCCTCACCAGTAGTATATGAGACTAGACTGTATCACTCCCTTGCCATCAACGATTATTATTTATTAAAAATCTTTGCTAATTTGATAAGCAGAAATTAATATTTCTTTGTATTTATCAGTCATTATCATCGTATTTCATTATCAGTAATATTTTGTATTTTCTGAGATTATTTTTCATGTCCTTTTCTGATTTTGGTGTTTTTCACCAATTTGTCTAGTATTAAGAGTATGAGTTTGTGATGTATGCTGAAAATATCTTTTGCCAGTTACCCATCTGCTTTCTAAATTTTGCCTGTCTCAATTTCAGAAATTTAACTTCTATACAGCCCAAGCCTGTGCCACTGTGATTTTTTCCATTGTTCTTAAAGAAAACTTAGAAAGTCTTTGACTCCCAATCAAACAGTCATCAACTGTTTTCTTCCAGTTTTATGATTTCATTGATGACATTTAATTCTTAAATCCATCTGGAAACTAATATATATTTTCAACGTAACCTACAGAAATTTTCCAAACTAAAAATATGGGTGCACACTGACAAAAATGTAGAAATAGCACTAATTTTAAAAAGGTTTCCTGACAGCAATACCAATTCTTCTTGCGAGCATCTACTTACTTTAAAGCAATATTTTACAGAGGGAAAAAAATATATTTTTTTAAAACAAAATAAATTTGGGGGAAAAAATTGGCAAGGGGGCAGGAGATTTATTTTGGTTTAAAAATCCAAATTAATAAATATTTAAGAGTACTAACTACTATAGTTGCTCTTGATGATCGTTTTGGTCGATGATTAAGTAGTATATCAACAGCTCCCACTACTTCAGAGTCGATTGCCACCAAAAGTGCATCTGTGGACTTTAAAAAAAAAAAGGTTAAAAATGAGATTGGAGGATAAAAAGGTAAACTATTTATTTTTACTAATTCATGAATAAAACTATTTTTTAAAAAAGACTTAAACTGTATTATATACAGTAATACTAAATTCTCAAAAATTTACTGTCCAAATAGTACATTTGCTTGCCTTAGCAGAACTTCTGTGTATCACAACACACACGTTTCTGTCCTGATTCCACTGCATGAGCTGGTAAAATAATGGACGCTTGACAGAGGAGTTTATTAACGGAACAGTGCTGATCCATGCAGTATTTAAAATTGAAATTTTTTTTCAAGACCTTTACTCTTGAATTTTGGACCAAAAGAATCTTAACATTCCAAATCTATAAAAGAAATTGCCAAGAACTATTACTACAAGGAAAGGATTGTGTTCAGTCTAATAAAAATGATCATCCACGCAAGCATGAGGATAGGGGACAATGGAAAACGTAAACGGGGGGGTATCCTCTGTTCTCATCTTTAAAACATACACAGGTGACTGAAATGGGACAGATTTGACACTAAGATTAGCAATCTTACCAAGTAAAAACCACAAAGAGCTAGGCTACCAACGTCCTTAGAGACAGGAGGGAGAAATGACTTGATAAGTTCACTCCCAATCTACAGCTCATTTTGAAGCTCTTTCGACAAGAGGAAAAAGTAAACAGAAGCTGAGGAAATAGAGACTTTTCCACCCTCTGTAACAAAATCCACATTCCTATTATGATGCTGGGCAACCATGATGTCAGGTTTGGGGGTTTCTTTTTGTTTTTGCTTCTGTTTTTTTAAGGAAAACCATAAAGGCAGAAAGGAAACATGAAGGTCAACAATGATTTAATCTAAAAAAATGCTCTGATTATTTTCAATCTGTACATTTTTTAAACTGTTATAATCTTTAAAAATTATTTAAATCAACATTCTCTCTTTTGAAAATGAAACTCTATCAGATCTTCAATATTCTTTGTAGTTGAAAAGAATAAAGCATTCGTCCACTTTATCTAAATGTCAAAAATAGGACTAAAAGTGGCACACTTTATCTGGATGTCTAAAAATAGGACTAAGCACCCCAAAGAAAGGGTTGGGGGCCACATTCAACCATTAGAAACAGCCTATGTATTCCCACAGGAAAAACTCCCACTCTCTTGGGAAATTTAATTATTTTATCCCTTAAAACTTTGAGGGTTCCCTGGGCTGCAGCCTAAAGTCTAGCATTCCTCTTCTTCGTCTGCTAGAAATGCAAATATTTCTCCAGTTTTTACCATACTTGGTCAGGTGAGGCAAACAACCAAAAAGAACCAGGTGTCCATTACTACTACACACTCTATTTATGATTTTTAATTTTAACCTATAAAGCTAACGATAGTAATGCCACTGCTCTCAAAGTCAAACACCAGGCCACTTCAATCATCTGAAACACAGCCATGGATCCAGCTTTAAATTTCCCAAAAAACCATACTGAGCTGTCACAAGCTAACTTCACGGGCATGTTTCCCAGAAGAAACAGCCCCAGGCACACCGACTCAGAGTTGTCTATAAATGACAGATATCTGGCTTTCCCAAGTATCCTTCAGATCTTTACTGTATAAGGGAATAGCTGGATTAAAACCAACAGAGAAGGGAGAAAGGAAGAAAAATTGCTAAAAGTTAACCATTGAAAAGATGAAACATCAGTAAAGCAAAAGCGCTATCAATGCACAGCAGTCCGAAGCCACTGACTGTGAGGACAAACACGTTGCTGCTTTCAGACTATACAAAGCAAAGACAATGACTACACTTTAATGATTCCCACCTATGATGATAAAGTTAAATTATATTCAGACACACTATTTAGTAAAGAACAAAGAAAGATTCATGTTAAATCTTTCAATGCTTAAAAGGATAAGCTTCAGGTATAAAAAGACATTTATATAAAAAGTCACGTAAATCAAATTACCATTGATTTATTCTGCACAAATGGTATGTTATGTGATAAAGCAAAGGCAGTTCTGAAAGAAAAAAAAGTTTTAAATTATTTTTAAAATATCCGTAGGTATACAAAATGTTCTCATTAGTTTTGCTCCCCAATTTCTGATATTTGACCATTCCTTATTAAAATCTATTCAATACATATATTTATAATGTATTTACGAGGTTGCTATTTTCCTAGTCACCTCAGAATTTGTCTTTTCAACAATTCCCATACTCTTTCCTCTAAGCTCAGAGTAAGAAGCTACTTCCTTTCCAAAGCTAAGTTTTCCACCTTGGCATCCTATTTAAGGCACTTCTGTCTTCTCTAGGATCTTGGTCCTTCATTCACAGAAATACAGTCCTAATCCCCACCTCCCAAAACATTAAATCCTTTCTCACTCTTTGCTAACTTGACTTGATCTTATCTTTCTCTTACTACTCAAGTTTTCTTCTTTCTTTCGCTTTGTCAAAGTTCTTAAATCAATGCCAAAATCAATCATTTTCTCTAATTCCACTGATGCCAGAGTCTCCAAGGCCTTTGCCTACCTCCTCATTTTCCTTGCTTTCTAAGCAACATATTAAAACTGTTGCTTTGGTTTTTACAATGCTGCAGTATCCCAACTCTTTTACTGAAACCCTTTTCTTCTAAGGCCCTTTATCACTGTAGAAGCTCCCTAAGAAAGAATCCGCACCAGCCGTTTGCTCTTCCCTGTGATTCTGCCCACTCTCACGACATGGGTGATCTTGCCCCTATCCACGCCCGCCTGTATTTCTCCAGCCTGACTTCTCCCTAGAGATGTAATCACTCTAACTGCCCATTGGAGACTGCCTGATATTCCCAAAATAGACAAGGCTAAAACCAGAATTTATTTCTCTGCCTCAAGCTTGACTTCTCTTCTGAACTTCCTGTTTTCCTTCCACCCCTCTCCCAGTCACGCATGTGTAAGATCTCCAAATCATCTTGGACCCCTTCTCAACTCCTTCCTCCAAATTCAAATATTCACTAAGTTTTATCAACTCTTCCTTCATAACATTTCTCACATTTGCCATTCCCCCCCATTCTTATAGCCACTATTCTAGTTGAGGCTTTAACCTCTTCATATCTGTATTACTACAAAAACTGCTCACCCAAGCTACGGCCTTTCTCACTTTCTATTTTCTAATCTATACTGGATACAGCCACCAGACTGGTTTTTCCAAGAATACCACTGAACACATATCACATCTTTCCTCAAAAAATATTTAATAATCCCCCTATTTATCATATAAAACTCAAATTCCTTAGCCTGGCATTCAGATCCTTTTCATCAGTTTTGTTTTACTTATTTTCCCAGATAATTCCCACTACTCTCCAACCCAAATATTTTGTTCAAAAAGGCTAAGCCAATTCCGTCTCAAGAATATACACTGTACACGCCTTTGTTTACATCCTTCTCAACATCCTCTGTACCCAACCTATCCACACGTTTTTGAGAGTAGTTTCGGGTAGTAGGTAAACATAGACTCTGGAGCCAAAACCTGGGTTCAAATTCCAGGTGTGCCATTTATGGAGTGACTTTGGGCAAGTTACCCAATTTTTCCGTACCTTGGTTTCTCCTCTATAAAATAGAGACAATAATAGTACCTATCTCCCAGGACTGTTGTGAGGAGCAACGAAGTGAATATTTGTAAGGTTCCTGGCACACAGTAGCACTACATAAATATTAGCAACTATTAATATTTCAAGGCTGAGCTCAACTGACACTCCTCCATGAAACCTCTCTTGATAGCTCCAATCCACAGTGATCTTCTGTCTTCTATGTTTCCAAAACATTTATTGTAAACCACAAAAGTTTAAGTATAAAACAGGGTGTCTCAAGAGTGGCACCACTGACATTTTGGGTCAGATAATTCTTTGTTGTGGGGGGCTGTCCTTGCACTGTAGGATGTTTAGCAGCATCCCTAGCCTTTACCCATTAGATGCCAGTAGGAACCCATCCCCTAGATGTGAAACCAAAAATGACTCCAGACATTGCCAAATGTCCCCTGGGGGGCAAAACCGTCCAGTTGAGAGGCACTAGTATAACACAAGACAAAATACAGCAAAGTACTTCGTAATCTCAAAGCAATATACAAGGGTCAAGTATTATTACCACTCAGCACTTATCAAATATACTTTTGTATTATTTAATTCATTTGCAATTCACACGTACTTTCATTGTCCAATTAGTTTTAATATCCTTCAGTACAGAACTCATGTTTTATCTATTCATTTCCACAATCACAACCAACTGAAGACCTTGGACATTTGTTGATTGATAGACAAGACACAGATAACCTGAGACAGAACACAGTGAACTGGAAAGAGCATGGGAAATGCAGTCAGAAGGTCAGGCACAAATCTTAGCTTTGCCCTTACTTCTTTTAGAACTTTGGGCAATTCATTAAAGTCTATGAGCCTCAGTTTTCTGATCTATAAAATGGAACATCTATACAGGCTGGCTATGATGTTCAGCTGTGATCAGGTATGTGAAAGAACCATGCATACTGCAGAACTGTTGCATACATAGAATCATATGTGTAACAAGACAAAAATGATTATTATACAATAATACCTCTTACCTAGAATCATTAGGGACTTTCTTTATAACCTTATTTTCTAGGTTACTGAAGCTTATGCCTTTAAGTATTTAACTTTGAAATTTAAACTATTTTGGTGGAAGTTTCCTGCTTTCAGAACTACTATATATGTTCTTCTTTCTTCTAAAACAATAGGCACTGAATATAATTTAACTTTTCCTTTCTGACCCTGGGCCATTGTTTTAAACATTAATTATCATTCAGCTTACTATTAGAGCTCGCTCAGAGATGATCAGATGTATAACGCTGTTGATCTCTTTATTAAATAGAAGCAGAGGTACTGTGCCTCATTTTGTTCCACTGCAGCCCTCATGCTCCTTTGTTGCCCCCCTAACCCTCTAAGGATCAGAAAACAATTTAATTAAGTTTGTTCAAGTGGTCTAAAATGAGAAAAAACAGACTTTGAAGGAGGGCTCCAGAAGTACTCCTCTGACTAAAGTTCACAGACTTAGCTGGGAAACTTCACGGCATCTACTCTGGCTGCTCAGAGGTATTTGTGACTTACTTTCTGGTTCTCAGTGGTGTCCTGGATAGCTGAAATTGCTGGGAAAGCAATTTCTTTTTCTACTCTAAATAGGCGTATGTAGAGACAGTATCACATGTTGTAATACATATAAATATATATGTAGAATAGAAGTGTACCTAAAACTAATCTACTTATATTTTTAAAATCTTCTGTATTTCCTGATGCCACTCAAAAAAAAAATGCCTTATTAATTTAAAGCCACAACAAAGCAAACAATCATAGTATTTGAAAGAAAAACAAAAAAAAAGGAGCCAGAATTCATGTGCTAAGTCCCATCATAAGCAAACCAAAAAGGAAAGGAAAATATTATTACATTTCCTTCAGAATCTCTTGACTGAATTCTTTCAAGGCTTATTCGCATGCCTACTTTTCTCCCTGAACTGATAGGAAGACATGCAAAAAGGTCAATATTTTCCAGTTTAAAAAAACTTGTTCACCTTTAGTTATAAGCAAACACTAAATTTCAGGAAAAAAGGGAAAATTTAATGAAATTAACAGGAGAACATCAAAGACAAATTGAAAATTGCTTGGTGAGTCAGGAGCATTTTGTTCTTATACTTGTAAATTATATGGGCCACAGAAAAACCAGTTCCCCTGACACTTCCAGAACATGTGTACTATTTTTAGATACACAATATAAACAGTAATAACATAGGTAATAAAAGCAAAGTCATCTTTAATAAGTCATGATAATTTACCTCTGTCAGATGTTGTAAAACATATAAGGGAGGGAAAAGTGAAAGTGGGGAGGAAAAAGATAAATCAAGTCAAAATATTATACTTTTTAAAAAAAGGCTTTTTTTTGTTTATTTAAAAAATTTTCAGTGGCTCAAAACCAAATAAATGGTGGAAGAAAGCACGAGAGAGAAAGAATGGAAGGAAGGAAAGAAGGAAGGGAGGGAGGAAGAAAGAAAACTAGAAAGAAAGAAGAAAACATGGCATATCTAACAGTACTTAGAAGCTACTGGATAAAATCATCTAGCCTTGTACCTGACAACCGTAGTCCAAAAGAAGCTGCAGTATATCCAAGTTTTCGTTTTCAATAGTTATGGTAACAGCATTTCTCCCAAGCACATCTACGCAATTTATGTTCAAGTCACCTGAACTGTTTTCCTCCAAAATCTTTTTAACCATATAATAGTCACCTAAATAATAATATACAAACATAATTTAATATCCATGAAATAAATAAGAATGACTGTAAAGAAAACTTAGCTTATTGATTTAAAAGATTTAAAAACCTAAAGTCATTTTCATATATGGAAATGTGCAAGGAAAATGTGAACATTTCCTTGGTGAAAACTTACATCCTGATAAAATAATATGTACAGCAGCTGAAAACACAGAAAGTAGAAAAATTTTAAATGTGCAGTTTGAAATAAAAAGTTGTTAGTTAAAATTCATAACTGATTGATTATAAGAAGAGAAACTTTTAGAAGATATGTAAATAAAGAATGCCCAAAAGCACAGACTGGAGGCTAGAAAAATAAGATAGAGGAAGCTTAAAGGATTTAAGTCTTACATCTCAAATACATACCACATTCACTCACACATCCTAAGGGTTAAAAATGAGACCTAGTAATAAGTGGAGGATATTATAAAGAGCTTTTAGAGGGGAAAACATACTGTGGAAAAACAGTGAATGTGCCTCTGTTTGTGTGTATGTATAGCAAGAGGGAAGGACGCCCCAAATTCCTCTCCTCTCCACTCTACACACACACACACACACACACACACACCCCTATCTTATTAATGAAGCTGTTTAGATTAAATGGCCAGGGAACAAAACTTTAAGGCAGGAGTGGCTGACAGACGACGCCAAAGTCAGAATATTTCAAAGCAAAATTCTGACTTGTCAGGAGCATGCAGATTACCTTCTACGTAACTCTAGCCCACATCAAATCAGTTGACCCATGGGGGTAAATGAGAATAATTATAGAGGTAATCATTTTCACAGAGGGCCACTATATTTGTTTGCTGAACAGCTGGTGCAGTAATAAGGGAAATAAATCAAGATAAATGATAATTAGAGAAAGAAAGCAAGGTGCATTTTGTTTGTTTTATTTCATTTTACTTTTTAAACATAAAATGAATAAACCGTTTTAAGTGATTTGCAAATATAGTTTTTCCTTAGAAGTCTGTGAACAAGCAACAGGAAAAGAACAGAGTGGAAACCAGAAGGAAAAAGAAATGAATGATTTCATGATAAAGAAAGAGAAAATACTAAAAGTGGACTAGGTGAGCGAATAAGAATAGTAACAGGGGCTGGCCTGGTGGCGCAATGGTTAAGTGCACACGTTTCACTTCAGCGGCCCAGGATTCACCGGTTCAGATCCCGGGGGTGCAGACATGGCACAGCTTGGCATGCCATGCTGTGGCAGGCGTCCCACATATAAAATAGAGGAAGATGGGCATGGATGTTAGCTCAGGGCCAGTCTTCCTCAGCAAAGAGGAGGATTGGCAGCAGTTAGCTCAGGGCTAATCTTCCTCAAAAAAGAAAAAAAAAAGAATAGTAACAGATTTTTTTTTGGTTGAAATTTCAAATAAATTTGCTATTATTTTAACTAATGACTTTCAAGTCCCTAGACATTTTAGAAGAAGTTGAACGGTATTTTTCCTGATGGCATATTTCCTGAGTTCCCTCAAGAAGGAAACTAGTCACAAAAAGGAATATTTTCCTGATAGCACTACTAATTAACATTTAGACACTAACACTTCATGGCAAAAACTTATCAAATATTTCACAAAGTAATGCTCTTAGTCACAAGTTGAACTGACAGTGAACACACAGACCAGTGAAAATTCATCACTATTACTGGAAAATAACATTTAAAACCTTGTCAGGTGAATTTATTTCAATATTTTAGTAGCAGGAGAATGCTACCCACCCATTAAAACTCTGCTGTATTTTCTTTGGTTTCATGACGTGTCTAGGTGAGGGTTAACTTTTTACTTATCCTGCTTGGGAGTTATTAGGATTTCTGAATCTAAAGTCTTCTGCCCTTCCTTAATTCTGCAATATTTTCAGCCATTATCTCTTCAAATATTGTTTCATTCCCAAATATTTTTTTCTCCCACTGGAACTTCTACTGGGCATTATGTTAGATCATCTCCTTCCAACTTCTCTGTCTCTAAAGATTTATTTTTCCTCTCTCTCTGTCTTCCCTGAATTCTGGATAAATTTCTTAAGATCTTTCTTCTAGTCACTTATTCCTCCTTCAGCTATTTCTGCTGATTAACCCATTCACTGATTTTTTTTAATGACTGTATTTTTTCTTTCTGTAAGTCTTACTGGGATCCTTTCCAAATCTTTTGATTTACTTTATTGTGTTTTCATTTGCTTATTTTAAACTTTTAATCATTTTAAACATACTTATTTAACGGGCTCTATATGATAGCTATCTTAAGGTCTTAGGGATTTAATCCTGCTATTTGTTGTGCTCCTGCCTCTTATAATGGGTGACTGTCTCCTTTATGCCGGGTATTGCAGACTCATCTGCACGCAGCTTAATTGTGGGAATCCAGGCAGCCTAGTTTGAAAGCTTGTCTCACCAAGGATGTTTCGTGTTTATTTCTTCCAGATAACTCAGAGGTTTTGCTACTCTATAAATCCTTTTCATATTAATTTCTCAGTTTAGGTTTTCCCAGACCAAGTAGGTAGCATTTATCAATTTAAACCCCTAGCCAATAAGAGGCAGGACCATAGTTACAATCCTTAGGGGAGTCTTGTTTACAAACTTCTTCGCAGTCTCCCTGTGCTGCTGGATGGGTTCTTTTCCTCATCTACCACTTTGTTAAAGGCATAGTGCTTTAAAGATCCTGATTTTATGCTTGGCTTGTGTTCCAATTCCCTACTTTGTACAGGCTTGAGGCCTTTTAACCTGTTTTCACATGGGCATTAAAATTCAAACCCCTACAATGTCTGCACCAATATTTAACAATATTAGTAAATGCAAACATGCAAACAAAAAAAATATACTGGTGTAACTCAAATTTATTTTTCATTGTAAATGTATATGATAAGTACGCTAAGAAATAAGCCATTTTGCTAAATCGCAAGAACTCATTTCAACAGACCTGAAACAGAAAACACCTATTTCATCTCGCTAATTAAAAAAAAAAATTTATATGGGGGGAAGCATGCATATTTACTGTCCCCCCCAAAAGCCAAATTTCTCCAAGGATGTTAATGACGTTATAAAATGGGAAACTGACAGAGAATACCAAGCTATTTCAAATGGCACTAGAGGACAGGCTACAAAACTATCACATATAAAACTCTCTTTTGCTTGAGACAGGTCATGCAATAATCCTAAATATACACACCATACAAATAGTTACTCCAACTGTATTTCATTATGACACTCCTCTGTCCTCAGTTTGACAGGAATATTAAATTCCCTTTCTTGACATACTTTCTGTTTGCTTTAAAATAACCATAGCTCAATAAGCTGGGGTATATGCAGTAGCTACTTACTCATCCTAGGACAACACACTCTTTTCCCTTCCCCTCTCAGACAATTTTTGAGAATAGAGAACTCAGGCAATTCACGCCAGTAACACTAAATCATTTTACATAATCCAGAGACAATGATCTTTGTAAGGTTATAGACATATATCGTTTCTTTACATTTTCAAGACTAGTCAAAGTTGTGTCCTTGGTGGACTTCAAGGAATGCTTTCATGATATTATTTAATACTATTACATAAGAAAATAAAAGTAGCTTGACAACAGACATAGGCGGACTTTGTTTCTATATCAATGTTTTCAAAAAGTTGTGCAAATAAAATCCTATTTCAAAAGCAGTAAGAGATTAGAGAGGCTGTCATTTATTACAAACACACTCACACATACAAACAAAAAACCCTGTGTAGTTAATCTTTTCACAGTGTAAGCTGCCCTTTGGGTTTACGTTTTGGAAGTTTGCATGATCCTAAACACAGTTTTCCTAAGTGAGCATAGCCATTGTAAGGCAAGCTGAATAAATTTAGAAAGAGAAAATGTACAGCACTTTTTTACACATAGGAAATAAAAGCAGTCTTAGGGCAACCAATTTCCCATTCCTTTTATTATATGCATCAATAGAAAGTATGCTTAAGTGAAGAGACTTTATTACGGCCCTAAAAGTGATCGACTTCTAGATTTTAAATCTAGAACTTTTAAATCGGCTCGGGAGCAACAAATCTTCCTCTCCAATAAAAAGCACGAACAGTTGTTCCGTAAATTTGGGGAAAGTTTGAGACTAAGGCAGAATTTCTCCAGTCCTGTCTATTTCACGTATCTCCGCCCGAGAAAGTAACATACCCAATCGCATTCAACAGTCTCTGAATACCAAGGCACTTGGTGGCTGAAGCTAAACTAGATAAGTAAGGTTTTAAAGAGAACGGAAAACAAAAACCAGGTGAGAGCCTACAAACACGAGGAACCTCAAGCAAGGTCATGGAATTTTCGGAACGGAAGATCTGGAACTAGACAAACCCTGTGGGCTTCCAGAAAGAAAGAAGTGAAGCTCCAAGAGGGAGATCAGGTCATTAAGGCGGTCAGTAGCACAGGTGGGGCGAAAACCGCAGGGTCCGGGCCCCGACGACGCTACCTAAACAGCCGAGGCACGCAGGGAGGCCACGGCCGGAGCCGCCGCCCAGGTGCGGCGCTCGGAGGGCGGCACCGCGGCTGCCCCCGCCCGCTCCGCACTCACTCACAGGGCAGGGGCGGCGCCGGGCGCCGGGACAGGCAGCGGCGCGGCGGCCACAGAGCTGGGCGCGCGGGACGGAGGGAGCGCCCCAAGTTGAGGCTGGGGGAGGATGAAGGGTGTGGAGGGCAGGGGCGCCCAGAAGCGGAGAAAGGGGCCTAGCTCTCACCCTTGTCGCACGCCAACAAGAAAAGCTTCTCATTCAGGGTGTTCTCCTCCTTCACCTCCCGCACATCCTTCAGCGCCACCACCTCGTTCGGCGAGGAGGATGGGGAGGAAGGCAGGGAGGAGGAGGAGGCGCCGGAGAGGTCCGTGCTCGGGTACAGGGCCGCCATCATCGCAGCCCATGAGGGGGGCAGGCCAGGCGACGGGGGCGGGGCCCCCACCAGCCCCGACCCCGACCCCAGCCCCGCCCCAGCGTTGGAAAAGGGATGAGTCGTTCCCACGGCTGTCTCGCCGCGCGGCCCGTTGGTCCCAAAGGGCGTCGCCTCCCCACGGAGCCAGCAGTCGCCCTCCACTGACAGCCCCAGGCTCGTGGCGGCGCATGCGCGGCCCCGAGGCCAGCGCCCCCTCCCCAAGCGTCGGCGCCCGGGCCGAGCAGGTCCGCGCCCGTCCGGGGACGACAGAGTGGCGCGCGCCAGGGCGGCAGCCGAGCGCGGGGCCGTGCCAGGAGCCGCAGGGGCCGCGCAAGGGGCGGCCCAGCCCGGGAGGAGGACGAGAGATCGATGGGAGAGGAGCTCCGAGAGGCGCTCCTGCGCACGTCGAGCTCCTCGGCTGTGGGAACCGCCGGCCGAGCAGCGATAGCAGGAGGAGTTCCCGACTCTCACGTCACCTTCCGCTCCGCGATACCGACGACGCCGGGGCGGGGCCTGCGGCAGGGGGGCGGTCTCTGCTGTGGGCGGGGCCTGAGGCGGGGCGGGGCCTACCAGCGCCCCGCCCCTCTGCCCCTCGCGAGCCGCCTGCGAGGTAGAGGCTTCGAGCTGCTGAAGGACAGCCGGGTGCACTGTCTGCACACCCAGGTTGCGGATTTAAGGTAGTTTCCCCGCCGTCTCCTGCTGCACGTAAATCAGTCTGCAGCGCCGTGGTTCGCTGAGCCTCTGACGACTTAACGTTTTGTCGAAACCCCTTGTGGGATTGCCAGATTATTTCATATTCCGGCGTCCCCTGCCCTAAGAAGAGAGGAGAG
This sequence comes from Equus asinus, assembly GCF_041296235.1. Taxonomy (NCBI): domain Eukaryota; kingdom Metazoa; phylum Chordata; class Mammalia; order Perissodactyla; family Equidae; genus Equus; species Equus asinus. The sequence goes on along the minus strand of NC_091810.1, from coordinate 88,287,424 downwards.
GGCCCCCGCCCCGCCGCCAGACGTGCCTGTCTGTGGGAGCTTATGTTGGGCACGGTACCCGCCTTTCCAGGCTGCATTTCCTTGACAACTCGTCCGTGATGTAAAAGTGGCATCACACTGCTGATGTCATACATTTATTCGCATGTAATTCGAGTGTAACCAACACTTAACCATTGGAGAAGCACGGTTTTAGGACCTCCTCTACGTCGCAGTCCTTCCAGTGGCTTCTTGTTCGTCTTCACATTTATAAATTTGATTTTAAAAGATGAGTTTTAGGCAGAGGCTAACTGAAGCGCACTAAGTGCTCCTTCCTTGAGGTTTTTTTTTTTTCAATCAAGCTTTTATTTAAAGCAGCTTGCACCTTTAAAAGCTGGGTGGGGGGGCGGTGGGAGGGACTGGAAATTTTGTCTCCTGAGTAGTTCTTATTGCTTCCCACAACCAACTCTACAAAAATCTAAATTGTGCCCTCAGTGCCCTAGCTTTTTAATACATATATTTACTTCGGAGTATCTTATATTTGTGGGAAATACTTCCTATGCTGCTCACGTTTTGTTCCATCCTTGTCCCTGCCAACACTGACTCCCAAATTGCCTAAATACACCTTTCTCACCAAAGCCCGCTTTAGCTCTTCTCTAAAGGGGCCTCAGGTAGATGATAAGATTGCGCAGCTTTCCAAACATTTTCATGTGTTTACTTCAAAATAGATATCTCTTGAATCATTGTAGTTTTCTCTTTCTTTAGTAGCCCATAAATCGCTCGTATTCTGTAATGCTTAATACAGTTCCAATACAGTTTGTGTATTTGGTGGACTTTCAACATTACTCATTATAAATTTTTGGCCAGTGAACACGGTGGTGCCTATTTGTGTTAGCTTGTGTGTGTGCTTACACGCTCTTTGCAGTCCAGTACAATTTTTACGTAGAGGCAGAACAACTCTAACCCTGGCCCATCCACCAGTTCCGGATGTGTGAGGGTGAAAATTCAGACGGCTCGGAACTATAGAAACCACTTCAATGTGAAGCCTTTTCCAAGCTTCTGGGTTAGGTGATTCCTTATCCGTAGGACTCCCACAGGGGCTGGATTAATTTCTTAGACTCCAACCGATTTGAGTGGATAATCCTAGGAGGCATTCCAAAGTATTGGAGGGCTTTTCCTCCAAGGAAGCCAGTGTTGCAACTGCACCCTGTTCCTCCGAAGTCTTTTGAATCATCTCAGATGCAGAATATTCTCTCTTGCCTCTCTGGTACATTCTTCATCCAGCATAAATTGGGGTATCTTAACATCCCCAATGTGATGTTTCTTTTGCATCTGTGATATGAAGATGAATGGAAGAGTCATGGTGAACAATGGCATGCACGATTCAGAAGCAGCACATGACTCAGAGCAGCTCACCAACTGCAGGTGCAGACGAGAAGAGCCATCACAACTCCAGTTGGAGAAGAGAAAATCCAGATTCAGATCGAGTCCTAGAAGTACAACAGACCGTTTCTACATCTCCAAACTCTCTACCTCTCCCTCATTATTCTTGGGCCACATTTGCCTACTTCTTTTCCTAAAATACCTGCAAGACTCTTCCTGCCTCAGAGCCTTTGCACTTGTCCCCCTGCTGAACCCTTGTCACATAGCTCCTCCTCATCATTCCTATCTCAGTACGAGTATCACTTCTTTAGAGAGACCTTCCCTGACCACCCAAACTAAAAATAATCTTCATCGCAGTTCCCAAGTCAGTCTCTATCACATTACCCTGTTTTATTTCTCCTACTGCATTATCACTATCTAAAATTCCTATTTGTTTATCGTCTGTCGCTCTCTACTACAATATAAGATTCATGAGGTCAGGAAACGTTGTATTTTTCTCAACCAAATCTCGAGTGTCTAGCATCATACCTGGATCATACATTCACTCAGTTTATTACAGCACAAACTAAATTTGTAGTAATCATGCATTTGGTCTTTACTAAAATTCTTCATACTAAAGAACCACAGAACCACCTTCAGTCCTCCAAAAATAATCTAATAAAAATGTTTTGTTTTACTAATTAGTTTAGGAATTGTTCTTCTCTAGAAAATAAGCTTACGATAGATTAATTTTCAAGGTTGTATATTTTTCTTTAAATGAAATAAATACTGACGCATTTGTACATACACAGAATTTTTATTAAATGTGATCTGTGAGAAAAAGAACACTCTAAAGTGCCAAATTTCATGTAAATCACATAATTTAGTAAATATAATGGGGAAAAAATCAAAAGGGGAAACATGATTTAAATAATCTCACAAAAGAGCAAGAACATATCTTAATCTTCATATAAGAAAACAATCGTCAAAATATAAAAGGAAAGAAAATCTCTTTTGTAGAAGAATGTATTTGAAAATTCCACCTGTTGATGATTTCATTTAAAAAATTCTACACATGAACAGTCTCACTCTTACGAATACGTATGTTTTAATACATGGTAGAAAGGAAATTCAGACTACTCATCACACTGAGATAAAGTGACAGCATTTTTGTTGCACAGCAGTATTGCTCACTGGCACTAACAGTGGAGGATAGAGGAAATAGATTCCTGAATTCAGTTACTAGAATTAGTTTACTGCTAAAAATTCAGACAAAATTAGGTCTGAAGCTTAGCTATGCCCAAGTAACACAAGCATTAACCAAACATTGCCAATTTGTAGAAGGCTGTGGGAAAAACGTGAAATTATGCTGAATATTAGCTTTGTGTTACTTTCTACTAAAGATATTCAGTGGGCATAGTCTAAATTATTTAGGGCTTCAGTATAGATCAAAATTAACATGTGTAATATAAAGCTAACAGTATAGTGTCAACATGTTTTGAGATGCTCTAACCAATGTTTGACTATAAATATTTGGAAGAAGTCAGTTGAAAAATAACTATATGCACATCCAAAATGAGTATGTCTGAAAGGAATCTTTATGGACCAGATATTTACAAACTGAAAAGTGTTACACACATAATGGGGGCACAGTAAATACTTAATGGTTGGCTGACTGACCAATTATACATATCATTTAAGGAAACCTGAGCAGTGCAGGTGCAAAATATATATACACACACAGATATCTCTTTATTAATATCCTAGCAACATATATGACATGCAGTGCATATATCTCTTTATTAATATCCTAGCAACATATATGCACTGCATGTCATAGTTAAAGCTGTATTGCCAAAGTAGCATATGGAAAGTATCAATGCAGTCAAAATTAAGTTTTAAGTAAGAAGCTCCTGCTACTTTTACAAGAGAATGACTAGGGGATTTATTAAGAGTTAGCTGTCATATATAAAAAAATTTAATGTTACTGAATACCTGTCACTTAAAAATTGTAGACAATATAGAAATTTACAGAAAAAGTTTTAGACCACTTCACATAGTCGAAGGGAAAAAACAAAAAGATTAAAGTAGATTATGACTTTGAATACATTTATGATCAAATTTAACACACAAAAAAAATTTAAACACATTTCACAGCAGCACTTTCAAAAATTTTTTGTATTGATTTTTTTTAACCATGAAGAATGAATTAGTCTTGTTTTAATGAGACTTTCAGAAAACAAAAATAATTTAATCATGAAATATCAGCTTGATAATGAACATATTCTATTAGTATCCACTGTAAATTAGTTCTGTTATCCAAAAAGGTCGACAAATTCTAACTAGTAGGGACAGGATATTGAATTCATTAATGAATTATATAGCTATTTTGAGCATACAAATAATCTCTGGTTTTATACCCACTACATTTCAGAATTCTGTAAACTGTGAGGCATTCAATGTGTTTAATGTGGCAGAAAATCATATTAAATGTTTCATTATTTTAATCTGTTCAGTCCTTTTCCCATTAAGCACGCAAACACGGTCATAACCATCTTTGGTTTCACTTCCACGAGGTCATCAGGTAAGGCATATATCCGGGCACCGATCTTCCGAGCAACTGAAATGGCGTATCTTGAAAAGACAAGAGAAATATCTCGGTATTTGTTATCCACTGTGTCTTCACTTAATAAATTTTAACAAAAGAATGAAATATTTTGATAAGATCAAATTTGCAAGAAGGTTAAGTTTGTGAGTACCTTTCCCATAGAAGTGGTACTTAAAAATGTGAATTTTAAGGACATAGTAACCTTACCTGTAAGGATTTAAGAAAATTAAAGAGCCATTATGTTCTATTATAAACCATAAAGGCTTACTTAGCATTGTTCATCTTGTCCTCATCAGAAAGGTTTTCTCTCTTGATCATTTCTTGACGAACTGCATTTGGTGCAATGGCATCTATTAAATCTAGGACAGGTAAACTAGTGCTAATAGATTTGTCCTGGAAAATCAAGAACAGATGAACATTCATAAACACCTTACGTTTAATTTCCATAAATGTCAGACTCTTCTGGTCATAACCATATAACTGAAAGCAATTTATAAATTTTCTTTATACTTAATATTCAGCTTCTCTGCAACCAGCACACATCACAAACCATTTAAAATACACTTTTCCTTCCATCTTTATAGAGCTTACAGTGTAGAGTTCTCACCATATCTGAACAAGGTTTGTGGACGTGACGATCCCTAAAGTATGCTAACTACAGCATCCATTCTGTACAAAATAAACACTTTTGGAAGGGAACAGGAGATGAATTTTAAAATAATAGTTTTACAAGTTCTAGTAATATTATATTTCTTAGACCATGGATTCCTAAGCCTTCACTTAATATTTTTCACAAAGAAAAATGAAAATAATAATGGAAAGGAACTAACATTTACAAAGGCATTATTCTTGTTGCTTTGCATGTTCAGCTTGTTTAATCCTCGTAACAGCCTGGTAATAAAGAAATTTTTAATCTCTCTTTTAAAGATGAAGAACATGAAGCTATGTCATAGAGCTCAAGCGACTTGTTCACACATCCAGTGAGTAGAGACTAGTATGGAACCCATGACTCTAATGCCCAAGGTTCTCTTCATTTTTGAAGTTACCTCCAAGGCGAACTAAAAATGAACAATTTCTAGTGGATAGAGCATTGCAGTTGAAGTCAGAAATCCTGGTCTGAACTGATTTTACCACTTATCAGTACTTGAACAAATTATTCGTTCCGTCTCTCAGCTTGAAGAGTGGGCACTGTTGCTGGCCTACCCAGAATCCACTCACTCCTTACTGCTTTCTCCATCTAACAGAACCCCCACTTTTGCTCTCTATCCATACTTCCCCTCACAAGGACATGTGCTCAGGGAAAGCTGACCCCATCCACAGCTCCAGGAGTGACCCTGAATTAGTCTAGGCCAGGAATTCTCAATGGCGGGTGGGGTAATAAACTTATTCTTTTATGTATGAAGTATACGGTGCATAAGACATACAGTAATATCTATGGCATTAAAATTTCATGGGGGAGAAACATTTAGGAAGAAAATGTTTAAAAAGACTCCCTAGGGGAACAATAATGAGGGAAAGGTTGAAAAACACTAGTCTAAGCCAAATAGAGGAATCACATGTGATTACTACTATGATTTAATTTGGGCTCAATTTAATTTAATGTGAGGCCCTCACTATTCAGGAAGAGCTATGGGAAGCCAGCAACCCCTCCCTCCTGGATGTGAATGAGAAGATAAAACCTCTGGTCCAACCAGCAGCTGTCCTATGACCAAGAGGAGAAACCAGCTTTAGGGTGAAGTTGGCACTTTGGATGGCAAAGCAGAGATGGACAGAAACCTGAGTCCTGAATGACCTTCAATTACTGGCTCAACCAGCCCTGGAGCCTACCCTGCTCTGGATTTCTGTTATTGCCCTGGATCTTTCCTTTTGGTTTAAATCACTTTAAATTGGGTTTCTGTTACCTGAAGTCAAAATCACCCTTTGCTAATCACTACAGTGGGAATGTTACAGGATTCTTGAGAATACTGAGATAAAATAGGCCAAAACATCTAGTACAGTTCTTAGCCAAATGTGTTTCTTAATAAATGTTTGATAAAACAATTGGAAGCCATGTGAAGAAGTGTAACAGGCTGCCTTTTTGGGCCATTGATCTATGAAATACTACATTTATTAATTTATGAAAATTTACATTCTTCATTTTCAGGAATGTTCATTTTATGAAACAAAGTTTTTGAGGGGAGTAAGATTGAGCGCTCTCACTGCTGCAGCCCAGGTTCATCTCCTGGTCAGGGAACCACACTACCAGTGTGTCAGTCATCACACTGTGGCAGCTGCAGCTGTGAGGCTGAAAGCTATGCCACTGGGATTTCAAATACCAGCAGGGTCACCCATGGTGGACAGGTGTCAGCAGAGCTTCCAGACTAGGACAGACTAGGAGGAAGGACCTGGCCACCCACTTCTAAAGAAACTGGGCATGAAAACCCTATGTATAGCAGTGGTGCGCCATCTGGTACAGTGCCAGAGGACGAGAGGATGGCACAAAGACCATGGGGGTTCTGCTGTGCTGTGCACAGGGTCGCTGGGAGTCGGAATCAACTCCAGGGCACTAATGACAAAGAAGGAGAGGAGTAAACGTAATTAGGGTCTTTCAGTCTATCTGGTGCTAGTAATCCGGATCTGGTTTTTGGTATCCTCTCTATTCCTGGAAAATTCTCAAACCTGTTTTCTCAGTATGTAGTCTGCAGACCACCTGCATGAATAATCCCCTGAGGTGCTTGTTAAAAGCACAGATTTATCCCTCCACTCAAATTAATGAGTCAGGTTATCTGTGGATGGGGCTAGGAATCTACATTTTTAATACGCTTTCTAGATGACACTAATGTACACCATTATACTTTCTAAAATTAAACTGAACATTTGTCATTCTATAACAAATTTCAAATTTCTATGTACTTACTTTTCACATATTTTTTTTTTATTTCTTTTTTTTTTTAAAGATTGGCACCTGAGCTAACATCTGTTGCCAATCTTCTTTTTTTTTTTTTTTTTTTCCTCTTCTTCTCCCCAAAGCCCCCCAGTACATAGTTGTATATTCTAGTTGTGACTGTCTCTGGTTGTGCTATGTAGGATGCTGCCTCAGCATGGTCTGATAAGCGGTGCCATGTCCACGCCCAGGATCCAAACCCACGAAACCCTGGGCCACGAAAGTGGAGCGCACAAACTTAACCACTCAGCCACTGGGCCGCCCTGTCATATAATATTTCTATGATGATTCAAAACCAGACAAGTGGCTTAATTGTGCTATAGAGAGTTTTTTTTAAGTTTGGGAAAAATTGTTCATTCTTGTCCCAGCTTTATTGAGGTATAGTTGACAAATAAAATACTAAGATATTTAAAGTGTACATCTTGATGATTTGATATACCTACACATTGTGAAAGGATTCTTCTCATCTAGTTAATTAACGCATTCATCACCTCACATATGTATATATATATATATATATACATATTTTATTTTTGGTGAAAACATTTAAGTTTTACTCTCTTAGCAAATTTCAATTATACACTATAATGTTAACTATGGTCACCATGTTAACATTAGATCCTCAGACCTTATTCATCTTATAGCTGAAAGTTTATACTCTTGTGTGGTATTAAATATTTCTTGACTTAGATTTAGGAAACAAGGGCAAAACTTTTACTGAGTTGAATAAAAAATTAAGTTTCTAAAGATTACATCAGATCCCTTATCTTCCTATTTCCAAGAAAATTAGCCTATCATTCAACTCCTTTTACTGTCAGTGAGAGACATTTTACTTTTGCAAAGGGGGCAGGGGGTATAGTAAAACCCTTATTTAGTACATAAATACATTTCATCATTTTTCCTTTCACTTTCCTTAAGTTAATCATAAAGAAATTACTTAAGCAAAAATAATTTCTAGAATCTTAAATGACAACTAGCTAGAGTTTGGCTTGTTTTTCAAGATAATGAATTGTACCATCTCTTTCTCTTAACTTGATACACGTTACTGTTAGAACATTCCATTCCATTGCTCTTCATGTCATTTTTGAAAGTAAAAGTGGAAAAACAGTGATGTGGCCACTAGAGTTCCCTAAAAAGCTCCACAGGAACCTCTCCACATATGATGCCCTTATATTATATATTGGCAGTACCAATAGTGTAGTAAGACCCATTTACTGAGCCCTTAATTTGTGCCAGGTACTACTGAGCTCTTTACATTTGTTAACTTAGTTTGACAGAAGAGAGATATTAATATCTCCATTTTAAATATGGGGAAATAGAGGCATAGATAAGTTAATAACTTGCCCAAGGTCTCACAGATACTAAATGGTGAACCAAGTAAATTCAGTTTTATTCATAAGCGATGTAGCCCAGCTGTTGGCATAAACTGCTAAGGTTTCTGTAAAACACATGCCCTTCTCATGTGCTCCCTACTCCCCTGAGCTTATTTCTGGAGTACTGCTGACACCCCATACTGTGATTACTGTTTTCTTATTACCTCCTTCCCTGAACAGTGAGCTCTTTGAGGGCATCATGTAGCACAGTGACTGGCAAAGCACCCGACACAGGGTAAGCTTTGAACACTAATGGAATGAATGAGCAGTATGTCACACAGCTAATAAGTGGCTGAGCTGAAGTCAAACACAGGGCCATACAACTCCATAGCTGGCTTTCAACCTGCAGGTAGACAGATCTGGATGTGAAATCCAGCTATTCTGCTTAATAACTGTATGACAGTGGACAAGTTATTTAGCTTCTCTAATGCTCACCTTTTTGCTTATAAGAGTTACTGAGATAATTAAAAGAAACAATAATGTGTAAAGTGCTTAGCATAGTGACACACAGGACTCAATAAATCATAATTACTATGATTATTGTTATTGGTTGATATCTTATCTTTTTATCTTCTTGGTGAGGGAAAATACTTTGCAACTAAAAAGGGTATATTTGTCTTTTCTGAAATTTCTGAGTATAGCACTGCCTTGATCATGATTAATAGGTTCTAACTAGTACCACTTACTATAGCTTTCAAATATAATGCCTTCTACAGTTGGAAAAAACCTCCCCACCTCAACTATTTTTTTGGCATTCACTGCCACATTTTTTAACTATTTGTAGTCTCTTTAAAGATTTTATTATCAAGTACCTCCTTGATGTCAAGCCCTACTACAGTATACTTCTGCCTCCTCCGTTCTAGGTAAAACCATACTCTCAAGTCTGCTGTTCTCTGCAAGCTCTCTCCCTCACAGGCTTTGTGTCTCCCCTTTTTCCAACTTTCTCTCTGGTTCAACTGATCACCAAGTCTGTATTCCCAGATTTAATATCTCCTTTCCTCCAACTCCCCATTTCCTGAAAATTACCTCAAATTCAACAAGCTCAAAACTGAATTCATTGCCTTCTCTGGAACGCAGCTGCACCTCATGACATCTCCACTTGTGTGTTATCGTTTGTTTTCCAATTCCCCAGGCCCCAAACATCAAGTTTTAACTCTTCTCTCTTCTCCTGTGCTTCTCTAAAGCAAGAAGCCAAATCCTACCTGTTCTTTTGCAATAGCAAGTCACTATCCATTTTTTTCCCCGACTTATTAATCATTTTATTGAGTTCACAGTGGTTTATAACACTGTGTAAATTTCAGGTGTACATTATTATATTTCAGCTTCTGTATAGACTGCATCGTGTCCACCACCAATAGTCTAGTTTTTATCCGTCCCCATACATATAAGGAGAACAGACTGGTGGTTACCAGAGGGGAAGGGGGTGGGGGAGGGTGAAAGGGGTAAAGGGGCACATACGTATAGCAACTATCCATTCTTAACATTCCCAGTGCCCACCCCCAGCTCCGTCCAGATCCTTATCACTTCACACCTGCGTTCTGCCTCAGCTTCTTATGGACTGTCCTTGCATTTAAACCATTCTTCTTCCAACCCATCCTGCTCACCACGTTCCAAACAGTAGTCCTAAAATAGTCACTTTTCTTACATTACTCCCTTTTATCAATATCCTTTATTACGGCCAGATTCCTCTAGAATTTTGACCCAGCCTCTATCTTGCACTACATCCCTTAGGAACCATCCTCTCTCGCCAAACTTTCTCCTAACCTCCTCAGACTTGCCTTTATTCAAGATGCACCCATTCTAGCTTGTTATCCCCTCTTGTTCTCCACCAGTTCAAACCCCTCCTCCATCTGTGATGCTCAAATCAAATCCAGTTTTCTCCATCCACTCTTCACTGACCATGCATTTGGAAATAATCAATTAGACTTACTCACAATATTAGTTGTATTACTTCTTTGGATTTTATTATTTACTCTGCACTAGTTACCTTCTCAGTTATACAAATTTTGTCTTTCAAATAAACGGTAAATGCTCTGAGGGTCAAATTAGTTTCTGATATTCTATATCTTTCTCTTTACCTCGAAATGTTGCTTAATAGTAAGAACTCAATAAAAACTTATTAATTTGTTTCTAAATATTTTCTTGTATTTGATTTCATTATAGACAGGCTTATTATTTTTCGTAAATTAATGTACAAATGCATATAATTTCAGTGTAACAATTTTAAAGAGTAACTTCCAATTAGATAATTTTATATATCCCCTTTCCTGTTTTACATTTTTAAGTTGTATTCTATGTCTAAAATATATAAAGACAAATCATAGACTAAAAAAACCTTTTTTTTAATAAACAAAAACTCAATGTCATTAGTTCCTTCCGAGATGGAAACGAAAAAAATACTCTTGAAGTAGGACTCAGGCAGCATCTCTGCCAACATCCAACTGTCCTGTTAAAACTAATTTGGGGCTCAGTGTTTGGTAAAGATGAGAAGACTGAATTTGTCAATTTCTGACATTTCTTCTGCTCTACACTTTAGAGCAAAGGCAAAGAAGAGAATAAAGATGGGTGAATAACTCTTAGGAGAGCTTAGGGTTTCATCTGTTTGCACTCTTATTTTACTGAAAAATTACAAATTGCTGATTTTTCACATATCATAATAAAATCACAAACACAAGGCTCACTGAATGAATGTGTACAAGCAGACATGCTTATTTGTAGCTAACATCAGCTTGCATGCAAAAGCAAAACACAATGGAAATGCATGAAAATTAGTGGGTATGTATGTGCAGATTACATTTTGAGTGCTTTATGAATCATCCACAAATGCTGGAAGTGAGTGTTATGCGCCATTATGAAGCCAGAGGACAAGATATTTTTTTCCTACCAGTTTTCTCAATTCCCACTTGAATCGGTTTGGCTGGCTCTGTTATGCCTTGGAAATGATGTCAATACAATTCTGAGACTGCTGCTACGGAGCACAAAACATTATAGGTCCTATATAAACAAAGGCTTTTTATATTTCTTTTCACTTGACAATTGGATTTTTTGGCTCTACTCTATTTCTTTTTTAAGATTAGCTTACCAGAGTCTGATAATATTAATCTGCATTTATACTCAATAGGACAACCAATAAAAATATAAGAATTCAAACTGAATATTCTTGGTTTATGCATGCCAAATAATTAGTATGCTTAAGCTCATAAACGGTGTATTTCTGAGACATAACATTAATTCTGAACCTAAACTGATGTAATTCCCAATAAAAATTGCTTCCTAAACTTAATATCTTACCAAAAAAATTTTTAAATAGCTTTTGATTACCTTGAAGCTGGAAATAAAAGTATTTTTGTTTGCACTTTTAAGAGTCTCATTGACCCATCTAATAATGATGTCATCATTTACTTTTTCACCCTCTCCAAGATCTGATAACACATTCAATGTGTACCTGCAACAGAAAAGATGCATATTTGAGACTAAAAGGGATGACATTTGCTCTCACATCATTTATATCAATATTTAAATAAATATCTAAGAAATATTTTCAGTCCTAATAAGTATTTCTAATTTTAGTCTGATATTTGCACTTACTTACATTCCAAAGTTACAATGCTCAGTAACCAGAAACAAAAACTATGATATGGTATTAAAAAAATTAAAACAACTTCTAACAAAGCAGTTTTTAAGAGGCATTAATAAGAGTGTGTTTCTAGAAACTGATCCACTTTTAAAATAAAGTATAATTTACAAAAAATATATCAAGTAAATCATTTAAAAATTAATATATTTTGCAGTGTGTATTTCTTCTGTGTTTATCTTTCAAAAATAGCTAAAATTTTAGTTCAAATGATTCGTTGAAGGAAAAGAATTCAAACTAAATATTTTTTGTTTATGCATGCCAAATAATTAGTAAGCTCATAAGCTGTTTCTGAGATATAACATGAATGTAATTCCGAACCTAAACCAATGTAATTCCCAATAAAAATTCCATCCTAATCTTACTTTATCAGAAAAAATTTTTAAATAGCTTATAAGCATATCAGCCTTTACCTTCTCATCAGCTGCCATAACAATGCCAGGGTAAGTGTTGAATTCCCTTCATTTAGGTCTTGTCCACCAATGCCAACCAAGGAGAATTTGGCCTTATCCTTCCCAAGTTCCACTGCATAGTTACAGTTTTCAATCTGTAGAAAATAAGTAAAAGTTTTGGTATAAAAACAAATTTTTTAAAATATTTCTTTCAATATGCCAGCCTAGTTCAGGCATCTGAAAAATAATTACAATGACACCTTAAATTTATATGACGGAATTTCATAATAACCCAGTGCAATTAAGGAAATAATTATTCCCATTTTATAGTTGAAGATATCAAAGCACTGAGGGGTTAATCTAAATAAAGAACCGGCTAGAAAGTTTTAAGATCCTCTCACCCTAAAAGCCTTGACTGTCCAAAATTACACAGTTTATTAGTGGCAAATCCGTGACTAAAAAACTAGGTTTCCTGCATTCCATGACTAGAGGTAATAAACATTGTCTTTTCTAAATTCAAAATTAAAGAATAGAGAAGAAATTGTTTCCTTAAGAATCTAACTTCATCTCCCATATCCTTTATCCAGATCTCACTCATCCTCTAAAATTCAGCTTCTAGCTCACTTTCTTCAATAAAGACTTAAGCTTAACGGTACCCGCTGATAATGACCGATCCCTTGTTGAACTCCCAATAATGCTTATTGGGTAATGCTTATGCACCGTCTTCTACTTACACTTTCTTTTGCCAACCATAGCATGAGCTCCTTTTAAAGGGCAAAAACTATAAAGTGTACAAATCTGTATCACACTCTCCCACCCCTGGCCCAGGACCTGTCAGTGCCCTGCCTACAGTAAGAATCTGATGAAAGAACACCAACCAAATTACTTACCTACCTACCTACTTCTTTTTAGTGGTGTAAGTCCAGTTAAGTCCTTTCTCTGGTAAATTTTTTTGTCTACTCTGGCCTCTATAGAGGTTTATTATCTCCAGTCAGCTAATACTGTACTTCGAATTTCAGGGTGTAAATACATATATAAATTCTTATGTATGTAAGTCTTTTTTTCTCTAGTGAAATTGTAAGCTTTCATAATCTTGTAATATCACCAGTAGTAAGAAGTGCTTACTAGATACTTTTTGGAATAAAGTAAACATTTAGTTAAGAAAAACAGTATAACTAGTTTCTCTTGATTTTCTTTCCCAAGTTAGTTAAGGCTTCATTACAAAACAATGTAACTGAGATACACAGATATATTTTTTCCTAAGAGTAAGAAAATATTTCCAGGAAAGGTGAGAAAGGGATCACACAATAACAAAATTTACACAAATAAAGGGATATTGTTCTTTAAAGAATCCAAATTCCCAAAGGTCAGTTTGTTACAAATAAAAATGCAAGATCATCCTTTGAACCTGCTGTAACATCTGCCTGGTTCTCTTAATAAGTTAAATACAATCTTTGATATGTATTCATTTTTTAAAAACACAAGGAGACAATATTCCAAAATTCTTTTTCCTAGTAGTCATATTATATTATAGATTTCGTCTGCCTAATAGAAATATATGCTATAGAAATGCACAGAGCGGAAAAAATGGAATAGAGTCCTAATTTTTGGAAAACAGCATCTGAGCTCTGATTATGTAACAGTGTTAACAGGAGAGATCAAAACCAGCATATTTTCCACTGACGCTCATTTCAACAGGAGCATTTTCTAGCAAACTGTAATAACCACTTATGTGTAAAATTTGTTCCAATGTGTAAAACTGTTCCATCTGTTTATAATTAGACCAAAATTCCTGAGGGGAATAATGATGAGAAAGGAGCTCAGAGCAGTCTAGAGGCCTAAGATGTTGATATGACCAGCAAGGAAAAGGAAACTGGAAATGGATGCTAGCATAAGGGAAAAGACGTGTTCTATTTTTTGGCAACAGTTGGTTCCAAATTTGTCAAAACACTTCTAAGATCTGGAGAAGTACCAAACTAGAGAAAGAATGAGAAATTAGGTTCCTAGAGGTAAGCCATGTTTATAGTAGTACTTAACATTCTAAAACTGGATCTGCGCCCTGAGGACGTAAATATAGAAAGTTAAGAGAGTTGGGCCAAGAACTGAGCCTAGGGAATTCCTAGAGTTGTTGGGCTAGAAGATGAAGAGCCTGTGAAAGGTAAGAATGAGCACAAAGAAAGCAAGAACAAAACTGGAGAGTGCAGTCTCACAGAGGTAATGGAAGAAATGATTACCAGGCACTTCAAACGCTTTGGACAAAAGCGGAGCTTAGGTCATTTGGAAAATGAGAAAAATTACATAATAGGATACGGGGCTCCAGGTGAAAAGAAATACCGAAGAAATAATGAAGACAAGACTCTAAGTGGTGCAGCTTTACGAACTTTACAAATGAAGCAGTGATGTCTGCTGATGAATGCCCAAAGTCCAGAAAATAAGTCCCTGAGATACTGTGTCATGAAGGTCCTGCTTCTTCATTTTTTAAACAACTTGAATTTATTTCAGGCCTTATGTTTCATTCTATAAACAGCTAGTATTTGTTGAAAGGAAGCATTCTACGTATGATTCATTTGTGACATCTTATAATTAACATTAAAAATTCCAGGTATAATGAGTGATTCAATTTCTGTTTTCCTGTTAGATTGTGCATCTGAAGTTTTGATTTTAAAGAGTTACATGAAATTAGTTAACAAAATTTTCAGAATTCTACTTGCATGAGAAGAATTATAGGCAAATCAAATAAAATTTAAAATGTACCTAGTCCAATTGCTAGAAATACTGACAAATATAAATATAAATCTCTTGCAATTACACGACCCATTTAACTACTTTTAATATTATGATGTATTTCCTTTTTGTCTTTCTTTTGAAAAATTATAAAGCCTATAAATACATATTCATTCTAGAGGTCTGGAGGAAGAACAAAAGTCTTTCTTGAATGCATGTCTGTGTGTGTGTGTATTTTAAACAAATTAGACTCATATGTATACATGCAATTTTGTATCCTGCTCATTTCTATGTCACTATTACTAAAACACTAAAAATGCTATTTCTTAATGGTACATTTTATTTCATCTTATGGACGTATCATATGTGAAAGCTTTGTTGAACAACTAAGTTGTTTTCTCTTTTTTTGCTCTACAAACATTACTATGATGAGCATTTTTGTATACAAGTTCATGTCTTTCTGACTATTCCAACAGGATACATAAGAAGTGAAATTATTAAGTCAAAAGACTTTTGAAGATTACTAATATGTATTACCAAACTGATTCCACAAAGTTTACACAAACGAACACTACTTCTAACACTGGATGCAGTACAATTCCGTTGTTTCTTATTTTAAATTGTTTTTCTTTATTGTGGGTGAAAAATTTTTCATATGTGTATTATCTACTGTTATTTCTTTTTTTGTGAATTGTTCACTTTCGCATTTTGCTATTACAATTTTAGCAATAGCAATCGAGTTTTAGTAATTGATTTGTATGAACTATTTATGTTAAGCGTATTAACCATTTGTCATATTCATTGCAAATATGTTTCCAAGTTTATTATTTTTATTGTTTGCTTTTTAATTTTATGGTGTTTATTTTTTCATACAGAAGTTTTAAATTTATATGCAATCTACTATATCAATTTTTCCCTTTGTAATTTCGTTATCATTCTAAGAGTAATCAATCATTCACTTCTATTTTCTTAAAGTTTTATTTATTACATTTAACCCTTCAAGTCTTTACCTTTAATCTGTTTGGAATTTATTTTAGTGGATGATATATAGTGAAGATCACTTTTTTCCCTAACAAAATAGTTAATCAGTGAGCCAGCCCTGACGGCCTGGTGGTTAAAGTTTGGCACACACTGCTTCAGCCGCCTGGGTTTGGTTCCCAGGCCCAGAGCCACACCACTCGTCTGTCAGTAGCCATGCTGTGGGGCAGCTCACATAGAAGAACTGGAAGGACTCACAACTAGAATATACAACTATGTACTGGGGCTTTGGGGAGAAAAATAAAAAAAAGAGAGGAAGACTGGCAACGGATGTTAGCTCAGGGTGAATCTTTCCCAGGGGGAAAAAAAAAACTTAATCAGTTGTTCTAACATCATTTTTTGGATGATCCTTCCTTTCCCTGCCAATTAGCAAGCACCTTGTCATATATTAAGTTCTATTCTAGGATAGGTTTCTAGGTTACTCTATTCATTCCATGCTTAGTTATGTATTAAACCATTTCAATTACTTTAGCTTTATAATAAATTTTTATATATTTTCTAACAGTTCCTCCCTCAATAGTCTTGGAAAACGTTCTTATTGAATTAGGCCTGTTTGTTCCTCCAATGGAAGTTTAGAATCACTTTATAAATCTCCTTTCCCAACACACACATACATATGCCCACATATACACAAAAGGAGAGTTATTGGAACGCTAACTGGAATTATTTTCCACCTCTTAATTTGTGAAACTTAATATCATTATAATATTTAGTCTTTCTATCCAGGAGTGTGGTCCTATTTGCATTTATTCAACTAGAGATAGTTTTTAAATGATGAAAATGCAGGTCAATTTCATAATACCATACTGATAAGTTATGGCAATTTGAGTCCATTAATTTATATACATTTTTAAACTATTCACATCATTTTAAATGAAAGGATAAAGTTAAATGAAAGTATAAAAATTTAAAAGTCCAACACACTTTCCCTGTAGAAAGCAAATAATCCTGATACAGAAGGTAGAAAAGCAAAGCAAAACACAGAGCAAAACTTGAATATTCAAGTGGCAATTCAGCAGAACAAACATGAACACCAAGGACAGCACAGGTCCCCTGTTTGAGGAAGGAGAAGATGGAGACAAGCACTTCTCTTTAACATTCTTTTTTTTTTTTTTTTTTTTTTTAAGATTGGCACCTGAGCTAATATCTGTCACCAATCTTCTTTTTTTTCCCCTTCCCTTCTTCTTCTCCCCAAAGCCCCCCAGTACATAGTTGTATATTCTGGTTGTAAGTGCCTCTGGTTGTGCTATGTGGGATGTCACCTCAGCATGGCCTGATGAGCAGTGCCATGTCTGAGCCCAGGATCCGAACTGGCAAAACCTCAGGCCACTGAAGCGGAGCTCGCCAACTGAACCACTTGGCCACGGGGCCGGCTCCTCTTTACCATTCTTCTGCCAGATATTCTCCCACCAACTGTAATCAAGTCACTGCCCTGCTCACAAACATTTAATGGCTTCCCACTGCGTAAAGTTTAAAACCCAAACAATTTAATCTGACATTCAAGGCTCTCAACATCTGGCTCCAATCCAAATTTTTAGTGTTCACATTCACTTCTTACCTATCGAATCCTCTGCTATAGCCAAACTATTCTCCCCCATTCCCAGAAACACATTTTATACCTTCCCATCACTATCCCTTTTCCTGACCCTCAGCCTCCTCTCCAGCCCCCTTCTGATAAAATCCTATCCACTTCTCAAACGCTAACTCGAATACCACCTCCTGCATGAAGCTTCTCAAGATAAGTGCAGCCTGTGGCCTTTTCTTCCGTCTAACTCATAACATTCACCTTTGCAGGTGCTGTACTGTATTGCAGATGTTGGCACACATCTTGGCCCTCTCATTTCTTTCGGGCATCCTGAGGACCAACTCCATGCCATGAACTATTTTATATCCTGCACTGCACTGTACAGCTAGTGGCTAATCAATAAGTATCTGTTGAAAAATATTAATGAATAACCAGTGAAGATTTGGCAAGTTCTGGTGGTTATGAAATAGGAATGCATTTATGACGCATCTCAAGAACACTAAGTACTACAACTTGAGAAAGACAAAAGCAGTTATAGAAAGGGTCTGACTGGGGAGACTGCCTTCATCTTTCCAAACACTTATTCAAGCACACTTGTAAACAGGCTATTAAGCTTAACACATTTTGGTTTCAATCAGAACTGTCGGGAGAGATCACACTTTACTAAGCTTTAGGGAACTCTAAATCCTCTGTTTTCTATCAGAACAGAAATAACATATCCATGGTCATTATTTCATTCACCTTCTTCATGTTTCCTCCAAGAGCAGGATAAGGAGGTTTGTTGACTTGGCTCCAGTTGACTGGCACGCGGATCATTTCATAGAGCTGAAAGATCACTAATGCATCTGTAAGGTCACTAAAACAGGGAGAAAAGAAGATGAAGGACCCATTTGACCCAGACCTCCTAATCTAGGAATCTATCCAAAATTTTTTCATAAATGTTTACAAAGATATATGTACAGACATTCATTGCCACAGTATTTATAAATTTGGAGACAACTTCAATGCCTGGCAGTAGGGGCTGTTTTTAAACTATCCGCACCGTGGACTCCCGGGCCACCATGAGGTGGATCTCGATGTACTGACATAAAAAGCTTTACCAGACATATTAAGTTTAAATAAGCAAGTGGTAGAACACTGCATACATTTATTACTATTAAATTTATTTTGAAAAATAAGAGTATTGTGTGCTATGGACTGTAAATAGCGATTACCTCTGGGCAGGAAAACAAGGAATATGGGAGGGGTAAAGGAGGAATTATCATGTTTAATTTTACTCTACATACTTACAGACTTCCTGAAACTTATACAGTGAGAATGAGTTCATGTATTACTTATGTATGATTTTTAAAACTTTAAAAAAATAGTTACATAAAAATCTCAATAGCTGCTCAGTAGGCAGCTGTTCATGTTAAACAATGAGTGTTAAGAGGCAGGAATTTATGAGCAAGCAGGATGATGGAAGCAATACCACTACTTTGGAAGGCAGCTATGCTCACCACTACACCACCAACGCACACTACTACTACTCTGGATTCAGAAAGACATTCTTCTGATGCTGAAAGTATGTCTATTGAGTCTGTTTCCAATTCTTTACTCTAAGGACATAAAGTAACAGCAATTGATTTTAAAATTGCTAGCTCTGTGCTGTATTGTGTGGCTCTTCTCCCTCAACAGCTCGTTTGCTGAGTTATGTTTTGCTAAGGTTCATATTCAAGTTACTGTGCATCTGCGCACACACCACATGGCAGTGGAGGGGCTGGGCCCTGTGCTGAGCGATGAAAGAAAACATCTATTATGAAGGTAATTAAGAGCTGATGAGGTCATCTATAAGCACATGGGGAATTTTATATTAAAAAAAAACTAAAGTATTGGATAGCTTCTGGAATCTCATCTGTTGTATGAAATTTTCTTTTTTACTTTAAATGAATTCACTATTATTTCTATGGATTATGGTATTACTCATGTTTTGTGAATAGGGAAACTGAGGCCCAGAGAGTTTAAATGATTTCCAGAGAATTCAAGATGTGATCCAGAACAAAACTGTCATAGAAAAATTCTAGAACTAATAGTTTTTAAAATATATTTAATAACTTGTTTAAAGGACAGAATTTTCGGTTAAAATCAACCTAAAGATTGATAATGCTTTGTTTTGGTATATATATGGTTTGGTAGGTGAGGAGAAACCACTTAGGGGCGGGTTTAGGAATATGATCCAGACACACATTCACAGACACATGGTTCTGGTGCCAATAGACCTCTGGCTATTGATTTTTTTCTATATCTGATGGTTCTCGTTAAGGTTATGTTACTTTTGAGGATTTTCTGAATCCCCTTTCCCAAGAAAACATGACATAAGCGTAGAAGCCCTGTGCTAGCATGTCTAGATCTACAGAACTAATCTTTAACTGAAACACTGGGTCAATTCTCCACTGTCAACCATAGAAAACTCTAGTGTTCTTGACATTTATGAAGAAGTTACTATGAGTCTCCACAAATCTTAATCCTCTAGTGTTAAATTTACTTTTTAACGAAAAAAGAAATACATGCACATTATAAAAAAACCCAAAAAACTCTAAGTTACTAGAATTAAAAATAAAACTCTCCTCATTACCCTCCACTCCTACTTCCCAGGCTGCATACAGTTTTGGTATTCGTCCCTCCAGATGTTTTTAAAAAAATCATATACCAATATGTATACATTCAATTTTAAAATAAAAATAGGATCCTACTATATCTATGATTATTTTCTCTCAATTTATATTATAGACATTCTTTCAAATTAGTCCATAAAGATCTAACCCGTTCCTCACCTCCAGCATTTGAGTCTTTTACTGCCCTGCTGTTATAATAAGAGTTCCAGTCTAGATGATGTGTGTCTCTTGTGATCTAGCTGGAATTTACGCCCTTAAACAGTTATCAAACCATAATAAGGCAATCCTGCTTTTAGATTTTTAAGGATATTTTGAATGTACACCAAGAAGCAGAAATTACTGCACCATAAATCCTCAGTTAGCCAGTGAACTTTGTCTTTTGTGGCGTTACTCTTCAGTTCATATTTAAATAATTTAGTTAATGTTCATTAAGGAGTTTCCTTGGTGTGTAACCTACTAATAGATTTAGTTAATTAGACCTTTTTCCTAAAAAATATACAATTAGCTGAAATTGAGCTCTTTTGCATTTTAAACGCAGGCTGGTAGATCCTGGAATACAGAGAGAAGGAAGGTTTTCTCTCATCCACACCTAGAGAGACACATTCTCAGCACTACCAGAGAGAACAGGAAATGATTCAGTAAACTATTAGACACACCAATGTTAACAATGTGTTGTCATTTTTTTTTGGTGAGGAAGATGGGCCTTTTGCTAACAACTGTTGCCAATCTTCCTCTTTTGCTTAAGGAAGATTGCCCTTGAGCTAACATCTGTGCCCATCTTCCTCTATTTTTCGTATGTGGGACACTACCACAGCACAGCTGGACAAGTGGGGTGTGGGTCCGTGCCTGGGATCCAAACCCACGAACCCCAGGCCTCCAACGTGGAGTGTGCAAATTTAACCATTATACCACCGGGCTGGCCCTGAGTTGTCATTTTTAAACATGAAAGAATAAGATAAATTATGACAATTACTCAGGGAAAGCAAGTTATTTCTATAAATTAGAAAAAATATACACAACAAATTATGGGATAATTGAGGTTTTGGGCAAAAATATATTAAAGAATGTGAATTATAATGAAAAATATTGATATAATAACAATTTAAAAATATTACTGCTCTAATCTGTTAAAGTTGAAATAATTTATTTTCCTGATCAATAATTTTAAAAGAGTAAGATGGATTATCTCTACCGAAGTGTTCATATTATCAAAAATTATAAGTAATTTTATCATATTCTTATCCTTTTAAATAATTCTTTACTTTTCTTTTAAAATCCATTATTGCCAATCCCCAGCATTCTGAAACTTTAAAGCTTGGCTAAGATTCTTGTGCTTTTCAGAAAATATTCTCATGTAAACATACTTACAGTTTGAAACTTGAAAAGTTGGACCCTGGCCATAAAGCTAAAACACAAGAAAATATTTACCTGTATAAATGATTAATGTATGGGTTGACCCCCAAGGAATTCATCCAGTTCCGAAAGGTCCTCTCTTCCTTGCTCTCTCCTAGAGGAGACACAAGCTCACACTGATGACTCAAGACACATGGAATCAAGAACTGTATTTTAAGCCATTCTGGCAGGTACAAACAGGCCATACATACTTTGCCATGGTTCCTGTGATACTGCAATCCTTTTAGGGGGAAAAATTCTAATTGCCAAAGTCCCTTTTTTCCCTCTGTTTAGAAAGCCTCCATTTGCTCTAAATTTCTCCATCTAAGAGTCCTTTATTGGATGTCTATGAACTACTGTGCCATGGGTTTCTCCGTCCAGAAAAGTAACAGATAAACTTATGTGGTCATATCTTTAGTTATGATTACACACAAAAGGGGTACGCTAAAATTAATAAAACAAAATCTTCAGCAGTCAGGGTAGTATTAGCAAGTTAAACAGAAACAGGAAAGCTGCACCTTCCCCAGTGCGGTATTTCTAAAGCTGCATAGATTATGGTTTTACGCAGAAAAGTTTCTGGGCACACAAACCTACATTTTAATTACACCAAACAGTCATGAAGGGGGGAGGGGATTACAGGTAATATAAAAACAAGCAATGAGGGGATATAACTATTTTATAGACTTCCTGAATTATTTTAGATTGTCACTACTAAAAATACATAAGTGACACAACTCCCACGCAGTGTGCTAAGAGAAAGACACATTTCCTCATGGTAAGTCCCTAGACCTCAAAGATCACCTCAAGAAGAAACTCCTGCAGGCACTCTTCTTTAACCTGTGACCTAACCTTCCCGAGCGTTCCCTTCACAGCAGTGCTTACACCATCTAGAAGGAAAACGTGGGCTACAGTTGCCACAAAGTGGGCAGAGAGAGACGTGAGCGCTCCTTGCCATGTCTGCCTTCTAGTCATTGTCTGGACTGCAAACAGTCCTAAGTGACTCTCTATTATATTATTGTTTGTTTTTCAGTAAAGTTAGGGGATAACAGAATGGCCCAGCTTACATCTCATCACCGGACTCCTGAAAACTGAAACGTTTACACCTCTCATCACTTCTAAACCACAGACAAGTTCAAGTCACTCTCTAGACTTTGGTTCATGTGGGATTCCCAGGACAATTTGGCATATAAATCTGTAATCATCTGAGCTTCAGGGGCCCATCCTGCAGAGCCATCCCTGCGGTCATCTTCAGACTAAGTGCCACAGACAGCATAAACCTGCACACCCAGAATAGAAGCCAAAACCTTGCAAAATCTAAAGGATTCTGTTTTTTGTGCCAACTCTTCAGGAAATAATCTGCCCAGCGAATTTTCATGTGGTTTCAATGCCATTATGTAACAGCTTTCCCAGAATCTACTTTAATTCTTGCTCTATTAAATTATATAGCCATGTATTTCTTGCCTAAATTTTATTCCCTCTGGTCTGCAGAAAAGGTAACTGATCAGGCTGTTGCATCTGCCACTACCACTTTATAATACATATATAACCTACAGAAGAACCTTTTTCAAAAGAACGAAGTTAAACTAAATATTCCTAGAAACCATGCTTGCCTTGTTTGTAGGAGTTATTAAACAGGAGCAAATTAAATATCTGAACTTTCTCTGAAGTGTAATAAATAAGAGCAGACTACAATCAACAGCTCGATGCATGTGATTTGGATTTAGCTTTTAGTGGTTTCTCTAATGACAATGTTATTTTGCCATATATACAATTTTTTTTCCAGTAGTTAGAGAATTTTTACATTATTTCCATCTACGAAAATCTAACATGTTTTAAAATTACAAACACTGAGAGTGTAACAATAGTTTAGTTTTTAATTAAAATAATATCCAAATTCTGCTGAACCTGATAATATAGTGAAAAATATTTTAAAAGACACTAAACTTGTATTTTGATTGAGTTTTGAAACTATTATAAGCTTCAGAGGTTCTTATTTCTTCCTACTGTTCTCAACTAATTATAGCATTATTTTACTTTTTGATGCTTGGAAAGTAAAATAGGTTTTTTTAAGTGAGCATTTATTTATCTAAAACCATTTCAAGTTGTCTTGGTAAATAAATGCTCAAAGCCAGAAGCACTGTGCATTTGTGCAAAAGCCATGGTAAAGCATTAGAAAAACATATGTATTCCAGATTGGAAATGCTGTCTGGATTGCAGACAATTAAAGCAATCTTAGAAGTAAAATCTTAATTGCTGATATAAAAGATAGAAAAAACTATAAGACATTCTTTTCATTTTCAGGGCCAAATTGACATCTGCAATTGATAAAAGTGTCAGAAAAAATAACAAATGTATTAAAAGTAGGCTACTAAGAAGAAGAAAAGGAACCAACGTTTAGTGAGTGAGTACATTTAACACTAATGTGCTGATGTACTAAGTGTTTGTCTCTTCCCGACCTGACCATTATTAAGCACATACTGCATGCGTACTCTTTCATTCATGAGGTCCTTTTAACCGGCTCTATAATTCTTCCAAGTAAGTATTATTAGTCCTGTTTCATATATGGGAAAACCAAGGCTCACAGAAGTCCCTCAGATATTAAATGGTGTAACTATGATTTGAACAAAGTCTAATTCTGTGGCCTATGTATTTTCTATCATCACAATGGTCTATGGTCTTTCTATATGTAGCCTACATATTTGGCTCAATTTAATATGAAGGTTTAATATTTAATTGGGCTTTTAATTTTAATTCCATACAGATAAAATTCTTTGCCAATGAGGACATACTAATATATGAATATGGGATGTGAGAAGGTCAAGTTTCAAATTTCATAAGGATCTATAAAAACAAATTTACAGAGGAAAAAATTCCAATGACAAAGTCAAATACATTTTTGGCAGATGTATCAGGATATACATATGTTCTAAATGAAGATGATTGATAAATATTTCTCACAGTAACTTCTTATACCTAGTAAATACTCATGGAAATATTTAGCAATCCTATTCACACTGAAAAATTCCAAAAGCATGCTGAAGACTAGCAAAAGAATTCAAACGTGACAAAGGAGAACAAGCAAGTTGGAAAAGATATCTAGCAAGAATTTGGTGACTATAAAAAGCAGATCATTTTTAATATGCCACTGTAAACAATGTCTTCTACTATAAGACACAGAGGGATTTTGAAATTTTCCAGACTGATAAAAACTTAGAAGTCTTCCATTTTATTTAAGTTTTTTAAAGTTCTAATCTCTCCCCCTAAATTTCTCTGCTGAAAAAGCTACCCTTTTATCCATCTTCCCTCTCAGTTACATACCTATGTAGAGAATACCATCCTTATTTGATTTTACTGGACCCCAGGAAGAGTAAACTGAATTAATCATATTCCTCAAAGAACTCATTTGTTAAATCTGAAACTTCTTTCATTAATCAAAAAACTGTAATTATAAAGTGACAAGGACACTACACTCTGGTTGTAGCAAAGAGAAAAAGATCATGAAACTGATTTCTCGTTCTGTCTCACACTGGGGAGGAAGGGAGGACGGTGGGTGATGTGAGAGAACGAACATTGCACCATCAAATCCCCCCACCAGGAAGCATCTCTGCTTGAGGGCTACTTTCTCCAAACCAGGGCAACTAGCGAGAATATTTTACCATCAGCCCCTACCTCTGACAACCGCCACCACTGCTGCCACTGTTTTTACTTTCTGTCCTGATTCTAAGGTGGGTTTTGGCATGCATGTGAGTGAGAGTGTGAGAATGGGAGAAGATAAGAAGAGAGACTGGGATACAGAGAGAAGGAGAAAGAACTAAATATTGAGAATATTTTTATCATTATGACGCTTCATCTATCCTAAGCTTCAATAATATCCAGTAAATGTAACATAGCTAAATAATATACAATAATCTGTGTCAGAGAACCTAAATAGACCCTTTCAAAGATTAGCTGCGATAAAAATAAGTTTGTTTATTCACAGGAGAGGGATAAAGGCACTACATCAAATCATGAAATGCAATCATCAAACCTGATTTCTCATGTGTTTACAACTACAATCTCTCATCATTAGGGAAGGCAAATTAGGCGGCGAGTTTACATAATCAAGCCTTGCACTGCTATTCTAATTAAGTTTCATTTGTGTTTCTTGGTTGTCATTCATTCTTCAGGCATATTAAGACAGAAAAAACACAGCATGAACAATGCAAAAAATAAATATCAACTCAGAAAGAACAAATGGTACTGATAAAAAGAACATTCAGAATGAATACATTTATAGAGTATAGAAAAGTACTAAATACAGTACCTACATTAGGAGGGGTCAAATCTGCATTTCACGAAGCAAAACAGGAAAGTATTATAAATTATGAGACAGATAACAATAGCCCACACACAACAAGACAAGTAATGAATATTGTAAATTTTTTCATGTACACTAAAAACATTAAAAAGAGAACAATACTGGAGTCAAACTGCAGCTTTCAATGAAGGAAATAAGCTACAAATAATTATTTTTTCCAATAGATAATTCATTGTCCATATTGGTGGTGGAGTTATGTTATGCAGCTATTTAAGAAAATATTTTAAATGTATGACAGTTTTCACTAACCTCTTATGGAGAAGCGAGACAAGTAAGATTTACCCCAGCATTCTCTTTTAACCAAAACCAATAACCACTTTCTTTAATGTGAACATTTTCACGGATGCACATGCCAACACACAGTAAATTGCAACTCCCACCGCAATCCCCTTCCTCTGACAGTGAAGTAGCATAATAGCACAACAAGATACATACAGTGAATCAGTTAAGGGTAGAAAGAACATACCTTCCAACAGATTCATATCAATGTCATTATTATCAGGCTTGTGTAGGCATGGGTAGGTGTTAAACAGGTTAGCTACAAAAGCTAAATTAAGTTTAGGATTGCCTGAAACCACATCAGCAGGAGTCACAAACTGTCTGCAGCCCAGTTTATCTGCTTCCTGAAGCATAAATTCAGCACGCTTCATGTCATTTCTCTCCTAACCAATGAAAGAAAATAAAAATAGTCAAGGTTAAACTTTTGATTGGCATGCTTTTTTTATTGATCTACATATTTATAAGCAATTACTTTTTCGGCAATATATCAAACAGTGGCTCAAAATAAGAACAGAATTTGCAAGAATTCCAACTCAATTTCCCATTTAAAAAAAAATCAGTAAGAACAAGTTTATGAGTTTTCTTGATGGGATCAGAGTAATATTTCACCCTCATCGCTGAAACAGATACTCAACAAAACTCTCAAATATTATATCAGTAAGCTCCTCCCGGTCAAATTGGAGGTAACCTGGTTAAGGACACATATTAGAGTGCCTTCTGGCTAAGAGGCTGAATTGCCTCACTCATTCTACCCTGAATGCTATTTCCAGTAGACTCTTTTCTCAATGAAAAACAAGTTGGGATACATAAAAAAATATTAAAATCAGAAGGAATAGTACTTTCCACAGTTGCAAAACCCTAGAAACAAACCAAATGCTTATCAACAGGAGAGTAGATGAATAAACTGTTATATTCACACAATGACATACAATATGAGCGACTCTTATCAATATGTTCAAAATAAGTACTAGAAGTTTAAATAAGACATGATAAACTTTATATGAAATTAAAAAGTAAAATTAAAAATTTAATTTTGTAAGGAATGTATTTGGTTGAAAGAAAACTATGTAAAAAGAAAAGCAAAAGAACACTGAACATAAGACTCAAGATGGTTATTATTGGACTAAGGTGAGGCAGAGAGATGAGATGCAGAAGCAGCGCACAGTGAATTAACACCAAGGTCTTAGTAAGACTGAGGGACTAAGGGTCCATACGGGTTTGTTAGTTTCCAAAACAAACAAAGAAACAACTCCAAGCAAGAATAAATAAAAAGAGGGAGATAAATGGACCCATGATGAGAGTATATCATGATCAAGGATTATGACTTATCTAATTCTGTGTGTCAGAGATGCAAAGAAGTAAAAATGTAAGTGAAATCAGAGAAAGGAATAGGTTCAATGCTATTAAACAACAATAAAAAGTTCCTAAGGTAGACATCAACAAATCACAATATGTGGCCCTTATTTAAATCTTAATTCAAATAAGCTATAAAAAAACGTGACATTTATGAGGCAATTGGCAACGTCAACATTGACTATATATTTTGATGATGTTATGGATTACTGTTAATTTTTCTAGGTATGATAAGGTATTATGGTTATATTTTTAAAGTGTCTTTTAGAAATACATATTGAAATATTTACCACTGAAATGATATGATGTCTAGGATTTGCTTCAAAACAATCTGGGAGAGGAGGGAAATAGGTAGGTGATAAATGAAAAAACATTGACCATGAGCTGATAATTGCTGACCTTTGGGGATGAACAGATGGTAGTTCAGTATACTAAGTCTGCTCACTTTTGCATATGGTTGAAATTTTCCACAAGTTTTTTTAAGTTCCTAATTTTCTAACTCAAAATAATTTGCAAATTTTGCATAGCTTAGCAAAAGTAAGTTTCTTACATTTCTTTTTAATAATGTGAAATATAATTAATTAGCAATGACTCAAGTTGTCTTTAAAACTAAATATTATGGATATTGCACTTTAAGTACTTAAAAGATTTTCATAAACTATAGTCTGACCAGATTTTAATGTTTAGCTACAACAATCCCTGATATTTACAGCTTATGCTAAAAGAAGGGGCTTCCTAGGAAATGTGTGAGATGGGTCAGCATCTGTACCTGTCCTTCCTACACCATCAATACTCAGAATTGCCACCTTTTATTTTGTGTATTTCGAAACGTAAGTTGGAAGAACTGATAACCAATTGCTTCGCCATCTAATAACGGCTTGTTGTTCCCTTCTCCAGTACACAGTGACAGTCACAAAAGCGTCCTGGTGAGTTCCAGTTATGTTGCACCAGGGAAAAGTCCACATACAATTCACTCCACATATATGCAAGGTCAGAATTACGCAATGCCCTTTCTTCAGTCACGACAGCCAGCTGGCTTAGCATGGAGATTTGGAGCCTAAGGCAGGAAAACACTTCTGAAGAGTAAAGGCCAAGCTTTAATGAAGGGCTGAGGACTCCACCAGGGAATGCTGCTTGGAGAGAACTGCTCTCTCAATTCTAAATTTGACTGTGCTCACTCGTTGAATTCAGAGAGACAGAAAGTAGAACTGTGCTTACCAGGTCACGGGAGAGGGGAATGGGAGTTATTGTTTAATAGATAGAGATTTCACTATGGGATGATGAAAAAGTTCTAGCGATGGCTAGAAGTGATGGCTGTAAACAATGCAAATGTACTTAATGCCACTAAACTGTACACTTAAAAATGGTTAAAATGGTAAATTTTGTTAAATATATTTTACCAAACAAAAAAAATTTTAAATTAAAAACTGTACTCACATTAAATCCTGAAAGGTCAATGTCAATGGCAGGTTCACCAACCTGGTCACCTTTAGGTGCAATCTGATTAAGCAGATGAAAATAGGCTCTTGAATCCTTCAAGGAAAGAAATGAAATAGAATTTTTAAAATGAATAAAGTCATCATTGGATTAGGAAAAAAGTGCTCAAACTGAAGAAACACCCTCATCTCAAAGAATGGAGTAATAGTTCAGTAACTTCTTACTTATAGCTTCCTGAATGCACGATGCTGTCTCACATGTCAGAGCTTCTAGCAACACTTCCCTACACCTGGAATACTCTTCTTCACCTTTTTCATTTGTTTACACTCCCAAGCACCAGCATCAATTAAGATTAGGGCCAAATATAATCTTTGGAAGCCTACTCTGGTTTCTCCAGATGAATTAAGGGCCCTCCTCTATATTGCACAGCACCCCATGCCCACCTCTATAAATAAGCTGTGAGCACATGGTGTTAAATCATCCAATGAAGTCTTCTTCAGAGATGGCTATCATAATTTTTCCCTGTACATACATGTAGCTCCTCCCAGGGAAAGGCAGAATCTGTTTTCCCTCCCCTTTAACTTAGATGGGCCTTGTGACTTGCTTTGACCAATAGAATGTAGTGAAAGTGATGTTCTGGGGGCTTCCAAGCCCAAGCCCTAAGAGCTTCTGCTTCTTCCCTCTTTAAGTTAGCCTCCACACAAGAAGTCCAATTATCCGAGACTATCATGCTGTGAGGAAGCTCAAGCTAGCCAGGTGGAAAGGCCTCCAGGAGAAGCAATGAGGCACTAGACATGTGAGTGGTGCCCTTGAGCACCTTCCAGACCAGCCCCATTAACAGCTGAAGGCAAATGAGTTAGTGATCCCAACCACAACTATGCAAAGCAAAACCACCCAGCCAGGCTGCCTTAACCCACAGAATCATGAGAAACAATAAATTATTATTTTAGCTAGTAAGTTTTGAGTGGCTTGTTATATAGCAATAGACAACGAAAATATCCATCTACTAGATGTTTATCTCCCTGTGTAACTGGTAAGCTTCTCAAGAGCTAGGTCTTGGGGACCGGCCTCGTAGCCCAGTGGTTAAGTTTGTGTGCTCTGCTTCAGTGGCCTAAGGTTATGCTGGTTCGGATCCTGGGTGCAGACCCAGCACCACTCATTAAGCCATGCTGAGGCAGCGTCATACATAGCAGAACTAGAAGGACCTGCAACCGGAATATACAAGTATGTACTGGGGGACTTTGGGGAGAAGAGGAGGAAAAAAAAAACCCAAAAATATTGGCAACAGATGTTAGCTCAGGGTCAATTTAAAAAAAAAAAAAAAAAAGAGCTGCATGTTAAAACAAAAAAAAAAGAGCTAGGTCTTTGTATCCCCCATGTCCAGCATAATGCCCCATAGGAGGGGTTTAATAAATACCTGATGAACTGAATTTTAAAATAAGAGAGCCTCCCAAAATAAAAATTTAAACTGAGCATATAGACATGAAAGCAGAGAAATACAATGTCACTTCAAAGAGAGAGCCCGTCATCTAGGCCATTATGACAAAAACATAACATGACTGAAGTGTCAATATATATCTAAAGAGAAAATTCGAATTGATGCCAATACTGAATGGTCTGGGGGAAAAAAAAGTATTGAGAAGTAGTCGTCACAGGGACCCAAGCTGGCAATGTCCGTGTAGGCAGTGACCATGAGAGAGCTGTTAGGCAGACTGAATGTTCAGTTGCCTTGACGAGGCTCTCCCAGTAGGGAGGAAGTGTTTCAAGCTACTTCCGTAGAGAGACGTACATGACGATCTCCTTTTGTCTTCTGATTCCCTGTGCCCTCAGATAATCTGGCTTCCTGTTAGCTGGTTATTGGCAAAGTGGGAGAAACAATGTTGGACTGGTCAGGCCCACAAAGATCTCTAGTCCAGCAAACAGATGTATTTCTCAGTTCAAATTAACAGATCGACATCATCGTTATAATTTAGCCTATCTGTGGGAAAGAATGCCTTAACCTGCTAAGGCTAGAATCTCCTTCCTCTCACAGCCAGCTGTATTTCTTATTAAAAGACAAAATAAACCAGCTTTTTTTAAATAGAAGATTTTGTGACTATAATTGAGGGATACACCGCAGAAAGAGAAATGCAAAAATTTCATTCACCGGGTCCTTGTGAATTAAACTTAATTCAAATTTAAGTCAGAACCTCTTTTGTTTTTTTAATATTCTACATCCAGATTTTATGTCACAAATTTGAACATGAAAATATAAACCTTAATGTCTTGGCTGAAGTTGTTGATGGTAGTCCATCCCGCATTGGTCAGATGGTAGTTCACCCATCGCAGCAGTAATTCCTCCGGAGAAAGCTTCATCAGCTCTTCGAGGTCCTCGCCTTCTTTTAGCAATGCAATCAGAGCTGAGAGGAAAACATTTTCGAAATATAAGTTCTTTCCACAGTAAGTATATGTCAATGAAAAGTAACTAGTTTTGATCATCTTACCTTCATTCCTGGAAATCTCAATATCAGCAAAAAGACCAACTTTGATGATCTGCCAGAGAAGTCCCAAGACCAAGTGAGGTTTTCCTTCTTTGAGATCCTGCGCACCAATGTTGACCACTGTACAACCAATGGCTGAGGCAGAATTCAGGGCCAGGTTTAAATTTTCCTGAATTGCCACAAAGAAAACTGCATGTCAGGAAGTACTTTCTAAAGTCTTATCAACAAGTTGTGGCCGTAAATAAGAAACAATGAATTGTGAAATTTCAGATTTTTAAACACAAGTAATATTTATACAAGCAAAATACCACTACTCAAAAAAAAATCCCACAGTTTTAACTACCACCTCTATATGCCAATGACTTTGGAACGCCTATCCACAGCCCAACTTCCCCCCAGGCCCCACTCTAGCGCTACACCTATATACTCACTTGGTTATGCCCACTTGGATGTTTCACAAGTACCTCAAACTCAACATGTCCAAACCTGACGCAATTTCTCTGTCATGTTTCCCTGGTCTTCCTCTAATCCCCCTCTTAGAACTGGCTTTTCCCTATTTATTTCCTGTCTTGGTTGAGAGGACCAATCTTAATTCTTGCCTTCTTTCTTCCTAAGTCAGAAATCTGAGCAGAATCTTTGTTCTTCCTTGCCTCCCACATCCAGTCACCAATTTCTGTCGATTCCACCTTCTAAATACCTCTGGAAACTGTCAGTGGCTTTCTTCAAGTTTCTTAACTCCTTCCTAACACCTATCTTCAGACTTACTCTACAATCCACCTTCCATAATACTCTGCTATCAGTGATCTTGGTAAAATATACACATGATGGTGCTCCCTAGCTTTAAAACCCTTCAAATGTTCCCTGACACTCCCACTATGTCCCCTTACTCACTCTGTTCCAGCTACATAGAGCCTTCGAACTGGCTGTTCCCTCTGCTGCAACATGCTTTCCCCCAACACCCACAATTCCTTTAAGACTTCCCAAAGGCACCTAATCTGTGAAGCCGCCTCTGACCACCCTACACAAAATGGCAAGCATTACCATGACCTCTGCTCCCTCATTAGTCCCTATGTGACTCCTCATCCTTCTCTGACACATACTTACATGTTTATTATTAAATCTCCCCCAGTTAGACTATGAGCTCTATGACAACAGAGGTTTTTGATATGTTTGGGGCTGTTTCTCCAGTACTTAGCACATAGTACATACTCAATAAATATTTATTGAATAAGTGGATGAATGGGTCAGAGTTTTTGAAGGCATGGAGGGAAAGCAGAGGGGCAAGTCCAAATCCTTAGTATGGCGATCAAATACCTTTATGATTTGACTCTTACCTTATCTCTCAACATTTCACACATATGGTCTATGCTTCAGCCAAGGTAACAGGGCCTTTACATGTGCTTTTCCCTTGGCCTATAATGTTCCTATTCCTCCAGGTCATATGCTCATTCCTCAAATATCATCTCTTCTATAAAGATTTCCCCAAATCATCTCCCCCAATAAGATTAGTCCCTCCCCTCCCTATACTTTCACAGTCCCTTGCTTACACACAAAAGGAAAAGGGAAAGAGGGAAATTATTAATGTTATCTTTATATAATGTCACATTATACAAATATGTTTTAATGACATATTCTTATAGAAATTTCAGTACTACCAGTTGATTAGTGTTGGGCTACTGTTTTTTTTTATTTCTATAATGCTCCTATTTGGAAGCACTTCTGTAGAATACAATGTGCAATTAGGTTTTAATTCCAGATAATTTTTAAACTAACTATTAAAATGGAAGCAGTTCATTAAAGGCTTTCAGGCATCAAAGGACAGTATCAAAAGAATGATAAGGCATCCACTGAATGGGAGAAAATATTTGCAAACCATATACCCAATAACGGACTGATATCTAGGATATATACAGAACTCCTACAACTCAACAAAAGACCAAACAACCTGATTAAAATATGGGCCAAGGAGATGAATAGATATTTCTCTAAAGAAGATAAATAAATGGACAATAAGCACATGAAAAGATGCCCAACATAACGAATTATTAAGGAAATGTCAATTAAACAAATAAAGAGATACCACTTCAAAGCCATTAGGATGTCTATTATTAAAAAGAAAGAAAGAAGTGGTGGAGGATGTGGAGAAAGTGGAACCCTTGTGCATTGCTAGTAGGAATGTAAAATGGTTCAGTTTCTATGGAAAAAGGTATGGTAATTCCTCAAAAAATTAAACATAGAATTACCTTATAATCTTGCAATTCCACTTCCAGGTATATACTCAAAAGAAGTATAAGCTGGGACTCAAACAGATATTTGTACACCCATGTTCATAGCAGCATTATTTCACAATAGCCAAAAAGCAGAAACAACCCAAGCATCCATCCACAAAGATGAATGGATACACAAAATGTGGTATAAACATACAATAGAATATTACACAGCCTTGAAAAGTAAGGGAATTCTGACACATGCTACAACATGATGAACCTTGAAGACATCATGCTAAGAAAAATAAGCCGATCACAAAAAAACAATTATCGTAGATTCCACTTATTTGAGGTATCTAGAGTAGCCAAATTCATCGAGACAGAAAGTACAATGGTGACAGGCAGGGGATGGCGGGAAGAAGGAAATGAGGAGTTACTGTTCAATGGGTATAGAGTTTCAGTTCAGGAAAATGAGAAGCGTTCTGGAGATGAGCGGTGCTGATGAATGCACAGCAATGTGAAAGTACTTAATGCCACAGAACTGTACATTTAAAAATGGTTAAAATGGTAAATTTTATGTTATGCATATTTTACCACAATTTAAAAAAAAGGTAAAAAAAAGACCCAGCCAACTTGAAGTAGCTCTCTATGGCCAAATATGGGACAATATGAACACCAAAATAATTAAGCACGGTAATGAATTAAGCCACAGAAAAGGTAGGAATTCCTGAGTCCGTATCAGTAACAGAGAGAGAGGTGAGGGGCGAGAGGGACAAGGGGAAGATAAGAGGTCTCTTGGTTACAGGAGAATGCCAAGGAAATGACTGGTAAATGTGGAGGGTGTGCTAGAGTTGAAAAGACATCAGTTTTCAACCATCACAGTAAGGACTAGATTATGAAAGAACTATAAATGCATATTAAATCCAGGGAGAAATTCTGTTAAGGAGTAGGATATTTGCATCGTCTTCAAGTGTCTCCCCACAGACTGTTTATTAGTTGTGAGGGAGAAAAAGAAAACAGTAATTACACAGTAGAAAAACTGGATAATATTTTGACCTGATAATAAAAATTAACATCAACTAGGAGGGACAAATAGATACCTTGTGACCCTAAGTATATAAATTTATAAACTTGATAACTATACAGTGGTAATAGAATATTCCTGTTCTTGGTAAATATATGCTAAGGAATTCATGGGTAAAGGGTCATGAGGTATGCAACTTATTCTCAAATGGTTTAGAAAAAAAAGTGTACATGCAGGCACACACACATGCACACGCGAGAGAATGTGTCTGCATCCATACAAATGTGGATAAACGATCAACAGTAGGTGAATCTAGGTAAAGGGTAGATGAGTATTTTTGTACAGTTTTTAGTTTTGCAACTTTTTGTAAGTTTGAAATTATTTTAAAATAAAATAAGGGTAAATCTCTTAAATTTTTTTTTACCCAAATATGCCATTAATTTTAATCTAAGGGCTTAGCTGAAGGCAAAATTTCTTTAAAAATACCAACTTGTCCTTTAGTTGTCATCTATTAATGCTGTATCAGTGATCAGAAATACAAATAGAAAGAACAACAAAACAACAACAAAAAAGAGTTTAGAACAACATAAGGCAGAAAAGTGGAAAAGACACTGAATTAGAAAAGTTTAGGGTGACCTTAGCTTTTAGCTTTTTTTTAATTTCTTCCTCAAATTTCTTCCCTAGAAATAACAAATGCATCCTATATACTGAGGATTTTTTTCCCATCATCTTTTGGAAAAACACAGTGGCCTGTTTGCTGCTGGGCCTTGTTTTTGTGGCCATTTAATGGTGACAAATAATCTATGCAGTCAGACTTTTAAATCACCAAAAATAACAAGATGTAGTTTTAAGAGCCAGGGGATTTGCCATGAACTGTGTTTGATTTGCTTTTGGGAGATGTGAGAGACTGTCTTTTCCTTTTTTAACTCTCCCTCAATACAAGGATTAGTCAATGTGTGGATGGGGCCCCTGCACCCACAGTTTGTTTAAAATTTTAGGTTTTATGATTACTAGTCAGAAACTACACAAAGGGTTACAAGGCACAGTGAATATTTCGGTGGCTTCCTCTTGCAGCATGCTGAAGTGATTTATCTTGCTGGGCTCCAAGTAAATGGCTATATCTCTTGAGAACCAGTCTAGGGTAATTAAAGCAAGCATTTGGAAACGTTATTTTTGTGGAGGTATTAAGCAATATTCATTTAATTATAGTTTTTCCAAAGAAGGAAGAACCAGGCAATATTTTGATATCTTTATAACCTCATAATTCACTGCAAATAAACATGAAAAATATGAAATCATCAGTATATTTCAAATATTTTATGGAAATCTTAGAAGATTTTTTTTTTGAGGAAGATTAGCCCTGAGCTAACTACTGCCAGTCCTCCTTTTTTTTTTGCTGAGGAAGCCTGGCCCTGAGCTAACATCCGTGCCCATCTTCCTCCACTTTATATGTGGGACGCCTACCACAGCATGGCGTGCCAAGCAGTGCCATGTCCACACCCGGGATCCGAACCGGTGAACTCCGGGCCGCCGAGAAGCGGAATGCGCGCACTTAACCGCTGCGCCACGGGGCCGGTCCCTTAGAAGATTTTTAACATCATCAGATGCGTTTAAGTTACCTTAAATCAAATCAATATAACTTTCAAGAGACAGCCTCAGCAAATTTAGTCTTGATCAGTAATATTTTTCTATCTCCTCTTCCAAGAGCATATAGGATGCTCTTGTTCCGGTTGTGATTCCCCAGAATGCATCAGCAGGGGAAAAAACTAGACTGAAAATTATTCCTATAATGGTATTAATCTCACAGTGACCCCTTGCATATGCACTGACATCATGGCAGTGTGGCCAAAAGAAGTATGTAAATTCATTATAACTAGTGAGAACCAAAACCTTCTACTATTACCCTGAGCCTGGACACTCACAAGGAAACCACACCTTACTACCTACATTAACATGACTCTGCTATTCCTCTGTCTTCACTGGCATGACTTACTGTTCCTCTGTCTTCATTAGCATGACTTTATTCTCCCAGGAGAAGAAGGCAAAAGGTCTGATTGTTCATGGCAGCCACTACTTGAAAGACCCATCAGCTCTTCAGTGGAAAACATCCATGGACACTTTATGCTCTAAGATTCTTTGACTCCCTCACCTTGAAATCCTCTCCTTTCCACCAATCCTGATTGTTGCATCATGATCCATACCCAATCGTAATCAGTTTTTGCTCTCCCCTACACTGAAAGATCCGCGTTAAACCACAATTCCAAATCTCAAATTCTGACCTCACTTTCCCACCTCCAAACCACTGCCAGGGCTTTGAGGGGGTGTTTTCTCTTACTGCAGTAAGCAGTAAACCTCAGCTTTGTCTTATCAGCAGGTTGTGTTGGTGATATATGGGGAAGCATCCTTTGACAATCATTTTACTAAAAATGTTGGCTTTACAAGTACAGCAAATGACTTATAAGAAAGTAGCTAAAAAAAATGGATTGAAAGTAAGAGGCTGAAATGCACTTCTTCAGATAAATGGTAGTTTCTAATGGGTAGATACAACATTACTGCCCTAGTAGCACGTAGGGGATGGGATGACCACTAATGTCTAAAGGCAATGCTAAACACCTTAAGAACAAGAAGCAACAGGAGAGCCCCACAAAGAGATTGCTCTCCAAGTCTTAACAGAGACAACTACCCTGAGTGCTCAACCTTCCTGCCTGAAGACCCGTGTTGGTGGGGACAGACAAAGACAATGGGAACCTCCAACAACTGGGACAGGAGAGAGGTGTTGTTCCTCCTTGTGTTTCAGTGTCCTAACCTGTAAAACATATCTTGCCTTCTAGAGATATTAGAAAAAGACACAGCAGTTGAACTTGGATTAGCCATCTATTCTCTCCCATCTTTTTTGTGCATCAATGAACCATCTGTGCCTAAGACACAGCCCACTTTATCAGGCAGAAAAATTTACACTGCTGTTTTAGACAGCTTCTCATGTCCCTTCTATTTTGATTAATTAATTATCCAACTCTTGACTACCAGTCTCAGATAGGTACTGCAAGTTTTAATTCATACCACTTTGCAAATTTTCATTTCCCTTAATGTTTCAATCCCACATGAGTTCACTTTTGTTAATGGTTTTTAGAGGGCTGTGCTAGCCACTTATTGGGTCAGGAAGAATAAAGGCCTAGTTTGTTATTCAGATTTCATCCTCATTTTACATATCATCACTTTTACTCCATTTGGAATAGCCAAATGAGATTTATGTTTTCCCTCCTTAAACTGTAATTTTATGTAAGGTGAAATTAAGGTGATAAATATGTGTGAACATTTACACATGTGGAAGTATAAAGTAAATACATATATACTATGTATGTGTGAGTATATTAATCGCACAAGATTTTTTACACATTATAATGAACAGATTCAACTTCCTGTACCCCATATACCCAATCTCCTATATACAGGAAACTCTTGTGTTAGTTTTCTGACTTTTAGGTCCCTAAATCACTACCACCTGTTTTTCAGAGTCTTATTTGTATAATTAATTTTTGTTTCAATAACACTAAACAAGCGAGATAATGCAGCTCAGTAACACACTGAGTAGAAGGGGAGAGATGAGAAAGTCTCCAAGATCATACACTAGTCCTGCTCTTAACTACTTGATCTTGCTTCCAGTTACTGTATGTCATTTTCGTCTTTTCATATTTCTCTTCTTCCCATAATCATGATACTTCATAAACCTATCATCATGAGGTGAAAAACTACATTATCACAATCTTTACAATCTGTTACAAATGAATTAGGCTTCTTCGGGATAAAGTTTCATGGGAAACTTAGTTTTCTGGCAGATCTATTCCCAGAGCTCTAAAATTACTGAACAAGACAGATTTTTTTTTTTTTTTTTTTAAAGATTTTATTTTTTCCTTTTTCTCCCCAAAGCCCCCCGGTACATAGTTGTGTATTCTTCGTTGTGGGTTCTTCTAGTTGTGGCATGTGGGACGCTGCCTCAGCGTGGTCTGATGAGCAGTGCCATGTCCGCGCCCAGGATTCGAACCAACGAAACACTGGGCCGCCTGCAGCGGAGCGCGCGAACTTAACCACTCGGCCACAGGGCCAGCCCCTGAACAAGACAGATTTAATACCCACAGTAACACCTGGCCCCTTCCAGAGGCCTGTCTGTCCTCATTCTACATGAGTACACTCTTTCAAGCACTCCAGAGACCTGGACTACCACTTTCTACTCATACTGGAAGAACACTCTCTCTAAAAACAGAACTGTAAAGGAGGTAGTCCCTCAGACGCATCCTACAGCTACCACAAAATAGTTACACAATAGTTATATTTTCTTTACTGCACTGCATACAAGTATTAAAACTAAAAACAAACAAATTTATGCAAAAGTAAGAAATGCTGTATTTGAG
This sequence comes from Equus asinus, assembly GCF_041296235.1. Lineage (NCBI taxonomy): Eukaryota > Metazoa > Chordata > Mammalia > Perissodactyla > Equidae > Equus > Equus asinus. The sequence goes on along the minus strand of NC_091810.1, from coordinate 88,248,277 downwards.
ATTCAGTGCCATAAAAACACCATGTGTAAGCTCTCAGCACCCCATCTTCCTCATCTGAAAATCACAGTATCTTCCTTATTTAAGGCTGCTGGAGGAGTCAAAGGGATAATTCATGTAGTGTGTTTAGAACAATGACTGGCACCTAGTAAGTCCAGAGTAAATAGTGATATCCACTCATTGATCTAAAGATTTTGAGGGAAAAAGTGTGGTGACTATAAATTCCTCGACTTTAACAAGATCTGAATGGAGAAGCTGACTGCAAAACAGTTTAGTACAAAAAGAATAGCTCAAAATTTTGTGAAATGGTCAAACTATACAGTATTCCTATTTCAATCAACAAATAAGAACGCTTGCATCAAGCAAATATTCATTAATTAAAATAACTCAATAATTACAATATAACCTGAATACTATTATCTTAAGAAGTTCATCCAGAGTGCTTTGAATCTTAATTTCATTCATCACAAAACACAGCTGAATTTTTATTTGTAAACATCTAGTTTTTATAGGAAACCGAAATTATGCTAAATCAAAGGTTTTTCCTGGGCCTAAACATCCATTAATAAAGGCCCTACATTTTATAGCACAGTAACACGATTACTAGCAAAGGGCAAATACTCACAGAAATAGTGAAAGGGGTGAGCTTTTTCTTATTAATGGCTCTTTCATCAATTGTATCTGGTTCCGATAAGTTGATCATTTTGCTAAACAGAAAATGGAAATAATTTAGTTTAAGACTCCCAAAAAATGCTGTTTATTTTTGCAAGTAGATCAAATAGTTAAATTTTGAAAAGTAATAATCCATTTCTTTAAAATATTATACTGTAATTCATGTCAGGGACTTAATTTTAAAAATGTAAGAAATATTCCCTAACCTAAAACAAATCCGTCACTCACTGCAATAGTAATTTTAGCATTTCCTCCTCATTTTTTTTTAAGTCTTGAATTTTCTTTATGTGAGTCTTTATTTCATGTACAATCAACATTCAGCAGGCTGAAATATGAACAAAGAAATTCTCAAGAAGCCAAGTTTCATAAAGTGATATCAACACTGGTAAAATTACTGCTTTCACAGAAAGATAAACAGACAGAGACTTGGTCTTTCTAAAATTTCAATAATTCAAACAGGGCTGGCCCTGTGACCTAGTGGTTAAGTTCGACATGCTCCACCTTCAGCAGCCCGGGTTCACAGGTTCAGATCCTGGGCGCAGACCTACCACTCGTCAGCCATGCTGTGGCAGCAACCCAAATAAATTTTGTCTCCATATTTTATATTTTAAAATAAAGATAGGAAAATACCCATTCAATGCATAATAGGAATTCCCTCTGAAGGTGAGAGGAAGAGATCAGAATTGTAGGTGGAAGTCAAGGTATATTTTATAAGTAATGTCCTACAAATTAATATCCTGTATTCTTGAGTAGGTTTTTTTTTTTTTTTTAAGTAAAAACACAGAAAAAGGCCTGAAGGAAATGTGCCAGAATGTAAACAATAGCTAATTTTGGGTGATAAGAATATTTGTGACGGTTATGTTCTTCTTTGTAAGTTTTCTGTATTTCAATAAACTCAAAAAAAAAAGACACCTGCTTTATACAAAGAAGTCTGCTGGGACAACAGCACACATAACAAAGACAAGGGCATGGCCTGTGAGCATCTACAATCAAGGCACAGAAACAGGCTGCAGAGCCAAGGACACAACAAGCCTGAATTAAAACATGAATTTCACTGAAGCACACATGAGGTGTCTCTTTCTTTTACATTTCCTCACGTTCCTGTCCCAGTCAAGAATCAATACTCCCCTACTGGGAAGTGAAAAAAGAAACCCTGTGAACATTTAAAAATACATCAGAAGAATAACTCAACAGTTTCCTGGCCTTAGCTGAAATAGATGAAAAAGGCATCAGAAAAATAAGAGATTGCATTTGAATGAAAACTTTGGAAAACATATAGTACTTAATTTTCTATGCAAGATAAATTCTTCAAGACCTACGCAGCTACTTGTTAACTAACTCCAAAAGACAATGGATTCGCTGACTTGTCTTCATTGAACGCTCATCAATGGAGACAGTAAGAACACAGCTCCCTTAACCCAGTGCTCAACTCACCAAAGAAGGATGCCATCTGCAAGTGACTTGAAAAGACTGCCATCGTTGGGATTCATGGGGATGAGATGCTGACAATCAGGGTCATCCTCCAGGGCTTTGTTTATCCAGTTGACGAAAGCCACTTTTTCTTCCTCTGAAAACAGGAAATCTTAATCAGCAAACCTCAATTCACAAAATTAATTCCGCTACAAAAACAGACTTTTTACTTTTTGTTCAAAAATAATAAATGCTAATCATTAAAACTCTACTAAAACACCAATGGGTTTAAGAGGGTTTAAGGAGAAAGGGGAATTCACTCCACTTTTTCATTTGTTATATTAGAGGAGAGTAAGACATATAAGCTTAACTGAGCACAATTAAATATTCGGTTTGAGTCTAAAAATCTTTCCAAATATATATTGCTTCTGAGAGCTAATGAATCAGAAGCCAACCATCAGAGGTCAGATTACACACACACACACACACACACACACACACACCGGGGGAAAAAATACAAGAAACAGCCACAGTAATAAATTCCACCACCACCACGCCCCCACTGCAAAATTCACTGAGTTATGATTTGGGGTTTAAAACAGAAACACTGATTTCAATCAAGAGTTATTCAAATGAATAAAATAGCTCCATTTTAGTGGAATTTCTACTATGAGAAAATTGACACAAATCTAGATACCATCTGCATCCTCCACTTCTCAACACACGGCTTCTAGTGTGGGTACATTGACCTTCAGGCAGAAAATGTTGTCAGGCTATGCAGTGGGGAAAATAGGAAGGAACTTAAAGGAAAAATGTTCTACTGCTTTATTATTATCCTGTAAATATAAATATCCTTTAACAAGATAAACCCTCAAAGAAAATAATTCCCATTTCCATCACAGGGTAGCACATAGTGAGCTGACTTCCCCATTATTGCCCCAGTTCCTAGAACTAGGCAATTTTCCTAAGGGCATATTTGGCAAGTACCCCCAAAATCTAATCCATCACACACACACACACACACACACACACACACAATCAATAAAGACACAAACATTTACTAATATTTCTCTTTTGTATATATCATAATCCATCTTATCTTCTTGCCTCGCCATACGTACCCCTTCAGGGACTTAGAATCCAGGAATTTAAAGATCACTAAGATACTGTACCTCCCACTGAGGAATTTTTAGTGTAATAATAAAACAGATATACAAAGAATGTGACATAAAGGAAATAAACACACCACAAAAGAGACATATGCAACGTTTCAAAGAATTCAAAGAAAAATAATCACTTCCAGCTGAGGTGATTAAGAAAAGGCTTTACGGGGGCCAGCTCGGTGGCACAGTGGTTAAGTTCGCACACTCCGCTTCAGTAGCTCAGGGTTCATGGGTTCAGATCCTGGACGCGGACCTAGCACCACTTGTCAAGCCATGCTGTGGCAGCATTCCACGTAAAACAGAGGAAGATTAGCACAGATGTTAGCTCAGCGACATCTTCCTCAAGTAAAGAGAGGAAGATTGGCAATGGATGTTAGCTCAGGGCCAATCTTCCTCAAAAATAAAGAAAAGAAAAGGCTTTATGGAGAAGGTACTATTTGAAAGATAGATTTTTAATAGCTGAAGATGGGCAAGGAAAGGGAGGATGTTACAGGTACAGGAACCAGGAATGAGATACCACTTCACAACCAGTAGGATGGCTGTAAGAAACAAAATGGACAATAACAAGTGCTGGTGAGAACGTAAAGAAATTGGAAACTTCAAACTTTGTTCATGGGATGTAAAATGGTAAAGCCACTTAAACAGTTTGGCAGTTTTTAAAAATGTTAAACATAGAGTTACCAAAAGACCCAGCAATTCCACTCCTAGGTATTTACCCTAAGAGAATTCAAAGCATACGTCCACCCAAAAATGTGTACACGAATGTTCACACAGCATTATTCATAACAGCCAAAAGTGGAAACAACTCAAATGTCTACCAATTGATGAAAGGATAAAGAAAATGTGACATTATCCATAGAATGGAATATTATTCAGCAATAAAAAGGAATGAAGTACAATGGATGCCACAACATGGATGACTCTTGAAAATGTTACGCCAATGAAGAAGAGTTTGTCAAGGAAAAGGCCACCAATGTATGATTCCATTTATATGAAATTTCCAGAATAGGCAAATCTATAGAAATGAAAAGTAGATTAATGGTTGTCAGAGGCTGGGGGAAGGGAGAAACGGGAAGTCATTGCTAATGAGCATGGAGTTTCTCTTTGGGGTAATTAAAGTGTTCTTACATTAGATAGTGGTGGTGACTGTACAACTCTGTGAATAAACTAAAAACTACTGAATTGTACACTTTAAAGAAAAGGGTGAATTTCATGGTATCTCAATTACATCTCAATAAAGCTTTTCTTTTTTTAAAAGCCATTAAATGTTCTATGCCTTGTTCTAGATAATAGTTACATGGGTACATTCATCTGTAAAAAATCATCAAGCCATATACTTAAGAATAGTGCAGGGGGCCGGCCCCATGGCAGAGTGGTTAAGCTCGAGCGCTCCGCTTTGGCAGCCCGGGGTTTCACCAGTTCAGATCCTGCGGGAGGACATGGCACCGCTCATCAAGCCACACTGAGGCAGCATCCCACATGCTACGACTAGAGGGACCCACAGCTAAAAATACACAACTATGTACCGGGGGGCTTTGGGAAGAAAAAGGAAAAATAAAATCTTAAAAAAAAAGAATAGTGCACTTTACTATGTACATCTTACCCCTCAATAAACAAGTAAACAAAAAATTCTATGGTAACAGACATCAGAAAAGTGGTGACCTCTGGGGAGGAACAGTTACTGCTAGAGGCAGGAGGGAAACACTCAAGGTGATAGAAATGTTATATCTTGATCTGGTTGGCAGCTACATGGATGTAGTTACAAGACGTATACACACGTAAAAATTCATTAAGCTGTACACTTAAGATTACAACACTTTGCTAAATGCATATTTTACCTCAATAAAAAGTTTTTTTAAAAATGAAGAAGCCATTTCACCAGAACAGGCAGAAATGGAGTTCAGGAGCGAATATTTTTCAAAAAAATAGAAGTAGCAGTTACAGACCACTGTCTTTACCACTGCACTTCCCTGGTGTGAAAAGATTAGAAAAAATACTCAATGGGGAGGAGAAGTGTGAGTATATTGTTAGAGGAAAATCCAGTTAGAAAGGAAGAGAATCAAGAAGATAATTAACAGATTCAGATCTCAAAGCAGGAAAGAGGGAAAAAAGTCACAACGAGTTTTTGCCAAAATTTAAAAAGCATAGTTCTAATTGTGTTAATATGAACAAAAGGAACTTGGCCAAAGGTTCTTAGACATCTTGACCGTGAGAAGCTACCTTCACATGAGGCAAGACATCTCATCTTAAGAGTTAACGTGACTCTGGAATTCCCACTGGGCAACAATCCAGTGATTCTATCAAATCAAGCAAATCAGGTGCTGTGCTCTCTAGTCACTTGGTTGCCTGATAAAGGATGTATCAGGAATCTCAGCTCTTGGAAAATGGAAGGGAAAAGTCCTTGCACTAGACCTCTCCACCATTCCTAGAGCAGGTGTGCAAGTAAACTCACATCACCAGTCAGGGTGAAAAACCCATTCCAAGGTCATGATTAAACACATCCAATGCTAAAACAGAAATGACTTCTATTTTGTTGTTTCTAATCTCCTTGCTGTACACTGTGCCTGACATATAGGAGAAATTTGTTAATTTCAACGATTCTAGGATTTTTTCATTCTGACGTCTCTGAAATTGAGACATATTTCAAATCTGATGGAATTTTATAATTTAGTCTGATTTTCCCTCGGTGGCACATAAAACAATGGTGTGAATTACAATGAATGGTATCTTTGATGTGATGAAATATAGGTCTTGTTGAATGAATCAGTGACTGAACGATTATATTTGGAGTGGGAAGTTACCTGAATAAGAATGCTGTGTGCCCTCACTGGAAATTGACGAAGTTCCGCCAATAGCAGTAATCCCCTCCCTCTTGTTAATTATTTTTCGGAATGTTTTGCTGATGTCTTTGCTTTTCAACTCTTGCATTAGCTGGAATGGGATATAAGTAAAATTGAGTCTTGATCAGATAATCATAAAAAAACCTTGCAACATGAAAGACAGTTATTTAGACTCCTTTATTTGGAATGACACCAAAATAAATAACAATCAGGGGTTCTCACACTTATTGCTTTTGTACACAGATAACTCTTGTCATTTTACCAATAAGACAAAATGGACAAATGTTTGTGCCCCAACCACTAAAAGAAACTTTGTTATAATTAAGCTTAAATTGAACACATTGATATTCTTCTTCTAGACTTACCATGATCTTTTGTACCGAAAACAGAATAACTAACTACAAGATAAAGATTTTTAAACACCCTAATGAAGGTATTTTCCTGTTTGAACATCTCAAATGTACACATGTTAAAGCAAATAAGTCAGCTCTTAGAGGAAATAACATGGGCTTAGAGAAACACCCTCTCCCAATCCCTCTCTCCCTGGACTCTCCAGAGACCGGCTGGACTGAATGCAATCAGTTCTCCACACAGCAGCCTGATCACGTCACTGCACGCTCTATTCTTCCCACTTCACTGGCTTCCTATTGCTCTTAGGATAAAACAAAAATCCCACAGGACCCTGCATGCCCTGACCCCAACTTTCTACTCCAGCCACATTCTGTACCCTTACCGTCCTGAGAGCCCCAGCCACACTGACCTTTTCTTCAGTTGCTTGGGAGTATCTACCATCGCTAAAGCCACAAAGCCTCTACACTTGCCGTCACCTCTGCCTGCCTCTCACACTACTAGTTTCCCCCACCCCAGCCCCTTTAATCTGTTTAACATCTTTCTTCAGATCAAAGCTCGGTCTTCAAACTTCTGGGACACCTTCCCCGAGTCCCAGGGTTCTCTAACCTCCCCACCAAGTTCAATGTCTTCTGCTAACTCTCAAGGGACCTGGACTGCTCTGTCATAGCAATTATCACAGTTATCTTTTATCCATTTGTGTGATTCTGTCTTTCCCACCACATGTAAACTCGATGAAAGCAGGGGTGACATCTCTTCATTCATCACATTATTCACAGTGCCTAGCACAGTTCCAGGCAAGAAAGGAACTCAAATATTTGCTTAATGAATAAAGAACGCAAAACCACGCAATTTATATTTCATAAATATTTATTCAATTACATTAATGGTTATATTTTCTTATGAAAAATACAGTCATGGTGGTATTGACGGGAGGAAGTAACAGCCCGTGCTCAACTGCCAGGTGGCAATGGCAACTTAGCCAAGTCATCTTTCTTGGACTTAGGGGTTTGAAATACATGATATTCAAGAGTGAGTTCTACAATCTATTTTTCTTTTATTGGTTGAGTCATATATTATTTTTCATCTTGCTCAGTTCCCTGAGCCTTGAGGTAGTTTAATAATGAAATGATGCTACCAGAGCTGGCATCAAAATTCACCCGGTGGCATTTGCTGAAACTGAAGATGTAACTTATCAAAAGGAAACAACCAGTTTCTAAGAGGTATATCTTCCATACCTTAGCTATTTCAGTTATAAAAAATATTGCATTTCTTAAGGCCAACTACTAAGATATTAAAATATTTTGCACACACAGATGGTCAATAAGCATTGAACTCAACTATAGTTTTATTAAGAAAAGAACAGTTATTGTCTAAACCTGACTTCCATTCCGACAATTTGAAAATTTTTCCCTTTGTTTTATGAACCATTTGTGGTAATTGTTGCTGTTATCATAATCATCATTTTAAAGTAGCACTTTTTCTGCTCTCTGCAGCCAGATTTAACCAAAGAGAGCAATGACATTACTAAAATTCTGCTCAAAGCAAAATAATCAATAGTCGGGAGAAGATTAAATTACTTACTGACACGAACTCTTCGAAACTGATTTTGCCATCTTTGTTGTGGTCAGTAACTGCTAGAATTTTCTCCACAATCTCGCGCACCTTGTAGCCAGGCAGCGGAAGGTTTGCTTCCTTAAACAGATCTTGAAGTTCATAGTCACTGACATACCCGCTATTGTCAATGTCTGTAGAGATAGATTATGAGCAGTTAAATATCATTGGTACTCTTCATAGGAGGTTTACACTCAGAAGGTCCTTTGGGAGATTCCAGGCAGGTGAAACCTTTCAGGTTTGTTTCACAATCTCCTGCACCCGAACTCTACAAGGTATGCTATACAATTGATCAAAAAATTCGTACTTAATGGACTTTAACCTGATAGATTTAGGGCTACCATACTTATTTTTAGTGCATAGTATGGACATTGCTCTGAGAGATGAAAAACTCAGGTTTAGCACATGACTAAGTTTCAGAGAACAAAGCATGGGGAAATCTCAGCTATCCAGAAGAAATACGGCAGCAATGGTGATGAGGCAACACCCACCCGGACTTTAATTTCTTCATGCAATTTACAACATGGATATGCTCGTCCCACGTTCCATATAAAATATGTGCATCGCGTAACATACACAAGGTATTTCTGTTCTGCATTTCACTTGGTGGCAGTTCTGTTTCATTTGTCAATAATTCATTGCTTCTTCATTATGTATTTATGATACCATTATGTAGGCTGAATCATGTCTGACGTCATTTTGAGATTAAATGTTCAAGAAATAATTTCACGCCTATATTTGAACTTTGGGAAATAGGTTTCCAGGTGTTTTCACCTCATCACTGAGATGCCTGCCCTTCCGTGGGTTTTCCGTAGAGAGTGGATATGGATTCTTGACACAGAACAAAGGCGACACAAACATTTCTGCCTGGTGTTGGCAACAGAGCTCTGGGCTGTTTGGTTAGTTGCCTGGATGCACCCTGTACAGGTTCTCTTTGTTCATCTGGCAACAGCTGCTTTGTTTCCTATATTTCTTTTTCACTGTAACTGAACTAATGTTAAAGACAGAAACTTTTCTTCTGAACTCTTGTACACAAGTTTTAAAATTAATACTGTTCAGAACAATGGAAAACTTCTGAACTAGAATCTACCAATCATGAAAATATTGCGACAATCTCAAAAATCAACTAGAAAACTAAATTGCTTGACATTATAATAATAATATTGCTTCCTTTGAATTTACAGCAAAATCTCATCATTAATAGTACATCTTCAGTTCAGAACTGTTTCTCATAATTCTGAAATAGACAAATAGATTAGGCTAGCTTACTTCTATTCCAGCACTGTGGTGGGGAGTATTGTAAAATAAATGAAATTGAGGAAAAGTTTACCTGCTGACCATCACGTTAAACTAACAAGAAGAGTTAAGAGTTAGGGCTCTGAAGATGGATAGATCTGTGTGTTTAAATCCTAGCTCCACCCCTATGATCTCTGTGGTTTGGGTGTGAGGTGACAAGAAATAACAGAGACCATTTAATGGGCACGTATCCTGTGCCAAGTGATTTGTTAAGAACTTGACTTACCTTATCTCATGAAATCCTTACCACAACTTTGAGGTAGTTAATAACATTATTCTAATTTTTAGGATGAGGAAATCAAGGCTTAGGTTAAATAACCATAAAGATCACAGTTTAAAAAGAAACAAGACTTTCCTACAACTCAACAACAAAAAATCCAGTCACTTTAATAAACAGCCAAAGGACTTGAACAGACATTCCTCCAAAGAAGATATACAAATGGCCAAGAAGCACAAGCTCAATATCACTAATCATTAGGGAAATGCAAATCAAAACCACAATGGGATACCAATTCACACTCAGGAGAATGGCTATAATAAAAAATAAATAAATAAATAACAAGTGTTGGCAAGGATATGAGGAAATTGGAACCCTTATGAATTGCTGGTGAGAATGCAAAATGGTGCAGCCACTATGGAAAACAGTACAGCGGTTCCTCAAAAAATTAAACAAAGAATTACCATATAACCCAGCAATCCCACTTCTGAGTATATACACAAAATAACTGAAAGCAGAGACTTGAACAAAGATTTTTACATCCATGTTCATAGCAGCATTACCCACAACAGCCAAAAAGTAGAAACAACTCAAATGTCCATCGACAGACAAATGGATAAACACAATGTGGTACTGACATACAATGGAATGTTATTCAGCCTTAAAAAGAAAGGAAGTTCTAACACACGCTACAACATGGATGAACCTCAAGGACATTATACTAAGTGAAATAAGCCAGGCACCAAAAAAACACTATTGTATGATTCCACTTATATAAGGTACCTAGAATAGCCAAATTCATCGAGACAGAAAATAGAACGGTGGTAGCCAGGGGCAGAGAGTGGGGGGGGGAGTAGATGGGAATTGGTGTTTAATAGGTATAGAGTTTCAGTTTGAGGAGATGACAAAGTTCTGGAGCTAGACAGTGGTGATGGTTGTACTACAATGTGAATGTACTTAATGCAGCTCAACTGTACACTTAAAAATGGTTAAAAAGGAAGATTTTATATTATGTATATTTTACCACAATTCAAAAATGAAACAAGACAAATATTTTTAACCCCTCACTTCCCCCTAGAGACTCAAAAATATCCCACCTAGTAAGGTTGGATGGGCATATCGCTCCACCTCTGAGAAAAGTTGTACACGTTAGCAGAGGGATTAGTAAATTCATGAGTAGCAATTTATCTTTAATAAATTTAATAAGGCAAGTACGTATTCTGCTAATGTTAGCACTTCCCTCAGAGCAAATTACCTTGCTATCAGAATTGTTTCATCAATGAATTATTTATTCAAAACATCATTAAATAAATATTACAAGATTCTATGTCCCTGAGTCATAAAGATTAAAGTTGGTGTGCTGAACAAAGAAATAGATTACTAATTCATTCATTTTCCTAAGACCTAGGTACCGTTTTTATTTATGTGACCAAATTGTACCTGCAAAATAACAGAAATGCCAAACTAGGAGATACATTTCTATTACTTCCTGTTTCAATGCTCGAAATGAGTAGAACATTCCAATAATTGCCCAATTTTTGTTTTGAAAAGACTCTGAGCACTGTATACAATACTGTATACATTATTAAAAATAATTTTTTAGGAATCATATCATATTCATGTGATACCATAATGACAAATACACCACCCCCAAAACAAAGAAAAGATCAAGATGAAGGCGTTTGCTGTGAACCTAATTCAGCCTCCACGTAGGCTGTGTTTTAAAGGTCTGAGTTACTCTGGGGGAGGCTGTGCAGGGAGAAGAGGAAGGGCCCTGAGAGGCGTGGAATTCACTTTATTTCACAGCAATGATTTGTAAGTCTTAAGATTCCTGAGAGCTTTACTTTTTTATTTATTTATTTTTTGGAGAGCTTTATTTTTGAAACTTAAACTTTTATTCTCTGTATCGGTCTCTAAAATTCATTCTGCGATGCATTTCATCCACACTGATTTTAGTCATTATCCACTACGTTTGTGAGAAATCTAGGCACAAGACCAACTGTGAGCATCCTCTCCTCCCTGGTCTACTCTCTGACTGTTTTTCACGGGGTACCCTCCTGCACAAGCGAGGGCGCCTCCTGAGGAAGGGGCAAGGCCGATGCCGTTGGGGACCAACCTCTATTCACCGTGCTTGCCTTTCCAAAGGCTCACCTTTCACTTGCACACATTTGCAGACTAGAACAAAAGAGGGTATTTATATTCTCCTTGTTTGCCACAAGTTTCCTAAGAAGAAAATGCAGAAGAATAGCAACCCAACAGAGTACGAGGGGATTTTTTGGGAAGAAAAATACAAAGTTGTCAAAACAATAATGTCATAAAGACAAAATATTGAATGGCTTCAAAAAGTAACAGAAGAAAAATAAGACATATGGCCTTTAAGAACAACACTAAGATTTTTTAAAATTATGCATGAGAGAGAAGGAAAATAAGACATATGGACTTGAAAAACAGTATCAAAATTTAAAAATATTCTGTGTGAAGTCAGAAAGTGTTATAGTTAATGACAACCACATGAAGGCCAGAATTCAGTTTATAGACAAGGAAGTGTGTCTACGTTTTTTTCTCTGTAATGAGGATATCATGTTAAGCATATTCAGTTACACTGTCATTCATTAACCTGGGATTATTCTCTGCAAAGAAATGATCAAAGAATTCAAAGTCCAATTCTAGAAATTCAAGCCAGTCTTATTTTATCTTTCAGAAAGAAAGAAAGAATCCAGTGAAACCTAGATTGGAAAAAAAAAAAAAAAAAGGAACAAATCTGGGGGTAAATGGGTGGTGGCAGAGGCAATAAAAGGTGCTGTTCCATTCCTGGAAGTCTGATATCAAGCAGAACAGTAACATCGTATTTCGTTTTTCTCAAGTATACCTATTTTATTAAATGCTTCTTGTAATTCTTCCAGCTCCTCCCGAGAAATGGTAGTGGTGCTGTTTTCCATCTTTGGACAGGAAAGACTACCTTCAGGTCTTTAAATCTAGAAAAAGCAATGTAATAAAAAGAACATTAGCCTTTTGGAAGCATTGATCTCAGCAACACGGAGTACACAGGCAGTGAAATATCCAGCAGAAATCCCCCAAGAGGTCTCACCAACAAAGAACAAACAGTAATAGACCCCCAGTACTGCCCTGTGCCAGCACAGGTCGGCCAGACAGTAACAGACTCAGCAAGGGGAAGAAGTGCTGTTTTCACACCCTGTTCTTGTAAGAGGTGTAGACATTTCTTAACAGCCTGCGTAGTTTTCATTTACATTCTACCCCACCTCTTTAGTGAAATAAGCATTTCAAGTCTGAGAAGAGTATAGCACTTATAAAGGATGTAGTCAGAAAGCAAAACTTTAAGGGATGAATAATGTCCACAAAAAGAATAAAGTAAGTTACAATCGGATCACGTTGGGATGGAGCTTGTGGCTTTACTGTTGAGCTTTACGACATTTAACAACGGCCACCTCCTTTCCCTTTTCCTGTGCGACGTTATTCCCAGATCCGTGGGGCCCTTCTTATTCCAAGCATGTGAGACAAACTGAAAAGAAAAACTTACATAAAACTAGGTTGTAACAAAAGTAAACAGGTGGTATTCACTGTAGAAAGTAACTGGTAACAAATGCTCAAAACAGAAAATTTAAATTATCCATAATCCTACAATCCAGAAATACCAACTAGTATCCTTCTGTTATCCGTATCTTTCTGGTCTACTTTTCAAGCACACCTGTACCTTTTCCATGGGTGCAAAATGTGGTATATTATAATTTTTTTGTACCAATACATTGTATGTTTCCATGTTCTTTATCAACATCATATTTAATAGCCCCATATTAATACATCATAACTTATTTGGTAAATCCCTTGTTTCAGGGTATTTGCACTGCTTCCAATTTTGCATTATAAATGATGCTGCAATGAACATCCTTGTAGATAAATCTCTGTACATATCCATGTTGATTTCTGTAAGATAAGTATCTCAAGGTGGAATTACTTACATTTTTAAGGCTTCTGATCTGGAGCAGGGCAACTCTTATTTTTAAAATCACTTAGTGGTTTGGCTAAAGCTGAAAATGAATACAAACTGTGTTGTATTCCTCCTACATACACTTCACTACATTAGAGAGTTAATATGTATTTCAGAAAATAAGTGAAAATGAGTGTTTTATAAGACAAGAACTGAAGCTAAGTAGGAAATTCTTTTTTTAAACACTTACATAGGAGGTTCTACATCATCCCTGAACATTTCTAGCTTTTAAGGGAAGCACATCATTTTTGAAATAATCTATTAAGATTTTTTACTAATCATTTAAAAATCATATTAAATTGTAAGAAGCGCTCTAAGACTATAGGTCATTTGTCGTTTGTGATCTGTATACCAACTTGTTTAGGACTTTTGGTGTTCTTTCACAATGACAGTTTTTTATCTCTTACAGTTATTCTGGGGCCTGGTTCTAACTAAATGTGTAATTACATCTTTTGGTTTTAAAAATATATATACCATTGAACTCAATCCCATTCACGATCGCAACGAAAAGAATAAAATACCTTGGGATAAATTTAACCAAGGAAGTGAAAGATTTATACAATGAAAACTACAAGACTTTCTTGAAAGAAATTGACAACGACATGAAGAGATGGAAAGACATTCCATGCACATGGATTGGAAGAATAAACATAGTTAAAATGTCCATACTACCTAAAGCAATCTACAGATTCAACACTATCCCAATCAGAATCCCAAGGACATTCTTTACAGAAATGGAACAAAGAATCTTAAAATTCATATGGGGCAGCAAAAGACTGCAAATCGCTAAAGCAATCCTGAGTAAGAAAAACAAAGCTGGGGGAATCACAATCCCCAATTTCAAAACATACTACAAAGCTACAGTGATCAAAACAGCATGGTACTGGTACAAAAACAGGTGCACAGATCAATGGAACGGAACTGAAAGCCCAGACATAAAACCACACATCTATGGACAGCTAATCTTTGACAAAGGAGCTGAGGGCCTACCATGGAGAAAAGAAAGTCTCTTCAACAAATGGTGCTGGGAAAACTGGAAAGCCACATGTAAAAGAATGAAAATCGACCATTCTTTTTCACCATTCACAAAAAATAAACTCAAAATGGATCAAAGACCTAAAGATTAGGCCTGAAACAATAAGTCTTCTAGAAGAGAATATAGGCAGTACACTCTTTGACATCAGTCTCAAAAGAATCTTTTCGGACACTATAACTCCTCAGATGAGGGAAACAATAGAAAGAATAAACAAATGGGACTTCATCAGACTAAAGAGCTTCTTCAAGGCAAGGGAAAACAGGATTGAAACAAAAAAACAGCCCACTAATTGGGAAAAAATATTTACAAGCTACTTATCCGACAAAGGATTAATATCCATAATATACAAAGAACTCACACAGCTTAACAACAAAAAAACAAACAATCCGATCAAAAAATGGGCAGAGGACATGAATAGACATTTCTCCAAAGAAGATATAAGTATGGCCAATAGACACATGAAAAGATGCTCATCATCACTAATCATTAGGGAAATGCAAATCAAAACTACACTAAGATATCACCTTACACCTGTTAGATTGGCAAAAATATCCAAAACCAAAAGTGACAAATGTTGGAGAGGTTGTGGAGAAAAAGGAACCCTCATACACTGTTGGTGGGAATGCACACTAGTGCAGCCACTATGGAAAACAGTATGGAGATTCCTCAAAAAGTTAAAAATAGAAATACCCTATGACCCAGCCATCCCACTACTGGGTATCTATCCTAAGAACCTGAAATCAGCAATCCCAAGAATCCCATGCACCCCCATGTTCATCACAGCATTATTTACAAGAGCCAAGACGTAGAACCAACCTAAATGCCCAGAAACTGATGACTGGATAAAGAAGATACAGTATACATACACAATGGAATACTACTCAGCCATAAAAAAGGACCAAGTTGTTCCATTCGCATCAACATGGATGGACCTTGAGGGTATTATGTTAAGCTAAATAAGCCAGACAGAGAAAGACGAACTCTATATGACCCCACTTATAGGTGGAAGTTAACATATAGACATGGAGAACTGATTGGTGGTTACCAGGGAAAAGGGGGGGTGGGGGGAGGGCACAAAGGGTGAAGTGGTGTGCCCACAACATTACTAACAATAATGTACAACTGAAATCTCACAAGGTTGTAATCTAGTATAATCTTAATAAAAAAAAATATATATATATATATATACCATTACCTACTATTACTTATACACTGCTTAAAAAAATTTTTTTTGAAGAGCTCAAGTCAGTGGAGTAAGAAAAAGGGGTAAATGGAATTCATCTTGATCCTCAGATGCAGTTTCTTACATGTTAGCATTAAATATTCACATTGTACTGAATTCTCACTTTTAGCATCTTTTACTGTATTGTGTTGAATGAAATTACACAGTCCTTTTAGGATTTTTAAGCATAATCCTCCACGTCTGCAAAATGCTAATTCTGTGGTGGCTGGCTTTGAGTCTCTGTGGTTTCGGTCACCCTGCATATCCTTTCCCATATTCAAACTGGCTTCTATCCCTTGCCTCAAATTTTAAAAATAGTGGTCCAATTTTAGCATTGCATTCTACAGAAAGGCTGCAAATTAACGGTCCTTGTGTTGACCTTGCATTTGAAATGATAATATACCTGGGGTTCTATTCTTTGCTCGTGCCTATTCAAATCTGTCATTTGTTAATTGCATAAAATATTTTTATTCTCACAAAATCAGGCAAAACCAGCACATAAACTTACTGAAAAAGCAATTTACCCATAAAATATTATGTTTCTTATTTTTAAAGCTCTGTTTTTTAATAAATATAAAGAAGTTGAGTTTCAAGTCCTTTGGCATTTAAATGAAACAAACAGAAAAATACAGAACAATCTTCAAGATATTTTCTTAAAAGAACAAAGCAAGGTGCAGAAGAGCAATATGGTGGGGAAGGGGCGCTCTATCAGTCGTATGTTTATAAAACGTTTCCAGAAGGATACAAGGTAACAGCGACTGCCTCTCGTCGGGGAAATGCGGGATTGGAGGCGGAGTGGGAAAGGGACTTACTTTTCATTACATACTTTTTTTTTTCCATTTTTTTAAACTATAAACCTACCAAAACCAAAAATAACTGAAAAACAACAGAGGCAATTGCAGTAAAACATTGAAAAAAATAAAATAAATACCAGTGGTCTGGAGGCACACATTGAATACTGATAGATAATAAGATTAATATATACAGTACCTATATCTAGATGTTACAATTTTAAATAAGAGCACCTATATTTCCTTACAAAGTAAAATACTATGATTAAAATAGTAAAATAATTTACAGCTTCCCACAAAGGCATGAAGATTTAGCAGTAGAGGAGGTAACGGAACCTCTTTTACAAGTATAGACTCACGCATAAATATGTAGTATCGATATTTTTCCAAATATTTGTAAAATTATGAAAATGTTAGGATTCTTCAAAGACCAGGGACAGTATATGATGTACCTTATCAGGGACTCTTACATAGCAAAATAAAGTTCTTGGGAGCAACATCTACTGTTGGCTAAGAAAAGACAGTTGTTTGATTTGACAGATCAAAGACTGTTCTAGTTATATGATCCCCAAATAAACTGCTTATCATGATGTTTTTCAATGAAAAGAAAAATGCTTCCGCTACAAAAATACAGCACTGACTTTTAAAAAATTTATGGAAGAGAATGTTTATCATCAATTAAAATTTCAAGACAGTATGTAATATTTTAGAAGAAAGGCCCACCAACCCTCTAACTAGGGGTTATAAGGTTTCTTTTTCTTACTAGCCCCACACTTAGATAATTAATGTGCCATGCACTGTCCAAAGTGCCTTGTGTCCATTCTCATTTATTCCTCACCACTCCATGAGGTAGGTCCCGTCCCCATTTTGGCAACTGAGAAGGGAATGCTTCATGAAACTGAGTAACCTACTCAAGGTCTCAAAGCGAAAATCAGAACTAAGCTGTGGCAGATCCTGACTCCGTCTCAGGGTTCTGTCTCAGGTCCTTCTAGGCCAGGATGCTCTGCAGTCTCCCAATACATTCTGATATCAAGCCACATAAACATCTAAATATGTATTTGCCTAATAATTATATAATAATTTACATAATACATGAAGCAGAGATTATACATTTGAGAAATAAGAGATGGCGTTTTAAAAGAAATCAGCCCCTGTAAAATTCTTTGCAAAGTTTCAAGGAAAAAATTCTAGCTAGATCAGCTCATATTTATCAAGCACATAACTTGAGTCATGAAACGCTCTAGAATACACCAATACTAGAATTCACTTTGCAGTTTTAGAAATGAAGAACACATCACTTAACCAGCACCAAACACTTGGCCCTGAGGCACACATACCTGGATGCCTGAGACAGGCAGTTGCCTGAGACAGCTCAGATGGGCTAGTTTTCCAAAGTCAGCCGTTAAAGAGGCAGGCCAGAGGTGGCCAGGATCACTGACCAGAGACCCACTAACACGGTAGGTTATGCTAAATTCTGTAGATAAATATAGCTCCCTGTAAATTTTGACATGTGCTCTATATTTCTGCAATAATTCCAACACTGCTTTCCTCCCCCACTTTTTTTTTTTTTTTTTTTAGCGCATATCATTTTAAGTGGAACCTTCTTTGACCAGTTAAAGACTTCTTTTCCCCTCTCCTAATCCTAAAGTGTACCCTGACACAACCAAATATATATTTGGAAAGTTAAGGAAGTATATTCTAAAAATGAACTTCTCAATTCAGATGAAATCGGATCGGATCTTTCATCCTCCCTCAAATTTCTAACTTCCTTGAGCCTTTAAAAGCTTTACCAAAATTAGTCTAAGCAGCCCTTTATGACTGGCAGGATCTACAGCCCTCCTCAGAACAGTTTCAGAGAAAAAGGCATTAGGAACAACCCTGAGACCATGCCTTTCTACCAGGCCTAAAGCTGCCAACTGGGAGGGACCAAAGCTGTCTCCACCGGCACCTTGTGGCTTCCTGGCTCTTCCGTTCTCCCTCCCCCCACAGCGGCCCTCGCCTGAGTCACTGGAGACTGAGTGGAGGCAGCCACTGATCCAGGTCAGGCAGCCTTCCCCCTGGGCCCATCCTCCACAATTCCCTTCTTCCCTCACTCTCTCTTCTCCAGTAATAGAAAAAATAACGGCAAATATTTCCCGAGGGCTTTCACTGGGCCGGCATTCTGCTAACCTGCTCACACACAGGAGCTCACTAGGCTTTTATCTGCTCTTCTACTGATGGAACGAGCATCCCTTCAAGTGTAAACTTGAGGCCCACAGAGATTAGGTCACCTGCCCAAGGAAGAGAGCAAAAGAAGATTCAAGATCAAATCTGTTTCCAGGGCCCAAGCTCTCAATTCTACATGCAGTTCAATTAACATCCCTATTCCCACACGGCCAGCATCAGAGCAGTTTCAAAGAAAGGACTGATGACTACTTCACACTTCAGTATGAATGACTAACACACCCTTAAAGCGTTCAGTATTCCACTCATATTTATATTTTAAGGGCAAATGCCTGTTTTCTTTGGTAGAATGATGGATAAATACATTATTGTTTAATCAAGAGACTATACATCGGTAAAATAAATGAACTACATCTGTTTCTCAAAACACAGTAAATAGAAAAAGCAAACTGCTAAAAGAGACATACAGTATACTATTTACTGTAAATTATAAAAACACAAAATACTATATTTTTTATGCTGCCATACATATGTAGTAAAGCTTGAAAACACATTGAAAAGACACAAAAAATTCAGAATAGTGTTTGTCTACAGAGAGGGAGGCGGGGCACAGATGGGAGCCGGAGCTGGATCTATTGTTTTTTTTTAAAAGATCGATTTGAAGCATTTTTGGCAAAATTTTAACATCTGTTCCATCTGAGCAGTAAGTACATGGATGCCAATTATATTGTTTCTGTACTTTTCAGTATTTTTTGTTTTAAATAATTCATAATGTAAACATTCTTTTATTCTTTCTTTTTTTAGGAAGATTAGCCCTGGGTAACATCTGCTGCCAATCCTCCTCTTTTTGCTGAGGAAGACTGGCCCTGAGCTAACATCCATGCCCATCTTCCTCCACTTTATATGTGGGACGCCTATCACAGCACGGCTTTGGCCAAGCAGTGCCACGTCCGCACCTGGGATCTGAACCGGTGAACCCTGAGCCGCCGAAGTGGAACGTGCGAACTTAACCGCTGCACCACTGGGCCGGCCCCAAAATTCTTTTATTCTTAAAGAGAAAAAGGATACTTCTTAATCCAAAGCAATGCACCACTAATTAAAGAAACTCAAGATAGTAGAAATAATAAATAAAATAATAAAGATGATATAAGAATATGCTTTGAACAGGAACTTCCCACAGCCCCTCAAGGTTTGCAGAAATATTTTTAAAGTACTTCAATCTTGAACAATCGAAACAGTTAATATTGTTGTGGCAGAATAATTTATTGAGATATCAAATTGTGTTTATTCTTCGTCCTCCCTCCCAGTTAAAGCAATAACTACTTCCCGTCTTAGGGATTCTAGCAGCACAGAAAGCAAAACCAGCCTGGAATCTGTGGTTTGCTCAGTTTGGGTAGAAGCACAAACTTTCTTAGGGCTTACTCAGGCTGGGTGTCCCAGGAATGGGGCGGCAGGAGGAGGGCACCTCTGAGAAGCCGCTAGATGAGGGAGACAGAGAGGGAGAGATTATCCCAATGGGGACGGAGGGCAATCTGTGAATGCCAGCAAGGGAGACCGCTGCCCCAGGGGTGGCAGAGATGAGGGACAGGCAAGGTGAGGCAGAACCTCCGCTGGAGGGATCCAAGGACCGAGCCAACAGGTGTTTCCCAGGTAGCCATTGAGGACCGATGACCAAGGAGAGAAGAGCTTTCTCAAGCCTTAGTTCTGCACTGGACCTCAGGACGACAGAGGCTGAGGGGTAGACTCCAGCTGCCTAGGAAAGACTCGACAGTATCTGGGCAAGATGAGGCGTCTCAGTCAAAATAAAGCTGCTCTAAAGAACATAAAGAAGTACCTGACTTTTATGGGAAAAGCTGTGATATTGTTTCTCTGGAGAACTGACTAGGATCAGAGTTTCCAGAGAATTTCCATATCTCGTGTCCTCCTCCCCTTCTTCACAGACTATTCTCATATCTCCCACCACAACTGTCCTCTTTTCCTGTTACTTCCTATTTTCAGTTCTCCAATATAAGTTTAAAGATTGCAAGGCCACTGGAATAAATCACTATGTGCCCACTCTACATACCAGCCTGGACTGCCCTTTGAACAGAGCAAGTTATTAAATGGGTACGATATAATTCAAAATTTGCCTGAGCATCCTTCTGTACTGACAGAACTGAGCTCAGCTTTTTCACTCACTTTACACGAGGCAGCTAGGCCAGGTAACTTTTCCCAAAAAATGATCTATTTGATTGGCAAGAGCCTGGATTTTCCAAACCCCAAACTATTTAGCAAAGGTAATTGTTATAAAGATTTAACTTTATTCTCAAATAAGAAAAACAACTTCCTAAGTGCCTGCACAATCCGAGAGGCCATAATTAGGCGCCATTTTGAAGAGGGAGATGACGTATAACACACCTGGGATGAAGTGACACTTGGTTCCAATCTGACTCATTTGTGACCTCTTAAAGGGAGGCCTGTCCCTGGCCGCCATTCCCTGCGTGTCCTTGACTCCCTCCCACCTGTGTTAGACAGGATCGCCTCCGTCTTTACCTTGGCTCTTAGGCACCATTCAGCACACATACATTAATTTATTCTTGATTATGTGTTGCCTTGTAATAGTCATATTTTGCTATTTTATTCTCAGTCGCCTTCCTAACGTCACTGCTTGCTCTTTGCAGGTAAAAGATACACATTTTCTTCTTTTTATGTTTCCTTATTGCATTATGTATGTGGGGAAAGTTTAGTAAAATTTATTAACAGTGATATTTCTCTTCATAGGGGAGGGACAGAACTAGGTAAAAAAAGGAGCAAACAAAACAACGGTCTGTGGTAAATGGGCCACCAACAGATGCATGAAGAGATTAAGAGAAAGTTTCCACACCTTATAACCAGTTCTCTTCATTCACTATTCATTCAACAAGTTAGTGAGCGCCTGTTCACTGTGCCAAGTTTTAGGGGCACAAAGACTAATTTGACGACATTCA
The DNA here is from genome assembly GCF_041296235.1 of Equus asinus. NCBI lineage: Eukaryota > Metazoa > Chordata > Mammalia > Perissodactyla > Equidae > Equus > Equus asinus. Next base: position 88,226,536 of record NC_091810.1, on the reverse strand, counting down.
AATTTTTGAATCCACAGGGCTACAGCTGGTGTTTTTTCTAAAACTTTCAAAATAATTTTTGTCAACTTTTTCCTAATCCTTTCACAAAGGAGTAAATACTATGGCCTCGGTTCTTCCCTAGATGAATGTTTTAAGAGCTGATGCTCTTGTGCAAACACCACATACATAAACAAGGAAACCTACTGGCAAAGCAGAGACGCAGAGAGGACTCACCTCCCTTCCCTGCCTCACTGCATGGGCCACCACCACGGTCATCTCCATGAGCAGCCCCACTTCCGGTCATCATACTCCTGTGCATTTGTACACCTGGGCACTGACTTGGGGGTTGGTTTTTTGAGCATTCAGTGGCTGCTAGAGTTGCCAGCAAAGCCTTTCTACATCCATTTACCTAACAGCCCCAATACGTAGCCCTAGTAACAGAGTTTAAATTGATTCATCAAGTATTCAACAAATATGTACTATTTGACCAGACTAAGCATGGAGATTTAAAGATGAATAATTAGTCTCTTCTAGAACTACACTCAACATAACGCTGACCAGGTTCAACTATAAATGCCTGAGAAGTTTAATTAAAACTGATTTTTTGGTAAGTGATATAAAGTAATCTTAGGATTAGTTCTCTTTGATAAAGAAATTAGAATCATCCCGAATTCATTTGCTGTTTAAATCTGGATTTAAAGAAAGCTCTTTGTATACTATATCTCATTTATTCTATGGGTCGTTCAGCATATATCATATATGATTCTGGGTTGGAAGTTTCTGGGCTAATTGTAGCCAAGGCAACTGCAGCATATGGGATGGCAATATGAGAAAGAAGCTAAAGTGTGTGTGTGCGCGCACGCATATGTATGCACACAAGCACACGCATACTCACGCATTTAAGAGAAAACAAGAATAAGAGAGACAGAGACCAAAGACTTTTGAAGAAAACAGAAGCAGAAGTTTTTGGAAAAGCATTTAGCATGTGAAGGGTTCACGGTGTGGCAAAACTCTTCATCAAAGCAAAGTGCAAGTTGTAGGAGAGCATGACCCAAACCAGAATACCAACGTAAAAGCATGTGGTGAGTCAACAAGTATTTTGAGTTCAGAAATGGACCCACACACAAAAAAAATTATATAGAAGGACTTAGAAAGAATAACTCTCCCAAGGAAAGACAACATATTGAAATGGCAGCTGTTGGCACAACTCTGTCCTTTGCTACACTTTGTGTGCAGGATTCAGTCAACCAACCACAGAGGTTCAAATGTTATCTGACTTATGCAAGTGAACAAATGGGTATGAAGAGTTAGAGTTGCTTACTGAATGGTTAAATCAGCATGTAAAACAAAAGCATTCCTTCTCACAAGGCCCTTACTCCAGAGCTCTCCCCATGACCCCTGACTAACACCAAATAGGTGCCTATTCAGTTTTGAAACCCAAACACTTAAAGTTGTAAGTGCAGAGGTGATGAAGGGATGGCCCAGGCAGAGAGGGGCAACGTGTAAAGCTTGCCTCCCATTCTGTGCCCTCAGCTCCACTCAGACGAGTGCACTGATGGATCCACCATGCTTCCAATGGTCCCAGCACGGTTCCTCCACTGCAGCCTGTCCAAGGGGCAGGAAAGTCTTCGCCCCTTTGTTAGCCAAGCCAAGGTTTGTAATTTTTTTTAGTTTAGAAATAGGAAATTGCATTAAATATATAGATAAACGACATAAAGCAGAGTTTATTGATCAAAGCTTAGGTGAAGAGTATCTATAGAAGACTCTGATTGGAACCATCTGGAGGTATGGAAGAAAGGGGAGGATTTAGTCCTCAGTGCCTTCCTGAAGCCTCAGACTCTCTCTAAACTCAACATTAAATGAATATAGCTAACTTGAAGAGGAGCAAATTACAATCTATGAAGTGGGAATCAGTTCTTCTCAGGACCTGCTGATCAATGATGCCACATGGCCTCAAGCTCATCAACACTCCCATTGCATAGCCCATGAAAATTCTTCCTGGTCCCTGAAGTCCTGGATGAGCAAAGAGGCCCCGATATCTGACTCCCCAGCCTTCATCCTTTCTTTTCCTGATGTGTCCATGATGTCAGCGGGGCTCTGAAAGGGGAAGCCACTGCTGGATTCCAATGGACCACTGTCAAAAGGAACCAGGCCCAAGGTTGCCAAATCTTCTGATTTTAAAAGGGAAGATAGAAATCCATATTTTTATCTGAAATTTGATTTTTAAATTTGGCAAACAATTTGAATTATCACAGAGTACCATGTGTGTGAGACTAGAATTGTTCCATTAATTTTGGTTCCTCACCTCCCTGATTCTAAGTTACTTCCCTTGGCCTCCCAAGAGGCCTTGGTGGAAATGCTGTGAGTTTCTTTAGAAACACTCCTGTCAAATCAGCGCATTCTAAGGGCCAAAAGAAAACATTTTGTCTCTTAATGTGTCAAAACAAAACCCAACCTCAGTCATGCACCACTCACCACATCCCTGATCTCAATGAGGGGCATTTCCAAGTGTCAGCTCCTCAGAGAGAAGGGGGGCCAGCAGGTCAGGAGGCGTTAACACAGATTCCTAGCTCAGGTAACTGGATCTGCCCACCATCCCGGGATCTTTTTCTTCTCATTCATTATTTATGCTCCATCTACTCTCCCCCACCTCAGTCCACTTTAGGACTGTTCTGGCTCTCTGAGAAAATTCAGCACACAAGTGTTACCCAGGGAAGGTTGCAACATCCTCACCACCTCAAGTATAATTTCCTCAGCATGTTTTGTTTTCTTCTCTAGCAACTATTTCCCTTCTTCTGGTAACAGGACTAATTTTAGTTGTGCCATTCCACTCGTTCCCTATAATCCATCTGTGCCATTTGAGTGAAGCTCCAGGTCCAAAGCAATCAGCACATCATATTCTCTGCCCTCTGTGATTCGGTTTAGGAAGAGGGATATAACCCAATTGGAGTCAACAAGACATAAGAAGGCTTTTGTGGAACTTTCTGTAATGAGACTCTCACACACGCCCCTGGGTCAGTATTCATGAGGAAAGAGAGGTTGGAGCAGCTGCAGCCATCTTGCCTCCAGAAGGAGAGGACTCTGGGCTGAGAATGAAACCAAAACCAACATGGCAGAAAGCAGGGCCAATGGGTGAAGAGAAAACACGACCAGGCAGGCTTGAGTCCTGAAGTCCACTGTGCTAAAGCCTTTATACTTTTTTGATTACTTGAAACAATATTTTTTAAAAGCCAGTTAAACTGGGTTTCTATTGCTTGCAACAGAGTCCAAACTAATATACCAAGAGCAATACCAGACATAATTTAGAAAAAGAAAACGGAAGGGGGTGGGGGTCAATTCCTCAAAGGATAAGGAGTATTTTGACATCCTGAATTGGGAAAGAAAATTAACCATAATCATATTTTCTGAAGAAGTTTACACCTAGATAGGAAGCATTATTTTTGTCATAATTTATATTTTATCGTCACCACAGCTAATCCCAGAAATTCAGAGAAGAAGTGAACTACAGGTACTCCCACGGCAATCAGCAGTGATGGAGATGATGTTCACAGCCTCAAGGCCTCCGGGCCTACACCTTCTTTGTATCTTTTTTCCCTTCCCTTTATCCAGAAAGATTCTTCCCATTTCTCTCTTAACCATCTCTAGCTACAGGTGACAAACTGAGTAGTAATATATTATGAGAAATGGCAGGTCTCTCTGGTTTGAGGAAGGGCGGGACAATCTAGCTGCAATAATAAATATTCAAAGTCAACAAATCATTAAAATCAGGAAATTACTAATGCACTGCAGGTAGAGAGAAAAAAAAGTAATGTATCCAATCCCTGAGAGTAAAAAAAACGATACATCCAAGATGTTTGCAGGTTTATCCAAGAGCCCACAAAAGACAGGCACCCCAAGCATCAAGTTAGTTCAATTTCCAAAGGGGTACTCGTCCCAGACTTCAGTAGGTCCCCTACTATAACTGGCTGTGTGTTGCAGTAATGTGCTTCCACAGTACAAAGGGAACAAGAAAGAAGCATGGCAGACAGGAATTCAGGAATGAATGAGGTTGAAAAAACAAAACTCTCCATCCATTCTTGTAATAGCATTTTCACACATGATCAGATATCTAAGGCACTACGGCTTCTCAAAGAAAATTGGCCTGAAATAAACTTTAAGTAGGAACATTAGAAATGATAGATTTCTTTATCAAATCTATTTGCTGCTTTTATTGTTGTTTCGGACTTCCATTTCACAATAATTTCATGAGATGTCACTATACCGCTGATCAAAGTTACCCAAGCTGCCTAATTATTCTCTATTTCTAAATTCTAGAGGAAGAAAACATTCCAAAAGCTGATGTCTCCCACAACTAAATTTTCTCTTGTCTTTTTTTATCCTTTAAACTATCTTGAAACAATTTCCTTCACCAGATTATGGCCTCCACAATTTCAGCTAAACCTATGCCTCCAGACTCTACTCCTTCCCTGTTAACAATTCCTGTTTCCCCCTACACCCAGAGAAAGGCCTTCTCTTTCTCCTGAGGCCTCTTCCTGATTGCCTCATAACTTTCCTTCACGTCATTTCCTGTCCATAGTAACTCCATTCTCCCACATCCAAATCTTCACCTGCTCTCAAAGCACAGCTTAAATTCCATCATGAATTTCCTCATTGCTCTCATTTCATTTCAGCACGTTTATTGAGAACATCTAAGGTGCTAGGTGTTGTACCAAGTGTTCGAGACAATCAAATGGTGACTAACAGGCAAACCTGGCTCTCAATTTACAATCACAGATGACAGTAATGGCAAACAAATGAGCCTCCTTCACCCACTGCAGACGTCACTCACCAGTCACAGCTCTTTCCCACTGAGCCTTGAGTTGCCTCAGTATCCCCTTCTCAACATGGCCCCCCACTGGAGGGCCAGATCTCAAAATGAGCTGGACTATCACCTCCAGAACCACAATACAAGCTAGAATGAAATAAGCAGGAAAGGAAGAATCTTCTGACTGGAAGATTCAAGGCAGACTTTACAGAGGAGGTACCATTTGAGCTGGACCTTGAAAAAGGAACAGGCAGAGAGAGAAGGATGCAAGTCCCAGCTAAGGGAGAAAATTCCTACTGGTCTCCCCACAGAGCACTCAGTCTGACAAAATGGAGTTCTTAACTAAGTATCTATACTGTATTATAGCATCCAATCACCTTGTAATTTTTAATTATAGAAGAAATGTAAGATATACCATTCCCTCAAGAAATTTTAAAATTTCAAGGGGTGATAAGATCATGCAATACAACAAACACTTAGTTAAAAACTCCACGTTTAATCTCTTGGTGACAATGATGGTGAGTGATCTTATTCAAAAAGTGTCACCCATTTGAAAGTCTTTAATTTTTCTGTTAGTCCTTTTGCCTATTAGTAATTTCCATCTTTGATATACGAAAAATAACCCCTGGCTTCTCCAAAGACTGCATGCCACACCTTGGATTTGGAGCAGGCCAATGCTGGCCAGCCTAAAGACTCTTCCTTTTTCCATTCAAATAGGTCAACAATTCACTTCTTATGCACCTCAGAAAACAAGTGATACTCTCACTCGAAGCCATATTTTCTAAGGAAAAATTTTTTATGACTTCCCAGACTCTTGGCTTCATCTGTGACCCCTTACCTAAAGACAATGGAAACATTTAATCTACCTACTTGGTATTTGTGCCAGTTAAGGCATTTTCATTGTAAGCAACAAAAACTGACTCCAGCAAAATCTGCCAAAAAAGGAATGCACTGGAAGGGCACTGGGGGTTGGCTCAAAGAATCAAGGGAGGGCTGAACAAGCAGGCTCTGGAAGAACTGGTGCCAGGCAGCTCTAAGGAGCTTCACAGTGGAAACCATGAGGTGCCACTTGAGCGTGCTGTCTCCAGATGCCTCAACAACCACCATCTGTGGCTGACGGCCTAATATCCAGGATGTCAGCAGAGCTCAGGCCACAGGCTCATCCCTGTGGTCAGGGGATACCAGCAAGCCAAGATCTAAGGTTGTAGAGAATCTCTTTGCCCTAGGTTCACCTGCCTCCTGCACAGGCCTATGTTTGCATGAAACAAAGACAAAAGTTTTGTCTGACTCCCAAGCAAATGCAAGCATGGCAGCCTAACAGTCTTCTCCTGACCTGAACTCATCTCACCCAGTCAAAAGCAGCTGACGGTCATATAAACAAGACTCAGAAAATCTCCCCCAAACTCTCCACCCGAAAAACACAAAACACAGCACCACAGTGGCAGTACAAAGAAGCTAAGGGGGACTTCTCTTACCCCGTTAACAATAATGAACATTCATGGGTGCTCACAGTAGGTCAAGCGCTGTTCTAAGTGGTACATACATGGTCTCATTTAATCCTCACAGCAACTCTGTGAGGTTGGTAATATTACAAATTCCCATTTTACAGCTAAAGAAATGGAGACCAAAACTTCACAACAAGTGGCAGAGCAGAGTTCCAAGCCAAGGGAGTTTGCCAAGTCCTGACCTTTAATTATATACTGCCTTCATAGTGCTGGTCTCCATATATCCCTTTCCATCCCTGTATCTCAAGTTAGACACCCTGTGACCATTTCCTGTTAGAAGCTGCCTGAGAACCTGACTTTCCAGTACAGAACAGTTAGGGTGAAGTGTGACACAGTGTGATCTGTCTTCACAGAAACTCGGGGAATCGATGGAAGGATTTAAATGAGATTTGTGAGAATGACTGGAATTATTTTACATCACTTTTTTTTTTTTTTTTGCCTCTCCAAAAGTACCTTGTTCCTGTTTTTTATGTATTATTTAGTCACAGGAAATGATACATTAGGGAGATAACTGCCCAGATTGTAACTGCCTATAATGCCAAACATCTCACTCACAACGAATGCCTCAACACCAACACCAAAGAGCTGTCAGAGGACCGGAAGCCGTGAGCCATCTCCAAGTGCTCTGGAATAACCTGGGCATTACTTCCTAGTTTATAACCCCCTTTTCCCCATTTCCAGCCAAGAATTTCTATGTAATGATTCACAGCAATGCAGACATTCTGGTCCAACTTGTGTCCAAGTGAGCAGAGGAGTCCCACCCAGGGCGCTTCCGAGTCAGGGTTTGAACGTTAACCTCCAAAACACACATTGGTTTAAACTTGAAGTTTTTTACTTTTTATGTAGATAAATTAAAAGTGTTTTCAGGAGTTGAAACTCTGAGGCACTTTATTTTACAACCTACAGAATCCAACTGTGACCCTCTTTAATAACTGGCAAAGGAAGGAATTACCATATACAGGAGTGTTTTTTCAATGATCATAGAAATCCTTCCTAAAATCTTGAGTTTCTATAAATTATGGATAAAAATCATTAGTATCAAAAAATGATATTTTTAAACAATTGCAAAGAATGCCTTATAACAAAGAAGTAACAACTATCAAACTATTGCCACAGTTTTCTTAGAGAGTAAAACCAGTTAACAAATCTCAGTTTTATCATTCTCTTAACAGTCTGCATGCTATCTCTGAAGGATTCTACCAGCCAAACATAACAGGTTAGAGTTTGTTCCTACTCACAAGAGATGGATGCCCTCTTACCACAACTAGACATTTGCCCCAAAACTGTGAGTATCTGTACCTTTTGCTATTGGAGCAAAAAAGAAGCAGTATACACTATCAGCTCTGGAAATTTTCTCTCTCCAGAATCTTGGGATCAATAACAGCACTTTATGTTTATCAAGCATTTTATACTTCCCAAGGCAGGTCCACTCCGTTACCTCATTATTAGACATAGGTATCCCAATAAAGAAATTAAGACACAATGAAGCTTAATGACTTATAACATTTATAAAATCCAGTCCACACTTCTCACTCTACAGATGAGAGAACTGGTATCTAGACTAAGGGGTAAAATGATACACTCAGAGTTCCAGAACATGTTTTTGACAATGCTGGGTAAGAGTATTTACATCAAAAGAGAACTCAAAGTAAAAACCACTAAAGAAAAATATAGTCAAAATTAAGACACACAGGCATTGATGTTTATATGCCATGGGTTATAGAGCTTTAGAAATAAAAGAAGAAATCAACATAAGCAAAACTACTGTAGGAGATGGTAACTGGTGACAGCTTAATTAGTCAAAAGCAAACAAGGAACCAGAAAATTTGAATAAAATTAACGTTGTAAAGGTATAAAATTTCTACATCTCTCAGATTATATTCCTTATTTTCCTGAATTAAATCAAAGTAAGCTCAAAATGATCACTTGAGAAGACCAACATTAGTTGTCACATAGATCCTGCTCCTCTCTCTGAGCTATACCAGGAGCCCAGAGCTTATATGAGAAGAGGAACAATGGGGAAGACTCCTTTTGTCATCAGTGAACAAAACAGATGCTTCCCCATCCCAGCCCATGTCACCCGTTCAGAAGCACCAGCATCCACGCCCTGCAATGACAAGCCCGGAGAGAGTGACTTTGCTTCCCAAGGGCATCCCAGCCATCTGGAACGTCTCCTACGTACAGTCTCCCAAGCGGTAAGCCTCCAAGTCATCTTGATTCCATGACCCTCTCCCCACCAAAACCCATAACTTACCACCATCTTCTACCTCTGAATTCTGGAATACCCGCCTCCTCTCCATCTTTATTTATCACTGCCTTAGCCCAGGACTCTGGTGTCTTGTCAGGACCACTTCAGGAGGTTTGTTTCTCCATCCAATATTTGGCTCTTACTCTGTGCCCATCAGATTCAACACATCGCCCCCCCAAGTACAGCCAACCTAACAATGCATTTAATGAGAGATATTTTACTTAAGATTTTGTGGAGAGGTAGAGAAGAAAATTTGCATTGCAAACCATTGGGCAAAACTGCAAATTTTCCTTTAAAAACCCCTTTAAAATTTTAAAGAAGTTTAAAATTTAAAACTCCTTTAAAAAGATTTTCCATCCTTCCCCAAAACTCCTCTGTGGGAGAGCATTTCCTCCACTGCCACAACTCCTGGACCACCCAACTTCTTTGAGATTCAGCCTCCTGTCCTTTAAAGACCTTTCTTTCCTCAATCGCTGACATTGAGCAATCCAGCTCTTTCCTCAGCCTCTACAATTTGTACCCTTTCACCATCAACACGTCACCAAACACAACTTTCACCTATGGATCCAACTTCCTTAGAAGACAGCAGGAGAACAGGAAACCACGAAAGAGGACAACTTAGTAGCCACACAAGCTCCGTACGACTGTTTAAGAAAATTTTCTAAACTAAAAAATCACTGACCTACTCAAAGTATTTTTTTAAACAGCCATTATTATTAAAATAACAATGAAATACCATTGTTTTGCCCAGAAAATCAGTAGCCTTACTTTTAAGAGGGTAAGAATCAGTCAGAGCAATGGTTCCAGGAAACATACAGACCCACTCTATGCGTACAAACTGACAGACCCCACCGGTGGCGGGCAAATGGAAACATTTTCTGTCAGACAATTTAGCAACAGAATGAAGTCTCAAAAATGTTGATGAAAGAATTCCACTTGTAGGATTTATTCTACAGAAACAATCTGAAATGAGCAGAGAGGTACTGGTACAAATATGTTCATTTCCTCATTACTCATAATAATGGAAAAACTAAAACAACCTAAATTTCTAAAAATAGAGGACTTTAATAAAATACGGTATACTCTTATAAAAGGAACGTCAGGCAGTCATTAAAACTCATGTCTAAAAGAATATGAGAAAAAAATTCACAATATATTATCAGGTTAAAAAAGATTATCAATATGTATGGCATATTCCCAACTTTGTTTAAAGAATATATCTACACACAGAAAAAAGAGTGGATAAAAAGATGATAGAGGCGATAAGTTCCTCCTCTTGCTTCAAACACACAGAAATGTTGGATAAAATAAAAACCTTTACATTTTTTTTCAACAGGTATCTGAGCAAGCAAAAGAAATCTTCTGGCCCCAGAAATGAAGTGGGAAATCAGCAAGGGCAGGTCCACATTCCCATCTCAAGGCACAGGAGTTGAAACCTCAGGTCCTGAACACAGCAGAAAGCTGGAAGCGGGACATAAAGCCAGAAACCAAGAAGGGGCAAGCGTCTCTGTAAAGAGGGACGCTCATCATGGACCATGGAGAGTAAAAAGGCACCCATGAGAAATCAGACCCCAAATTGAACCTGGGTGTGAGTGTGGGGCCTAAACTCACATCACCCCACTGCAGGAACCCAAGAAACCAATGAAACCATATGGATCTGGCAGAGGCAGAAGTCAAACTGCCCCATACGAAGACCTCCACCATCTAGTTTACACTGAATTCCAACTGAAGAAAATGCTCTGAAGATGAGCTCACAGACAAAAATTACAAATCATATAAGAACCCATCACCAAGGAAGTCAGTAAGAGAGTTCCAAACTGGGAATCAAGGAAAGAGATTTTTGAAATAAGTATGTCTGAAATGTTCAGAGATAAAAGAAGGAATTCATTCATAAGTAAAAAACAGGACATTAAAAAAGAAAAGAAAGTATATTTAAAAAAATGAATAGGAGGTACTACACATAAAAATGATAACAGGAGCTATTTTGGGGGTGAGGGTGGTGAGATTACGGATGATTTAATTTTTTCTATATAGTTGTATATCTTCCACAATGACCATATATTACCTTTATAACACACAAGAGATGAAGAAAAAAAGTGAAGATTCCCATTTCGCCATTCCTACATGACAGTTAAAAATGATTTTGAAAAATGGAAGGGATAAACCTTGATGTATGAGAATAAATCTAAACTGGTATCTAAGAGAATCCCTCTACAAACTAGCCAAATCCACATCATCGGACACACCCCCGCCCACACCACACGCTCCAGTCATACTGGGCGATCAACAGATCCTTTGCATGTTTGTGCTTCCTTAATACCAACCTCCACACACGTCTTGTCCTAGAATTACCTTCATCCTCTCCTCACCCTGCAAATGCCGGGTAATCATTCCAGATCCAGGTCAAACACCATTCCCCCATGGGGTCTTCCTCAACTCCCTCAGACCAAGCAGCTGTGTCCCTCAGTAACAACGCCAAAGAAAGTCATTCAACACTCTGCTTAATGCCGTTCTGCACACCGTATCTTGTGTCCAACCTCCTTCCATCAAGGACTACGCATTTTGGAATATAGGAAACACCTTTTCTCGGATCATCTCTGAATACTGAGTGTGCAACACATTGCCTACCCATAGATGATGTTTGATAACAATTTGTTGTATGAATGCAAGTGAAGAAAATCATTAAAACCCTACCAAACATAAGCTCAGGGGAATCACCTGCTCAGTGTAGTTTTTCTCCCTCGGTCTCAGAGAAGTGAATTAAATTCATCTACCCACTGTTTGCTTACATTCTCTTGAACAATTGCCATCAAAAATACTGTTGGCCTGGGCCAGTCCTGTGGCCTAGTGGTTGAGTTCAGTGAGCTCAGCATCAGTGGGCCAGGTTCAGTTCCTGGGCATGGACCTACACTACTTGTTGGTGGCCATGCTGTGGCAGCAACCCACATACAAAATAGAGGAAGACTGGCAGAGAGGTTCGCTCAGGGAAAATTTTCCCCAGCAAAAAAAAAGAAAAAAAACTATTGGCAGAGTCTTTCATTTTTCGGGCCTTGTATTGTTTCCTATCTCTGATGTACCATGTTATGTAATACAATCATTTTATCTTCCCCATGCTATAAAATTCCCCCAGCTAATTTTAATCAATACCTTACATCATTTTCAATGAGTAGTCTGTAGCACACATGTTTTTTCTAGGCTTCCTTGGGCACTGGAAATACATATAGAAAGAATAACATAAAATGACTCAATTCAATTACAGATAAGTAGTTTATGACTGCTCAGTGTTCAAAAATATGTTGAGATATAAAAGAAATATTAGATTTATACTCTGTATTCAAAAAGTTTAAATTCATTCAGCCAATATTTACTGAGGACCAACCAGACACTTAGCCCAACACCAAGTGCGGTGAAGGGCATCAAGATGTTTTAAACCTGGTCCAGGCATTCCAGGAACTTACAGACTAGTTGGGGGATGTAAGAAACACAAACAGTAAGTTAAATAGCCATGTTAACATTATGCGTGTAATCAATAACATCCAGCAAAAAAAAAATGTTGAAAGACGTTAAGATCATGTGTAAGATGTTACAAGAGGTATCACAGGGTAGATGGTGTGGTCTGGACACAAAGAAGGAAGAGAGGAGGGAGAAGCTTCTGAATACAAACGACCCAGAAAGTGTTCCAGGGAGAAGAGGGAACTGGGGAGAGACAAAGTGTTATCTCAAATTGCTGAATGGTCACTTTCTGTTTTATAACCCCCCTACTCCACACCCTCCACTATTCAACTACTAAACCAGGAGGATTTGAAGGGGAGTCAGGGTCTGAATGAAGGGGCACTGCAGAGACCACAGACCAAGTAGGAATGCAGACATCAGCAGGGGACTAGACAGGAACTGTGTCTCAGCAGAAGCCACCATCAGAGAAACAGCCCTGAACTAAATTCCTCACCCTCACACCCATGCCATGAAATGATGAGATTTCTGAAACTGAGTTCAGCCTTAAAGGACTGAGTTCTACCCTGTATGACTAGAAAAGTCTTCCACTATGTGGGTACTGATGATAGAAACTACGTTGTTGTAGAAAAATAAAGACGTTTCCTACATGCCTAAATTTTGAGGCCTGAGAATTCAACCTTGCTACAGAGGTTTAAAAAATCAAATACAGGGGCACGCCTGGTGGCATAGTGGTTAAGTTCGTGTGCTCTGCTTTGGCAGCCTGGGGTTTGCAGGTTCGGATCCTGGGCGCAGACCTACACATCACTCAAGCCATGCTGTAGCAGCATCTCACATACAAAACAGAGGAAGACTGGCAAGGATGTTAGCTCAGGGACAATCTTCCTCAAAGGAAAAAAAAAAAAAACAAAGAGGAAGATTGGCAACAGATGTTGGCTCAGGGCCAAACTCCCTCATTCCAAAAAAAAAAACAAAACAAATATAATACTGCGTGCTCTATCATTACATTCCAAAATGAGCCTCAAAGACACAGATGATATGGCTAGAGTTTAACACATATACTCAACACCACACCCAGACAGTCTTTTTAAAGCAGGCCGTGGTTCTGCCAGCCCTGAAATATCACTGTGTCCCTAAGTTCCAAAGACATTGCTCACAGCCCAGTTAAGTATGCCATGGGTTGTGGTCGATACCAACCCTTCCAGTCAGCATTTCTGCCCTAACCCAGAGCAGCAGCCCCAGCCTTCCATCTCAGCACCCTGTGCCTCTTGCCTTCCACTGAGCTTTGAAACCTGACAATTCCAGGATGCACTGCTGGCTTTACATCTCACCAGCTGCGCAATCTTGGGTATCTCACCTCTCTGGACCTCACCTGCAGTGCTGGAAGTAATAATACCCACCTCATAGGGTTGTCAGGATCAGATGGGAGAGCCTATGCAAAAGGTCAGGCACTAATTTATTGCCTCTTCCAGGGAATTATAAGCTTAAAACTACTTTCCTAATCGTAGACTAAAAAGCTCTATTCTCTTTAAAGGAATTTCAGAATCTCAGGTGAAGCGGGAAGACAGGGAGGACGGTTGAGGGAGAGAGGTGTCCTGGCCTCCTATATTCACACTGGATAGACTAATTGTATCCAACCAGATATTCTGATGAGGCTGGCCAGCCTCTCTGGGAACGGTGACAGCAGGAGGGGGAGGGAGGGAAAAAGAATGGAGAAAGACAGAGTTTGTGCATTTAAAACAGCTCTGTATGTTACATACCTAGAGATGTCTGGAATTATGTTTACCTATGGATAAAAAGTAACAGCACAGTGATAGGATTTTGGATAACCTTTAACTTTCTCTTTTGTTGTTCTTTTGTATTTAATTCTATATACTGAACACATACACACATGAAAACTACAGTTAACTTTTTGGACTACACTTACATAGGCTTTTCATATGTTTTTTAAATATAATTTACATACAAAACTATTTACTTTTAAATATTGCGTTGTAAGTCTTTCCCCAAGATATTACAACTTTTCATGAACATATTTTCTAAACTATACAATTATTTTTAACAGCTTTAAGGTATAATTTACATACACTAAACTGCACATATTTAAAGTACAAAATTTGAAAAGTTTTGACACACTATACACACCTGAAACCATCTCTATAATCAAGACAGTGAACATAACACCCCCATGAGTTTCCTCAGGCTCCTTTGTAATGCCTCACTCCCCTCTCTCCCTGTTCCCAGGCAACCACTAATGGGTTTAATGTCACTATAGATTAGTTTGCATTTTCTAGAGTTTTCCATAAATAGAATCATGCATACATACTCTTTTCTTCTGGCTTCTTTTACTCAGCATAAATATTTTTAGATTTATCTATGGTGTTGTGTGTTTTAATATTTCACTCCTTTATATTGTTGAGTAGTAGTCCTTTGTATGGACAAATCACAAAGACATCTAGTTTGTTTTACAGATTTTGGCAATTAGAGAAGGGTTGCTATGAACATATGTATAAAAGTCTGCATGTGGACACATGCTTTCATTTTTCTTTAGTAAATGTTCATTCCGTAGTTTTCTTGTAATTTCTTTGTTTGGTTTTGGCATCAGAATAGTTTTGGCCTCATTAATGAGTTGGGAAGGATTCCTTCCTATCTGCCTGGGGCAGTTCGTACAGAATTGATATTATTTGTTCCTTAAATTAGAAGCCATCTAGGGTTGGAGTTTTCTTTGTGGGGTTTTTAACTATAAATTCAATTTCATTAATAGATATAGAGCTATTTAAGTTATCTATTTCTTCTTGAGTAAGTTTTGGAATTTGTTTCATCTAAGTCATCAAATGTATTGGCATGAAGTTGTTCAAAATATCTCATCTTCCTCCTAATATCTGTAGAGTCTGTAGTGGTGTCATATCTCTCACTCCTTATATTGATGTGTGTCTTCTTTTTTTTTCCTAATCAGTCCAGCGAGATGTTTATCAATTTTATTGATCATCTCAAAAACTAGCTTTTGGTTTCATTAATTTTCCTCTGTGGTTTTTCTGTTTTCTGTCTCAGTGATCTCTGCTCTGATCATTTTATTTCTTTATTCTGCTTTTGGGTTTACTTTGCTCTTCTTTTTCTAGCTTCTTAAGGAAGAAAGTGAAGTCACTGATTTGAGATCTTTCTTCTTTCCAAATACAGCCATTTGGTGAAGTTCCCATAAGCATTGCTTTAGGGGCATCCCGCACATTTTGATATGCCATGTTTTCATTTTCATTCACCTCAAAATACTTAATTCTCCTTTTAATTTCTTCTTTCATCCCTGGGAATTAAGAATAATTTCCAAATGTTTATAAACCTCTCTAATTTGATTTCTAATTTAATTCCACTGTGGTGAGAGAACACACTTCATTTGACTTGAATCCTTTTAAATTTATTAAGACTTGCTTTATGGCCCAGCATATGATCTACTTTGGTAAACATTCTGTGTGTACTTTAAAAGAAAGTGTATTCTGCTGCTGTTGGGTGATGCGTTCTATAAATACCGATGAGGTCAAGCAGGATGGCAGTGCTGTTTAAGCCTTCCATATCCTTAGCGAATTTCTGCCTACCGCTTCTGTTTAATTGAAATCTTGAACTATAATTTTGGATCGATTTCTCACTGCAGTTCTTCACTTATTTTGAAGATCTGCTATTAGGTAAATAAATATGAATTGACCCTTTTATCATTATGAAATAATGAACTGACCCCTTTATTATGAAATGACCTTCTTTATTCCCATAAATGGTCTTTCCTCTGAAATCTACTTCATCTGATGTCAATATAGCCAGAGCTCAGCTTTCTTTTGATTAGCATTACCATTATTTTAACCTATGTCTTTACATTTAAAATGTGTTTCTTCAAGGCAACGTATAACTGGGTCTTGCGTTTTTACCCAATCTATCTCTCCTTTTTAATTGGGGTGTTTAGACCATGCATCTTTAATGTGATTATTGATATGGATAACTTTAAGACTCTCATCTTGCTATTGTCCCATCTGTTCTTTGTTTCCTTCCTTTCTCTTTTTCTATCTTCTTTTGGATTACTCAAATATTATTTATAATTCCATGTTATCTCCTTTCTTTGTTTAACTCTCTCTTACTTTAGCGGTTGCTTTAGGGTTTATACCATACAGCTTTAACTTATCACAGCTTATCTTCAAGTGATATTATACCATTTCACATATAGTATAAGAATGTTACAATGGTATACTTCCATTTTTCCCCTCTTGTCCTTTATGCTATTTTTGCTATATATTTTATGTATGTGATAACCCCATACTACATTTTACTATTTTTATTTAAACAATTCTCTTTTAAAGAGATTTAAATAATAAGAAAAAAATCTTACATGCTTACTTATATAGTACTATTTCTGGTGCCCTTCACTCCTTTGTACAGATTTATATTTTCATAAGGGATCATTTTCTTTCTTTCTGAAGGACTTCCTGTAACATTTCTTGTAGTGTAAGTCTGCTGGTGATGAATTTTTTCACTTTTTACACATCTAAAAAGTCCTTATTTCATCTTAGTTCTTGGAGGATTTTTTTTGCTGGGTGTGGAATTCTAGGTTGACAGTCTTTCTTTCAGTACTTTAATGCTGTTCCTCCACTGTCTTATGTGCATTGTTTTCAACAAGAAATTTACATCATCTTTGTCTTTCCTCCTCTGTATGTAATATGTCTTTTTCCTTTGGCTTCTTTTAAGATGTTATCCTTATCATTGGTTTTGAGCAATTTAACTACAATGTGCTGTGACCTAGTTTTCCTCATGTATCTTTTGTTTGGGTTAATTGAGCTTCTTGGATCTGTGGGTTTATACTTTTTATCAAATTTGGAAATGTTCTAACCATGATTTCTTCAAATATTTTTTCTGTTTCCCTTCCTTTCAGGGACTCTAAGTAAATGTATATGAGGTCACTTGAGGTTGTCCCATAAATCAGTGACGATATTTTTAATTTTTTTTGTAACTCTTTTCTGTTTCATTTTGGATGGTTTCTATCGCTATGTCTTCAAGATCGCTATTGTTTTCTTCAATAATGTCTAATGTGCCCTTAAACCCATCCAGTGTATTGTTGATCTCAGATGTTATAGTTTTTACCTCTAGAAGTTCACTTTGGGGGACCAGCCTCAGGGCCAAGTGGTTAAGTTCGCATGCTCTGCTTCAGTGGCCCAGGGTTTGCCGATTCATATCCTGGGCATGAACCTACATACCACTCATCAAGCCATGCTGTGGCAGCATCCCACATAGAAGAACTAGAATGACCTACAACCAGGATATACAAGTATGCACTGGGCTTTGGGGAGGAAAAAAAAAAGAAGAGATTGGCAACAGATGTTGGCTCAGGGCCAATCTTTCTCACCAAAAAAAAAGAAAAAGTAGTAGTAGTTCACTTTGGGTCTTTTAAAATATTTTCTATGTCTCCATTTAACTCATTTAAGCATATGGAATACAGCTGTAATAATTGTTTTAATGCCACTGTCTGAGAATTCTAATATCTGTGTCAGTTCTTGGTCATTTTTGGTTTATAGATTTTCCCCTTTCATTATGGGTCATATTTTCTTGCTTCTTTGCATGCCTGGCAATTTTTGATTGAATGACAGACACTGTAAAGTTTACTTTGTTGGGTAATTGATATTTTTGCATTCCTATAATTATTTGTTTTACTATGATAAAAATACATAACATTACATTTACCACACTAACCAATTTTAAGTTTACAACTCAGTAGTGTTAAGTATATTTGCATTACTGCACAACAGATATCTAGAGTTTTTTCATCTTGCAAAACGGAAACTCTATATCCAAACTCTAGCGTTCCCTTCCCCCAGTCTTGGCAACCATCTTTCTACTTTCTGTTTCTATGATTTTGACTACGTTAAATATTTCATATGAGGGGCCGGTCTGGTGGCGCAGTGGTTAAGTGTGCACGTTCCACTTCTTGGCGGCCCAGGGTTTGCCGGTTTGGATCCCGGGTGCGGACATGGCACCGCTTGGCAAAAGCTATGCTGTGGTAGGGATTCCACGTATAAAGCAGAGGAAGATGGGCATGGATGTTAGTTCAGCGCCAGGCTTTCTCAGCAAAAAGAGGAGGATTGGCAGTAGTTAGCTCAGGGCTAATCTTCCTCAGAAAAAAAAAAAATTTCATATGAGTTGAATCATACAGTCCTTTTGTGACTGGCTTATTTCACTTAACATAATGTCCTTGAGGTTCATCCCCCTTGTAGCATGTAACAGGATTTCCTTCCCCTTTTAAGGTGTATCATATTTCCTTGTATCTATATACCACATTTTTTTAATCCATTCATCTGCTGATGGACATTCGGATTTTTTCCACCTTTTGACTACTGTGAATAATGCTTCAATGAACATGGGTATGCAAACGTCTCTTTGACATTCTGCTTTAAATTATTTTCAATATATCCTCAGAAGTGGGAATGCTGGATCAAACGGTAATTCTATTTTTATTTTTTGAGGAATCATACTATTTTCCATAATGGCTGCACCATTTTACATTCCCACTAGCAGTGCACAAGGATTCCAATTTCACCACATCCTCACCAACATTTCTTATTTTCTGCCCCTTTGATATTGGGCTTCCTAATGAGTGTGAGGTGATATCTCATTGTGGCTTTGATTTGCATTTCTCTTATGAGTAATGACTTGAGCATCTTTTCATACGCTTGTTGGCCATCTGCAGATCTTCAGAGAAGTGTTGATTCAAGTCCTTTGCCCATTTTTTGATTGGGTTATTCACGGGGTTTTTTGTTGAGTGGTAGATGTTCCTTATGTATTCTGGATATTAACCTCTTATCAGCTATATCAGCAAATATTTTCTCCCATTCTGCAGGTTGCCTTTTCATTCTGTTGATTGTTTCCTACGATGAACAAAAGTTTTTAAGTTCAACATAGTCTCATCTGTCTACTTTTGCTTTTGTTGTCTGTGCTTTTGGCATCACATCCAAGAAATCATTGCCAAAAGCAGTGTCCTGATGCTCTTCCCCTATGTTTTTTTCTAGGAATTTTACAGTTTTAGGTCTTTGATCCATTTTAAGTTAATTTTTGCATATGGTATAAAGGAAGGACTCAACTTCATTCTTTTGCATGTGGATATCCAGTTTTCCCAATGCCATCTGTTGAACAGGCTGTCTTTTTCTCATTGTGTAGTCTTGGGATCCTTGTCAAAAACCATTTGGCCAAAAACACAAGGGTTTATTTCTGGGCTGTCTACTCTGTTCCATTGATCTATATGTCGGTACCATATCATCTTGATTATTGTTACTTTGTAGTACGTTTTGAAATCAGGAGGTGTGAGGCCTCTAACTTTGTCCTTTTTCAAGACTGTTTTGGCTCCTTGTTATCCCTTGAAATTCCATATAAATCTTGGACTTTTTTCCCATTTCTGCAAAAAATGCCCTACCACTATTCTTGATCTTTGTTCTCAGATGCAGTTAAATCACTTGGAAAGAGTTTGATCCTTTGAGATCTTCATTTTGAGTTTTGTTAGGACCAGCGGAGAGTTTAGTCTAAGGATGCAGTCCTCAACAGGAGATGATTATGCTCACAGAGGACATCTGGTAATGTCTAGAGACATTTCTGACTATCATGACTGAGGAGGTATTACTGGCATCTAGTGTGTTGAGGTCAGAGATGCTATTAAACATGCTACTGTGCACAGGAGATCCCCTCACAGCAAAGAGTTATCCAGTCCAAAATTTCTACAGAGCCGAGACTGAGAAACCATGCTTTAAGGGTTAATTATTCTCCACTATTGAGGCAAGATGATTCTGAGTACTCTAACCAATACCCTGTAAATTATTACTTTTTTTTCCTGTCTGGCTGATGGGAACAGGCACTATTCCTGGCTCCATGTGCATTCCAAGCATTTTTCTTTTTAATCCATTCAGGTGGTTCTTGCCCAGGCCTCCGGGGAGTTTCCTGGCACACATGCACTGATCAGAACTCTGCTGACTACTTGAGGGGGACCCTCCGCAGATCTGTGGAGTTCCCTCTTTCCTGTGTGTGTGCTGTGAGCTCTGGCTGCCTTTGTCTCCCTATATTCTCATCTCGAAGGCCTTCTATACTCATCGTCCCCTCCCTGAGTTGCAGCCATGACACTCTCTCAAGGCTGTAAATGAAGTAATTGTAGGGCTCACTCTGTTTACGTCCTTTGTCTTAAAGATCACTGTCCTTTTCTGTCTGATTTTGAGTGTTTTTAAAATTATTTCATATATTATGTCCAGTTTGTCTTTTGTTTTTTTGGTTGTTTCAGGCAGGAGGGTAAATTCAGTCCCTGGTACTCCATCTTGGACAGAAGCAAAAGACTAAACCATATATTTAAATTTTTTATGTTTATAAATTAGAAAGTATTTCATGCTCCATATAAAAATCTAAAACAACTCCAGTACTTGGGAGGTATCCTTATGGACTATTTTAATTTACAAATACTCATGTATATACACAGCTGGACACATGTATGATTTTTTTAATAGAGTTATACCATCAATTTTAAACATTACCTTAACAGCTACATAAAATGGGAAAAGCAAATGAAAACAATGACCTAATACCTTAAACCCATCAGGTTACCAAAAATGAAACTGATGGTAACACCAAGTGCTGGAGAGGATATAAGGAATCAGAAGCTCTTATTGCCAACATTGCTTTCTAAAGTGGTGTATCTGGATGAGGTAAAGATACGCATATTCTATGACCCACAATTCTACTTCTAGGAATTTATCCCAGAGAAACTCTTGTACAAATATACCAAAATACAGCATTGTTTATAGTATCGATAAATTGGAAACAACCTGAATTCCATCATCAGACGACTAGATAATTATAGAATATTCATTTAGTGAAACATTACACAACAGTTAAAATAAAGTAGATATCTGTATTAAAATGAGAAAATCTTGGAAATACATGTTAATGAGAAAAGTATGTAGCAGGTATCATTTGTGAAAATTTTAAAGCATTTAAAATAGTACTTTGTATTATTGATGGAAAAATACAGAAAGATGAATGGGAAGACTAATATACGCCAACTTCAGGACTGTTGGCAAGGGAAGGATGAAAATGGGGGAAGGCCTTCAGTCACATCTCCAATGTTTTAC
The DNA here is from genome assembly GCF_041296235.1 of Equus asinus. Lineage (NCBI taxonomy): Eukaryota > Metazoa > Chordata > Mammalia > Perissodactyla > Equidae > Equus > Equus asinus. Next base: position 88,205,419 of record NC_091810.1, on the reverse strand, counting down.
TTCTTACAGAAAATAGAGAACTGATGCATAAAACAAATGGCAAATTGCTGAGATTTCTTAAATCTGGGTAGAGAAAACGTGAGTGTATATTATTTTCACTATTTTTTTGCATGTTTCATTATTTCATAGTAAAAATATGAAAGGAAATTGAAATATTACATTATCGCACATCCTAAACCGTATACACTGCTCCTTCTTTCTATAAAGCATTTTACTTAACCATCCTCTTCATTTGGTTTTAAGAAAATACAGCAGAAAACCTGTTTTTAAAGCAAATTATGTAGCAACTCTCCTAAGTTAACATTTCAATTTGGGAATACAGAGGAAAAGTTCAAGTACGGCAGGATTCATTCTCAGGCTTAAATAAAGCGCTCCTAGAATGAAAGGTTAAATGACGAATCAGGGCTAAAACAGACGTGCCTGGACACAGGAATGCAACCACGGAATTAATAGTACAATTTTTTTTAAAGTTGATACTATCTACCATATGAAGAGAATCTACTATGTGCCAGGCACTTTATATAAATTATCTCTAATCCTTAAAACAACCCAAAAAGTAGTATTTACATCTATTTTTACTGATAAAGAAACTCAAGCTCACTAAGGTTAAGTAACTTGCCCAGCATCACTCAGTGGGTTAGCACTGGTGTCATATAATTCAAACGATGGTGTCAAGGTCCATGTTTCCACTACTCCACAGGAGGGTGGGCCCAGGAAGGTGCTCTGGACCTGCCACAAGGGAATTTAATGATTCTGCTTACAGAGTGAGTCTGAGCCAACCCAACTTTTGAAATCTTACAAAATTTTACTTTAGTTAATTTCAGTATCTTAAAATAACATTAATTGGCTGATCCAAAGTTTTCGGTTTGTGTGTTTTAATGTGGTGGATTTTTCCTGTAAGTCTGACTATTCAGGGGAAATTCACTAGAGATTTTATTCTTAGTCAATAGTAATTACCTTAACTTTGTGAAAAAAACAAGTTTGAGGGGCTGGCCCCGTGGCCGAGTGGTTGAGTTCGCGCACTCCGCTGCAGGCGGCCCAGTGTTTCGTTGGTTCGAATCCTGGGCGCGGACACGGCACTGCTCATCAGACCACGCTGAGGCAGCGTCCCACATGCCACAACTAGAAGGACCCACAACGAAGAATATACAACTACGTACCGGGGGGCTTTGGGGAGAAAAAGGAAAAAAATAAAATCTTTAAAAAAAAAAAAAAAAAGTTTGAAACTGATTCTTCATGACCTAAAACCAAAGACTAAGGAAGACCACCGTGATATTGTAAGGAAAATGTGCCATTATCAAGAGAAGTAAGTCTCACACTTAAGTGCTTTCAATAGCTTTATATAGCACTTTCACATATATTATTGCATTTGACTCTCACATCAATCCAGTGAGTTAAGCAGAACTGAAAATAATAATACATATGTGTGTGTGTGTATATATATATATATATGCACCATAATAGTAGTATCTGTTTCCTCATATTATTTTATTCCCATTTTACACATGAGGAAACAGACTCAGAGAGGTCAACCTACATAGCCTAGGCCATCCGCTGGTAGGTGTCAAAGCTGGTACTATTTTCAGTGTGCCTGAGTCCCAGTCCCATGTTCCTCTCAATAAACCACACTGACTCTTGAATGTCCAAGAGCAATGAAGACATGAAATAGATTTTCAAGGAAACCAAGGAATCATCTTTCCACGTGATATTCAAGGAAGAGATCTGAGCCTCTTTTATGTAGACATTGAAATTAGATGACCTACTATAGAGGTTTAAAAAACAATTCTCTATGTGGTTCTTTTTACTTTATCAATTCTAATGTAACCCCCAATTCTCCCTTTTTTCTAAGAAGTAAAATATTATTTATTATATTCAACAAGAATTATCACTCACAAGCAAGACCATGTCACGAGTACATAAGTTAGTAGGACTAAAGCATGGCGTTTTCAAGGGTATGGTATTAATTATTGCTAATACTACTACTGATATTCATAATAAGGTCACTAAATGTTGTAGAGAGCTGAAAACATATAGAAAAGTGATGAAAATCAAGTGAGAAAGTAAACATAAATTTAGATGAATAGGTTATATTTGAAATTCCTATATTTCCCCTATGGCTTGATTCTTAAAGGTCTTTTGATTTTTAGCCTTTTTGATAAAAAGCTATGGGCCCTCCCCCCAGAAGAATGCACACAGATCTGAATTTTGCATGTCACTTCAGGGAGTTTATGGTTGCACAACCCACCCTCAAGCCCACCTGGACCTTCTAGGGGTCTACAGGCTCCAGGTTATAAACTCCAGCCCCAAGTTTTCCGAAAAGTTCCCTTGGAAAGAAAATATTTTAAAATAATTTCTTGGAGAACATGTTCTCAAGAGCGTTCTTCAACATTTTCCATGAAAAGCAATCAGTTGGCCAGCAAGGCTTGCTGGTCTAAAACTGAGCAATAAATACCTATGCCTCACGAAAGGCAAACATGTGCACATAAAACCATGATTCATGTCTGAAAAATGTACAGAATTGTATGTATACAGGAAAAAGAGGAAGTACGGACTTCAAAATGGGTCTGAGAAAAATCTTCCTCAAGGGGCAATGTTTAAGCTGGGTGGGCCTTGGAAAGTAAGGAGACTTTTAAAGTTGTGTTTTGGGTGTAACAGATATTTCTAAAATCGTAACTTACAAAGCATATTCTAATATGTCACTCATATTTCTGAAAATTATTCCTTATAGAAACAACCTCCTAGCAGTGAGAAGTTAGTTACTCGTGAGGATGAGTTAATAGGCATGTACTAGTCAGAAAGATAAAAGGAAACTAAATGAGGTAAAACCCCAGATAAAAACCTTAAAAGTCATCCAGTCCAACCCCGTTTACAGATGAGAAAACTCAGGCCACACCCCATGTCCTGAGAGACCACAGTCACCGGGGACAATGGTCTCCACCAGGGTGCAGGAAGTAAATATCATGAAGAAATACTAGGGGATGAGATTAGATTTACAAATGATTAACATACGTATTTTCACTAGCATCCTAACTTGGTCCTTATGACTGATGATCTCACGTCACAAATAGCTGAAGGGATACCCCAGGAGAGGAGTGGACATTCCAGGAAGCAGAGGGGGACAGTGGGCCGTCACGCCTTCATTCACTTCCAGCATTTCTGACGCCCTGCAGTTTGTGTACTCCTGGTTGAGCAGACTGATGGATTATATAACCTAGCTGATCTCAAACCTATCTTCACTAAACAGCCAAGTAGCTTTAAAAGATGCCTGCAAAGAAATAGGGTCTTGAAACTACACTAGTCATATTAGCACAAGAAAATGGAGGAGCTGACAGCTCTACTCCTAACAGGAATCTTCACCAGCTACACGAGAAAATAAAACAGGCAAATGTGACCACAAGTTGGACAAAGAATTCAAAATTAACAAGACTGTGTAAAATACAGCTTTACACTGCCATTGACAATAAACAGGACCCTGTGTACATATTGTACCATGAGATATTAGTTAAGGATATTATACAATCCTTCTAACCAACACATTTTTAAAAATCATCTTATTCTTTCAAATTTATTTTTATATATGCTTTACTGTATGTAACATATACATTAAGTAGCACTTGAATAAAAAATAAATTTGAGGAATATACCTTGGAAATGGTGTATACACACAAAATGCTTTTACTGATGGGAGCAGAGCAATGAAAAACGCCTGGAGGCCACTGCTCCAGGAAGAAGGCTCCACTTCCCACCTGTGCTGGAACAGGGACAGCGGCCATTCTCCCCACTATTTGTTACTACCGGTTAATGCCAGCATCTCTTCCATTCTGCAAGACTGAGAACTTGATTGGAAACATTTGGAAGGAAAGAGAGAAAAGGCACCCTAAAAATCTCAATTCGAATAGACAGATGTAGTCAGAAAAGGCCAGGAAACTCTCATAATTCTTAAAGCAATTCAGGCCCAGGCACACCGAGCGTTAGAGATTAAAATCGGCACTTAGAAGAAACAACAGGCAGTCAGGCACTCAAGTGGAATACATTCAGGAGTTCAAGATGTGTGTGCTTGCAGTGCACACCTAACCATCCTGTCCATTCTCCACGGGTTCCTATTACTGGGGTCCACTTTAGCCATAGGACCTTTTACAGCACTGGCGGTAAGTCAGCATGAACGTGGACTTTTTTAATGGCTAGATAAGGCCACGCCATTAGTAACATTTGTAGCTATGGAACGTAACATAATAAGGGTAATCAAATATCATGCTTTGGGTAGTAAGCTGATCTAAACTGAGGATCATAAAGGAATGTTATCCCCCTCATCCACAAGCACACAATTGAGCATTTGGCTGGTTCATTACGAAAGGGTGGCACCAGGGCACAGCCTTTGTTGGACTCTGGACTTAATTCAAGAAGGGGAATTCTGGTTCCTAAGAAAGCCATAAAGGATTTAAGAACTATGTGAAATTTGTCCATGGTTCTCACTTTCCAGAGTTAATTGCTCATGATGTGTTCATTTCTCTACAAGGAGCCACAGACCCAGTAACTCTATTCTATGACACGTACAAAGACATTTAAACGATTGACTGCTTCACAAAGCTGAGCAGATAAGTCTTAACTTTCTACTTAGGTTTGAGAGCTCAGGTCACTGCACAAAGGAAACATGCTTAACTTTTTAAAAGCTGGCCTCTTTTAAGAAAACTCAAGAGTCTTTAATTCTTTGGCACTAAGCTCTATGCAAACTGCCAGCAGTATCGGTATCCAGGTTTCCTCGACATGCATCATTCAAGACCTTCTCAGCTTTACACAGGCTAGCAACCACTCATTTTCTGCTTTACGAAGAAAAGAGCTAAAGTCAGGCTGTGACAGCTTCCAGGACTGTGCAGGGTACAGACAGAGGGTTCTCCAGCCAACTTCAGGAACCATGAAAATACTCCAAGTGAAAGGCAACATGCTTATTTGTACATTGTTTATAGGGAAAGGAAACCGTCTTTCTGAAAGCCTTCCACCTTTTCCCAAATTCAATGAAACAGTGAAAAAAGCTTTGAAGCAAGAGCACTTTCTCTAGTACATTTGATATTTAAAAATGTAGAAAAACAAAAATGATGACAAAGAATTTATTTCAAATTAGGTATTTTCTTCAGACTCCAAACGCGTGGATACAATCTTACCACATCCCTGGCACTGGCCATACCCTCTCTTCCCATATCTATGGAATCCCTTTAGGAAAAAGAGGAGTTTTGCTTACCCATGATTAAACTACAGACTGGAAGAGCTGTCTCATCAGACCAAAAGAATACAGCTTCAAAGCAATAATACATATACATCCTAGATAGCACAGAGAAAGTATATTCAGTCCCTCTAGCATTTTCCTAAGAATCTACATACATTTCTAAAGGGAAAATTAAAGCCAAATCAAAAATTATGGATTTTTTTAATCCAATCCTGAATAAAGCATGACAGTCCTTTCTTACCTCACAAGCATCGCTTAAGGAAAAAATAGTTTTCAGAACAAAAAAAATTGAGAGAATTAAAAATTATGTGACCTTCACACTATGGTTACTATTTGCATTGATGATGCAAAGCCACCTAGAACCCCAAAGCAAGAATGCACTAAAAAAACAAACAAAAAACCATAAGGGGTTTATCTCAATTTAACAATCATATAAAAAAGCAGCTCTAGAATCCGAGGTCATACTGTTGCTATTAACATAAGAGGAAAATTTGCATACCTGCTTCTGTTGGTCTTATCACCTGAGATTTGGAGGTCCAAGAAAACAATTCAGAAGATTTAAAATTCAATCTTTCTATCTGCAAATAATCCTCTGCCAAAGTCAGCGTTTGACCAAGAAAATGAACAACTCTACACTGAAGGGTTCTGCCTACTACTACAGATTTAATCTCAGAACTTGGTCTCAAGTAGAAAGGCCAATTTGCAACATGGGTGTGGTTTGCAACTATAAAAAAATCAAGGGCAAAAATGTAGATGTCATCACCATTTCTGTTTGATTATGACTGTGGTGTTTAAAATATACCAGGCTATTCACTTCACCCTTTAGATCCCGCTCAACCTATGGAATGGGACTGCCCTATGAAGTCTTATGTTATTTTTATAAATATTCCTTTGCTACTTTAATTTTGAAATGGCAATTTTGTTTTCACTATGTGAAAAAATTATTAAGCAATCAAGTATACATTGAGATTCCCGGAAAGAATCAGGAAATTGTATTAAACTTAAAAACAAAAACACTCTACATCCTACTACTTTTTTTTTTTTCAGTCACTGGACTAATTTCAAGCAAATGTACAAAATGACCTTTGAATAGAAACGGGAAATATCATATGGAATTAATTAAAGAATGTTAAAGACTGAAAGTGACTCAAGGGTTACAGTCCAATTCTACTTTTTGAGTGAGGCAAGACTAGGTTCACTTATAAAATCTATGATCCAATCCATTCTCACCAAATGGTTAATTCTCTGAAGAGGAAGTCTGAAACACCTTTTATGATAGCTCCATAAAAGTAAAGAATGGCTGTTATAAAACTGCTTCACAAAGTGAAAGGAAAAGCTCAGGATCTGTATGTTATGAGCCAGTTATAAAAAAAAAAAAGTATATATTGTATGATTCCATTTGTATGAAATTCTAGTAAATGCAAACTAATCTATGGTGACAGAAAGCAGATAAATGGTTGCCTGGAACAGGGGTGGTAGGAGGGATACAAAGGGGCACAAGGAAACTTTTGGGGGTAATGAAAGTGCTCTGCATCTTGATTGTGGAGAGGATTTTGTGGGTGTATACATCTGTCAGAACATGTCGAATTGCCTGCTCTAAATGAATACAGCCTGTTACACCCCAATGACTGTCAACAATGCACTCTTAACGTATTTCAATATTTTAAAGGCATCTATATTGAAGAAGGTTTAGTCTTGCTCTATATGGCCATAGGATGGCAGAACTAGGACCATTAGGCAGAAACACCAGGAGAAAATTTCTGCATCAATATTTAACCATTCATGTTGGTAACTAAGGTGGTTTCCAATGTTTTACTTTTAGAAATAATGCTTCAACACCCTTGAACACAGAAAAAGAACCGAGAATGAGGGACTTTACAGCCCTGAATCCAACTTCTCTAATATTTCACCCATTCCATTTTGTTACAAGCAATTTCACTTTCCACTCTGCTGGGAGGTGTTGTGGCAGACAGATAAAACAGGCAGTATGGTGTCTGCCACCTTTGCTGACAATAGCTTCCTCTTCAGTACCTACCATGAAGCTCAACCAAAATTCCAGAGAGAATATATTGATTTGATCTCAATAAAAACTATGTAGAAAAGTGATGTGTCACTGCTCAGGGCCAAGTGCATGGTACAGTTTTAACAATTTGTGAATATTCAAGGCACAAATATTGTTTGAACCACTACAGGATTCAACAAATATGGAAATAATAATCTGACTCAACGCTGTTTACATAACTCAAACTATTTGATGAAGCAAGAACATTTAGAAAAGAATTTACTGTTCCATGTTTAAAGGCACCTTCAGGGCAGAAGCCACTTTTTTCTCTTTTTTTTAAGTTTTTTATTTTTTCCCTTTTTCTCCCCAAAGGCCCCCAGTACACAGTTGCATATCTTAGTTGGAGGTCCTTCTAGTTGTGGCATGTGGGACACTGCCTCAGCATGGCTTGATGAGCAGTGCCATGTCCACGCCCAGGATCTGAACCAGCGAAACCCTGGGCCACCGCAGTGGAGCATGTGAACTTACCCACTCAGCCACGGGGCCGGCCCCAGGAGCCACATTTTTTAAAATCTCTGTAAATCCATGTATATTTCCTTGGCAATCTGTTTATAAGAAGTATTTTCACAATATAATAATTACTTTCTGTATCTTAAAAATAGTCCGTTTTTCAAATTTCTAAACCATCAGGGTAGCGATTTCCATTGAGAGTAGTAGCAAGTGGAAGGAAGCAGGAGGGTTTCTAGGGTGCTGGTAGTAATTCTGGATTCTTGATATAGGTGATTTCATAGGAGTATCCATTTTGTGAAAATTCATCAAGTTATACACTCATGATTTTTCCATTTTTCTGCATGTATAGTAAATGTCAACTAAAGGCTCAAAAATGGACAAAAAACAAAAAGCCCACTCCCTTGCCCCAATATACTGCTAGGTAATCTGACAGAATATGAATTGACCTAGCCATTAAAAGACAAATTGGAAACCTCATCTCTAACAATCCTAGTTCTATTCACTTAAATTAGACATTCTTAGCAATCTCCTTTTGTTAACAACATGAATAAATATACATATCTTGCAGAACTTTGGTGTATACACAATACAAACACAATCACATAAGTTCAGTACTGCAAATCAATTCAATAAGTAGTTTTGAGTACCTACTATGTCCAAGATGCTGCAGGGGCTTCTTTAATTCTGTACAGATTTATGGAAGAAAACATCAGAGAGAGGAACTCAAAAATGGCCTTTGAAAGACTGGAAGATGACATGTATTCTTTTTACCATCTTAATTCAGCTACTGGGAAAAATGAGTACATGCCGTACTGTAGCACCTTGGAAAATGTTTCACAGAAGGAGCAGGTGCCAAAACTTGTTGTGAATGTGCATTATTACAGATAATGGGCAGAGAGAGAGAAGGGCAGCCCAGGCAGTTGGAAGGGCATGAACGAAGGTGCAAAAGCACAAGGGTATATGGCATGGAATGAGCAACTGAAGGAAACACCCTGGCTGAATGAGTGTGCCCATTTCACATCGTAACATTTTTTTCTGAATCTAAATTACCAGAGAAGCAGACACAATGTGAATTACCTTCCTTTGCAACACACAGAGACAAGTGTTGCTGCAGCTCCGCCTGATGACACAAAAGTCCCAAAACATCCTTTCTAAAACTACTTGTTTTGGAACCTGGCCCTGAGATGATTTCAATTTAGAAAAAATCCAGTTAAATTACATTTTCTCATACACATCAACATTAATGCCTGGAGCCTTGCTGGCGGTGATAACCACTGCTGTCTCATTTTCCAACAAAAGCAGACAATGTATCTGTGGCAGGCAGAATAACTGCCCCCAAATATACCCTTGCCCTCACCCCCAGAACCCATGAATATGTTACCTCACATGGCAAATGGGACTTCACAGATGTAATTAAGGGTATGCACGTTGGGACGCTACCCTGGATAAATCTCAACAGGCCCAATCTAACACATGAATTCCTTAAGAGCACAGAACCTTTGCCTGATGGATAAGAGAGATGAACTAGGAGGAGGAGGAGGAGAGACTGAAGTGTGAAAGGGGCTGGACCACTTTTGTCGGCTTTAAAGATGGAGGAAAGTGGTCATGAACCATGGAATGCAGGTGACGGAGTGTTCTGGGCAAGTCACTTAAGTCCTCTGTACCTCAGTTTCCTCATCTGTATAGAGGGAATGACAAGCTCTACCTACCCCCGGGGTTGTTACGCAGATTCAGCAGTTCTTGGAACATAGGAACTATTCAGTTACTCTGATTGTTAACACCACCATAATTCCATTTCTGGATGAAGTCAGAGCAAAACACTTTTAAGTAGAGACAGTTTGAATTCTTTAGTGTTCTTCATTCCTGTAACCGTGTCTGGAAAGATTAAATATTTAACAGAAATAAGCTTCCACTCTGGACTGCATGGAATAGAGTGTTTATAAGAGGTTGTGTTGCGGGAAAATGAATAAAAGCAACCATAGTATCCAAACCTCTTTGAGGCTCTATGTACCCGAGGAGACACAGTTTTGTTCTAAACCTCTAAAAAGGTTTGCTGAAGCAAAAGAGATTTTTCCCAAGCACACGCATTCAGGAAATCTCTCTCTTCTTTCACCTTAGAATATGAAATGCCACCCACATGCCTGTTGAGACCAGTTCTTGCCATCTCTCAAGTTCTTCAGTGGCTAACCAGGCATCCATCCCAATCTGAAGACTGCTGAACGAAACCGAAGCAGCTGCTCAAGGTTACAAAGCAAGTTAAATAATCTCAACTGGCAGGTGAATACGAAGGACATAAAAAATCATGTCACTGAACAATATCCACAATTCAGTAACATGAAACTGAATAGACACAACTAGGAAGCAAACAGCACAGCGGCCCTGAGTCCGTGCTGATGACAGATGATCACAGTCAAATGGCCTGTAGTTGGCATCACAACTAGAGAAATAAATCAGAGACCAGAAGTTTAATAAAATACAAAACATATGTAAAGAATGGTGTTGGAAGAAATATCCATTTCATTATTTTCTTTCTGTATCTTTTAGTGTTCTTCCTCTCTCTGCCTGTATTCATTCCTTCATCGTTCCTTTTCCTTTCCTTCACCCTTTATAGAAAAGATAAACATTAACAGATGAGAAAAGGGGCATTTAAAAAAAGTCTTTGTTAGCACCTGCTGGTCCTTCCCAGACTATGTGGGGGCGATGGGGGGGGGGCGGGGCAGGGGTTATCTCCTGGGGGAAACCCATTCTCCTACCTTATGTTTCCACAAGAGCCTATTGTTAAAGCAGCACCCTGGCCTCTTTCTCTACAGACTGTTGTCTCACTCTCCTCCAAAGAAGGGGAACTGATTTATCTCACAGGTGAGAGGGAAAGTGCCTTGGGTCCACTGAACCTCATTCCTTTACTGCAACGATTCTCAAACTTTTAACTGCAACAGAATCACAAGGAGGGCTCATTAAAACAGACTTTTAGGCCCCACCTCTCAGAGTCTCTGATTCCATTTGTCTAGGCTGAAGACCACAAATCTGCATTTCTAACAAGTTCTGGAGTAATGCTGATACTGCTTGTCTGGGACCACACTTTGAGAACCACTGCTACACTGGATGGTGTTCAACGTCACTGTCCTCAGATGGCTTGCCCCTTCCCTCTTTAGCAGTGGCTTGTCCTCAGGACTCAAGCTCTCCTCTTCCTCCATATGGTAAGCACCCCAGAGGCAACTGTCCAGCAGGTCTGCCTAAGATGGGGGCTGGGAAGGGTAGAAGTTAAAATTCTGGAAGGAAAAGTATGAGGAAGACCATTTGGCCACAGGCCCAGGCTGCAATCCTGTCCAGGAATAAAGTTGATAATTTGAACTTTGCGAGGCCACTACCTATTTCTCAATCAGCTCAGAGAATAAAGAGAAGAAAAGTATGAATAATCAGGCCCATCATCCCAGGAGCGTTCAGGATAATGATGGAGAGAACGATAGAGGATATCATTAGGAATTCCCAAAGTCTCTGGCCTCATTCTGGAAGCAGAGTGACCCTGTCTTGTCTAACCCATAATGCTGAAGCCAGATGACATCAACTGTGCGTACTAAATAATGTTCCTGCTCCTGAGGAAGATTCAATTATCACCTAAGTGGTGTAAAAGGAGAGAAGAAGATACAGGCCCTTCAGGAGATTTAGCCTAGATTACGTCTCTGGGTCAACCATCAACAACTGTCCAGACCAGGTTGGCTGGCTCAACAGCTCCCTCCCCATCCACAGCTAAGTAAAGCTCTGGGCTGTTCTTCAGCACCCCGGGCACCTCTTGACCACCCCTTCTACCCCTGCTTTCCATCCTTGGGTCTGGCAACTCTGCTTCTGTGCCATGTTCTGTTCACCTGCCCAGATCCTGCAGATGATGCTTTTGAGTCTCAATTCTCAGCTGACACCCTGGCTTCAAGCTGTGCAGTGGAGCCAGTCCTGCTCTGCCTCTGTCAGTTCCACTCAACTCCTGGAGCCCTTAACAGGGTTCAACATCCCAAGCCCCTCTTGCTCCACGAGAGAAATCTGGATAGCAAAGGTTTTCTTTAAGAAGAGCAGCAAAATTAAAACATAATCTCTCAGAAAAGAGAAAAAGAGAGATGAGGATGAAGCCCAGCTAGAGCCTCCATACTCTGGAGACATGCATCTCAGGCTTCTGTAACTTCTTCACCAAACTAAGAGGCTCTCCTGGCTGTCAAAGGGACAAAATGGCACCCGGGGGCCAAATCCTGCCTGGACACATGTCTTCTCTGGCTCATTAAGTGTTTAAGTCACAATCCTTACGATCCCCTGCCATCCTCATTCTCCCACTGCCTCTCTTCCACAGAGCACACATGAACGAACAGTAGTTAAGCACAAGCTCTATCGCCTGCCATTGTTAGTTTCCTGAGATATTTGTGAACTCAAATTATAGCATCGTGCTGTTGAGAGAAAGAAACACACTTATTTTTTTCTCCTCAGCTGGTGGCTGCTCCCATTCTCAGTCATGAAGCCATAATTGTAGGAATCATGAACAAAAGGACAAGTGCTTATCCCAAAGCGGCCCAGACTTGTGAAGGGTGAGGGGGGAGAGGATAAAGGGACTCAAAAAGGCAATGCTTTTTCAACACCTCTAGTTCCTTAAAAGAGGATGACTCACGAAAGAAACACATATCCTGTGTTGTTACAGGACAAAAATTCCATAATCAGAAGTTACCAAATGTAAAATTTTATGGCACACTTCATTTTAAATTACGCATAAGGCAAAAAGAAGTTCTCTGTTTTTGGAAAGACTCTGCTACCTGACAGCCCTTTCCATTTAGCAATAAGCTAGACTACTGCAAAACTGAGAGGAGAATCATTACCTAATTAGGAAATGATCACCATGCAATAAAAGCGTACAAAGATCTTTCCTTGTCTCGAATCAGTCTGTTCTGTGCACGTATAATGCACTAGTTGAAAGTCCTGCCATGCCACTGCCTAATGACTAAAGTGTCACAGCCAGAGACTCGCCCCAGAGTGGCACAAGTTTGGGTACCTTTTGAATTCCTGGTCTTTGCCCATAAGATTAGATTAGTGAGTCGGTGTCAAGGTAAATATTTGATTTTCAAAATTCTTTTCTCTGTCTCACAACTCTCCTTCTGAGGCCGGCACTTAAACGGGAAAATAAAATGCATTACAACTTACTTCTCTCTTCTTCTCAGAGACTTCCAATTACATAGTTGCTTCTTAGGAAAAATAATTTTTTAATCTTTACTCACCACTTCTATTTTCTTACATTGCAATAAAAAAGACACAGTTGAACTACTTTAGTGCACATATTTTAGTGCCTAGGAAGGCATAATATATCATTAGGAGCCCTGGCTCTGGAGTCAGAATTCTTGGGAATATAAACTCTTCCTCTTACTAACTATATCATGTTGGGTGAATCATTCTGAGTCTTAGTTTTCAAAGCCAAAAAATGAAGACGAAGATAATAATACCAACTTCATAGAGTTTTTGGAAGGATTAATTAAACACCAAAGGACTTAGAAAAGAGCCCGATATATAGTAAGTGTCCAACAGATGTTACCATTTTAAATATTGGTGATTCGTGATTTTCATAAAATCAGTGGTCCTCAATAGTCATATACATGTGTGCACACTTGTATATTATGTATTTTGTATAATTTACAAATTTGTATATTGTATGTTAAAATTTCTATATTATGCAAAATACATAATTTGCTAAAATGGCATTCACCAACAACTGATGGAAGAGTTGTTTATTGAATAAAGGCCTGGATGAAGTTAATTATATTTAAACACTGAACTTGAACAATTTAAGTAATCCTTAAGGCAGTTCACCATCTATATGTGAGAATAAAACCACACAGAGCTGGTTCTAGCGCAGGGGTCAATGCTCTCGGCATCCAGGCCAAATCTGGTCCACTGCCTGCCTGCATACAACCTGTGAACCAAGAATGGTTTTCCTATTTTTAAACAGTTGAAAAAAATCAAAAGAATAATGGTTTGTGACACGTAAAAATTATAAGAAATTAACATTTTAGTGCCTGTAAATAAAATTTATTGGAACACAGCCATGCTCGCTCATTTACATATTGTCTACAGCTGCTTTCATGCTACAAGTGCAGAGGCAGAGTTGTGACTGAGACCATATGGCCCACAAAGCCTAAAATATTTATTATCTGGCCCCTTACAAAAAAAAGTTTATCAACCCTCGGTCTAGACTGTCGTTTCTATGAGGGCAGAGACTGCTGGGGCCTAGTTCAGTGCCTGGCCCAAAACTGTGTTCAGTAAATATTTGATGAATGAATATGGCATCAATGTAAAGAGCCTGAGGTGGGGCTCCTCATTTGTGCTAAAGACAGTGGTTCTCAAACAGAGAACAAAAGGACTACTCTAGTCTACACAGCCTAGCAAGGGTCCCTGTTACCCTGGAACTCCAACTGTGGAATTTAGGACACAGTGAAGAGGACAGGGAAAGGGCAGATCATAAGGACAAACTAAAGAGGACTTCTGCGTTTACTAGTAGTATACTTTTAAGAAAAAATGGCATCACAAAAACACAAGAGAATCAGTTTGGAAAAAAAAAATTTATATACAAAAATATATATATACCCTGCGGCCTCGGCTCACCACAAACTTATTCCTAGATATGGCTGCTAAAAAAGTTTGGCAAAGTCTTAAACTGCATATATATAAGTATGAATCCAAATCACAGTAAATACTAGGTCTCACTGTAATCTGTGCTAGTTAGACAACACCCAGAGTGCCACCTGCCACCCGGGGGGCCTCGTCTGTAAGGCAGTCTACTGATAATCTGATTTCTAGAGGAGAGCTACCTGCACGGCCACGGGTCTAAGCTAGGCACCATTTCAAACAAGGCATGCTGAGGGAACTCAAGAGTATTCACAAACTTCCACGATGGAGATGAAATCATAGTCCTCAACCTGAATTAACTCAACCCATGTAAAACACTTAGGAGAATGTCTCAATAAATACAAGCTTTGATCATCAGAGCCACCCCCTGAAGAATTATGATGTAAAAGAAATTTTACTGTTATTCCTTTAGAAGATGCAGCCATATCTACAAATGGATATCAAGTTGCAGAACAAGCCGCACAGAAATCATTACAAATTTTATTAGTTTATAGCAAAACTCACTTATAATTTATTATCAGGTAATTATCACTAAATATTTCAGCACACTTTTCTAGCTTTACTGGAGATTTTTTTCAAACTGACCAGTTCTCTTGCACTAAAGAAGGCGCAGCAAAGACATTTATTGTTCTCTGAATATTCACGCCCTTCCCCTCACTTACAGTTCCTTGTCGTAAGCAGGGTCATGTGATCAGTTCTAGCCACAGGGCTGTGAGTAGAAATTATCTGTGTCACTCTAGGCCAAAAAAATTCAGAGCCATTATGTGATCCCCTGGCCTCCCTTCCCTTGCTGAGACAATCTGGAAGTCCCAGGTTAAACTAGCAAAATCATAAAAGTCACAGGAGCCTGGATGTCTCGGTCACTGCACAGAGAACGGCTGACCTGGAGACAGCCAATGCACGCTCACATTTATGTGAGCGGAAATCAATGGAGATTTCAGGGTTAATTTGTTCCTGCAACATAGCCTACTCTATCTTGACTCACACATGAAGTCTGAGCAGAAAAAAAACTTTGTATCCATCTATGGTCAACCAACATCGGCCATTTATACAAGGATTAGCTGATTAAGTAGGGAAATTTTCCAACTCTCCCTCAGACAGGTATCTGGACAACTTTATTATTTCATTTCAAGTGCATCCACAGACTACCATCATATCTACTCCTATTCAAAGATAAGTATTTAAAACCAAATCCTCTATGCCAATCATTTATGGACAAAACTTCAGATCTTACTGAGATGTACACTGAGCGACATACCCTGAGTGACGTAACCACTGATAAATCTTAGCTATGTTGTTCCCCAACATGGCTTTTCCTGCTTTACGACCCCCCAGCTTCAATTTCAGGTGACAATGTGGAAATGGAGTGACTATTCCACAGACAGACAAGATGGCATAGTGCCCCGGGCAAAGCTGGCTCAGTTCTCCTTGGTTAGCAGTCAACAAGAATGTCGTTAATTGGACTGACTGATTTTGGTGGGCCTTGAACACACAGAGATGTTATCTGCTCCCGCTGGCAGTAAAAATATCCAGTAAGATAAGGACTCAAGCCTGTGTCCTTCATTACATCCCTGATTTAAAACCACCGGAAACTGGAGCCTGACCTGGTGAACAGCAGGGTATAAACTTCCATAGCCCTAGGTTCAAATCTCAGCTCAGCTACTGACAGCTGTGTGAGTCAGGCCAAATGACACAGCCTCTCTGAGCCTCCATTCTCTGCCTCCTTCACACAGCATCTGTTATTACTGGAAGTGATGTAGATGGAAATGCTCACTATACATTGGACCCTCGCTACCTCAGAACCATGGAATTCTTCTTCAAGTCAATCTGAATTTCTACTAACTTCATGTTTTATTACAAGCAAAACTACATTTTCAGGTACATTTAAAGCAGTAAAAAATATACCTTCGATTTTACCCTTAGACTGGATGCTGCCTGATGTCCGTGACAAAAATAAATTCTACTACTTAATTTAATCATCTTCCAATGTGATCAAGTCCTTCTAGGAAAACACATCTTGAGTCAAATTTCTGTTCATTTTTCAGAGGCAACTGAATTTTTTAAGTTTCTAAGAATTTTCTATTAACCATACTTCTGCTGATTTCCAATTCTGACTATGTATTTTCATACTCCAAAACCTAAGGTAAAATAAAGTAACCTTTGGCTCTTGTTTCATTTAACTGCAGGAAAAACAGATATCCAAGCTTCTAGAAGATTAGCGTATTAATATACATTTCTGGGGCCGGCCTTGTGGCCGAGCAGTTAAGTTCACGCACTCTGCTTCGGCGGCCCAGGGTTTCACAGTTGGGATCCTGGGTGTGGACCTAGCACCACTCATCAAGCCGTGCTGAGGTGGCACCCCACAAAGCAGAGGCAGAAGGATCTACAACTAGGATACACAACTATGTACTGGGGGGCTTTGGGGAGAAGAAGAAGAAGAAAAAGGAGAAGATTGGCAACAGATGTGAGCTCAGATGCCAATCTTTAAAAACAAAATCCCAGACCCAGGAAAAAGTATTTTTAGGTGTCTTTCCAAGATAGTATGAACTACTGATTGGTACACTGTAAGACGCGGGGTTCCTCCTCATCTGGTGTGTTTGGGAGGGAACCAGCAGTCAAGGTAAACCCGAGATAAGCCTATGACTCAACAATGCCTACAGAATAAAGTTCACATCCTGCAATCTCATACTCAAAATGTTCCACAACCTTCCCCAAATGCCTGTCCAGTCTTATCTCCCTGTACTTCCCAAAGTGAGCCAGAGCACTGGCCCCTGGCTGAACCTGCACTTCCCTCTTGCACTTCCATTGTGAGGTTCAGTTGCCCTCTGTCTCGAATGCCTCTCCTGATTGCTCCCCCCGCTGAGCTTCTGCCCATCCTTCATGCCTAATTCAAACGCCCCTTCCTCCATTATTTTCTTTATGTAGACATATGCTCCCTCATCTCAGAGGGCTTAGGAAGAGGCACAAACATCAGAAGAGAGCATAAATCCTCATCCCCTCAACCCTGCCCCGCCTGCCCTGATTGTTACAATGGAAAGTGAACCTTCTTTCTCAGCCCTACCACTTTTGGTTTCTATCATTCTTACTGCACCGAGCACCAGCTGCCCTGCTGGAGCCACGAACTCAGGCATCTTAACCCTCCTACAGGACTGCCTGTTTTCTGAGGGCAGGGATGCAACCTTCTGCAATAGCGTAAGTCCTACCTGCAAGCTATTCCAAAAATACTTGCTGATAGAAGTTTACCATTACATCCAGATTAACAAAATAAAACCCACATGCATACCCCTTTAGTATACAAGTCATTTTAGCTGACGTTGGCTGTTCAGCTTTCCATGAGTGGAATGGCCATTCTGGCTGAACAGCAGTTATTTTTAAATGTGGAAGATGAGAAAATGGCTGGTTTCTTGGAAGAACTGGGGGGAGGGGGGAGGAACTTACAGGGGGAAGCAAGGGGCACAAGGCAGCAACCACTAGGTAAATGAGACTAATTAAAAAATAAAATAGGGGCCGGCCCCATGGCCGAGTGGTTAAGTTCCCACGCTCTGCTTCGGTGGCCCAGGGTTTCACCAGTTTGGATCCTGGGCGCGGACATGGCACCGCTCATCAAGCCACACTGAGGCGGCATCCCACATGCCACAACTAGTAGGACCCACAACTAGAATATACAACTATGTACTGGGAGGACTCGGGGAGAAAAAGCAGGGAAAAAAAAACGATTGGCAACAGTTGTTAGCTCAGGTGCCAATCTTTAAAAATTAATTAATTTAAAAAAACTTGAAACATCAATTTCGTGAAGGTAGTAAAGTTTCAGAAGAAAATTTTTTTCTAGCTCATCTCACACATTCTCTACCCTGGCCCAGTGGTCTCGGAATGTGGTTCCCAGATCATTATCCTAGCATCACCTGGGAACTGGCTGAAATGAAATTCTTCTGTCTCACTCCAGACCTAAAGAATGAGAAACTCTGGAGCTGGGACCCAGCAATCTGTTTTTTAACAAGCTCTCCAGGTGATCCTTAGGCGAGCTCAGGTTTTAGGACACATTAAAGTACCTAAAGTTTCCTGAACAGACCGGCTCTTCCCTGTCTCCACGCTTTTGCTCGTGCTGCCCCTTCCCCGTGGAATGCTTTTTCCTTTATCTATTCTCTGTAGATTGAACTCATGCTTTCCTTTCAAAGCTCAACTCAAAAGTCTTGACACCTTCCTCAACTCATTGAACAGAATTAACTGCTCTTGATTTGGGCTCTCCCAAAGCTTCATTCTGTCCTTCCTCCTGGTACTAACTCGTGTCACAGACTGTCCCTGTGTCTGCCTCCTCCATCTAACTGAGAAACCGCGTGTACAAGGGCCATGTCTCACTCAGAGCCCTGCCCCTAGTCCAGCCCCCTTTATTTAATCACCTCACTTTTATTTTGTAGAAGAGAGAGAAAATTATTCTGCAACAAGTCTCTGATTAACAATGAGAAGGATACAGAGAGGCATCCATCCCTCTCTCCACAGTGGAGATTAATAAATATCACTTTCGAGTGAGATCTGAAGATTAGAGGGCAGTTGTTGAAGCCACCTTTAGCAAGAGAGAACTCACTTAAAGAGCTCCATGATCATGGCTTAGCCCTAAAACACATTTAGGATTCTATAAAAACCAAATACAAATTTCACAGAGAAATTATTCCCTCTGGTCAGTAAAAGAAGAAAACATGGGTTGATTGGGAAAGGACTAGATTTGAGGCTAGACTGAAGTTCCAGGAGGACAGGCACCCTCTGTCTGCTAGGCCATCCCTATGGTCCTAATGCTGAGCCTTGACATTTTGTCAAATGTTGAAATTAGAAGACACAGATATGAGTTCCATCTCTGCCACTTCCGAGCCAGGTAACCTCAAGCAAGCAATTAATTCTCAAAGTCTTGGCCACTTATCAGTAAAAAGAAGCCAAGTCAGAAAATTATTATAACAACCAATAAATAGCTGACCTCCTTAGTTTATAGTTTACTAATTGCTTTCACATTCACTGTCTTGTTTAATCATCAAACCTGCAGCTGAAGATAAGGCCTCCCTTCTCATGGGGTCAGAAACAGAATCACAGACTTTGACTTCCCATCCATGGCCCTGATCACAGGCCAAACTGATTTCAGATATCAAAACTTTAAATTACCCTAATGAGTTCATTTTGATTGACCACTAAACATTCAGAGATTCTCAGACTACCATTTTCCACTGATGGTGATCTTGCGCTTAACTTGGACTATTTCAGGATAAGAAAAGAGATCAAGCAAATTGCTTTTATTGTTGTTTTTCCAACAATAATTCACTTGGATGACAACTTTTGCTAAAAAACATCACTGGGCTTTTGCGAGCTGTGTTTCAAGGCTGGCACCTCACTGAGCTAGTAACACTTCAACTCTGCAAGAACTGGGCCACTCTTGGAAACACTCCCTGGACCAAAAGAGTGTCTCAATGAACCTCAACCTGAGGAGAGAGGAAGGAAAAGAGAGACCACCAGGAGAGAATGCTGAGAGAGCCCTCAGCTGAAAGAATGCAGGCATCTTCGAGAATTTCCAGTTTGTTCCCAAAGGTTATAAATACTAATTTGATATCGAGCTAAAGGTTCAATTACGTACTAACTTGATATTGTCTTTCCACCAAATTATTGATGAGTAGCATTAAAACCCTAAGCAAAGACTCATTTATCAAACCTCAAAATTCTAGTTTGCATTGATTTTTATCTATAAACAGTACACAGTGAGTATAGATCATCAAGGACAAAAAAAACCCAAAATAGCCATAAAAGGTGGCATTTAAGATGACAAAGTGAAATGAGACAAAAAGTCTATTTGTGCCTTTGATCATTCACCATAAATGAGTTGGCCCTGAACCCAGTTTTATTTCAGCAATTTAATCTAGATTCTGAGCACCCGCTATGGGAACAAGGTGTGAATGCAGGCAGTGCTATTTAAGGCCTTCAAATTGCTTGATCAACATCAGTTTTCAGTCATGGACTGTCATGCATCACTTTGGATTTTACAATTGTGATTTGTGGGAAGAGGTTTACCCTTTTACTCATGGAGTGCAGCGGGCCCCACATGGGAATTCATTGTTGGGAGGAAGGTTTAGAAAAGGAGACCTTGGTCCGAGGCGTGATTAACATGACTGATCCTTCTCTACACATTCACCAATGTTTTAAAATCAAATTCAATCCGAATTCTATTTTGACAGCTCTGCTAAAATCTCTTAGTTTCTTGGTTCTTCAACAAATTGAAGGGGCTTTCATCATTTTTTATTAAGAATGTGTTATTTCCTGGGACTGGATCTTTAAACAATTCATCAAGTTTCTCAATAATAAAGTAAATCTGGTTTCCTCTAATACTTTGAGTTTCTCCTGTTATCCCTTCCTCAAAACCTTTTGCTTTTTATCATGAAGAAGACCCCTACAAATCTTCTTCCACCTGACTAAGGCATCCATCCACCTTACTATCAAAAAGACAGTTTCTCGGGGAGTGGCGCAGCAGTTAAGTTCGCACTTCTCCTTTGGCGGCCTGGGATTCGCCGGTTGAGATCCCGGGTGCAGACCTATGCACTGCTTGTCAAGCCATGCTGTGGCAGGTGTCCCACATAAAACAGAGGAAGATGGGCACAGATGTTAGCTCAGGGCCAGTCTTCCTCAGCAAAAAGAAGAGGATTGGCGGCAGATGTTAGCTCAGGGCTGATCTTCCTCAAAAAAAAAAAACAGTTTCTCATGTTTTCTTTGTGGTCAGCTTGAATCTTCTGAAGGAGGAGGAATGTCTGTGTGCAGTGAGTTATCATCCAAATATTGTTGTAGTTTTACAGCTCTGAATCACTCAAAAGAGTAAATCATAAAAATTTAGTTTATTAGAAAGTCTAAAGTCCTCACGATTGGACTTTAATGAACAAACTACCTCTCCTAGAAAATCAAGTTTTCCGATGAAACAAGTGTTTTAAATAAACAAAAGACTCTCCTAATCATCACTAACTCTCATCCTTTCTGTGCCCACAGTATTATCAAAAAGCAACTTGCTTTTACAGAAGCCACGCTATATGTTTCTCGCCAAAAAAGGCAAATAGGCACTTTCAGACACAGTGGTACTGAAAATATCTAAGATGATCAAAGTTGACATAGCCTCACATCTCATGTGATTTTATGTCAGCAAAATTTCCAGCAATCAAAACTGTATAATCATTTTATAACCAATAAACCTGTATGCAGCACAAAGGCCTCTCTTTCTCCCTGATTTTCATCACCATCCAGAAGAAAACCTTGATTCGGATCTCTGTTCAGTGAGAGAGCTGTGTGACACGATGAGTCCTTGGAGACTGAGACAAGTGATGGGTGGAGGCCAGAAGCAGGCAGCCTCTCCTGTCATGTCCAGAGCTCAGGCTCTGGGAAAGCACAGAACCAACTCAGGAGAAGTTGAAGCGGAAGAAGGAAGAGGAAAGAGGGCTCAGATGGCACAGAGAGGGAAGAACATGCTCAGCTGGAGTCCACTTTGAGACTCCCATGACAGAGTACCTAGGTTCATCAAGGGGGTTGGGGAGAGGGGGACGACAGCCTTTTCTCACCAGCAAACCTGAGGCCTCCCAGTCCTGCCTCTAAATTACTCGTCTCTGACCTGGGGCCTTCCCTGAAGTAGCTACACCCAACTCCAACTGCAACAAGTCCACACTGACTTTGGACTCCCTGATCTTGAGGATCCCAGGAGAATGTGTTCAGGCCTGGACTCTCCCCGGGGTTTGACCACAGTTCAAAGGCCTGAGATCAGGGTAAGGGTCAGGACCAACAGATATTCCAGGAGCTTCCAGTCGTGGAACCTGCCACCCCAGGGGAAAAAATCCTTCAAGTCCTTAGGCTCATTCGTACACGAGATGACTTCGAACCCCGCCCCCAACTTCAGAGGCACCTTCTGGATCATTGCCAACTCACCTCCATCACCCCAGCTCCACTCCCAAAAGATGGTGGAAGCAGAATAGAAATAGCTTTAGGGTGCACCCAGAAAAAGAGCTGCTGTCTCTGCCTCCAGGAATGCTCCGAGGATGAAAAGGAGATAAACATTAAATGAAAGAATTTAAAAAACAAAAAAGAGAAAGATTCATCACTGTTGTTTTGTTTCTCATATTAAAGTCTGGCTCATAGAATGTTAGGAGTTCACCAGCTGAAATCTGCGGCCATTCTAAGCAATCTGTTAGGGTTACCATAGAAAAAGCTTTGAATTTTGTCAAGATATTTAAGTTATTTGAGCTTTCAGTAAGGCAGGCCTGGGAACAAAGTTCAGCTCAGCCACTTGCCAACTCTGTGACCTCAGAAATGTGATTTTATCTAAGCCTCAGTTTTTCTCATCTATAAAATGGGAATTATAATTGCACCAATCTCATAGGATGGTTTGTAAAGATTAAATGAGATATTGCTTGTAAAGTGTTTAGGACAGTGTCAGGTCCATGGAAAGCATTCTGTAATACTATAGTTACTAATATTACTATTTTGAGAAAGTTACATAATACAGTCATTTTACACAAGGTTGTGGTATATGACTCTAGATTTTAATATTTGGGCATTTTTTAAGTGTATAAGATACTAACTTAAATGTAACACCTGATTTTTGCGTTTGGCTGTCCAATCAATTTTGACTGTCATTATGAAAAAAAGGTAATCCCTCTATACCTGGCCAAGTCTTCCCTTCCCTCTGTCACCATCTCTCAAGCTCTGTCTCTCCCCTCAACTGCTCTCTCTTCTTTACGCTTTTATAAGAACAAGGTCACCGCCAGTTGAAGCCAGTGATCAAGTACAGTATGAACGTCAATGGAAAGGATGTACCACACAAGAGTTCCCTCAATGCTGTCTGCAGCTCCAAGGAAAGGCTATGTTTTGATTTGCAAAATGACTATTTGCAACATCTGTTCCAGGTAAACAAATATTCCAAACCACCTCCTGAACCAGGATTTTGGGTTCAGAAGCATTGCCTTCTGTCTTGTTTTTCCTGGTAGAGAGTCTCACCACAATTCTCTCTCTCTCTCAGCCTTATACCCCCATGTTCCTGGGTCATAAACACCACAGCCATCGCTCACCACCTCCTGGGAGTGTAGAATGTCTCTCCCAAATCCACTCTCAGTAGGAGGACTTTGGGTCCACCCGTTTGTGTCTTCTGCCCCGACAAGCTAAGCTGCCACGTCCTTTCCAGACTCCTCCTCAACTCCACAGTGTGCAGATTCCCACGACTGCAACCTCACTCCTCCTCACTCAATACACTCACGCTTGAATTGGCCGGTCATCTCATGTCATCTCTTCCAATGACACAGTCATCCTCCCATGGCCCACCAAGTTCCTCCCTTTAGATTGATCTCTGAGGGCTTCTGATCCATAGAACATCTCAAACTGGAGTGTTCTTCTGCCAACTTATTAATCTTGGAGCCAACAACCTTGAAAAGTAAGGGTTAACGAAACCAGCTTAGGGCTATTAGGGAGGAAACTTGAGCAGAGGCTCTGGTTCCACCATTAACTAGCTTAGTCAACCATACCTCAGCTCCTCCGCTATAGAATGAGGGAATGGTCTGGATAAAATCATACCTCATAGCTCTAAGATCCTGAATGTCCACCCTCCCCATGCCAAAATACACTTGTTTGTTTATTCATGCCAATAACTACTGAGAGTCCAATACTGCATAGCAACATGCCCGACACTGTGAGGGGTTAAAGATTATTCTCCAAAGAGCTCATCATCTAGAATGAGAAATAAGACAATCACATCAATAACTATAAGAAAGAGAAAGAGATGTCATAATTGGAGGTGCTTCTAAGATACAAAGAACATCACAAGCCCATTAGCAACACCTCAAGCCTGAAATAAAGTAATTTTCAACGTCTTTTCTTCTCTCCATCGAGTCTTTCACCAAATGATTTTTCCTTTACATCATTCCTTAAATCTGTGCTCTGCACTCTGAGTCACATATGCTTATATGCAGGCCCTGGGCAACTCTCTCCTTGTATGATTTTACCTCTGTCCCTAGCACTCCCCTTACTGATCGGTGATCTCTCATCAACGTATGAGAATCACCCATCAGGCTGGTCTGACTTGGCTCTGTAGCCTCCTCCATATTACAGAACATCCACATCGAACCCCTTTACGAAACTGTCCATACTTCACTTCCTCTCTCCCATACACAGTGGCTGAGAACGTACTTTGTGCTTAGTGCTGGCTGGGATGTCTAAGTCACAGGCTTTAGCCTCCAAGAGCTTACATACTGGTCAGGAAGTTGGGACATACGCTAAAACAGCACTCGGGACCCTAAAGGCGAAGGAGCTACTAGCAGCACCGACAACAGCAATAAATGCTAGAGGGTTCAGAGGTGGGACAGCTACTTTCCGGCTGCAGTAATCAAAGAAGGCTTCTAGGAAGCGGTCACACCTGAGCTACACCCTGCAGCAATGGCAGGACTTCAACAAGGGAGGCACACAGGCCTCTGGGCCAAGGGCCAAACGTGAGTGAGGCAAGGAAGGTGGGTGGATTCAAGACCAGCAAACTGTTAGGTGGCAAGTGGGTGAGAGGGCACTTTCTGAAAGGAGTTCACAAGGTACTAGAAGCTTAGCAGAAATAACTAATTTTCTGCTTAAGTCAGACTACGTAGCATAAGGAGATACACGAGAAAAAGAAAGTTTAATAATCTAACCAAACTGTGAGGAGAGTTACCAGCAGGGGGATAGGAAAAAGCCATGAAAAATCAGAAAACCTGGTCCCAGGCCCAGCTTTGCCAAGGAGGGGCTCCCGGGCCATAGCAAGTCATTTAACCTGGTTCGTCTCGGTTTTCTCATTTGTAAACTGAAGCAGCTGAACTGGCTGACCTCAAAGGTCTCTACAGTCCAAACCCAAACCAATTGTATATTATTTCTGCCATTAAAACATTCATCATGGGGGGTGGAGAGAAAGGCGGGTATCCATATTTCCTTTCCGTATACGTTTCTCTACTAAACTTAAAATTTCTTTTTCCTAAACTTAATTCTATGTCTATGCCTCCCACATCATACATTTAACATTTTACCTAAATAATGTTCAGTGCATGCCCCGACCTAAAATTTTTTTTTATGGCTAATAGGTTATCCAAGAAGTCTGTGCAGCACAGCCTCAGCCTGCACAAGTTATCCAGATATCATAACCCCAGGCTAAAATACTTCTGGACGAGCCATTAAAAGTGACAGGGTCGAGAAAGGGGAGAATTCTGTTACTCATCTAAAAGACTGCTTCCTTTTAGTAGCACCAAATGAAGTTATTTCAGGCAATAACAGTAATGCAGAAAAGTATCAGGAAAAAATATCTTGAATTTTAGAAAGTCTCTACTTGAAAATGAAGCTCAAACGCGGAAAGTTTTTGGCACCGAAATTCGCTGAAAGTTGACAGCTTTGATGCCGCATCCAGAGGCCCCCTGCTCCAGGAAAGACACCAAAACAGAAACCACGGATGCGCTTTCACTCCAGCTCTATTGATCCTATGCACCAAAAGGCCAAAGGCAAATAAACCAGTCACAGAATTCAAGAGAAACAGGCTGGATCAGAAAGCCTCAACAGTGGCCACTCAAAGTTTAAAAGAAAGAGAGGAAAACAACAAAGTTAACAGAAGGCTAAGTTCACGCCGGGCGTCACAATGCCGTGCCCGGGCTTACTGTGTAAGCGGCATAAAGACGCGATATAACACCTGCGCGCACCACGAGCCGCCCCGAACCCCGGAGTCGGCGGGCGCGGGAGCCGTCTCGCGAGCGAGGGCAAGCCCAGACTCCCTCCGAGTCGCAGCCGAAAGACTAAAGCTTTGTTTTCTGCCCATCGGCTCAGCCTTCCCCTCGGCCCCCGGCGCGCCCCGTACCTGCCGCGCCCGTCCCGCCCGCGCCGCAGCTCGCGCTCGGGATCCCAGCAGCCGCAGGTCCGCTCTGCGGCTACCCCGCCGCGCCCGCCGAGCTGCCGCGCTCGCGCCACTACGCATGCCCGGCCGGCACCTGCGCCAGCCAGCTCGGAATCCACTTGCCGGGTTTTGGCTGCGGCTCCCAGGGGAAAGGACCTGAGGCCAGGAGCCTGGGTTCTGCCCGAGCGGGACAGAGGAGTTGCAGGTGTTGGAGAGCCGAGGGGGAGAGGTGGATGGGCCTTGCGGTAACGTAGTTCCTACTGCCCACATTTACCCTGACGTACGCTCCTCCAAGCCTAAAGATGACCACCTGCACTCTTGGCATGAGCTTAGCACAGTGGTTCTCAAACTTGAGCGTGGATCAGAGTCACCTGGAGGGCTTGTTAAAACACAGATCCCACACTCAGAGTTGCAGATTCGGTAGGTCTAGAGTGAGGCCCGACAATTTGCATTTCTAATATTTTCTCAGAGGAAACTGGTGCTAGTAGTTCCAGTACCACACTGGATTTGCAAACCGCTGGTCAAGAGAAAAGATACTTGGTATTAAAGGAGGAAAGTTTTCTCTCCTTCTCCCCCTCCCCCTTTTGGGATTTCACATAGCACTTCCTCTTCATTTAACAGCCACACCTGCTTAATAAATAAATAAATAACTACAGCTCACACTCAAACAAAGATTGAATGTTTCCTGTAGCTTGTGCAAGTAAATGGAATGCAGGCTCAAGTGTTCTCATATACTTTACATGTGGTATACTCTGTAGTTCCCGTCCCTCCAGCACTGTCTAGGCAACAGGAGGGGTCCCTATTTTGCCACCCCTTTAACTCAAAGTCCTGTGTGCCCCCTTAGAGCCTAGCACAGTACTGGGTACAAAATAGGAAACCAAGAAATCCTGAGATGGTATCAGTAGGGCTGGAGAGACGGAGAAGAAAGAAGGAAGTTGAAATTATTTTAAGAATCCAAAGGAATTGATCGGCAATTAAATATGGAAGTAGGCCAGCCAAGGCTGGAGAGGATAAGGATTTCTCCTTGCCTTCCACCTAGGGAAATCAGTGGATTTAACATCCTTATCTGAAAACATATTTACAGAAGGGGTTGAGTATGGAAGTTCTCACAGAATGTTTCTTAAAAAGTTAAACACACATCTGCCAGATAACCCAGCCATTCCATTCGGAGGTATTACCCAAGAGAAATTAAAACATATGTTCACACATAGATTTGAATATGAATGTTCATAGCAGTTTTCTTTCACAACAGCCCCAACCAGAAGGAATCCGAATGTCCATCAACAGGTGAATGCATAAACAAATTGTGGTACATCTATACAATAGAATACTACTAAGCAAAAAAAAAGAAAAGAATTGCACATGTGGGCTTCAGCATGGATAAATATCAAAATCATTATGCTGAATGGAAGAAGCCAGGGACAAATGTATGACTCCGTTTATATGAGGTCCAAGCTAACATATAGTGACAAAAAGCAAATCAGTAATTGCCTGGAGCCAGGGGTGGAGGGAGGGATGGACTCTACAGGGGCAGTAAAAATCTTGTGGAAATCTTGTCTTGATAGTAGTGGAGATTTCACAGGAGTATACAACTGTCAAAACTAAATCATGCACTTTAAATTTACGAAATTTATTTTACATAAATTATTCCCCAATAAAGTTAAGAAAAAGTTTAATCAAATACTCCTATGAGCTCTTTATTTAGTGGGAATATTGACCAAGATAAGTTCATGAGGAAGCGTAGACTCTAAATATGGTGTAACCTGATTTGGAGGGAGGAAGGAAAAAAAAAATCACCCTCTATAGAGGAAGCTAAAAATAATCAGTATAAAATGTTTGGCACAACCCATCTCTAAAAGTAACGAACCCCAAGATGTGATTTGTAAATGTATCACTGATAAAACTAAGGTATTTCCCAAAAGTATCTCCCAAATATAAAACAGTAAACAGTGTATACCATCAGAAATGCACAACCAGTGCATAATAATTATAAAGAAAAGTGTTATCTGCTGAACTGAGTGAATCACTACCAATGAGCAATAAGGTTTTCAAACTGTGTTTCTGGGAGCCTCGGGTGTCATGGAGATGATAAATAAGCAGGACTCGGGGTCAAGGGCCCCAGTCCAGCCAGCACACTATTATTTCCATATTGGGGTATCCTCGGAGATTTTATTTGATAAAAGAGTTCCACTGACAATCAAAAGAGCAACAGTTTGAAAGCAATAGAAGCAATGGCATCAGGTAGGAAGAATTCACAGAGAAAAGATGCTGTATTCGGTGGGCACAAGTATTCAGGTCATCAAAAATATACACTTTAGTTATAGTAACCATATGTTCCAGTTTTCCCAGAAGAGTCCCAATTTTAAATATTAATCCTATGAATTTATGTCCAATCATGTGTCCTAATTATTGGTTGAAAAAAATAAAATCACCAACTTAATCTGAAATAGGGATAATTTTCTGGCTCTTCTACAGCTTGTATAAAATATTGGTAATATAATATTATTAGTAATAATAAATATTAATAACAACATAGGTAAGGGTTATTGAGCTCCTACTATGTACCAATAATTGTTTTAAGCACTTTACAATGTTTTCTCATTGAATATCCATGACAACCCTACTAAATTATCCTCATTTTATAGGTGAGAAAACTGAGGCACAAAATATTATTTTTCTCCTAATAACATAACTAAATGAAGGCTAAATAAAAGCTAAATTGGGGGGCTGGCCCCGTGGCCGAGTGGTTAAGTTCGCGCGCTCCGCTGCAGGCGGCCCAGTGTTTCGTTGGTTCGGGTCCTGGGCGCGGACATGGCACTGCTCATCAAACCACGCTGATGCAGCGTCCCACATACCACAACTAGAAGAACCCGCAACGAAGAATATACAACTATGTACCGGGGGCTTTGGGGAGAAAAAGGAAAAAATAAAATCTTTAAAAAAAAAAAAAAGCTAAATTGGGGCTGGCCCTGTGGCATAGTGGTTGGGTTCAGCATGCTCTGCTTGGGTGGCCCAGGTTCATGGGCTTAGATTCCAGGCATGGACCTAACACAACTTGTTGGCCATTCTGTGCCAGTGACCCACATACAAAATAGAGGAAGACTGGCACAAATATTAGCTCAGGGCTAATCTTCCTCAGCCAAAAAAAAAAAGAGGAATATTGGCAACAGATGTTAGCCCAGGGCAAATCTTCCTCAGCAAAAAATAAAATAAAAATAAAATAAAAGCTAAGTTGAAAACTGTATTTTGTATAAAAACAATTCTTGCTGATTTCACTTCCCAAGGATCCTTCTGGATTGTTAATTTATTTTCCCAGGCTCATTGGTACTGGAAAAGGGGCCAAAAAGAGCATAACTCTAGTGACCACCACCATCATCATCTTCATCATCATCTCAAATGTCTATTCTATGTTTTCTGTGTGCTAGCTGCTGTACCAAGAGTTTCATGTTATTTCATTTAGTGCTCATAAGGACAAAAGTGGAGATTCAGAAATATTAAATAACAGAAAGAGTAAATGGATGGTGGAGTGAGAATTTCAACTCAAGTCCAACTGCAAAGTTATAATATATCCCATACTCTAAATTAAAAAAACGCGCACTGTTGCTTATAAAGTTGGTCTCTGTGAATCTGGTTAGTGTTAGTTCCCCGGAACCTGATGGTTTCTAAAATGCTTATAACCACAATACCCAACTATCACCCAGCCCCTGATCCTAATTCGGAAATCAGCTGCTACCTATTGGCACCAATTTTACTTCCCATTTCAGGAAAAATAGGTGCATTTTGAATGACACTGGATAACAATAGGAAGTATGGTGGGAACATATTTAGTTTATTTGGCCTTTTTTTCCAGAATAAAGGGAATAGAGAAGAAAAATATAGGTGAAAAAGGCTAAGATTCAGTTCAATTCTGGCTTTTTTTGGTTTTTTTACATCATTTGGAGGAGAAAGGAATAATCTGAGGAATCAGAAGACTGAAAATAATGCAAAAAAACTCTTTCTCACAAACACACACATACAAACACAGAATTTAAGAAAGATGGGATCAAAACAGCTAACCAAGCACGCACACCTACACCCGACTTACCACATAGAATCCCATGAAATGATAGAGAAGATACCTTTTATAGCAAAAAGTATCCTACAAAACAAGAAAAATTGCCATCAACAAAACAGAAATGTTGGGGAAAGACAATACAGATAAGATGGCATCTCAGAACAAAATGGAAAGAAAGTTCAGTTCAAATCCTACAGAGGAGGGAGCTGAGGCAAAGGAAGGAGCAGTTTAGGAGAGGCTGTGCAAGCTCAAAGTTAACAGATCAAGAACGGAGAAGAGGGCACTGAGGTGCTGGTCAGCAGGAGTAACTGGAGAAAGAGAGCAGCTAGGCCAGTCAACAACTTTCTCCTCCCCAACTGGTTCTAAATTGTAGCCCAGCTAGCTACAAACTTTCAGGAAGAACACCTGTCTCCCACATCTTGAGGATGAGCTGCCAATGCATCCTTGCCTTGAGAGTGCTGTTCCTTACCCGAAGTTGGCAGAGGACGGCTGCAGTTATCATAAAGGCAAAGTGAAGAGAGATTCTAAAATACAAAATTGAACAGATAACGAAACATTATTACACCTTTGGGGAAAAAAAATCACCCTGAGAGACGCAGCATTTTTACCACTAATATTAAAGAAAAAAGAACTAGAGAATAATCAGAAGAAGCCTTTTGAAAAGTATAATTAATATCTTCAGAGAAACATGAGAAGATGTCACATGTACGGAAGTCTAGTTATTTGGGAATTTAAAATTTTGATGACTGAGATAAAAAACTAAATGGATGGTCTAGGTTTCAGAATAGACACAGATGATGAGCAATTATGAACTGGAAGATTAAGCTGAACAATTTTCCCAGAGTGAAGTCAGCGTAACAGGCATTGGGGAAAAAATGGCTTTAGGACATAGATGGATGATCTGGGGCAGCTTACGTTCTCCAACCTCCCCCCACACTTTGCTCATCCTTATTTGAAAAAAATAAAATCATGTACAACAGTAACTGAAACAGATGGGAAATACAAAAAGAGCTGTGGAGTGTAGCAGAGACTGCTGATTGTCCTCAAATATCTTTTTGCCTGTGATATATTTATGAAAACGATGGCATATCAAAATAAGGGGAAAATGATGGACTAATCAGTAACTTATTAACAGATTGCCCCAACTCCTTCTTGGATGCCTTCCTGGAAAGCCAAAAACTACATTTCCCAGATTCACTTATAGCTAGGGTTCTAGATATGATTTAGGTTCCACCAAGTCATGTAAGACTTTGGTTGAAAATTGAATTGCATGAACAGAGAAGCAAGGCATGATCCTCTTTTGGCAGTTCCCAGTCCTTTCAGAGTTAGCAACTGCCTTGACAGATAATTTGGGGAGTTCTTGAATTCTCATGATGAAGTTTGTTTCTCTCAAAGATTCTGTATGTTCTCTATATGGCTTAAGAAACCTCTTTATTCTTATGTTTGTTTGTTTTGGTGAGGACGATTGGCCCTGAGCTAACAATTGGCCCTGAGCTAACATCTATTGCCAATCTTCCTCTTTTTGCTCGAGGAAGATTGTTGCTGATCTAACATCTGGGCCAATCTTCCTCCATTTTGTATGTGGGACTCCTCCACAGCATGGCTTGATGAGCAGTGTGTAGGTCTGCCCAAACACCACCAGGCTGGCCCCAAACCAATTTATTCTTAACTAGCCAAAGGGACTTCAATCCTGACAAATACACTATCCATCTGGGAAACAAACTGTCGTATTGAAAAATGATCAGTAAGGGCCAGCCCCGTGGCTGAGTGGTTAAGTTTGCACACTTAGCTTTAGTGGCCTAGGGTTTCACCGGTTGGGATCCTGGGTGTGGACCTATGCACCACTTGGCAAGCCATGCCGTGGCAGGCGTCCCACATACAAAGTAGAGGAAGATGGGCATAGATGTTAGCACAGGGCCAGTCTTCCTCAGCAAAAAGAGGACGATTGGTGGCAGATGTTAGCTCAGGGCTAATCTTGTTCAAAAAAAAAAAAAAAAGATCAGTAAATGAATGAGAAAATGAACACCAGGAAACTGAAGTACAAAAATCTTAGTAAAAAGTACAGAACACTTGTAACCTTGGGGTTAACCTTCCTAAGCAAGAGTCAAAACTTGGAAGCCATAAAGTAAAAGAAGGATAGATTTGATTTAATAAAAACTAAAATTTCTTTATTGACAAGAGTCAAGTGACAGACTAAGAAAAAAACATTCTCAGAGTATAAATCAGAAAAGGTTTAATATTCATAATATATTAAAATGCTGCTATAAATCAATAAAAAGACTCAACCAAATTAAAACTGACAAAGTACTGAATAGGTAACTTACAGAAAAAGAAATCCAAATGATTAATAAGACATATGACTAGATGCTAGAATTTGCTGCTAAGTAGAGAAATGCAACCAAATATATATAAGTGCCTTACCCCAAACCAATCAAATCAGAATCTCTGGGAGCTCCCAGATACTTTTCAGAAGTTTCCATCCACATAATTTCAATGTGTAGCCAAGGTTAGGAATCACTGCTCTAACAATAAACAGTCACACCGAGACAGAGATTGGACTGGTGGTTACCAGAGGGAAGGTGGGGAGGGAGGAGGGTGAAAGGGGTGATTAAGGACAGGTATGTGGTGATGGATTGTAATTAGTCTTTGGGTGGTGAACATGATGTAATCTACACGGAAATCAAAACATAATGATGTACACCTGAAATTTATATAGTTATAAACCAGTGTTACTGCAATAAAAAATAAATTAAAAAAAAAGAATCACTGCTCTAAAACAGTACTAACTCGAAGTGTGGTCCGTGGACAAGTAGCGTCAGCAGCAACTAGGAGCTTGTTAAAAAAGCGAATTATTAAGTTCTCTTTCAGATCCATTGAATCAGATTCTCTGGGGCTGGGGCTCAGGAATCTGTTTTCATAAGCCTCCTGACGCATGCTTAAGTTTGAAAACTCGGAAACCTCTCTTCTCGTGCTTTATTTACATTACAGAGCTACTAGGAGGCTAACAGCAGATGAAACAGATGAAAGTATTTTGAGCAAAGTAAAAATAATGATTGCCAATGCAAATAATTATTACCATTCAAACAAATGTGATATAATCTTGGGGTCATACTTGGGACCTTAGCTATGCAAATGACAATGATTCATTACTGAGCTAGAACTCTCCTGGACACAAGGGAAATTAGTCTGAATCATCTCCAAATACAGTGGAGTCCTAGTATTATAACACAGGCTTAGCAGATGTGAAACTGTCACATGGATAGGAAGACAAATAGCTTTACTTTTAAGTTTCTTAAACTTTATAAGTTCCTCTATGAGAACTAGATGGTTTTTGTAATGGGTTTTTGCAGTGTCTCTACTAAATGGGTCAAGTGCATCAGCACAATTCGGCTGTACAGGATCATTTATTGTGCTTTATTAAGTTTCAGGTTGTTGACTTGGGGTTATGTTGCTCTGTTAATTGCAGCTTTATCCAGTGAAAACCAACAGACACGCCCCTTTCTACCCATTAATCTGTCTGACAATATTCAATACAGTCAAACTTCTGAAGCAGGGGAATGGCATAATCATATCTGGGTTTTGAAAAGGTTGCTCTGTCTGCTGTGTAGAACTCCAAACAACATTAGCATCACCTAGGGGCAAATTTTTTAAATTTATTTAAAATTCAAACTATTAAATAATAAATTTTAAAATTGTTAAAAATTATTTAAATGCAAATTATTGAGTGTATGTGTACCAAGGAGGTGTACGCTGAAGTCCATTCAGATGTAGAAAAAAACCTGTAAAATTGTTTAGATTTTTTTCTCTCATTTCTTTGAGATTTCTATTTTAGTGTATACTATAATGTGAATTATGTGGTATAATCCTGAGATAATACATAAATGGAGTAAAAAACATCCAATGCATCGTGATGGAACTAGCAGACCTAGGCAGCCAGGAGTTTCGGCATCTGAGAGCAATGTCCATCTTGGTCTCATATGGGTTGTGCTGCCACCTGATGGTCATTTCCCATCCTAGTTTAATCATCAGTGGGGACAATATTATAAACATGCTGTATGAAACTTCCAGGAAGACATTGGTTGGTGCCCCTTTGTTGACTTGATCTGGGACACTGGGCTTAGGAAATACCAAGGTCCCAAGGACACTGGGGACCCACTTCAGCCTCTTCCTGCCTTGCTCTCCCTTCACACTCCACTCCACGAAATGATAAAAGGGCAGAGGTGGTGAGAGGAAGACGGGAACGAATCAACAGTTGTATTATGTCCAAACTTACATTATCATGAGTTATATGTATATTAGAATATAGTACTAAACATATGAGGTTAATAAATATGCACATATTAGGGGACCTATTTTTAAAATTTCAACAATGTTGTTGAGCAATCAAAAAAAGTTGGGAGACTCAGTGACGAGAATAGATTGGAGGGAAAACAAGCTGAAAGGAAGTGTTGTTAACAAGAGAGTGAGTCTTGTAGGCCAAAGGAAGAAAGGGTTCCAAGGAGGCATTAGTCTATGTCGTCAAACGCTGCTGAGATCAAGAAAGGAAAGGACCGATCAACATCTTTTGGATTTAGCCATATGAAAATCATGGGTGACTGTGGTGAAAGGCGTTTAAGAGGGGGTGGGCAGGGCAGAGAGTATAGTGTTTGTAGGTTAGGACCAAGTGGGAGATGAAGAAATAGAATCAGCCTGTATGAAAATCTCAACATTTGGTGGAGGAGAGAAATATATGGGTACCCAGAGGGAGGATGTCTGCTTGGAAGGACATCAATTGCTCATTTATTGATATTCTGCTAAAGAAGTTTGATTTCTCTAAAGATCTACTACCCTCCTTCTATTCAGTCCTGCACCCTCCTGCTAGATTTGAGTGTAGCTTTGACTGTCTCACTCTCTATATAAAATCTTCCAGTGCTTCTCCATTGCTTACTGAGGTCTGTTCGAGCAGCTCAGTCTGACGACTCTAAATGTTCCCTAATACCAGCTAAACTGGACCACTCCTCTCTCTCTCTCGTTATGTTTTTCGTTCACATGGCTGCTTCCAGTTAGAATATAGTCCTTTATCCAATCTTTGTCTCTTCAAATCCTGCTCATCTTTCACATCTCATCTCAGATGTGGTGCCACATTCTCCTTGAGCCCCTTCCTGATCCACCTCCTTTCCAGTGGAGTAGATATGAGCTCTCCCTGCTCTATTTTTCCAGTGTATCCTGTTTATATTTCTCGTATGGCATTCAACAGATTTTTCTTTGCTTTTAATTTTCTGGGTTCTTAATATATCCTTTCTACATCCACAGACTGTATACTCCTTGAGATAACTTTATCTTCCTCATCTTTGTGTCATTGGAGTACCTAACACAACATCTTGCACAAAAATAACTTTTTGAATTAAATTGTAGTCCCAAAGCCCTATTGTTTCTAACATTTGGGGGTTTACACTGCCTTTTAGAATTACAATGCTATTCAGCTATTGCCTCATATATAACATTGTAATTTTTATAATCTTTCCTCATATGATCTAAAACTAATACCTAACAGTTGTTACTTTTTAGTTGATAAACTGTTTTTCATACATGTTGTCTAATTTAAACTTTAAAAAGTATATTTATTTTTTATACATTTTGGGATATCTGAACCATACAGATAGAAATAGTAATATAGCATCCACTCAAATATAACAAATGTTGAGTGTCACGATTAATTCAGATTCTATTAAAAGAAAACCCTCATAGATATGTTGAAACTTCATCATTTCATTCCCTTCTCTCCCTTTCCAGAGGTACCACTCTCCTGGAGTTGATGTACATCCTTCCCAACCATGTTTTTAAACTTTTCTCGTATACGTGTGTATACATAACTCACACAGTCTTATTTTGTGGTATTAAAATGGTATGTAACTGATATAATAATATTATGTATCCCTTTGCAATTTGCTTTTTTCACTCAGCATCGTTTTCAGGATTCATCGTTGTTGGCATGTGTTGTAGACTTCATTCATTTTAACTAAGAAATGGCATTCCACTGTATGACTCTACCACCTCTTATTTAATCTTTATCAAAATCTTGTGAGGTAAATCTTATTAATCCCACTTTATACATGAAAAACTGAAGTAGGAGAGATTAAGTAACTTAACCGAGATAATATCGTTTTTAGCAGATAGAATGAGAACTTGTGCAGGGCCTCTAACTCCTAATCCTATGTTCTTTCCACTACAGCATTCAACTATTTAACAAATCTTTACTGAACACCAACTATGTGCCAGGCACGGTTTTAGGTCCTGGGTATCTAAGCAGTGAATAAAATAGACAAGATCCTGCTCTCATGGAGCTTACATTCCAATTGGAGGAGATAGTCAATTAAACAGCATGTAGTCTATCATTTGGTTCTAAGTGCTACGAAGAAAAATAAAGCAGGATGGAGGGGAAAACAGAGTGTGAGTGTAAGTGTGCTGGTCTATATGAGGCTCTCCGGCGACATTTCAGCAAACATCTCAAGAGGGATGATGAGAGATGGATGTTCAAGGTCAAGGCAGAGGGTACAGCAAATGCCAAATCCCTGAGGCAGGTGCGTATGCAGCTGTCATTCCATCTGTAATTTTTTTAGATACTGTTTTAGCATTTATCCTCACGTGCCAAAGAACAAATATAAGCACACTTGCATGGCTTTCCCTGATTAAATACACACTGTTGACAGGTTAACAGTCACTTTGGATGGCCATCTTTCGAATAAGCAAACTGGGCTGAGCTAGAAAAGGTCTACAGCCAGAATCCATTGATTTACTTTAAAAATTAAAGCATCGGTGGTAGACGCCCGTAACGGGGACAGACACTGACCTGCTGCTGATTTGATGAGACACATATAAACACAATTCAATCCCTCTTTTAAATATTGTAGGTTAGGAGAATCCTCAAGGAAA
Organism: Equus asinus; assembly: GCF_041296235.1. Lineage (NCBI taxonomy): Eukaryota > Metazoa > Chordata > Mammalia > Perissodactyla > Equidae > Equus > Equus asinus. Next base: position 88,168,182 of record NC_091810.1, on the reverse strand, counting down.
CCGAAAAGAAACTTCAAGTTGAAAAAGCCTACTGAAACAGAAAGGACCGGTAGTAGCCTGCTTCTCGCACCGGCCCTCTCAGAAGGGATGCCAGGAGAGCGGCAGGAAAATGCGGCAGCTAACCCCTCAAACCCAAAGCCTCGGCGAACCCAGCCCGCCTGGCGCGCACCGCTACGCTGCGCCGGAACCCGCCCAGAGAAACTTGACCCGAGCGCGCCCCGCCGGCTTGCCCCGCCCCTTTCGGCCTCCCGGCCTCCCCCGGGTCCTACGCGGAAAAGAAGTAGGTCCTGGAGAGCGGGGCCGGCGGCGGCTTCCGGGAGGAGTCTTGGGCCCCGCCAGATCCCGTCGTGCGCCGCGCCTGCCCACCAGAGTGGCTGTGGAGACGGCAGGAGCCCGCGTCTGCGTCGTGAACGAGTGCAGCGCGGCCTCAGCATGGGCGAGCATGGCCTGGAGCTGGCGTCCATGATCCCCGCCCTGCGGGAGCTGGGCAGGTAGGGCCGGGCCCGGCCGTCCTGGATCCCACGTCCTCCTCCGCCGGCCCGGCCGGCGTCTCACGTGCTCTCCCTCCCCTGCCGCGCGCGTCCGGGCTCCACTCCCCTCGGCTTCCGCCCTTGGGGAGATGCTCCGCGGCTGACCTGAGCGCCTCCCTCTCAGAGAGGCCGTTAAAACGACGCGGGGCGTCTCCCAAGACCTGCGCTTTACCTCCGTGGCGCCGGGGCGCTCGACCCCTGCCTAGGGCCCCTCTCGGCAGCTGGAGCGAAGGGTCCCTTCGGGTCACCTGGTCACTTTCCTACACTCAGTCGCTTCTCAGAAAACTTCTTCCCTTAGATGAGGGACTTGACCCAGGGACATTCCCCGGTTTCCAGTCTTTAGGATCGCTCGTGGAGGACTTGGGTTTTTAACTTTATGTTTTGACCCAAAACTGCCTTTAGAGGAAAAACCACTGGTTCCGATTTTGTGTAAGGAAGGCAAATTGCTAGAAAAGGCAGTTTTTTTCTACGTAGTGAAACCACAGGCCATTCTGAAGATGGGACCCCTTCCGTATTGATCATCCAGTCCCTGATCCGTTATTTTAGTCAGATGCCAGGGTTCGGCCGCAACGTCCACAAAATAGAAATGTGCATAGAATGTTGCCGAAATTTGAAGATAGTTTAGTGTTGTTTCGCTTGCAAAAGCTTGTCTTCTGTAAATCCAGGAGTAAAATCCTCTAAACCAGTATCCTAGCGGAAGAGGGGAGGCACGTTGATGGCCACCGTCGCCTCTAGCACGCTCGCAGCCGCCGTCAGCCAGGCCTCACGACTGGGAGGCAGGGTTTTGGCTTGCTTGCTTGTTTTGTTTTTTTTTTTCAGTCGTAACCCACTGTGAGCAAGAAATAAGTGGGCTTATACCACTACTGCAGTTGCACTATCCTTTGGAATCGTTGCTTTCCAATTTCTTAAACTTTGAAAACGTAGCACATAAAGTCAAAACGACGTTAAGCCCATGGGATGTTTGATTCCCTTTTTTTTTTGCGTGCGGTTGTGTCCATCTCCACTTCTTGGCCATAGAAGGACGTTTAGGCTTCCTCAGTTACGTAAATAAGAGGCTGCATGAAAGGACCACGCTTGTCTTCATTGAATCATCCTGTGTGTGTGTGAATTTTTCTTGGCGTGAATGTTGTGAGCATACTTTGTGTTGACATTTAGTAAAGTAGCACCTGCCTTTCTAAAAGAAGATGAGTACAAGTGCTCGTTTTAGTTGATGTACAGATTCTATCTTTCAAGCTCAGTGTGAAGCTCAGTATGTTTTCCGACTTTGCCTTATTGTGGAGTACTTCTCTTTCCTATTCTCTCTTCCTCTATAAGACTTGTTAATAAAAATAGTAGTATCTTGAATTTATTTATGGTCTCTTTCATAACAGAGCTTGTGCTACCTTTCATTTCATTCATTTGTAGCCATTCTAAGAGAAAAAAATAGAAAAACTGACCAATAGAGAAATGTCTAATAATAGTTTTTAATTGTCATGACTTTTTCATTGCAACTGCTTCATTCAAGCTTCTTCAGTATCGCAGTAGCTCCATGATATAGAATGAAGCAAATGTTATCACTATTTATTAAGAAACTGAGTCACGTTGGGGCCGGCCCATGGCCGAGTGGTTAAGTGCAGGCGCTCCGCTTTGGCCCAGGGTTTTGCCGGTTCTATCCTGGGCTCGGACATGGCACGACTCATCAAGCCACGCTGAGGCAGCGTCCCACATGCCACAACTAGAAGGACCTGCAACTAGAATATACAACTATGTACTGTGGGGCTTTGAGGAGAAAAAGGAAAAATAAAATCTTGAAAAAAAGAGAAACTGAGTTGCAGAAATTGAGGGAAAGTCAAAGAGATAACAGTTGTCAGAGCTAGGTTTTAGATTCATACCATCCAGTCCTTTCTCCCCAATTTTGTTCCTTAATTGACTACGACAATGAGATTTCTAGAAAAAGTGAAATGTCGCTGTTCTAATGTGTGGACTCTCCTTCCTCAGTCTCTCAGGGATAAATTTTGCTCCTCTCTTTTTTTGCTGTTAGCACTCTTTTCTCTGCGTAGTCTTTCTGGATGATCTCATTTACTCTCCTGCCTTCAGCTACCATCTGCTGTTTGATGATTCCAAATGTGTTTCTCCAAACCATATCTGTCTCCTGTAGAAGTATATACACAACTATATACAGGCAATTTTACCTGATTTTCTATATGCAGTTAAGACTCAACATGTCCAATACAAATTCTGCACATATCCAAACCTCCCCAAGCTTTTTTTTTTTTTTTAATTCCTCTCATTCACTGAGGTAGGGATGTCGCAGTAAATGAATACCATGTTCACTCGTTTTTCCAAACCAGAAATCTGGGAATTATTTTTGAGTCTCTAAGTGTTTTGTCTTCTTTTCATCTTCACTCTCTGCCTAAGTAACTTTAGTCTCCGTGCTTTAAATATTATCTGTATGCTGATCACTCCCAAATTTATATCTCTAGCCCAGAGAAATATATTAGGTTGCTTACTCAACATCTACTCCTGGAAATGAAAATTAACGTATCCAACGCGGGACTCCTGATTTACTGTCCTTAAACCTGTTACTTCCCCAGGTTATTGTGAATGTACCAGCCAAATGCCTAGGAGTTGTCCTTGATTCTTTGTCTTATCCCTTAATAATCCATCAGCAAGTCCTGTTAACCCAAAATACACTTCCCACCATCTCCACTGCTATCACCATAATTTCTAATCTGGACTGTTATAATAACCTCTCAGCTGTTCTCTCCATTTCCATTTTTACCCTCTTACAGTGGATTTCCCACTCAGCAACCAAAGTGATTTTTGCAAGCATAAATTACATAACATTCCTCCCCTGCTCAAAACCTTCCTTTGGCTTTTCAGCACACTTAGAATAAAATCCACACTCCTTACCAAAGTCTCTAAGGTCCTGCGTAATCTGGCCTTTGCCTGCCTCTGACCTCATGGCCTTATATCCCTCCCTTGCTCACTCTGCTCCAATGGCATTGGCCTTATTTTTCGTATACACCAAGGTCATTCAGTCCTTTGCACTTACTGTTTCTTCTCTCTGAACACTGCCTAGTTCCATTCAGATGTCATTTCAGAGAAGCCTTCTCGGACCTTCCTGTTTAAAATTACTTTGTAATCACAAGATATTTTCAGATAGTAATATTGCTATTAAAGTATTAAATGGGACAATGGGAGGGAGATGTGGGACTGGGGAGCAGCAACATTAGCTACTAGAGGAGATTTGGATGGTGAGAAGAAGCTGGCCATGTGGACCTGGGAGGAGAAGTGTCTGAGATGGAATAGGAAGTACAAGGTCCCTAGATGGGAATGAGGCTAACTTTTAAAGAAGAGGAAGAAGCCTGGAACATAGGAAACAAAGAGAGGAGTGGTATTAGTTAAGGATGGAGGAGTAGGCAGGAACCAGATCCTTTAGCACCTTACAGGTCAGAATAGGGAGTTAGATTTTAAGTGTAATGGGAAGTCATTGAAATGTTTTAAACAGGGAAATAACATGATTGAATTCATGTTTTAAAAACATGTTTAACCTTCACTCCCTTACTTAGAACCCTTCAGTGTCTCATTGCCTTCAGTACAAAATCCAAACTCATTAGTTGGTCCTTTGAGCTTTCACCTCATCTTCCCTCTTCAGCTTCATCTCCAGTTACTGCTTCCCTCTTCTTTAGCCGTGTAGAAGCTCTTACAGTTTCTAGAGCAGCCTGTGTTCTTGTTCCTGAGCCGTTGCACATGCTGGTTCCTCTGCTTGGAATAACCTCTTCCTTTCCCTTCTTTTACCTGGAGGGATTCAGCTTTGTATCACATTCTCCAGGGAGCCTTGACTGATAGACCCTGCTCAGGGCTGAGTGTCCCTCTTGTGTTCTATCTTGGCTTTATTAATACTTAATCATAGTATGTTAAAATTATGTTTACTTTTGTGTCCTTTAATCTACAAATTCTTTTAGGGCAGATGCATGGTATTTTGGTTATTCTGGTATTTGATGCTTGTCCCACAGGAGGTGCGTGAGTGTTCGCTAAATGTATCCAAGCTTCATGTGATACTTAAATTTCCACTCCAGGGGCCAACCCAGTGGCATAGCAGTTAAGTTCGTGTGCTCTGCTTCAGTGGCTCGGGGTTCATGGATTTGGATCCCAGGTGCGACCTACGCACACCTTAGCAAGCCGCGCTGTGGCAGGCATCCCACATATAAAGTAGAGGAGGCTGGGCATGGATGTTAGCTCAGGGCCAATATTCCTCAGCAAAAAGAGGAGGATTGGTGGTGGATGTTAGCAGAGGGCTAATCTTCCTCAAAAAAAAAAAAAAAAAGAACGAAAGAAAATTTTTTTAAATTTCCACTCTAATGTTACAGTATACTTTTGAAAAAGTATACCTTCTTAGTTCAGTTCCAAGGTAGAGGTTCAAAATAAGAAATACTCTCCCATGAGTTTCTTTATTCTGATAGTACATCTAATGAATGATAATCAATTGACCTTTTTAAAAAACTGATTCTTAAAAATTAAACAACACATGAATGCATTATTTTATACAGAATTTTATAGGAAACTGACCACTACCCACAATCCTAGTTCCTCTCCCCCCACACCTCCTCATTCACATTTTTAAGTGACACGTCAAATTACACTTGGTTTATGACAAATCTCCTGACTTTGTCTAAAACAATTTATGTTACCTTGTAGTTTAAGACTTTAAAACTTTTTGTTGTATTTAAATCTGTGATGGCCTATAATATGATAGCTATTAGCCATATGTGTCCAGGGAGCATTTCACACGTAGCTAATCTAAATTGAGATGTGCTGTAAATGTAAGATACACGCTGGATTTCAAAGACTGTACCAAAAAACTTGAATGATCTCATTAATAATTTTTGTATTGATTACATGTTCAAATAATATTTTGGATATATTATTATTGTTAAAATTGACTTTCTTTTTACATTCTTTTCCTTTTTTTTTTTTTTTTTGAGGAAGATTAGCCCTGAGCTAACTACTGCCAATCCTCCTCTTTTTGCTGAGGAAGACTGGCCCTGAGCTAACATCCATGCCCATCCTCCTCTACTTTATACATGGGACGCCTGCCACAGCATGGCTTTTGCCAAGCAGTGCCATGTCCACACCCGGGATCTGAACCGGCGAACCCTGGGCCGCTGAGAAGCAGAATGTGCGAACTTAATCGCTGCGCCACCAGGCCGGCCCCTCTTTTTACATTCTTAATGTGACTACTACAAAATTTTAAGTTACACACGTGGCTTGCATTATATTTCTTTTGACTGGTGCTGGTTTAAATAATAAGATAAATAGCACCAAGTTTTTTGCTTTTACATACAAATATTACTTATTCTTTGATTCTGTATACCTACAGCTTATGTTACTTGTAAATATTTGTTAATTTCAGTAACATAGTTTTTCTGTCAAGCGAGACACATTCTAGGTAGTATAGGGGATGCAAAGAGAAGTAAAACACTTTCTCTCCTATAGGAGTTTATGGTTTACTGGTGCTGCAGTGGATATGTAGAGAAATAAAATATAGTGTCTCACCTCTAGGAGTTTATGATTTAGTGGTAGAGAATAAGTAAATACTCCACAGATCCAGAAGGTTATGCATTCAGGATTAAGGAGCCAGAAGATTCAGGAAGATTCTTATGAACCATTCATTCATTCAACAAAAGTTTTGTTTTAATTTCTGTGTACCAGGACCAATTCTGTCATGGCACTTATTAGCTGTAAATGCCATGGATCCTGTATGTAATCAATTAGGATTGGACTTTGTGATTGAATAATCAAGAAAACAGTCTTCTCATTTTTTCTTTTAGCATTGTTTAAGTGGGAAAATATATATACATTTTACAGTGCTATATAGATTTATGTTACTTACATGAAATATATAATTTCATTCTTTTTAAATAATCAGCTTACCTACTACATCCTCAGCTGTTTTGTCAATAGAAGTGATGGACTGAGCTAATTATTTATACACAGCCTTCCATGAATCCTCTAGGCAGAGTTAATTATTTCCTGCTTTGGGTGTATATGACACTTGCTTAAAATTATTTTTTAATCCTCCCCTCTCCTCAGCAACTGACCTGAGTTCCTTGAGTTCCTTGAAGCGGGAGATCTTATCTTGTTTTATTTGCCTTTTGAATTTATTAAATTATTAGCATCTGTATTCATCTTTTCCTCTTATATTAATGAATGATACTTCTCCTATCCAAGGATTATCTCTTCACTTGTACATGGTCCCAGGAAGGAAAGCCAAGTTTCAAGTATCAATTGCTCAAGTCTCTCCATCTTAAAGGAAAAAAAAAAACCAAACCCTGTTGACCACATATATTCCTTTACTTACCACTAATCCCACTTCCTCTCTTCATTTCATAGTCAAGCTTCAGAAAGAGCATGCATTCTTAATATTCACATTTCGTTTGCTTTTCAGGCCCTTGCAATCTGGTTTCTGCCTTCACCTATACACTACATCTTAAAATGCATAGGACTTAAAAAAAATTAACTCAAAATGGATCAAAGACCTAAATGTAAGAGCTAAAACTATACACTCATAGAAGAGAATGTAGGGGAAAAGTGTCATGATATTGGATTTGGCAGTAACACCCAAAGCATGACAACAAATGAAAAAATAGATAAATTAGACTTCATCAAAATTAAGAGCTTTTTTTTTAAGTATGCTTTTTTTGGTGAGCAAGATTGGCCCTGAGCTAACATGTGTTGCCAGTCTTCCTCTTTTTTTTTTTTCCCTCTCCAAAGCCCCAGTACATATTTGTATATCCTGGTTGTAGATCATTCTAGTTCTTCTCTGGGGTGCTCCCACAGGATGGCTTGATGAGTAGTATGTACGTCTGCACCCAGGATCTGAACCCACGTTCACCAGGCTGCTGAAGCAGAGCGCGTGAACTTAACACTCAGCTATGGGGCCAGCCCCCAAATTAAGAGCTTTTGCACATCAAAGGACATTGTCAACAGACTGAAAAGACAACCTGTGGAATGAGAGAAAATGTTTGCAAATCATATATCTGATAAGGAGTTAATATCCAGACTATAATAAGAACTACAACTCAATAACAACAAAAAACAACTTGATTTATAAACAAGGAAAGGACTTGAATAGACATTTCTCCAAAGAAGGAAGACAAATGGCCGAAAAACACATGAAAAGATGTTCAACATCACTAGTCACTAGGGAAATACAAATCAAACCCACAGTGAGATACCACTGCACACCCATTTGGATGGCTGCTATTAAAAAAACAACAACAACAGAAAATAACTAGTGTTGATGAGAAGGAGAAATCGGAACCTTTGTATGTTGCTGGGGGGGATGTAAAATGGTACAGCCGTTGGGGAAAACCTATGGGAGTTCCTCAGACAATTAAACAATTACCATATGATCCAGCAATTCCACTTTTAGGTGTACACCCAAAATAATTGAAAGAGACTGGAACAGTTATCTGTATACCAATGTTCATAGGAGCATTATTCACAATAACCAAAAGGTGAAAGCAACCCAAGTGTCTTGGAGGGATGAATGGATAAACAAAATGTGCTATATACATACAGTGAAATATTATTCAGCCTTAAAAAGAAAGGAGACTCTGACATGCTACAACATGGACGCATTGTGAAGACGTTGTGCTAAGTGAAATAAGTCAGTCACAAAGGACAAATATAAGATTCAACTTATATGACATAAGTAGTCAGATTCATAGAGACATAGAATGGTGGTTGCCAGGGGTTGGGGAGAAGGGGAAATGAGGAATTACTGTTGAATGAGTACAGTTTCAGTTTGGAAAGATGAAAAAGTTCTGGAGATGCATGGTGGTGATGGTATAGAATAACATAAATGTACTTAATGCAACAGAACTATACACTTAAAAATAGTTAAAATGGTAAATTTTATGTTGTCTGTTTCAACACAATAAAAAATATATCCAAAGGACATTTTAACAAACTACTTTTATTTGATCCTGTTGACAGTCTCCCATGGTTTTTCTTTCTGTTCCTCTGGGCCTCTTTGCTTTTCTCCTTAATGGCTCCTCTAACCTTAACTTAGGTTCTCTCCTTGGCTTTCTTATTACTTATTACATTTGCATTCATATCCAAGGCTTCCAGTACTACTAGCTCTAGTAGTGGTACATTATATAATCTGTATGAGCATCAGTGTCCTCATATGCAAATTAAGGATAAATATCCCTATTGCTTGTGCAATATGAAATAATACAATGTGTTCAGCCTTGTTTGATAGGTATTATTATATAATGATAACTTTATATCTCTAGGCTAAATATTTCTTGAGGTCTAGAACTGTAATTCCAACAATCCTTTTGACATCCTACTTGTTCCCTTGAGACTTTAAACTCAGTATTTCTAAAACTGGTTTTGTTTTTTCCCCAGTCCTGTGCTTCCTCCTGTGTTAAGTGGTTTGGTGAATGGCTCACAATCCGCCCTGGGTAGAGTGCTAGGTTGGCTTATCAGTCTCCTCTACTGAACTGTGTCTTTCACCTTCCCAACAGTAGCTTCTGATGTGTTGTGTGGCACATTATAGGTGCTCAATAAATCCTTGTTGGTTACATGAATGACTACGATTCCTCATCCTGAGTAGTGGAACACAGACTTTCTACTATGATCTTCTGTTCTATTCCCTGGTGGTTTACACCAAATTATGGAGCTCAAATTGAATTCATTCAGGATTCTAAGACATCGTTTCTGTGCTTAATTATTATGTCTCCTCTTAATACTACTTTTTCGTGATTGGTCCTAAAACTCAATATGTGTATTTTTCCCTAACATTTTATTGTGGAAAATTTCAAAGACACACAAAAAAAGGAAATGGTTTATTGATTTCCCATTTTACCCAACAGTGATCAATTCATGGCCCTCATCCTCAACTCAGCTTACTTTCAAGCAAATTCCAGATATCATTTCATCCATAAATATACGTATTTATCTCTAAAGGATAAAGAGTTTTTAAACATCACAATACCATTATCACACCAAAAAATTATTTTTTATTTTTTATTATTTTGCTGAGGATGACTTACCCTGAGCTAACATCTATTGCCAGTCTTTCTCTTTTTGCTGAGGAGAATTTGCCCTCAGCTAACATCTGTTGCCAGTTTTCCTCTTTTTTTGTATCTGAGCCACCATGACAGCATGGCCACTGGCAGATGTGTGGGGTAGGTCCATGCCTGGGAACTGAACCAGAGCTGCTGAGGCAGAGTGCACCAAACTTAACTACTAGGCCACTGGGGCTGGCCCAAAAAATAACTTCCTAATGAGATCAAATATGTAGTCTGTGTTAGAATTTTCCCAATTGTCAAATACAGTTTCCTAATGGTTTTTATTTTTGGATCAGAATCAAGTGTAGGATCATACATTGTAATTGGTTGATATGGCTCTTAAATCTTCATTATGAGTTTTTCCTCTTCTCTTTTTTCCCTGGGAATTTATTTGTTGAAGAAACTATCTTTTGTAGGTTTTCTAAAAGTGTCGATCAGCACTGCTCAATAGAAATATAATGCAAGCCACATATATAATTGAAAATTTTCTAGTAACAACATTACAAAAAGGAAAAGTGAAATTAATTTTCAATAATATATTTTATTTAACTCAGTATATCCAGATATTACCATTTCAACATGTAATTAATATAAAATTATTAATAAGATACATTTTTTGGTACCAAATAGTGAAAATCCAAAGTGTATTTTATACTTATAGCACACCTCAATTTGGACTAACTACACTTCAAGTGCTCAGTAGCTACATGTGACAATGGCTACTATATTGAGCAGAGCAGGTCTAGATTTTGCAGATGTTATGCCTGTGGTGTCATTTAGCATGTTCATTTTTCTTTGTAAGTCAGTAACGTGTTTAGATTGTCCTTTCATGTTTTTTTTTTTCTTCTCACCAAAGCCCCCAGTACATAGTTGTATATTCTAGTTGTGAGTGCCTCTGGTTGTGCAAGTCCTTTCATTTTTAAACAGAAGAATGATATCAGTGTCAATATTAAAACTGAATGTATTTAATAAATTCAACTTAAGAGAAGTTTTTTATAAATAGAATTGTAAGTCCCTTTGAGGGTTAAAAACTTTTCATTTGTATTTCAGTGCCAGTCCAGAGGAATATAATACGGTTGTACAGAAGCCAAGACAAATTCTATGTCAGTTCATTGATCGAATACTTACAGATGTAAATGTTGGTAAGAAACAATTATTTCTTATGTAAACTTGATAACTTAAATTGTTTTCTTTTCCATATATACAACATTATACTAGAATTTTTCTCCATGTAGTTTTAGATATAAAGTTAGTGTTTATGATAGTTACTATTTTCAAGCAAGTTATTTACAGTATTGTTACATAATGTGATTTAGGCTTTTAAGGTAATTCTGTTTTCCTGTTTATCTAGATTTTTCTGCTGCTTGCTATGAGTTCTTCTTTGTATACAATTATAAATAAAAAATACTTTCGCCAGTTCTAATGATCTGGACCCTATTTTAGCTAGATTTTGTGCCAATGATTGAGAAATAGCAAATCCCATAACAACTCTTTAAATAAGAGTTGGTGACTTTGTCTGTGGGAGGTATTAAGATTCTGTTAGTTGTTGAATCAACTGTTTCCTCTTTGTGGCAATCTAAATGACAAATATTACTTACTTGACAAGATGGTATCACATTTGTCATATCCATTAATATTACATGGAGGGGTAATGTACAGTGGCATTTGACTCATGGTTTATAAGTTTAATTCCAAATTTGGCATAGATTTTATGACTTGTAGTAGTTGTTTAGCCTTTCTTTTTTCAATCAGTAAAATTAGGAGTTGCTGAAAAATAACAAAGGACTACTGAATACTTGCAAGATGTTTTCACGTTGTACTCCCTCTGTTTAGACTGCTTGTCCTTCCTGTCTCTGCTTGACCAACCTTCTCAGCATCTTCCCAGACACTTGTTTCCTCTTCTGTGGATTAGTGCAGTTAACATATTATATTAGAGTTATTAGTTTATATGTCTGACTCCCTCATCTGTTTGTGAAGGGTTTTTTTGAGGAAGATTAGCCCTGAGCTAACATCTGTGCCCATCTTCCTCTGCCTTATACATAGGACACCTGTCACAGCATGGCTTGCCAAGCAGTGGGTAGGTCCGCACCCGGGATCTGAACTGATGAACCCTGGACTGCCGAAGCACAATGTGCGAACTTAACCACTGGGCCAGCCCCTGTGAGGGTTTTTTTTAATCCTCAGATTTTAGTAGTGCCAGGCATATGTAGGCCTACAGTACATGTTTGGTGAATGGATGTATAATAGGTGAGTGCACATGATTATTAATCATTTAAAATTAAAAAGATAGGGTTGTAGTGTTTAGCCCCATCAGTTTATCATGAGCACTGTGCTGAACATAATTCTGGTCATCAAAGTCTTGTTTCTCAACAAAAGGACTGCCATTTAATTTGTCATGACTCTTTAAAATGAATCTTTTATTGTTTTAGTTGCTCTAGAACTTGTAAAGAAAACTGACTCTCAGCCAACCTCTGTGATGTTACTTGATTTCATCCGGCATATCATGAAGTCCTCCCCACTTATGTTTGTAAATGTGAATGGAAGCCATGGACAAAATGAGGCCAAGGGCAGTTGTATTGGTAAGTCCTGCTATTTGTGCATTCATTTGTATCTGTTTTATGAAATCTACCCTCTTCTGAAATATAACATGTACATTATTACACATATTTTGGTCAAATTTGCTGTAAATTATGGGAGCAAAATGGTAATGGTTTGTTTTATTTCATGCATTCTTATTTTCTTTTGTAGATCTGTGTACCCAGAATGGAATAGAAGTAATCAAATTTGTTATTTTACCATTGAGCACTTTAGCAGTTTTCTTTTTTCTATTTCTTTTCTTTTCTTTTGTTTTGAGGAAGATTAGCCCCGAGCTAACATCTGCTGCCAATCTTCCTCTTTTTTGCTGAGAAAGACTGGCCCTAAGCTATCATCTGTGCCCATCTTCCTCTACTTTATATGTGGGACACCTGCCACAGCATGGCTTGCCAGGTGGTGTGTAGGTCTGCACCCAGGATCCAAACTGGCGAACCCCGACCCACCAAAGCAGGACATGCAAACTTGACTGCTGTCCAACCAAGCTGGCCCCCAAATCTTTTTTTCTATTTTCGGTAATCACTTTCTTCTAGATCAGGCATTAGCAAACTATGGCTTGCTGCCTGTTTTTGTAATCGAAGTTTTATTGGAACACAGCCATGCTCCTTCATTTACCTATTGTCTGTAACTGCTGCAAAGGCAATGTTAAGTGGTTGACATGGGGGCCATATGGCCCTCAAGCCTAAAATGTTTCCTGTCTGGCCCTTTCAGAACAGGTTTGCTGACTCCTGTTCTAGATGTTGAAGCTTTTTCTAGGCTTTATCGTTACTATTTCCAATACTTTTGTCCCTTTATTGGCTTCCTCATAAGGATATGTAAAGCAGACATCCCTTTTTTTTTTTTGTGCAATGCATAGAGTCTTTAAAAATTTTTGCCTTCATTTCAAGACTCGACTTTAGTAGCATGTCCTCTAAAAAGTCTTTTCTGACCACTACTGCTGACTGCCAGCCCTAGGACTGGCTTACTTGTTCCTTCTTTATGCTGTGTTAGTACAGAGTGTTCTGCATTTCTTCTATCATAGTGGTTATTAAACTATATTGTAAATACCTGTTTGTCTGTATTCTTTGCTATACTGTTTTTTAAACAACAGGTCATGACCCATAGTGGGTTATGAAGACTAAATATAATAGACTAGAAAATATCATAATCATAGTATATTACATGTAATAAGAGTAAGTACTGTTGGGCTGGCCTGGTGGCACAGTGGTTAAGTTCGCGTACTCCATTTTGGTGGCTCAGGGTTCATATCCAGCGTGTGGACCTACATACCGCTCATCAAGCCATGCTGTGGTGGCATCCCACAAACAAAATAGAGGAAGAATGGCACAGATGTTAGCTCAGGGCCAATCTTCCTCACCAAAAACAAACAAAAAAAAGAATAAGTACTATTTTGTGAAACTTGTTTTATATATTTAAATAAAATAAATATACATATGTATACTGGGTCCTGATATAAAATGTATCTCTTAGTTGCAGTTAAAAAGTTCGAGAAATTTATTATAATTTATTATAGGATTCATGAAGACAGGACTATGACTGATTTGTTCTTGTGCACCTGAGGCAGAGTCATCACTCAATAAATATTTGTTGAAGGGGAGTTAATAACTAGCATTTACTGAGCAGTTATTTAACTTTGGGCACTATGCTGAGAATTTTACATATATTATCTTACTTCATCCTCATGGTAACCCATAAAGTAGATGTCATTATTCCCCTTTCATAGATGAAGTTACAGAGGTTCAGAGAAATGAAAAGTTCACACATCTAATAAGTGGAAAGCTAGGACCTTGTCTCTCTGTCTCCAGAATTGGTATTATAAATTACTATAATGTTTCCTTTGTACAGGGAATGTTTTAGACTATTTGCTAGTGAAATTTATACTTTCAAAATAAATTATCTAGCATTTAGCAAATTAATTAGCACTTCTGATGTACTTGCTTGTTTAGTATCTTTTTTTTGTTTATTTCAAAGAATTCAGTAATTGGATCATAACAAGACTTCTGCGGATTGCAGCAACTCCATCCTGTCATATGTTACACAAGAAAATCTGTGAAGTCATCTGCTCATTATTATTTCTTTTTAAAAGCAAGAGTCCTGCTATTTTTGGAGTACTGACCAAGGAATTACTATATCTTTTTGAAGATTTGATTTACCTCCACGGAAGAAATGCAATGGGACACTTTGTGGAATGGCCAGTGTTGGTTAACCGATTTTTAAGTCAATTAGATGAACATGTGGGATATTTACAACCAGCTCCTTTGCAGCTCATGAACATGCAAAATTTAGAATTTATTGAAGTCACTTTATTAACGGTTCTTATTCGTATTATTGCAATTGTGTTTTTTAGAAGGCAAGAACTCTTACTTTGGCGGATCGGTTGTGTTCTGCTAGAGTATGGTAGTCCAAAAATTAAATCCTTAGCAATTAGCCTTTTAACTGAACTCTTTGAGCTTGGAGGACTACCAGCACAACCAGCCAGCACTTTTTTCAGTTCATTTTTGCAATTATTAAAACACCTTGTAGAAATGGATGCTGACCAATTGAAAGTCTATGAAGAACCCTTATCAAAGCTGATAAAGACACTATTCCCCTTTGAAGCAGAAGCTTATAGAAGTATTGAACCTGTCTATTTAAATATGCTGCTGGAAAAACTCTGTGTCATGTTTGAAGATGGTGTGCTTATGCAGCTTAAGTCTGATTTGCTAAAAGCAGCTTTGTGCCACTTGCTGCAGTATTTCCTTAAATATGTGCCAGCTGGGTATGAATCTGCTTTACCAGTCAGGAAGGTTTATGTGAGAAACATTTGTAGAGCTCTTGTGAATGTGCTTGGAGTTCAGGTAGATGCAGAGGTAAGTTATTTTTAAGGTTACTTGTTAAGTATGTATTTTATTCATAATTTATCCGTATGTGCAAGTGTAATAATGAAAAAGTAGAATATCTTTAATAATAATGTATATTCAGAACAGAATGATTTTCATAATCTACTTTGGCTCCGTATTATGGACTTTTCTTTGATTTCAGAGGGATTTGTTCATTAAATTGGTCATCAACTGCCAGTGGAGTAGAATATTTTAAAGCAGAATTTGTGAAATGTAAGCCTGTTTGTTGCATTGTTAATTAAAAGGGGGTCAGTCATCAACTTAATTGCAAAAACTTTAAGCACTCACATACATTTTGTCTTTGACAGGCTCTAATCAATCACTTTTAGAAAACATATGGGTACATAGTACTAGTCATGCCAAATTATGCCTTTTTTCCTATTTGGACTGTGGAAGACAGGTAGTACCATAAAATAGTGAGATGTGCAATAACTTGGTTAAATATTTCACTTTATTTTGTCTATAAATCTTGCTGGATTTTTAGGGTGAAAGAAGTTAGTAATTCCCTTATAGAATTTTTCTTTGTGGCGTTTTGATAAAGGGAAAAACAGGTTATAGAGAGAAGGATTTGTCTTAAGCCTTCTAAGACTATGGAACCATAGTGCTACGTATAGAAATATATGTATGTCCATATATATACTGTGAAATAATATAGATTAACTTAGGTCTTTGTTTTGCATGATGAGACTCTGAAAATAGTTTACCTTATTAGAAAACTCTTAATTAATACCTAATGCACTTTTACTGTTTATGAATAATATAAGCATATTTTCTAAGAGAGTTTTTGAAATGATCTTTGCTTTCTCAGTATTTGTTGGGCCCACTTTATGCAGCCTTAAAAATGGAAAGTATGGAAATCATTGAGGAGGTTCAGTGCCAAAGTCAACAGGAAAGCCTCAGCAGTAATAGTGATGGAATATCACCCAAAAGGCGTCGACTCAGCTCATCTCTAAACTCTTCCAAAAGAGCACCAAAACAGACTGAGGCGTATGACCTTCATTCAGTTTGTATTTAGTTATTTCATAAAACTTTATTCATGTTTCCAAATCACCTTTAGTTAAGTGTTTGACTTAAATCCACAAAGAACATTTGTTCTTTCTAAAGGTAGTCAAAGGGATGCTTAAAATATTTTAATATTTCTTGTAGTCTATTCTAGTATGAAAGATTTCGTGGCTAAATATGGTTACTTAAAAGACTTTTTTTTTTTTTTTAAAGATTGGCACCTGGGCTAACAACTGTTGCCAATCTTCCCCCCCCCACCCCCCCCGTACACAGTTGTATATCTTAGTTGCAGGTCCTTCTAGTTGTGGGATGTGGGACGCTGCCTCAACGTGGCCTGATGAGCGGTGCCATGTCCGCGCCCAGGATCCGAACCCTGGGCCGCTGCAGCAGAGCATGCGAACTTAACCACTCGGCCACAGAGCCGGCCCCTAAAAGACTCTTTAAGTCTTTACTTGCCTGTCTAATTTAACTTTTTAATATGTGAAAAATCTCTGAGATTATACATCTATCAGCAATTTCAAAAATGTTAGCAAACTGTTTTTGTAATGTGGTCAAAGAATTCCCGTATTTCAGCCATCCCTAAAAGTTGTTTTAAATCTCTCTTAATATAAATTTCAGTAGTTGACATTACATGTTATCATTTAAGTATTTTCCACATTTGAACCAAATTTGTATTAAATATGAATATCTTTCTACTTTGGTTATAATTAATTACAGAATTAAACATGTGGATATGAACAAAAAGAGCATATTATGGAGTGGACTGAAACAGAAAGCTGAATCCCTTCAGATTTCCCTTGAATGCAGTAGTCTAAAGAATCCTGTTATTGAGACGTTAGAAGGAATTGCTGTTGTCCTACAACTGACTGCTCTGTGTACTGTTCATTGTTCTCCTCATAACATCGACTGGTAAAACAACTTGTATTTTCTGGGTGGATTTCCTGTAATAAACTTGGATTTATTGTTTTAGGAGACCTCATTCACTGCATTTGTGTGACCTTAGAGCACAAACTTTTTGGTGAAATAGAAAAGAAATTTGTCTTTTCTTGAGCACTTGCTAAATGCTAGATACTGTGTTAGGTACTATACATATCATAGGTAATCTTTACAACAATACTGTGAGATACATGCTGTTTTATGTCTACTTTACAAATTAGAAATTGAGGCTCTTTTTTGTCTGAAGCCTAAATTAACTTCCTGGGCACACACGATTTTTTTTTTTAATTTTTAATTTTAATTTTAATTTTTTTTAATATTTAATTTTTTTCCTTTTTCTCCCCAAAGCCCCCCAGTACATAGTTGTATATTCTTAGCTGTGGTCCTTCTAGTTGTGGCATGTGGGATGGCGCCTCAGCATGGCTTGATGAGCAGTGGCATGTCTGCGCTCAGGATTCGAACCCTTGAAACACTGGGCCGCTTCAGCGGAGCTCGCAAACTTAACCATTTGGCCACAGCGCCGGCCCAGCACACAGGATTAGTAGCATAAGCGTTTGTATACAACTCAAAAGGCAGTGTTCTTTTAGCCAGTCACTTAGTCAAGAGATTTCCCTTTGATAATAAGAGTAGGAATTTAGAACTTGTCAGAGGTATATTTTCGGCTTGGTGTTCTTAGTATAGGTTAATTCTTCTATCAGAAGAAACAAGTAAAGTGTGAACCCTCTCTGAAGATTTAATCTTATTTTTACTGCCACATTATAACCAACACTGCTTGTTAATTTTTTACATGATCCTTTATTCTTTGTTTCCTTACTTATTCTTTTGACTTGCCGATACAAAGTTATGAAGGAGATTTTAAAGAAACTATATTATTTCAGGTTGCATTAGACTTGGAATTTGAGATAACTTGAAGGAATAGTTAATTAGGCTGAAGTCTGCCCTTGCCCTTCTATTAAGAAAGAGTTTGCTAAGCCAATTATTAATTATGTAGGCCTGTCTCCTGTCATTTTAAGCCTGGTGGTGCCACATTTAAATATCCCAGATTAATTTTAATTACCAAATCCTAAGAGTAATTTAGACTGACATAAAGAGATTAAACTTAAAATGACATGTGGATTCATTTGCATATTTACTTTGAATTAGTTTAAAGCTGTAAGTTAGTTTTATACTCACAGTTTCTTTTAGCTTACCACAATATTAGGTTTGACTATAACAAAATTTATTTTAATTCTCTGTTTTAAAAAATGTATTAACTGCAGCCATAATTTCAAAGACTGTCAACAGAAATGTAAGAAGAAACCTTCAGTAGTGATAACTTGGATGTCTTTGGACTTTTACACAAAAGTGCTTAAGAGCTGTAAGAGTTTGTTAGAATCTGTTCAGAAACCTGACTTGGAGGCACTTATTGATAAAGTGGTGAAAATATTTGATGCTTTGATTTATATTCAAGGTGAGTACAATTAAGCAGTAGATCGACATAACATTTAAAGATAATCAGTATAGAAATAAGCTTTCTCTTTTGCCTAAGACCTAAATGCACAAATGTTTGAATTACCCAAAAGTTTTTTCTTGATTTCAGTTCTGTTAAACTTGTCAGTAATTTCTAAGTTCCAAATTTCTTTGTGTAATATTTTGATATATTATTTTTTTCAATCAATAGGAATTATTTGTAACTTTTTTTTTTAAGATTGGCGCCTGAGCTAACAACTGTTGCCAGTCTTTTTCTTTTTCCTCTGCATTTTCTCCCCAAATCTCCCCTGTACATAGTTGTATGTTTTAGTTGTGGGTCCTTCTAGTTGTGGCATGTGGGATGCTGCCTTAGCACGGCCTGACGAGCGGTGCCATGTCCGCGCCCAGGATCTGAACCAGCGAAACCCTGGGCCACTGAAGCGGAGTGTGCAAACTTAACCACTCAGCCACAGGGCTGGCCCTATTTATAACTTTTAAATTTTTTGATTTGAGAACCTGAAGAATGCTATGGTCCCTCTTCTTAAAAATGCATAGATACAGGGGCAGCCCCATGGTGTAGTGATTAAGTTTGTGTGCTCCACTTCGGTGGCCCAGGGTTCACAGGTTTGAATCCTGGCATGGACCTGTGCACCGCTTGTCAAGCCATGCTGTGACGGCATCCTACATACAAAATAGAGGAAGATTGGCACAAATGTTAGCTCAGCAACAATCTGCCTCAAGCAAAAGAGGAAGATTGGCAACAGATGTTAGCTCAGGGCCAATCTTGCTCACCAAAAAATGATAATAATAAAAATGCATAGATGCTTATTTTTATAAAGTCATATTTAATTTCTTTGGATTCACAGACCTCGGAACGTCATTTCTACATTAAGAACTCCTGTTTATTGAATGTTCATTTTAATTCCACTTGATGTTTAGAATGTCTATTTTTATTGAAAAAACACAGGTAAATATGATTAAGGAAAAGATATAATTAATTACCTGTTGTGTGTTTCTGTAGTAAAAACTTCATTTGAAGATCAAATTCTGGAAGATCTATGTGGAATGCTCTCACTTCCATGGATTTATTCCTGTTCTGATGATGGCTCTTTACAGTTGACCACATTTGCCACTAATCTTCTAACTTTAAGCCAGAGGATTGCAGATAGCTACTGTAGGTCGTCACAAAATTCTGTGTGTGGTTTGTTTTGTTTTAACTGATCTCTGTATAAGACTTCTAACACTTCATTTCTACCTTTTCAATAATTAAAAAAGCAGGTACATTTTGAAAGAAAGGGGTTAAACATGGAAAAAGTAACGAATTTTAGGATTTGCATATCCTCAGTTCTATTCTGCCACATTGTTCTCCAAAGATTTCATTCCAGTTTATATTCCTGTTAGCAGAATATGAGAGTTCCTATTGTTTCACATCCTCACAAACACTTGGCATTGTCAGACTTTAAAATTTTTGCTATGGAAAAAGAAAAAAAAATGTCAAGGAGCTAACTATGGAAAAAATTTCTTTTGCTATTTTTGATGTGTGTGATTTTGCTGTTGCATTTTGCTGATTAATAAGATTGTGCATACACCTTTTTTCAGTGTGCATACTTTATTTTTGGAAAAGAAGCTTTTAATTAAATATCATATGTATTTTAAATGTTATTTGACTTTTCAACAAAGAATGAATATGTATGTGTGTATATAGATATATAAAATTAACACTTAGATGTCTTGTTTAATAGACTTAATTTTTTCAGCACCACAGGCACAGTCACGGTGTGTGTTTCTTCTAACTCTGTTTCCAAGAAGAATATTCCTTGAATGGAGAACAGCAGTTTACAGCTGGGCCCTGCAGAGCTCCCATGAAGTAATCCGGGCTAGTTGTGTTAATGGATTTTTTATCTTATTGCAGCAGCAGAATTCTTATAACAGAGTTCCAAAGATTCTTATGTATGTATTAATATTTTAATTTGAATATATAACTTGATTGGAAAGATTATATGTGCAAATTTATGTTTATTGCTGGATATATAGAGCAAGTGTTGCTTTTAGTTTTAGAATTTGGAAGTTTTTCCTTCTAGGCTTTGTTTTATCAGTACTTTACCCTATGTTAAAAGTAAGACTATTTAGACCACAAAATTAAGCAAGAACCTTTAGTAGCTTTACTTTTTTTTCCCCAGAGATAAAGTCAAAGATGATTCTGACATTGTCAAGAAAGAATTTGCCTCTATACTTGGTCAACTTGTCTGTACACTTCATGGCATGTTTTATTTGACAAGTTCTTTAACAGAACCTTTCTCTGAACATGGGCATACTGACCTCTTCTGTAAGAGCCTAAAGGTCACTTCTCAACACGAATGTTCATCTTCTCGACTAAAAGCTTCTGTTTGCAAACCATTCCTTTTCCTGCTGAAAAAAAAAACATCTAGTCCAGTGAAACTTGGTGAGTGATTTTTTTATGATTTATTTAGTATTTTAAAACCCACTTAAGCTCTTTTTAAAAAAATCAGAGATAGAATTAGCCTAAAGCTTAAAAACTAGTCTTGCTTGGTAGAGTCAATGCTTGTGTAATGCTTACTTATAAATGGGATGTCTGGTATTAGACTGTATCACAGAACTAACAAGGAAGTAATTTTTGGATTTTTAAAATACTTTTATGATTTGGAAGCATAATGGGGTGTACCTGATGTTTGGCTCAATATTCTGAGGTTCCATATTCCATATCCTCTTTAGTGATACCAGGGACTTTTTTAATGTGTCCCCTGCCACTACCTTGAACCTTCAGAACTTCAAATAATTAGATACTTTGCCCAACTGAGGACTATAGATTGTAGCTTCTTGGCCATTTTCCAGTGGTAATGGTGTATGGGTTTGGTGAGAACATGAGATTTATACAAATACTTGGAAAATCCATTGTTTGAGTGGTAAGTTACAACTTGTTCTCAAGTTTTCAAAACAATATATGATGGGTGGTTTCTAGGACTGCATAAGTGTTGTAATGTAAGGTTAACCATAAGGCTAGGATTGCCCTTAGATCCAGTTCTTTGGATTAGTAAAATGTGCTTTTTAACTATCGTGGTTAACATATAATGATCTACAAAATCTAAGTGACTAGTCACTTTACAACTTAAGAAGTTCTAGAATTAATTTTAGATTTAACTTATTTATAACTTTTATTAAATATAAAGTAAATTTAAATTTCTGAGTATTTATTTTAATCCTCCACAATTCTGTGTGCCCTGCAACTCTAAATACTAAATATTGATATTGTAAGGCAACTTAGAATTCTTCATAGTCTATTATTTATTGACAATATTTTTACAGTAAAACTTTGATATGTAATGTGTTAAATTAGATATTATGTGCTCTCGCCTTTTAGCATTCATAGATAATCTATGTCATCTTTGTAAGCATCTTGATTTTAGAGAAGATGAAACAGATGTAAAAACAGTTCTTGGAACTTTATTAAATTTAATGGAAGATCCAGACAAGGATGTTAGAGTGGCTTTTAGTGGAAATATCAAGCATATATTGGAATCCTTGGACTCTGAAGATGGATTTATCAAAGAGGTTGATAATTGTTTTTTTTAAATATTTGTGTTTTCATAAACCTGGCTCTAAAATTCTTTTTAACTAGTTAATTTTATTGTTCTAGCTTTTTGTCTTAAGAATGAAGGAGGCATATACACATGCTCAAATCTCAAGAAATAATGAGTTGAAGGATACCTTGATTCTCACAACAGGGGATATTGGAAGGTATATTTGGCAGCATTTGTATACTTTATTTATTTTGGCCATTCTCCTTTTCTGTTTGCCTGGTGTTAAAGATGGTGATATGAGAGAGGTGACATCATAGAAAGAGGGTGATATCAGTGTGCATTTATTTGTGAATTTCTATTTATTTCTGACATTGATAATAGCTTTTTTTTTAATTATAGGGCAGCAAAAGGAGATTTGGTACCTTTTGCACTCTTGCACTTATTGCACTGCTTATTGTCCAAGTCAGCATCTGTCTCTGGAGCAGCGTACACAGAAATTAGAGCTCTGGTTGCAGCAAAGAGTGTTAAACTGCAAAACTTTTTCAGCCAATATAAGAAACCCATCTGTCAGGTGAGAGTCAGCATTGGCCTTGACTATAGGAAATAGCAGTACTTTGCCAGAATTAAGAAAAAACAACCTATGGGGGTCTGGGCCGGTGGTGCAGCAGTTAAGTGCACACGTTCTGCTTCAGCGGCCCAGGGTTCGCTGGTTCGGATCCCAGGTGTGGACATGGCACCGCTTGGCAAGCCACACTGAGGTAGGCGTCCCACATACAAAGTAGAGGAAGGTGGGCACGGATGTTAGCTCAGGGCCCGTCTTCCTCAGCAAAAAGAGGAGGATTGGCAGCAGATGTTAGTTCAGGGCTAATCTTCCTCAAAAAAAAGAACCTGTGTGTGTGTGTGTATATATTTTTTACTTGACTTAAAAGATATATATTTTTTCAACGATGTGTTCGCTTTATTTAAGAGAACCTAGATCTTGCCAGTTTTATCTTTAGCATCTTGGTCAGAAGATGTAGGTTATAAATGAGAGAAGGGAAAAATCATCTTATAATAATACATTGAATTATCATGCTGTATTGTTAATCTAATAAGAGATACCTTTCTTTTTTAGCCTTTCTTTCAGTGATGATAAACTCTTTTATGCCTCGATATTATGGATAAGGAACTTTGTTTAAAAAAAATTGATTCAATTCGTAGCTGAAGACTTGGATATGTTAAAATACTGGGTTTGCCCTGTGTTAGTAGTATAATCATTAGTAAGATATTCAAATTACTTAACTAAGCCTGGTTACTTCATCTGTAAAAGAGAGATTATACGTAATCTATCTCATTAAGATTGTTATAAAAATTAAATGAGCTAATTTAGGTAATGTGTTCAGAACACAGTCTGATACTGTCCTTTATGTTAGGTTAAAAAGTGTTAGTTAACTTTTCATCCTTGTGTGAAAGCTAACAAAGCGTTTTGCTCTAGTTTTTGGTAGAATCCCTACACTCCAGTCAGATGACAGCACTTCCTAGTACTCCGTGCCAGAATGCTGAGATGCGAAAACAAGACGTGGCTCACCAGAGAGAAATGGCTTTAAATACTTTGTCTGAAATTGCCAATGTTTTTGACTTTCCTGATCTTAATCGTTTCCTTACTGTAAGTTGCAAAGTATAACTGACTTAATTGAGGTTTTCAATTCAATGTTTTGTGTTTATTCCATTATAGATTTTTTAGAAGAAAATCTGGCAAGTACATTGAGGAGATGTAGACCTTAGATTTTTAAATTTATGTGTTTTCTTTTGACTTTGATATGATAATGTTACTTATATTATAAAATTTAAGTTAATGTTGATTTGAGTCATTGCTTTATGTGGTTAGCTATACTGAAAGGTTAATACTGATTGGTTAGTGCTAATTAATTCAGTTGACTGAGCCCTTATGTCTTTAGTGCTGAGATTGGTTCCATTGGTAATGCAAAGTCTACAGTTATTGTATTGTTGTTGATATTTCCTTTTAGTTTTGTTAATAATTGCTTTACATACTTTGATGCTCCTGTGTTGGATGCATATTGTTAATAAGTGTTATGTCTTCTTGGTGGAGTGTCCCTTTTATCATTATAAACTGCCCTTCTTTGTCTCTCTTTATCTGTTTTGCTTTGAAGTCTACTTTGTCTGATATAAGTATGGTAACACCTGCTTTCTTATGTTCATTATTAGCTTGGAGTATTGTCTTCCATCCCTTCACTCTGAGTCTGTGTTTGTCTTTAGGGCTGAGGTGGTGTTTCCTGGAGACAGCATATTGTTGGGTCTTGTTCTTTAATCCATCCTGCCACTGTGTGTCTTTTGATTGGAGAGTTCAATCCATTTACATTTAGAGTGATTATTGAAATGTTGGGACCTAATGCTGCCATTTTATTGCTTGTTTTTTGGTTCTCTTGCATTTCCTTTGTTTCTCGTCCCATGATTTTTGGACTACCAATTCAGGTAGGTAGTTTTCTATATTGGCTTTCTTCTTATTTGTAATTTGTCTTTATTCTTGTTATTTGTTTAGTGGTTACCATGTGGTTTGTATAAAACATCTCATAGATGAGATAGTCCATTTTCTGATAGCCTCTTATTTCCTTAGATGAAGCCATTCCATCTCTTTCCTCTTCCCCTTCTAGGTTGTTATTGTCAGATTTTTTTTCTTCTGTCTTGTGTTGTGAATTTGTGGTTAAAATGACAAGATTATATTTATCTTGGTGTTTCCCTTCCTTTTATCTTTAATGTTATACTTAGCCTTTACTAACCTGTTCTGATGGTTTCTGATTTTGTCTTTCTAGTTATCTCCTTGGCTCTGGGTTTTGTAACCCCTTTCCTTTTCTTATTTTTTCAGGTATGAGGGTCTTCTTGAGCATTTCTTGTAGGTGTCTTGTGGCGATGAACTCCCTTAACTTTTGTTTATCTGGGAAAGTTTTTATTTCTCCCTCATATTTGAAGGATATTTTCACTGGATAGAGTATTCTTGGCTGCAAGTTTTGTCCTTCAGAGTTTTGGATATATCCTTCCACTCTCTTCTAGCCTGTAAGGTATCTGCTGAGAAATCTGCTGACAGCATTATGGGGGTTCCTTTGTAGGTTATTTTCTTCTGCCTTGCTGCCCTTAATATTTTCTCTTTGTCCTTGGCTTTTGCTAGCTTCACTACTATATACCTTGGGGTGGGTCTTTTTACATTGATAAAGTTTGGAGGTCTATTATCTTCTGTCACATGGAGTTCCATCTCTCTCCCCAGGTTTGGGAAGTTCTCAGCCATTATTTCTTTGAACAGGCTTTCAGCCTCGTTCTCATTCTCTTCTCCCTCTGGGATACCTATAATCCTTATGTTGCATTTCCTAACTGAGTCGGATATTTCTTGGAGAGTTTCTTCATTTCTTTTTAGTCTTAGTTCTCTCTCCTCCTCTATCTGCAGCATTTCTATATTCCTATCCTCCAAATTGCTAATTCTGTCTTCTATATTATTGACCCTACTGTTCAGAAAGTCCAGATTTTTCTTAATCTCCTCCATTGTGGTCTTCATCTCCAACATTTCTGATTGGTTCTTTATAGTATCAAGCTCTATTGTGACATAGCTCCTAAACTCGTTGAGTTGTCTATCTGTATTCTCTTTTAACTCATTGAGTTTTTTAATGATGGCCGTTTTGAATTCATTGTCATTTAGGTTACAGATTTCAGTGTCTTTGGGATTGTTTTCTGGGTACTTGTCATTTTCCTTCTGTTCTGGAGATTTAATATATTTTTTCATAATGCTTGATGGCGTGGATTTATGCCTCCGCATAGAGATAGAGTTTGGTTACTGCTTCCCCTTGCTTCTACTGGTGGAGGGGTGGACAGCAGCTGTGTAATCTGCACCAACCAGGATCCCTGTCAGTTGTTCCTGACTGAGCCTGGGCCCCTCCTCGTGATCACAGTGGCCCTGTGGGGTCTCTCATCAGCTGTGGGGACAATCGCAGGAGGGCCTCTGGTTGCTGGTGCCTACTCTCACAGATCGCCTAGACACGCTCCTTCCTTAGGGTCTGCAGTAGTGTTATGGGCTTTCACAGCCGCCAGGAGCAGGTTCGCCTAGACTTGCAGCTCTGCCACCGTCAGGTCCTGCAAGATTTCACTTGTCCACTGTGGGCCGCAGCTGAGCTATGAGTATCTGCTTCAGTCTGTGGTTAGCTTACCCAGCTGTGTCACTTCTGCCCCAGGGCCTTCCAGCCTTATGAATGCTGGTCAGGGCCTCTCCACTACCGCTGAACAGAGGCTTTCGCTGTGGCTGCTGTGGGACTGTGGATTTTCCCCCTGGACCAGGGAGCAGTCAGGCTGGGGCTCCAACTTGTCACTACCCACTTGTGCAGTCCTGCTTGGTCTCCCTTGCCCCCTCCAGGCCACAGCAGGGCCTTGTTTGTTAGATGTGGCCAGCGGGTTGCTCAGCCAGCGGAGCCCCTTTTTGCCTCAGTGCCTCCCAGTGGTCTGATGGCTGGGCCAGGTCTCTCGGCTAAGGCTGAGTAGAGGCTTTTCCTGTGGCTGCTGTGGGACCGTGGATTTTCCCACTGGGCTAAGGAGCAATCGTGGGGGGGCGTAGGGCTGTAGTCACCTGTTTCCACAGTCACGCCACCAGTGCAGCGCCTGCCCTTGGTGCCGTGGTGATGCTATGGACATGTCAGCCAGTAGAAAGTTGCTTGCAGGTACTAGGCTGTCTGGGGGTCAGAGAGTTTTCACCTATCTCCACCTCCTTCTGGGGGGAAGTCCATCCACCTTCCAATGTATAGCACCGCAGGTCTCTCATGTGTCCTGAAGTGCTGTGTGGATATCCTTTGTTGACCAATGAATGTCCAATTAGTTGTAGTTCAAAGGGGGAGAGACAAAGAAAACTGCTCACTCTGCCATGTTGCTGACGTCACTACTGATAATGCAAAGTCTAATAACAATCATTTCCACCCCTAAGGACTTGGAGTTATATAGTACAAAACTAGTGGTATGGAGATGATCTTCTGTGAATTTAGATGACAGAGTTTGTAGTATGGAGTCGTTTGGGAAACCTTTGAAAAGTCATTAAGGCTGAGATTTGAAAGATGGAGGGGGTACATTACCTTCTTAGCCTTTTCCCAAAGGCAAAGTTTATCATTACTCTTAGCTAATAAATTATAATACTGATTCATGCAGAATTTTTCCCTGTAGTGTTATATTTTACAAACTTAAATTGCTTGTATATTGGTCAGATCCTGGAAAGAAAAATGATAGTATACAGTAAGGACCACAAAGAAATTCTTACCTTTTCATTCAGTAATTCCACTCTGGGAACCAAACAGCACAGATGTTTACTACAACAATTTCCAAGTTGCAAAACTAAACAAAATCCTGAGAAGAAACTGAATGTCTTATATTTAAGTCATAGACTATTATGTAACCATTCACATAATAATTATGAATTCTTTGTCAAAACTACCTTATAATGTTATAACAGTCTTACAGGATTAATATTAAGTTGAAAGGCATAACATGAGTAAGGTGTAAGCGTCTCTGAGGGCAGGGCCTGAGTCTTGCTCACTGTCACATCTCCAGTGCCTAGGATAGTGACCAACATATAGTACGTGTTCGTTAAATACATGTTGAATGAATAACTGAAAGGCCAACCATTTTATGTTTAGAATTTTGTATATATTTTATAAGCAAGATCTTAAAGGAAATAGACCAAAATCAAAATAGATTTGTTGCCATATTGGGATCATGAGTGTGTTAAAAAGGTTTTCTTTAATTTTGTAATATCAGTTTTCTAATTTAAAAAACTTAAAATATTCCATTTATGGTTACTCTTGCTTATTGTCTAAATCCAAGTTAGCTCAAATAATAAATCAGGCTTGGAATTTCTACCTTAGAGCATGAGTATATTTTAACACATACTCATGAGAAATTATCTTCTTTACTTATACACTAGCTTATTTATTGCCTGTATCCCCCCCTACGATGTAAACTTTATGCCATCAGGATCCTTGCCTGATTTTCAGTACCGTAACTGAATTGCCTGTATCATAGTAGGGGCTCTGTAATGTCTGTTGAACAAATAAATGGTAAATCTGAATTAAAATATGTCATATGTGGACTCCAAATTTGTGTGGCATTTTAAAATGTTTTTCCATATAGCTTATGTGAATATTTTATCACCTAGACAAATGTGTTTTTTGGTAATTGTGATATTTCTTTTTCAGAGGACATTACAAGTTCTGCTACCTGACCTTGCTGCCAAAGCAAGCCCTGCAGCTTCTGCTCTCATTCGAACTTTAGGAAAACAATTAAATGTCAATCGTAGAGAGATTTTAATAAATAACTTCAAATATATTTTTTCTCATTTGGTCTGTTCCTGTTCCAAGGATGAATTAGAACGTGCCCTTCATTATCTGAAGGTAATTGAATATTTATGTGTTTTACTCTTTTGTTTAAATTAGCATTATGATAAAGCTGTTGTAGCATTCTTATAGGAATGAGAGTGGGTAATTTGTACCCTATCCTAGAGTAATATAAGTTAAAATAGTTTTATGTTAATAAGCTTTGTCTTTGGCCTAGAGATGCATGATAAATAGAATTATTCTTTTGTATTTTCTTTGGTCACGTCACCATAATGGCATATGATAATCATCCATTCATGGATCAGGTTCTCAGCTAATTTCATTTTAGAATTTTTAATTGATTGGGGCTACAAGTTGACTAATGATATGCGAGTGATTATAGGAAGAGGCAATTTCCTTCAGCTATAGTATAATGTCAGCATTTAGTTTACTTACTTAGTGCTCTGATTGCAATTTGACCCAGTTTCTTGCTAGTTTTTCAATGTAAAATGATAGCTCGTGCTTCTTTTTTGGTGTCATGTTAGCAATATCTTTGAGGAATATGAGACTACAAGGGAACAAGAGAACCTGTCAGATATGCATATGTGACTCTTATTGTTTTCTCTGATGTTAGTTTATTTCATATGTTTCATGATATGCCAGCAATAAATCTCTTTCCACATAGTCATTGAATATTGAGTATATTTATTCATTTTGAGGAAAAAAATCTTTATTGAAGAGATGGAATAATAACAATAAATATTTATAGAGTACTTACTACGTCAGAAGCTTGGCTAAACAGTTTATATGGGTCATTGCACTTACGCCTCACAGTTACCCAATGAGATAAAGGTGCTATTGTTTTTCCATTTTATTTATTTATTTATTATTTATTTATTTTATTAAGATTATGATAGTTAACAGCTTTGTGAAATTACAGTTGTACCCATCTTATTTTAATTTATTTTAATTTTTTATTTTTTTCTGAGGAAGATTAGCCCTGAGCTAACATCTGCCAATCCTCCTCTTTTTTTCTGAGGAAGACTGGCCCTGAGCTAACATCCGTGCCCATCTTCCTCTACTTTATATGTGGGACGCCTACCACAGCATGGCTTGATGAGTGGTGCCGTGTCCGCACCTGGGATCTGAACCAGCAAACCCTGGGTGGCCAAAGTGAAATGTGCGCACTTAACCGCTGCGCCACCGGGCCAGCCCTGTTTTCCATTTTATAGATGAGAAAACTAAGGCAGAGAGAGGTCAGATTAGGTAACTTATCCAAGCCACAGCACAACTAATAAGTAACAAAGCTGGAATTTAAATTCTAGCAGTCTGAACTAAAAGACTGTGATCTACGCCACTGTACTGTATTTCCTCTCAGGGATATGTGCCTATGAATAATGAGTTGATGATACTTTAAGAGCTTACGGAAAACTAGGACTTCCTATTTAAAATCTTATTTCAAAATAAAGCCTGATCACTTCTCTTCATTATCTGTAGCTCACTGGAGACCCTACCAGGAGAGAACAAGGTTGGAATCCTTTTCTAATGCCTTTTTAAAATACTATTAGTAAATATTGTCACCTAATCTAGAGCTCCTGATTTACTAATAGTGTGCTAAAATCAATATACTTATTTTCAGGATGTTAGTAACGTGAAAAAACTTTTCTTTTAATGTGTCTTTGGATTAGAATGAAACAGAAATTGAACTGGGGAGCCTGTTGAGACAAGATTTCCAAGGATTGCACAATGAATTATTGCTACGTATTGGAGAGCACTATCAACAGGTTTTCAATGGTTTGTCAATACTTGCCTCATTTGCATCTAGTGACGATCCGTATCAGGGCCCAAGAGATATCACATCACCCGAACTAATGGTAAGGAATATATTGTATGGAGTTTTTTGTTTTTCCTCTTTTTGTAGCTTAATTATGAAATTGGAGAAACAGGTGTTTTATGCATTTTCCAAATGCTAGAGATTAGTTTAAGTTTTAAATTGGGATTTTTGTTTTGTAAAGGTTGATGATTTAAATTGCATGGCCACCACATATAACATATATAGCAACATATATTCACATTGACAAATCTGCATTTTCAAATGATGTTAGATTTTATCTTTTCACTGAGTGCAAACGTTTAAATTTATTTTTCTTCACTACTTTTTAACCAAAGATTAGAATACATTTGTAGCTCCCTTCTGACTATTCCTTTCTTGGCACAGAATACTAACCTTATCAGTTTTAACTATATTTAAATCCATTGTTGGATTTGAGGGAAATTAGAAGATATGTTATCCCTTTTTATCTTTCCCTATCTTAAATTTGTTTCGGAAGTCACTTTACTATTTTATTTCTTCATCTGAAAAAATACATAAATCCTCAGGCTTAATATTTTTTTCTTTTTTTCTTGTTGAAGTGTAGTTGATGTAAATTTTTTTTTTTCAGGTTTCATTACTCTTTATTTTAGTAATAGTGATAGTCATGTGAGGGGGCT
Source organism: Equus asinus (assembly GCF_041296235.1). Classification (NCBI taxonomy): domain Eukaryota; kingdom Metazoa; phylum Chordata; class Mammalia; order Perissodactyla; family Equidae; genus Equus; species Equus asinus. Next base: position 88,137,368 of record NC_091810.1, on the reverse strand, counting down.
CAAGGAGCTGCCTCAGGCGGCAGCAGCCTCTTTAGCAGCTCTTCTCTCTACCAGCATCCCCTGCTTCTGTTTTGCCAGGCACTTCCTGGCAGAATAATGGGCCCCCAGGTTGTGGTAGCAGTCCTGGTAGGCCTTGACCGCCTGGGTGAACTGCTCCAGCTCCTTGGCATGGTTCTGCCTGTAGCTCTCACTTCCCTGCGCTGACAGGCCTTCAGCCTTTCCTGAATGATGTTGATGATTTCAGGTGTACAACATAGTGATTTGACATTTATTTACATTACAAAGTGATCACCCTGATAAAACTAGTAGCCATCTGTCATGATACAAAGTTATAATATTGTCGACTTTGTTGCCTATGCTGTACATTACATCCCTATGACTTATTTTTTGACTGAAAGTTTGTACCTCTTAATCCTCTCCATCTATTTTGCTCTTCTCCCCACCAACCCACCCCTCTGACAACTATGGATTTGTTCTCTGTATTAGGAGTCTGTATTTGTTTTATTTTGTTTGTTCATTTGTTTTGTGTTTTAGATTCCACGTATAAGTAAATCATACAATATTCTTCTTTCTCTGTCTGGTTTATTCCATTTAGCATAATACATTATAGATTCATCCATGTTGTCACTAATGGCAGGATTTCATTCTTTTTACAGCTGAGTAATATTCCATTGTGTATGTATACCACATTTTCTTTATCCATCCAACTACCAATGGACATCTAGGTTGCTTCAATATCTGGCTATTGTAAATAATGCTGCACTGAACGTAGGAGTGCATATATCTTTTCAAATTATTGTTTTCATATTTTTGTATAAATACCCGTAAGTGATATTGCTGGATTATATGGTAGTTCTATTTTTAGTTTTTTGAGGAACCACCATGCTGTTTTCCATAGAGGTTACACCAATTTGCATTCCCACCAACAGTGCAGAGGGTTTCCTTTTCTCCACTTTGTTGTCAACGGTTGTTAATTGTTTCTTTTTGATAATGCCTATTCTAACATAGGTGAGAGGTGATGTCTCGTGGTTTTGATTTGCATTTCCCTGATGATTAGTGATGTTGAGCACCTTTTCATGTACCTGTTGGCCATCTTTATGTCTCCTTTGGAAAAAGTGTGTTAGGTCCTCTCCCCATTTTTTAATCAGTTTGTTTGGGTTTTTTTGTTATTTAAAAAAAATTTTTTTTTATTGAGGTTATCACAGTTTACAACATTGTGAAATTTCAGTTGTACATTGTTATTTGTCAGTCACCATATTGGTGCGCCCTTTCACCCTTTTTGTCCACCCCCCCACCCTCTGTCTCCCTGGTAACCACTAAACAGTTCTCTTTGTCCACGTGTTGGCTTATCTTCCACATCCGAGTAGAATCATATGGTGTTTGTCTTTCTCTATCTGGCTTAGTTTGCATAACATAATACCCTCCAGGTCAATCCATGTTGTTGGGAATGCAATGGTTTTGTCTTTTTTATGGCCGAGTAGTAGTCTATTGTATATATATACCACATCTTCTTTGTCTAGTCATTGGTCAGTGGGCACTTGGGTTGCTTCCACGTCTTGGCTATTGTGAATAATGCTGCAATGAACATAGGATTGCATAAGTCACTTTGAATTATTGATTTCAAGTTGTTTGGATAGATACCCAGTAGTGGGGTAGCTGGGTCATATGGTATTTCTATTTTCACTGTTTTTAGAAATCTCCATGCTGTTTTCCATAGCAGCTGCACCAGTTTGTATTCCCACCAGCAGTGTATGATGGTTCCCTTTTCTCTACAACCTCTCCAACATTTGTTATTTTTTGTCTTGGTTGTTACAGCCATTCTAATGGGTATAACGTGATATCTTAGTGTAGTTTCGATTTGCATTTCCCTGATGATTAGTGATGTGGAGCATCTTTTCATGTGCCTATTGGCCATCTGTAAATCTTCTTTGGAGTAATGTCTGCTCATATTCTCTGCCCTGTTTTTGATTGGGTTACTTGTTTTTTTTGTTGTTGCATTGTGTGAGTTCTTTATATATTATGGAGATTAACCCCTTGTCAGATATATGATTTGCACATATTTTTGCCCAGTTGGTAGGTTGTTTTTTCATTTTGATCCTGGTTTCCCTTGCCTTTAAGCTCTTTAGTCTGATGAAGTCCTACTTGTTTACTTTTTCTTTTGTTTCCCTCTACTGAATAGACATGGTATTTGAAAAGGTCCTTCCAAGACTGAGGTCAAAGAGTGTACTTACCTCCGTTTTCTTTTAGGAGTTTTATGGTTTTAGGCCTTTACCTTCAAGTCTTTGATCCATTTTGAGTTAATTTTTGTGTATGGCAAAAGATAATGGTCTACTTTCATTCTGCTGTGTGTGGCTGTCCAGTTTTCCCAGCATCATTTGTTGGAGAGACTTTCCTTTTTCCACTGTATCTTCTTAGCTCCTTTGTCGAAGATTAGCTCTCTATAAATGTGTGGTTTTATTTCTGGGCTTTCAGTTCTGTTTCATTGATCTGTGTGCCTGTTTTTGTACCAGTGCCATGCTATTTTGATGACTATAGCTTTTGTAGTATATTTTGAAGTCAGGGATTGTGATGCCCCAAGCTTTGTTCTTTTTTTCTCAGGATTGCTTTAGCTATTCAGGGTCTTTTGTTGCCCCATATGAATTTTAGGATTCTTTGTTCTATTTCTGTGAAGAATGTCATTGAGATTCTGATTGGGATTGCATTGAATCTATAGATTGCTTTCTGTAGTATGGACATTTTAACTATGTTTATTCTTCCAATCCATTTGCTTGGAATGTTTTTCTGTTTCTTTATGTCATCATCAATTTCTTTCACTAATGTCTTACAGTTTTCATTTTATAGGTCTTTTACCTCCTTGGTTAAATTTATTCCAAGGTATTTTATTCTTTTTGTTGTGATTGTAAATGGGATTGTGTTCTTGAGTTCTCTTTCTGTTATTTTATTATTAGAGTATAGAAATGCAACTGGTTCGTGTAAGTTCATTTTGTACCGTGCAGTTTTACTGTAATTGTTCATTATTTCTGTTAGTTTTCTGATGGATTTTTCACGGTTTTCCATATATAAAATCATATTGTCGGCAAACAGCAAGAGTTTCACCTCTTCATTGACTATTTGGATTCCTTTTATTTCTTTTTCTTGCCTGATTGCTCTGGCCAGAACCTCCAGTACAGTGTTGAATAAGAGTGATAAGAGTGGGCACCTTTGTCTCTTTCTGTTCTCAGAAGGATGGCTTTTGGTTTTTCCCCATGGAGTCTGATGCTGGCTGTGGGTTTTCGTATATGGCCTTTATTATGTTGAGGTACTTTCCTTTTATATCCATTTTATTCAGAATTTTTATCATAAATGGATGTTGGATCTTGTCAAATGCAGTCTCTGCATCTGTTGAAATGATTATGTGGTTTTTTTCTTCCTCATTTTGTTAATGTGGTGTATCACACTGACTGATTTGTGGATGTTGAACCGTCCCTGTGTCCCTGGTATAAATCTCACTTGATCATGGTCTATGATCTTTTTAATGTATTGCTGTATTTGGTTTGCCAATATTTTGTTCAAGATTTTTGCATGTATGTTCATCAGTGATATTGGCCTGTAATTTTCCTTCTTTGTGTTGTCCTTCTCTGGCTTTGGTATCAGGATGATGTTGGCTTCATAGAATGTGTTAAGAAGTGTTCTGTCTTCCTCAACTTTTTGGAATAGTTTGAGAACGATAGGTAATAAATTTTCTGTGAATGTTTGGTAGAATTCTCCAGAGAAGCCATCTGGTCCTGAGCTTTTATCTTTTGGGAGGTTTTTGGTTACTGCTTTAATCTCTTTGCTTATTATTGGTCTGTTCAGATTCTCTATTTCTTCTTGATTCAATTTTGGGAGGTTGTTAGAGTCTAGGAATTTATCCATTTCTTCTAGATTGTCCAGTTTATTGGCAAATAGTTTTTCATAGTATTCTCTTATAATCTGTTGTATTTCTGTGGTATCTGTTGTATTTTCTCCTGCTTCATTTCTGATTTTACTGATTTGAGCCTTCTCTCTTTTTCTTAGTGGGCCTCGCTAAGCGTTTGGCAATTTTGTTGATCTTCTCAAAGAACTAGCTGTTTGTTTCATTGATTCTTTCTACTGTCTTTTTTGTTTCAATTTCATTTATTTCTGCTCTAATTTTTAGTGTTTCCCTCCTTCTGCTGACTTTGGGCTGTGTTTGTTCTTCTTTTTCTAATGCTGTTAAGTGTAGTTTGAAATTGCTTATTTGAGGTTTTTTGTTTTTTCTTATTTTTTTGAGGAAGATTAGCCCTGAGCTAATATCTGCTGCCAATCCTCCTCTTTTTGCTGAGGAAGACTGGCCCTGAGCTAACATCCCTGCCAGTCTTCCTCTACTTTATATGTGGGATGCCTACCACAGCATGGCTTTCCAAGCAGTGCCATGTCTGCACCTGGGATCCGAACCAGTGCACCCCAGGCTGCCGAAGCAGAACATGAGCACTTAACCACTGCGCCACCAGGCTGGCCCCAAGAGATTTTTCTTTTTTTATTAAAGTGAGCCTGTATTGCAATGAATTTCCCTCTTAGGATGCTTTTGCTGCAACACATATGCGTTGGTATAGTGTGTTTTCATTTTCAAATGTCTCCGGGTATTTTTTGATTTCACCTTTAATTTCTTCATTGATCCATTGGTTGTTCAGTAGCATGCTGTTTAGTTTCCATATCTTTGTCCCTTTACCAGCTTTTTTCGTGTAGTTGATTTCTAGTTTCATAGCACTATGGTCGGAAAAGATGCTTGATATTATTTCAATATTAAATTTATTGAGGCTTGCCTTGTTTCCCAACATAGGGTCTATCCTTGAGAATGTTCCATGCACACTTGAGAAGAATGTGTAAACTGCTGTGTTTAGATACAGTGTTCTATATATATATCTATTAAGTCCATGTAGTCTAGTTGTTGATTTAATTCCACAATTTCCTTGTTAACTTTCTGTCTGGATGATCTATCCAGTGTTGGAAGTGGGGTGTTGAAGTCCCCTACTATTATTGTGTTGTTGTTAATATCTCCTTTTAGGTCTGTTAATAGTCGCTTTATGTACTTTGGTGCTTCTGTGCTGGGTGCATAAATATTTATATGTCATGTCTTCTTGGTGGAGTGACTCTTCTATCATCATATACTGCCCCTCTTAGTCTCTCTTTACCTGTTTTGTCTTGAAGTCTTCTTTGTCTGATATAAATATGGCAACGCTTGCTTTCTTTTGTTCGCCATTAGCTTGGAGTATTGTCTTCCATCCTTTCAGTTTGAGCCTGTGTTTGTCTTTGGAGCTGAGATATGTTACTTGGAGGCAGCATATTGTTAGGTCTTATTTTTTAATCCATCCAGCCACTCTGTCTTTTGATTGGAGAATTCAATCCATTTACCTTTAGAATGATTATTGATATATGAGGGCTTAATGCTGCCATTTTATCGCTTGTTTTCCACTTCTGCATTTCATTTGTTTCTTGTCCTGTGTAGTTTGGACTACCAATTCTATTAGGTAGTTTTCTACACTGGTTTTCTTAGTTTTCTCCTTATTTTTCATTTGTGTCTCTTTTCTAATTATTTGTTTAGTGGTTACCATGAGGTTTGTATAAAAAATCTCATAGATGAGATAGTCCATTTTCTGATAGTTTCTTATTACCTTAGACTAAGCTGGTTCAATCCATTCCCTCTTCTCTTTTCTAAGTTATTATTGTCACATCTTATTCCATCTTGTATAGTGAGTTTGTGGTTAAAATGACAAGATTGTATTTATTTTTGGTGTTTTCTTTCCCTTTATCTTTAATGTTATAATTAAGTTTTTGCTAATCTGTTCTGATAGGGAGCTGCAATTTTCTGATTTTGTCTGTCTATTTATCCCCTTGATCAGGGTTTTGTAATCCTTTTCTTTTTTTGGGGGTACAAGAGCCACCTTGAGGATTTCTGGTGGGAAGGAGGGTCTTGTGGTGATGAACTCCTTTAACTTTTGTTTATCTTGGTAAGTTTATTTCTCCATCATATTGGAAGGATATTTTCTCTGGATAGAATATTCTTGGCTGAAAGTTTTTGTCTTTCAGAATTTTGAATATATCATTCTACTCTCTCCTCCTAGCCTGTAAGGTTTCTGCTGAGAAATCCACTGACACCCTGATAGGGGTTCCTTTATAAGTTATTTTCTTCTGCCTTGCTGCTCTTAATATTTTTTCTTTGTCATTGACTTTTGCCAGCTTTACTACTATATGCCTTGGAGAAGGTCTTTTTACACTGATATAGTTTGGAGACCTGTTGGTTTTCATCACATGTTTTTCCAGCTCCTTCCCCAGGTTTAGGAAATTCTCAGCTATTATTTCTTTCAACAAGCTTTCTGCTCCATTCTTCTTCTCTTCTCTGTCTGGGATATCTATAATCCTTATGTTGCATTTCCTAAGGGAGTTGGATATTTCTTGGAGAGTTTCTTCATTTCTTTTTAGTCAGTTCTCTCTCCTCCATCTGAAGCATTACTATATTTCTCTCCTCCAGACTGCTTATTCTGTCCTCCATAATATCAGCTCTACCATTCAGGGAGTCCAGATTTTTCTTCATGTCAACTATTATGTTTTTCATCTCCAACATTTCTGATTGGTTCTTCTTTATAGTTTCCATCTCTTTTGTGAAGTCGCTCTTGAATTCATTGAATTGTCCATCTGCATTTTCTTTTAATTTGTTGAGTTTTGTTTTTTGGGTTTTTTTTGAGGAAGATTAGTCCTGAGCTAACCTCCATGCTCATCTTCCTCTGTTTTATGTGGGATGCCTGCCACAGCATGGCTTGACAAGCAGTGCATTCATTCACGCCCAGAATCTGAACCAGTGAACCCCGGGCTGCTGAAGCAGAATGTGCAAACTTAACTGCTGCGCCACCAGGCCAGCCCCACTCGTTGAGTTTTTTAGTGATAGCTATTTTGAATTCTCTGTCATTTAGGTTATAGATTTCTGGGTCTTCAGGATTCATTTCTGGGTACTTGTCATTTTCCTTGTGTTCAGGAGATTTAATATATCTTTTCATACTGGTTGTTGGCGTGGACTTGTGCCTCCCTATAGAGATAGAATTTGGTCCCTGCTGCCACTACAGGGAGGGGGCAGGAGCTGTGTAATCTGAGCTCCAGGATCCCTGTCAGATGTGCCTGTCCAAGCCCAGACCACTCCTTGGGATCTCAGCAGCCCAATGGGGTCTCCCAACCAACTGGGAGATTAATCACACCGGGGCTCTGTGCCACTACTGCCTGCTCCCACAGTCCCACCCAGACACGCACCTCCCTTCAGGACCGTACCAGTACTATGGGCATTTACACAGCCAGGAGCTTGTTCGCCTAGACTAGCAGCTCTGCCACCATCTGGTCCTAGGTTGTACCAGCTCTTGTGCTTGGTGGTGGGGCCTCCCCTCTGGGTTTGAGCCAAAGTTCCTCCCTGGCACCGTGGTGGGGTTGTGGTGTTTCCCACCAGACAAGAGAGTGATCACATAGGGGCTCAGGGCTGCTGCCACCTGCTCCCATAGTCCCACTGAGTTGCATTCTCCCTTTTGGGGCCGCTGTGGTACTTGTGGATGTTTGTGGCAGCTAGGGGCACTTTTGCCTGGCCTGCAGATATGCCGCCATCTGCTTCTAGGTTGCACCAGCATTTGTGCTTGGTGGGTGGGTCCTCCCCACTGGATCCAAGCCAGAGCCATTCTGCAGTGGGACTGTGGGCTTTCCCACTGGACCAGTGAGCGACCACACAGGGGCTCAGGGCTGCTCTCACCTGTTTCCATAGTCATGCTGAGGCGCATGCCCACCCTTGGGGCTGCGGCAGTGGTGTAAGTGCTTCAGCCAGGAGAGCAGTTGCCAACGGCTATTGGGCTGCCTGGGGGCTGGAGAGTTCTCACCTATCTCCACCACCTCCCTGAGATTAGTGCCTCCACTTTCAGCTGTATAGCAGCACGGGTCTCTCAGGTGTTCTGAGGTACTATGTGGGTATCCTCCGCTGATCAATGAATGTCCATTTAGTTGTAGTTCAAAGGGGAGAGACAGAGGGAACAGCTCACTCCATCATGTTGCTGACATCACTCAGATTGTTTGCTTTTTTGCTCTTGAGTTATATCATTCTTTATATATTTTGGATATTAACCCCTTATTGGATATATGATGTGCAAATATATTCTCCCATTCAGTATGTTATCTTTTCATTTTGTTGATCTTTTCCTTGACTGTGCAAAAGTTTTTTAGTTTGATGTAGTACCATTTGTTTTAATTGCCCTCGTTCCTTCAAGAGACTCAAAGGACTATCAGCAAAGTATCTTGAGAGGCTTATATCTCTGCTGTCTCATTTCCCATTCATTCTTTAGCTCATTCTAATCTGGCTTTGTTCCCACTATTCTGCTGAAATTCTTGTTGTCGGTGTCAAAAACAGTCTTCCTGATGTCAATCCAATGGCCACTTCTCTTTTCCTATCTTATTCACCCTTTCAGTAGCATTCAGTACAACTGACCATCCTTCCTATGTGGGATCTATGATACTACATTTTCTTGGTTTTCTTTTTACTTCACTGACCACTCAATCTAATCTTTATTGGCTCTTTCCCTGTGCTTTATCTGTGTTATCCACTAAATATGAGATTGAGTCAGGACTATGTAATTGGGTCTTTTTCTCTGTCGACACTCTTTCCTTAAATGAGAGAGAATCTGGTATCATCTCGTCCTTTGCTTTAATATGATTTATATTTTGATGATTTCATAGTTGAAATTCCAGTCCAGATATCTCCTGAGGTTTGGACTGACAGGTCTATACAGGTTAGGTCCTTTCAAAAAACAGATGGCACACACAAAAATGTTTAACTGAAAATAATTTCATGAAGGGGATATTTTCTTGTCATAGGTGAGGTTAAAAGAACCACCAGGGAATGTTAAGGAACCCAGGGACTAGGAACAGCAGAAAACGTATATTCCCCTTAGTCCTGGGCAAACCGAAGAAGTAGTGTTATCAGAACCTGGTTGAGAGCTAGAATCGTGGTGCAGGAGAAGGGCTTTCATTGTAGAGTGATGTAGCCACTGCCAGAACCACATCAAAACCCAGAGGGAGCAGGAAATTTAAATACCACACTCTCCTCCTGCCCTCTGTTCCCTTGTTGGTGCTTCTTGTTGACTGAATTCCATGGGAAGCCAGAGGGAAAGGGATCTTGAGTGATGAAATCCATTAGCCTCCCAGGCACAGAGCAGGGCAAAAGAGGGCAGAGAATGGATCTGAGGGTTAGAGAAGATGGCAAACAGAGACTATCCAACTTCCTCTTTGTCATCTCTACTTGCTTGTTTTATAAGCATCTCAGGTCCAAATATAACATGTCCATTAGAAATCTTTATTTTCCCTTCCTAAACCTGTTTCTCTCCTAGTCTTTTGTGTCTTAGGAAACAGTACCACTATCTACCTAACTGCTCAAATCAAAACCTGGGAGCCATTCATGAACCCTTCATTTCCTTCATCCTTTACAATTAAGTAGTAACAAATCCTATCAAGTCTTCTCACAAACTATATCTTTCCATCTCTGCTGCCACCACCCTCGTACAAGTGACCATCATCTTTCTCCAGGACAACTGCACAAACTCCTGGCTGTTGTCTTCTTTTACTCATCCCTTACTACATTCTTTACTTAGTTATTTCCACAGCATTCTAAGTGCTCTTCTTCTACCTTAAACTCATATCATTCCCTGCTGACATTCCTTATATGGTTTTCATTACTCTTAAAATAAAACCTGTAAGGCTAAATGTGATCTGCATACCTTTCTACCCTCATATTGTGCAACTCTTTTCTTCCTTTCTCTTTATGTTTCAGCATTGTTTTGTTTGTTTCTTAAACATGTCAAGCTTTTTCCTGCTTCAGAGTCTTTGCACTAGATAGTCTCTTTAGTAGAAATACTCTCTTAGATTTTTCTCATTCTTTAAATCTCCTGAACACCCTATCCAAACTCCATCATCCCAGTTTTTCTTTATCACATGATCATGTTTATTTGCGTATAGCATTTATCACAACCTAATTTACATATTTACTTATTCAATATCTTCCACTCATTAGTCTCCCTTATAAGCTAGTAGGGAGAAAGTGACTTTGCTTATCTTGTACACCTGTATCTGGTACCGTATTCTAGACATACGTAATAAATATTTGGTGAGTGGCAGATGAATGAACTATTGGTCTAAAAGCAAGAGCTATAAAATTAGAATGTTGATGTAGACTATGTGTCATCTATATCTACTTTTCATTTAAGAAGCATTTGCTGGAACCAGGCAATTAGTGAGTTATGGATTATTAAGCCTAAAAGTGAGAATCCAAATCAGAAATTTGCAAATTAAGTGTAATTTTAGGCTTGAAAAATAGATGATTCTCTCTGCTTGGCAAGAGAGAAAAGTTTAGGGGCCAGCCCGGTGGCACAGCGTTTAAGTGTGCATGTTCCGCTTTAGCAGCCCAGGTTTCACTGGTTCGGATCCCGGGTGCAGACATGGCACTGCTTGGCAAGCCATGCTGTGGTAGGTGTCCCACAGATGAAGTAGAGGAAGATGGGCACGGATGTTAGCTCAGGGCTGGCCTTCCTCAGTAAAAAGAGGAGGATTGGCAGCAGATGTTAGCTCATGGCTAATCTTCCTCAAATAAAAAAGAGAGAGAAAAGTTTATCCCAACATCTAATCTGGAGAGACATGTTGAACACCTGACTTTCCCTCTGCTATGTGCTAGTTCACATCTCCTGCCCCACTCCTCCCCTTGGCAGTGTATGTAACCTAGAGATACCTAAATCAAGTGCTGCAACGTCAAGCAATGCAGCTTTCTTCTAGAGCTGGAAAATACTTTAGTTGCTACTCCTCCTCAGCTCTTCTGCTTGCCCCTTTTCCTGCCTGTATATAAAGATTTTGAAAGAGAGGAATGTTCTTGTTTGCAGAGTTCTCACATTCCCAGTTTGTAATAATATTAACAAGTTAAGTTTATTTAGCACTTTACTATATTCTAAGTGCGTGATGTATGTTATCTCATTTAACCCCTACAACAACTCTATGCAATAAGTGTTTTCATTATTCCCATTTTGCAGACTCAGAGGAGTTAAGTAGCTTAGCCGGCATCACACACTAGGAAGTGTCAAAATTGAGATTCAAATGCAGGTTTGGCTTACTTAAAGCCCATACCCTCTCCTCGAGGACCCTCTTTCAAGAAAGAATTAACCCTATTCACTTCAGGACACCCAAAGTGCCATGGTCAGTGATACCTGGCCTGTAACTGTTGCTGCCCATGGCCTTGTACCCCTTTACCACTATTACCTCAGGGAATATTCACCCTCTTCTGTGACTGTTGTTCTGGCAGGGTACCTTTTCGCTAACCAAGTACTTTTTTTTCCATCTTAGTTCTAAATGCTATAGAATAAGAACAGTCACTTGTCTTTTTCTGTTCTTCTCCTTATGATAAATATCCCATCCATTCTGGATCCTGATGTGAATCAGATCCTGAGGATCCCATTCAGCTCGCTCCATAATGCAAAAGCTCATGATTTTCTCCTTGTTTGATACTATTGAACCATATTTTGTCATGGTGATTATAAATCAGTTTCACTAACTTTTAAAATACTAGATATGAAAATACATGCTTTTGAAGAAGCTTAATTCACCAAGTGTTTATTTCCAATATTCTAATATAGTTAACTAAAATAGAAATGATGTTAGTTAGATAATTTGTTGATTTCTGAAATTTAATTTGTTTAAAACTTACATAATATCTGTTTCATGGGTTTTTTTTTCCTTTGTTCCTTAGGCTGATTATTTGCAGCCCAAGTTGTTGGGCATTTTGGCCTTTTTTAACATGCAGTTACTGAGCTCCAGTGTTGGCATTGAAGATAAGAAAATGGTAGGTAGTAATAGTTGAGTTGCAAAGTGCTGGAATAGAATTCATATGGGAGATTCATGCGGGAGACATGATTTCTGCTTGTAGCTGCAAACATTCAAAGATAAAAAATAATCAAATGTATGATATTCTGTGTTCCTAAACAACTTGTATAAGCTTTTGGGAGTCTAGAAAGAGGAATTATATCATTTCCAGTTCTTTTATTTATAACAGACAGAAACTTCAACCCAAACTGGCTTAAAGGAATTTGTTGCCTACATAACTAAAAGTATAAGGGTAATATAGCTTTTTTGGTCTAGCTTGATTTTGGACACAATATTCTCAGAATCAATCTCTTAGCTCAAATTCCCCTGGGTTGGCTCTATACTTAAGTGCCAGATGACGGCCCCAGCAGCTTCAGGCTCACATCATCACAGCATCTAGCTCAATGGGAAAAAAGAGACCAGCAATCCCTGATAGCTCAAGCAAAAGTTATATAATTGATTCACTGGTCCACATTGGTCTGATGTGGGTCATGGCCCATGGTGTTTTTGAATAATAAAAATACTAGGTTATAGTAATTAAAGTAACTTCAATATTTGTCAGTTTGTGTTTAAATGCATTTAGCACAGTCAAGTCTCATTATTTCTGCTGTAACAGTTGATCACCACTGGAAATTTTTGTCCATAGATTGGGATAGAATTTTAGATACTAATTAAATTTCCCTTTTGTTGCTTTGCACCTCTCAGTCAGTAGAATTATAATAAAAATCCATAAATGGAGGCTTTTATTTCAGTGTGTACTACCCTTCTCTTAATAACATTAAGGAGCCAAGAAAGACATGATACAGTATTAAACTCTACAAATTTCAGCAACCAATACTTGTTTTTTGGCGTCAACTGGTAAATTTAATCTCCTAAACAACTTCTATTTCATCTACATGGGATCTTTCGTATTGTTATGCCAAGTGAGAGAATGACCTCAAATCTAGAGAACTGGAGTGTGTACTTTAAACAATAAAGAGCTTGCATGTTTTGGCACATAGTTATAGTTGACTAGAGTTTCTTTACTGCTTCATTAGAATCTGGAGCTGTTGGTACGAGTCTGATTCTGTGTTATACACACAATAAAATATGTGTATTATTTTCACAAAATAATATTCACATATTTCACAAAATATGTGTATGTCATCAGTTACTTGTTTGTTTTACTAAGTTTAGAGCATCTTGAATTTAGTGCTATTAGGACAAAAATGCATGTTCTGCATAGCAATTTGGGATGGATATGAAGAAAATTAAACAATAGGTACTATAGTGTTAATAAATTTGAAAATTACTGTTCGAGAGGACCACCAGGACCAAAATAACAAATCATCTTCAAGGGAAAAAAAAAATAAAATGAACTCAACTTGTCTTTTTCAAATTCATAATTCCTACCTAAGAAGTTAGACAAAATGCACTGGCCACCATTTATTAGATCTGTGTTACCAGAGAATAGATACTACTCTTGAGACAGGGTGGGATACACTTGTCCTTAGGGCTCATCTGCTCCTGTCAGCTTGTTATAGGCTTTATTTTAAAGCCCTACTTACTTTTTAGGCCTTGAACAGTTTGATGTCTTTGATGAAATTGATGGGACCCAAACATGTCAGTTCTGTGAGGGTGAAGATGATGACCACGCTGAGAACTGGCCTTCGATTCAAGGATGATTTTCCTGAATTGTGTTGCAGGTAAATGATTGCCTGAGTAGCACTAACTCAAATTCTTATCTCTTTGAAGGAAATTAGGTTTAAATGTAAATAATTAAGATAGAAAGTCTATTTGTATTGAAAATGGAATGTTTACTTCCTTTTTTTTAAGATTTTATTTTTCCTTTTTCTCCCTAAAGCCCCCCAGTACATAGTTGTATATTTTTAGTTGTGGGTCCTTCTAGTTGTGGCACGTGGGATGCCACTTGAGCATGGCGGTGCCATGTCTGCACCCAGGATCCTAACTGGCGAAACCCTGGGCTGCCGAAGCAGAGTGCGTGGACTTAACCACTCGGCCACGGGGCCAGCCCCTACTTCTTTAAAAATATTTTACTATGAAATCTTATAACATACTGGGAAATAGAAAAGTATAGTGAACCCCTACATACGCATTTCCCAACCTCAGCAGTTATCAACATTGCTAATCTTGTTTAATCTGTCCACCTCTACCTTTTTTATTGTTAGTTGGAATGTTTTAAAGCAAACCTCAGTATCACATCCTTGTACTTGTAAACACCTCAGATGTATCTACTGGATAAGGGCATTTAAAAAATATATAGCCATCATGAATTACTATATTTAGCAGAATTAATAGAAATTCCTTAGTATCATCTAAAACTCAGTCCATGTTCAGATTTCACCAATTGTCTCAAAGATGTTTTTCCCAAAGATGTTGGTTTGTTTGAAGCAGAATCAAATCAGATGCACTTGTTAGACATGTAAGTTTTTCTTTTAAACAGATTCACCCCTTAAGACCCCTCCCCACACTTCTTTCAGGCCTTCGAGGTTTTGGCATATAGAATTTGGCTGATTGCTAATTTAATTTAAATATTACTGCTAACAATAATGAATACAGTAATGTCTACTGAATGCAGTTTAAGCTTCTTGGAGGTTCTTTTTTTTTTTTTTTTTAAAGATTTTATTTTTTCCTTTTTCTCCCCAAAGCCCCCTGGTACATAGTTGTATATTCTTCGTTGTGGGTCCTTCTAGTTGTGGCATGTGGGACGCTGCCTCAGCGTGGTTTGATGAGCAGTGCCATGTCCGCGCCCAGGATTCGAACCAACGAAACACTGGGCCGCCTGCAGCGGAGCGCGCGAACTTAACCACTCGGCCATGGGGCCAGCCCCTCTTGGAGGTTCTTTTTGTCCTTAGACTGTATCTTATTGGAGATGTGCAGTCAGAATTATATGTTTTAAAGTCACATGACGTAATTCTTTTCTGTGTGCATGTGCCACCAACTTGATACTGTTGGATTCAATTGCTACATTTTGAAAAATTTTTAGAAGTTACCTTTTCTCTTTATTTAATTTAAAAATCATATAAAACATTTACATCATATATTATCCCAAATTCAAATTAGTATAACAGGTTACACTCAGAGAATCTAGCTTCCATTCCTGACCCCCACAGGTATCCATTTTTATTAATTTTTGTATAATCCACCCTTTCTAAAAGTACAAGCAAATGCACACACTCTCATATTTTTTTATATTAACCTTGCCTCAAAAGGTGGCATATTATCAACACTGTTTTTTATCTTGCTTTTTTGACTTAATATATTATAGAGATCACTCTATTTGAGTATACAATACTGATCTTTATCCCATTTTACAGCTGCCTTTTAATCTTATTGTTTGTATATATCATTGTTTGTTCAGCCAACAACTCATTGATGGCGCTTTATAAATAATAAAAGTAATGTGACTTTTAACTTTTATTTGTTTTTTCACATAGAGCTTGGGACTGCTTTGTTCGTTGCTTGGATCATGCTTATCTAGGCTCCCTTCTCAGTCATGTAATAGTAGCTTTGTTACCTCTCATACACATCCAGCCTAAAGAAACAGCAGCTATATTTCACTACCTCATAATTGAAAACAGGTATTGTAACTGAAATTAATAATAAAGATAGCAGTTTTTTATTACTGTATTTTAATGTCTCAAGATATTAGGATTACTGTTGGTAATGCAGAATTGTTCACATTCTTTTTAATTTAGAGTCCGTCAATAAACAAAAGTAATTGACATGCTGTAGGTCAATATATATTGAACTAATGCTATTTCTGTTGTGACATGGCTTCATTATAATTATAAATTTATTAATTAGTAGATCAACTCAAAATTATTTTCATCAATTTTTAAAAAGGTGAGGCTAGATTTACCTTCTTACAGTAAAAGGCAAATAGTTGAATAGCGTGAGAAAGATTAGGAGGATATTCACCTACTTTCCATAGCTTACCTTAGTTGAAACTCTTACTGCTTCATTGCCTTAACCGTTTAACCAACCTCCCTTCCTGTAAGCGTTTATTACGTTTCTTCATATTCTTCATATTTAGAAGCATCTCTTTACCTGTATCATTCCAGCATATGGAGACGTTCTGTGGTTCTCTGTTTCCTGATAAACTGATAAATTGCAAATTGCTTATCTTGGTATTCAGGCTTTGTAAAATCTGGCCACATCTTATTTCTTAAAATTCTTTCCCAAGATTTTTCAAAGCAGACACTAGGCTGTAGCCAATCCAGACTACTATTGCAAAAATATACATTATTCCTTTTGATTTTTGTTTTTCACTCAGGCTGCTTTTTAGCCTGGAATGTCTTCCTAAACATTTTAAAATTTTTTTCATGTTTGTACTTAACTGTTGAACTGGTTCTTTTGCTTCTGAAAAGTTAGGAGTTAAGTACTTCTTATTTCCCTATCTACCCTTATGCTATTGCTATCCCCGTTAATCATTTCCAGTAACTCTCTAATCAGGGAGAAGGTACAGAGTAAAAGGTTGATGTAGCTTTTTTCAGTTAAAATGCTTGTATTTTTTGATATTTTGTACATGACAGAACAACATAATCAGTGATCTGGATCACTTTTCAAATACTTTTTGGATTATTTTGCAAATAGTGTATCTTTGCTGTTTATTACAGAGGAATCATTTCTCTACCTTTTTCATATGATGAAAACAAATTCTCTTTCACTCAGTGCTGGATAGAACCTTAAGCTCCCTGAGTGAAGGAATTATTTCAGCTTTCTTATTGTTAAGTCTGCGGTATCTAGCACATAGTGGTACATAGTAGTTAGTTAATACATATTTGTTGCATGAGTTAATGAAGACTAGAATTTAGAAACACTTTTTATTTGGACCCAGAAAGATTAGTGTATTATATTTGAAGCAAATTAAAAATTGTAGCCTTGATATGAATTATTTGCATATTTTTCTCTAAAATTCTTTATGAGAATTTGTATTTTGGGGTTGGGTTTGGCTATCTATTGATGCATTACAAACCACTCCAAAACCTGGTGCCTTAAAACAACTAACATTTTTATTTACTCATAATTTTGCAACTGGGCTGGGTTAAGCTGGTTGATTCTTTGGCTGATTTTGCCAATGATCATTGGTGTGGCTGTAATCAGCCGGCAGATAGATTTGACTGGACTTCTCCCTCTTTCCATGTAGTCTAAGAGCCTTTCTCTTTCTATGTATTCTGTCCGTGTTGGTAGCCAGACTTCTTAGGTGGTGACTCAGGACTCTCATGAGCATAGAAACACAAGCTGCCAGACCTTTTTAACACTTGGACCACAAACTGACACAGCATTTCTTCTGCCACATTCTTTTTGTTAAAGCAAGTCAAACACCTAGCCCAAATCAAGAGGATGTGACTGTACGTGGGTGTGTATACTAAGAAGTGTAGTTTATTCAGGGCCACCAATATAACAGACTGCCACAGGGTGATTTTCTTAGATTTGATTATTTGCCGCTCTTAATTGGCTGAGCATCCTAGACATGGTTAGGAAGAATACTTTGCATGTCAGTAATCGACTAGCACTTCTAAGTATGAATTAAGTTGGTCTTAGTTTCAACCTCTGCTTTATATATTTTTAGTATTCATACTATTTGCAAATACATCTTTTTCTTCCCACTAACTTTTAGGGATGCTGTACAGGATTTTCTTCATGAAATATATTTTTTACCTGATCATCCAGAATTAAAAAAGATAAAAGCAGTTCTACAAGAATACAGAAAGGTATTTAATTTTTATTTATGGTTTAGGAGATCATTGTTCCCAAGTTTGAATATGTTTCATAGAGATTCTTTAGAATCATATCTAGGGATAATATAGTCATATTCTGATGGTGAATTACTAGATAATCCTATCATGAATCCATGATTTCTAGAAGGAAGTTTTAGCATTTAGATCAAAGATGTAATAGCATTAGATAGAACAGAGACCAAAGAATACAGTTCTTACACCTTTACTACCCAGGTCAATATGTCCTTACTTACAAGTCCCCAAAAGAAGAAGCTGCCGTAGCTGCATTCCCTGAGTAAAGAGAGAAAAGCTGTGGGAAGATTCTGATTATGTTGTGCTAAAAATTGTGGTATGGAAATGTCAGATCTGACTGATTCCTGAGCTTTAGAAGGGGAATAATCTGTAGTTCCCTCATCTTGAAGTCCAATGAACTTTCTGAAATTATGAAAATATTATTGTTGATTCCATAGAATTTTAGGGCAGAAAGTGGGATACCTGACCTCAGGTCAGAGTGGCAGAGGTATTTACTACAGACCCCAAGATTGGCTCTGAAGATTCTATTTCCTGTTTTACTGAGTAAATCATCATAGTCATAAAAATGTAAGTAGTTAAAGTAAGGAATGAATTATCTGCATAGTCTGTAGGCCTGGTTCAAGGCTATTTTGTCTGTTAAGGGAAACTTGTATTTTTTACCAAGAAAGATTTATTTTAGATAAGTAAGTTCATATTTAGTTGGAATAAAATTTTTCTTCAGCTCTAAAGATTTTAGGGTGAAATTCCTTTCACCAAGATTTACTAAAAATGACATGTGCTATACAAAGGAAGAGATGGAAATTATTTTTTAAAACTACTTTTAATAGGGGTATAGTTTAACTACTTTAATGGTAACTCTGTAGGGACTCCAGGCCTTCCAGAATGGTTCCTGAAGTGGTTCATTGATGAGGTGTATCTCTCTGTGCTTTTTATATAGGAGACCTCTGAGAGTACTGATCTTCAGACAACTCTTCAACTATCCATGAAAGCAATTCAACATGAAAATGTAGATGTTCGTATTCATGCTCTTACGAGCTTGAAGGAAATCTTGTATAAAAATCAGGTATACTGAGATATAATTTTAAAACTATAGAAAAGAAACGTTGAAAGTTTAAAGAAAAGATGACAGATTGGTGTACTTGCTTGAGATTCAGTAGGTTCAATGAAAGAAGTGATTTTTTCTTAGACCTAGATTATCAGATCTGACTTAAAATCAGTAATCCACAAGATGCCCTTTGAGGCTGATTACTGGGGATTTGTGGTTTTTTATTATTGCTTTTGAAGAGTCATAATTTGATGGTTATATTTTAGGTTACTGCATCTTCTTGGGTAAGGGTGTATGTGTTTGTACAGCAGTAGTTTTTGTGAGTCTTCTCATATAATTTCCTATAGTTACCTGTCATATGAAATTTTAGTAATTTTGCCATTTTACATTTTGACTGAATTAACTCCTTTTTTTTTTCTACCAGTTATTGTCCTTCTGGAATCTCCTTTTTTTTTTTTTTTTTTTTAGTTTTATTGAGATCATACTAGCTTATAACATTGTGAAATTTCAGTTGTATGTTATTATTTGTGAGTCATCATATAAATGTACCCTTTTACCCCTTATGCCCACCCCACCACCACCTTCCCTCTGGTAACCTGTTCTTTTTGTTTATGTGTTAGTTTATCTTCCACATATAAGTGAAATCGTATGGTGTTTATCTTTCTCTGTCTGGCTTATTTCGTTTAACATCATACCCTTTAGGTCCATCCATGTTGCTGCCCATGGCACAATTTTGTCTTTTTTATGGCTGAGTAATATTCCATTGTGTATATATGTATATTCTGCATCTTTTTTATCCAGTCATCAGTCGATGGGCACTTAGGTTGCTTCCACTTCGTGGCTATTGTGAACAATGCTGCAGTGAACATAGGGGTGCATAAGTCTCATTGAATTGTTGATTTCAAGTTCTTGGGTAAATACTCAGTAGTGAGATAGCTGGGTCGTATGGTATTTCTATTTTTAATTTTTTGTAATTCTTTTAGTTTTAGTGAAGCTAAATTTTTGTTTACTTGTTCATAGTGCCCGTGAACTTTGTTCTTTTCCTTGTCAACATAATGTAGATTATGCCTAACCTTGATGAGAGTGAGAACTGGTATTTAAAATACCAAATCACTACTATAAATCTATAAAATGGAAAAAATTTAACTGAGGTGCTGATTTTTGCATATTGAGAACCCGTATGATAAGATGTGAGAGCCTAAGACCCTCATGAATTAGTAGATTACAAACTGGGCTATATTTGGATTTTCATGATAGAAGGAAGCATTTACTTAGGACAAAAGATATACACGATGGTAAGAAGTACATTCTTCTGGGTCAGTGAGCTGGTATAACCAGTGTGGGTAGCGGCCAATGTGGAGATGGTTTACCACATGCGAGGAGCCTTGAATCTCAAGTGTAGGTTTTATGCTCTCTTAACCATAGGTCTATATTATCAATGTTACAACCTCATTCTCTGCCCTACACTACATTGAAACTACCTTGTGCTTACTCCTTACCCCAAACCTCTATCTGTGTTTCAGATAACTTAAAGGACCACTAGCTTTTTAATTTAATATAGGGATTTATGAGTAGCAAAGAATCTCTCCTCTTGGCGTAGAGATTTTCTGGTTTTAGTTATTTCTGAGCAGATGACATGGTCATGGTCTAACATAAGGAAGTTTCATATTGATCATCACCTCTTAGATGTAAAAAACTAAGTCTGAGAACTCAAGGAGATTTCATATAGTCTTAGGAAAAAGCCATAGCTGCCCCACTTTCGCCACCTGTGTCACAAAACATAAATCACATCTGGTAATTCCCTGATAAGCCTTCCTTGCTTGTAAAGCCCAAGTGCTAATAGGTTAGCTAGCCAAAGTAAGAAGGTAAGTTCACTTGGAATAAATTACAGTTGGTCATGGGATATTATTATTGTTAAAGTCTAAGATATGTCTCCGGGTTGACTATTCTGGAGTCAATTTTCACAGGTACACAGTGGGTTTTTGCAATATGTGGATTTAGGTCTTTTATTTCCAGAAAGTTACTTTGACCTTTAGATTATAGTTTTAAATATTATTCCAGTATTGCAAGGATGGTTCATATTTGGCAATCCTTTAATGTAATTCACTGTATTAATAGACCTAAGGAGAAGAATTCATACTGTTATTCTCATAAATGCTGAAACAGCCTTTGACAAACTGTAGCATCCACTTCAGATAAAAACACTCAAGAAAATGTGCATTGACACATACTACCTTAATACAAATGTATGCATGTATGTGTATACGCACACATACTTAATGGGGGAATAAAATGCATTCCTACTAGAAGCAAGCTTGCTCATTATCTGCACTACACGCTAACATTCAGTTGGAAGTATTGGCCAATAAATTTAGACAAGAGAAGGCAATCAGAGGCATAAAAATTGGAAAAGATGTGAAACTATTTGCAGATGATATGCTAATATACTTGGAACACTATAGAGAATTATCAGTAAAACTAACTCAGACAACAAACTAATTCAGGAAGGTAGGAGGATATAAAAATCAATAATCTTCATATAACAAGAAATAACCAGGTGAAAGACTTGTTGGAAAACCCAATTTACAATAGTACCCGAGAAAGATAACATACTTAGGAATAAGCATAACAATAAATGTATAAATCAATAAGTGGAAAACTTTGAAACATTCCTGAAAGACACAACAATGTAAGAGAGATCAGCAAATGGAGAGCATCCCTTATTTATTGGGTAGATTGACTAAATATTATAAAGATTTTAATTCTCCCTAGGTTAATTTGGAAATTTAATGCTATCCCAAAGAAATACCAAGTTGTTTGTTTGCTTTTTTAACTAGAAAAGTTCATACTAATGTTCGTATGGAAAAACTAATGTGAAAATAGCTAGGAAAACTCTAGGAAAAAAAAGGCAACTATGAGAGTTCCGTAGCCCTACCAGACATTAATATACTCTACAGCTTCTATAATTATAACAGTGTGATACTGGTACGTGAATAAACAGACTAAGGGGAAAGAATAGAAAGTCCAGAAATAGACCCAAGTGTATATGGACATTGAGGATGTGATAAAAATGACATTTCAGATAGTTGGAGCAAACATGGATTTGTTTTGACAACTGGTCAGGCATTTGGAAAATGATAAAATTGGATGGATGTGTTAAAAAGCCTTTCTAAATAGATGGATTGAAGACATAACTCATTTTAAAAATTCTTGTGGAATTCAGTATTTTTTGCTGAAAAATAAAACCCACTTTATCTAACCTGGAAGTGAAGTGAAGACATTTTTAAGCACTTAGGAGATAAGTATATTTTTAAACTATCTTTCATTTAGAGTGACATAATATGTGTTGCCTTGAATATCAACTGCATTTATCTTTGCCAACTAAAGTGTCTTTTTCCTTATTGATTTCCAATATTAGCAAGTGAATAAATATCTTTTTTATATTGGAGTTGCTATTTATTAATTACTTGTTCATTATTTTAGGTATTTATGCCTGAATTAACCTGTAAGGTTCTTTAAGTGATTGAATATTGAAGATTTTGGATGAGATAAATGTCTTTTTATTTTTCTTTTGAATTATATTGCTCTAATTTGAATCACATTTTAACATGGAGTTTGAGTTGCTTGTATATGTTTTACTTTTGTTGGAAAGAAATTTAAATAAATAAAGTAATTCTAAAGTGCTCACACGAATCCAATATCTAAATCTTAACTGGCTTGAGAATAGTATCTTCATACTTAAAGTTTTTCATTACAGCATCCTCAGGAGATGGATGAAAAAAGATTACTTGAGCCAACATATTTGCATTAAGGCTACCTCTTTCTTCCTACCTCTTTTTTTAAATCATCCCCACAAACCCTTTTTCTCATATTTTTTTCTCCTTCTCTTCTAGTTTTTATACACTTTTCAGTCTTATTGTTTTAACTAATAGCTGTTCTTCCTTGACTTATTTCCTGAAATATGTGTCCACTATCCTTGAAAGTTACTGAGTTCTTTTTTTATCTTCTTCATTGCTTCTTTACCTTGTAAATACGTTTGTTACTGTACATATGATATGATATTTTAATTATTTGTTTACAGATTTTCCCATTGAACTGTGAACTTGGGATAAGACTGTGTCTTACTTATTTTTGTATACTGATATAATAGTACTCAGTAACTATTTGTTTAGTGGATTAATGATTAAAACTTTCAAACACAAAATGATTCTGATCCTACAGAACATTGTGAACTATATTATGTGAACTCATCAAAAACTAGCTGAAAAGGGGCTAGCCCAGTGGAGTAGTGGTTAAGTTTGTGCTCTCTGCTTCAGTGGCCTGGAGTTCAGTGGTTGGGATCCCAGGCACAGACCTAGTACCGCTCATCAAACCCACCCTGTGGCGATGTCCCACATAAAATAGAGGAAGATTGGCACAGATCTTAGCTCAGCAACAGTCTTCCTCACACACACACACAAAACCTAGCTGAAAAGACTGCAGATTTAGGAATTTAATTTTGTCAATATTTATGTCAGATATTCCTAATACTTTTAAGCGGTCTAGTTAGGAAAATATACTAGTTTGTGACAGTTGCATATAAACTTTCTTTCTGACTTTTATTTTAGGAAAAACTGATAAAATATGCAACAGATAGTGAAACAGTAGAACCCGTTATCTCACAATTGGTAACAGTGCTTTTGAAAGGTTGCCAAGATGCAAACTCTCAAGCTCGGTTGCTCTGTGGGGAATGTTTAGGTGAATTGGGGGCAATAGATCCAGGTCGACTAGATCTCTCAACAACTGAAACCCAAGGAAAAGATTTTACATTTGTGGTAAGTAATGGTTATTTGGAATGACAAGAAGAGTTCTCTGTCCTATTAGGGTTTCTGTGTTCCATTTACAAAGAACTATACAGCTTATCCTTAGTGGAACTTGATCTAAACTAGACAATTTAGGTAATTTCTAAGTTTATTCTTTAATGCTATTGCAGAGATCTTTAGCCAAAAGCAGTGAAATTTGAGCCCAGTCCCGTGTGCTGTGTTCTTCTAAATAAGCTTCCTAATTCAATTTTGACAAATACTTAAAACCTAATTAGTTATTTAAATATTACTATTTAAACACTATTGCTAAGTGTTTCCATGGGAAACTAATTTCCCAGGGTGTTCAATAGTGTGTGTATAAAAAAAGTTTCCATAGTCAAATGAATTTGAGAAATACTGTATAACAAAATTAAGCAGAACTTTTAATATATCAGTGTACATTGTGACTCTCCAAGAGGAGGGTATTTAAAAATTATTTCTTGGAGCTTCTCAAGTGACAAGGGTTGTAGAGAATGCAGTTTAGGAAATGATATATATATACAGTTTTCTTTCTAAGAGTTAAAGAACAAAAAATGCATATTGTTGGAGCTTTGTAAAATTTGAATGATTCTAATGTACTTTATTGCCTACAAAGCCTTAAATTTGGCTTTTTATCTACAGATCATAGTTTAGACTTGGTACCAAACTTAGTTTGAACCTTACTGTCCTTTCCTTTTCTAAGTTAAATCACTTAGCCAAGTAAGTTAAATTTACCGTAGAAGGCACAGTACAGCTTAAGAAAATTCATACAAATTATCCTTGATTTTTTTCTTGTTTTTGTTGAGACTGGAGTAGAAGATTCAAACTTTGCCTATGGATTATTGATGGAACTAACAAGAGCTTACCTTGCATATGCAGATAACAGCCGAGCTCAAGATTCAGCTGCTTATGCTATTCAGGTAAGAGTGCATATAGTCATTACAGGTTTTACATTATTGAATTCTAGTAAGAAAGCTATAAAATCTATACTTTGGAAACTTTTTTTTTTAACTATCATTTTCATTATTAAAGTGATACCAATTCATGATAAAAATTTCAGAGAGTACGGAAATGTACTCTTTTAACAGATTATTATAGGTACTTTGAAAGATTATCTATGTGTATGCAAATATATGTTTTCTCCACCAAACAAGGAGAGTGTATTACTTATGATGTTCTGTAACTTGATTTTCTTTTGTGTTTAACAGTCTATCTTGGGTCTAGCTGGGTAATTTTCCATGTCAGTACATGTATCTCAATTCATTCATTTCCCTGACTTAATATTCAGTATGAATGTACCATAATTTATTTAAGAAATTTAACACATTTAGGTTGTGTTCAGTGTTTAGCTTTTACAAAAAATGATTTAGAAAACATATGTATGTTTCTGAGCACTCAAGTAAATATATCAATAATATAAATATCTAGAAATTGAAATATGTCTCAGAGCAAGTACAGTTTACAATTTGATAGATTTTATCAGAAAAAGTTTCACTAGTTTATATTCCCTTGACAAACCCGCCTTTTATCAAAATTTTAAATCTTTGCCAATGTGACAGATGAAAAATGGTACCATTTTGTTTTAATTTGCCTTTAATTATGAGAGAGGTATAACATCTTTTATATATGTATTGCTTTTTTGTGAATTTTCCCTTGATGATCTTTTCCCATTTCTCTCTTAGTATTGGTCTATTTTTTATTGATATTTAAGGCCTATTTAGATATAGTGAAAACTGACCCTTTGTCTATCATACATGTAATAAATATTTTTCCAGTTTGGCTTTCTTTGCCCTTTTTCATGGTATTTTTTTTCTATTAAAAGTTTCTTTGTTTTGTTAAATATTCAGGTCTGGAATTCATGGTGATAGATCTGGTTTACAGATATAAATTTGGAGGTTTTTATTATAGAGGTGGTATTTAAAACTAAGATTCTGGATGAGATGATCAAGAAAGGGAATATAGGTAAATACATTCTAGTCATTGAGACCTGGACAACGAGAGGTCAGTGGGTAAAGAGAGGAGCCAAGTAAGGAAAGTGAGAAGGAGCTGCCAATAAGGTAGGAGAATGTGGTGTTCTGGAAGACGAGAAAGTGTTTTAAGAAGTATAGAGTGATCCACTGTATTAAATGCTGATCATGGGTGTAATAATCTAAGGATTGAGAATTGACCATTGGCTATAGTAACATAAAGGTCATTTGTGACCTTGACAAGAGCAGGTTCAGTGGAGTACAAGAAGCCTTATTAGAGTATTTTTAAGAACATGTGGGAGGAGAGGAATTGGAGAAATTACAGAAACTCTTTTGAGGAGTGTTGCTGTCAAAGAGAGCAGAAGAATGAGATGGTAGCTGGGGAGGGAAAAAGGAGTAAAGATGGGAAAAATAACTATGTTTATATGTTGCTTGGGAACAATTCATCAGAGAGGAGAAAAGTGATGATGTAAAAGAGAATTTTGACATACTATTTTAAGTAAGTAAAGAGATGTGGAATATAGTGTAGAAGTGGAATGGGTAGCCTTAATTACAAACAAGAACAATTCATTTGTATAACGAGAGAAAAAGCATATCGGCACTGATACTGATATTGCCAGGCTGTTATTGGAGGTTGATTAAGAGGGCTTCTGTTAGCTAGAGTAACTTTGCCAAATATCAGCTTCAAATAAAATTTTAATAACATATTAAAGCTAAATGAAAATGAATTTTGGATATTTCTATATTTGAACTTTTCATATACTTTCTTGTATTTCAAAGTCCTAAATATAAAGTACATATTTTGCTAGACAGTGCTAATACTTCATAAATATTAGGAATATATCTATTGTATATGGTCATTTCCAGTGGAATTGGAAAGGAAGTAATAGGTGATGGAAGATATAATACCCTAACATATTTGTCTTGTTTTGAAGATTGACATTAGAGTCAAAGATATTTTTTTTCTTCATCTATAAAATCTCACTTGTTTTATTTTCAGGAAAGTAAAATATAATCATTTAATTTCAGGTCTTGAATAGTAAATTGGTTTTTAACATTTGCATCTTATTTTCCGAATTTTAAGCTTAGTATTTTATATCTAGAATTTGAGATAGCTTGAATTTTTGAACTATTTTGGATTTGTAGTTGCTTCATTAAAATTCAGAAAAGTTCAAATTCTGAGAATTTGAAGAATTCAAATCAGATTCAGATAAGAATCACCTAAATGGTTCTAAGCATTGAAATAAGTGCCCTAAGCAAGTTCACAAATCCAAAATTTTATAATTCTGTATATTGTTCTGTGTATTTCTATGACTATAATGTGTAGAATATTGATGAATGTAAAGGTTTATCTGCTTCACTGTGGATTTACAAATGTAAAATATGTATTTGTAGGAGCTACTTTCTATTTACGACTGTAGAGAGATGCAGACCAATGGCCCCGGTCACCAGTTGTGGAGGAGATTTCCTGAGCATGTTCGGGAAATCCTGGAACCTCACCTCAACACTAGGTCTGTAGACTCTCTAAAACTATTTTCAAAAAATTATTTTGAACTTTATAAAATTAATGTTGTTTTTGATAGAATTCTTTTGCATGAAAAGTATTTTTAGTAGATTCTAGTATGTATTTTCACTATGATTTATGTTTGTAATCTTGTCAAAATGAGAAATACAGTCTGCTCATTGGTTAAATTCTATAATTTTAAGTATTTAGACAAATTCATTAAAGCTGAAAGGATTGATTTTTTTTTAATTCAACTCTTAAAGAATCTACTTTAAGTTGAATATGAGTTGAAGCTTTTGATAGGTGTAATTAATGTAGAAATTTACGAGTTTAAAGCTATTCCCAAAGCCTTTAGTAGCTCTGTTTAGAGTTTAGAGATTTTCAACCCTACCGATTTCTCCTCATGAAGATACTTTCTCCCTCTGCTTTTAAGAAAGTATTTTCTAACCTTTTTTCCGAGGAAGATCAGCCCTGAGCTAACATCTGCAGCCAATTCCCCTCTTTTTGCTGAGGAAGACTGGCCCTGAGCTAACATCCATGCCCATCTCCCTCTTTTATATGTGGGTCACTTGCCACAGCATGGCTTGATAAGCAGTGTGGAGGTCCACACCCAGGATCCGAACTGACAAACCCTGGGCTACCGAAGCAGAGTGCACAAACTTAACTTTTGTGCCACTGGGCAGGCCCCCCTTTTTTCCAGTTTTAATATCTTGGTTAAGACTAATTGAAGTCCATAAATTATAAATTAATTTTAGGTGGAAACTGTACTGTTAGGTACTCTAGGTCACGTGTTTGTTAGATTTGTGACCTTGTATAAATTACTTCTTTGAGCCTTACAGTGCCCAGACTTGTGGTGAAATTCTTTATAAAGCCCTTAAGTATGTATACTTATTTGCTAGGTATCTTTTATATTTAGAAACCTTTTAAACATCATTTTATTTCTTATAAACAGCATCATTTAAAGATGTTTTTTGTTAATATAAAGTGAAAGTCTACAGTTAAAATTTGGTTTCTCTTTTTTGAAGACTCCACACTTCTCCATTTCTTTATTCTATATTTTATAGCACATATAGAAAGATGCTTAAGAGTTTCCATAATCTAGTGGAAAGTTTATAGCCTTTGGAGTCACAAAGACCTAAATTCGAATCTTGGCTCTGTGTTTGCTAGCTCTGAAGTCTTGGGCAAGTTACTTAAGATTTCCAAGTCTCAATTTTTTCATCTTGAAAACAGGAATAGTTTTACTTATGTTGTATGATCATTGTTAGGAATAAAGAAGATAATATTAAAAAGTACCTAGCATGATACCAGCCCCATGGCTGAGTGGTTAAGGTCGCATGCTCCACTTCGGCGGCCCAGGGGTTCGCTGGTTCGGATCCTGGCACCACACGTCAGGCCACTTTGAGGCGGCGTCCCACATGCCACACCTAGAAGAACCCACAAGTAAAATATACAACTAAGTACTGGGAGGATTTGGGGATAAAAAGCAGAAAAAAGAAAAAAAAAAGATTGGCAAGAGTTGTTAGCTCTGGTGCCAATCTTTAAAAGATAAAAAAAAAAGGTACCTAGCAGAATGCCTGACAATTAATACTCAATAACAAATGTTTATTCAATCCCAGCTTGTTGAATAAATTCTTTGCTTTTTTTGGAGGGCGTAGTGTGGCTATTGCGTACTTCAGACGGAGTAAAAGCCAGCATTTCTGCCTACTTGTTATTTGACTTAATATTTCATAAGAAGCAACATTTAAGTGGTCATTTATAAGCGTGATCTTAGCAAAGCAGTGAGAATTCGTATGATCTTTCTACTTTTATATCTGAGAGCTTGAAAGAACGTCTCAGATGGTCCCTCAATGGTGAAAGTTAGGAGATTTATCTAGCTGGGATCTGCTTATTGAAATTGCTGCCTCATAAAAATAAGAGGGCAGTAGAGGACAATATTAATGGAGTTGACCCATGTTTGTACAAAAGCTTTTGTATGATGCAGCAAGATACCAAGTTAGCCAATAGGTCAGTTTTATAGCTTGGACTGCTTGATATTTGCTCCAGAGGGCCTGGGGGAAATAATTTCCTAAAAACATTTTCTTGTTTTTGCTGTCTTAAACTTATATTCCTATACTCTCCTTTAACTTTTTTTCAATTGGGCTATTTATATGCAGTCAGTAAATCTGGATTAAAGGATATCTATATTTAGGACATTTGCTTTTTAGGACTAGATGGATCAGCTATATAGTTCAGAGTTGCCATAGAAATAATTTTAGGAAAAAACATCAGGATGTGACCAGGCAGAACTTGGCTTGTACCCCAATATCAGTAGGTTTCTAGCTAAGTTCACCATAAAACTTGGTAAAATCATCTAGGGAATTATATTTGTGATGATTCAAATAGTGATGGTTAACTGAGAGATTATTGGATTTTTCCATTTTTAGAAATTTAGAATATGGTGAAACACATAATGTATGCTAAGGACCTTAAGTTTAGAGCATTTATTATATTTGTCATTTCCTAACTTTACATTGGTGATTGAAAAGGAACCCACTCCCCTCAAAAATATGCTATATATGTGTAGTAGTAAGATGAGAGTTGTTTGACCATGTTTAAATGTTAATACTGAGGAGCAAATAGAAAGGATCATTTGAAGTTATGGAAGAAAGAAGAGATCACTGATATAAAACAGGACCCTGAGGAGCATCTAGAATGTTAGCCATATCCCAAATGGGAGATTAGACCTAGAGGGAGTGAAATATCTTTCTTTGTAATGGAGGAAGATGAAATGATGGATGGAACTCAGCTAAGTTTACAGATTTGATTGTGGGAAGCAATGGCTTCTTTTTTTCTCCATGAAGTAGGAGGTATAGGAGATGAAATTATTGGCTGAAAGTGGCAGTGGAGTTGGTATAGGTGATGTGAGGAGAGTGGTGATAATTTGAAATAGCCACTCTAGAAAACGGAAGAGAGGGTTAATAAGGCAAATTTAGAAGGATTTCTGCACAGCATAGAGGTCCATTGAGGTTGAAGACTAAGAATATATAGTAGTACTAAATCTAATAAGCAACTTAGTGATTTTCCTGTCAGTACAGTGGCCTGGATGTCATTTCAGTGAAGGCAGAGATATAGATTGATCCAAGGTTGGAAGATTGGCAGATGGGTACAGCTGGTAAAGATAATAGGACAGTGGCGCGGGAAGAGGATGTTACCAAGAGAGTGCTTGAATTGAAGGACCGTGGAGACCAAGCGGATTAGGGAAAGAGGTAATGAAAGGAAGGTCAGATCAGATCTGGAGATCAGAAGAGGATCAGGAGAGTTTAGCCAGGGTCAAGGGACAGAAGATCTCAGTGAGAAGGAACAGGTATGTTAGAGTAACTGGGTGAAAGAATTGGAAATTTGGGAAACTGTGGCCATAGAGTGAGGTGTCTAAATAGTTCATTTTGGAAGTGACGAAGTTTCTTTGTATTGGCAAAGGAGTCCTGATAAAGAAGTAGAGGAGAAAGTCATTGAGCAGTTTAGAGTTTCATTAGATGATCCAGCCAGACGTTGAAGTCACTCAGGATGATAAGATTTGGGGAAGAAAGAAAAAAAGCGGTGTACTAAAGTTATCAATGAGTTGAGTAATCAACGAGTTTGGTAGATGCCCATAATGAAGAGTAGAGAATAGTATACCTGGGTTTCTTAAACCTCAAAGGAACGGATCTTTCTTACACAAGAATGGAGTGGGAAGGATCTGAAAGGAGCATTGAGGAAGAGGAGGAGGCAGACTCAAATCCTTTGAAGTACTTGGGGTGTGCAAGAATGACCTCCTACCTCACTATCAAGAAGGATATAGGAAAAGTAGTATCTTTGACCACTTTTCAGTAAAGGCAAAGCAGTAGTGGGTAGTCAATGAATGAGTTGATATAGTTTCTTATACTTTCTTTCAAGTTCTTAACAGATGGATATTTATCTATATATTTTTTAATAAACAAATTTTCAAAATTACAGATATAAGAGTTCTCAGAAGTCAACAGATTGGTCTGAAGTAAAGAAGCCAATTTACTTAAGTAAATTAGGTAATAAGTTTGCAGAATGGTCAGCATCTTGGGCAGGTTATCTTATAACAAAGGTAAGAGAACTCTGCTTAGAATTTGTCAACGAAACAGAAATTCTAAAAGAAATGAGAACATCTATTGGAATACATAGCCCACACAGTAGGCACTGAAATATTTCTTCTGATAATGATAGAAATTTTGGTAGAAAATGTTTAGTAATAATAATAATTTCTATTGTAACTAGTAACAGTTTTTGAGTAAGAAGGTAATTGTTTTATCAAGCAAATTACTGTGATCTTAATGTGTTTGTAAAATGTCTACTACATTATATCTGTTCATTTTACATTGTAAAATAATACTGTTTAAAAGGATATAAATGCTTTATCAGTTTTTTACATAATAAAATGCTTTTTTATGTAATAAAAAATCCTTTAGTGGCTGCATCTAATAGAAGATATGTTATGTGAACTTCCTCCAAAATAAAAATAAAGATTTTTTTTTAATGAAATTTCATGGAAAAATAGAGGTATATTTCTGATGTTTTCCTAATATGAGATTTTTACATGCCTGATAGACAAAAGGTACTCTGTGTCCAAGAAAATGTTTAAGGAATATTTAAAATTCACAGCTTTTGTTTTTAACTATTTCTGTTATTGTTTAAAGTATTATTATAAAAATTTTTATCTTGTAATTTCAAGAAAATATCTTTTTTAAGAAACATACTGAAAATATAATTTGTGAAATGTAGAATATTTTTAATTAATATTAATATTCAATATTGATAATTTTAATATTAATTATTAATATTAATATTTTTAATATTAATTAATATTTTTAATTAATTACTTCCAGCTCTGGATGTTTCATTTTGTTTTTTTTTTCCTCCTGAGGAAGATTGGCCCTGAGCTAACATCTGTTGCCAATCTTCCTCTTTTTTTTGCTTTAGGAAGATTGGCCCTGAGCTAACATCTGTGCCAGTCTTCCTCTGCTTTGCATGTGGGTCATCACCACAGCATGGCTGACAAGTGGTATAGGTCCATGCCCAGGACCCAAAACCATGAACCCAGGCCGCTGAAGCAGAGTGCGCAAACTTAACCACTACACCACGGGGCTGGTCCCTAGTTTGTTTGTTTTTTTTTCCTAAGTGAAGCATTTATATTTGAAGAAGGAAATACCTTTACATTTTCATAAGAGAACAGTAATGTTGGCAAATTGAAGGGTAGATCATAGCAATAAAATTTGACTCTAATCCCAAGTAATTTAGTTTTTTATTTTTTTTATTTTTTTCCTATAGTTAATCACTGTTTACTGCTTATTAAACATGTGAATCTAGTACTTAATATGCTGGCCCAGAGCATACTTTTTGGTTAGTTTACTCATCTGTGTGCTCAGGGAATTAATATGCTAAATTTAATGTTAGGTAAGTAAAATATACTGTAATTAGGGAAATTAATCTGTAACAAAACATAATGCATTTAAAAATGAACTGTAAAAGGGGAAGACCATTTCTGCTGAGATAGTTGGCAGCTTAGGGAGCTACATTGCCTGTAGGGGTCTCAGCAGTTCAGGCTCTTGGGGATATTTAGAGTGACCAGAGAGGTGGTGATCTGAAATCTTCCCTGCTTGAGTGTACACGCCTCTTTCCCTAAGAGAATACCCACCCGTTCTGATACCATCCACATTGACAAATTATCTCACATCGTGTTTTTTGGCATTAATGAACAGAATAAAATGTATGAAACTATTTATTCTCCCTAAATTATTTGAGTCTACAGGTTCGGCATGATCTTGCCAGTAAAATCTTCACCTGCTGTAGCATTATGATGAAGCATGATTTCAAGGTGACCATCTATCTTCTTCCACATATTCTAGTGTATGTCTTGTTGGGTTGTAGTCAAGAAGATCAGCGGGAGGTGAGAGATACCATTGTATTTGGTTTCTGTTTGTCCAAACATTTGTCCAATGTAATTAGAATTAGAAAGGCTACATGTTAGTAGGAAATGTAGATCAGTGTTTGCTATGTGTGTACAGGTCTAAATGCTTACAAAATCCTTTTTAACCTTTTATTTATCAAAAGATTATACAATGCCTAGAGTAGAAAATTAGAAAGTATATATCATATACACCCAAATATGCACAGAACTTTTGAGAAGGATGCATAAGAAACTAATGACAGTGGTTGTTCCTGTGGAGGGGTACTGTGAATTAGGTTAGGGGAAGGGAAATATTTTATTTTTTTGTTTTATAATATTTTGTAAGTTTTTTTGACTACATACATATAACACTTTTTTAAAAAATGATTATTTTTAATAGCATAAGTAACATATTACTATGTTCTTAATGTAAAAATTAAAATTATGCAAATAAATCAGAGTGTACCCTGTGACTACCATTCCTGATTCCACTTCCTCAGAGGTCATCACTGTTCTTAATTTGATGTGTATTTTTCCAGACCTTTTTTTTTTAACGCATTTGGTTCTTTTGTTCTTTATGATGGTATCCTGTTGCAGGTGTTGTTCTGCAACTTGCTTGTTGTCTTTTTTTTATTAACTATATATGGAGCTATCCTCTTTTTTAAACTAATGCTATGTAATATAACCCATCCATTTTATAGTTGTACTGTAGTTTGACTATTTCCATAATAATGATTATTTCCAATTTTTTGCTTTTACAAACAATGCTGTGGTAAGCATCATGGCAGTTCTTATTTGTGAAAGTGTGTATTTGTGTCTAGGATGGATTCCAAAAAGTAGAACTGTTGGGTTATATGGTATGTACTGTAGGAGAGGCAAACATTTCCTCTATCCACCCTAGGTCCTTCTAGCCGGGCTATGAATTAAATTCATGTGAGGCAGAATAACAGGAGAAAATTAAACAAAGCTTTATAACATGTATACATGGGAGAGGCTCAGGAAAACTGAGTGACTCGCAAAATGGCAGATGTTCTCATCTTAAATACCATCTTTAGTTACAAAGGAGGATGTTGGGGGTGGGAGGAGTCACTTATGGGAGACTACCAGAAAAGTACAGTAAACAAGAGTAAGGTTATTATGAAGATTTAAGTCCTTGCCTTCCTCATTGATAAGAGTTTCTAGAGATAAGCTCATCCTCCTCTTCCTGGTACAGAGTGGGAGATAGCTTTACACATGGAGATTTCCCTTACAAATATAAGTGTCTCTTACAAAGGGTAACTTCTGCTTTTCAGAATTTCTCTCGTGTCTGCAGTTTTTAAAAGTAACCAGCTCAAAATAATCCTCATGCCAAAGAACCATATCTTGTGGTGGCCTATTCTGATCCCCCACAGTACATTTAAAATTTTATTAGAGTCTTTAAAATTGTCTATACTGATTTAGAGTCCTACCAGCTGCTCTTAAGTGTATCCATTTCCCATACACTTGCCAATACTTGATATTTTCAAACATTTAAATTTTAGGCAACATGATGGTTAAAAAAAAAAGACACATTATTGTTTTAATTGCATTTTCATTATTACCAGTAATGGCCATTTGGACTACTTTTCGATAAATTGTCTGTTCATATCCTTTACTTATTTGGATGGAGGGTGTCCCTTCAAATTAATTGGTGGGAGTTCTGTATGTAATCTGGATATCAATTTGTGCCAGTCATATCTTACAAAAATCTTTCCCAGTTAGTGGTTTTCTTCTTAACCTTTGTTCATGCCTTCTGCCGTACAGAAATTTTAAATGTAAATGCCAAACTTGTAAATCTTTTATAACTTGAATTTTAAGCCTTTTATGTGATGCTTTCTCTTATCCAGTGTCATGAATGTATTCTTCTCAGTTTTCTTTTAAACCTTTTGATTTTATGTTTAGCCCTTCAATTACTCTGAAATTGATTTTTGTGGATAGTGTGAGATATTGTTTTAAATTTTCTTTACTACTAGTTAGCAGATAGTTTCATTATCATTTATTGAATAAGCCAAAAGAATTTTTTAAGATTTTTCTATTTGCTTTTGTGTTTCTTTTATAGTAGCTTTTCTTTGGGGTACTATTTTATTGGCTTAATTATAGATAAGAAAGATAATTTATTATTAATCCACAGTGGGATTTTTTTCTTTTGAAAATTGTTGCCTTAGAATAGTCTTATATGTCAGATAATAGTAAAATGATATTATATAGACTTATTATTAACCATAAAATTCTTCTTAGGTTTATACAGAAATTATGGCAGTTCTAAAGCATGATGATCAGCATATCATAAGTATCCAAGACAGTGCATCTGATCTGTGTCAACTCAGTACACAGACTGTGTTCTCCATGCTTGACCATCTCACACAGTGGGCAAGACACAAATTTCAGGCACTAAATGCTGAGAAATTTCCACAAAGCAAATCAAACAGAGATAAAGTAGACTCAAAGGGTGAGTCATAACTTCTATTTATTTTCTTCTGTTAATTATTAACCAGTTAGCTCTTTCCTATATCAGTTCTGTAATTTAAGCGTTAGCTTTTAAAAGACCTATGTTTTCTTGCATACCTTTTTTTCCCCTTAAGGTGGCCTTTTCATTGAGAAAAAGCAGTGAATTTATAGTTAGAAAACTTCTCTTTAAATTCTTACTCTCGTTTCCTTAGGCAAGATACATATCTAATTTTTCTTTGTGTGAAATAGAGTTAATATTATCTCGCTTAGAAGGTTGGGGATCAAATGAGATGATGAATATGTAAATTGTATATTACACTATACCCTGCTATACATTGTGCAGTTTTTTTCCTGTGATATTAGAACTCCCACTAAGGTGACTAAAAGGGGAGCTCATTAGAGTTAGAAAATGATACTTGCTCCTACAATATAAGCTTTTGCTGAGAGGAATTCTATTATTAAGACAGTAATGGATACTCTTAATGTCCTTGAACCTTTGTTTTTTTCATTCTTGCAGCAAGTGGATAAAGTATATAATCTGTCTGCTTCTATACACCTCAGCCATTTTAATGGACATTACTTATTTTTCCCCCTAGGCTTTGAAGCTAATTGAAAAAATTGACTAACAATCCTTACAGAGGCCTTCACTGGCACAGCTCTCAATTTGTGAGCCTTTCCCTCTTGCTGTTTCTATCCTTGTGAAAGCACATACACTCCTGTTCTTAAGCACCACAGTTTGTTATTTTTCTAAAATGGTTTGGACTTGCAAATAATTATGTTTGGGGGAGTGTTTGTCTCTGGAATATGGCTAATTATTAATGTATTTTCCATTAATTAAACAATTAAATGTTCCTATTTCTGCATGTGAAAATGGTACTATAAAACCAAACATGAACTCTGTTATCACCATTTCTACTAACATTGCAATGAAAAGTCTAGCTTTTAAGAAAACACTTGTAATGGTTCAAATATGTAAAATGGTTCAAAATGGTTAAATGGTACAATACCTTTAACATTTCTCATAATTTGAAATGATCTACAAATTTTGATGGAAGTTAGGGACTTATTTTAAATAGAATTTCTTTTAAATTTACTATCTTAACTATTTAAATTTTGGAGAAATTTGTTTCCTATTTTCTACATGCTGTTGTGAATCATTATTAAAATTTATGTTGTTTTTATTGTGGTGATCGTTACATAATATATATAAATATTGAATTATTGTGATGTATACCTGAAACTAATATGTTATTATATGTCAATTATACTTCAATAAAATTAATGTTTTAAATGAATCTTCTTAAACTAGACTGTTCTCCTTTAGAAGTTTCTAATTTCTGTCTTAGGCTCTTGAAAAAAATTACCCTTTTAAAAGTGATTTTAAATTTATGATTTTACTTTAGAGGCACTTTACTTTCAATTTTTGTTGTTGTAGTTGATATTGCATATATGGCAACACAGGGAAAAAAAGAAATTAACAAAGAATTCTAAACTTAAAATTATATTTTCATAATTCTGCCTTTTTCCTACCAATGGCTACATTCTATTAGTGTTTTTATAGTTATCAGTAATAAATAACTCATCTTTGTATTTTTTGTTTCATTTTTATATCCTTTCAACATTTAATATAGATTTAAATCCTCACAACAACATTGTAAGGAAGGCAGGACAGATACTAATATTTCCCTTTTATAGATGAGAAGCAGAAGCTCAAACAATTAAATGACCGTCCATGGTAAGGTTAAGTAATAATGATGAAGTTGGAGCAAGAATCTTCTGAACAATCCTCTTGTTGATAGTTACATTCTAAGTATGATACTTTAACACATTTAGATTAATTTATTTAGTGAAATAAATTGAATTTAAAATGAATAAATTGAAATATAAATTGACATTTTTAAAATTTCATCTTATAAGTCTTTAATGACTCAATTATCTTTTTATAATCTAGTATCGACTGTGGATTATGAAGACTATCAGAGTGTAACTCGTTTTCTAGACCTCATACCTCAGGATACTCTGGCAGTAGCTTCCTTTCGGTCCAAAGCATACACGCGAGCTGTAATGCACTTTGAATCATTTATTACAGAAAAGAAGCAAAATATTCAAGAGCATCTTGGATTTTTACAGGTTTGAAATTAATATAGTGAACTTAATAATAATGTTTAATATAACCAGTCTTTTATGTTTATATTGTTCATTTTATTGAACATTTTATTGAGTGTTTTAGATGCTATGCTAGGCAATAGATATTTGTAAGCACTTTAGAAGCTTACAGATTAGTGGGGAGAGATAAACATCAGTTCAGTGTAATATCTTAAGGAGAGTAATGTAGATATACCCTGAGTAAGGATACTTAACTCATCTTTGTGGAGTGGGGTGAGAGGTGGGAGTGGGTGAGCAAGGGGTCAGTAAGGGTCTCTTGGAGATGATGCCTAAGCTGGGTCTTGAAGAATGATAGATAGGTGAAAGAAAGAGGCAAGACATTCTAAGCAGAGGCATCCTTAATGGAGTGGAAAAAAAGTGTGGCATATGCTAAAGTGTTAGTTTTGGAATGGCAGAGAAAGGATAAAGATTTGGGCAAAGGAAAGATAAATCATAGAGGACCTTTTAAGTTGTCCAGGATTCTTAGAAGACTTGAACCAGGGAAGTGCTATCGCCAGAATGGCATTTTTGCTAAATGCCTGTTGCAGTCATGGAGAAAAGATTTGAAAAGGCTATGATTCGAGCAAGCAGCTCATTACTATTCTCTTGAGAAATGTGGGCCTGAATTTGGGGGTGGTTGCATAAAGGGATGTACTGGTTATAAGAGAAATCAGCATGACAATGCTGGTGAAATAATGGTTTAGGTGATAATATTATGACTGTGTAGGGAAGAAAAGAAAGTAAGTACAGGTCAGGTTAATACAATGGAAATAAATAAGAGGTCATTGGTGGGCTTTTTTCAGGTCAAAAAGCAAAGTGTGGCGAAAGAACTGGAAAATTAGTAGCATGTAGTCTTTGGATGAGTATTAGCTCTCTCCTGTCTTTGTTTTCCTCTTTGTCTAGCTTTGAGTCTGTTGTTCATTGTAAAATCATTCCCTTAGAAAAATGTCCAACTCCATTGTCTTTCTTCCTATGTGTTGTACTCACTTTGTAAAACTCCAACCCTGGATAAACTCACCCATCTGCCTTCCCAGTGTCTGCATGTAAGCAGCTGAACATTGCTGGAGAAAAATCACACAATGAGTTTTAACTGGTTTTAAGTTCATAATCTCAAACATCAGTAGGATTTTTTAACCCCACTTTCCGTCTTTCTATAGGAAGCCTGCTTTCCCACTCTTCAAGGTTAACTATTTCTTACCTTCTCTCTTTTTTTTAAGCATTTTATTTTTCTCCTTTTTCTCTGCAAAGTCCCCCAGTACATAGTTATATATCCTTTGCTGTGGGTCCTTCTAGTTGTGGCATGTGGGACGCTGCCTCAGCGTGGTTTGATGAGCAGTGCCATGTCCGCGCCCAGGATTTGAACCAACGAAACACTGGGCCGCCTGCAGCGGAGCGCACCAACTTAACCACTCGGCTGCGGGGCCAGCCCCTTCTTACCTTCTCTTATTTCTCTGCCTCCACCTCACTTACTCTTGACTGATGATCTTACTTCATCATTCATTAGGAAAACAGAAGCCAAATGTCTACCAAATCTGAAAATACACTGGCTTCTGTACCATATTCTTTTTTTTCTCTTCTGTTGTTACTAAGGAAGGATCCCTTCCTGTGAAAATTCAGTCTTTCTACCTGTGTTCTCAATTTCAAGGATTCACTTTTTCAAATATTCCTGCTTTCTAGTGTCATTAGTTTCTTTTTCTCAACCAGGGTATATAGACATGCTCTGGTATCTCTACCTTAATTTTTTATAATTCCCTTGATCTTATGTTCTCCTTCAGATACTTCCCATCTTTCTGATTCCCTTTACAGCCAGCTTTTAAAAGAATTTTCTATCTTCCCTATATTCACTTCTTTACTTCTCATTCACTCTTTGCCCATTCCAACAAGACTTCTTCCTCCATTCCACTGACACTAATCTTGCTAAGAAAATCAGTGGCTTCTGTATTAACAAATCCAGTCAATTTTCCCTAGTCCTCACTTTTTTTAAACTCACAGATTCATTTGACCACTCCTTTCTTCTTATTTGCTTTTTTCCCACGACTTCTGGGATACCACGTTCTCCAGGTTTCTTCAAACTACTCTGGTTTCTCTTCTCAGTTTCATTTGCTAGTTCTTCCTTATCTATAAATATAGCATAGAACAACTTTAATCTCCTTCCCTAGCCCTCTTTTCTTTTCTCACTATTCATTTCCTGAATTATTCCTTTTTTTTCCCCCGCCCATCTTTATGTTAACTGCCCCTAAATTTTTATCTTCAGCCTGAATATCTCCTTCGAACGCAGGTTTGATGTCTTAGGTTTTTTGAAGGCATCTCAATACCAGTATATTAAAATGCTTGTTTAAAACTTTTTAAGTTTTAAAATGCAATAAAACACTTATAAACTATTTTCAACAGAATTTATTATAAATTGGGTTTAAAGAGAGGTCAGGTCCTTGAGGTTCTCTACAGCTCTCAATATCAGTAACAGTTACTAAAGTAGGTTTGTATTTAAGTGGAATAAGTGTGTTGAGGTAATAGAATGGCTGGAAATAAGTTTATAATTTTATTGTGAGTCTGCCTTAAAACAAATACTTATTGTATTTGGTTTTTTTTGAGAAAAAATTTTCATATGCTCTTTTCACATAAACTTCTGGTTTTATAGTTTTACTTCCAGTTGTGTTTTTTCCCTCATTTGATTGATTTTTTTTTAATGGTTCAACAAAGAAATTGTATGCTGCTATGCATGAACCAGATGGAGTGGCTGGAGTAAGTGCAATTCGAAAGGCAGAACCATCTCTAAAAGAACAGATCCTTGAACATGAAAGCATTGGCTTACTGAGGGATGCCACTGCTTGTTATGACAGGGCTATTCAGCTAGAACCAGACCAGGTAAGATAATAAATGAAAGGGAACATAATGAAACAAGCCCTAGACTAGGAACTCTGTAAACCTTAGTTTCCATGCTGTCTCTACCAATGTCCCAGTGTGTCTGGAAAATATTTAACCATCTCTGAGTTTGAGTTTCCTGGCTGATAAAATTAGAGATTTGTGCTAGATGATCTCAAAGATCTCTTCCAATGCCAAATTTCTATGACCTTAGAAATCCCTGAAATGAATGAGATTTATTGTGGAGTATGTTTATATTAAACTGTTTAATTACTCTAAAATTTATATAATTTTAGTTTGTCTTAAAAGTGTAAGTATTCATCAACTTTTAATAACAGTAGTGATTCTCTACAGTCTAAGAAACTTTTTCAGACTTTATATGCCCCCTATCACCATCTGTGAGTCTCTAAAATTGTCCCTTAGAATCACTGAGCTACAATTACTAGTGGGGGTCTATTACATATCTCATGATTGTTGGGACAGGGAAGAGATTAGGATCACTGATTTTAATTTTGGTTTAGATTCTCTCTAATCTTGGGGTATTGCTTTTTGTCATGTTTGACATGTTTATTTTCTCAGAAGCTCAATGTATAGGGCCTTTGTTTTTCATAATCTTGTTTTTAATCTTAAAGAATATTGTACAATCCTATTTATTTTCAGTTATTAAAGCCCAAAAGATATATTAATAGTATTGTGACGTTTGAATTTTAACTTTTATATGAGAAATAATATGATGATCTTTAACTAAAATATTAAAAAGTATTCATTACTTTTATATTTAATTGGAACCAAAAATTAGACCAAAATAATAAATTCAATCTGAGATTTTTTTAGATTGTCTGCATTTTAAAAAAATATTCAGATGCATTTAGGACTTTGGTAGGGAGCTCTGCCATATAGCCAAGCAAGCCAGTTGCTAAACTAAGAAGGGTAGGTTCAGTGAGGTAAATCTATTTTTTAATGAGCATCAGCTAAACTGTTTTTGGTTCCTAAGATATATTTGAAGTGACAGTTGCTATTTTAAATATTTTTGTATTTCTAGATCATTCATTACCATGGTGTAGTGAAGTCCATGTTAGGTCTTGGTCAGCTGTCTACTGTAATCACTCAGGTGAATGGAGTGCATGCTAACAGGTAATATTTTTTAAAAGGAATTATTTTCTTTTTTGTATCTGAATGGGAATTTTTAATGATTGAATTGGATCCATGTAATGTTTACTAAAGTAATGATATCTTTCTTGTGTTTTCATGTGTTGGAGATAAGCACTAAAAAATATTTTTTCCTATTTTCTCATAAGTTGATCTAGCACTTAACAGCTTGTCTTCTATCTAAAGAGTCATCCTTGAATTAGATTTGCTTTAAGACAGGAACCTTCCAGAGCTTACCTACCACTGTTGAGGCTCGTATGGGTACTTTTTCAAAGGGTGTCTAAACTCTGCTTACACTATCAGTACCAGTTATTTTCTGTGTTGGGGAGGGAGAAACTTTGCCACTGAATTATGGAATACCCCTCTAGACTGTATGAGTTGATTTTCCCCTAAAGGACTGATAAAATTAAAAGCAGCTTTCCTTTCCTTAAAAAAATGGGTTTGTTATAGCAAACCAAATGATACCAAAAAATAGTGCTTATGTGTGGCAAAGATTAAGGCCACACAGTTCTTCTAATTTGGAGAATAATTGTAGAGATTGGTTCTGCTCTTGAAGCTACCTTACTTTGAGAGCTGAAAGCCTTATTCCTTAGTATATTTACCAGACCTCAACTGACTTTTCTGACCAGTGAGATCTGGTCAAAAGGATGGAATCTTAGTTAAGCAAAGGGCACAAGGCCACTGTTTTTACTTATTTATTTTTATTTTTTTCTCCTTTTTGAGGAAGATTAGCCCTGAGCTAACATCTTTTGCCAATCCTCCTCTTTTTGCTGAGAAAGACTGGTCCTGAGCTAACATCTGTGCTCATCTTCCTCTACTTTATATGTGGGATGCCTGCCACAGCATGGCTTGACAAGTGGTGTGTAGGTCCACACCCAGGATCTGAACCAGTGAACCCTAGGCCGCTGAAGTGGAACATGCGAACTTAACCACTGCGCCACCGGGCCAGCCCCAGGCCACTGTTTTTAGTTAGATCACTCTGAATGAAGCTCTTCTAAGTACAGTTTCTATAAATTCCCACTTGTGATTTATAAAGACCACCATTCTACAATGTCTAAGAGCAGAGAAGCTCACAGTTGGTTAGATGGTTTAACAGTAGTGGAATTTATAAAATGTATAAAATGATGGAGGAAACTTTGCAAAAGCAGGGAAAGAATTGTTATGTTTTAGATATAGAGCTTATGAATAAAGGGATTGTGTGAATTTGGGACCATTTTTCATGACTCGAACCGAGGTGTCAAGCTATGGTACACACTGGACAGTTAGACTCCTCTTTTCTCTTGGAATCTGGGATGCATAGAGCCTCCTGATCTTTGGGATGTGAAAAGGCAAGAGTCAACATTCAGTGAAAGATGCTATATCATATTGAAGCAAATGGTCATTGAGGGGACATGTTTTCCTTGGGGAGAATAGTTGCATTTAAACAAATATTTCTCCAAAATTATTGACTCTGCTTGACCTACACGGTCATTCTTTTTAATGTGTCCATTTATTGGGATAAGTTCTCACAACCTAATCCTCCTTGCCATTTGGTATTTCTTGCTAAAAGGCTTGGTTTGATACACCCTTTCTGGATAGCAAACCTGCTAATTCTACTCAGATTTTTATCCTAAAATTTTGATATTTTGGCATCTGATGGTAAACTTGTAAAGTTATTCAAAGTTGGACTTTTGAAATTATATTTCTGTTCTATTTCTTTTAGCTTTGTCCTAAATTGTTTTTGGTCATATTCATATTTAGAAATTAGAGAGTATTCAATTCTTCTGCTATTTTAGATTTTTTTTTAAATAAAAATTAATGGACTCATTTCTTACATTTTCTCTATGTGTTTTTACTACAGAAAGAGCAAGGAGGGCTTTTAAGGGCATTGATCTCAGCCTCTCTGAGTCTGTTACCTTATTTTATTGTATTTTTTTTTAAGATTTTATTTTCCCTTTTTCTCCCCAAAGCCCCCCTGGTACATAGTTGTATATTTTAGTTGTGGCATGTGGGACGCCACCTGAGCATAGCTTGATGAGCGGTGCCATGTCCGCGCCCAGGATCCGAACCGGTGAAACCCTGGGCTG
The DNA here is from genome assembly GCF_041296235.1 of Equus asinus. Taxonomy (NCBI): domain Eukaryota; kingdom Metazoa; phylum Chordata; class Mammalia; order Perissodactyla; family Equidae; genus Equus; species Equus asinus. Next base: position 88,093,758 of record NC_091810.1, on the reverse strand, counting down.
CTGAAGCAGAGCACAGGAATTTAACCACTCGGCCACAGGGCCGGCCCCATGTTACCTTATTTATAACATGGGGATATGTGTGCCTTTTAGAGTTAGTAGATAGTCAAATGGAAAAATGTGCCTAGCCTAGGATCTAGCATTAGCAGGTATTCAAATAGTATGATTAATAAAGAAGAAACATGGGGAAGGTCTAGCTTCTTTTGTGCAGTCACAATCCAAAATATCACTATCCATGTTAGTGTCACATAAGTAGAATGCTTAGAAAAAAATACTTATATCCTGTTGGCTTTACAAACCCAAATTTTATTTTATTTTATTTATTTATTTATTTTGAGGAAGATTAGCCCTAAGCTAACTGCTGCCAATCCTCCTCTTTTTACTGAGGAAACCTGGCCCTGAGCTAACATCCATGCCCATCTTCCTCTACTTCCTTATATATGGGATGCCTACCACAGCATGACTTTTGCGAAGCGGTGCCATGTCCGCACCCAGGATCTGAACCTGCGAACCCCGTGCCTCCGAGAAGCAGAACGTGCAAACTTAACAGCTGTTCCACCGGGCCAGCCCCCCAAACCCAAATTTTAAACTAACTGAAATAGTTTAAGAGTAGGGTTATATTTTAGGTAGATAATTTTATATCCTTTATTATGCCACTGAGACATCATTTGTACCTTTCTTATGCCCTTACTAGTGAATGTTCTATGCACCCCCCCCCAATTGGCCCTCACCCACCACACCAGCTCCTATATTTTTGTCTTAAATGTAATTCAAAATCCCAAGTTATTAGAATTGCTTACCTCTGAATGCATGTATGTTCAGTTGGCTTTTTTTTTTTTTGGAGGAAGATTAGCCCTGAGCTAACTGCTGCCAGTCCTCCTCTTTTCGCTCAGAAAGACTGGCCCTGAGCTAGCATGCATGCCCATCTTCCTCAACTTTATATGTGGGACACCTACCACAGCCTGGTGTGCCAAGTGGTGCCATGTCCGCACCCGGGATCCGAACTGGCGAGCCCCGAGCTGCTGAGAAGCGGAACGTGCGCACTTAACCGCTGCACCACTGGGCTGGCCCGTCCATTGGTTTTTTTTTCCTCTTGCCCTTTGTTCAACTTAAGCATACAGCTAATCTTACAACTGCACTTTGTAGTTATCCAGGGATTAATTCTGCTCTACTATATGGCACAATTTAATTTATTGAGGAATGGCATTTTTAAATGGCTCTATCAGAAGTAATTATTGGAAAAATGTTTTTGGAATGAAAAGATTAAAATTTGGGGGGTTCAGGGGCCAGCCCCGTGGCCAAATGGTTAGGTTCACACTCTGCTTCGGCGGCGCAGGGTTTCCCCGGTTCGGATCCTGGGCACAGACATGGCACGACTTAGGCCATGCTGAGGCAGCATCCTACATGCCACAACTAGAAGGACCCACAACTAAAAATATACAACTATGTACCGGGGGGCTTTTGGGAGAAAAAGGAAAAATAAAATCTTTAGAAAAAAAAAATGGGGGCTGGTTCTTTTGGATAGACGTAATTATTTTGTGTCCAAATACAAAATACAGACCATCCTTGACTTATGATGCTCTGACATACGATTTTTCAACTTTACAATGGGGTAAAAGCAACACACATTCAGTAGAAACCATACTTCGAATTTTGAATTTTGATCTTTTCTTGGGCTAGCAATATGTTGTATGATACTCAGGTTGTGATGCTGGGCAGCAGCAACCCCCGAAGCTACCAGTCAGCCACGCAATCATAAGGGTAAACAACCAATACTATCTCTGTTTTTCACTTTCAGTACAGTATTCAATAAATTACATGAGATATTCAACACTTTATTATAAAGTAGTCTTTGCGTTAGATGATTTTGCCCAACTGTAGGCTAACGTAAGTGTTCTGAGCACATTTAAAGTAGGCTAGGCTAAGCTATGATGTTTGGTAGGTTAGGTGTATTACATGCATTTTTGACATGATATTTTCTGCTTACAATGGGTCTATCAGGATGTAACACCATCTTGAGGATGATCTGTACAATACAATACAAATACAATAAATAGAGCAATTAATAAATAGAGTATCTAAACCAGTGGGGGAAATCTTTAAATGCCACTTTAAATTAAAATAAATAAAAGCTTAGTTGATATGGGTTTCTTTTAATAGGTCTGAATGGACAGATGAGTTAAACACATACAGAGTGGAAGCAGCTTGGAAATTGTCACAGTGGGATTTGGTGGAAAACTATTTGGCAGCAGGTAAAATTACTTCTTAAAATATAAGCAGTTTTAATATGCAATAAAAATTCACACTTAAGTAGTTAAGCAACATTCATAATTAATCTCTCAGCTTATTTTATGATTGCCTTGTTTAGTTGTTCAAAGTAGAATGAAACTATCTGTTCAGTATTTCTGCTGACTATATTGCCAAATGAAATAAAGCTTGATCTTGGACCCAGCTACCATAGCATTCCTTGACTCTTCATTTGTTTTTCAGATGGGAAATCCACAACATGGAGCGTCAGACTGGGACAGCTATTATTATCAGCCAAAAAAAGAGATGCCACAGCTTTTTATGACACATTGAAACTAGTGAGAGCAGAACAAATTGTACCTCTTTCAGCTGCAAGCTTTGAAAGAGGCTCTTACCAACGAGGATATGAATATATTGTGAGGTATTTTGAAGTTTCCGTTTATATATTCCTGGTTCATAAGTGTCATTTGACAGGCTTGGAATTTTTTGATTAGTAAATAACTAATAGTATGTTTGGTGTCATGCATAGCTACTCAGAATGGCTTTTTCATTCTTTTACCTCACAATTAGCCTATAATTTTATAAAAATGTTTTAACATATGTCCTTTTAATTGGAAAGGTAATTATGACTTCTAAAAAAAACAAAAATATCATATGTCTGTCCTATTGTTAAGTCGTAGTTTATTTTCTACACAACTAACCTAAATAATCTAGACATCTACTGTGCCAGCACATTGGTGCTTGTTAGTTCCCTTTCTTTCTTCTCATTTAGAAATGCATTTGACATCTTGCCCCCCTTCAATCCCCCCAAAAAATACAGGCATTACCATTACTAGAAAGGAATATTAAGTTTTAGAGATAAGGAAGAAAATGATGGAAAACATTTTAGGTGTGTTCATTCACCTGAAGAAAATAATAAAAGTTGTAATTGAGCTATAATAAGTTAAAAAGGTAAGTAAGTAATTTTTTTTAAGTTAGAAGAATTTACTATATTTTTTATCAGCCCATTCGGTAATAGCTTAATGAGACCAGAGATTGGACCACTGAGATTTATTCTGTTCTGTAGCTACTCAGCTGCATCTTTGAACACTGAATCATAGACACTGACGACTATACGTGGGGAAGAAGCTAGTGTGGATATATCATGAGTGTTTCCATCACTCTTAGGAAAAAAAATTAAAATTGTAGTCATTTCACAATTTTTTACTGACATCTGCTATGCCAGGCCCTCATACAGTAGCACCAGCAATATATGCAAATATTTATGTTGATTTATAATGAATCCATATTTTCTTTTCATATAAATGATAAAGTTTAATTTTCATACATTTGAATTTAGTTTTATATACCCTTCTCCAATTTAATTAATAGGAATTTGGGGATCATAGCAAAGCATTAAATATTTAAATCAACATAAATTGCAATTTTTTTATACCCGATTTGAAAAGGTGTAAGCGTGACAGTTTATATACCAAGAATGTACATTGGTTAAAGTTCTTCCAAAGAAAACGGCACATTTCAGATTCTTCATGGCTAAAAATCCATGCTTTATGTATAAGATTAATAAGGCTGAATATGATAACATTTTTAACATAGGTTCTATCTGTCTTCAGATTACACATGTTGTGTGAGTTGGAGCATAGCATCAAACCACTTTTTCAACAGTGTCCAGGTGACAGTTCTCAAGAAGATTCTCTAAACTGGGTAGCTCGACTAGAAATGACCCAGAATTCCTACAGAGCCAAGGAGCCCATTTTGGCTCTCCGGAGAGCTTTATTAAGCCTCAACAAAAGGTATTTCACAGTTTATTTTTCATGTCAGTTGTCATGAATTTAGTATTATATTTGCATATTATTTGCGAGTATTTATTTTTCATAATTTTCCCTCTGAATATGTATTTTTCTATTTTCGGTTGTCAAGACTACACTATGTAGTTGAAATGAACCTAGAACCTAAGAATTACTTTCATATGCTATGTCTTTTTAATGTTAAAAACATATCTGGGAGCAGTACAGATATAATAAGGTCTTCATAGACTTGTAATCAATAAAAATGGAGCACTCTAAGAAAATTAAAGTTAGTCTTTTAACAAATTCATCTTCTTTGATTCCTTTGAAATAGTATATTGAGAAGGTTCCATGTTGGGAAGAGATATTTTAACGAAGTTGTTGAATACACTTAAAAATGCTCTTTACTCCCTGTTTTGTCACATTTCTTTAGACCAGATTACAATGAAATGGTTGGAGAATGCTGGCTACAGAGTGCCAGAGTAGCTAGAAAGGCTGGTCACCACCAGACAGCCTACAATGCTCTCCTTAATGCTGGAGAATCACGACTTGCTGAACTCTATGTGGAAAGGGCAAAGTGGCTGTGGTCCAAGGTACTGGCCAAGCGAATTTCATCATATATTTATTTTGTCATGGATTATGTACTTCCTACAAAGGCCTGACTGAGAGACAATCCCTAATCTAAATTCAGAACCTTCTTTTTCTGTCATCTTTCTTCATCATTTGTCTACCATAATCTGGAAAATAACTGTTCCCTCTATCCTGAAGACCACAAATATTTTTCCATTTCAAGACCAAAAGTACACTTTCAGTTTTCTTGTGTCTTCATTGTTTTTTTTTGAGGAAAGTGACCAATTTTTACTTTGTTTTTGCCTTCTATATGTATATAGGGTGCATGTAGTAAGCACTCAAAAATATTTGTTAAACGTGTATAACACTATCCTTACTTAGATACTTGGCAGATAATTAATTTTGTGTGGACTTGCCAGTATTACTGTCAAGATTCACTTCTAATCTAGCCTGGCAGGAAGGGCTTAGCATCAGAACAAAAATCCCCAGCAATTCTCAAATTAAAGCTACAGTAATGAGAAAGGAGCTTTTTAAAATCTGAATTATTTGCAAAGCTTATGCCCCAGATTTAAATGGCTGTTACTTACATATCTCCTCATGCTTGCCACCAGTCTAGAGTTAGTAATAGGCATAGCATATTCTCAAATTGACACTTAGCAACTACAGTTGGTGCCATCTGTGATTGCACCAACTTTTGGTGGCTGAGAAAGGACGGGGAAGGAGATGTTTCCTGGACGGGAGGTAAAAGTAATCATTCAGCGTGCGTTCGTCGGTACCCGGTCATTTTCTGAGCTAGCGCTAGTCTGTGTATTGTAATACCTTAAATTCAGTATGTTAAAAATGCAGTTCATCATCTAATATTCAATACCTGTTTCTCCTCCCATGTTCTTCACTTTTCTAAGTAGAACTCTCACATTCTTTCATCTAAGACAAATCTGGGCATCATCTTAAACTTCCTGTCCCTCACTTTTGACATCCAATTGGAGATTAAATATACCTTAGAAATACCTCTTGAATCCTCTCCCTTGTACTTCTCTCTGCTGCTTTCATTGATGCTGGTAGCATTTACAGCCTCTAACAATATTAACAACCTTTTTTGGGTCTCACCACTTCTCTGTGTACATTACTGCAGTCTGTGATCGTTCTAAAATGCACATTGAATCTTGTTGCTCTTCTCATTAAAATCCTTCAAAATATTCTTCATGTCTTTAGGATTAAATCTGAACTCTAGAAAGTACACAAGGCCCTTTCTGCTCAAGTCCTACCCTACCTCTTCAGTTTCATTTGTCACTATGCCACAAATCCTTTAGGGCTTCAGCTAAAACCAAACTACTTGCATTTCTCCCAATTAAAAGTATTATTCCTTCTACCAAGAATGTTCTTCACTGAATTCTCTGCCAGGAAAATTTCTATTCATTTTTTAAGACCTAATTCAGATTTTCCTCATTTGCTAACCTTTCCTGACTCCTGGTCTCCTCCATTTTCCTGTATTTTCAGGTAGATTTAGGTGACTCCCTTCTCTTTCCTCCATAAAACACGTGTATATTCCTCTATTAATAGCACTTAGTACATTGTGTTGTTATTTTACATAGTCTATTTCATCACTTGACTATGAACTTTTTTAAGCCAGAGATTTTGATTTATTCATGTTTCTTGATCGCTAATCATCTACGTATATCTTCAGTGCTCTGTATACTTTGATTGAATGAGTAAATAAATGAATGAATTTGAGAGTTCTACGTGAAATGGACTCTTGCTTCCTTTTTAGGATTTTACTTTCATAGGAGGGAAATGAGAGGTAAACATTACAAATAGATTTATACATAAAATATCTAATGAATTTTAAATCTTAATTTTATTTGTTTTTCAGAAAATTGAAATAGTTCTTAAATTAAAAGGCTTGTTGTTGCCTTTTTTCTCTTAGGGTGATGTTCATCAGGCACTAATTGTTCTTCAAAAGGGTGTTGAATTATGTTTTTCTGAAAATAAAACCCCAACTGAGAGTAAGAACATGTTAATCCATGGTCGAGCTATGCTACTAGTAGGCCGATTTATGGAAGAAACAGCCAACTTTGAAAGCAATGCAGTTATGAAAAAATATAAGGCAAGTATATGTTTAATGCAGTTTCAGTTAGAAACTCACTCTTTTTTTTAATTTCAAAAATGGATAAAATGATTTTAAAGGCCATGTGGAAGAACACATGTATAAAGATAGCCAGGAAACTTTTTTGACAATTTAGTGAGCATAACATAAATGTATAGCTGGAAGAATTATCATAAATACACTCATGAAACCAGCACCCAGGTCAAGTAGGATATTATTAGCTCTGTACAACCCACCGTATCACCCTCCTCCTCAAAGTTTACCACATCCTAGCCTGAAAATTTTTGAATAAACACAATGTATACCTTTGTTACTAGGTATTAAACTTTACATAGATGGGGTTATAAGAGAGATACTTCTCAGTATCTTCACACCATAAACAAAAATAAACTTGGGGTAGATTGTAGTTCTAACTGTGAAAGGCAAAATAATAAAGTTCTCAAAATATAATATAGGAGAGTATGTTCAAGCCAAGAGGTGAGTCAGGGCTTTCTTAAACAGACCAAAAACACCAACCTTAAAAGAAGTGGTTGAGGGCAGGCCTTGTGGCCAAGTGGTTAAGTTCACATGCTCTACTTCGGCATCCCAGGGTTTCGCTGGATCAGATCCTGGGCACAGACCTAGCACCACTCATCAAGCCATGCTGAGGCAGCGTCCCACATAGTAGAACTCAAAGGACCTACGATTAGAATATACAACTATGTACTGGGGGGCTTTGGGGAGAAGAAGAGGAAAAAAAAGATTGGCAACAGATGCTAGCTCTGGTGCCAGTCTTTAAAAAAAACAAGAAATGGTTGATAAATTTGACTAAATTAAAATTTTAAAGTTCTGTTCATCAAAAGATACTATGAAGAATATAGAGGCAAGCCACAGATTACAAGATAATTGCAATACATAAATGATAACAGGCTTACATCCAGAATACGATAAGAACTCTTAAAAGTCAATAAGAACTCTTAAAAGGCAATAAGAAAAATAAATTAAATTTTAAAATTGGATAGAAGGGGGCCGGCCCTGTGGAGAAGCGGTTAAGTTCACACGTTCTGCTTCGGCAGCCTGGGGTCCACTAGTTCGGATCCCGGGTGCAGACATGGCACCACTCATCAAGCCATGCTGTTTTAGGCGTCCCACATATAAAATAGAGGAAGATGGGCATGGATGTTAGCTCAGGGCCAGTCTTCCTCAGAAAAAAGAGGAGGATTGGCAGCAGATGTTAGCTCAGGGCTGATCTTCCTTAAAAAAATTAAATAAAATAAAATTGGATAGAAGACTTCATTGAAGTAAATATATAAATGACCCCAAAAAAGACAAAAGAAAACGTGTTCCATGTACTAGACAGGGATAGATGAAAATTAAAAGCATTATGAGGTAATACTGTATATCTACCAGAATGGCTAAAATTTAAAAGATAGACAATTCCAAATGTTACAAAGTCTCTAGAGCATTTAGACTCTCATACAGTGCTGTTGGAAGTATAAATTGCTACAATCATTTTGTAAAACAGTTTGGCAGTTTCTTTTTTTTTTAAAGATTTTCTTTTTCCTTTTTCTCCCCAAAGCCCCCCAGTACATAGTTGTATATTTTTAGTTGTGGGTCCTTCTAGTTGTAGCATGTGAGATGCCACCTCAGCATGGCCTGATGAGTGGTGCCATGTCCACGCCCAGGATCCGAACTGGCAAAACCCCGGGCTGCCAAAGCGGAGCACTCGAACTTAACCACTCAGCCACGGGGCCGGCCCCAGCAGTTTCTATTAAAGGTGATAATACTATGACCCGGCCACTTTACCAATACTCAACATGTTTCCATAGGACATGTACATAAATATACCAACATTGTTTGTAGATTGTAAACTTGAAGTAACTCAAATGTCAGTCAGTTATAGAATAAATTGTAGCATATTTTTATAATGGAATACTGTATATAGCAATGAAAACCAACAAACCAAAATTATATGCAACAGTTTGGACTGATCTCATGAACATAATGCTGAATGAAAAAAGCCAGATACAAAATAATACATGTGGTATGATTCCATTTATATAAAGTTCAAAAATGGGTGAAACAAAATTATTGTATTAGAACTGGAGATAGTGGTTGTCTTAGTCCATTTGGGCTTCTATAACAAACATACCATATTCTGCATGGCTTAAACAACAAACATTTATTTCTTACAGTTCTTGAGGCTGGGAAGTCCGAGATCAGGGTGCTTGGGGATTCAGTGTCTGATGAGGGTCTGCTTCCTGGTTCATAGACTGCAATCTTCTCATTATAACCTCACTTGGCAGAAAGGGTGAGGGAGCTCTCTGGGGTCTTTTTTTACAAGGGCACTAATCCCATTCATGAGGGCTCCACCCTCATGACCTAATCACCTCCCAAAGGCCCCATCTCCAAATACCATCACACTGGAGATTAGGTCTCAACATAGGAACTTTGTGGAGAAGGGGGACAATGACACAAACATTCAGTCTCTAGTAGTGATTATTTTGGGGGAAAAGGAATGGAGTAGTGATTGGGAAGGTGAATGGGGGGATCGTGTTTCTGGAGTTGTTGTATGGGTATGATCACTTTGTGGTAATTGATGGAGCTGTACATATAAGATTTATATATTTTTCTGTATGTAAAGTTTATTTTCCAAAATTTTTAAAACCAGAAAGGAAGGAAGGAGGGAGAGAGGAACGAAGGAACATGGAAAGATGATAAAACCAGATTGAAAAATATCTTTTTGAAAGAAATTTTAATTAGTATTTTCCTTCATTCACTTTGCATCTATGACTAAATGGGAGAGGCACACTACCAGCTTCACACCTGTGGCTGTTTAGGCGCGTGAATCCACCATCTCTTCTACTCATTTAGTCATGCCATTCTCTCCTCTATCCGCAGGCAGGTTTGCATCTGTAGGGTATCAGGATTAGATTCAGAGGAAACTCAAGATCTCATTTAAGGTTCCTTGTCTAAATTGTGTTCTCAAACTTGATTAGATAAGAATGGAACTTCAGGGGCCGGCTCCGTGGCCGAGTGGTTAAGTTCGAGCGCTCTGCTGCGGTGGCCCAGAGTTCGGATCCTGGGCGCGGACATGGCACCGCTTGTCAGGCCACGTTGAGGCGGCGTCCCACATCCCACAACTAGAAGGACCTGCAACTAAGATATACAACTGTGCACAGGGTGGGGTTTGGGGAGATAAAGCAGGGAAAAAAAAAAAAAAGATTGGCAACAGTTGTTAGCCCAGGTGCCAATCCTTAAAAAAAAAAAGAAGATTGGCAACAGTTGTTAGCCCAGGTGCCAATCTTTAAAAAGAAAAAAAGAATGGAACTTCATTTTTTTTAAAAAACTTTTTCAGTCAGCCATTCTATGTATTTTTTCCATCACATTTAAAATAATATTATTACAAAATTAGTGGGGTAGGCCCAATGACATAGTGGTTAAGCCCAGGGTTTGCAGGTTCGGATCTCGGGTGCGGACCTGTACACTGCTCATCGAGCCGTGCTGTGGCAGCAGTACACACACAAGCTAGAGGAAGACTGGAACAGTTGTTAGCTCAGGGCCAATCTTCCTCATACACACACAAATTAGTAAACCACACAAATAGTTAAAGGGCAGGGAATGGGAGAGGAAATGACAAAGGAGACTGAGTAGGAGTGGGCCAGAAAGAAAAATTTTGAAAGATTGTGACCCCATGGAAGCCAAGGGAAGAAAGGTTTCAAGGAGGAAATGGCCTGGACAACAGAAACAGATGCTGAAGAGAGTTCAGATGAGCTCAGAATTGGAAAATATCTCTTGGATTTAAGGTGCTGCTTTAGGGGAGTGGTGATGACTGAAGCCAGAAAGAAATAGGTTTGAAGAATGAATGAGAGGTGGAGAATTCTTTTTAGAAGCCTGATTATGAATGAGTTGAGAGAGAGGGCAGTAACCTGTGAGAGATCTTGGAGAAAAATAAAATATCTAATTATTTTAAACTGTATTTTTATGCTTTTAAAGTCCTATCCTCTTCAGAGATTTGATATTACGTCTCCTTTCTTTGAGGTTTTTTTTTAACGAAAACATACATAAACACACATACATAAAATGCTTTAATCAATCTGAAAATTATTTTGATGTATCATATAAAGTGGCAATGTAAATAGAGTTTTCTTTCCCTATAGCTAAGTATCATGAACTGTTGTCCACTGGACAACCGCCAGAACCGACCATCCATCCTGCAAAAGCCTTTGTAAGAAAGTAGCTATTATTTATTCTCATCCAAGAGAGTCAGTCTCCCTTTCACTTTGCTCTGCCTAGATATGGGTCTCATACTTTTGATCCCTAGTCATCTATTCGTATTTCACTTCCCAGCATAGCATGGGGTTTTCTTAGTGAGTATCCTGTTTTTTTACAGGATGTGACCTTGTTCCTGCCAGAGTGGGAGGATGGGCATTTCTACCTTGCCAAGTACTATGACAAATTGATGCCCATGGTCACAGACAACAAAATGGAAAAGCAAGGTGATCTCATTCGGTATATAGTCCTTCATTTCGGAAGGTGAGTGTAAGAACTGCATGTTTGCTGATTAAATATGTCAAGGTGACTGTTGATATTGAACTGTTATCACAAATCTTTGCAAGTTCAGGATGTTTTTTACTTTAGCACTGATTCAGCCTATCACTTTAGATGAGATGTAATTTTTTATTACAATTTTTTTCTTCCTTTTTAAAAATAACTATTTCAGTGGAATAAGTAATATAAGCATATATTTTTTTTAAAATTCAGTAGTACCAAGAGTATACAGTGAGATGAAAATTACGTGTTCTTCCTGTTCCAGACCCTTGTCGTTTGAGTCTCCTCCCTAGAATTCCAGAAGATCATAAATCTAATATATTTAATGGTTGTATTTAATTGCCAATGGAATGTTTCCTTCCAGCCCATTCTGCCAAGAAGTAGTGTGTATGAAAATGGTTTTAACATTAGATTTGTAGAAAGAGCTTATCTCTTAAACTAGATAATAGGTAAAATGTAACAATTTTATATATGTAACAATTTTATATATATAAAATATAACAATATTTATATATGAGTAAAATATAACAATTTTATATAGTATATATTTTATATATACTGTAGGCAAATAGTATATTCTCATGCCTACTGTTTATGTTTTCACAAATTATTAATTCCTAAGAAGTAATAATGACATTCCACTCATTCTTCTTCCCATATTCATGTACCATTGCTTTACAGTGAAGGATAACTTACTTCAGAGCAATAAGTCTATTTAAAGTTGCTGTTAGGTATTTTGACTTCTCAGTTCAGTATTCTCAGGAATCAAAGCAATATTTGTTTATCATTGGTGTTAGGATGGCAAGATTTGGCCAAGCATTTCTTCCGAAAATGAAATTCAAGTTTTATAAAATCCAAACTAAATTTTCTTTATTAATGATTATCAATGGCTTGTTATTGAGGTAGAATGCCCTGTGTATTAGCATTTTGAAGTGAAAGCATAAGCAGAAGACAGTTATTAAATGCAGTTTTCTTTTTTAAAATGAGTAATAACTTTCATTTGCTCTGTATTCTTAGCATATGTCATGTGCATTGGTATATAGAATTTATTTAATACATTTCTTCTAAAACGAGTTATTTAGAGTCCTTGATGTGTATAAAACTGTTAGGTATAGTGTGAGATTTTTAAAAGTACAGTTTAGGAAAGTAAGGCTATTTTAGAATATATCCGCTGTATTTAAAATAAAACATTTGGATGCTTAAAGGAGTAAACTTAGCCATTGAGACTTACTTATCCTCTGAGTGATTCAACTACTGTGTTATTACTGATTAAGCGTCAGTATTTGCCTTCAAGGAGCTACAGTCCAATTAGATAGAGAAACCGTAAATACACAGGACGTTTCAATAATGGTACATAGTGATCAGATATCAAAGTAAATGGTATCAATATCAGAAAGATCTTTTTTGGTACTACCAAGCTACCAAAAATGAACCAAACGTGTCCAGAAGTCATGGATTTTGGGCAAATCTGAAGTCAAAACTCAAGCCACTGGCTTCATGATTTCAAAAGTATACATCTTTGTACTGCATTGCTACAGAAGTCTGGTAGACCTCATGAAAAGGTAGGATTTGGAAGAATAATTAAATTCAAAAAGGAGAGGACATTACTAATTTTTCACAGATTTGGCAGAGAAACAGAGTTGAGTGGTTTGTTCGGAGGATAGTAAGGAAATTGGACTTGATGAAAGTTGTATGCTGGTGAGTAGCAAGAGACCAAGATTGGAAAGTTAGAAAGAAGAAGATTGTGAATATTTGAATCCCAGGCAAAGTTGTTCATATAGCCTTGATCTATAGGTACTTGATGCCTGTTTTTGAACAGGGGGAGATCATGGTAAAGTTAGAATTTTAGGAATGTTAGTCTGGAATTTATTGAAGGGAAGAAATCTGGAATTAGGGGGAGTAAGTTATTATAATTTCCCAGAAATGGAGTGATTGAGCCTGACCTAGACTTATGGCCATGGAATGCAAGTAAAGGCACAGATCCTCAGGACAATTTGAAAGAAGTGTTGACAAGACTCTGACTAGGTCACAACTTGTATTATTTTTGGTATAGGCAATATAGAGCTTGGTGAGGAACATAGAAAAAAAAAGGAGAGAGAGGAGTTGAAGCTGCTAGGAAAAAATACTGATACCATAGTTTTTGTCAGAAAACTGTATTTTACTCAAGTAGTAGTTTAAAGTCTTTACATTTTAATTCATATAACATAAAAAAGAATACTCCTGTAGTCACCTCTTATCCTCAGGGGATATGTTTCAAGACCCCCCAGTAGATGCCTGAAAATGCGGATGGTACCAAATCCTATATATACTATGTTTTTTCCTATACGCACATACCTATGATAAAGTTTAATTTATCAGTTAGGCACAGTAAGAAATTAACAACAATAGCTAATAATAAAATAGAACAGTTATAACAATATACTCTAATAAAAGTTACCATAGATCTTAGCAACCTCAACATAATTTTTTTTCTCATTAATTCTAGAACCTTTACCTTTTCACTTAAAGGAAATACTTCACACTTTCTCTTTGGCGTATCTGAATTGCCAGCATCTCTACTCTTACCCTTGAGACCATTATTAAGTAAAATAAGGGTTCCTTGAACACAAGCACTGTGATACCCTGACAGTCAATCTGATAACCCAAATGGCTACTAAGTGACTAATGGCGGGTAACATATACAGCATGGATACACCAGACAAAGGGATGATTTACGTCCTGGTTGGGACAGAGCGGGATGGCACGAAATTTCATCACACTACTCAGACTAGCCTGCAGTTTAAAACTTATGAATTGCTTATTTCTGGAATTTTCCATTAAATATTTTTAGACCACGGTTGACCTCAGGTAACTGTAACCACGGAAAGCGAAACCTCAGATAAGGGGGGACTACTGTATGTTAATAGTATCTTTCTGTGTAATTGCAGATCTCTGCAGTACGGAAATCAATTTATATATCAATCTATGCCACGAATGTTATCACTATGGCTTGATTTTGGTGCTAAGGCGTACGAATGGGAAAAAGGTATAATTTTGTATGTGATAATTTTAAGGAACTAAGAAGGTTTATAATTTGAGTATAAAGTCAGATTTGGCTTGACAGTCTAACATTAAAAGCTAGGAATGAATTTGACAATTAAAATTTTATAAAAGCGTGAGCAAGAAACTAAATGTTAAGAAGAAGGGAAAGTATAAACATAGACTTTTTAAGTAGTTACAGCTCAGGGCCTATAAGTGAAAATCTGCTCATTCCTTGATGAACCTAACATGTATTGAAAGATATTAGTTTAAGCCAAATAACTTTCCATAAAAATTACAGTGGATTGTGGCTTGTTCTGTTTGTTTCTAGTGAAAATTTAAAGCCCTTGAGTTTCTCAATGGCCCTAAATATGTTTTCCCACTTGGACAAAGAAAACTGTCTTTTCACAAATTGGCAAATTATCTAGCTTTGAAAATAGGAATAACATATATCTTAAAGCTGTTTTTAGGACAAAATTTTTCTTCTGTGAAGTGAACTGATATGCTATGTTGTTCTTTACTATTTTTTTAACTTTGATTTTTTTTCTCCAGCTAGCCGCTCTGATCGTGTACAAATGAGAAATGATTTAGCTAAAATAAACAAAGTTATCACAGAGCACACAAATCACTTAGCTCCATATCAGTTTTTGACTGCTTTTTCACAATTGATCTCCCGAATATGTCATTCTCATGATGAAGTTTTTGTTGTCTTGATGGAAATTATAGCCAAAGTGTTTCTGGCCTATCCTCAACAAGCAATGTGGATGATGACAGCTGTGTCAAAGGTAATACATTAATCGCAACAGTGTCATTTTCCATTTTATATGGCATTGATAATTTAATGCTAATATGCAGATTCAAGTTCCAAGGTTTCACTCTTATATTAGATGTGTAGCAAAACATAAATTTTAAATACTTAAAAAAGAGAAATTATAACATTATGTCTCTTTTAAAATTCAGAAATATTTACCATATTAAAGGAAGTGACTAGTATGTTTAAGATCAACGAATTCAGCATGGGTTTTCTTTATGAAAACTAGTAAACTGTTAGTGCTTGGTGTAAAACAGTAACCTGTTTTTTCCAAGTGTTTAATCCAAAGTACCTGAACTATTAATACTAGAAAAATCTTATTGCATTAATGGGAATTTACAAGCTGGTAAATATATTTAATTAACAAATATTTTAGAGGATTTAGAAAATATACAGAGATATAAAAAAGATTAAAATTCTCTCTACTATTCATTAATTTTTTTTTTTTTTTGAGGAAGATTAGCCCTGAGCTAACATCCACTGCCAATCCTCCTCTTTTTGTTGAGGAAGAATAGCCCTGAGCTAAGATCCATGCCCATCTTCCTCTTTACTTTATATGTGGGACATCTGTCACAGCGTGGCTTGATCGGCAGTGCATGGGTCCGCGCCTGAGATCTGAACTGGCGAACCCCAGGCTGCTGAAGTGGAGCGTGCGAACTTAACTGATATGCCACCAGGCTGGCCCCCATTCATTAATACTTTGATATATTTTTGTACGTTTCTGTTCTATGCATATTTTAACCCTAATTTGGATTACACAGACATGTAATTTCATATTTTCCGCTTAAGATTATCATGTTATTAAATATTCCTTGAAGACACAATTGTAATAATTATATAAAATTTTATAGTAGTTAGCCATCTAAAATTTATTTAACTATTGCTGTTCATTAAGGTTCTTTCCATTTCTTTGCTGTTGTAATACATCTAGACACATCTATATTCTCATTTCTGATGATTTCTTCAGGGTGAATCCTAAGAGGGGAATTCATCAGATCATAGGATAGCAGCATTTTTATGACTATTGGTAGTATTGCCAAATTGATTTCTAGAATATTTGTATCAGTGTAAACTCTCGTCATGAATACTTAAGTTGATTTTTGTCAATCAAAAGTTTTGTTGTCTCTTAAAAATCTTGTATAAAATTCCATTTAACTTTTTTTTGTGACAGTCTTCTTATCCCATGCGTGTGAACAGATGCAAGGAAATTCTAAACAAAGCTATTCATATGAAGAAATCCTTAGAAAAGTTTGTTGGAGATGCAACTCGCCTAACAGATAAGCTTCTAGAATTGTGCAATAAACCGGTACTCTCGTAAATCTTACTACTTATAGACCAGTGTTGGATAATTTTATACAAAACTTCTATATGATTTTAGCTGGTTTTCTTTCATTTGATTAATGAAAATAAAATTCTAACATATGTTGGTATACATGTATATCAAAAGTTATCAAATTGTATCCTTTAAATATGTGCAGTTTATCTTAATAAACCTATTTTTTAAATTTCTAACATACGTCCCTCTCTGAAATCCTCTAAATTTCTAAAAGTTTTTCTTAATATAAATTCTTCTGAGAGTATATTATACATCTTCATTACAAATAATTTTAAGTAGAAGATATTAAATAAGCCTTAAAAATGTAAGTCTATAAAACACTCATTTAAAATTGTCTCTGTGATTGTTTTCTGTCATATCTTTAAACTTTTAAAACTTATGTACATTAGCCTACATACATGAGAGGAAAGAATTTTGGAGTTTTTGTTTTCTTTCTTTCGGTACATATTTCATTTCCTACCAGGGGGCAAGCACTGTGCTGAGGGAAACAAAGATGAATAAGACATGTTCTCGTGCCTTCAAGCGCTCATAGTCTCCTAGGGAGCTAAGCAAATGGTTATCATCTGTGTAATAACCACTTTTTTCAGTAGACTTATGGCTAGAATAGGGACATACAAGAGTAATCTACTATTTTACCTAGGAAATTAGAGGGAACAAAGCCATAAAGAATGTGTGGGAAAGGTAAAAGTGGGGATGAGGTAGCGATAAGGAGGGAGAGGGAGACTCTTTATAAGGTAAATAGGTAGATTTCACTTTGCACATATTCACTCTATTAACTGTCTATAGATGAGAAAATACAGAGTATCCTGCTTCTCACCTTCCCTTCATCAAAAAAATCTTGAAAGAGTAATCTGTTTTTGCTATCTGCATTAATCCCATTTCACCTCTGATGCAGTTGACATTATCAGTGACAGTATTAAGATAATGGCCAACGTTTATTAAACACTGGCACTTTTCTAAGTGATTTACATGTACAAGTTTACAGTTCTTCATCTAAACCTTTTTGGCTAGCTACATGTAGGAATTCAAAGTTTTTCAGATTTTTAAAGGTAATACAGTCCATATACTTTATATTAATACCACTGAGAGTCATCTGGTAGAGTATCCTGTAATCAGCTACGTAATTATTTCTGCAGTGAAACATATTAATCTTTGCACTAAGGGAAAAGTTCAGGTATTTTGCTGCCAAATGAGATTTGGTATAAAAAACAAGTTTGATTTACAGAGCTCTTTGGAGTTTGTAATGTCTGATAATAAATTGTAGGCCCCTATTATCTCCTTTAGTCATTTAACAGTCCTATGATGTAGGTCCTATTACTGATGAGGTAAAAGAGTACAGAGAGATTAAAGTGAGATGATGTATAAAAATACTTAGAAAACTACAGATAGCTAAACCATTGTAATTATGATATAGTAGAAGTGAAATTTTTGTTTTGGGTAAAATTAAGGGTTAATGGTTCTGTAAATCAAGGTAAACAGAGAAATTAAAATGTACTGTTTTTTTCCCCCAGGTGGATGGAAGTAGTTCCACATTAAGCATGAGCACTCACTTTAAAATGCTTAAAAAGCTGGTAGAAGAAGCAACATTTAGTGAAATCCTCATTCCTTTACAATCAGTCATGATACCTACTCTTCCATCAATTCCGGGTGCCCATGCTAACCATGATCCATTTCCTGGGCACTGGGCTTATATTGCAAGCTTTGATGATACGGTAAACTTCAGTTTTACATAACTGTAATTACGTTTTTAAAATTTAGTTAAGTTAAAATTTTAAAATTAAGTTCAAAAGTGTTTTTCTCCGAGACTAAGTGAATTTTATTTGCAAAGAAAAAAATAATTGGAAATATGGAAAAGTAAAACTCTTATACTCCTGGGACAAAATTAAGTGCCAAAAATCCCATGTTCTGCCACAACTAGAAGGACCCACAACTAAGAATATACAACTATGTACTGGGGGGCTTTGGGGAGAAAAAGGAAAAAAAATAAAATCTTTAAAAAAAAATTGCACCTTAAAAATAATAGAGTTTAGGAAAACAGACCAGTCCAATGCATCTTTGTAATCAAAGCACCAAAAAAAAAAAAAAAGAAAAAAAAAATAAGGACTTGTCCCTGGAGAGCTAATTCAGATGGCCCAGGTGGATAGCTCAGCATTGCTTAAAGCTGCCATCATGGATATTAAAAATAAGCAAAAAAAAAAAAAATCCCATGTTCAGCCTACTATTTTGATTTTTCAGAAGATCATATTGTTGTAGCATGACTGTAATCTTGATTTTCTTTACAATTTGATTTTTCCCTATTCTTCTTTTGTCCTACAAATGGAGAACAAAATGTAACTTTTTGTTTGTATTTTGGGAGGAAGTGAAATTCAGTTAGGACAAGCTTGATTCTTGATTTTGAAGTATGATATATGACTATTTTAAAGAAATGGTAATAGAGCACTTCTAAGTAAATACTTTTCAAAACTCTATATTCCAATACTTCCATGGCTGAAAACGTTTGTTTAACTGCTTCAGAGCCAGTTACAAAACCAATGAAATCATTCTTATTACTTATCGTCGTGCTTTGTTTTTTTGTTGTTGTTGTTATTGTTGCTTTTGAGGAAGATTGGCTCTGAGCTAACTACTGCCAATCCTCCTCTTTTTGCTGAGGAAGACTGGCCCTGAGCTAGCATCCATGCCCATTTTCCTCTACTTTATGCATGGGACACCTACCACAGCATGGTGTTTGCAAAGCGGTGCCATGTCTGCACCTGGGATCTGAACAGGTGAACCCCGGGCCGCCGAGAAGCAGAACATGCGCACTTAACTGCTGTGCCACTGGGCCAGCCCCCATGCTTTGTTTTTAACTTAAGAATAGTATTCAGCTTATTTACTCACCTCATCAGGTAGACTTGATTTTGGAGGAGTTTTTTTCAAAAATCAAGTTACCTTCAATTGATAAACATTTCTTACCATTAAAAACATTTAAAAACAGTGTTTCAGGCTCTGAAAAAGGGTACTAAAAAACTGTTTCAAAAATCTTTTAAACATTATGACTGCTTTAAGGGGCTGCCTAAATTTGGATGTGTATGTACTTATATTGCTGATAAAATAATCCTTTACTTCATAGCCGTCCCTAATGGGTGAAAATGTGTCTATACTCATGGGCAACCATTCTTATCAGATAATTAAGATAAAAGAAGTTGTTAAAATAAAAAATTTGCTGCATAATATGGGCTATTATATTATTTTTCTTTTTATTATGTTATGTAACACAGCATTTATATCATATATAGAAATTTAAACAAAGAATTTTTGACCTTAATTTGTATATAACTTATCTTTTAGGTGGAAATTCTTGCTTCTCTTCAGAAACCAAAGAAGATCTCTTTAAAAGGATCAGATGGAAAGTTCTACATCATGATGTGTAAGCCAAAAGATGATCTGAGAAAGGATTGTAGACTAATGGAATTCAATTCCTTGATTAATAAGGTTTGGAGATGGTTTGCTTTTATTTTAGAATTACTATCACTGTGATATGGGTTTTTCAGTATGTAAATAGATCACTCTTAAAAAGGAGGGTGAAAGAGGTAAAAGGGCACGTGTGTACAATAATAGATGGCAATTAGACTTTGAGTAGTAAACACGACGTAGTCTATTCAGAAATCGAAATATAATAATGTATACCTGAACTTACATAATGTAAAAAAAAAAGAGGGAATGAAATGTACCGCCTTTCATTTCATTTTCAGTTAATTTTGGAGGGGAGGATAAAATATGCATAACATAAAATTTACCAACTTAACCATTTTTAACTGCCCACTTCAGTTAAGTGGCATTAAGTACAGTCACATTGTTGTCCAACCATCACCACCATCACTCTCCAGAACTTTTTCATCTTCCCACACTGAAACTCTGTATCCATTAAACAATAACTCCCTATTCCCCATGCCCCCAGGCTATGGTAACCACCATTCTGCTTTCTCTCTCTATAAATTTGACTACTCTAGATAGCTCGTATAAGTGCCACATTTTGTTTATCCATTCACCCATCACTGGACACTTGAGTTGCTTCCACCTTTTGGGTATTGTGAATAATGCTGCTATGAACAGAGGTATACAAATATCTATTCAGGTCCTTGCTTTCAGTCTTTTGAGTATGTACCCAGAAGTGGAATGCTGGTTTCACTTAATTTTTTAAAAATAAGATACTTTTAGCATGTTGAAAAAAATGTATAAGACATATTAAAGAGGTAAAATATTTTTATTTAATGTTTACATTATCTATAATATACTTTTTCTATCAGATTTATTTATATTTTTTGTTTTAGTTCTAGAAAAAAATTAGGTTCTATGTTTACCAACATGCTGTTTAAAGGTGATCATTAGTAATTTTTTCATTTCTATTGCTAAGTGCTTGATTTTTACCAGAGATGCTCTGAGAAATTTCATTAAATGGTTATTATAAATGTATGGGCTTAGGTATTTTGAATTATTCTGTAGCCAGGTATTTATAAATGCATAGGATCTGTTTTTTCCATTGGTGAAAATGAAACCATATTGTGGAAAGATGAAATCTTACTATTTTTCTGTAAGCTTTTTGTCCCTTCTTTCCATCCCCTCCCCACATTTCACTGGTACCTCTGTTATTAGCAGGAAAAGTTATGGACCTTTAACATAGAAAAGATATAGCAGCAGATGAGATCATTTTTTAAAAAAGGACAATTATGATTTACACTTAGTTTAACTAAAAAAATTAAAAAATTAATACCACATTAAAAACCCATTTCAAAGGCAATGTGAAGGGAAGGAATATTTTTTATTTAAAACATTGTTTCGTAAATGGTAACTTAATTTACTGACTCTTAAATCAGTAGTATGTTCGTCCCGAAGCTCCCTGAGTGTTTTTCTGGTTGGGAGTATGAAATGGCCTGGCTTTTATTTATAAATTTATCTTAATTCGCTTTGTTACTGATTAAGTTATTTCATTACTGTTCCCCCACATTAACGTGGTCAAATAAAATAGCCTGATGGTGAAAAACTACAGTCTTACTATGCTAGTCTAGAAAGCCACACACTGATTTTTACATGTGATTCTCATGCCGTATTGTTTTGTTCACATTTATGTAGCATACTTATTCCCAGAGTTTAAAATGTGTTTTTCATCAGTAATTGCAGTTTTGAATTGAACAGGTTACAATTTTAGATGTGTGCTTAGTTTATTTCACATCGTTCCAGAATTAAACAAAATACTATTTATCCTTACCTAATATATTTCAGGATTAATCAGATGAGATATGAAAAGCTTTCTTCTGCTAGGAGATAATTTTTCAAGTGAAGCTGTAATGTTAATCTGCAAGAGTAAGAAATATATTTTGGAGATATCATAAAACTCATACTCTTTGGTTCATGCATTTTTGAGATAATCAAAATTAAACAGTAGTCTCTGTGCCTAAGTACTTAGTGTTTCAGTAATATCTTGAAAGCAATAAAAAATAAGAGAGTATTTTGTCATTGTCAAATATACAACTATAATATTTTTGAACACAGTATGGTCAAATTCATAGTGAATAATTAAAAAGAAGGACTCTAATGATTTGGAAGACATCTTTAATGATTTGGAAATATATTAGGGATGCTCTCATAGTAGTTTCCTGCACTACCATTATGAGGAATTATTCATCTACTTCATAGTAATCTTTCATTGACGAAATTGCTATAAAATGAACAATCTCTAGATATATTTCACATACCGTTTAGAAATTTTTAATTTTTAAGTTTATGTGTGTGTTTTTTTAACAGTGCTTAAGAAAAGATGCAGAATCTCGTAGAAGAGAACTTCATATCCGAACATACGCAGTTATTCCACTGAATGATGAATGTGGGATTATTGAATGGGTTAACAACACTGCTGGTTTGAGACCTATTCTGACCAAACTATATAAGGAAAAGGGTACTAAAATTAATTCTTACAATATGAGTATATAATATAGGTATAATAACTGCTAACACATATAATATGGGTATAATTGTTATTAACGTATGTCATTGTATATTTTTTTGGTATAAGCCATAGTGAAACTTTTAGGTCAAATGAGATTCTATATACAGCAGTACTTAAGTGTTTTCCTTCCTTTCTTATGCATTTTTTTTTCACTTATTTTAAAGATTTTATTTTTCCTTTTTCTCCCCAAAACCCCCCGTACATACTTGTGTATTTTTAGTTGTGGGTCCTTCTATCTGTGGCATGTGGGACACCGCCTCAGCATGGCTTGATGAGTGGTGCCATGTCCGTGCCCAGGATCTGGACTGGCGAAACCCTGGGCAGCCGAAGCAAAGCTCGCGAACTTAACCACTTGGCCACGGGGCTGGCCCCCCCCTTCTTATGTTTTGGTTCCTTTTCTATCTTCATCTCTAAAGAATTTGAGGTAGCTTACAAAAGTGTATTTGAAATTTGTTTTTCACAGAGTTATTGGTTAGCAATTCTGAAACTACTTTTTGTATATACTAGACTTTAGCAAATAAGTAAATATATTGTAGCTAATGAGAGCTAATTTTTCACTATCAGCGAAAGAAAAGGGAATTTAGCTAGAATGAAACTTCTGCTTCCCCAGATGATTTGCATTGTATAAGATTAGCTTAAGAATCAGGTATACTATGAATCTTATAGGCTAGCCCTCACACAGAGTAAATTATTTCAGAGCACCGTTGTAGGTTTCTTAGTAATAATTCAATGTGGACCTATACTACATGCTGACTAACAACAAGATCACTATAATTTTAATGAGGCCTGCAGCATTTTTACAATTGCGTGGGCACTATTCACGTTAGGTTTATTCTGAGTGGTATCTTCTGGAGTTGATTCCACAACATTGGTTTTGGTTGACATTAATTATCATCAAGAGGCTTCACTTTGGATAAGTATTAAGGTAATGTGTTTATTGTTTATTATAGTGTCAAGATAAATTTACTTATGAATAATTGAAAATTTTCCATTTATTATTGCTTTTGATAAGCAGTTGGAATAAAAGAAGATGTTTCCTGTCCTATTTGAACAAAAAAAATTGCACCTTTTCTTATTTGGCTTGTGTAATTAATAGAAATCACTCTACCTTGCAGGAGTTTATATGACAGGGAAAGAACTTCGCCAGTGTATGCTACCAAAGGCGGCAGCTTTGTCTGAAAAACTCAAAGTATTCCGAGAATTTCTCCTACCTAGGCATCCTCCTGTTTTTCATGAGTGGTTTCTGAGAACATTCCCTGATCCTACATCATGGTAAGTTACCAAGAATATAATACATTATTATGGTTGGATTTTAAAAAATGTTTTAGATTTATGTTGCCTCATATGACATAAGGATATTTGATAGGCTTTGTGTTTCTTTCAGGTACAGTAGCAGATCAGCATACTGCCGTTCCACTGCAGTTATGTCAATGGTTGGTTATATCCTGGGCCTTGGAGACCGTCATGGTGAAAACATCCTCTTTGATTCTTTGACTGGTGAATGTGTACATGTGGATTTCAACTGTCTCTTTAATAAGGTATGTGATGTGACTTACTCTAGTTAATTGTATATTTTCTACTGATTTCCCTTCATCAACAGCTGTTCTTCATAGACATATGCCTTGGTAGCAATTATGGTCACAGCTGAGTCACACTGAGAGTTTGTTGACTGGTTTTGATCAGTGGATCCCATAGCCCTCAGTAAAGCAACTTAGGATAGAGAGAACTCAGAAGATTGATGTAGTAAAACCAGCACTGAACTTGGAAGTCCAAAAGCATGTGTTCAAGTTCTAACTCAGTTAGTTCTTACTTGTATGAACATGGGCAGATCAGTTCATTTTACTGAGATTCAGTTTTACAGAGACAGAGTAGTTTAATGTGATTATTTCCAAACCTGGCAGCATATCAGAATCATTGAGTCCTTTTAAAAGTGCAGATACCTAGGAAACATCCCAGGACATTCAGATTGTGTAAATCTAGAGTGGGGCCTGAGAATAAAGTAAGGTGATGGGATTCTCCATAAGGCCCCCTCCAATTTTCCAATTTGTGATCCTGGAAGGCAGATTGGTAGGTAAACTCACTTTTTTCTTCATCTCCATTCTCTTTGGGTTGCTTTCTGCTATCACAGGAAACCAAGAAAGATCACAGACCCAACAGAACAAATTAAAGATAAAGCACTAGTATAGGTTAAATCATATAAGAGAGAAATTTAGGGAAACTGATTGGAGGGATGAAAAAGCCCTAGGAAAGGCAGGTTAGAGAATGGTGAAAAATAAATGAACTGGACTTCATTATATTACTTGTAACATTTCCTGTCTGAGGGATGTGAGCTTCTAACACTTGGCTATTGCTTTTCCCCTCCTGTTTAAAAGTGAAACTCTTAAAGAAAAGAAGAAAAATATGAGAATATTTATTTGTACTTTATATTATTCAAGAACGACATGAAGGAAGTTAATATAAGACTAAAGATTGAATGCATAAAAATTTCTCTATAATGTTATTCACTATAGTAATTCACTGAAAGGTGAGTCCATCCGTCCTCTAGATCTTATCCAAGCGGTTGTATTTAAGTTCCCCAAAAGCAAAGAAAGAGTCATATGGCTCCTTCGTGATCTAGGCCTCTAACAGAGTTACAAATATAACTATTTTGAGAGTATGTTTGCTCTTTGCTAAAAGGGTCTAGATGTGAAGTTCTAAATTTTTTGCATAAATATTTTAAAGTTTTAACAACCCTGTTAATTTTTAATGAAATGCATTGCTTTAAGGGAGAAACCTTTGAAGTTCCAGAAATTGTTCCATTTCGCCTGACTCATAATATGGTTAATGGAATGGGTCCTATGGGAACAGAAGGTCTTTTTCGAAGAGCTTGTGAAGTTACAATGAGGCTGATGCGAGATCAGAGAGAGCCTTTAATGAGGTAGTCATCTATATTTTGTAAATAATTTAACGGTAACTTTGAATGCAATTATTGGTTCCTAAGTATGTTTTCTTTATATAGAAGCCACTTTACATTGGTTGAAGTAGATTTTTTTATTAATAGCTTTATTAAGATATAATTTGCATACTATAAAATTCACTCTTAAGGTACACAGTACAGTGGTTTTAGTATATTCACAAGATTGTGGAACCATCACTGCTATCTAATTATGAAACCTTTTCATCACCCCCAAAAGAAATTAGCAGTCACTCCACGCTCCTATTCCCCCGCCATTCCATAGCAACCACTAATTTACCTTCTGTCTTTATGGATTTGCTTATTGTGGACATTTCATATATAAATGAAATCTTACAACATGTGGCCTTTTGTGTCTGTCCTCTTTCACTTAGTATAATGTTTTTAAGGTTTATCCATGCTGTAGCATGTATCAGTACTTCATTCTTTTTTATTGACAAATAATATTCCATTGTGTGGGTATACCACAGCTTGTTTATCCATTCATCAGTTAATGGACATTTGAATTGTTCCCTCCTTTTCACTATTCTGAAGTGTGTCTATGAACATTGAGTAACAAATTTTATGTAGATACATGTTTTCAGTTCTCTCGGGTATACGTAGGAGTAGAATTGCTGGTCATGTGTTAACTCTAAGCTTAACATTTTGAGGAACTTTCAAACTGTTTTCCAAAGCAGCTGTAATACTTTACAATCCCCACAGCAATGTCTGAGGGTTCTAGTTTCTCCACATCCTTACCAACACTTGTTATTGTCTGTTTTTATTTTACCCAACCTAGTTGGTATCACATGGTATCTTATTATGCTTTTAATTTGCATTTCCCTAATGACCAATGATAATGACCATCTTTTCATGTGTTCATTGGTCAGTTCTATATCTCCTTTAAACAAATGTCTATTCAAATCCTTTGTCCTTTTTTTTTTTTTTTAAGATTTTATTTTTTCCTTTTTCTCCCCAAAGCCCCCCGGTACATAGTTGTATATTCTTTGTTGTGGGTCCTTCTAGTTGTGGTATGTGGAACACTGCCCCAGCGTGGTTTGATGAGCAGTGCCATGTCCGCACCCAGGATTCGAAGCAATGAAACACTGGGCCGCCTGCAGTGGAGCGCGCGAACTTAACCACTCAGCCACAGGGCCAGCCCCTCCTTTGTCCATTTTTTAATTGGATAATTTGTGTTTTGATTGTTGATTTGTAAGAGTTCTTTATGTATTCTGGATACTAGACCTTTATGAGATGTATGATTTGCAAACATTTTCTCTCATACAAAATGCAATACTGTATTCTAGAGGGTTGTCTTTTCACTTTCTTGATGATGCCCTTTGAAGCATAAAAGTTTTTACTTTTAATGAAGTTCAATTTCTCTATTTTCGTTCTTGTTATTTGTGCTTTTGGTGTCATATCTAAGAAACTACTGTAAAATCCAAAGTCATGAAGAATTGCACCTGTGTTTTTTCCTAAGTGTTTTATAGTTTTAGCTCTTATGTTTAGCACTTTGATCATTTTCAGTTATTTTGTGTATCTAGTGTGATGGGGTCTATATTTATTCGTTTGAATGTGTATATCCAGTTGTCCCAGCACCGTTTTTTGAAAAGATTGTTTTTCTCCATTTAATTGCCTTTGCACATTGTTGAAAATCAATTGACCATATATCTAAAAGTTTATTTCTGGACTCTCAGTTTTATTCCATTGATCTATATGTCTAATCTTATGCCAGCAACTCACTATCTTGATTACTGTAGCTTTGTAGTAAGTTTTGAAATCAGGAAATGAGTGCTCCAACTTTTCTTCTTTTTCAAAATTGTTTAGCTATTACGTGTCCCTTGCATTTCCATATGCATTTTAAGATCGTCTTTTCAATTTCTGCAAAAAGCCTGGATTTTGATAGGAATGGCGTTGAACCTGTAAATCAATTTGAGGAATAGTGACATCTTAACAATATTAAGTCTTCTAATCCATGAACATGGGATGTCTTTCCATTTATTTAAGTCTTTAATTTCTTTCAACATTTTGTAGTTTTTAGTTTGCAAGTCTTGTATTTACCTTTTAAAAATATGTTCCTAAGTATTTTACTTTTTTAATGTATTCTAAATGGGATTTTTTTCTTAATTTCATTTTTGGATTGTTTATTGCTAGTGTATAGAAATATAACTGATATTTGTATGTTGATCTTATATCCTGCAATCTTACTGAACTTATTAGTTCTAATAGTTATTTTTTGTAGATACCTTAAGATTTTTTCTCAACAACAGCATGTCATCTGCATATAAAGTTTTACTTCTTCCCTTCCAGTCTCAGTGCCTTTTCTTTTTCTTGCCAATTGCCCTAGCTAGATCAGTGATGAGTAGATGTGGTGAGAGGTCTACATCCTTATCTTATTCCTGATCTTAGGAGTAAAGAAGTCAGTCTTTCACCATTAAATCTAATGTTAGCTGTGGGAAGTAGTTTTTTAAAGCTCATTTATTCACCTTTTTACTTCAAAGCTGTCTACCAGGCATTATGGTAGAACAATTAGTTAGTTAGATATAGGCAAAGGCAATTATCTGAAAGAGGAAGTATAATGTCTTGTGAGACATTTACTAGGAGCCCCCACTAGTCTGGGGAAGTGAGGAAATAATTTCTGGAGGAAGTAATTGAGACCTTAAAGATAAATAGGGTTGACCATGCCAAAGGGAAGAGAGTGCTTTGAGTGATAAAAATATCAAGGCAAGTGAAGGCATGACCTGCCTGAAAAATGCAATACTGTATTCTAAAGGGTAGACTTTAAGGAGGTGCTGCTAAGATGATACTAGCAGGGCTAGATTATGAAAGATCCACATGAGGCCAGTTTACACATTTAAACTTTGCCCTGAGAACAACTGGAAGTTATTGGAGGATTCTAAGAAGAAAATTTAAAAAAAGAAGAAGAGGAGGAAATGAAATGAGATTATCAGATTTGTGCTGTAGAAAAATTACAGTTCCAGTTTGGGCTAGAGGCCAGGAAACTATTAGAGGACTGTTGCAGTAACCCAGGAAAAAATGATGGTGCATTGGATGAGGTAGTGACAGTGGAGATGGAGATAATTGGAGGGATTCTAAAGAGATTTTAGGAGGTGGAATTGGGTATTAAGAGGAAGAGGAGGCAAAGATGATTCCTGGATTTTTCTTCAGGGCAAATGAGTGAATGATGTTGTTTTTTACTGGTTTGGGGATTATAGGAGACATAGTTTGGGGAAGGCTCATGAGTTTTGTTTTGAAAATATTGAATTTGAGGTACCTGCAAGATATCAAAGTTGATTTTTCCCATAGTAGTTAGATTTGACATCCAGAACACAGTCGAAAGATCTGGGCTGGGTCTATATGGTAGCTTTAGCTATTTTATGGTCATTGGAGACATGGCAGGGGATAAAATTCACTTATTCAATAAATATTCATTTACCAGCTTACAGTATGTATTTAGAGACGGCACACAAAACTCATCTTACTCTACTCTCCAAGAACACCTCTGACTCTATCTTGCTTCTTCCCTCCCTAACCTTTCCTTTCCCTCACTTCACCCCCAAACAGTAATTTCACATTGTATTAAAACAGTAGTAATGTGTGTTGTAGGAATATTATCATTAGCTTCTCATCCTTAAGTGTTGACTTTAGTGAGATTTCTTTTTACAAAGATAACATTGTATTATTACCGTAATATTTGTTTCTATTTTAGTGTCTTAAAGACTTTTCTACATGATCCTCTTGTGGAATGGAGTAAACCAGTGAAAGGGCATTCCAAAGCACCACTGAATGAAACTGGGGAAGTTGTCAATGAGAAGGTTAGTAGAAGATGTAGCTTGATATGAGCTGATACTCTTTATCTCTACAAATGAAAACTGATTCTAAATACTATCAGTGGCTGACCATTGAATACTCTGAAATCCAGTTCTCTAGTATGACAATGCCATAAGTTTTCTTTATTGTCATTACTAATGTTAACATTATTATCATTAGTGTAATAAAATCAGAGTCCAAGACACTTGTTTAACCATAGACAATTCATGGGGCCAGCCCAATGGCCAAGTGGTTAAGTTCATGTGCTCCACTTCAGTGGCCCAGGGTTTCGCTAGTTTGGATCCTGGGCGCAGACATGGCACCACTCATCAGGCCATGCTGAGGGGGCATCCCACATGCCACAACTAGAAGGACCCACAACTGAAAATACACAAGTATGTACTGGGGGCCTTTGGGGAGAAAGGAAAATTAAAAAAACACAAAACATAGACAGTTGACAATTATGAGATAGAGTGGGAAAAACTTGAACACAAATTGCCTGAACTTGCAAAGCAGCGGATCTCAGCTTTAATATGTAGAGTTCAGTCCTTACTAATATTAGTTGAAGCCTCAAATTTTGCAGATAGTTATTTTCAATAAGTTAGAATAGATTGAAGATTGTTCTTGTAATTACTTCATTCTCACTTTTGCATTCTGATATGCTTTCTTGATGGAGAGAAATGTGTAGAATTCCAAGTAGCTCACTTAGAACTCCCATTTGCACATAGAAACATAATCTAAATATTAGGTATTAGCATATTGTTGCTATTATTAGAATATTCATTCAAATGTTTGTCTTAAACACTTTCAGGATAGGTGTATATATATATATTTTAATGTAAGTATAGGTATTATTTATTATTTCTTGTCTTAAAATCTCTCTCATTAACCAAATTATAAATCTGTCATTAACCACTTTCTTCTTTGTGTAAAAGTTTAATGCAAACATTAAGTGCCTTTAGAGCACTCGTTAGTTTTTTTTAATTACTTTATTGAGGTCATATTGGTTTATAACATTGTATAATTTCAGGTGTACATTATTACATATCAGTTTCTGTATAGTCTTCATTGTGCTTACCACTAATAGTCTAGTTCTTATCTGTCACCATACAAATGTGCCCCTCTATCTCTTTGGTCCACCCTCCCACCCCCTTCCCCTCTGGTAAACACTAATCTATACACTTTATCCATGTGTTTGTTTATCTTCCACATATGAGTGAAATCATATGGTGTTTGGCTTATTTTGCTTAACATAATACTGTCAAGGTCCATCCATGTTGTTGCAAATGGGATGATTTTGTGTTTTTTTATAGCTGAGTAGTATTCCATTGTATATATAACACATTTTCTTTATCCATTTATCAGTCTGTGGGCACTTGAGTTGCTTCTACATCTTGGCTATTGTGTATAATGTTGCAGTGAACATAGGGGTGCATATCTCTTTGTATTGTTGACTTCATATTCTTCAGATAAATACCCAGTAGTGGGATAGCTGGATCATATGGTATTTCTATTTTTAATTTTTTGAGAAATCTCCATACTATTTTCCATAGTGGCTCCACTAGTTTGCATTCCCAACAGCAGTGTATGAGGGTTCCCTTTTCTCCACATCCTCTCTAACATTTGTTATTTTCGTGTCTTGTTAATTATAGCCATTCTGACAGGTATAAGGTGATATCTCATTGTAGTTTTGATTTGCATTTCCCTGATGATTAGTGATGTCAAGCATCTTTTCATGTGCCTATTGCCTATCTGTATACCTTCTTTGGAAAAATGTCTGTTCATATCCTTTGTCTTTTTTTTTTTTTTTTGAGGAAGGTTAGCCCTGAGCTAACTGCTGCCAATCCTCCTCTTTTCACTGAGGAAGACTGGCCCTGAGCTAACATCCATGCCCATCTTCCTCTACTTTGTATGTGGGACACCTACCACAGCATGGCGTGCCAAGTGATGCCATGTCTGCACTTGGGACCCAAACCGGCGCACCCCGGGCCGCTGAAGCGGAACATGCGTACTTAACTGCTGCGCCACCAGGCCGGCCCCCTCTGCCCATTTTTTGATCAGGTTGTTTGTTTTTTTGTTGTTGAGTTGCATAAATTCTTTATAGATTTTGGAAATTAACCCCTTGTCAGATATGTGATTTGCAAATATTTTTTCCCAGTTGGTGAGTTGTCTTTCATTTTGTTCACAGTTTCCTTTGCCTTGCAGAAGCTTTTTAGTCTGATGTAGTCCCATTTGTTTATTGTTTCTTTTGTATCCCTTGCCTGAGTAGACATGGTATTTGAAAAGATGCTAAGAGTGATGTCACAGTGTACTGCCTTTATTTTCTTCTGGGAGTTTTATGGTTTCAGGTCTTACATTAAAGTCTTTAATCCATTTTGAGCTAATTTTTGTATATGATGTAAGATAATGGTATACTTTCATTCTTTTGCATGTGGCTGTCCAGTTTTCCCAACACCATTTATTGAAGAGACTTTTCTTTCTCCATTGATGTTCTTGGCTCCTTTGTCGAAGATTAGCTGTCTGTAGATGTGTGGTTTTATTTCTGGGCTTTCAATGCTGTTCTATTGATCTGTGTGTCTGTTTTTGTGCCCATACCATGCTGTTTTGATTACTTATAGCTTTGTAGTATATTTTGAAGTCAGGGATTCTGATGCCCCCAGCTTTGTTCTTTTTTCTCAGGATTGCTTTTGCTATTTGGGTTGTTTTGTTGTTCCATATAAATTTTAGGATTCTTTGTTCTATTTCTGTGAAGAATGTCATTGGCATTCTGATCAGGATTGCATTGAATCTGTAGATTACTTAGGTAATATGGACGTTTTAACTACATTTATTCTTCCAATCCATGAGTGTAGACTACCGTTCCATTTCTTCATGTCTTCTTTGACTTCTTTCAATACTGTCTTACGTTTTCAGTTTATAGATATTTCACCTCCTTGGTTAAATTTATTCCTAGATATTTTATTCTTTTTTGAGATTGTAAGTCAGATGGTATTCTTGACTTCTCTTTCTGCTAGTTTGTTATTAGTGTACAGAAATGCAACTGATTTTTGTAAGTTGATTTTGTACCCTGCAACTTTGCTATAGTTGTTCATTATTTCTAATAGTTTTCTGATGGATTTTTTTAGGGTTTTCTATATATATAATTACGTCGTCTGCAAACAGAGTTTTACTTCTTCCTTTCCAATTTGGATACCTTTTATTTCTTTTTCTTGCCTAATTGCTCTGGCCAAAAACTCCAGTACTGTGTTGACTAGGAGTGGCGAGAGTGGGCACCCTTGTCTTGTTCTTGTT
This sequence comes from Equus asinus, assembly GCF_041296235.1. NCBI lineage: Eukaryota > Metazoa > Chordata > Mammalia > Perissodactyla > Equidae > Equus > Equus asinus. The sequence goes on along the minus strand of NC_091810.1, from coordinate 88,061,342 downwards.
CTCAGAGGGGATGGCTTCCAGTTTTTCATCATATAAGTATGATTTAGGCTGTGGGTTTGTCATACATGGACTTCATTATGTTGAGGTACTTTCCTTCTATACCCATCTTATTGAGAGTTTCTATCATAAATGGATATTGGATCTTATCAAATGCTTTCTCTGCATCTGTTGAGATGATCATGTTGTTTTTATTCCTCATTTTGTTAATGTAGTGTATCACATTGTTGGATTTGCAGATGTTGAACCATCCCCGTGTCTCTGGTATAAATCCCACTTGATCATGGTGTATTGCTGTATTTGGTTTGCCAATATTTTGTTGAGGATTTTTGCATCTATGTTCAGCAGCTCTGTTGGCCTGTAATTTTCCTTCCTTATGTGGTCCTTGTCTGGTTTTGGTATCAGGGTAATGTTGGCCTCATAGAATGAGTTAGGAAGTGTTCCATCTTCAGTTTTTTGGAATAGTTTGACAAGGATCGGTATTAAATCTTCTTTGAGTGTTTGGTAGAATTCTCCAGGGAAGCCATCTGGTCCTGGACTCTTATTTTTGGGGAAGTTTCTGATTACTATTTCATTCTCTTTACTTGGGATGGGTCTATTCAGATTCTCTCTCTCTTCTTGATTCCCTATTGGGAGGTTATATGAGTCTAAGAATTTATGCATTTCTTCTAGGTTATCCAATTTGTTGGCATATAGTTTTTAATAGTAATCCCTTATAATCCTTTATATTTCTCTGGTATCTGTTGTAATTTCATTTTTAATTTTATTTATTTGAGCCTTTTCTCTTTTTTTCTTAGTGAATCTGGCTAAAGGTTTGTCAGTTTTATCTTGTCAAAGAACCAGCTCTTAGTTTCATTGATCCTTTCTATTGTCTTTTTACTCTCTATCTGATTTATTTCTGCTCTAATTTTTATTATTTCCCTTCTGCTGACTTGGGGCTTTGTTTGTTCTTTTTCTTCCAGTTCTGTTAGGTGTAGTTTAAGATTACTTATTGGGATTTTTCTTATTTGTTGAGGTGGGCATGTATTGTTATAAATTTCCCTTTTAGCTCCACTTTTGCTGCATCCCATAAGAGTTCATATGTTCTGTTTTTATTTTCAGTTGTCGTCAGGTATTTTTTGATTTCTCCTTTGATGTTTTCATTGAGCCAATTGTTCAGTAGCATGTTTTTTAGTCTCCACATATTTGTGACTTGCCCAATTTTTTCTTGTAGTTGATTTCTATTTTCATAGCATTGTGGTTTGAAAAGATGTTTAATATGATTTCAATCTTCTTAAATTTATTGAGGCTTTCCTTGTTTCCTAACAAGGCAAGAGTGATTATTAATATATGAGGGCTTAATACTGCTATTTTATCACTTGTTTTCCCGATGTTCTATATTTCCAGTGTTTCTTTTCTAGGGTAGATTTTTTTTAAATTATTATTTTTCTAGAATTATGTGGAAGAGATTCCCCAGTATTTCATTTAGTCCAGAAAAATGTCCAAGCAGTTGATGTTGGATCAACATTGCAAGCCTTAAAATCAATATCTCAAATTACTGTATTTGTTTCATTTCTTCTCTCTTTTGTCTGTATTTGCTCTTAGAAAAGGGGTAATGAACAGTAAAATGATATTAACATTTGTTAAGTAACAGAAACATAGTAATTCCAAATTATCAACATTCACATGTCATTGAGTCCTTAGCCTTTATGATTTTCAATTTCTTCTTTTTAGGCAAAGACTCATGTTCTTGACATCGAGCAGAGACTGCAAGGTGTAATCAAGACCCGAAATAGAGTGACAGGGCTACCATTATCTATTGAAGGACACGTGCATTACCTTATACAAGAAGCTACTGATGAAAACTTACTATGCCAAATGTACCTTGGTTGGACCCCATATATGTGAAATGAAATTAGTTCAAAGAATATGTTAATTATCTAAAATTAATGCATTTGGTATCAATGTGTGGTTTATGTATCTATTCATTTCCAAAGTACGTCAGTTTCTTCATGTTCTCGGAGCAACTCATATTATTTCTCCCTAATTGTTAATAATATTTAAGATAATATATGTTGTCATTAAGAAATATACTGCTTTCTTAATATATACTGTGTATTATAACTGGAGAAATGAAACATCATATGTTCTTATGTTGTAAAAAGATGTATTTGCAAGAAACAAGTCAACCTAATTTCATTTTACGACTTTCATTGATTTTAAGTACTAGCCAGCATACGGACTCCATTGAACAACGACATTATATTGAATAAATACTGTGGACAAAGCACTGTGCTAGATTTGTGCACAGAGCTACTTCCCCTGCCTTTTAGGAACTGACAGTCTGGTAAAAGAGATAAAAACATAAATAGCATATCATTAAGTTCACTTAATAAAACTTTCTTTTTTTGTCTTGTGGAAGTGTGATAGGTAAAAACGCATAAGCCAAGCATGAATATGAAAATTATATAAACATTCTGTAATTTTAAAAATGCTGCCAACTGAAAGTGTACCAGATTGCAGAATCCAGTGGTCTTAGAAGACAGCAATACTTAAGATTTCCTGAGATTTCAAAATCTAAAAATTTTTTAATGTGGTTAAATTTTTTCGGAGGTTTTCTTGCAGAAGGTTTCCATTAATTCATGCTAATTACAAAGCAATGAGGTTACTACATTCAGATAAATGGAAAACTTTTTATAACAAAGGTAATCTCACTTGTTCATTTGATAGAATTCTACTTTTTTGTACAGTCGAAAGTGTGATGGGGAAAACACGATAACGCGGAGGCAGGAATGTGAAAAGTAAACCTTATATAATTTCCTATTGAAGGCTTAAGGTTAAGAATTAAAGGACGAAGTTGGGTTGGGGGTGGAGGGGAATTAGAAAATTTTTTTCAACAAATAATTTGGAAAAGGACGTTTTTAAACAAAACGTTGCTGGAGATTTATATTCCTCAAAGAAAAAAACCTGCCCACTCACCAAACATAAACAAACGAAACCAAATAAATCACCAGACCTTTCCAAATCTGTGTTGAAAAATACTGAGATTAGCAAGCCCGGGACACAGAAGCAACCAGGACAAAATTCATTGTTCTCTACTCTTCCAGCGGCCTCGCGAGGCTTACAGCGCACAGCTCTAGCAACTGACATTTTCAGAAGCCAGTCTAACACAGGCAGCCAAACGCCGCGGCGCCGGGAAAAGCAGCCCCGGGCACTCGGCTGCGGCGAGCCGAGCCGTAGTTCAGCCCCGCCCCGGGCGCGCGGCTTCGGCGGCGGCCGCTCTAGCCAGCGGCCTCTCTATGGTCGGCCGGGCGGGCCGAGTGGTGTCATCCGCGGAGCGACGGCCGCAGGCTGCGGCGTAGGCCCCGGCGGGGCGTTTGGTTTCGGTTTCGCCCCGACTGGAGTCAGTGTGGACGGTCGAAATGGGAGTCCCTAAGTTTTACCGATGGATCTCGGAGCGGTATCCCTGCCTCAGCGAAGTAGTGAAAGAGCATCAGGTGGGTGAGCGAGCGGGGGTGGCCGGGAAGCCGAGGACCCGGGCCCCGCGGCCCGCCCTCCACCGGCGCTGGGCTCTCCGGCCTCGGCTCTCTGCCGGCGCCGGCCGCTGAGCGGCGAAGGGAGGGGGCCCGGAGGGCTGAGGTCACCCTCTGTCCGAATGGGGGCGCGGCCGCAGGCCGCGCGTCCGGGCCGAGCCGGGGTATCGCGGCGTTCTGACAGCTCGGCTGCCTGCAGGCCGCCCGCGGCTCGGAAGGGAAGTCGGGGAGGAGGGCTGCAGTGAGCGCTTCCCTTCCCTCCGCAGGGCGCTGCGGGCGGCCTTCCCCGAGAGGCGGCGAAGCCGGAGGGGAGGTCCTAGCACCTCCGCGCCGTGCACACAGTCCCAGCCGCCTCCGCGGTCGCATCGTCTTGTTTACTTTCCTTATCCAGAGCCGCATCCCTCCCCACCCCCATGCCTGGACTGTTGACGTGGCTGATGGTTCATGTTTGTGATACCTTTCCTTTCTGTTTGCATCATCCCAAAGACCGTGCCAATCCCCCATCCCAAGATAAACAAAAATACATTTGCATGGGGCAGAGGACGTTATTTGGCGGCTTTTGTGTGTGTGCGCGTGTGTGTGTGTGAGAGAGAGAGAGAGAGAGAGAAACGGATTGTTAGAGTACTAATAAGTAGTCACAATATTCGGTATTTAATGACCCCAGAGCAATGTTGATGTGTAGATTCCAAGAATGTAATTTATGTATTGGAACTGTGGAAAGAGAATAGAAAGCAGTAATCTATTAGGTAAGCTAGACTTTGGGTGACAGGTTAGTATTTGTCACATTTAATGATTTCATCAAATCTCTTGTCCATTTTATATTTTGCAGAAAAAAAAAACCAGCTTTGAAATGTGTATAGTTAATTGAATTAGTTATGATGGATAGCATGGTATTAATAGTGGGGGGAAATAATCCAGTGAACACCATCATGCTGGCTTTAAATTATGGTTTCATCTCTTTAAAAAGTACTGTAAGCGTGAAGGTAGGGTTAAACTTCCAGAAAAGATTGTTTATTGGATTACAATCAGATATGGTATTTGAGGAAGAGCTTACCAAAAAGTCCAACATGGTAGTTTAATTTATTTGAAACATGGTTTGAGTTAGATTTAGGGAGACATTTCTTCAGAGAAGAGGGTAAAAAAGGTTACTAGTACGTTGCAGAAATGGAGACAAATAACTTTGGCTTTTCCTGGATCCTTCATTCAACAAACATTTGAGTACCTGCCATGCATCAGTCAGTTTATCTCTAAAGTGAAAAATTGTGATTGTTATTCAGACTGACTTAATAATACAAAGTTTGTTCAGTAATATTTTTACTCTGTGCTCTCTGGCACAGAATTTGGTTTGGTGAAAGTATCTTGGATTCTCTCCATCCTGAGGAATTTTGTTACTGAAGAACAAAAATCAGTTCTTTAAGGCAGCTTTATGACATGAATACTAAGAATAGGTTTAAAACTTGATTCATTAAAGTGATATCTTTCAAAAAACATTTGGTTCTCATAGTTAACAACAAAAAGCAAATGTTACAAAGGGTTACCAGCTATTCTCTCAAGCAGTACTTAAAAGATGGTGATGCAGGGGCCGGCTCCGTGGCCGAGTGGTTAAATTCGCACGCTCCGCTGCGGCGGCCCAGGGTTCAGATCCTGGGTGAGGACATGGCACCACTCCTCAGGCTAGAGGCGGCGTCCCGCGTCTCACAACTAGAAGGACCTGCAACTAAGATGTACAACTATGTACAGGGGGTATGTACAGTGGGGTTTGGGAAGATAAAGCAGAAAAAAAAAGGGATGATAATGCAGGCCGGCCCCGTGGCCGAGTGGTGAAATTTGTGCTCCCCTTAGGCGACCCAGGGTTTTGCAGGTTCAGATCCTGGGCGCGGACATGGCACCACTCATCAGGCTGTGCTAAGGCGGCGTCCCACATGCCACAACTGGAAGGACCCACAACTAAAATATGCAACTGTGTACCAGGGGGGCTTTGGGGAGAAAAAGGAAAAATAAAATCTTTAAAAAAAAAAGACTTGTTCATGTTTAAATATGTAAATTAGACACCTAGAACCATTTTCAATGCCTAGTTTAATGGAGTGGTTCAGTAGTTTGGTGGGAGTATGTTATAACTGTATAAAATTACAGTTATTTCATAAATCTGTATTGAATTTAAAGCTTATGTACCATAAGATTGAGGAATACAGAGATACATAATATTTGGTGCTAGCGTTATATTATTGTAAGCACATTTCTTGTTTGGTGAAGGACTGGGAGTGAGGAAGAAGTTAAGCAAAATAGATAAATAGATAAATAAGAATAATAATAAAGCAAAACGAGCAAAACATTGCCTGCTTTAAAAGAAAGGTACTTTCCTTAAAGTTGAGGACAGTAGACTAGACCAGAATGTGGAGATTACAGAAAGATTATAAAATACAAAAGGAAAATAGAAAATCCAAAAGGAAGTTGCACATCTACTATGTGCTTAATCAATGTCCTGGTTATTGGAGGTGGATGGAGAAGAATAAAAACCTCTGACCAGTAACATTTATTCTTCTAGGAAACCACAAGATTGCCTGCACACTATGGGCCAGTTTCCTTAGCAGGGCCTCTAAGGTGGTTGGTGATGTGAAAGTTCACTATCTTTCCTATGTCACCTGCTGCTTTCCCACATATCCCTATGCTGTGGTTCTCTTAACCTACTCATTTCCCAGACACATGCACTTCATGCTTCTGTGCCTTTGTTCCTGTGGTTCCTGCCTAAAAGACCTTTTCTTTTCCATCTGTCAGACTCCTCCTCCTTCTGAGTCTTCTCCTCAAAGCTTTTGACTTTCTCATACTTACTGTACCAGTCCTTGGTTTGTGAAGAAGGGTACATTGCATTACTCCTGTCTGTCTTCCCTAACTATTATACCTAAGGGCAGGAACAGTCTGTTTCTTATGTGGTTTATTTCTTGCACAGTGTCTGGCACATAGTAGTTGATCAGTTAATGTTTGCTGATTTAATGAATAAATAATATAGATAAAAGAAAAAAAGAGATTAAGCTCTAATGAAGAACATACATATCCAATGAAAACTTAACAAAACAAAGGTTATCCAACTGAGATGATAAAGTCTGAGTATATGTAGTTCTCTTTGTGATTATAATCCGGTAGACTGCTGTTATAATACCCAAGATTTGTTCAGGACTTGCCATGTACTAGACACTGTTTTAAGTGTTTTACATGCATTCATTTATTTAAGCATAGCAATCCTAGTACTATTAGCTCTATTTTGTTGCTGAGAAAACTGAGTCACAAAAAGAATGAGTTACCCGAAGTACTTTACTACATTAGCTAGTAAAGTAAGTGTTGAAGCAGAATTTGAAACCAAGCAGAATTGCTCTAGAGCAGTCTCTCTTAACCTCTTCTTTCGTTATTGCCCATCCTCCAGGCGGCTCTTTAGACTTGGTTTTTTCCTAATCACCACCTCTCGCCCCCCGCCCGCCCTACCCCCATGGAAATTTAATACCACAGCTATACTGTCTGTCTCTTTATGTACTGGGTATTTCATTATGTAACTCATCCCCCCCAACAATTTTGGCCCCCTCGGGAGCCATATTGTTCCTGTTGATAATGCATATTCTAGAGCCTGCATTTTTTTATTAAAAATGTGGTAAAATATACATAACATAAAATTTGCCATCCTAACCCTTTTTAAGTGTACAGTTCAACACTGTTCAGTGCATTCATTGTTATGCTAGAGCCCGCACTTTTCAAACCAGTCTTCTATGCACTTTGCTGAAAATTGCTTCTTGGCTATGAAAAACCTAAATTTTCAATGATACAGAACAGAAGTTAGCATTTCCGTTTTAAAGTGTTTACTCTTGTGTAGGGAGCTTACCTGTCTTATCCTTTACTGTGTTCACTGTGTTAGTGTATTTACTGTATTTCCTAGCATCAAGCACAGTGTTACAACATATTAAGTCCTCAGTAAATATTTGTCAAGTGAGAGAATTTATTAACTATAGCATGTTATATAATCTCTAAAACATACACAGTATGTAAAAACATTATATATTCAAATAGTTTATTAAAATATGCATAGTATATTAGTATATTTTAAAACAGAATATAAAAAAATGAATTGAAGCAACAAAACCTTAGGATTGTTTAAGATAAATAGTATTAAATAACTCAAGAAAAAGAATGGTTAACAGCTGTTTTAAACAGTCAAATATATATTGTCTATGTAAAAGGCATTTTGCAACAACATTAAGTGGGATACAAAGTTATACTAACAAAAAGAAACTAGTGTTTTGAGAAAATTAGATACTAAGATGTTAATACTTAACCGCAGTTTAAAGCAGTACGAATGCTTATTCATTTCTATGCAGATACACATGTAGATAAATATTTTCTATAAATGGCATAATAATATACCTGCTGTTTTGTAACTTACTTTTGTCACTTGACTGTATGTGTTATATACATCCCATGCCAAATGTGAATCTATATCATAATTTGTAATGGCTCTGTAGTATTCCATTGTATTCGATTGTTTTCTTTTTTTATCTCTTCTGAGCAATACTATGGTGAATATTCTTGTACTTATATCTTTGTGCACATTTCTGTTATTTCTCAGAATAAATTTCCAATACAGTAGTCCCCCCGATCAATGGTTTCACTTTCCATGGTTTCAGTTACCCTTGGTCAACTGAGGTTCGAAAATATTAAACGGAAAATTCCAGAAATAAACAATTCATGGTTTTAAATTGCTTGCTGTTCTGAGTAGCGTGATGCAATCTCTTGCCATCCTGCTCCCTCCTGCCCAGGAAGTGAATCATCCCTTTGTCCAGCTGATCCACCCTGTACACGGCACCCACCCAGTAGTCACTTAATAGCCATCTCAGTTATCAGATCAACTGTGTGGTATCACAGAGCTTGTGATCAGATAACCCTTATTTTATTTAGTAGTGGCCCCAAAGTTCGAGAGTAGTGATGCTGGCAATTTGGATATGCTGAAGAGAAGCTGTAAAGTGCTTCCTTTAACTGAAAAGGTGAAAGTTCTCAATGAAGGGGAAAAAAAATTGTATGCTGAGGTTGCTAAGATCTACCATAACTTTTATTACAGTATATTGTTATAATTGTTTTATTGTATTATCAGTTATTGTTGTTAATCTCTTACTGTGCCTAATTTATAAATTAAACTTTATCACAGGTATGTACGTATAGGAAAGAATAGCGTACATAGGGTTTGGTACTATTCATGGTTTTGGGCTTCCACTATGGGTATTGGAACATATCCCCCATGGATAAGGGTGAATGTCTATAGTAGAAATTCTGAGTCAAAGATATACACACTTTAAATATTGATATATACTTTCATATTAGTGACACCAATTTATATTCCCATCCCAGACTATTGGGTATAAATGCCATCGCTCTCTCTCTTCTTTAGCTCTGTGATTTTCCTATTCTGTAAAATGGATAACCAAAATATTTCTTTTATGGTTGTTATCATAATTAAGTGAGAGAATAAATATAAATGTTTGATGCCTAAGTGCTTAGGAAATGGCAGCTACTGCTTTTAATATTCATTAAGCAATAAGATACTGCTTTTAATGTGATATATGCACTTCCCCAAAACCTTAAGAGTAATGAGTAACATCAGTCTTTATAATCTTTGCGCATGATGAGGAAAATGATGTGTTATTTTAATTTGACATTTGGGGATGTTGAACGTCTTTTCATATGTTTATTAGATTTTTATGTTTCTTTTGCATTGCTTTGCATTTTCCATGCTTTTAAAATTTGCTCCTTTTCTTATATTTGGAAATTTTTATATATTAGGAATGTTGACTTTACCTAATTTGCAAATGTTTCCCTGTATTTTGTCATTTTCAGTTGAATTTGTTTATGGCACTTTTTTTTAACGCTATAGATTTAAAAAAATACATTTGTAGATATCCCATGCCACCATTTGTTTGGTTTATGGTTTATGGCTTTCCCCACCCTAAGATTACCAAAATATTTGTATATAATTTTTTAACGTACATTTCTCACATTACAATTTCTAATTCTTCTGGAATTTATTTTGTGATAAGATAAGATACAGTTTTGTTTTGTTTCCACGTGGATAGCTAGGTGCCCCATCCCTTTCTTTTACTGCTTTGAAATGCCTCTTATATACTAAATTTCCAAATACACTTGGACTACTTTCTAAACTATTTAGTTCAGTCAAGCTGTTTTATAATTTTTAATGTAATATAGGGCAGATTTTCCTTCGTTACTCTTCCTTTTAATATTCTTCTTGGCATGTTTATTCTCCTAGGGAATCTTTGCAATCATTTTGTAAAGTTGTCCTACTCCTTCAAAAGAATCACATTTTTTGTTTGTTTGTTTGTTTGTTTGTTTCTATGAGGAAGATTGGCCCTGAGCGAACATCTGTTGCCAACATTCCTCTTTTTGCTTAAGTAAGCTTGTCCTTGAGCAAACATCTGTGCCAGTCTTCCTCCATTTTTTTGTGTGTGTGGGATGCCACCACGCCTTGGCTTGATGAGCAGTGTGTAGGTCTGTGCTCGGGATCTGAACCCGTGAACCCCAGGCCACCAAAGCAGAGCACATGAGCCTAACCACTACACCACCGAGCCAGCCCCCCTCATTGAGATTTTGATTGAGGTTTTCAGATTACTTGAAATAGTAAATCCTGAATGTACTTTTTTTTTTTTAAAGATTTTATTTTTTTCCTTTTTCGCCCCCCGGTACATAGTTGTATATTCTTCGTTATGGGTCCTTCTAGTTGTAGCATGTGGGATGCTGCCTCAGCGTGGTTTGATGAGCAGTGCCATGTCCGCGCCCAGGATTCGAACCAACGAAACACTGGGCCACCTGCAGCAGAGCGCGCGAACTTAACCACTCAGCCACGGGGCCAGCCCCCTGAATGTACTTTTAAACCTCGGGATCACAATTGTCTTTTCAGTTGAGCATATTACTCAATAAGGGCATTTAAATTTTTTTTTATGTGGTGCTTAGTACAATTCTGTATAAACGAGTGTTTTATAAATATATTTTTATGGTGCTCATTGATTCAAAGGTGAAAACTTTTCACCCCCAAAACTCAAAGGCATGCCATTTCCTCAATAATAGGAAAATGTATTGTTACCTGTACATATGGTAAAACTTGAATAATTGTTCAGAGATGGTTTTCATTAAGTTTCTGCAACGAAAGCCCATTATGTTTTTTTTTTAAAGATTCTACTTTTTCCTTTTTCTCCCCAAACCCCCCCGGTACATAGTTGTATATTCTTCATTATGGGTCCTTCTAGTTGTGGCATGTGGGATGCTGCCTCAAACCTTAGCATGGTTTGATGAGCAGTGCCATGTCCATGCCCAGGATTCGAACCAACGAAACACTGGGCCGCCTGCAGCGGAGCGTGAGAACTTAACCACTCGGCCACGGGGCCAGCCCCCGCATTATTTTTTTATGTTTGAAAATTCAAAATGTTTCTTTAATTAGTATGTAAGGCAGCCTACTCTAAAATTCTTATAGTAGATATTGTCACTATTAAGTTGTACCCATTTCCATTTCTTGTTAGTGTGTGTGTATTACAGTAGTGTTCCCCTTACTTGCTCACAATCATTTAATAGAGGAAGAATAAATGAGAGCCGGCACCATGGAGGCCTTCTTATAACAGTAGATACCTGTTAGCCAAAGTGTAGAAATTACTTAATCCACATATCAAAAAGAAATCAGTTTTCAAAGTTTCCTAAATCACTTGGCATAATCTAAGCTTTTTAAATTACTATAACCATATCATTGACTCTGTTTCAGTGAAACCAAATATAAAATACGGCTTTAAATCATCTGTAAAACCTTTTAATGACCATGTACAAACAGCCTTTTGATATAAATGGGCATCATGTTACCCCTTTATAGAGGAAATTGAAGCTTTGAGAAGTTAATGTCAAATAGTAGAAAGAAAGTAAACTAATATTTTGAGTACCAAATGAACCAAGCACTTTATTTAGTGTTTTCCTGGGTTATCTTATTTTAAAAAGTAGATAATTTCCAAACGGTAAATTTGATCAAGCTATTGGTGCATTACATAAACACAGAATATGTCTCCATCGTACCAATTCCTCTTGTTTTTTTCTTTACTTTCTTTATGCAGCTGTGATTATTTACTCAATTTTTATGTAATAAGAATGTGCCTATATCCTGTTTTTTATCAGCTGCTTTTCGCAGCTGCTTAGATGTCCATGGTTGATTGTAATAATGATCTGGATCATTTCTCCTTGTTTTTTAGATTCCTGAATTTGACAACTTGTACCTAGATATGAATGGAATTATACATCAGTGTTCCCATCCTAATGATGATGATGTTCACTTCAGAATTTCAGATGATAAAATCTTTACTGATATTTTTCACTACTTGGAGGTGTTGTTTCGAATTATTAAACCTAGGAAAGTGTTCTTTATGGCTGTTGATGGTGTGGCTCCTCGAGCAAAAATGAACCAGCAGCGTGGGAGGCGTTTTAGGTAAAACATTTATGGTTTATTTTTGAATCCTATTTAGAGTAATAAAATATATTATTTTGAAGATGATTGACTTAACACAATGCATCTTCTGTTCATGTTCTCTGCTTAAATTCCCCCAGAAATGGAAATATCCCGTACTTGGAATGTCATACTTTATCAATCAAGTAAATGAATTAGTAATTCAAGTGAGGTGTCGTTTCTGAAAGCATATGTTGGGCTGTATAAACTTACTCTCTTGTTCTCTGTCCCAAATTTTTCAAACTTCTCCTTGGTAATTAGGAAATGGTAGTAGTAAAGAAAGCTTCTATGGTAGTCTGCCCTGAGCTAAGGAACCTCAGAGTGAGCGGAGAGATTGTTCTAATGAGAATATCATTGACATTTAATTTAGTTAAACAGACATTTGTTGAATGCCCAAACCCTGGGCTAGAAGCTGGCTCTGATTGAGCATGGGTCCAGATTGGGCAGAAAGGCAAGTGAGATTAGAAGGTGACTGATGGAGTATGAGAAGGGAGTTGACTTAGGATACTCAAGATATTAGCAGCCCAGTGTGTGAGATGGGAAGTAGGACAAGTAAAAGGATGAGAAAAGGTTGTACACAGAGAGAGGGTTTTAAATTCAAAATCTTGGACATGTGGAATATTTCTAAATAGCAATGAGAGCATGCTGCATCCTCATTATGACTAGCAGAAGTAAAGTTAGGAGGGTTGTTGGAACTGAAGGGAAGAAAGCATGAGTCTAGCATGTTTGATGGGTCGTTAGCATAATGAGTCATTTCATCACAATGGCAGGTAAAGGAGTGGAAAGGGTACCTGTGAATCAGAGGTGGAAATCATCAAGGAAGGTGGGAAACTACCTTGGAGAAGGTTAGCAGTAAGAATGGGGAAAGGATGATAGAAAGTGCTGATATAAATACCAAAATAGAAAAGATACTAAAGATACTGAAATGACTGTGCAATCCTTGAAGATGAGGACCACCTCTTACTAAAATTTAGATTTTCAAGTACCACCCAAGACTTACTTAATCTGAATCTCTCAAAACTGAGCCCTGGATACTATTTTTACCAGACTCACCTGGTATTTGTTAAACTAGTTTTGAGGAGCTGCTGGGCTAGAAAATCTAGTGTTGCGAAAGGATTATATAAGCCCAGTGTATCAGTCAGTGTTCAGTTGCAGGTAATAGAAATCTAGCTATTTTAAGCAGAAAGGGCTTAAAATAATACAGACAATTAGGTGCTTATAAAAATCATTGTGAGAGCCAAAAGGGTGGGAATCTAGATGAGCCTTCAAGAATGACTTTCAGAACACCACCAAAGAACTGACCCACCAGGTGGGACTACTACTGCAACGCTCTGGAAGGGGAGGAGTTCAGAGGCCTCCACCAGAACAGGTGGTTCCAGGAATTCATTCCTTTAGCTGTGATTCAGGAATTAAGAAGCTACCACCTGAACTGTAGCTCCAAGAATACATCACTTTAGTTACAATTCAGCAATCAAGAAGACATTGCTGTATCTGTTAGCTCTAGAGCCCCAGTGCACCTGCTAGATCTGTACCAGAAAAAATGGATGCCCTGCACCTTGCTTCTCAGCACCTACAAAGCTCCTGAATATTGAGATCGCTTCTACTATTTATGAAAGACACACGCCCCACAAACACGGTGCCTCAACTGTCATGCAGACTTCACTACACTTCCACTTTCCAAACCTTTGATAGAGGCATCTAACTAACAAAAATCTAAATCCAGAAACCTAGCTACAGGGAAGCCTGAGAGTTTAATTTTTTTAGCTTTCCAACCTCTCTAGTATCAGAAGACAATCTAGGAGAATGGAGTGGATGTTGAGGGCCAATCCACCATAACCATCACAAGCCTTTACTAAATACTGTGCTGGCATTGAGTGCTCCGTGTTTCTCCCAAATCCCCCAGTCGGCTTTTTCTCATTCTCCACAGCAACTGTTTCTCCATTCATAATCTTTATTCATATTTTTTCTGCATCTCTTACTCATTTTTAAACTACTGCCATCTGGCTTTTGTCCCACCAGGCCACTGAAACTTCCTTATAAGATTACAGATGGGGGGCCAGCCCCGTGGCTGAGTGGTTAAGTTGGCACACTCTGCTTTGGCAGCCCGGGGTTTGCCAGTTAGGATCCTGGGCACGGACCCACACACTGCTTATCAAGCCATGCTGTGGCAGCATCCCATATAGAAGAAGTAGAATAATTTACAACTAGGATATACAACTATGTACTGGGGCTTTGTGCAGAAAAAAAAATACCAGGAAGATCGGCAATAGATGTTAGCTCAGGGCCAATCTTCCTCACCAAAAGAAAAGCATACCTTAAAAAAAAATCTCCATCATGAATCATTTGTCTATTTCCCAATCTTCTTAAAAAGAAAAAAAAGATTACACATAGACTCTTTATGGCTAAGTGTAAAGAATAATTTTATCTTTATATCACTTCACTTATCTACATTATTTAACAATGTTGACCATTCCTTCTTTCTTTCTTTTTTTTGAGGTAGATTAGCCCTGAGCTAACTACTGCCAATCCTCCTCCTTTTGCTGAGGGAGACTGGCCCTGAGCTAACATCCATGCCCATCTTCCTCTACTTTATATGTGGGACACCTACCACAGAATGGCTTTTGCCGAGCGGTGCCATGTCCGCACCCAGGATCCAAACCGGCGAACCCCAGGCTGCAGAAGCGGAACATGTGCGCTTAACTGCTGCACCACCGGGCCAGCCCCATTCCTTCTTCTTGAACTTCCTTTCCTTCAACTTCACGTGACCATGCTCTCTCTAGCCATACTTTCTTAGTTTCCTTGTTATCTTCTCTTCATCTGCTTTTTTCTTAAATATTGGTGTTTCTTAAGGCTCTATCTTGAGTCCTGATGATCTTGTTCAATGACTTTAATTACTGTGTCTATACTGATGACTCCCAAATTTATCTTTCTGGTGGGTATCTCTCTCCAGAGCTCCTGTGTATCCAAATGCCTGCTAGATATCTCCTTTTGGAAAGCACAGATACGATTTAGACTTAACGTGTTCAGAACTGAACTAATCTCTGCCTCAAAACTGCCTTCCTTCTCTGTTCCCTATTTCAATGAATGGCAACACCATGCAAATAGCTGCTCAACTCAAAAATCCAGGAGTAATTTGGACTTCTCCCTTTTCCTCATTCCCCACATCCAAGTCCTGATTATCTAGTCTCTTAAATTTGTCATCTCTATTTACTTTTCATCTTTACTGCTTCTATCTCAGCCTAGGCCACTATAATCTTCCACCTAGATTGCTTTAATAGTCCCACATTGTCCCTGTCCTGAACATTCTCTGTATTGCATCCACATTAAGCACTGTGGCTGTTTTTCTGTCTCTGCAGTAGAATATAAGCTCTGTGAGAACAGGAATCATTTCTTTTTTGTTATATCCCAAAAACTTCTCACATAATAACATTAAATAATCATTTGTTCAATCAAACAAGGAGGGAGAGAAAAGAAGAAAGAATGGATTTCTCTGGCGAGATTACAAATTAGTTGATTTCTTCAAAATTTTAGTTACATTGAAGAGGTCAGTAAGAGAGAGAGTTTAAATGTGAAGAAGAGTTTGTTTATCAAAGAAATAGAATTCCACAAGGCACAGTAGATAGAGCTAGTAGCAAGGCTGTAGAAAATGGACATAAAGCAGAGCTTCCTGAGTTGTATGCTGTGTGGCATACTGGTGTGCCAAAGATGGGTAACAGGAGAAGCAAGACAGGAATCAGGATGCCTGTATTCAAACCTAGGTCTGTCTGACTCTAAAACTCATGTTCTTCCTGGTAAATTCTGTTGCTTCAAAAATGCGATGATTTTAGCAATTGGCATCTTAATCTTATTAGGCCTTCATTTTAACTTTTTATGAGAAAACCCAAAGATATACATTATAATTTTATAACTGTTTTTATATAATATTCTTAGAGATCATTTTAATAAGGCATTTCTTGTTTGCTATTATTATTAAATGTAGTACATATAATGAACATTTAATGTTATACTTTTTAGCTTGTTTCTAGAATCTATTTGCTGTGTAACTGTGATAAGAAGGCAGTTACTTTATACTAAGTGTTTGTAATGTTCTGTCTCAGTTTTTTACTATTATAATGTTCTACTTCTATAGTCCTTATCTGAAAACTCTTAATCCTTTTTTTCTTTCTTTTTTTTCCAATGAGGAAAATTGGTCCTGAGCTAACATCTGTGCCAATCTTCCTCTATTTTGTATGTGGCATGCTGCCACAGCATAGCTTAATGAACTGTGTGTAGGTCCATGCCCAGGATCCAAACCCATGAGCCCCGGCCACTGAAGCAGGGCACACGAACTTAACCACTATGCCAGCCGCTGGCCTCTAAAAAAAAAAAACAATTCTTTAAATAAATAAAAACAATTTGGAGGCTCATCTTTATCAATTATAATCATTTCAAAACTTGTATTATGTTTTGAGCCTTAAAATTGATGAATTAGTATTTTAATTATAAAAGCATCTAAATAGCAATTTACTTTATATAAAGACATCTGCTTTTTTCCAGAAACTTTAAGATATTTTTTTCCTTAACGTTTCAGGTCAGCAAAGGAGGCAGAAGACAAAATTAAAAAGGCAATAGAAAAAGGAGAAACTCTTCCTACCGAGGCCAGATTTGATTCTAACTGTATTACACCAGGTAAATT
The DNA here is from genome assembly GCF_041296235.1 of Equus asinus. Lineage (NCBI taxonomy): Eukaryota > Metazoa > Chordata > Mammalia > Perissodactyla > Equidae > Equus > Equus asinus. The sequence continues at coordinate 88,044,634 of NC_091810.1, read as the reverse complement.
CACTGAGAGAAAAATTCTGAGAGATTTAAAATGTAAATGTAATTTTTTTTTCAAATGCATTTTTCTTTTTTAGACTCTTATTTATTTTGTCCTTAGGATTTCATTTGCTTTGTTTTCCCAATTATGTCTCATGAGATGATTTGGTCACCTTGGTCATAAGAGCTCCTATGAAGACTGTAGGGATTTGCAGATGATAAGAGCAGCTGAAGATTCTCCCAGATGCACCAAATTCCAGACCTAGAAAGAACTTACAAGACCCATACTACTCCCACCATTTATTTGTATGGAAATTGACTCAGTGAGGTTGCTGCTTACCCAAGTTAAAGCTTGTTGTATTCAGGACAAGAAACCCATTCTCCTAGTCCAGAGCACTCACTGTTCTTCTCAAAGGCAGTTAAGATTTCTGTGACTTTAAGGATAAATGAATTTATCAGGTTTTTGTTTAGTTTTATATGCAACAATGTGCTCTGTACTTCTTAGGGCTTTATCTAACATCGTTATAATCCTTTACTTTAAAAAAAATCTTAAAATCTTACATTCTTATGAACTCTTTACTAACTATGGTAATTTTCTCTTTCATTAAGTGCCCTAATCACTCATTACTTAATTTAATAACCAGTTTTATCCTGGTTGTGATTTAAGACTGTATTGCCTTTGACTCTTGACCTTCTAGGCGTTTCCTAAAACGTAGTCATTGTAGACTCAGTTTCCAGATTAATAATAATTTTCTAGGTTAACAGTAGTAATGATAATGAGAGTTGTGGTTATTATTGGCTGTTATTGTATTGGTTGTTATTGTTAATCTGATTGAAGCTGCATGCTTTAAAAAAAAAACTTCAGAATTCAGCAGAGGAAATAGAAGATTGAGGTTCATTAGAGAGTTGAAACTCTGCCCTTGTGTGAAAATATTTGAAGCATAGTCCTGAGGAAGTAGTAACATTCCTTGACTTTCTTTATCTGATGTTAACTTCATTTTAGGGTGCCAGTGAAATTAGCAACAGTTGTGATATTTGCTAGGGATAGGTGTAACATTACTTGCTTTTCAAGATTAAGTGAGAGAGCTTTCCATGTCCTTTGGAGATCTTTTACCCAACTCTCCCTTGGACACTCAGATTGAATTTCTTGTGGTCGTTGGCAACTCACTGTTTTTATGTCTCTCTCAGATTAAACTTTGTAAAACTTTGTGTTTATAGGGACGGAATTCATGGCCAGGTTACATGAACATCTGAAGTATTTTGTAAATATGAAAATTTCTACAGACAAGTCGTGGCAAGGAGTTACCATCTACTTCTCAGGCCATGAGGTTATTATCTCTTTTTATTTAAAGAGTTAGTTTTTTTAATTTAAATATTCTGAATCATAGCATTTTATCGCATTTTTTTTTAAACATTATATTTAGACTCCCGGAGAAGGAGAGCATAAAATCATGGAATTTATCAGATCCGAGAAAGCAAAGCCAGATCATGATCCAAACACCAGACACTGTCTTTATGGTTTAGATGCTGACTTGGTAGGTATAATGTTTATTGTTATTATAATCTTATGCCATTGTAGTTAAATACCTTAGTCTTATCTGAGAAGCTTTCTGGCTATGGAAACAAATACTGGAGATACACTAATGATTGCTTCTTCTGCCGTTAACCAAAGTTCTAAACTAATTGGAAAGTGAGCGCTTTTGCCATAGTTTATGATCAACAGGTCGTTATAGTTAGTGTTCACACCTAACTGACCTTAGTGCTGTGAATACTTTGCTGAGGTCAGGGTCAGGGGCCCTTTTTACCCCCATGCTTAATATATAACTTTTAAGACCACCTGATCTGATAACGCCATGACCTAAATAACTTTACTAGATGTTTTTTGTTATAACTTTTTGTTATGGAAATTTTCAAACATAAACAAAAGTAGAGAAGATGCTATAATGAGCCTGCTTGTGTCCTTCATCCAACTTAATTATTTTCAAGTCATATCTCTAACCATCCATCTCCTTTCTTCTGCTCCCTTGGATTCTTGAAGCATATCCCAGACATTGTATCATTCAGTCTGTAAATATTTTGTAACGTTCCTCTAAAGGAGAAGCTTTTTTTTTTAATGTAACCACAATGCTATTATCTCACATAAAACAAAAATTAATAATCACTGTTTAAGATATAAATAACCACTTAGATTTCTCTTTTTTCCAATTATTTCATAAATGCTTCATTTTGTCTTGTTTGAATCAGGATTGAAATAAAATAAACAATATACATTGCAGTTAGTTGATAAGTCTCACTAGACTGACATACTTTGGAGATTAGAATACTATGTGAGAAAATTAACTACAAATGCCCTTTTCCAGTTTTTTCTGAGTTTTCATATGTTAGAAGTATCCTGGCCTCCAGAAGAGTCCTACATTCTTCTTTCATGGGAAAGCTGCTGCCTCTAATTTCTTACCCATTCACCCCCCCATGGCAAGTGAAAAGGTGTGAAAACCAAGAGAAGATTTGGGGTATTTTGGGGAGGGGGCGCAGAGTGGCCGTTATAAAGGTCATGAGTCTAAGGTAAACATTATTTTTTTAGAAAAGTACACTCACTCTGCCCCATTCATGGCTTATAAATGGATCATGTTTTGATATTTTTATACTTAATGTACTAATACATTGTTTCTTTATTTTCCTTAGATAAGCATGTTCTTCTTTGTATAGAAATGTTTTTTGTTGAATTGCTTTTGTGAACTTGATACTGTAAAAAATAAGAAAGTAGCAACATCTCTTAATCAATTTTCCACAGATTATGCTTGGATTAACAAGTCATGAGGCACATTTCTCTCTTTTAAGAGAAGAGGTTCGGTTTGGTGGCAAGAAGACACAAAGGTAAATCATACTGCATATATGTTGGAAGGAAGAACATGAATTGAATTAATAATAGTAATCCCTTAACAGATAGACTATCTATAAATATTTCCTCCCATTCTGTGGATTGCATTTTCACTCTGTTGATAGTATCATCTGATGCACAATTATTTATTTAATTATTTATTTATTGCTAGGGAAGATTGGCCCTGAGCTAACATCTGTTGCCAGTCTTCCTCTATTTGTATGTGGGTCACTACCACAGCATGGCTGCTGATGAGTGGTATAGGTCTGCACCCAGGAACCAAACCCAGGCTGCCGAAGTGGAGTGTGCTGAACTTAATCACTAGGCCACCAGGCTGGCCCCACAAAATTTTTAATTGTGACCAAGTCTAATCTATTTTTTTTCTCTTGTTACCTGTACTTGTAGTTTAATATCCACGAAATCATTGCCAAATCCAGTGTCATAAAGCTTTTTCCCATTTTGTTCTAAGAGTTTTATAGTTTTAGCTCTTACAGTTAGGTCTTTAATTCATGTCGAGTTAATTTTTGTATATGGTGTAAAGTAAGGATCCAACTTCATTTTTTTACACATGGGTGTCCAGTTTTCCCAAAACCATTTGTTGAAGACAGTCTTTTCTCCATTGTCTTGGCACCCTGGTCAAAAATTACTTGACTGTATATGCAAGGGTTTACTTCTGGGCTCTGTATTCTGGTCCGTTGGTCTGTATGTCTGTCTCTATGCCAATACCACAGTATTTTGATTACAGTAGCTTTACAGTAAGTTTGGAAACCAAGAAGGGTGAGACCTCCAACTTTGTTCTTGTTTTTCAGAATTATTTTGGATCTTCAAGGTCTCCTGAGATTAATAATTTTTAGGACAGATTTTTTTGTTTATGAAAAAAACGTCATTGGGATTTTGCTAGGATGGCTTTGAATCTGTAGATCCCTTTGGGTAGTATTTACATCTTGATTTTAAGTGTTCCAGTCTATTAACATGGGATGTCCATTCATGTATGCCTTCTTTAATTTCTTTCAGCTACATTTTGTAGTTTCAGTATACAAGTCTTTTGCCTCCTTTTTTTCTCTTCTTTTATTTCAAAAAAATTTTATTAGTATAGTTACCTTGCTGTAGATTACATTCCCAGGACTTATTTATCTTATAACTAGAAGTTTATATTTTTGACCACCTTCACCTCTTTCACCCCTGCTTCTCTCCTCTCTTCTGGGAAACATCAGTCTGTTCTCTATATCTATGAGTTTGGTTTTTGTGAGTTTTTTTTAAAGATTTTATTTTTTTCCTTTTTCTCCCCAAAGCCCCCTGGTACATAGCTGTATATTCTTCGTTGTGGGTCCTTCTAGTTGTGGCATGTGGGACGCTGCCTCAGCATGGTTTGATGAGCAGTGCCATGTCTGCGCCCAGGATCCGAACCAACAAAACACTGGGCCACCTGCAGCGGAGTACGAGAACTTAACCACTCTGCCACAGGGCCAGCCCCTATGAGTTTGGTTTGTTGCCTCTGGTTTTTTCTTTTGCTTCCTTGGTCAAGTTTATTTATAGGTGTTTTATTCTTTGGGATAGTATTGTAAATGGAATTGTTTCTTAATTTCCTTTTTGGATTATTCGTTGCTGGTGTGTAGAAAAATAACTGATTTTTCTGTGTTGATCTTATTTCTTCAGCTATGCTGAATTCATTTTTTAGTTCTAGTAGCTTTTCTGTGGATTTTATGGGATTTTTTGTATATACAATCATGACATCTGTAAATAGAGTTTTACTTCTTCTTTTCCAATTTGGATGCCTTTTATTTCTTTTCTTGCCTAATTGCCCTGGCTAGGTCTTCCATTATAATGTTGAATAGCTATAGTGAAAAGGGCCATCCTTGTCTTATTCTTGATCTTAGGAGAAAGCTTTCAGTCTTTCACCATTGAGTGTGATATTAGCTGTGGAGTTTTCATGAATTCCCTTCATCATATTGAGGAAGTTCCTTTCTATTCCTACTTTGCTGAGTATGTTTATATTATGAAAGAGTGTTGAATTTTGACAAATGCTTTTTCTGCTAAATGATTGTGTGCTGTTTTTTCCTTTATTTATTAATGTGGTGTATTACATTAACTTTTTTTCTTATGTTGAACTATCTTTGCATTCCTGGTATAGATCCCACTTTTTCATGGTGTATATAATTCTTTTAATATGCTATTGTCAGCTTATATTTTTAATTGTAGTTAAACTTGGAGTATGGGCTAACAGCCAGGAATTAGACCTCTATACCAAGTGAGGGAGAGAAAAGAGGAAGAAGTGATAGAGCCTTGCCATTGAAGCCTTGGACTATACTGCAGTGGATTTAAAGTGTATACTCACTTATCTGCATGCTTTGTGCTAGTGGTCAGCCTTAAATGGGCCAGATCCCACTGGTTCTTACACGTATTTTGTATTATTTAGGCTTTCTTAATTCTGAGAGCTCTTCCATAGGAAGCATAATGCAAACCAGTTATTTTGAATTTTATTATAAGTGCAATTATATTTTTATCTTTACATTATCCTGCAGCTGTAATGTAAATCACATGCCTTGATTACAAGAATTAATTATCCTCTAATGATGTTTTATTTTAAGCTTTGCTACATTTTAAAACTTGAACCTTAAAAATATAATTAACTCTGTGTTGATCATCTGACTAATTACAGGGTATGTGCACCAGAAGAAACCACATTTCACCTCCTACACTTGTCTTTAATGAGAGAATATATAGACTATGAGTTTTCAGTATTAAAAGTAAGTATTAATATAGCCGAGGAGTATGCAGAAGATGTGTATGCAGAAATTTCCATAGTCTTTGACTTTTTTCTGCATTTTGCTGTAGGACAAGATTGCATTTAAATATGATATTGAAAGGATAATAGATGATTGGATTTTGATGGGATTTCTTGTTGGCAATGATTTTATCCCTCATCTACCTCATTTACATATTAATCATGATGCGTTGCCTCTTCTTTATGGAACATATATTACCATCCTGCCAGAACTTGGGGGTAAGAAAAGTTTATTATTCATTTGAGGCTACTTTAATTAGCATTCCACTAGCCCTAAAAATATCACTCAGTTTATTAGATTATTGCATGCACATAAAGTACGAAAATATTTGGGGTTTGTTTTGGTCTGAGGCACCAAGCTCTGAGATTGTAATTGTAAGTGATTCACAAGCAAAGAAAATGACTAGAGTTAAGTAGTCTCATTTATTAATACCTGACTAATCTCTGCCTCTAATTACTTAAGAAAGCCAGCAGAAGTTGTTGGTTTCACTTAGCTCCTTTCATATTTAAGCATAGAAATTCAATTTTTCTAAATAGATAAGCATTAGAAATTCAATTTTTCTAAATAGATAAGCATTAGAGTATTTAATGTGAGGGAAAGATTTTCCATTTAAACTGGGAAATTGACAAACGCTGGTGATGCTGAAGAAAAGAGACAACAGTAGCAGGACATTAATCCTTTTCTTTTCAAGTTAATATATCAAATGAATGATCTGGATAGATTCTAAAACATATTTAGTTTAATGAACTGTTAACAAATGTCGTTGGAAATGTGGGAGGATTATTATTGTGTGAACCTAGAATTTCTTATATTTTACTTCAGTTCTTACGTATGGTATGTTACAGTAACATCAAGTTCATAGAAACTAGGGCCACTTATATAGTCCAACACTGACTTTTTTCCTTGATTAGTAGAATGTCAACATTCAACATTTTGTGAAAAGAATTTTGTATAATTATTTAGAAAAAATGATGTTAGCTTTTAGTACAAATTAGATTTTGTTCCTTCTAGGTTATATTAATGAAAGTGGGCATCTCAACTTACCTCGATTTGAGAAATACCTTGTGAAACTATCAGATGTAAGTAACTAGAAGTTTTTAGTTTCCTTTCCCAGAGGAGCTAGAAATGCTCAGTAATCAATTACATAATAGCGGAAGAAAAAGCGTTTGTAATTTTACTCTACTTGGTCATTCTGTATAAATAATTTCACCTAAATCATTTTTATATACTTTTTATTTTTAATTTTCAGAGTAGTAGATGAAATCCCCATGTGCATAAAAAAGTAACATTCTCTGATTTCCTTTGCTCCAGAAGTAGTCTCTGTTAAGCTTGGTTGTATTCTTCCAGATACACTTAAATTATTCTTAAACAAATTTCAATATTTCTGTCCAGTTTGATCGGGAGCACTTCAGTGAAGTTTTTGTGGACCTCAAGTGGTTTGAAAGCAAAGTGGGTAACAAGTACCTCAATGAAGCAGCAGGTGTCGCAGCAGAAGAAGCCAAGAGCTACAAGGAAAAGAGAAAATCAAAGGTGTCCATTTTTTTAGATGTCCTTTCATTTTTTTAGCTGTAAAGGTAAAACTGATATTCCTTGTTTCTGATTTTCCTTCTTATGATTTTGAGGTTGCCTCATTTCATTTTCATTTCTTCGTTTCCTCTAAGGACATTTTCAAAATTGTTTTGGTTTCTTTGCTCTCTATTAGATACTGTCATTTAAATCTGATCTTGAGAAATCACTTTCTTATTTTTACCCTTGAAGAACTTCGTGATTTTTTTGCTCTTCCATTCTATTAATAAGTGTAGAAAACATTTCTAAATGTAAAAGCCCAGAAAATTTATTATCTTTTTTTAAATGTGGATATTTATAGCATTTAATGTTACATTAACTAGATCGGTAATTTTTCCCTAGAAATAATTTATATGTAAAATCATATTTAAAAGACAGTAAATAGTCTAGGTTAAGAGTAATTAATAGCACAATATCTAAGAAATGTTAGGTGCTCTATAAATGAATAAGAGAATCAGTTAGAATTTGTTAGTACCTTGTAAAGCATCTCTAATAAGCTCCAAAGAATGTCTTATATGTGTTATCTTGGAAAAGAAACCTCTTCTGAAATTTTTCTCAAGCCTATCCGTAATTATTGGATTCTGGTGAAATTGATGAGTTCCTGTACTCTCCTTGCTATACCAGTTCTATTTAGGTTCAAGCCTAATAACTCTTTCTCCAGGAAGGGCAACTATCCTCATTTTCTCTAGTGCAGTCCTTCTAATTGCTTAGCTTTTCCTCAGTAAAACTTAGCAGCAATCAGTCTACATTCTACTCTGTGTTTTTTCTCTTGAGAAAATAGGCTCTGCAACTTTTTGAGAACCTGTACTCACAAAGTTTACATATCAATAATCGCTGGTTCCACTCACCTCAGCTCAGCCCTTAAGTCTCATGAGTCTTCTAGGCATCTGTGGTTAACATTAGAGACACTGAGAAAATGAGAGGAGCTGGAGGGATAGCCCAGGCACAGGAAGCTGGCAGAGGCCCTGGTTTGGATGAAGAAGAGGAAATGGGGGTAAGGGAGGAGGAAGAACTAATGAGAGTCACTAGCAATAGATTAGCAAACAGCAAATAGAAGAGAGAAAGGATGAGATCACGGGGAAGAAAACCAGATGGGCAGGCTGTGAAGGATGCGATGAGATGGAAGAACCGTAGAAAAACAAGTGAATTGCATGGAAGTAGAATTTAGAAGTCAAGGATAAATCACAGATTCGTAAGAATGATGGGACCCAAAGATAAAGAAAACAGGTAATATTTGTAATAATTTGATTCAATCAAATTTTGGTTAATAGTACCCCAGAATTTGACATACAAAAATGTTAAAGTTGAAAGGATTTGATATTGATTGTGTACTTTTCTCTAATTCAATGACATATTCTTGAAGTGGGTTCTTTTGGGAACACGTACATAATTAAGTATATTTCTCTTTTATATTGGTGAGAATTACTTATTACGTCTCTTTGAGAGACATGAATGTTAAGTTGTACATAATAAAGATTTATAATTTTAGAAAACAAGTGGTATAAAACTAAAAATGTTCAGATAATATTTCAGGATTTTTTTTTTTTTTCCTTTTTCTCCCCAAAGCCCCCCGGTACATGGTTGTATATTAGTTGTGGGTCCTTCTAGTTGTGGCATGTGGGACGCTGCCTCAGCATGGTTTGATGAGCAGTGCCATGTCCGCATCCAGGATTCGAACCAGTGAAACACTGGGCCACCTGCAGCGGAGCGCGCGAACTTAACCGCTCGGCCACAGGGCCAGCCCCTCAGGATTATTTTTAAGATAAACTTTTACTATCTATCACTTAAGGATCATTCAGTTATTTTCACAATTTTAAAAATCTCCCTGTTAAACGTCTCACTTTGAAATATATCTTGCCATTAATTTTGTGTTGATTTATAATTTTTATAGGACCAGGAAAACTCCATATGTTGGGCTGCTTTAGACACAAATGGAGAAGAAGTGGTAGCTTCTAAGGGTAAGTACAAACTATGTATTTTAATATATGACTTTTTTTTTTTTTTACAAAATACTTACATCTTTCCTTTATTAGTAATAATTAATATTAAGGACTAAGTACTAAGTAATATTGGATGGAGCGGATTTCTATGATCATTTATAAGCATTTGCTTTGATATGTATTTATCAAAGCATTAGGGGGAAAAACAGAATATTCATAATTGTCGGCTGCTATCTTTCTGGCTTTCTTTCCAGATAATGTAGAAGATGAAACTGAAGATGATGACCTATTTGAAACAGAGTTTAGACAATATAAAAGAACGTATTACATGACGAAGATGGGAGTGGATGTAGTGTCTGAGTACGTTTTTGCCAATACTTTTACTTTAAAGTAGAAAAGATTGGATTTTGCAGTTCTTCAGAAAACAGCATAATTTTGATAGTTAAGGGAGTGGGAGAGAAAGATTTTTTGGTTCCATAAATGATTGTAGATCTTTCAACAGGTATGATTTTGGAGTAGGTTATAGTTCTGTGATAAAAATTGCCAAGTAGAAAATGGTTAGATTTTTGCTTCCCATCTTAAAATGGTCACATCACACTTATCTTTAAGGACACCTGGCTCAACCCCAGGTTAATACCTAATCCAAAAGTTCCTTAAGAACTTGACCTCTACAATGGTGGCTTTCACACTTTTAAACTGCAGCCTACAGTATGAATTACATATGTTCATATTTTATTTATTTTAATTAACAAACACTTATGAAGTACTACCGAGTGCCAGGCACTATTCTAAGCATTTAAAAAATATTAACTCATTTAATTGTCACAACAATTCTTTAGGATGAGTAGAATTATTATTATTTTATGATAGAAGAAAATAAAGAATAGAGAGTTTTAAGTAATTTGCTCAAGGTGACATAGGCAGTGAGTTACAGAGCCAGGATTTGAACATAGGCAATCTGACTCCAGAGTCCTTGCTCTTAACCACTAGATGAGGCTGCTTCTCTATAAGTGAAATAAGAGTTTCATGAAATGCAGTGTACCCTTATTACATGCAACATACTTAAATATTTTATATGCTATTATTTTCACTTTTTTTTTTTTAATATAATAAAGCACTGAGGGGCCGGCCCCGTGGCCAAGTGGTTAAGTTCTCGCCCTCCGCTTCCACAGCCCAAGATTTTGCTGGTTCGGATCCCAGGCACAGACATGGCACCACTCATCAAGCCACATTGAGGCGGTGTCCCACATGCCACAACTAGAAGGACCCACAACTAAAAAAAATATATACAACTATGTACTGGGAGGATTTGGGGAGAAAAAGCAGAACCAAAAAAGATTGAGAACAGTTGTTAGCTCAGATGCCAATCTTTAAAAATAAATAAATAAAGCACTAAGTATTAGATCTTTTCTAGAGAGCTTGGGAAACACCCAAGCTTTCAGACATTGCTCTATATACTCTCAGACTGTCTTCTAGTCTAGATGTAGTCTTCCTGTAGGGTCTATATTCACACCGACCTCCAGTAATTGGAGGTATAGGAATTCTAGTACATTTCACCAGCTCATTTTGAAGCTTTGTCCGGTGCCATGGGCATGTAGAACTTTTAAGACTTGAGAGATACAATATTTAAAATAGTTCTGCTTTATGTTATTTTACTTTGTTTTGTGAGGAAGATTAGCCCTGAGCTACTATGCCATTCTTCCTCTGTTTTGTATGTGGGATGTCTCCACAGCATGGTTGATGACTGGAGTAGGTCCACACCTGGGATGTGAACCCGTGAACCCAGGCCACCAAAGCAGAGTCCACAGAACTTTAACCACTCGGCCACTGGGCTGGCCCCTCAAATAATTACGCTTTTAATCCTTTATTCCTTAGCTCTTATATTTCCTTCATTACAGTCTATAGTACCTGCAGTTGGCACTAAATGCTTAATTTGATAGATAACTAGTTCTCTGTTTTATTTCTCTTCCCTTCTATATGTTAAAATACAGATTATGAAAATGAGATACCATCTATTTGTTTGCCTAGCAAATGAGCAAATCTTTTTAAACTGTTATATTCAGTGTTGGTCCAGGAATAGTGGTAGAGTTTTTCCCTTAATTACTGGTGGGAATATAAATTGGTAAAATTATTTTGGAAAGCGCAATCCAAAACCCTTTAAAATATTCATCCTTTTGACCCAATAATTCTAATTGCTAATCTATCTTAAAAATATACACTCAAAACACAGAAGATCTTTAAGAATGTTTATTACACAGTTTTTTTAATCATAGTAAAAAATTAGAAATAATCTACATGTCCAATAAGAAGATTCATCATAATCATCTCCACCTCCTCATTATGATCACCATCTCTGCCATCTCCACCATCTCCAGAATCTGCTGAACTGCTAAACTGGTACCTCTAGAAAGTTCATAACAATTTAGAAAGATACTTAACAGTATATTATTAAGTAAAAATTTTAAAAGCAGGACACAAAGTCATATATACAGCATACTCTCATTAATAGTTTAAGAAAAAAAAGCTGGGCATAGAAAAATGGCTGAAAAGAAACATACCAAAATGTGATAGTGATTGCTACATTATGATAAAAATGCATTTCTTCATTATCTTGATTTTGAATAATGAGGAATCATTTCTTTTATAATGCAAAAGTAATACATTTCATTTTTTAAAGTGTACCTCCCAAAAGTACAGAGATCTGGAATTTCTAAGTGCATCTCTACCTAAATTTTGATAACAAACACTAACAGGTCTATAGCCACTTTTGGCTTTAGCCTAGGGCTCTTTTTTTTTTCTTTCCTGATGAAGATTTATTTTACCTTTAATGGTGATTTTTGAGAAAGAAGAGATTAAAGGGAATATTGCTCAGTGGATATAGCACTTTTCAAAGTGTGTTCTAGCTACTATAACCAGATTTTAAGATCTCCCTGATTTCTTCCCATGATTCTCTCAGCATCCTTCCAGTTGAAGAGTCCCATCTGTCCCTCCCATCCCACCCTAACTGTGAGGGAATGGTAGTGCCCCTTAATAGAAAGCTCCATTGGCTAAATCCTCAAACTTTAAACCAAAGGCACAGTACATTGGCTGAATAAATATGCACAGCAGGTTTAAGTGTGCTCATGGTAGAGTTAGGAAAACTATAAGGCAAACCTTTAATCTGATAGGATCGGGTTTTTTAAAAAAATTATTTTGGAGTTTCTCTGATTACAATTTTTAGCTTATTCATTGGTTAAATAAAACATATAAGGGGCTGGCCTGGTGGCACAGCAGTTAAGTTCGCACGTTCCGCTTCAGTGGCCCAGGGTTCATCGGTTCGGATCCCGGGTGAGGACATGGCACCACTGGCAAGCCATGCTGTGGCAGGCATCCCACATATAAAGTGGGAGACGATGGGCACGGATGTTTGCTCAGGGCCAGCCTTCCTCGGAAAAAAGGCGGAGGATTGGGAGATGTTAGCTCAGGGCTAATCTTCCTCACAAAAAAACAACATATGAGAGGCAGAATGTGGTATCAGCAGAGATCATGCTCTAAAGACACTGGCTTGTCTTCAAAAAATGTTGTTGTAATGAAAATAATTCTTTTCTATTTTCAGTGACTTTCTGGCTGATCAAGCTGCATGTTATGTTCAAGCAATACAGTGGATTTTGCACTATTACTATCATGGAGTTCAGTCCTGGAGCTGGTGAGGGAATCAAAACAAAAATTAAGTTTTTTAAAAAAATAATGGTTCATTCTACTATAATCTCATTTGAGGATATCTTTTCCTTTTATTTCTCTTTATGGTAGTATTTTTTAGAAGATACGTACATCCAAGTTTAAATAAAATACAGTTTATCTCTTCTTATGAAAATACTTAGAAAAGACCTTCATAGAACAAAGATACTTCCAGCCCTAGCAGATGGCCCCATAAAAGGTCTTTGTTAATCTACGGATTTAAAATTCTGTCATGATGAATCAAGTGTGACAAAGTCTTGATAATTATTGGGTCTGAGGGATGGTTATCTGGGGTTGTTCATTATATTCTCTACATTTTTGTGTGTTCGAAAAAAATTTTTCTATCAGGAGTAATTGTTGAACAATGGGCTGTTTGAATGTTAGACTGGGAAACACAAAGACAAAAGAGGAAAGGAATTATTTGCTTTCCCTGGAAATAGTAATAATGCTCCATTTTTTTCATGTTTCGTATTCCAGCAAGTTCCATCTACATTTCCAAACCATCCGCCAAAATAGAAAAATAACAAACCAAAAATGATGCAGGAAAAAGTAGAAACTTTTAGGTGATGAAGTAGCTTGTGGTGGTTTGTTTTCATTGCACCTCTGCCAGGCTTTGTTTTAAAGCACACACAGCAAAACAAACCAATGAAAAATAATGTAGCATTAATTATTATTTTACTTTTTAAAAAAAAATCTTTGCAATAACTAACCCGATTCTCAGGGCCTCTCTGAAGAGCATTCTAATGATGAAAATCCTTGATTTACCATTTTTTTAAGAGGATGAGTATAAGTTTTTCCTATTATACCTCTAGGCATTAAGGCCAGGCACTTGAAAAGCATGTGTTCATATAATCCTAACAACTATTTAAAGTAAATAATATTCTCTGCCTTTTACAGATGAGGATCAGAGAGGTTAAGTAACCTTTCTAAGGGCATAGACCCAAGAATCAAGTCTGAGCATATGATTCCAAAATCTATACGTTTTCCATTATTCTGCATGCCATTCTTCCTCCTAAACTTTTCCTCTCCTTTTGAAATACTCCATAATTGTAGAATATAAAAATATTTCTTCCCTTTTTTTGGCATCCTTACTCAAATATTAAGAACATTGAAATTTTTTTATAAATTGTTCAAAGCTTTGTAAAAGTATTTATACCTGTGGTTAAATATGGGAAGATATTAAAAACAAAAATAGTGTTTATGATTAATAAATGGCTTAATCCTTATCACAAACACAATTATATATATATATATATACACACACATACATACATACTAATTCAAAGATAAAAGTTCTTAGAGCTGACTAGTAAAGCCACATGTGCTCAGGCTCACTATTCTCTTGAGGGAAGCCCAGGCAACCTAACTGAAAGTCTCCTGACTGCCTCGTTACTTCATTCCAAGAATCAATTGACTGGAAGATTCACACTCAACATTTTGGAAACTAAAAGAACCGTTGTATGTAACTGAAGGATATATATATATATATATCCTTCAGTTACATAATACATCCCAATTTTGGAAATGTGAAACTGCCAATTAATAATTAAGGAAATAGAACATTTGTTGCCATCACATAACCTAAATTTTCCAACACTGCTGATTTCTTATATTGAAGTGGTAGAATTAGGGGTGACAATTTTTTTTCCTCAGAATTATTGCTATGTGTTGTTAAAATAAAACCTGGGATACTCTATACTTAATATTGACCTGTTTCATAAAGTTGCCAATTGTTTAAAGCTCAGTTTTGTCTTATAGGTATTACCCCTACCATTACGCGCCTTTCCTATCTGATATCCGCAACATCAGCGCACTCAGCATCCATTTTGAACTAGGAAAACCTTTTAAGCCATTTGAACAGCTTCTTGCTGTACTTCCGGCAGCTAGCAAAAATTTACTTCCTACATGCTATCAGGTGGGTTTTAGAATTAAATGTTTTTGTCCTTTTGATATTTAGGAGCTCCTACTTCAAACCTAGAAACATAGTACCCAAATTTCTTTAATAGCTAAATATATTTATTTTCAGTTTCAAATATAACATTTCTTAAGTCCCTTGAAAAGTAATTCCTTGATTTAAAGTTAGCTTTGTTTTAAAATAGCGAACTCTAAACCATTCAGTGGATAACTTCTTCATTTTCAGCACCTTTAAGCACATCTTAAAGCACAGTTTCTCTCTGCACTGATGAAAGTAAACTAAATCAGGCAAAATCTAAAGCCATCTACTTTATCCAAACATTTATAGATTCATTCCTCTTTTCTTTTACTCTCTACATACTAGAATAGGGATGGTTCTAAAAAGTCATTTATCTGATCAGAAGTATACCTCAGTTTATATTTCAAGCATTTCATTTATCAAATTGTGGAATGAAAGGCTTTTCTCTGGTTAACATATTTCACATAACAGGAGGAAGATGTTTCAGAGGTGATTGGGTCACCAAAATTATACTGAGCCAGCTAAGTTGATTTTGAGGGTAAATTTCATTCAGTTCTTCTAGAGTATCTGTCTGTTCTAATTTCATGATCTGGTCCCAGGAATTGGAGTAGACACACCCCCCAACACACACACACCCATACACACATACCCGTTGCTGCTTGAACAATGTCAGACTCCCTTCAGGTTAAGTTCTAAAACTTAACTTGTCCTTCATCCTGGCCTCTGGCCTCCCTTTCTTCTTGTTTCTTCGATGTGTTTTTTTTTCTCCTACTTTCAGATACATTAAGGATTGATACCCAGCCACTTTGGACCAGTACAACTATACAAGTGTTTTATAGCCACATCTGTTTTGATTGTTCTGTGCCCATGCCATACTGGTTATTAAATATTTTGACTATTACCCTGAGAAATATGCTGCTTTATTTCTTGAAAAAAGTTTATGTTGGAGCTGGCCCAGTGGCATAGTGGTTAAGTCCTTTCACTCTTCAGCACCCTGGGATTTGTGGATTCAGATCCCAGGCTCAGGCCTACACACCACTCATCAAGCCATGCTGTGGTGGTGTCCCACATACAAAGTAGAGGAAGACTGGCTTAGATGTTAGCTCAGGAACTATCTTCCTCAAGCAAAAAAGACAAAATTATATCATAATCCTCCATATTCATTTCGTACATCTTTATGCTGTATCTACCTCAGTTATAAAATCTCTAATGAAAACATGTCTTATTGGACTTTTTATCTTTGCTAGTAGTAGCGAAGAGATTCCTGGATTTTAGATTTGTTTTTTTTTAATTCTTAAATGACAGTCTTATGTTACTTAATAAAGTCAGTTGATTAGGAAACAAAAGTAATTGTTTAATTTAAGATTATAAATGGAGGTGAATTGGAAGCCTGTGAAATGAACTGAAGTGTGAATGAGAAAACAGAATTTAGGTTGGTCTTGTAGAGTGAAATGACAAAATTAAAATTTAGAGTAAAGATGGTTTTGCTACATAACTAGGTCAATGGAATGGGAAAGTGATGAGTAGCAGTAAAATTAGAAGTCTCATAGTTGAAAATCAAAGTATAGCTGGTATGTTGCAACATATCTAAAACATAAATATTTAGTTTACTTTGCTTAGAAATTTTAAACTGTAACATGAAGAAATATTACAAATATATTAACAAAAGGCTATATTTGTATTCTTGTATTTCTGTTACACTGTTTTATATTTTCACAGCATTTGATGACCAGTGAAGACTCGCCAATTATAGAATATTACCCACCTGATTTTAAAACTGACCTAAATGGGAAACAACAGGAATGGGAAGCTGTGGTACTAATACCATTCATTGATGAGGTCAGTGCATGAAATAGTTATATATATATACGCGTTTTTTTTCTTTTTGGTTTTTTTTGTTTATGTATGTGAAGAAACTTGGCCCTGAGCTAACATCCATTGCCAGTCTTCTTCTTTTTGCTTGAGGAAGATTATCCCTGAGCTAACATCTGTGCCAATTTTCCTGTATTTTGTATGTGGGACACTGCCACAGCATGGTTTGATGAGCAGTGTCTAGTCTGCGCCGGGGATCTAGACCTGCAAACCCTAGGCTGCTAAAGCAGAGCACGTGAACTTAACCACTATGCCACCAGGCTGGCCCCTACACATATATTCTTAACCAGAGAGTATTTCACATAAGTTAATGAGCAATGGGTTTTAATCACCATTTATGTTTTGTTAATAAGATTTAACTACTCTCTTGATTACGTGCACCAAAACTTCTAAGTACACTAATTATAAGAAAGCTGGAGTGGCTTTACTAATATTAAGCAAAATAGACTTCAGAACAAGGAGTATTACCAGAGATCAAAAGGGATTCAAGTTCGGGGCCAGCCCTGTGGCCGAGTGGTTAAGTTTACGCACTCCACTGTGGCAGCCCAGGGTTTCGCCGGTTCAGACCCTGGGCGCAGACATGGCACCGCTCATCAAGCCATGCTGAGGCGGTGTCCCACCTAGCAGAGCCAGAGGACCTACAACTAGAATATACACCTATGTACTGGGGAGCTTTGGGGAGAAGAAGAAAAGAAAATCAAGTCAGTTCATCAAGAAGACATAAAAATCCTAAATGTCTATGCACCTAATAACAAAGCTTCAAATACATAAAGCAATAACTGTCAGAATTGAAAGGAGACGTAGACAAATCCACACCTTATAATTGGAAATTTCAACTCTTTCTCTCTGAGGAAGTGATAGAACAGTAAGAAAGAAAATCAGTGAGAATAAAAACTTGAATAACACTATAAACCTATTCAACCTGATTAATATTTATAGAACACTACACCCAACAACTGCAGAATACACATTCTCTTTAGGTGAATAAGGAACATTCATCAAGATTATTTGCTGATACCTAAAATGTGTCTCAGTACATTTAAAAGGGTTAGAATCAGGGGCTGGCCCCATGGCCTAGTGGTTAAGTTCAGTGTGCTCTGCCGCAGCAGCCTGGGTTCAGTTCCTGGGCGCAGACCTACATCATTCTTCAACAGCTGTGTTGTGGCAGCAACCCACATACAAAATAGACAAACATTTGCAACAGATGTTGGCTCAGGGAGAATCTTCCTCAGCAAAAAAAGGGGGTTAAAATCATACAGAGAATGTTCTCTGACCATGTGGAATTAAATTAAAAATCAGTAATAAATATCTGGGAAATCTGCAAATATTTGAAATTAAATAACATACTTCCAAATAACCCATGGATAAAAAAAGAAATTAAAAGGGAAATTCGAAAATATTTTGATCTGAATGATAATGAACACTCAATATATCATAATCTGTATGCTGGAACTAAAGCAGGGCTTAAAAGGAAGCTTAAGGTTCTAGATGCTTATACTAAACAAGAAAAAGTTTGAAAATAAGTCCTCTAAGCTTCCTACCATTAGAAGTTAGAAAAACAAGAGCAAGTTAAACCCAAAGTAAACAGGATAAAGGAAATAATAAAAATAGGAGCAGAAATCCATGGAAATGAACAAATTATAGAGAAAAAAATCAATGAAACCAAAAGTCGGGTCTTTGGAAAGATTAATAAAATTGATAAATCCTGGTTAGACTGATCAAGAAATGGGGGAGAAAAAGAGGGATGGAGAGAGAACACATAAATTGCCAATATTAGGAATGAAAGGGGAGACATCCTACAGATTCCTCAAATATTAAAAGTCTAGTTAAGGAATATTGTGAACAGTTTTGTGCCAACAAATTCAACAGCTTAAGTGAAATGAACACATTCTTTAAAGACACAATGTAGCAAAACTGACAAAAAAATGTAAACATCTGAATTATCCTGTATCTTTTAGAGACATTTAATTCATATTTAAAACCTTTCCCACAGAGAACATTCCAGCCTCAGATAGCTTTATTTGTGAATTCTAGCAAACATTTGAGGAAGAGATAATACCAATTTTACACAAACTTTGAGAAGTAGAAGAGGGAGAATCACTTCCCAGCGTATTTTATTAGACTAGTGCAATCCAGATACCCAAACTAGACAATGGCATTACAAGAAAAGAGAAATACTGACCAGTGCCCCTCCTACAAGTAGATGGAACAACTTTTAACAAAGTAAAACCAGATGGGATCCAATACTATGTTAGAAGGATAATGTTCGTGACCAAACGGGATTTGTTTTAGAAATACAGGATTGGTTTGCAGTGTGATTTAGCACATTGTCAATATTCAACATCCATTTTTAATAGAAATGCTCAACAAATGGAATAAAAGGAAACTTCCTCAATCAGATAAAGTGCATCTAAAAAAACCTATTTCTAACTACATACTTAATAGTAAAAGGTTGAACATTTTCTCTCTAAAGTCAAGGATAGGACAAGGATGTCCATTCTGAACACTTCTCTCTAATATTGTACTGGAAGTCCAGCGTATTAAGTCAAGGAAAAGAAATAAAGGCACACAGAATAGAAAGGAAGAAGTAAAATGATCTTTATTTGCATGTGGCATTATAATATATTTAGAAAATTCTAAGGAATCTTCAAAAAAAGAAACTGTAACCAGGAAGTGAATTTAGCAAAGTCCCCAAATATAAAATCTATACAAAATTCAATTGTGTTTTCATGTACTAGCCACAAACGATTGGAAAATGCAAAATTTTTTAAATAAAAGTTTTTTTAATGCTTACAGTACCATTAGAAAATATAAATACACAGCTATAAATTTAAAATGTGCAAGCCCTTTACACTGAAAACTATGAATAGTGTTGAGAGATAGACACCTTAATAAATGGAGGGATATACCATGTTCAAGGAACAGAAGACAATACTAAGATATAGCTTCTTCCCAAATTGATCTTTGGATTCAACATAATCCCAGTGAAGATCTCAGCAGATTTTATTGTATAAATTGGAAATCTGACTCTAAAGTTTTAAGAAATTGCAAAGCATCTGGAATAGCCAAAGCAATCTGTAGGAAGAAAAACAGTGTTGGAGGACTTTTATTATCTGATTTCATGACTTAGCATGAAGCTATCAAGGCAGTGTGTTAGTTACATAGCAATAGACAAGTAGATCAGTGGAACGGAGTAGAGTCCAAACATAGATCTATACTTGTTCACTTAATTCATTTTCATTCAAGGCAGCAAAGCTATTCAATAGGTAAAGGAAAAGCTTTTCAACAATTGGTGCTGAAACAGCCGGCTATGTGTGTGGAAAAGATGAGTCTTGATCCATACCTCACACCAAACACAAAACTTAATTCAAAATACGTCATAGCTCAGTGTAAAAGCTACAACTGTAAAATTTTTTGAAGTAAACTTAGGATAAAATCTTAGTCAAGACCCAGAAAGCACTAACCATTAAAGAATTGAGAAAATAAATTTCATCAAAATCAAAAACCTACTTTTCAAAAGATTATTAAAAAACAAATAGGGAGAGTGACATCAGCATCATGCAGAGTGAGATGATTCCCTTAGACTCTCCCCCAAGATACAACAAAAGAGACATTCATAGACCAGCAGAGAAAATGAAAATACACCATACCAACTCATATGGGATGCAACAAAAGTGATCCTAAGGGGGAAATTCATAGCAAGACAGGCCCACCTTAACAGGCAAGAAAAATCTGAAATAAGTAACCTTAAACTACATCTAATAGAAATAGCAAAAGAACAAAGCCTCAAGTCAGCAGAAGGAAGGAAATAATAAAAATTAGAGCAGAAATAAATGAAATTGTAACAAAAAAACAGTAGAAAGGAATCAGTGAAACTAAGAGCTGGTTCTTTGAGAAGATAAAATTGACAAACCCTTAGCCAGACTCACTAAGAAAAAAAGAAGGCTCAAATAAATAAAATTAAAAATGAAAGAGGAGAAGTTAGAATGAATACCACAGAAATGCAAAAGATTATAAGAGAGTACTATGCAGATCAACCTCTGCTACCTTTAAACTTTTGTCCTGCAGCTTCCTCCCTTCTCTCAGCCTTCATTGAACTGAAGAGAGTTAGGGCGTTGCTCTGGAGTAGACTTGGCTTAAGGGAATGTTGTGGCTGGTTTGATCTTCTACCCAGACCACTGAAACTTTCTCCATATCAGCAATAAGGCTATTTCACTTTCTTATCATTTCTTTATTCACTGCAGTAACACTTTTAATTTCTTTCAAGAATTTTTCCTTTGCATTCATAACTCGGCTGTTTGGTGCAAGAGGCCTAACTTTTGGCCTGTCTTGGCTTTCGAATGCCGTCCTCACTAAGCCTAATCATTTCTAGCTTTTGATTTAAAATGAGAGACAGGCCACTCTTCTCTCGCTTGAACATTTAGAGGCCATTGTAGGGTTATTAATTGGTCTAATTTCAATATTGTTGCATCTCAAGGAATAGGAAGGCCAAAGGAGAGGGAGAGAGATGGGAGAACAGCCAGTCAATGGAGCAGTCAGAAGATACCCAACATTTATCAATTAAATTTGCCGCCTTATATGAGCACAGTTTGTGGTGCCCCAAAACAATTACAATAGTAACATCAAAGATCACTGATCACAAATCACCATAACATATAATAATAATGAAAAAGTTTTAAATATTGTGAAAATTGTCAAAATGTGACACAGAGACACAAAGTGAGCAAATGCTGTTGGAAAACTGGTGCCCATAGACTTGCTCAATGCAGGGTTGTGACAAACCCTCGATTTGTAAAATTGTCTTTCTCTCTCTGACACACACACACACACACACACACACACATCCTTTTCAGCTTGAGCATGTGTCAGGCTTTCTTTCCCATCTGTTTCTTTCTACCAGAATGTTCCAACTGATTTGTGTATGTGTGCAGGGTGGGCAGATTGGAAGGAGTGAGAGGGGAGTGTGGTTTAAAGCCATTTTATTTACTCACAAGTCTGTGAATCAACAATTTGAACTGGGCTCAGCTAGGTGGTTCTTTTGCTGGTCATAGCCTGAGGTCACTCAAGCATTTTAGTCATCTTGTGGCTCAAGTAGAGCTGGTTGTCTGAGATGGCCTCGCTCATATGATTGGGCGTTGGTGTTACTTGTGAGCTGAGGCCTCTATGTCATCCCTAACCCTCAAGGAGGCTAACCCAGGTTTATTCTCACAGTGATCTTTGGTTCCATGAAGGTGAGAACAAAAGCTCCAAGGCTTCTTGAGCTTTGGAATTTGTATAACATCACTTTCACTACATTCCTTTGAATAAAGTTGCAAGACCAACTCAGGCTTAAAAAGTGGGGAAATAGTCTTCACCACCTCACATTTATAGGAGCTTACATATGGGGATAGAAGGAATTATTGTGGCCATCTTTGCAATCATCTACTACAATCTGCCCTTTGGCTAAAATAATTCACATCTCCTCCAAACTCCAAACACACTGACCTCCCCTCAAAATCTCATCTCCTTAAAGCATCAGGCTCAAAGTCCAAAATGTCATCTTTAAATCAGATCCAGATATAGATGAAGCTCCTCAAATGTAGCTCCTTATGAAAAGCTCTCTTGATTCAGAGACCTGTGAATTTAAAAACCAAGTTATTTACCCTCCCCCCACCCATGTTCCCAGTTTTATGATGGAGAGACAAGGACAAGATAACCACAATAAGTTACTCCTATCAAAAAGGGCAGGAAAAGGAGGCACTAAACATCACTGATCAATAACAATTCTGAAATCCAGCCAAGTAACATACACTCAAGTCCCTATACAGTCTGTGTCCCTCCCCCCGACCCAGGCTTTTGGCTTCCTGCTCTGGGTTCTTTTTTTTTTTTTTTGCAGAGGGAGATTCTCCCTGAGCTAACATCTGTTGCCGGTCTTCCTCTATTTTGTATGTGGGCCACTGCCACAGCATGGCCACTGATGAGTGCTGTAGGTCCGTGCCTGGGAACCAAACCCAGGCTGCCAAAGCAGAGTGCACCAAACTTAACCACCAGGCCACCAGGGCTGGCCCGCTCTGGGTTCTTGATGCTACCCTTTAAGAGGTTGGGAAGAGAAAAAACAGGCTTGGTCGGAAGGGCAGGTTGGGGTACGATGCTGTCTCAACAAAGGCCTTGGCTGACCCCATAAGTAACTCTGAAGCTGAAATGGCCCATTATAGTTCTCCTAAGTTGCTGTAAAGGGTCTGAGACTTTACACTCTTTATCTATCAGTCTTGGATGCAGGCTTCGTTTTGGAAGGTTACATAAACTTGCATGAGATGACTTTTCACCTGAGGATTTTTCCCAGAGAGGGCTGACAGCTGAGTGTTGTAAGCCAGCAGCACTTTCAGCATCTGGGCAAACAAGTCCTTCAGTACTAATGGGGGATCACAGCAGCACGTCACAATATCCGTGACATCCTCTATACCTTAATATTATGCTGTTTATCCTAAAGATGCTAAAATGTTTACAATTATAAGGATGAGATGCTATGCGTACATTCACAGGGCCAAGTGACCTAGAAAAATCTTTATATTTTGAATATGAAGAAGGATTAGACTCAAACTTTGAATGTGATATTGGAGAAAAAAATAGGATAAAAGTTAATACCATTGTTAGTAAAAAAAATTATAGAAATTCAATTTACTGTTTATTATTTTTTGAAATATTGTTATTTATTTTATTGTGTACCTTATAATATCAGTGATATCTTAGAATCAAGAACTTATGGTGCAGTATTACCTGTTTTGCTTTATAATCTTTTCCAGATTTTGCTACTTCCTGCTGCTTTCTACTGCTTTTCTGTAAATGCTTTGAAAGTAGCATAGATGATTATTGGACCAAAAGTCTAGGAAGCCACTCTGGAAAACAATTCAACAATTTCTTGTAAAGTTAAACATGCATTTACTATCCAACCCAGCAATCACACTCCTGGGTATTTATCCTAGAGAAATGAAAACTCAGGTCCACACAAAGACCTGTACACATGTGCAGAGCATCTTATTTGTAATAATCCCAAACTGCAAAAAAATTCAAATGTCCTTCAATGAGTGAGTGGATAAACAAACTGTAGCACATCCATATAATGGAATAATACCTAGAATAAAAAGAACTGTTGATATAAACAGCTTGGGTGAAAAAAGTTCACTTGAGTGAAAAACGCCTGTCTCAGAAGGTTATGTATTATATGGTTCCATTTATGTAATATTCTTGAAATGACAAAATTATTGTGATGTAAAACACGTCAGTGGTTGCTAGAGGTTAGAGTGTGATTATAAAGGAATAACATGATGATGATATAACAGTTCTGTATTCCAGTTTTAGTGGTGGTTACATGAATTTGCATATGATAAAAATTCCATAGCACTGTACACACACCAAAAAAATAACACATAAAAACCAGTGAAATCTGACTGGGTCTGTAGTTTAGATAATAGTGTTGTGCCAATGTCAGTTTCCTAGTTTTGATAATGTACTGTGGCTATGTGTAAGATGTTATCATTGGAGACAGCTGAGTGAAAGGTACATGGAAACACTCTGTACTAATTTTGCAGCTTCTTTGCATCTTCATGTTTTTTGCCATTGTCTACAATGCTGTGATAAAAATACTTGTGTATTTATGCTTCTTTTGTTTTTATGCTTGCTTATGTATTGGAGACTTTATTTTTCTAAAGTAGATTCCCAAAAGCAGGATTGCTTGGTTATAGGAATGTATATTTTTAGTTTTAATGGATATTACCAGATTCTTTTTCAAGAAGATGGGTGTAATTCATACTGGCAATATTTCAGTGCTCGCTTCTCTCCATCTTCAGTGCTGGGTATTATTGCTTCATTTAATTTTGGCCAATCTATTGATGATGAAGAATGCCATTTTATTATTATTCAAGTTTGTTTTTCCCTGACCCTTATTTTTTTTTTTAAAGATTCTCACCTGAGCTAACAACTGTTGCCAATCTTCTTTTTTTTTTTTCCTGCTTTTTCTCCTCAAATCCCCCAAGTACATAGTTGTATATTTTAATTGTGGGTCCTTCTAATTGTGGTATGTGGGACACCGCCTCAATGTGGCCTAATGAGCAGTGCCATGTCCTCACCCAGGATCCGGACCATCGAAACCCTGGGCCGCCGAAGCGGAGCACGCGAACCTAACCACTCAGACACATGGCCGGCCACCCCGACCTTTAATTTGAGTATATTTTTGTGTATATGTTTTCACTTTGCATTTTCTCTTTTGTAAATTGCCTGTTTATATCCTTTCCCTCATTTTCTTTTTTGATTTTTAGCAGCTTTTTTATATTGGGAATATTCTTTCCCGGTATAGCTTTTGTCTCTTGATTTATGACGTCTTCTGTCACATACATTTTCTTTTACTTACAAATGTCTTTTTCCCTTAAGGCTGTTAGATTTTTGCCTATCTTACTTAGAGTTTATCACTCCAAATTATGGATACTCTCCTAGATTTTCTTCTAATACTTTTATTGTCTTATTACTCTGATGCTTGTTTTTGTACATAGTATGAAGTTGAGAAATGTATCTGCTTTTTTATCCAGGTGGATAGCTAGATATGACAACACCATTATTTAAATATCTGAAGTACTATGTTTTTGACAGGTTTGGATTTGTTTTTGAACCTTTTATTCTGTTCTTCTGCTCTGTAGGTCTCTTGTGGTATCAATACTAAAATATTTTTATTACAGTTGCTTTATAAAAAGTGGTAGGATGTGATAAGACAAGTCTCTAATTACTTTTTACAATTCACACATTCATTCTTGCATCTAAACGCTAACATCATTTTGTCCTTTTGAAAAAAATATTTTAAACCATTGCAATTCTGATTGAAATTATGTTAAATATAGAAGTTAATTTGGAAAGATGAACATTTCTATACCACTGCAGACTTTGTAAGTTAACAGATTAGTGATCTATGAATTATGATAAATTGTAAAAATTTTGATCAATTCACATTTAAAATTTCATTCTCTACTGTTCTTATTGACACTTCAGTGGCTACTATTGGAGTAATAGGTTCAGAGGAATTTGCAGCAGCAAGCAATATTCTAGGGGCATTTGAAACAATGAACAGCACATTGGTTTTTCATGGAATAAAATGGAACAGAGTTCCATTAGTTAAGATTTTTGTTTTTCAGAAACACAAATAGTGATTCTGTATACTGAGGGAAAAAGATTTATTCTATATGTTGAAATTACAGAATTTTGATGCTTATAACCCTTCTCTGCATTCTTTACATTCAGAAGCGATTGTTGGAAGCCATGGAGACGTGTAACCACTCCCTCAAAAAAGAAGAGAGGAAGAGAAACCGACATAGTGAGTGCCTAATGTGCTGGTATGATAGAGACACAGAGTTCACCTACCCCTCTCCATGGCCAGAAAAGTTCCCTGCCATAGAACGATGTTGCACAAGGTAATGTTATTTGGTAGTTTTTCAACAACCACAAAGAACTCCCCGTGACCTTAAAAAAAAAAAACTCACTTTTGAGAGCCAGCCCTGATGGCCTAGTGGTTAAAGTTGAGCGCTCTCCCCGTTTTGGCAGCCCAGGTTTGTTTCCCGATCTTGGAGCCACACAAATGGTCTGTCACTTGCCATGTTGTGGCCGTGGCTCGCATAGAAGAACTAGAAGGGCTTCCAACAAGGATATACAACCATGCAGTGGGGCTTTGGGAAGGAAAAAAAAGAGGAAGATTGGCAACAGATGTTAGTTCAGGGCAAATCTTTGGAGGAAAAAAAGCCTTCGAATATGTATTTGGAGTATCAACAAATAATTTATGATAGTTACAGTCAATTGATAATGAGTTACATCTGACTTGCCAAGGATCATGGCATCTCTCTCTCACAGTTGTTTCTGTAGCTCTCTGCTTGGTCAGATTTTGCTTCTCTCTTCTCTTAAAGTTGTTTATTTATTTTTCTTCCCTAGCATATATCTGTACTTTCCCTCAAGAAGATGTGTGAATTTTTGTTTCCCTTGCTAGGGTCTGCTTCCAGGATTATTTGACATGCCAACTTCACCTCTTATACTCCCCAACCACTCAACTAGAAAGGAGAAAAAACAAATAAAAGAGCTCTGCTATTTTCTTGCCTCCAACCAATTTCATCTTTCTCTTCCTCATTAAAATATCTCCCTTATTTTTTCTCTTATCTCATCTTCCATGCAAATGATTTACCTAAGTGGCAGTTGGCAATTGAGTTGCAGATAAAGTGAACGTCTATCTCTCAGTTGTGATTTTTCCTTTTGTTAAAGCAAAGAGAAAGATGAAATAGACATTATAAAATGTTTATTTTCTGTGCTGGGTTTTAGAACATGCAGATATGGAGATTTATAATATGCTTTATATTTTCCTTCATTTTAAAAATTAATTCTATGTATATTTTTGTTTTAAATTAATGCAGTAAACTTCCACTCAGTAATCAACAGCCATGGTCGTGTCTGAACCTAACAGCAAAGAATCTGGGTTGTCCTGCTCTATATTTTCTTTGTTTTAAAGGACAAATTGTCATTCTCTTATTTAAAAGCAAGAATAACTCTTGCAAAATATTCAAGGGAATGCTGAAAAATTGTGATTGCTTGTAATGTATGAATTTTAGCTTAAATGCCTTGATTTGTTTTCTAGGTATAAAATGATATCATTAGATGCTTGGCGTGTAGACATAAACAAGAACAAAATAACGAGGATTGACCAGAAGGCATTATATTTCTGTGGATTTCCTACTCTGAGACACATCAAACACAAAGTTAGTGGCTATTTAGTTCAGAATTTTTTTACTTTCTTGAGTGTGAAGTTATTGTAGAGAAATAATTAAAATTAAATTCTCTGGAATTTTTTAAAGTTTTTTTTGAAGAAAAGTGGGGTTCAAGTATTCCAGCAAAGCAGTCGTGGAGAAAACATGATGTTAGAAATCTTAGTGAATGCAGAATCAGATGACCTTGTAAGTATTTTGTTTATTATATATTTATTAAATGCTTATTATGCAAAAAACTATTGTAGCTGCAATGTGTTTGCCCAAGCAGTATAATATGTAGTAACTCCAAACGCTAACAGTAGATAAGGATAAAGTAAAGAAACATTTACACAAATTAAAGGACATGTGTAATTGTGACATAATGAGTAAAAGGTGCTCCAGGAATTTTGAAAAGGAGATGAGCTGTGTGAGCTAAAGATTAAGCAAGTACAAGACCTGTAGATGAGAATATAGGCTTGAGTTGGGTGCTAAGAAAAGATTATCACAAAGAGAAAAGGCAAGGTAAGGTATTCCAGTTGAAAGGAATAACATGAGCTGTGAATCGTAGTAAAAAATAAATGAGACATTATCTTATTGTTTTTAACCTTTTTGAATGTCTGAAAGTTCTCCTTAGTACTTTTTCTTTTTTTAGAATAAATTTGATATATTTGAGGAGAAGGAATAGATAAAACTGACTGAAGCAGACTTGTGTTGGGAAATAGTGGAAGATAAGGTTGAAAAAACAGATTGAGGCCAGATTCTGGAGGACCTTAAATATCAGGCTAAAGAGTTAGGACTTTTTTTTTCATGACTGTTATATTGAAATCAGTATTTTCATAAAGATTAATTTGGTAGCAATATAATGGCTAAATTGCACAAAAGAGAAATGTAAGAAAGTGGAAAAGCCTGCAACAGAGGTTGTGTTTGTAGAAACATTAGATAATAAGGACATAAACTGGAAGTGGTAATAGATCTAGATGAACAAGACTAAATAAAATTGATAAATTTCATCATTTGTTCAAATATAGGAGATGAAAAGAGGAATAAAATATTAAATATGACTCTGCACCATCCAGGCTTATTAACTAGAAAATAATTGCTGTTTATTAGAGTAAAGAAGTTAAAATGAAAGAGTCACTGATTTGAGAGGATTAATGATAAATAATGGGGGAGTTTTAAGGTGGTGCTGGGACATTTAACTGGAGCTGCCCTGCCAACCTTTCTCAACAAGGATTCCACAAGAGATTTAAGCCCTGATATACTAACTTATCTTCTATGCATTTATAATGCTACTAGTTATGTACCATCCTCGGGAGACTTGAGGAAATAGAGTATTTTTCGTGTTCTGTGGTCAGATGAAAAACCTCAGTCAAGAAAGGCTGCTTATGCACAATTTAGCACTTGGAGCCACAGCTTGGAGGGAGGTAGGGATATACAAGTCGTCAGCAAGGAGGTGATAGCAGAGGCCTTAGGGCTCATACCCCAAGAAGAAAAGGGGCTCTGAGGGTTCAAGGTCTCAGCATGAAGAAATAACCACAGTTATAAAGGGTGGAAAAAGGAGCCAGTAAAAGTGACATATAGTGTTCAGAGAGGTAAAAGAGAATGATTCCCAAGTTAAGTAGTATCACAGAAGCATGGAGTAGGTGCTGTATGCTGCATACAGTTCAAGAATAAAAACTGAAATAAGCTCTGTGAGTTTGTCCTTTAGACAGCATTACTGACCTTTGAGAATTCCGCTCCAACAGATTGGTGGAGACAGAAGTCCAATTCCTGAGGTCTAGTCTGGGATAGGAAGATGGAAAGTAGAGGTAGCAGGTATTAAGCCCTTGGTTAAGTTCATCATTGGAAAGAAGGCTAGAAACATAACTGTAGATAGAGAAGAGGCAGCTCATCCAGCAAAATACATTCAAAAGAGGAGAGGACGAGCTAATGGAGAAAGGGCTTAAAGGCATTGTGGAGGGGAGGGATGTTCATGATAATGAGACCCCATGTGAGGTGATAAGGGATTTCAACTGGGGTTTACACGGAAGGATTAATCTGGGAAATGGGGACAACTTTTCCTTTAAAAACTAAAGGAAAGAGTGGGAGAATGAAATTAGAAATAGATCTATAGGGGCTGGCCCTGTGGTGCAGTGGGTAAGTGTGTACATTCCGCTTCAGTGGCCCGGGTGCGGACATGGCACTGCTTGGTACGCTATGCTGTGGTAGGCATCCCACATATAAAGTAGAGGAAGATGGGTACGGATGTTACCTCAGGGCAAGTCTTCCTCAGCAAAAAGAGGAGGATTGGCCGCAGATATTAGCTCAGGACTAATCTTCCTCAAAAGAAAAAAAAAGAAAAGAAATAGATGTATAGAAGGGAAAAGGATAATTAAGGGAGCCTGGTTCTAATGTTGAAACTTGTTTTACTTATCAGAATAGTCATTCTTTTGTATGTTTATGATAAGAAATGTCTAAATATAATAAATAAAATAAAGACTTGTCCTAAAAAAGTCCAAAATAGTCATCTCTAATTGTAAGAAGAGGATTTGATAATAATGATTAAGCATAATAAACAGAAAAAAAAGTGAATGAAAATTTGTATTTAAACTTCAGTTTCTACCACAAAATTGTTGTTACACCAATAGTAACCAATACAACCAATAGTAATACTGATGTTTGCTTTTAAAACTAGAATTTTTTTATTGAGTTC
Organism: Equus asinus; assembly: GCF_041296235.1. Taxonomy (NCBI): domain Eukaryota; kingdom Metazoa; phylum Chordata; class Mammalia; order Perissodactyla; family Equidae; genus Equus; species Equus asinus. Next base: position 88,014,527 of record NC_091810.1, on the reverse strand, counting down.
ATAATAGTTTACAACATTCTGAAATTTCAATTGTACGTTATTACTTGTCTGTCACCATGTAAGTGCTCCCCTTTAGCCCCTGTGCCCACCCCCCAGTCCCCTTCCCTCAGTAACCACTGAACTGTTTTCTTTGTGTATTTATCTTCCATATATGAATGAAGTCATATGGTGTTTGTCTTTCTCTCTCTGGCTTATTTTGCTTAGCATAATATCCTCTGGGTCCATCCATGTTGTTGCAAATGGGAATTTTGTCTTTTTTTATGGCTGAGTAGTATTCCATTGTGTGTGGGTGTGGGTGTGGGTGTGTATGTACACACGAGATCTTCTTTATCCAGTCATTGGTCACTGGGCACTTGGGTTGCTTCCGCATCTTGGCTATAGTGAATACTGCTGCAGTGAACATAGGAGTGTGTAAGTCGCTTTGAATTGTTGATTTTAAGTTCTTTGGATAGATACACAGTAAGATACACAGTAATGGAATAGCTGGGTCATGTGGTAGTCCTGTTTTTACTTTTTTTTTTTTGAAGAGTGGCACTTGAGCTAACAGCTGTTGCCAATCTTCTTCTTTTTTTTTTTTTTTTTCCCTTCCCAAAGGCCCCTAGTAAATACTTGTATATTCTAGTTGTGAGTGCCTCTGGTTGTGCTGTGTGGGACGCTGCCTCATCGTGGCCTGATGACCAGTGCCATGTCCACGCCCAGGATCCAAACTGTTGAAACCCTGGACCACCGAAGTGGAGTGCATGAACTTAACTACTCAGCTACAGGGCCGGCCCCTGTTTTTACTTTTTTGAGAAATCTCCATACTGTTTCCCATAGTGGCTGCACCAGTTTGCATTCCCGCTAGTAATGTGTGAGGGTTCCCTTTTTTCCACATCCTCTCCAACATTTGTTATTTTTTGTCTTGGTGATTATATCCATTTTAATGGGTGTAAGGTGATATCTTAGTGTAGTTCTGATTTGCAGTTCCCTGATGATTAGTGATGTTGAACATCTTTTCATGTGTTCATTGACTTATCTGTGTATCTTCTTTGGGAAAATGTCTGTTCATATCTTCTGCCCATTTTTTGATCAGGTTGTTTGTTTCCTTGTTGTTCAGTTGTGTGAGTTCTTTATATATTATGGAGATTAACCCCTTGTAGGATATATGATTTGCAAATATTTTCTCCTGATTGGTGGGTTGTCCTTTTGTTTTGATCCTGACTTCCTTTGCCTTGCAGAAGGTCTTTAGTCTGATAAAGTCCCACTTATTTTTTTTTCTTTTCTTTCCCTTGTCCGAGAAGACATGATATTTGAAAAGATCTGTTTAAGATCGATGTCAAAGTGTGTACTACCTATATTTTCTACCAAAAGTTTTATGGTTTCAGATGTTACCTTTGAGTCATTGATCCATTTTGAGTTTATTTTTGTGTATGGTGTAAGATAATGGTCTACTGTCATTCTTTTGCATGTGTTTGTCCAGTTTTCCAAACAGCATTTATTGAAGAGACTATCTTTTCTCCATAGTATATTCTTAGCACCTTTATAGAAGATTAGCTATCTATAGATGTGTGGTTTTATTTCTGGGCTTTCAGTTGTGTTCCATTGATTTATGTGTCTGATTTTGTACCAGTATCATGCTGTTTTGATTACTGTAGCTTTGTAGTACATTTTAAGTCAGGGATTGTGATGCCTCAGCTTTGTTCTTTTTTCTCAGGATTGCTTTAGCTACTTGGGATCTTTTGTTGCCCCATATGAATTTTAGCATTCTTTTTTCTATTTCCATGAAGAATGTCACTGGGATTCTGATTGGGATTGCATTGAATCTGTAGATTGCTTTAGGTACTATGGACATTTTAACTATGTTGAGTCTTCCAATCCATGTGCATGGAATGTCTTTCCATTTCTTTATGTCATCATCAATTTCTTTTAATAAGGTCTTTCACCTCCTTGGCTAAATTTATTCCTAGATATTTTGTCTTTTTGTTGGGATTGTGAATAGGATTGTGTTCTTGAGTTCTCTTTCTGTTAGTTCATTATTAGAGTATAGAAATGCAACTGGTTTTTCTAAGTTGATTTTGTACCCTGCAACCTTACTGTAGTTGTTGATTATTTCTAATAGTTTTCCAGTGGGTTCTTTAGGGTTTTCTATATATAAAATCATGTTGTCTGCAAACAGCAAGAGTTTCACTTCTTCATTTCCTATTTGGATTCCTTTTACTCCTCTTTCTTGCTTAATTTCTCTGGCCAAAACCTCCAGTAGTATGTTGAATAAGAGTGGTGAGAGTGGGCACCCTTGTCTTGTTCCTGTTTTCAGAGGATTGGCTTTCAGTTTTGTTTTTGGGGTTTTTTTTTTAAGATTTTATTTTTTTCCTTTTTCTCGCCAAAGCCTCCCAGTACGTAGTTGTATATTCTTCGTTGTGGGTCCTTCTAGTTGTGGCATGTGGGACGCTGCCTCAGCATGGTTTGATGAGCAGTGCCATGTCTGCGCCCAGGATTCGAACCAACGAAACACTGAGCCGCCTGCAGCGGAGTGTGCAAACTTAACCACTTGGCCACGGGATCAGCCCCTGGCTTTCAGTTTTTCACTGCTGACTATGATGTTGGCCATAGTTTTGTCATATAAGGCCTTTATTATGTTGAGGTAATTTCTTTTTATACTCATTTTGTTAAGAGTTTGTATCATAAACAGCTGTTGGATCTTGTCAAATGCTTTCTCTGCATCTATTGAGATGATCATGTGGTTTTTATTCCTCATTTTGTTAATGTGGTGTATGATGTTTTTGATGTATTGCTGCATTCGAGTTGCCAATATTTTGTTGAGGATTTTTGCATCAACATTCATTAGCAATATTGGCCTGTAGTTTTCCCTTTTTGTGTTGTCCTTGTCAGGCTTTGGTATCAGGGTGATGTTGGCCTCATAGAATGTGTTAGGAAGTGTTCCATCTTCCCTAATTTTTTGGAATAGGTCGAGAAGGATGAATCCTCTTTGAATGTTTGGTATAATTCACCAAGAAAGCCATCTGGTCCTGGACTTTTATTTTGGGGGATGTTTTTGATTACTCTTTCAATCTCTTTACTTGTGATTAGTCTGTTCAGATTATCTATTTCTTCTTGATTCAGCTTTGGGAGATTGTAAGAGTCTAAGAATTTGTCCGCTTTTTCTAGATTGTCCAATTAATTGGCATATAGCTTTTCATAGTATTCTCTTATAATCATTTGTATTTCTGTGGTATCCGTTGTAATTTCTCCTCTTTCATTTCTGATTTTATTTGAGCTTTCTCTCTTTTTCTCTTTGTAAGTCTGGTTAGGGGGTTGTCAATTTTGTTTATCTTGTCAAAGAACCAGCTCTTTGTTTCATTGATCCTTTCTACTGCCTTTTTTGTTTCAATTGCATTTATTTCTGCTCTGATTTTTATTATTTCCCTCCTTCTGCTGACTTTGGGCTTTGTTTGTTCTTCTTTTTCTAATTCAGTTAGCTATAGTTTGAGATTGCTTTTTTGGAATTTTTCTCCTTTGTTAAGGTGAGCCTGTATTGCAGTGAATTTCCCTCTTAGTACCTCTTTTGCTTCATCCTATGTGAGTTGGTATGGTATGCTTTCGTTTTCATTTGTCTCCAGATATTTTTAATTTCTTCCTTAATTTTCTTCATTGTCCATTAGTTCTTCAGTAGCATGTTGGTTAGTCTCCATATCTTTATTCCTTTCTCAGCTTTTTTTTTGTAGTTAGTTTCTAGTTCATAGCATTATGGTTGGAAAAGATGTTTGTTATTTTCTCAGTCTTCTTAAATTTATTGAGACTTGCCTTGTTCCCCAAGATACAGTGTATCCTTGAGAATATTCCATGCACATTTGAGAAAAATGTGTATTCTGCTGATTTTAGATGGAGTGTTCTCTATATATTAGGTCCATCTGGTCTAGTTTTTCATTTAATTCCACTGTTTCTTTCTTGACTTTCTGTCTGGATGATCTATCCATTAATGCAAGTGGAGTGTTGAGGTGAGGTCCTTTACTATTATTGTGTTGTTGTTTATGTCTCCTTTTAGGTTTGCTAATAGTTGCTTTATGTACGTTGGTGCTCCTGTGTTGGGTGAATAGATATTTATAAGTGTTATGTCTTCTTGCTGGAGTGTCCCTTTGATCATTATGTACTGCCCCTCCTTGTCTCTCTTTACCTGGCTTATGTTGAAGTCTACTTTGTCTGATATAAGTATGGCAACACCTGCTTTCTTGTGTTTGCCATTAGCTTGGAGTATTATCTTTCATCCCTTCAATTTGAGCCTGTGTTTGTCATTGGAGCTGAGATGTGTTTCAGCATGTTGTTGGGTCTTGTTCTTTAATCCATCTCACCACTCTGTATCTTTTGATGGGAGAATTTAATCCATTTACATTTAAAGTGATTATGGATATATGAGGGCTGAATGCTGCCATTTTATTGCTCATTTTGCAGTCCTCCTGCATTTCTTTTGTCTCTTGTCCCATATGTTTTGGACTGCTAATTTGGTTAGGTAGTTTTTGGTTTTTATTTTTTGAGGAAGATTAGCCCTGAGCTAACTGCTGCCAATCCTCCTCTTTTTGCTGAGGAAGACTGGCTCTGAGCTAACATCTGTGCCCATCTTCCTCCACTTTATATGTGAGACGCCTACCACAGCATGGCATGCCAAGCAGTGCCATGTCCATACCCTGGATCCGAACCAGCAAACACCAGGCCACCGAAGCAAAACGTGCACACTTAACTGCTGTGCCACCGGGCTGGCCCCGGTTAGGTAGTTTTTTATGCTGGATTTCTTAGTTTTCTCCTTATTATTTCTGTCTCTGTTCTACTTTTTTCTTTAGTGATTACCATGAGATTTGGATGCAAAATTTCATAGACAAGGTAGTCCATTTTCTGATGACCTCTCATTTCCTTAGACTGAGCCAATTCAGTCCCTTTCCTCTTCCCCTCCTAAGTTGTTTTTGTCACATCTTATTCCATCTTGTGTTGTGAATTTGTGGTTAAAGTGAGATTATCTTTGTTTTTGGTGTTTTTCTTCCCTTTATCTTTAATGTTTTACTTGAGTATTTCCTAACCTGTTCTGATGGGTAGCTACAATTATCTGACTTCGTGTACCTATTTATTTCCTTATTCAGGTCTTTGTAACCCCTTTCTTCTGTTTTTTTTCAGATATGAGGGCCTTCTTGAGGATTTCTTGTAGGGGAGGGTCTTGTGACGGTGAACTCCCTTAGCTTTTGTTTATCTGGGGAAGTTTTTATTTCTCCATCACATCTGAAGGATATTTTCGCAGGATAGAGTATTCTTGTCTGAAAGTTTTTGTCTTTCAAAGATTTGAATATATCATTCCACTCTTTCCTACCCTGTAAGGTTTCTGTTGAGAAAGCCACTGACAGCCTGATAAAGGTTCTTTTGTAAGTTATTTTCTTCTACATTGCTGCCCTTAGTATTTTTGCTTTGTCATTGACTTTTGCCAGCTTCACTACCGCATGCCTTGTAGTAGGTCTTTTTACACTGACAAGTTAGGAGATCTGGTGGCCTCTTCCACGTGGTTTTCCATCTCCTTCCCCAGGTTTTGAAAGTTCCCCACTATTATTTCTTTGAACAAACTTTCTGCTCCATTTTCCTTCTCTTCTGCCTCTGGGATACCTGTAATCCTTATGTTGCATTGCCTAGTTGAATCGGATATTTCTCAGAGAATTTCTTCGTTTCTTTTTAGTCTTAATTCTCTCTCCTCCTCCATCTGAAGCATTTCTATATTTCTGTCCTCAATATTGCTGATTCATTGCTCCACAATATCAGCTCTGCTATTCAGGGAATCCATATTCTGCTTTATCTCAGCCGTTGTGTTTTTCATCTCCGATATTTCTGACTGGTTCTTTATAGTTTCAGTCTCTTTTGTAAAGTAGCTTCTGAACTCATTGAATTGTTTGTCTGCATTCTCTTTTAACTCATTGAGTTTTTTAATGATAGCTATTTTGAATTCTCTGTCATTTAGGTTATAGGTTTCTGGCTCTTCAGGATTGATCTCTAGGTATTTGTCATTTTCCTTCTGGTCTGGAGATTTAATATATTTTTTCATGCTGCTAGACGGTGTGGATTTCTGCTTCCAGATTGTGGTAGTATTTGATCGCTACTTCCATCTTCGCCACTGGGTGGGGGTCAAGACCTGTGTATTCCGAGCCCTCTGCGATCTGCAGGACAGCTCCCAGGTTCTGGGCTGGGGTGCTGATCATGGCAGAGGGCCAATTCTTTCTCCTGTGCTGTCTTGGGGGCTTTTCATTCTGCCCTCGCTGTCTGTTCTTCTGGGGTGTTGGCTTGATGAAGATACCCCCATAATAGTCACTTCTGTGGGGGGCTTTCCCTTGGGCTCTGAGGGACCTCGGAGATCCATATTGTTCCCGCAGAGGGCCACCACTCCCTCCCTGCTTTCCTCCCAGAGGCTGTGTGCAGTCCCTGGGTTGCTGTCCTTCGGGGAGGCTGAGAAGCATTCTCTTACCCCTTTCTACTTCCTTGGGGGGTGAGGGGTACTCCAGCCCCTCCCCCTTCTGACATGTGGCTGTGTGGGTCTCTCAGATGTCTTTTGTGTTGTGTGGATATCCTCTTTTGGAATACAGTTGTCCTTTTTGTTATATCTTAGAGGGGAGAGTTTATGGTGAGACCTCACTCTGCCATGATGTTGACACCACTCCCCCTTTTAAAACTAGAATTTTTGCTTTAGATGTTATATCATACAGAATATTTTTACAGCACTTTTTAGTTTACAAAAGCTTTTGTGTATATTACAGTAGGCCCCCCTTATCTGCAGGGTAGATGTTCCAAGACACCCAGTGGATGCCTGAAACTGAGAATAGTAATGAACCCTATATATACTGTTTTTTCCTATACATATGTATTTCAGGTGTGACAGCAAAACTTCTATCACGAATTTCTTTTTCCTTCTTCGCAATTTCATGGATAGAAGATTCATTCTTACCATAAATCTTAGCAACCTCAGCATATGATTTTTTTCTTATTAAGTCAAGAACTCTCACCTTTTCACTTAAAGGAAGCACCTTACAGCTTCTCTGTAGCATATCCAAATTACCAGCATCACTACTCTTGTGCTCTGTGGCCGTTATCAAGTAAAATAAGGATTACTGGAACATACCGCGATAGATAACTGAGACAGCTACTAAGTGACTACCAGGTGCGTAGCGTGTATAGCATGGATACTCTGGACAAAGGGATGATTCACGTCTCAGATAGGAGGCAGCAGGATGGCATGAGATTTCATCAGGCTACTCAGAATGGCATGCAATTTAAAACTTAGGAATTTTTTATTCCTGCAATTTTCCATTTAATATTTTTGGATGGCAGTTGACCACATGTAACTGAAACCTTGGAACGTGAAACCATGGATAAGGGGAGACTACTGTATTTTATTTTATCCTCAAACATTTTGGTGTAGATTTCATTCCTTCTCATAAAAGAAAACGGACTCAGTGGGATTAAATGGTTTGCCTAAGATTCTGTAGCTGAAAGAAGTATAACCGAAATTTGGACCCATGTCTCCTGACTTTGTCTAGTGTTCTTATTGCATTATACCAACCACAAACTGAAATGAAATCAGATTTCTTAGATTCTGTTTTATACTGACTGTTTGATATGAAACAATGAATAATAGCCCTCTCCAGACATTTCTGCCATTCTTTTCATTTTTCTCAGTTTCCATGAGAAAAATAAGCAACATCACCATGAGAATAACAGAATCGTAGAATTTTATGACTGGATAGAATTTTTAAAGTGACTAATCCAACTCATTAATTTTACAAATTAAAAAACTTAAATGGAAGTTGGAAAAGGGACATTTACTCAATTAGTCAGCAGCAGAACTAAGAACTTAGGATTCCTGCTGAACATTATTTCTACAAATGTTGGCTATTATGATGGACAATAATACATTTTAGGTCAGTGCTCTTCTGTTTGATTTTACTGAAACCTATTTTCTCACCAAGTAATTTCATTCAGGATTAAAATCAGTGGGCCACCCTTTACTAATAACCGTGAAATATTGAGAAAATGAGAAGGAGGCAAGCTTCCTAGTGTAATTTGCTGAAAAGTACTTTAACTTGGTCATAGTGCCTCTCTAATAAGAAGGAATTGGCAGAAGAGAAGGTAAATTTGACATAAACTTTCACAGATTCATGCTAAATTAAAAGGGGAAGAAAGACAAGTAGGAAAAATACCCCAAGAAAAATATTTTTAAAAGAAAAGGGAAAAAAATGAAAACTCTAAAAGAACAGAAATCCTGGAAAATATACTAGAAAGAGAAGGAGTAGTTAGCAATAAAGGTACAACTTAGAGAAGAGAAATTAAGAAAACTAACTGAATCAAGTGGGTGGAGCACTTCAGTTGGAGTAGAGTAGGGGCGGGCAGGTCCCCTAAGGGAGTATTTGGCTTGAGTGAGCAAATGGTGTTTTACATGTTCTAATTGTTAAGGTGAGGTTTTGGTACATTTTTAAATACATAATTATAAACACAAACCAGTTTTTAATTATTTAATTCTGCCTCTGTAAAATTTTCTCTTGGACCTGAAACATGAATGAACTTCTCTGCTTTTACTTTAAGAGTATAGAAAATGTAGCTTCCTCAGTGCTTGGAAAGTCTGTCTTTGTTAACTGGCCTCATCTTGAAGAAGCTAGAGTTGTTGGTGTATCAGATGGAGACACTAAGTAAGTTAAATTTCATTCACAATTTTTTAAATTTATGTTTGCTTTGCTACTTGATGGTTTTTTATTTTAACTGATATGATTATTGTAATAATATTCATAATGAAAATCAAAGTCCTCTAATCACACCACTTGAAGTTCAACCACTGTTGACATTTACGTCCATCCCTTGAGATATTTTAGATACATATATAATTTTTTGCTTTACTGCCTTTTCTTTTTAATAGCTTGAAAGTTGTACATCCTAATTCTTTTCTAGCAGTTATCGTTATATCACTTAGCAAATATATTTCTCTTTCTGACAAGAATGAATATCATATATATCCTTATCTTTACCATGTCCCTCCCAGGTTTCATTTAAATAGTATATTAATTTTTTAAAACGTATATCTTCTATTTTAAAAATAATTTCTTCACTTTTTATTCAAGTTCACAATCATTTTATCAATGATTATTTAGACAAGTTATTCTTTGTCATCTTTTATCTTTATTTCATGTAAAATTGGTCTGATTTCTTTTTTTTTTTATGTGTCTGGAACTTTCTAAAGTAATTTTTTTCCAGAGAAAATGAGAAGATGTTATGTTTTCTGAGTTATTACATGTCCAAAAAATCTTTCTGTTTTCCTCATACATAGGTTTAGAATTTTAGAGGCCTAATCCTTTTTCCTCAGATCTCTGTACAGATATCTCAGCTGTGCTCTTTCATGTAATTTTGTTGATGAGAAGTTAATACGAGTATGAATTTCTTTTCTTTGGAGGTATCTTCTTTTCTGTATGAAATCTTGAGAGTTCTTTTTTAGTCATCGGAATTCCGTTCCCCTGACTCTTTGATGCAGTCCAGTTTATCAGTTTTTCTTTTATGGATCATACTTTTGTTTAAAGAGCTCTTCACCTAGCCCTAGGTCCCAAAGATTTTCTCCTATATTTTCTTCAAAAAGTTTTATAGTTTTGGGACCGGCCCAGTGGCACAGCAGTTAAAGTGTACACGTTCCTCTTGGTGGCCCAGGGTTCGCTGTTTCAGATCCCAGGTGCGGACGTGGTACCACTTGTCAAGCCATACTGTGGCAGGCGTCCCACACAGAAAGTAGAGGAAGATGGGCACGGGTGTTAGCTCAGGGCCAGTCTTCCTCAGCAAGCAGAGGAGGATTGGCAGCAGATGTTAGCTCAGGGCTAATCTTCCTCACAAAAAAAAGTTTTATAGTTTTACCTCTTCCTTTTACATATAAATCCATGATCCATTTCGAATTAATTTTTGTATAACCTAGGAGTTTTAGGTCAAGTTTCATACATTTGCCTATGAATATTCAGTTGCTCCAGCACCATTTGTTGAAAAGACTATCCTTCCTCCATGAGATTGTTTTTACACCTTTGTCAAAAATCAGTTGGGCATATTTGTATGGGTCTACTTCTGGGTTCTCCATTCTGTTCCATTTATCTGTATGTTTATTTTTATGCCAATACCACACTACCCTGTTACTGTAGCTATGCAGTAAGTCTTAACCTTATGTAGAGTGATTCCTTCCACCTTATTTTTATTTTTCAGAATTGTAGCTATTTTTAGTCCTTTTCCTTTCCGTATAAATTTTAGAATAAATTGTTCTGTATCTAGAAAAATCTTGGACAGATTTTGATAGGAACTGTATTAAACCTATAGATTAATTTGAGATTTAACATCTTTACTGTATTGAGTCTTCTGATCCAAATAGATCTCCATTTATCTCCCCATTTATTTTAATCTTTTATTCTTTCAACAGTTTTGTTTTTTCAGCATACAGATCCAATACATGTATTTATACCATGGTATTTAATTGTTTTTAGAGCAACTTTAGATGGTATTATGTTTTAAATTTCAGTTTCCCCAACTAGAATATAGAAATACAATTGATTTCTCTATCTGTATTTTATATCCTAGGTCCTGGCTGAACTTACTTCCCTACTTTTTTTCTTGAAGAGTCCAGGCCAGTTTTATTGTAGAATTCTTGATTTACCTGGTTTTTACCTCTTAGTGTCATTTAAATTGGTCCTTCATCCCACATGCATATTCTGTAAGCTGGAAATTGGGTATAGTGTCTTGGTCAGAATCAAGTTAAACTATTTTAGCAAAAATACTTTATTGAATTTGAGAATATTTTTTAATTCTGTAAAAATTTATATTTTGTATTTACTATTTTAAAAGAGAAAGAATAGTAATTTGTTTTTAAATTTTGATTGAAATTTTTTTGCAAGTCCTTGTTCTGGAATTTATAGTACAGTTTTAAAAAAGGAGGCTTTTTTTTTTTTTTGCTATTATACCATGTAGAAAGCTTTTCACGTTGAAAATTCGATGTTAAACCGCAAATTTGGGGGTAATATAATTTTTACTTTATTTTCACTTTTAAGGTTTTACTTGGAAGAACCTCCAGGAACACAGAAGCTTTATTTGGGCAGAACTGCCCCGCCATCTAAAGTAGTCCATCTTGGAGACAAAGAACAATCTAACTGGACAAAAGAAGTACAAGGAATTTCAGAATTGTGAGTGTCCTAAAAAGCATTTAATATCATGGAACTAGAATGTGATCTGATGTACTTGTCCTCTAATTTATTTTCTGCTTAACATGGTGATCACTCTGAATACTGACTACATCTTCATTTTATATTCTAAAGCAAGTAATAAGTTCTAGTTTAAAATAATATATGGTTAGCGGCGTCTATAGCCTTGCCCAGTTTGTCACTAAAATATTTCATGATATACTAAAAAAAAGAAAGAAAACACGTGATGACTTAATATCAGGAATCACAGTTAATAGGTTGCCTGAATTTGAGAGGTGTTTTTACCCCTATAAGGCCATTGAATCTCTTGGCCACATGTAAGTAATGAAAATAGGAAGGCTCTCCTTTGTTCCTTACCCTCTCCCCACTCCTCTACCCTTCCTATACCCAAGCTGCATGTGCCCCTGAATTCAGAAATGCAAGGTCCATACCAATTAGATGCTAAGAAGCTCGCCCCGCTTAGAATGCTTGTTTTCATGGTCACCACAGTGCTTTCAGTCCCATGATCCGACCCTAACATACCTCTCTTTCTTCATCCAAACACTAGATTTCCCTAAACCAAAACAGAATAAAGAGACTGACAATGGCACATGAAATGGTGTTATAAATGTTTATCCATCAGCCCTCCTGTTTAAACTATTATAATAGTATCGATTGGTAAACTTTGGGGAATTCAAGGAGATGCCTCTTCTATAATTTTGGAGCTAATTCCAGGCCATAATATCCTTAGTCAAAGATAAGTAAACAGGGATAATGTAAAAGACCATAAAAAAACACCCAGCATAAAAAAGGAAATAAACAGGGGCTGGCCCCGTGGCTGAGTGGTTAAGTTCGCGCACTCCACTGCAGGCAGCCCAGTGTTTCGTTGGTTCGAATCCTGGGCGCAGACATGGCACTGCTCATCAAGCCACGCTGAGGCAGCGTCCCACATGCCACAACTAGAAGGACCCACAACAAAGAACATGCACTATGTACCGGGGGGCTTTGAGGAGAAAAAGGAAAAAAATAAAATCTTAAAAAAAAAAGGAAATAATCCTAGCTTTCAGGAGGTAGAGGTAGAGGTGGAACGCATTTTTGCTCCCGACAGTATATACGCCCGTCATGGCTCGCATCATTCTGAATTTTCTTTTATAGCACATAAATAAAATCGTCATCATAAATTTGTGTGATTACTTTAGTGACCTTTTCCCTAGATAGCGTGCTCCATAATGGTAGGGAACACATCTGTTTTTGTCACCATTCTGTTCTCATTCCTTGGCTTGTGTCTGGGCGTTCAGTAAATATTTGTTTGTTTGAATGAATGGAGATTGTTTTAGTGAAGACTGTTTTGGTTGAAAAAAACTTGTTCAAAATACTACAAGAGTTTAGTCATTTGTTCATATATTCAACAATTATTGATACCTGCTACGTACAGTAGTTGGCACTGTAGATACCATAGTGAATAAAAACACACAGTCCCAACACTCATGAAACTTATGGCTGTTAGATGGGAGATAGACGTTAATGTCTTGTGTGAGTTTTTGAACAAACTGCAAATATGATAATTGTTCTAAAGGCATAGTGCTCTGAGACCATATAATAGAGAGGTTTGACTTATCTAGGGAGGAATTTGCCTTAGTCACAGAAAACTTTCCTAAGCAAATGTTGATAAACGGGTATCAATATGGAGTAGGGGTTAGGCAAAGAGTGAAAAGAAAGCATGTTTCAGGATGAGAGAATAGTTACATGCAGTCCCTGTGGCTGGAGGAAAAGCAGCATGTGTATGCTAATGATAATGGCCAAGGCATCTGGAATGTTGGAAACAAGAAGGAACCCTTTTGAGGAAGATGAGGCAACAAAGGCAAAGGAAGGAGGTAACTTGAGAGATAGGAGAACAGCTAGGAGAGTGTTACAGCATGTAAATCAAAGAAAAAGAGTGTTTCAAGAATAAAAGAATAAGTCGCATCAAATGTTATGAAGAGGTTAAGCAAGAGCTACTTTGATTGAGCAATGGGCCTGAAAGCCAGACTAGTGTGCTTGGAGGAGTGATTGAGAGTAACAGAAATGGAGACAGTAGGAATTGACAACTTCAAAAAGTTTAGCTGTGAAGACCAAAAGCTCTTGCCTCCTTTTCCCTCCTTTTCTTTCCCATCTGGATGGGCTTGATCTTCTCTAGTGGCAGCAAAGAGCAGAGAGAATAATCAAGGCAACAGACTGCTGGACTTGGTAACAGTGTATATTGGTTCACACAAGAGAATGATTTCTAGTGCCTGCCAGTTCTGGATCTCTTGTTTAAAACCTTGTCAGTCAAGTAGGGTAGACAAGGCTGTGTGGATTCATGAGCACTTAGGTTTATTTATTCTGGTCACCATTCTCTTAGACTGATTTTCTTTACCACCATATTCCTCCCTCAAAGCTTACATTTTGCTCCCTCCTCCCACACCTCCCAAGCTCTTCCATAAGGTGTCTTCCAAGGCAAAATTCACAAGACCACTGTTGCCCTGCCCCTAAGGGTTTACTTATTTGTAGTTTTGCACACTGTGTCAGCAGCATGAGGTAAGGCTCCTATGGCTCTAACAAGTAGGAGAAATGTTTATGCAGACACTTCTTAGCTCTAACACTTCTACAGCAAGAATGTAGAACCTGTTAGAAGGATCCCATGGCTCTAATGAGTAAGAGTAATGCTTGTGCAGACCATTTTTAGCTCTAAGACTTCTATAGCAAGAATGTACATAAAACCTGTTACTTATCTCAATTATATCTCCATGTATCTTACTAACCAAGGCATGTTCTCCTATATTCAGTATATCATTTTTCCATGTACATAACACATGAAATATTCCCATGAGTATCAAATTATTTGATTTTATTTTTAGAAACCCTCCAACTAAGCACATATGATATATCTGATCAATTTCTGTATCCCTGTGGAACAGATTTCCTTTCTGATGAAAATGACCATTAAGAGAGAGCTGAAGAAGGATATAGAATTGAGTGGAGTTGGTTTTTGATTTATTCAGAGAGATTGATCATGTGCAGAAACAAATGAGAAGAGAAATGCAATATTTAAGAGAGAGAAACAATACATTTGAAGATGGAATGAGATGGATTCTCAAGGGGATGAAGGATAGCTCCTGTATTTTAACAGGATGGGATACAACTGTAGGTTGGTTTGTGCGTTTGGCATGGGGGAAGATGAGGAGCTCTCATCTGATGGCTTCTGTTTTCTTTGTAAAGTAGATATTGAGTTTAGCTATTGAGGATGGTGAGAGGGAAAGGGAGATTTGTCTTAAGTTTGAGTAGAGTGGAGGAAGTTTAAAAATAGTCCTTGGGGAAAATGGAAGATTATCAATTGATCAGAAAAACATGGTAGAATTATAGGCAGTATTAAGGGCCCTTTTTGAAGTTGAAGGTCATGAATTTATGATGTACCAGTCTGCTCTGTCTTTTGATAGTAGAGCTCACCTGATCGGTCACTGATCATATAGCTGATCGGGCCTATAAAAAGCAGATAGATAGATTTAACAAGCACTGGATTTTGCCAGATGGGTACAATGAAAAGACAAAGAAGCAAGGAAGTTTAGAATTCTGGCAGGAATGTTACTGAAATGATGGACAAAGGAATCTAAGTGGGATAGAAAGAGAAGTGAAGAAAGTAGAGGGTTAATAGTTTGAGAGAAAATAGAAGGGTCAGTGGTCTAGAGATCTCAAATTAAATTGAATAAGGGTCATAGATGAAGGGATTGAACCGACAAGTTGGATGAAGGAGTTTTTAGACAATAAGATGTTTGAATTAGTGATTTTGGAAGTGAAGCCATTATGGGTGACATGAAGACCCAAGGCATGGCTGTGGGAATAGAGCTGAAATGGAATAGAAGAAAAGGTTATTGGAGATAAGGAAGTGTGTAGTCTTGGTAGATGGTATATGTAAAGATTGAAGTCATTCTAGATGATAGTAGACATAAAGGTAGAATGGGAAAGAGTAGGGGAGTTTACTGTTAGGGATTTGGATGCCACAGTGTGTTGTAAGGATAACACTGGCATACTCTTCAGGGCGCCACTACTGCCCTGAAGAACGCAATATGAAAACAAACAGCTACCACTTGAGAGGGCTACACAGGGAAGTGGTGGTATTTTCAGTTTAAGGAGGTGGATACTGAGGATATAATAGAGTGAAAAGGTTTAGGAATTGAAGAATAAGAGAAGATTGGAAGAAGAGAGCAAGGCAATACTTTATGGCACATTATGGAGAAGATATTGCACTTAGAGGATGATTTGGAGGAGAACTCCAAAACCCTGTACCTCAAACAAGCAAGAATGAATCAACATTAAAAATGTGGTTATTAAAGGATTGGTGATAAACACTGAAACCATTAAAATATAGGATTAATTTTTAAGTACTAACTCTCATTTTACATAAGAGAAAGTTAAAAGACAGTTTTGTTTCTCATTTAGAAAATCAGAGAATGTGAAGGTTTTTTTTTTTTTAAAGATTTTATTTTTTTCCTTTTTCTCCCCAAAGCCCCCCGGTACATAGTTGTATATTCTTCATTGTGGGTCCTTCTAGTTGTGGCATGTGGGATGCTGCCTCAGCATGGTTTGATGAACAGTGCCATGTCTGCGCCCAGGATTCGAACCAACGAAACACTGGGCCGCCTGCCGCGGAGCACGCAAACTTAACCACTCGGCCACGGGGCCAGCCCTATTTTTTTAAATTTAATTCAAAAGTAACTATTACTCAAAATTGTAAAGCAAGATTTCTAACTTGCAAATGACTGGCAAGAAAAATCAAATGAAAGACAGAAGCTAGAAAATAGAAAAGCAAAATAAAAGGTTGGCCCAGGGGGATAGTGGTTAAGTTTGCATGCTCCACTTTGGTCACCTGGGGTTCGTGAGTTCAGATCCCGGGCACAGACCTACACACAGCTCATCAAGCCATGCTGTGGTGGCATCTCACATACAAAATAGAGGAAGATTGGCACAGATGGTAACTCAGTGACAATCTTCCTCAAGCAAAAAGAGAAATATTGGCAGCAGATGTTAGCTCAGAGCCAATCTTCCTCACAAAAAAAAAGAAGAAAGAAATAAAAGAAAAAGAAAAATAGTTTAGGGAGCCTAAAAAGAGAATTAAAATAAGATGATAGAAACATGACTAAACTAAGAATTGTGGCATTAAATCTAAGTGGCTATAACTTTGTGATTAAAATACAGAAGCACAGATTATATCGCCAATGTCATCATCCAACTGTAGACAACTACAAGAAGTACACCTAAAACCAAAGTTAGTGGGATCTAAAGTACAGTTAGACCTCACCATCCACAGTTTTCAGAAAGTCCAGTTTGTTTGTTTTTAGTGAGAAAGGTCCACTCTGAGCTAACATCCGTTGCCAATTTTACTCTTTTTTGCTTGAAGAAGATTAGCCCTGAGCTAACGTCTGTGCCAGTCTTCTTCTATTTTGTATGTGAGATGCCTCCACAGCGTGGCTGATGAGTGGAGTAGGTCTGCACCCAGGATCCCAACCCACAAAGCCAGACTGCCAAAGTGGAGCACGCAGAACTTTAACCACTTGGCCACAGGGACAGCCCCCAGAAAGTCCAATTCTATATTATATTCCAACCAGTTCAAAAGACATGTTTGGTTCTGTTCTGTCTCTTTAAAGAACACTTTATCTTCACAACAGCATGGATGGACCTCGAGAGTATTATGTTAAGTGAAATAAGCCAGATAGAGAAAGACAATCTCTATATGACTCCACTCATATGTGGAAGTTAAACATGTAGACAAGAGTACGGATTAGTGGCTACTAGGGGAAACGGAGGGTGAGGGGTGGGCACAAAGGGTGAAGTGGTGCACCTATAACATGACTGACAAACAATAATGTACAACTGAAATTTCACAAGGTTGTAAACTATCATATAATGTCAATAAAAATTTTTTAAAAAAAGAACACTTTATCAAATATACTTGGGAAATGTAGATAGAAACAAAGTGGAGACTGCAGTGTTAAAAATCAGATAAAATTGAATTGATGGCCAAAAGAGTAAATAGGAAAAAAGATAACTATTTGTGAAAACTTTACTTCACGGTGTAGATAGAACAAGCATAAAAATTTATGCCCTGAAAACAAGTTGACGTATACCTCTCTTTGGTGGATTCTGAAATGCGCTTATCATCTCTGAACTTAAAATATGTTTTACAAATGTCATAGTTAATTGGTGGACTCTTTTTCTTGCTCAGTGGTATATAAAATAATGATATTATCTTACAATCATTGGTGTCTTCCAAAGTTCGGGAAAACCTGAAACAAATTACAGAACACCATAATTTTGGGAGACTGACCTTTTTGTCCCTGGCAGATCTAGTAATCAAAAAACACGCATATTTAGAAATCTAAGCAATATAATCAATTGATTTAATAGTTATAGATTAGATTCTGCCCCCCACATAGAAAATAAACCCTTTCATGTAGGCTACTCAGAAAATGCAAGAAATTTTAAAACTACAGAAAGAATACAGACTATAATACTGACCCCAAAGCAATGAGAGGATAAAGTAAAAGCAAAAATAAATAAAATCTCCTTACCACTTGAAATTTTAAAGTCCTAAATAACTATTTTGGGAGATTTTTTTAGTATAAAATTTTTATTGAAGTATACGTAAGGAGAAAAAATGTGTACAAATCATAAGTATATTTATGACTTGATAAATATTCACATGCATAACCAGAATACAGGTCAAAAGATAGAACCAACAGAAATATTACTGGAACCCCACAAAGCCCTTTATGCCCCCTTCCAGCCATTACCATCTACTTCTCCTCTCCCCCAAGGGTCATTATTTTGATTTATAACCCTACAGACTAGTTTTTGCTGCTTTTGAACTTTATATGAGTTGATTCAGACAGAACGTATTCTTTTTGAACCTGGCTTCTTTTGCTCAGTACTGATTCAATATTCATTTATATTGTTACATATAGTTCATTCATTTTCGCTAATGATAGTATTACATTGTATGAATACACAATTTATTTATCCGTTCTATTGTGGATGGACGTTTGAGTTATTTCTCATTTGGGGCTTTTGTGAATGCATATGTATACATTTCTGTTATGTAAATATCTAAGAATGGGATTACTGCTGCATAGAATATGCTTAAAACTCAGCTTTAGTAGATGCTACCAAAAAGATTTGCAAAGTGATTGTATCAATTTATATTCTACCAGCAGTTTATAAGAATTTCTGTTTATCTCTACCTTCATCAATATTTATTACTGTCATCTCTTCCATTTTAGCCATTCTAATATAGTGGTATTTCATTTTGGTTTAATTTGCATTTTCCTGATGACTAATAAAGTCATCCCTTCATGTTTCTTGGCCATTTGAATATGCTTTTTTGTAAAATACTTGTTCAAAGTTTTGCCCTTTTTTTTGACTGAGTTGATTACCTTTTTCTTAGTGATTTGTAATTTTTCTTATTGATTTGTCATGTCATTCTCAATTTCAGGGAAAAGCCTTAAATGATTCACCATTAAATATTATGATTGTGGTAGAGTTCTTTTTATCAATATTCTTTATCAGATTAAGGAAATTTCCTTTCTATTCCTAGTTGGCTAAGAATTTTTACATTAAGCATTAATCGATGCTGATTTTATCAGATTTTTTTATGCATCTGTCAAAATGTTCATATGATTTTGCTTTTTTTCAGTTAATCTGGTGAAGATTGATTGAATTTCAAATATTAATCTACTCTGAATTCCTGGAGTAAATCCTATTTGGCTATGATTATCCTATTGGCTATGTATTATCCTTTTTATGTATAATTGGATTCGATTTGTTAAATTTTGTTTAGGATTTTTGCATTTCCTTTCATGAGAGAGATTGGCCCATAATTTCCCTTTCTAGTGATGTCCTTGTCAGGTATTGATATTAAGATTACTGGCTAAATAACTTTTGAGTGAAAGTAGTAAAAAAAATCCCATTGAAGTTTTAGAAAATGGTACCAGAATTCTACTTTCAAAAATTTATTGGAAAACGTCTGTTTCTGGCTAAAATGACATGGCTTATTTAGACCAACTCTACCAACAAGAACAACACCATTAAAGTATAAGCTGCTTTGAAAAATATATATATATAATATATAATATCTTTATAGACACATACACAAAAATTAAAATTATGATTTTATAATGAGCTTAGTAGATGGTGTGAATAGTAATATGGACATACTGAAAATTCAATCAGTGAGCTAAATGATCAAGCTGAGGGATTCCTTCAGCGCATAGTACAAAAGCAAAATGAGATGAAAAGATTATGGTCAGAATTTCTATGATCTATCTGATAGGAGTTCTAGAAAGAAAAAATGAAAAAGAGATAAGAAAATATGAAGGATGATTGTATCTTTAGATCAGAGGTCAGCAAACTTTATCTGTAAAGGTGACAAAGTAAATATTTTAGGCTTTGTAGACTTTACAGTGTTTGTCATAATTACTCAACTCTACTGTTGTAGCATGAAAGCGGCCACAGACAGTAAATAAATGAATGGCTGTGTTCCAATAAAATTTTATTTACAAGAACAGGAGGTAGTCAGGATTTGGCCCACAGCTGTAGTTTGCCCATCCCTACTTTAGATTGAAAAGGCCCACTGAGTGCCTCTGTTAACTGTTATCTGTTTCTGTGGATTTACCTATTCCAGATGTTTTATATAAATGGGATCTTATAATAAGTGACCTTTTGTGTCTTGGTTCTTTCATTTAACATTCTTTTGAAGTCCATACACATTGTAGCATGTATCAATACTTGTTCTTTTTATGGTAGAATATTCCATTGTATGGATATACCACCTTTTGTTTATCCATTTATCTGTTGGTGGACATATGTGTTGTTTCCACCTTTCTGCTATTGTGAGTAATGCTGCTATGAGCATTCATCTATAAATATTTGTTTGAGTGCCTGTTTCCAGTTCTTTTGGTTATATACCTAGAAGTGAAATTGCTGGGCTATATGGTAATTCTGTGTTTAACTTTTTAAGGAAATCCCAAACTGTTTTCCACAGTGGGTGTGCCATTTTATATTCCCACCAGCCATATACAAGAGTTTCAGTTTTTCTACATCCTTTCCAACACTTGTTTTTACTTTTTTTGTTATAGCCATTCTAGTGGGTATGAGACACAGGAGTTTCTCATAGCTCTATGAGTTCTCATCTGATCTGACAGACATTGGGGGAGATATCCACAGAGTGAAACAACTAATGCAGAAAGTCTTAAGTTTTGTACTGAGAACTGCTAGCATATTTATTTAAAGTTTATTTAAGCATTTGATTATGAGTTGGTAGTTTGGGTGATGATGATTATCCTGTAATATATACGCTCATACATATCTATATTTCTTTTTTATTCTTTCTTTTAGCTATCTGAGAAGAAAAGGAATAATAATAAATGAAACATCTGCAGTTGTGTATGCTCAGTTACTTACCGGTCGTAAATATCAAATAAATCAAAATGGTGAAGTTCGTCTAGAGAAACAGTGGTCAAAACAAGTTCTTCCTTTTGTTTATCAAACTATTGTCAAGGTAAGTCTCAGGTCTCAATTCTATCTTAATGTATGCTTTTGCACACTGTATAAGGAAAAGACTATATTAATATTTATCTATAGACAGAAAACTAATTCATCAATGTATAATGGAGATTATTGTTTAATATAATTTGCAAAATAATGTAGTCTTTAAAAAGATTGTTACATGCTCCAACACTCACTCTGGGTATGGTTAGGAAACTTGTCTCTTTTTTTAACTTTATCTCTAAAAGAAAAATCCTAGCATTAACTTACACCCTGGCAATTTTGGATTTTTATTCTCCAAAAAATGTTTGCTTTAAATAAATTAGTAAATACAAAAGATATTTGCTTTTATTCTATTATTCTTAGATATGGTAAGGGAACAAAAATTTTTTAAAGCATGCAGTGATCCTGTAATTTGGGGAAAACAGTATAGTATAGTAATTAAGAGCACAGACTGCCTGAGTTGATTTCTTAGCTGTTTGACTTTGGGCAAGATTCACCCCCTTTCTGTGCCTTAGTTTCCTCATCTGTAAAGTGGGGCTAATAATTATCTCTGCCAGAGGGTTGTCTTCAGGGTTAAATGAACTAATAAATGTGTGAAGTGCAGTCACACACTGCATAATGACAGACCACATATACAACAGTGGTCCTCTAAGATTAGTACCACATAGCCTAGGTATGTAGTAGGCTATGCCATCTAGATTTGTGTAAGTGCACTCTGTGCTGTTCGCACAACAACAAGATCACCTAACAACACATTTCTCAGAACGTATCCCCAGTATTAAATGACCCATGACTGTTCCTAGAAGAGTGTCATATGCACAGTCAATAAATTTAGCTACTAGTATTGTTAGGTAGAAAAGTCTTTGCATTTGACATTTGCAGACAGCATAGTTATATTCCCATAAGAAAAAAAAACTTGATATGCAGTCTATAGAAATTTTGACTGTGATGATTTACTTTTATATTTTATTCTACATAGGACATCCGAGCTTTTGACTCCCGTTTCTCCAATATCAGAACATTGGATGACTTATTTCCTCCTAGAAGTATGGTCTTTATGCTGGGAACCCCCTATTATGGCTGCACTGGAGAAGTTAGTTCCTGTTACTGTTATTAAATTTCTTTCTGGTTTCAAGTTGATACAATTATTTAACTTCTCTTCACTTAGGTGTAAAATAAAATGTAATACTGAAAGGGGAAAATAAAGAATTCATTCATCTAACTTATGAACAGTATTTGGCTATATATCTTTAGTCTTGCGCAGTTGGGGTCAGGAAGTGGGGGAAATTAGAATTCAAGTCCTGATCTCTTTTTTAGTAACTTTGTTTATTGTGGTGGTATGGATGAAGCAGTTCTGAATTTATTTTAGATGTATTATAGTGTTGATGAATTTGTAAATGTATTGATGTTTTGGAGAACTCCAGTTCTCACATGGAGATAGGTACTTGCAAATGTGGAATGGGAGAATGTAAGAAAGAACCTGTGAGGATAGATTAGAATGGGAGGTATTCATGTGAACTCATGATTTCTAAAATACATGTATATGTATGTATATAGACGTGTATATGTGTACATATTTATATTTGTGTACACATGAATGCATATATGCCTATATGTACATGTGTTTTCTACCTCTATTTGCTCAAACGGAGAAGAAGCAAAGACACCCTGATAGCAGTGAACACATATAATGCCCAGGTCTTGACCTCTGATTTCATACCTCACTGAAAGGAACAGGGCTTCTCAGAGAAATGGCTGATTACAGGGCTGGAGCAGGGTAGGTACAAGATGAGCCTGGAACCTCTTATTATGCCAGAAAGCAGAGAAGTGCTCAAAAGAATGATGGGAACATATTACATAAACACACGAACCAGGTTGAATCTGGGACAGTTTGAGTACCAAAATACAGTAATGAATTATAAACTATTAGAGGGAAAATAGGAATTCATGATCCCACAGTGATAATATATAAATAAATAAATAGGAAGGGGTGGGCTCTTGCTTATAGTATCATGTAAGCGTAAATATGGAGAAAGTGCTGGAGTTGGAAAATGATCATTTTGCAACCATTATGATAAAGATTGAATCAAGCAAGAATCATCATTGGAAGATAAATCTAGGGAGAATTTTTGTTCAGGAGAAGGATATTTTCATGGTCTTAGAAAGTGTCTCCTCACAGACTGTTTGTTAGTGACAAGCAAAACAAAAACGCAGTGTCTGATCCTAGTCTGGATCCTGTAGTGAGCGAGAAGAGTTTTCCCTAAAGGACATTTTTAGGTCAACTGACAAAATTGGAATATGGACAGTAGATTACATAAAAGTATCAATTTAAATTTATGTACCTAATAACTGTACTGTGGTTATACAATCAAATGCCCTTCTTCTTAGGAAATATATACTGAAATATTTAGGGGTAAGAGATGTGATATCTGTAATATACCCTTAAAAAGTTCAGAAAAATAATTACTTGTATGTAAATACACACACACAGAGCACAAATGTTAAAGCAAACGGAGTAAAATGTTAACCATAGGGTGAATCTGAGTAAATGTTTTTCAAGTGTTCTTTGACTTTTTATTTTTGCCACTTTTTGGTAGTTTGAAATTATTTGCAAATAAAACTTTTTTTTTTAAAGACTGGTAATAGCTATTAAAGCAAGGATACAGTGACTCAAATTTATAGCATAATCATATCCATTTACAAATTCCAAGAGAATTTCCACTATCCAACTTTATTGTCTTACTGTATTTCAGAAATAATAAACACTGTTCAAAGAAGTAGAAAAATAAGTAAATAAAATGTAGTGAAAGAGACTAAAACATACTGTGATTTTTCCCCCCCAAGGTTCAGGAGTCAGGGGATGTGATTACAGAAGGTAGGATTCGTGTGGTTTTCAGTATTCCATGTGAACCCAATCTTGATGCTCTAATACAGAACCAGCATGTGAGTACTGTGGTTCGTATTGTTTGATTTAGTACTGGTGAACTTTAAAAATGTTAGAAGGATATTTTTGCCACCTCCTTTGAATTTATTGCAAATATTTTACTTAATACTGACTAAACTTTCAAAGTTGCATCTAGTATTATTTAAAAATAAGTATGGAATCCGTGCTCAAAACTACATGCAGATCTTTGGGAGAAAAATCACTGAAATACCATTACTAATCTATAGTGGTTATTATGGGTTATTGTGTTCAAGCTTATAAGCAGCACATTGATTAGCATACCCTCTAGGAATAGACTTAGGTTTTTTAAACCTTTCGTAATTCATCAAAGCCTGCATTTTTAGTTACAAGTGATATATGGCCTTCCTTCAAAGGTTATATGTCTCTACTCAGCCAAAGATGAAGAGTCCCTACAGAAAATTGGGAAATTGCATTTAACTTCACAGCATCCTTTTTCAGGACCTTTTTCTCCAAAGATGTTCACTGGCCTCCTTTTATTTTTCCCTGTTAAAATGGGTGGAAGATCCTGATGTCTGTCATTTGTTCTTACTGATTGTTTGGATAATTAACTTGACTGAAATTAATTCGCAATCAGCCAGCTATTGCTACTTACACTTTTATTTTCTCTAATGGTAAAATCTAAAGATTTATATCTTGTGAAATGAATTTAAGGCATTAGGTATTAGCATACCCATGAGGAAACTTTATGGGAGGCAGAGATGTCCCTAAAACTTGCCATCAGTTCTCTTTTGGAGAAAGAATTCAGAAAGCATAGTCAGGAAACCGAGAGAGTGGTCCATTAGATAACAAAGCTAGCGCTCTGTTCTGGGAGACAATGGAGATAGAAGAACTTGGGTTCCTTCATCCCTCCCTTTTTCTAGATCTGAGGGAGCCTTTTCCCTTCCTAGTGCACAGTGTTGCTCTGCATGCCTTCTCCAGTGTACTTTCTTTCTCTTTACATACCTTCTGTAACTTTTACTCAAGCTTTCTTCATTCTTTACCCCAATGTTCTCAGCTTTTTATTTTACATTTCTAGGATATTTGTGATGATTTTGTTTGTTGTTTTTTTTTTTTTAAAGATTGGCACCTGAGCTAACAAATGTTGCCAATCTTCTTTTTTTTCCTCCTGCTTTTCTCCCCAGATCCCCCCAGTATATAGTTGTATGTTGTTTAGTTGTGGGTCCTTCTGGTTGTGGCATGTGGGCTGCCACCTCAGCTTGGTCTGATGAGCAGTACCATGTCTGAACCCAGGATCCAAACCAGCGAAACCCTGGGCCCCGACGTGGAGCACAGGAACTTAACCACTTGGCCACGGGGCCAGCCCCTGATTAATTTTTAATTATACCATGACATAGTATTTCTCAAAAGGAGTACTGTTGGTATTTGGGACAGGACAATTATGTGTTAAATAGGACTGTCTTGTATATGACAGGACAGTTGACATCCTTGGCTCCTGGACACTAAATGCTAGTAGCCGGTGCCAGTTATTGTAACTGAATGTGCCCAACACATTTTTCCAAATACTTATTAGAAAAGTGGTACTACCTGTGGTAGAGAACTGTTACCTTAATTCTTCCTATCTATTCCAGAAAGAATACTGGATTTATCTGTATTATTTCTAAATCTGATAATGTTCTTGATCAAAAAACTATGTTGCATTCTTTGCTAACATATTGATATATTTTAGTAGTGACTTTATATTCCAGCCCACTGAAAAAATTTACCCATTTGGGAGTCGTTGTAGACATGATCATTAAAAATAAAATGGTGACTGAATTAATTCCTTACCAATCTCTGGAAATTTTGTTTTTGTTGGTGATAAAATATCTTTTTAATCATATAAAATATTCATATAATTCATATAAATATTAATGTATATAGATATAAAATTCATATAAATAAATTTGTATGTATTATGTACATTATGTTAGGAGTATATGATAGATTACACTTGTTGGTACTGGATTTGTGAGTAATTGGCTTTTTGGTTAAAAATTATATGATCTGATACTTTTTTTTAATTTGACAGTCTTCATAGTGTCTTCAGTATACAAATTAAGGTTACATTTCATTGACTGTATTAATTATGAGCCTATACATACTTGTTACTTTCACATGATAGTAAATCTTAGGGGAAACAAATGTTACTTATATCCATATATGAAGGACACTTCAATTTTGCTCAGTAGCAACTAGTTGGCTGACATATTCATATTTTAATTCAATGTAATCATTATCAAGGCTCATTTTGTCCAAGGTACTTTGCCAGTCTCTACTTGGAATATGAAAGTTATTTATTTTTTTTTTTTAAATAGTTCTTGCCTGCAGAGTTTGCCATTTAGTACTTAGAGTAAAGTTTATTTTTCGAGAGAGTTTCACAAACTGTATATTTCCTCCCCTTTTCATCCATCCTTGGGAATTCTGTCCTTAAAGGAGAGAGAGGAGCAGAAAAATTCTGCCTACAGATCCTTTCAAAAAAAAAGGGGGAAATGGATCACTTACTTTTGAGAATCGTTATATTGCCACAGTCCAATGGTTAGTGATGTCTTGATTATCTCCAGCTTTTAAAGGTAAAGAAATAAGATTGAATGCTTTGTGTTTCCATAATTGACCTTTTTGTTTTTATATTTAAAGAAATATTCTATAAAGTACAACCCAGGATATGTGTTGGCCAGTCGCCTTGGAGTGAGTGGATACCTTGTTTCAAGGTTTACAGGAAGTATTTTTATTGGAAGAGGATCTAGGAGAAAGTAAGTTTATGTTAGAGAAATTTGAATTTTCTTTAAAATTATGCATAAATTCCTCTGATGGTGATCTTTCATCTAAATGGCACATGTTTTAGGTGGTTGGAAAGACAGTTCTTATTTTTAGCTAACAAATTGAACCTTGAAAAAAGGTATCAGAGGGCATGTGTGAATCTCAGTAATATATTTCCTTGTATTTTCTTATTTCATTCTCCTCTCTACATAATCTATTTATATGCTTTGTTAACTTGGGTTTCAAAGCCTTTCCTCTAGTTTTTCAATTACTGCTCCTTTGGAAATAACTGTAATAACTAAAATATAGAAGAACAATCAAAACTAAGCTTTTCTAAGAGTTGAAAGCAAAACTTTTTATTGTTTGACGTAGACACAAATTTAAAACTTTTGTGTGTGTGTGTGTGTGTGGTTTAAATTCAGCCCTCATGGAGACCATAAAGCAAATGTGGGTTTGAATCTCAAATTCAACAAAAAAAATGAGGAGGTACCTGGATATACTAAGAAAGTTGGAAGTGAATGGATGTATTCATCTGCAGCAGAACAACTTCTTGCCGAGTACTTAGAGAGGTGAGTGTCTAACAAGATCCTACCAGGCATCCAAAAACGTAGGAACGTAGTAACTGTTTATTTTGCCTTTCTGATATCAGTTTTAGAGGAAAGATGTTTCTTTAGTAAAATGTGACGTGATACATATAAACCTAATTTTGTGTCACAGAGCATCATAGCCATTAGCTTAAATAGAGTAGAAAAATACTGTACTTATGTTATTTGAAATGAAAAACTATGATGAGAATTGGCCTCCTTTTAGTTAAAATTTTCCTTAACTTGCTGTCAAAATTATTTACTGCTCTGCATGTCTGTGTCAGTAGTAAGGAAATTAGTGTGGATAAACAGTACAACTCTTGGAGTAGTGGATTTTCCTGAATCTTAAAATGCTGCCAGACAGTAGATTACTATTCTAGAATTACTGAATTTTATTGCTGAAAAATGGTCTACGAGATCAACAAGTGTCAACTCCTCATTATAAAAATGAGAAAACTGAGTACCAAGGTTAACTTAGTTATTCCATAACAAAGATTTATAGGAAGGATCTTTACTTCTGGTTCACAGTTGAATGTTCTTTCCATTGATCCACTGGTTTCTAATCTTCTCATATTCGAGGATCCCTGTGTTAGTTTCCTAGGGCTGCCAGAACAAAGTACCACATACTGGTTGGTTTAAAACAGCAGTGATTTATTGTCTCCCAGTTCTGAAGACTGAAAGTCCAAAATCAAGGTGTGGCAGGGCCATGCTTCCTCTGAAGGTGCTAGGGAAGGAACTGTTCCATACCTCTCTCCTATATTTTTGTAGCCTTATGCGTCTGTTTCTTGGCTTCGTGCGCATCCTTCATCTTCACGTGGTGTTCTCCCTGTGTGTCTTCACATCCTCTTTCCTCTGTGTATGTCTGTCTCTGT
Organism: Equus asinus; assembly: GCF_041296235.1. Taxonomy (NCBI): domain Eukaryota; kingdom Metazoa; phylum Chordata; class Mammalia; order Perissodactyla; family Equidae; genus Equus; species Equus asinus. Next base: position 87,986,626 of record NC_091810.1, on the reverse strand, counting down.
GTCCAAATTTCCCCTTTTTATAAGGAAAACCAGTCATACTGGATTAGGATCCATCCTAATGACCTCATTGTAATTTGTTTCTTCTATAAAAACTATATTTCCAAATAAAGTCACGTTCTGAGGTACTAGCACTTAGGAACTTCAGTATATCTTTTTAGGAGGAGAACACAATGCACTCCCATATTACCATCAGAAAATTTAGATGATTTCTTCTATTCACTTCCATATTTCTTTAAAACGTCTTATTTAGACTACTTTTCCTTGATTTTTCCACTTTTCATATGCATTGATTTCCTACCGTGAAAGATGAAGCTTTAGCTCTCTTCCACTGACCCCATTCCCCGTTGGCTCACCTCCCTGCACACATACATGTTTCCCCTCACACTACAGTTTTATCACAAGTTTTGATTAAATCTGTATTTAAATTTGATTTAAATCTGCTGTTAAAAAGTCCTGTGCCATTCTGATTCTGAATCTTTGTGTGACCTATTTTCATTTTCTGAAATCTTTTTAGTCTTCCTTTTACCAGTGCTGTTTAATAATGGGATGATGTGTGCCTTAGTATGGCTCTTTTTTCTTTCCTTTTGCTGTTCAGCCATTTCAGACTTGAAATTGATGCCCTTCCATTCTGAGAAACTTTCTTATATTATTTTTTTCATAATTTCCTCTTTACCATTTTTTCTTGCTGTCTTTTTCTGGGACACCTGTTAGTTAAATGTTAGACCTTCTGGATTAATCCTCTTACTTTTCTTCTCTTTTCTCATTTGTTTTCTATATCATTATACTCCTAGTCTGTGGGAGATTTCTTCCACTTTATCTTATTTTCTACCATTTTTAAATTTCTATTTGATTTAATCATTTTTTATTTCTAAAAGTGTGTCCTTATTCTCTGGTATTCCTTTTTCATAGCATCTTGTTTTATAATGAATGAATATCTTATTTTATTTCTCTGAAGACAGTAATTCTAGATTTTTTTTTCTGTTCTCTATATTTTTTATTTTCTCCAAATTGATTTCTTTTTCTGTTTGATTTGATCTCTCCTTTCACGTTAAAGATTTTTTTTCACTTGTCTGGTAGTTCTTTGGTATCCAATTATATTTAAGAGTGAGGCAGTGAAACGCTGACTTGGGGGCCAGCCCCCTGGCGGAGTGATTAGGTTCGCGTGCTCCACTTCAGCAGCCCAGGGTTCCCTGGTTCAGATCCTGGGCGCGGACATGGCACTGCTCATCAAGCCATGCTGAGGTGGCATCCCACATGCCGCAACTAGAAGGACCCACAACTAAAATATACAACTGGGTACCCAGGAGCTTTGGGAAGGAAAAGGAAAAGTAAAATCTTTAAAAAAAAAAGAAAACCACTGGGGCTGGCCCCTTGGCCGAGTGGTTAAGTTCGCGCGCTCCGCTGCAGGTGGCCCAGTGTTTCGTTGGTTCAGGTCCTGGGCGCGGACATGGCACTGCTCATCAAACCACGCTGGGGCAGCATCCCACATGCCACAGCTAGAGGGACCCACAATGAAGAATATGCAACTATGTACCGGGGGGGTTGGGGAGAAAAAGGAAAAAAAAAAAAAAACAATGATAATCAGGAGTTTAGTTTGCTTTGATGGGGCTTGTCAGGTGGGATTTGTCTGTTGCTGCAGAGGACCTTTAAATATCACTACGTATATGTATATCTTTTCTCTTTGGCTGGCTAGTTTTCCCAGACAGGTATCCTCCAGCCTTTTGCTTGGAGGACAGATGTGGGAGACAAAACTGACATCCAGTGTTCTGTTAATTAACCAGGGAAAGGGGGTCTCATGACGTAGCAGATACTGTGATACACTCCCCCAGATCTCCCTGCAGGACTGAAGGACCTATTCCCTTGGCGGCAGGACTACTGCTGTCTGACAGCCCTCAGCTGTGAGTCCTTTTCAGGAATTACCTGGCAGGAGAGAACCGCTTCACCTGAAGTGATGCCTCCTTCCCACAACAGCCACAGACCTAATACCTGATCAGCAAGGTTTAAAGGCCCAGCCACACTGATTGCCCCAGTTCAGGACAAGTCTAGTTTGAGATCTCTGTGGGACTGGCCAACGAGTTCATTAAGAATAAATCACAGGGGCTGGCCCCGTGGCCGAGTGGTTAAGTTCGCGCGCTCCGCTGCAGGCAGCCCAGTGTTTCATTGGTTGGAATCCTGGGCGCAGACATGGCACTGCTCATCAGACCACGCTGAGGCAGCGTCCCACATGCCACAACTAGAAGAACCCACAACGAAGAATATACAACTATGTACTGGGGGGCTTTGGGGAGAAAAAGGAAAAAATAAAATCTTAAAAAAAAAAAAAATTAAAAAAAAAAAGAATAAATCACAGCCCAACTTCTCCCTGTGCCCAATTCTGTTTCCTTCCCTTTTTTCTTCCCTTCCACAGGTGTTGATTCCACAAGTACTTGCTGATAAACTTCCTGAATGCGTATCTCCATCTCAGAGTCAGCTTGCTAAAGATGTTATACTTGCCAGCCTGCTTCCTAGTGGCACATTGCATAGTAGTTACACTTTCATTAATCCCGTCTTCAGTATGACACCTATCCTCTCCTCACACCCCACCCACCCACCCAAATCCCTTTGCCTCGTATACCCAAGGCTGGAGCAGCCCCTATTCAACCTCTCCAGAGGATAAACTGCAGGTCTTATGCTGGGGCGGAAAGTAACCACATGACTGTCTAACTGCTTGTTATACAAATTTTTGACCAAAAGCCTATTAAACTTCACCCAATACTACAGCGTTAAAATGTACCTGGAGCCCATAATTCCTGAGCTTTCGCGGACTTCTACAGTTCAAGTTGCTTCTTGTTGACTTCTCACACTGGTGGCTTAAGGTGCAACTTATTCCTCTTTGTCAAATTAGTTAACTCTTATCCATCCAGTTTCCAATTTCTAAAATTTTGTTGACAACTCATATATTCTGTCAGATTCTCTGCTTCTCTCTTCACCTGTCTTTCTAAGTCTATACCCTTTTTTATACTTTACTGTTCTTTTAGTGGGTTGGGAACGGAGCAAAAATAAGCATCTGTAGTCTACTATGTGTACTTGAAAGTCCTGCACTATTCAGGGAGCAATGAAGTTTTGAGGAATGTCAAAAGAAACTTTTAGTGTATTTCACTTGCTCTGTTGTGGAGTGCTACAGCTTTGTTGTGAAAATTAGAAAGTGAACGTGTAGATATTATTTTTGTTCATTTATCACCTGCCATTATGATCTCAGAAGGATAGAGTCAGTAATTAAAGTTTATAAGTAATGGAAGTTCGTTACAGTTTATTCATTTCTCCCTCAGCTTCTTAGTTTTTTGAAGGCCCATGAATACTTTCAAATCTTTTAGTCTCTATCCCTTACTAATACTCTGTATATAATAATCAGTTCTCAGTGTATTTTATGTGTCCCCTTAGGATCCATAATTATTTGACAGGAAATTTATGTTAAGTTAGCCATATATATTTTTTAAAGCAATATTTTCGTTGTTTGTTTGGCTAGAGCTCCAGAATTATTTTGTTATATAGCCAAAAATAGCCAAGAGGATGTGTTCTATGAAGATGACATTTGGCCTGGAGAAGACGAGAATGGGTAAGCAAAATTTGTTGTATTTATTGCCCATAGTTCAACTTAGTGGTTCTAGTGAAAGGTATAGCAACTGGTTTATCAAGAATTTATATTACTTTTTTGGACAGGGTTTTGTATTGTTTTCTCTTGGCTTTAAGATCTTAATGTAATTTTTTATTTTATTTACATCAGTAAAGTACTCTTAAACTAATTTTTGTGATTTTTTTATTACTGAGAAGTAACATGGCTGTATTTATATTAGATTTATAAATAGTCCCAATTAAGTGTAGTGATTAATTATTATACATTTAATGCTTTTATAATTCACAGCCCTCATTTCTTTTATGTAAACCCTCTGAAGCTTTTAATCAATATGAAAAAATTATTGTTTTTTTAATGTAGTGCTGAGAAAGTTCAAGAAATTATTACATGGCTAAAGGGACATCCTGTCAGTACGTTGTCTCGTTCTTCTTGTGATTTACAAATTCTGGATGCAGCTATTGTCGAGAAAATCGAAGAAGAAGTTGAAAAGTGCAAGGTACTTATTTTCAGTAACCAAGATTATTGATGATATTTGAAGTTAAATGGACTATATGTTATTCTACAAATAATTTATTTGTATTTCAACCAAATAAAACATATACTCAGTGATTCTGATTCATGTCAAATTATCCTATAATTTTGGGGGCCAGCCCCATAACCTAGTGGTTAAATTCAGCACACTCCACTTCAGCAGCGCAGGTTCACAGGTTCAGATCCTGGCCATGGACCTACACCACTCATCAGCCATGGTGTGCCAACAACCCACATAAAACAGAGGAAAATTGGCACAGATTTTAGCTCAGGTCTAATCTTCCTCACTCAAGAAGGGAGGAAGATTGAAAACAGATGTTAGCTCAGGGCACATCTTCCTCAGCAAAAAAGTAAATTAAATAAAATGGAGATTATACTATCCTTTAATTTTAAAAAATTTTCTAGTCATTTCCAGGGTCCATTAGTAAGTTTATCTGAATAAATATAAATGCACTTCAATATACAGAAGGCATAGCATTTAAAGTTTATGTCCTTATAGTGTTTCTAATTTTAACAATATTTTGTGAATCTAGTCAAAATAGAAAGTTTGTGATTGAGAAATAAAGTTAATTCCCTATTCCTTCCTATTCTGAGTTCTTTAAAGATACAATTCATCTTTTTATAGAATATAAAAATTTTATTTAATTCACTTTTACAGAACCATTCTCAAATATACTTTTCCACTCACAAACTCATTCAGTTACTAAGTATTTTTGAAATCCCACTCAATCTATCCTATTTTTTTATGTCTTGATTTTAAAAAGCAATAATGTTCTGTGTAGGCTTAACTATTTTATCTATTTCTGATTCCCTGTCTTGATGTCATAGAAAATGGATTGATTATATTCCTTTTTTTAACTTTCAATTTTATTTTTCACACATTTCCCTTTTTATTAAAATGATACCGCTTTACTAACACAGCATTGTCTTATTTGAGCTAGTAGCAGAGTAAGTTGAGGTCTGGGCTCTGAAGTCATCTTCCCTCATCCCTCTTTCAGTACCTTCTATCTTAGGCAAGATAGTTGACCTTTCCATGCCTCCATTTCCTCATTGGTAAAATGAGAGTAGAATAATACCTACCTCATGGGGTCATCAAGAAGATTAACTGAGTTAATACATGTAAACTCCTGCTAATAATGCCTAGCTATTATTGTTAATGCCTAATATTGCCTAGCTATTATTGTTAATGCCTAATAATGCCTAGCTATTATTGTTAATGCCTAATATTGCTTAGCTATTATTATTTGACTTCTGTTATCACACATTCAAGAGCTATGAATAGAGTCTGGAAAATCACCGCTAGATGACTCTTTCTTTTTAGGAAAAAATATAAGGCTCAGTGCCAAGAGTTTGATGTTTTTGAAAGGTCATTGATATTCTGCTGAGGATAGAAAATTATGGTTCTTTTTAATTGTCTTTCAATGTAGAGTAAAATCTATTTGTCTAGCATTGTTTTTGAAATGTTTCCACTTAACAAAAGTTTACAACTTTAAGCCCCCAAATTTTAGTTTAACCCGTTTGGATACAGAGCTTTCTAAAATGTTTTACACATTTCCACCTACTTATAAAGAGAAGATACATATACAAGCTTGTAGTCTATTAGTTTGATTACAGTTTTTAAATGTGTGCATATAGATAAGACAGGAATTTTTTAAAAGACTGTTAATGCATCAAGGAGGAGCAGTTATGAGTGATTTTCTTTTCCTCTTAGTGTTATAAAGTTATTAGGGTAATAAAAGAAGGAGGAAAAACTAAAAGATAAGCACAAAGTTCTGAACATAGTTTAAACTTTTCTTTATAATACACAGTCATCATTAAAAGTATCAGTAGTTTTCTCATTGGAAGTGGTTCCCAAGCCCAGTTAATTATCAAAATTACTAAGAGAGGGGGCCAGCCCAGTGGCGCAGTGGTTAAATTCACACATTCTGCTTCAGCAGCCTGGGGTTTGCCAGTTCAGATCCCGGGTGTGGACCTACACACCGCTTGTCAAGCCATGCTGTGGCAGGCATCCCACATAAAATAGAGGAAGATGGGCATGGGTGTTAGCTCAGGGTCAGTCTTCCTCAGCAAAAAAAAGGAGGAGGATTGGCAGTAAATGTTAGCTATGGGCTAATCTTCCTCAAAAAAGAAAAAGGTTACTGATAAAGCTTTTTAAAAAAAAACACACTCTGGATTCTACCTCTAGAGCAGTACTTCTCAAACTTGAGTTGCCAACAGATCACTGGGGGATCTTGTTAAAATACAGATTGTGATTCAGTAGGTCTAGGATGAGGCTTGAGATTCTGCATTTCTAGCAAGCTCCCAGGTGAGCGCATTTTGAGTAACCAGGCCCCAGAACTTCTCATTTAGTAGCTCTGGGTTGGGGCCTCTTGTGAAATTCCCTGGTTTGTTAATTTGCCTAATGAATCAGGTTTGAGTGCCATATCCTCTAATCAATGCTATAATGTAACAATGCCTAGGGATGTATTAGAGCTCACAGGGTTGTTTTTTCATATGCAATACCCCAGTAACAGTTCTTGTGTCTGCTTTTTAAAATTACTTTAGATCTCTTCTCATATTCTTTCTTCCTCTTGCTGTTGTCAGTGGGCACCAATTGTGCTCTGTTGGTCTGTCTAGTCTGCTGTGGGCTGGAACATAGACAGCTGGTCACTATGGTCTTCCCTGTTCACTCTGTTTAAAATTGCAGTCTCTCCCCCACTGCTGATCTTCCTTACCTGCTTTATTTTCCTCTATGCTTTTTACCTTCAAACATGTTATATATTTTCCTTATTTTGTTTCTTGTATGTCTCTCTCAACTAGAATAAAAAAAAATTCACTGTTTTATCTCCAGCACCCAGATCAATACATAGCACATAAATGGAACTCAGTAAATATCTGTTAAAAGAATAAATGAAATGTCTCTATCATAAAAGAAAATAGACTCTGTTTAAAGCTTGAGCATTTTACAATGTATAAATCATGAACTCCATAGTTTATGGGCTCAGTAGGTTGGGGCTGTTTTATGCCCTTTTGTACTTATTTCCATAAGCCATGTTCTAAAGATAGGTGACTGCCATATAAGTAAACTGCTGCCATTTTTCTTCTTAGGTAAGAATTCACTTTCTGAAAAAATTTAACGTGAATGCTAGTTATGGATTGCAGTGGATGTAAATTATTCTCATATTTTTATTAGGTAGAACAGGTAATATTATTTCCATCTTACAGATGGAAGGAAGCTGATGCTTAAGTGTGAGTTCTCAGAATTAACAAATAGCAAAGATAGGAGAAAACGCTTCCAGCATTGTTTAGATAATCAAAATATTCCAAGATCAAAGCCAATTTCACAATAGATTCCAAAAGCAAGGACTTGTTAAATGAATGCCACCTTAATTTTTATAAGTAGCCATAAAAACCCACCATATTGACATAGGTCAATCCTTTATACCTTTTTTTCCTTTAATATAAATTTTTGTTGACTATTGTATACAATTCTTTTCAGGGTAAAAAAGCATTTGAACAGGATAGCATTTACAGAAAGTTCAAAACAGACAAATCTAATCTTTTGTGTTAGACATAAGGTTACTTTTGGGAAGGTTAGTAACTGGGAGGGACTTCCTTTTATTTTTTGTGAGGAAGATTGGCCCTGAGCTAACATCTGTGCCAGTCTTCCTCTACTTTGTATGTGGGATGCCTCCACAGTGTGGCCCTTGAGTGGAGTAGGTCTGTGCCCAGGATCTGCACCCGCAAACCTGGGCCGTCGAAGCAGAGCGCACAGAACTTTAACCACTTGACCACGCAGCTAGCCCCTGGGAGGAAATTTTTATCTTGTGCTTAGTAATGTTCTCTTTCTTCAACTGGGTGTGGTTATATGTAGATATTCTCATACTGTAAAAATTCATCAGACTGTATGCTTACAATTTTGCACTTTTATATGTCTTATTCTTCAACAAAATAAATTTACTTTAAAAAAATTTTTAAGTGAGAATTTGTTGCTCCTTGCTGCATCTAAAGAACGTCAATTATTCTTAAAAGTAATCATTTTATTTGGCTTTTTAAAATTCAGATATGTTCAAGTACTGAATAATAATTTTATGATTTAATATTTTTTAAATATTTTTAAAACTTTCTTTTCTCAGCAAAGAAAGAATAATAAGAAGGTGCGAGTGACAGTAAAGCCCCATTTGCTGTATAGAGTAAGTTTCCTATCCAAGAATTCACAGTTGTTTTTATTTTGAAAGTATAGAAGGAACAAAATGTTTTCAATATGTTAGTAGCCAAACTTTTTTAAACTAGAATTGATAATAAAAATTAAAGCTTTCTTCTCTTCAGCCTTTAGAACAGCAGCATGGCGTCATTCCTGATCGGGATGCAGAATTCCGTCTCTTTGACCGTGTTGTAAATGTGAGAGAGAACTTTTCAGTTCCAGTTGGCCTTCGGGGCACCATCATAGGAATTAAAGGGGGTAATGTCTCAACAGTTGACGTGTCTTCAACTGCATCTATGTTGTAAAGTAAAACACAAATTTGTATGTTTTATATCTAAGCAGAGAGCAACAGTAAGTCAGGAAAAAAACTAAATCTTTTTACATTTTAGTTAATTTTTTTCAGTTTAATTTTCAGAGACAATTTTCCTTTTCTGTCTCGTGTAATCATCTGGGAATGCTTTAAAAAGGGGGATGTAGGGGCCAGCCCAGGGGCACAGCGATTAGTGCACATGTTCTGCTTTGGCAGCCTGGGGTTCGCTGGTTCGGATCCCAGGTGTGGACATGGCACTGCTTGGTAAGCCATGCTGTGGGAGGTGTCCCACATGTCAAATAGAGGAAGATGAGTACGGATGTGCGCTCAGGGCCAGTCTCCCTCAGCAAAAAGAGGAGGATTGGCAGCAGATGTTAGCTCAGGGCTAATCTTCCTCAAAAAAAGGGTAGGGGGGAGTTGAGGAAATGCTGCTGAGAATTTGGTCACATAGATGTAGCATATTAAAATTATATAAGACCTTGGCAGGTCTACCTATGTTTTTCATGAAACCAAGAGAAAAGTTTCATCACTTCCCCTTAGTTAGGCTTTCATCTAATCTTGCTCAGAGCTTTACCTTAATTGTCATTGTAATCTCTTGATTTCTGTTGAGAAATAAATAAACATGACATATGAGCTTATTTACAGTTAAAAGATTTGAAAATTAAATATGCATATTAATTTGATTTTTATGAATACAACTAGATTATATATATAAAACAGACCTATCAATCTGTTGCTTAACAGTGTGCATGTAGTTAACAGTACTGAACACTTAAAAATGGTTAAGCTGGTAAATTTTATGTTATGTATTTTTTACCAAAAAAAAAAAGATGAGATAGTGAAGGGAAAAGGGAAGAAGCAGCGAAAGATCTAAATGTGCCTCAAAGGGATGCCTGGAGTGAGCAGCCTTGCAGCATAGGTTCCAAAAGAAGTCAAGCCAGCATGAAGCAGCACATCAGGTGCCTAGGGGTCAGGGTGCTGTCAGCACTGTCCTTCCATGTCCCAGGCAGTCAACCTTGGTCTCACTGCCCAGAAAGGAGGAAAACAGGAAGGCCGTGAATCTAAGAGAACTGCTTATTTAGTTCCAGCAATGTGCCAGGCACTTTGACATTTTGCATTAAACCCTCAAAACCACCTGAGAGGTAGGTGTTATTTAATTTTACCTGAGAGGTTAAGTGACCCACCTGTGTCTACACAGGTACGTGGCAGAGCTGGGATTTAAACTCTTTCCCCTGATTCTTACCTAACTATGAGCAGTGGTTCTCCACATTTTCCATCTGCACATACTATTGGGGTCTTCCCTGCCCACATACCTCTAAAAGAGAATTTTTTTCCATGATTCTTTTTTGAATTTTTTGGATGTATTTCTGGCTGCTGGAAATGGAGACAGGAGGATCTGGGCTAGGGATGGTGGGGGTCAGATGGGTGCAGTGAAGCAACCCTCCTGCTGCTCAACCACTGCATCAGCTGCTCAGCTTTCAGCTTTATTGGATTGTACTCTAGCTTGTCCTGATGAGGCCTTGGGACTCCAATAACATCAAAGTTTCCTTTCTCCTGACAGCTCCTAACAGTATTAGTGACCGCTTGGAATGTTGTCTTGAGAAGGATTTTAAAGATACATGTAAGGCGAAGTGGAAAAGAGCTCTGTCATTGATCAACCATGTCTGCGTAGACACAGAATATGAAGGGAAATATTTTGTCATTACTGCCCTCAGCTGAGACCTCATCTCCATAGTCATCTCCACTAAAGGGAATGAACAGTCCTCTTGTCAATAATCTTTTGAGGAAGTGGCCCCTTCCTGAGACAGGAAATGAGAGCCTAGAAGGTGGGACTTAAGCCTTCAGAGGAGAAACTGCTGCCTCTCATTGAGCCTCACTTTCTTGGGTTTAGATTTCAGGTAAAAGTGTCAGGTTGAAAGGGCTAGCTGGGTGGTGGAGAATGGGTGAGCTCTGCAAGCCTGATTGCAACTAGGCAACAAGAGCCTGGGGATGGGAGAGACATCCGCTCACCCCTACCACGGGCTAGCATAGTATCAGATATTGTATTAGTCGGGGTTCTCCAGAGAAACACAACCAACAGAATAGAAAGAGGATGGAGAGAAAGAGCGAGTCAATTCTGAAGTTATATGGTAAACTTTATTATTAATTTGAGCTTAGAATTCAAAACTTTATTATAGCTAATTACTTCACTTTACCTTGGTGTTTTTGGTAAATTTAATCTCCCCAGATATGTCTCATCATGCTCTCTGCCAAATTTGTTCTTCTCTGCTTCTCTCTGAGTTGATTGCACCACTGTCTTTCCGATGTGCCTCATGTCTCAATTATGACATCTGTAATCTACCAAGTCATCTCAGCCAGAACTTTGGAATCATCTTTGGCTTCTCCATCCTTTTTATCACCACAAGTCACGAACTCCTGCCAGTTCTATCTAATGATGTATCTATTCTCTCTAGTTTATTTCTCTCATTACTGCCATGTTTTCAAATCTTCATTGTCTTTTGTCTATCTTAATGCAAGACCCTCTAAACTGCAAATTGCAAAATTATCTCTTCTGTTAGCTCTTATTATGAATAATTTCAAACATATACAAAAGCAGTGAGAAAAGTCTAATTAATCCTCACAGCATTTAATTTTAAATATTATTATTTTGCCTTAAGTTAATACCAGTAAGGTAATCTGTGAGCTTATTTCCTTTTCATTTACTGTCTGTATTCCCCCACACTGTTTTTTGATAGTTGTAATGCTTCTTACACGCCACAAAGTTATATGCTGGTTTTTTGTAATGTGATTTTTAAATCTTTCTCTTTTTTTTAACAGCTAATAGAGAAGCTGATGTACTATTTGAAGTATTATTTGATGAAGAATTTCCTGGAGGCTTAACAATAAGGTTTGTGTTTAAGATGATAGTTATACTTTGTGAAGATCTCCATGTGACCATTGACTTTACATTACTTATTTGTCCACAATTTGAATTCCTGTTATGTGTGAGACATCATACTTGCTACTGGCAGTGTAACAGTGAATGTTAGACATGCTTTCTACTCTCATGGAGATTTCATTTTAGTGAGGGAGATAATTAAGTAACTGATTACGGTATTATTTAATTAAAATGTGACAAGTGCTGGGAAGGAGAAGTTCAGGTTTCTATAAGAGTATGACCTGTCCTGAGAGTTCCAGAAAAACTTTCTTGAGGAAGTGATATGTAAGATGGGACTTAAAGAATGAATAATAATTAACTGGGGGAAGAGGGAGGAAGAGTGACACGTGGTCAGGAAGAGGGAATAGAATATGCAACAAAGGACATTTTCAGTGATTCAAAAAAACTAAAAGAATGCAAGTGTGTCTGAATTTCAGCAACTACGTAAGATTAGAGTAAGAGAGAAAAGCAAGGACCACACTGTGCAGGAACTTGTAAGCCACCTTTCAGGACATGTTAGGGATCTTAGTATCTTCTTGGTCTTCATCCTCAAAGCAATGTAAAACCATCAGAATCAGAGGTGTGCCATGATCAGATTTGCATTTTTTTAGTGGTTAAATAACTTGAGGAGTAGAAACAGTCTTTGAATTTAGTGACGTGTTATAAGTCTTTGCCACCTGTTTTAGCAGAGTTGTGGCTGCTCAAGCTAGATTGTGGTGGTTTGAGGAGTGAATGGCAGATGTAATAATGGAGGCAGGAGATTGAGCTGAACTCTGAGAAGTTCGACTATGAAGAGAAGAAACAATAACTGGAAGTTAGAAGGTTTGAAGGAAGAGGATTGTCTTGTTTGTTTTTAGTTTAACATGGGTGAGACTTAGGCAAGTCTGTTTTGGGGGAACACTAATAGAAACTTTAAAGTTGCAGGAAAAAAGATCATGATAGAATAAGAGGCACCGTGGAATATTAGAAAGGGTGAGCTCTCCCACTTAAGCTTTGTGTTACCTTGGGTAGGTCAGTTAAAAGCATTTTGACTCTCAATTTCCTCATCTTTGGTGAAGATACATACTTCACTAAGTTATTGTCAGGATTAAATGAAATCCTTACCAGTTTTCCTTTCTCTCTTCTGAAAACCAATTAGAAAACTGAACTGAAATTAGCTTAGTTTCTTTTTCTCCTCTATTTTGATTAGTGGGTAATTAAAATAAAAAATCGATTATGCTTGTTTAGCCTCTTTGCATAAAATCACAATCTTTAGTCCTTATACCAAGTGATCACCTTCAGAAAGCTATTACTGTTTTGCAATTTGAATGTGCCTGTTGCCCAAAGACTATCCTGTCTGTACTCTTCATATGCAGCAGTGGAGTCTGAGTCCCATATCTGATTTTATTTTTCATGAGAATGTTTGATTACCAGTAACCTTAGCCCGATTACTTTGAAAGTATATTTTGAAGATGATTAACTTTTTTTTTTTTCTCAGTCTCTTTTTTTCCCCTTCTAGGTAGAGGCAGTGAATTTCTTGAGGGATAGAGAGCTGTGTAAAAGGTTACCTGCCTACAGTATATTCATCTCTATAATGCAGAATCTTTAAGCATAATTCTCACAAAAGTATTTTCTAGCAATCCTTTTTTTTTTTAAAGACTTTATTTTTTTGCTTTCTCTCCCCAAAGCCGCCCAGTACATAGTTGTATATTCTTAGTTGTGGGTCCTTCCAGTTGTAGCATATGGGACACCACCTCAGCATGGCCTGATGAGTGGTGCCATGTCCGCACCCAGGATTCGGACCAACAAAACCCTGGGCCACCTCAGTGGAGTGCACGAACTTAACCCCTCGGCCACAGGGCTGGCCCCATCTAGCAATCTTAAAAAGACTTCTCATAAAAGAATTCTATTTCTCCATGATCTTGTAATATAAGGAAATTGTATTCTCAGAGAGAAAAAAATAGGTGATAGAGGTGAAAACTTTTGACACGAGAAGCCTTATTTTAGTATCTAATACTTATCAGGCCAGGAAGGAAGGAAACCACAAATACTTGTCTCATAAGCCAGGTCCAGGACTTTAAGATGGGAAGATGAGGATAAAAAAGGGCTGGACTCAACAGTTGATCCAGAGACAAATGTGATCACAGCTAACCTTTGCCCTGTTGTGTGGGTAGAGCCACACTAAGAATGGCTCCACACTCCGGTAGCTCCTGGGCTTTCGTAGCCCAGATGGTACAAACCAATTTTTTAAAGAAGTCTAACGTTTAATTCATAAACTTTTAGTTAGTTGTTATGTTGCAAGCCTTCTGAGGGCAAACTAACACACATTCGCACTTCCAGAACCATACCTCTAGAACAGTCTTTTCTTCCCACTTCATAGCACTGAATAGTCTATTTGGAAACTTTCAGAAATGTATCATCTTATAAATTGAGATCTTTCTATGATTTCAAGTTCCTGAACTGAATTTAAAAGTGATATTTATTAATTCAGATTATGGATTATGGGTTGTCCACCCAAAAATTACTTGATTCTTCTGCTCCCTAGCAGATTTAGTATTATTTCCCTCTGATCTTGATATAACTTTTGCTTTTAGGTGTTCACCTGGTAGAGGTTATCGACTGCCGACAAGTGCCTTGGTGAACCTTTCTCATGGGAGTCGCTCTGAAACTGGAAATCAGAAGTTGACGGCCGTTGTGAAACCACAACCAGCTGTGAATCAGTACAGCTCAGCTTCCTCAGTTTCCTCTGGGCATTTGGGAGGCCTGAACCATTCCCCTCAATCACTTTTTGTTCCTACTCAAGTAAGACTCTCAGTCTTTAATTTCTCTCCACCCCCATTACAAATCGCCGGCAGACTTTGTAAGCGACCTAATTCAAGTTAGCTTTTTAAAAAGTTTTGATTTGAGTCAGTTCCAGATTTGTTTTCAGCTAATAGGCTAGTATACTATTGATAGCATTTTACTTCTGTAATAAAATTGTAGTTATATTAAAGAAGAAATTCATTTATTTAAATAATGAGCTTGGGAATATCTGTTTAAAAAGGTTTTTAATTTTTTCTTATATAACCCAAATGTATCTGCTATGAAATGATAATTTTGAAAGATAAAAGGGAGAAGACTACATCATGTTAATCATAAGCAATTTTCAAGTTTCCACCATGCAGCTCCTGGGTTATTTCCTTTATTTCATCTTCCTGGGAAAAACTGAATTGCTTTGTGTGAGACACTTTATTTAATTCCATGGCGCCAAATCTTAACCACACTCTATAATGCAATTAATACATGTTTATTGTAGACTAATTAGAAAACACAGATAAGTAGATAATAACAAAGGAAAGAGAAGCAGAAATCCTCTCAAATCTCATAGGTAACCGTGTTAAATTTTGGTGCATATTTTTCCACAGTTTTAATCTGGATGAAATCAGTTCTCTGTAAGTAATAGCTGATTTTTTAATCTATTAGATTAGTTTTGTGTAAGGTGAAGATTTTAAAAATAAAATCGTCAAACGTTAGTTTGAATGAGATAATATGTCAGTGCTTTGGAAGACAAAAGAAATCTTAGTGGCAATATTGATTCCGTGTAATCTTTTGAAGCATTTGTTATGCTTTAAATACTTTTCAAGAAAACTGTTCAAAAAATTACATATGAAAAAGACCATTTTCACTCCAATAGAATACTTTTATTATTATTATGCTGAGCTCTAGAAAAAAAGAACTGGAATTTCAGATAATGAAAGTTAAGTATCCTACCACTACATAACTTTAATGAATAAATTATTTGATTTTTTTAAGGAATCTTTATTTTTTCATGTTTCAGTTCCTTAAGAATTTTTTTGTGTTTTGCCAGGTACCTACTAAAGATGATGATGAGTTTTGCAGCATTTGGCAGTCCTTACAGGGATCCGGAAAGGTTCAGCACTTTCAGCCAAGTCTACAAGAGAAGGTTAGTATACCTTGTTTGATGGACATTTAATGTTAAAAAATATATTTTTTATGTTTCTCTTTCAGGTATGCAATGATTAATCTTCTCCTGAAATCTCATAGAATAGAAATAACAGTTTTGATCATGAATTTTCATAATTCTCTTCAGCCATATATAAAAGTTTTTGGACCAGTCAGTGAGAATATACATAATTTTCTTTTTAAATCAATTTTGGACTTTTTTTTAGTTGTTTACAAAATCATAGTAACGATACAGTCACCCATCGCTTAACGACAGGAATACGTTCTGAGGAATATGTCATTAGGCATTTTTGTCATGCAAACGTCATAATGTACTTATGCAAACGTAGATGGTACACCCTACTACACCCCTAGGCTCTATGGTACTAATCTTTTGGGACCACTGTTGTATATGCAGTCCATCATTGACCAAAATATCGTTATGCAGCACATGTGACTGTATTTTAAATTCAACAAAGGCCTTAAGGGCACTCATTAACTTATTCATTTCCATGTGTAGCTTTATGCTGGCAGTTGGTTGTCTTAAGTATGAATGAGCAAATACACATTCTTGCTAGAGATTAAGAAGAGGAAAGAAATTCTGCTAAAAGGATAGACTCAGATTAAAAAAAGGAAGAATTAAAGGAATGAATTCCTACTACATATTTTGCTAGTTACTGACCAATCTTCTCAGCTTAGTTCGAGAAGGAATGTTCTCTCAGGTTTATAAACCAATAGCCTACACTATGTGAACCTCATTTATTCTAATGGCCTCTAGTGATAAGTGTTATCAGAGCTAGAGGGGGGAAAATAGCAAAGGGAATGATGGTAAAATAAACATAAAAAATGAGAGTGACAAAATACACAGGTCTCCTATGCCAATAAGCTATTATAAATTTTCCTTACATCATCTATAATTCTTTCTACCTAAGTGTAATCCATATCCAGATTTTCAAACCCTCTTTTCCTCTCTCTGTTACTGCTAACCACTCATTCTTCAGGAGTGCTTTGTTATTATTCATTCATTCAACACATATCTATGGAGTACCTCCCATATGCCAGGCGTTGTTCTATGCAGTGAGAATATAGCTGTAAACAAAACAAAAATCCTGGCCCTCAAACAATTAGTATTCCAAGGAGGAGAGGACAGTAAATAAGTAAATTGCATGATATATTAGATGATAATATATAAGTTTGAGAAAAATTACAAGAAAGAGGATAGGGAATTTCGGGGGAAGGGGAGGGGAGGTTTTGCAGTTTCAAATGGAATGATCAGATAACCTTTGAGCAAATATTTGAATGAAATGAGGGGTAGGGGACATAGATATCTGAGGGAAGAGTATTCCAGACAAATTCAAAGGCCCTCTTGATGGGAACCATCCCTAGCATACTGAAGGAAGAGAAAAGAGGACATTATGATTGAATCAGTAGGGTGAATTGTGGGAAATGTAGTTAGACAGGTGACACAATACCATGCAGGACCTTCTGGGCAATTTAAGGACATTGGCTTTTACTCAACAAGATGGGAAATCAGTGGAGCGTTTTGAGCTGCAGAGTGGCGTGATCTGACTTACCTTTTAATAGTATCACTCTATGTTGATACTATCAAGCCTGCTATGTTGAGAATAGAATGCAGAGGAGCCAGGATGGAAATAGAAATTAATTAGGAGACTACTGAAATCAAGTTAGAGTTGATCTTGACTTGGACCAGGGTAGTAGGAGCCTGTGAGAAGTGGTCAAATTCTAGACATATTTGAAAGGGATTGCCAGCTGATGATGAACTGGATATGGGAGTTAAAGAGAGAATGGATTAAAGGACGTCACTTTTAAGATCTGAG
This sequence comes from Equus asinus, assembly GCF_041296235.1. Classification (NCBI taxonomy): domain Eukaryota; kingdom Metazoa; phylum Chordata; class Mammalia; order Perissodactyla; family Equidae; genus Equus; species Equus asinus. Next base: position 87,969,313 of record NC_091810.1, on the reverse strand, counting down.
TAACTAAAAGGATAGAATGGCTGTTAACTGAGTTGTGGAATATTGCGGGTCAAGTAGCTTTGTAGAAGAAGATTAGGAGTTCAATTTTGGACATGGTTAAGTTTGAGATGTATATTAAATATTTAAGTGGAAATATAGAGTTGGACAGTTGAGTATTTGAATGGAGACGTAGAGTTAGACATTGAGTCTGAAGTTATGGAGGATGCCCAAGCTGGAGAGAGAATATGGGAGTCATCATATTTATATGTGTGTGTGTGTATATCTGTATATCTAAAGAGGTGAATGTAGATTGAGAAGAAGTCGAATCACTTAGCCATAGAGAATTCCATCCTTAAAGAGTCAGAGAGATTAGGTGAAACTGATGAAGAAGACTAAGAAGGAACAGCCAATGAGACAGGAAGAACACCAGGAAAGGGCGGTGTCTAGATGCCAAGTGAAGAATGAATGTCAAGAACATAGTTTTCAACTTGGTCAAATGCTGCTGATGGATCAATTAACATGAAAACAGAGAATTGACCATAGAGTTTAGCACATAAAGGTCACTAGGAACCTTGACAAGAGCAGTTTCAGTAGAGTGATAGGAATGAAATACTGATTAGAGTACGTTTAAGAGAGAAGGGGAGGAGAGAAATTAGAGGCAGCAAATATAGGCAGTTCTTTCAAGGAGTTTTGCTATAAAAGAGAACATTAGGGGCTGGCCCCGTGGCCGAGTGGTTAAGTTCGCGCCCTCTGCTGCAGGCAGCCCAGTGTTTCATTGGTTCGAATCCTGAGCGCGGACATGGCACTGCTCATCAAGCCACGCTGAGGCAGCGTCCCACAAGCCACAACTAGAAGGACCCACAACGAAGAATATAGAACTGTATCTCAGGGGGCTTTGGGGAGAAAAAGGAAAAGAATAAAATCTTTAAAAAAAAAGTTTGTTAAAAAAAAGGGGAACATTACCCTGAGTCCCCTCTTGTTTTTCCCTATTTGTTCAACTTCTTTATTTTTTTAATTTTTTTTTAAGATTGGCACCTGAGCTAAACAACTGTTGCCAATCTTTTTTTTTTTCTTCTTTTTATTCCCAAAGCCCCCAGTACATACTTGTATGTTCTAGCTGTAGGTCATCTGGTTGTACCGCCTCAGCATGGCCTAATGAATGGTGCCATGTCCTTGCCCAGGATCTGTCCGAACTGGCAAAACCCTAGGCCACCAAAGCGGAGCACACGAACTCAACCACTCACCCCCGGGACTGGCCCCCTCAACTTCTTTATTAACCTCTACTCTTCCAGCCTTTCTAGTGGGGACTCAACTCCCCAAAACTCAACGATAGTTTTCTTTTCCTTTTTGCCTTATTGCTTGACAGGTGACTTTGGCACTTACCTCTCTGCTGATTACCACTCAATCTATGTCTCTGATTCCAACCTCTCAAACAAGATCTAACCTGATGTCTCTGACTTTCTAGAAGACAGGTATAGACGGATACCCCACTGTCACCTCAACCATAAGATGTCTCAGAATTCACTTTGCCTATGGCCTCTTCTATCTTTTTTTCTAATACTGCCATCTCTCCAAGCACATAATCTGAAAAGCATGGAGTCAAAAATGTTTGCTCTTTCTCTCTAATGTTTTTTCGCAATGAGACCTCACATCTGTTTACTTCTTCTCAATTCCCACAGATGGACCTTAGGTTGTCATCCTAGGCCTAGACTACCCTCCTTTCTGTGCTTCCTGTTTCTTATCTCTTTCTTTTCTAGTTCTTCTTACATAGTAGTGCCTGATTAATCTTTCCTAAAGATCCATTCACCTGTGGCATATTAGGGCAAAGTAATTAGGCAGAGCTCCTGGGTTTGAACTCAGTTTATGCCCTAAGGCAGTGTGGTGTGACAAATCTGGCATTGGACTCAGAATCGGGAAATCAGATTTTGTGACTCAAATTAAGCAAATCTAATTTCCCTGGGCCTCAGTGGCCTCATGTACAAAATTAAGGCATTCGACTTAGGTGACCTCGGAGATCTTTTCCAGCCCTAAAATAGTGTTATTCAAATTTCTACTATGTATAAGGGTTCCTGTTTAGTACCACTGGAATTCAACTACAACTTAAACTAATATTTAAGCCTTTCGTAATCTAACTCCACCTAATTCTCGTATAGAGTATGTCCAACTATTGTGTAAAATGGTCTATTCCAGTCAAATCGGTCTCTTTATTTTCTCTTTCCCACAAACAGATAATTCCTATATTAGATTATGTGTTCTTATCGTTCCTTCTACTTAGGATGCCCTTTCCTCTCTCACTGCCAAAATTCCCCTAGGTCTCAGTCAAGGGCTACTAGTTATGTTACCACTTGTCTCCTTGAGATGGAACTCAACAGTTGATAGTATATTTCCTCAGAATCTTCTACATGCATCTCCTGTTACTGGATGCTGTTTCATTATTTATATTTCTTGAAAACTCTCATGTTTTATCTCCTGTATGTTCCAAGAATTATGAGCCACCATGTATAACACTTATATCCACGAAACATTAATAAGCAGTCTGGTATTCATCTGATGAGCAGATTCTAGAGAACTCAACATAATAAAAAAAAAAGTATTCAAGCTTGTCGAAAAGGTAAAACTATAGGGACAGTAAAAAGATCAGTGGTTGCCAGGAGTTAGGGGGAAAGGGAGGGATGAATAGGCAGAGCACAGAAGATTTTTAGGGCACTGAAAATACTCTGTATGATACTGTAATGGTAGATACATGTCATTATACATTTGTCCAAAGCCATAGAATGTACAACACCAAGAGTGAACCCATTGTAAACTATAGACTTGGAGTGATAATGATGTGTCAATGTGAGTTCATCAACTGTAACAAATATACTGCTCTACTGGGGGATGTTGATAATGGGGAAAGCTATGCATGTGTGGGAGCATGGGGTATGTGGGAAATCTCTGTACCTTCCTCTCAGTTTTGTTGTGAACCTAAAACTGCTCTTTAAAAAAAGTCTTTAAAGAAAAATTCAAGTGTTGGGGCCAGCCCCATGGCCGAGTGTTTGGGTTCATGTGCTCTGATTCGGGAGCCCAGGAGTTCACCAGTTTGAATCCTGGGCATGGATGTGGCACCGCTTGTCAAGCCATGCTGGGGCAGCGTCCCACATGCCACAACTGGAAGGACCCACAATTAAAAATATACAACTATGTACTGGGGGACTTTGGGGAGAAAAAAGAAAAATAAAATCTTTAAAAAAAAAATTCAAGCGTTTATTGGCAAAATATGATAAGGTGACTAACACAAATAGCTTTAAGTATCAAATAGAACAACAAAAAAACTATACTCAAAACTAGAGTATTTTCTAATTAAATTTATGGCACACTTTTTCTCTGAAATGGTACTGTGAACATGAGTTTTAGAACTCCAATGTCAGCTCTCCTATTATTTAGTTCTATAACCAAATTAATTTATCACTTTGATCCTCAGTTTACTCAACTATAAAATGGAATCAAAATACCCCATAGCATTTTTATGATTATAGCATTTTTATAATGATATTAAGATAATCGATGCAAAGTACATCTTACCATGCCTGTCACATACTAGATACACAATATTCGTTCTTACCTTTCTATTGATCCGATATTCTAATTCCCTACCTTAGAGTCACATTCCCCTATAATGTACCGCTGTAGCCCAAAATCCCACCAGCCACTGTGCCATGCAGATAGAAATCTCTTCGCCCTTTTGACTCTCCAAGACTAAAGAGCCCTGGGTGTTCCTGTGCATATGCGTTCGTTGGACCTGCCTTCACACTCTGGTGCATATCACAGCTATTTGGGAACATGCCCACTGCCAAATAGAACATGATGTGTCTTTGCACCTGGTGTTTATTTGTCTGTGCTCAGAAGAAAATAAATAGGGCTCACCAAAAGCAAAATTGTGAAATGATTAATTTGTATTGACCATCTCCAGCCTCTGCTTTTGCTTCCTCTTCCCACTATCTGTGGCAAATTTTGTCTCTTTTTGCTTTCAGGCCTCCTTTCCCTATCAGAAAACAAAAGGATCTGATGTGATCTTTATATGAAACTTACTCATGCCATTTTCTAATTCTTTCCGTTCATGCACTGTCTCAATTACTGTAGCTTTATAGTCAGTCTTGCCATCTGGTAGTAGTCTTCCATCATTTGAAAACCTTGACAATATAAACATTAATTGATGAAATCAGGTATTGGGGGAAAGGATGTGGAAGGGCTAACATCCTCAACTTTTATAACAGAAATGATGAATTTTCAAAAACCTTTTAATGGAAATTTTTAAAATCATGAAGTGTTAGGCCAGTCCAGTGGCGCAGCGGTTAAGTTTGCACGTTCTGCTTCTCAGCGGCCCAGAGTTCACCAGTTGGGATCCCAGGTGCAGACATGGCACCGCTTGGCAAAAGCCATGCTGTGGTAGGCGTCCCACGTATAGAGTAGAGGAAGATGGGCATGTATGTTAGCTCATGGCCAGTCTTCCTCTGCAAAAAGAGGAGGATTGGCAGTAGTTAGCTCAGGGCTAATCTTCCTCAAAAAAAAATCATGAAGCGAAGAGAATAGTATAATGAACCCACAAGTACCCATCCCTTGCCTTGCGCTCGTCCAATCCTATTCTTCTATAACACCCACTCATTTCCCAACCTCCCCACCACAAATATAGAATTATTTTGAAGCAAATCTAGAGGGATCTTTGGAGGCTAATATTTCTATTGTAAAGAAACGTTTACCTGAAGTTTAATCTTTTCTTTAGTTTCTGTATTAACTTAAAGCAAAGTTAGATTTAATTCTATTGAAAGTAGCATTTTTGTAAAATGATAGTTTTCTGTGTATCTTGCTATTTAATGCATAGAGAAACATTTGGAGTGATGATTATTATGTTAATAATGGTTGTTTCTGGGTGGTGGAATTTGGTTAAGTTCTCTATACTTTTCTCTGTTACTTAAATTTTTTTCTATTGAGCTATGTAACTTTTATAAAAATAATAAAGTATTTATTAAACATTGAGGAAAAGAAGTAGTTATAACATTAAGAGTTTATTTAAATCATTTATAAGAATTTTAACTTTCAGGGTGCAGTTCTACCTCAAGAAATCAGTCAAGTAACTCAGCATCATAAATCTGGCTTTAATGACAACAGTGTTAAATGTCAGCAAAGAAAACATGAGCCTCACAGAAAATGTAAGTTTTAAGTAGGAAAAGTATATTCTGGAAAAGTGCTAACTGCTTCCTTTTATTTTTATTAATTAATAGCTTTACTGAGTTATAATTCACATACCATAAAATTCATCCTTTTAGAGTTTTTTGGTATTTTCATAAAGTAGTACAACCTATGCCACTATCTGAGTTTAGAACATTTTCATCACCCCAAAAAGAAATACCATACCTATTAGCAATCATTCCTCCAGCCCCTGGCAACCACTGATTTACTTTCCACCTCCATGGATTGACCTATTCTGGACATTTCATATGAATAGAATCATAAAATATGTGGCCTTCTGTGACTGGCTTTCCTTCACTTGGCATAATGTTTTCAAGGTTCATCTACGTTGTAGCATGTATCAGTACTTCATTCCTTTTTTTGGCTGAATAATATTCCATTGCACATTTTCTTTGTTCATTCATTGATGGACATTTGGATTGTTTCCACTTTGGGGCTATCATGAATAATGCTGCTGTGAATATCCATGTACAGGATTCTGTGTGAACATATGTGAGCAATTCTCCTGAGTATATACAAAGGAGTGGAATTACTGAGTCATGTCTTGACTCTATGTCTAACTTTTTGTAGAACTACCAAACTGTTTTCCAAAATGACTGTACCATTTTAATTCCCAGCAGCAGTATATGAGGGCCAGTTTTTCCACATCCTCCATTACACTTGTTATTGTCCATCTTTTTTATTATAGCCATCCTAGTAGATGTAAAGTGGAGCCTCCTTGTGGTTTTCATTTGCAATTCATTAATGATTAACAACATTGAGCATCTTTTCATGTGCTTATTGGCTGTTTGTATATCTTCTTTGGAGAAATGTCTATTTGGATCCTTTGTTCATTTTTAAATTGGGTTATTTGTCTTTTTATTCTTGAATTACAATAGTTCTTTATGTATTCTTATACTAAATGCTTATTCAGTAGTTCATTTGCAAATATATGCTCTCATTCTGTGGATTGTCTTTTAACTTTCTTTATAGTGTTCTTGAAAAGCAAGTTTTAAATTTTGATCAAGTTCAATTTACCTATTTTTTTCTACTTTTTCTTTGGTTGCTTTTGCTTTAGGTGTCATAAATAAGAATCCATTGCCTAATCCAAGGTTACAAAGATTTATACTTATGTTTTCTTCTAAGAGTTTTATTGTTTTCTTTTTTAAAGATTGGCACCTGAGCTAACATCTGTTGCCAATCTTCTTTTTTTTTTCCTTATTGTCCCCAAAGCCCCTCAGTACATAGTTGTATATTCTAGCTGGAGGTCTTTCTGGTTGTGCTACATGGGACACCGCCTCAGCATGGCTTGATGAGCGGTGCCATGTCTGTGCCCAGGATGTGAACTGGCAAAACCCTGGGCCACTGAAGCAGAGCACACGAACTTAACCACTTGGCCACAGGGCTGGCCCTGAGTTTTATAGTTTTAATTCTTTTTTTTTTCTTCTTTTTTTTTTTTTCCTTTTTCTCTCCCAAAGCCCCCCGGTACATAGTTGTATATTCTTAGTTGTGGGTCCTTCTAGTTGTGGCATGTGAGATGCTGCCTCAGCGTGGCTTGATGAGCGGTGCCATGTCCGCGCCCAGGATTCGAACTGACGAAACACTGGGCTGCCTGCAGCAGAGCAATGCAAACTTAACCACTCGGCCACGAGGCCGGCCCCTATAGTTTTAATTCTTAAATTTAGGTCTTTTTTCCATTTTTGACTGTTTGTATATGGTATGAGGTAGGGGTCCATATTCATTCTTTTGCATGTGAGGTTCTAGTTGTCCCAGCACTGTTTGCTAAAACACTTTTATTTCCCCCATTGAATTCTCTTGGCACTCTTGTCAAAAAATAATTGACCATACATGTATGGGTTTATTTCTGGCATCTCAGTTCCATTCCACTGATCTGTATGCCATCTTTATGCAAACAACACACCATGTTAATTGCTATTGCTTTGTTATAAGTTTTGAAAGTGGTGAGTTTTTGTTCCTCCAACTTTGATTTTCTTTTTCCAGATTGTTTTATCTGTTCTGGTCCCTTGCATTTCCATATGAATGTTCAGATCAGCTTGTCTCTCTCTGCAAAAATGGCAGCTGGAGTTTTTATAGGGATTGCGTTGAATCTGTCGATCACTTTGGGTAGTATTGGCATCTTAGCAATATTGGCTTCCCATCCGTGAACACAAAATGTCTTTCCATTGTGTAAGTCTTCTATAATTTCTTTCAGTGATGTCTTGTAGTTTTCGGTGTACAAGTCTTACACTTTTTTAGTTGAATTTATTCCTATGTATTTTATTCTTTTTAATGCTGTTGTCAGTGGTGCTGTTTTCAGTTGGAATGGAATGGAATTTCTTTTTTTTGGATTGTGCATTGCTAGTTATAGAAGTAAAACTGACTATTGTATATTGATCTTGTATCCGACCGTCTTACTGAACTTGTTAATTAGCCCTAATTTTTTTGTGACTTCTGAAAATAGAGAGAATCACATTTCTTCCTATATAATCTGGATGCCTTTTATTTCTTTTTCTTGCCTAATTTCTGTGGCTAGAACCACCAGTACAATATTGAATAGAAGTGGTAAGAGTGAACATCCTTATCTTGTCTTGATCTTAGGGAAAAACTTTCTATCTTTCAGCATTAAGTGTAATGTTAGCTGTAGGGTTTCGGTAGATGCCATTCATTAAGATGAGGAAGTCCCCTTCTATTCCTAGGTGGTTGTTGTTTTCTTGGAGGGATGTTAGATTTTGTCAAATCCTATTTCTGTGTCTATGGAGGTAACCATATGGATTCTGCCTTTATTCAATTAATATGGTGTATTCCATTGATTGTTTTTCATATGTTGAACCAACCTTGTATTTCTAGGATAAACCCCACTAGGCCATGGTATATAATCCTCTGTATGTGCTACAAGATTTGATTTGCTGGTATTTTGTTGAGGATTTTTTGTATCTGTATTCATAAGGGATATTTTAAATTTTCCTTTCTTGTGTTCTCTTTGGTTTTGACATCATGGTAATACTGACCTCAGAGAATGTTGAGACTAACTTTGAAAGAGCTGTAGCCTCATTCTGATCTCTCTGGTGGCAGCCAGGCTATTAGTTTCCACCAAAAATACCGGCTGTTGTTTTTGAGGGCTCCATGGAACTGGAGAGTGGGGAATGGGACTACGGCAAATTAGAATGCCACAAAGATCACTGTTCTAACCGAGATTCAGCCTTTTTCTGGAGTAAACACTCCCTGGATTGCTGCAAGCCTTTGATTAACTTTCATAGCTCTGAAAATTTGGATTCTGGTAATTTATGCCCATTTTCTCATTGCTTTTATGGAGGAGAGAATTTTTAGAGATTCTTACTGTGACATTTTTGCTGATGTCCCCTCACTAACTACTTTTTGAGATAAATTTTATTTAGAGTAATCCTACTTTTTTGTGTATAAACACTTGCCAATTAAATTAGTCCAAACTATATTACAGATTTTTGTTAAAAATATGTACAAATATTTTGTTGTTAATATTCCCTTACATAATTTATATAGTTTTACTCTTTTCATTGCTTTAGTAGGGTCTACTGTGTTCCAGGCACAGTAGGGAATGCAGATGCAGGCATGAGAATCGTCATCTTGAAGTTACTTTTTCTCTTCTCTTGATCAAAGTATTCCCAAATTGCAGCCAATTGCTCATTAGGCTCAAAATATGATTCATTTGTTATTCATTCTTTTATTTATACAGCTGCTACCTATTGAGCTATTATGTGCAAGGTACTGTTCTAGGTGCTAGGAATATATGAGCGAACAAGACAGACAAGTTTTCTGGCCTAATGGACTTTATACTCTAAGGTGGAGACTGATAATAGGCAAACAAACAATAAATTCCATAATCTGTAGTAATGATAAGTGTTATGATGAAAAATAAAGCAGATTAAGAGGAAAGAGTGATAGGGTGCTATTTTAAATACGGCAGTCAAGGAATGCCTCTCTGAGGACATAGCGTTTGAGCAGAGGCCCAAATAAAAAGGGAGTGGAATGGGATAAGCTATGCAAAAAGCTTAGTGAAGAGCTTTCCAGCAGAGGAAGTACACAATCCTGAGTCTGATTTATTATATTTAATATATGCATGGTATTTTTTGTATTTATATATTACATGTAGTATAACGGGAGTAGTCTTTTAAAATATTTTTCTAGGGGCGGGTCCAGTGGCACAGCAGTTAAGTGCGCACGTTCCACTTCGGTGACCCAGGGTTCAGATCCCGGGTGCAGACATGGCACCACTTGGCACGCCATGCAATGGTAGGCGTCCCACTTATAAAGTAGAGGAAGATGGGCATGGATGTTAGCTCAGGGCCAGCCTTCCTCAGCGAAAAGAGGAAGATTGGCAGCAGTTAGCTCAGGGCTAATCTTCCTCAAAAATGAAAAAATAAAATATTTTTCCAAAAAGCTATTTTCAAAAAAAATTTTGTGGTTTTATAATTTTGGTTCAATTTGATAACTGTAAAGTATTTTTGCAACAATATCTATAAGTTATTTTTGGTTCTTCTATATTTTAAGTTAATTTGGATTAATGTTCCTATAAATCTATAAATATAGCTTAAAAATTATTTAATTGAAATGCATTGTGATTTTTCTTTAAATTATTATTTACATAAATATGTGTAAACTATTTGCATTATCTGGGATTCCAGTTAGCTTTCTTGTGTGTATGTCTCAACAAAGGTTGAATGTCCATACATATCAAACTCACTTTTTCTTTTGCTGCTTTTTGCAAGATTACTTCCTCCCTTTCCTCTCTTCCTTGCCTCCATTACCTTCCTCCTCTCCCTCCCCCTTTCTTTTCCTCCCTCTCTGTTCCCTCTCTTCCCTTCTCTTTCCATCTTTCTCCCTTCCTTCCCTCCTCTCTCATCCCATCCTTTCCCTCCCTCCACCCTCTCCCCCTACTTCTTTCCTCACCCTTTCTTACCTCCCTCCCTTATTCCCTCCTTGCTTCCTTCCTACTTTCTTCCCTCCCTTTCTTCCTTCTTCTAATTCATCCTTTTCATTTCCCCTACCATTCCCCCAGTTTCCCCTTAACAGGAATACTAAAATAGCTTCCTAATTGGTGTCTCGCTTTCCTTCTGTCTATCCAATAAGCCACTGCTGTATTTTAATCTTTCTAAGGCACGATTCTGATCACATCACTACCTGCTCAAAACCTTTCTATGATTGATTGTCCGTTGCCTACCAGTTTAATTCCCTGGTCTTCAAAACCTTGCAGATTATGGCTCCAACCTACTTCTCTAATTCAATTAAGCTCCACTATACTCCTTAACCTCCAGTGGATCTGATCTGGTCTATTTAGAGTTCCATAAACACATTACCTGCTGTCTGCTTCCGTGTCTTTTCTCCTATTATTTCCTTTGCCTGTAATACTTAGCCTCCTATTCTGCCCTTTGGAAACCTACCAGCCTTCAAAGCTCAGTTAGAAGCCACTTTTCCTTTTCCCTTATTGTTGTCATCTGTGAATATCTCTTCTACCCCTCATCTAGATTATAAGACTCCTCAAAATCGGGGCCTTTTTCTTCTTGGAATTATGTGACTCTAACACAGTTCCTTGCTATAGTAAATATTTGGTGAATTTAATTGGTGTGCAGCAAGTTCTTTCATTTACCAAAATTTCTATTTTTTTGTTTCTAGTTAAAGAAGAGTGTAAAAGTCCTAAAACAGAGAGTCGGTCACAAAAAATGTCACATAAGCAGGTAAGCTTTCTTAAAATCAGATTTCTAGTAGCCAACTTTTGATTGCATTTGGTGGCTCTGTGGCATCTGACTGAATTTTGCAGCCCTTTCAACCAAATCCATGAGGTGTGTTGCATGAGGGTTGCTAAAGCCTGACAGTCACTTGGCTGGAAGGTTGCACAGGTAGAGTCTGGGATCTGGAACTTGAGATACTTGAAGTCCTTGTTCTGCTGTTTAATAGCTGGGTAGCTTTTGGCAATTCTCTACACCTCTCACAGCCTCAATTTCTTCATCTTTAAAGTGGAGATAGGGGCTGACCCCGTGGCGCAGCAGTTAAGTGCACACATTCCGCTTCAGCGGGCTGGGGTTTGCCAGTTTGGATCCCGGGTGCAGACATGGCACCGCTTGGCGAAAGCCATGCTGTGGTAGGTGTCCCACGTATAAAGTAGAGGCAGATGGGCATAGATGTTAGCTCAGGGCCATTCTTCCTCAGCAAAAAGGGGAGGATTGGCAGCAAGTGTCAGCTCAGGGCTAATCTTCCTCAAAAAAAAAAAAAAGTAAAATAAAATGAAGATAAAAATAGAGCATTTGGGGACCAGCCCAGTGGCACAGCAGTTAAGTTTGCACACTGCTTCAGCAGCCGGGGGTTTATCAGTTCGGATCCCAGGCACAGACCTACACACTGCTTATCAAGCCATGCTGTGACAGACGTCCCACATACAAAGTAGAGGAAGATGGGCACGGATGTTAGCTCAGGGCCAGTCTTCCTCAGCAAAAAGAGGAGGATTGGCAGCAGATGTTAGTTCAGCGCTAATCTTCCTAAAAAAATGATCATTTCTCTCTATATGTAATTGGTCCATACATACACACATACATAATAGAAACATACCTGCATACATAAATGTGTGTGTGTGTATATATCTATAAAATATGTGAAATTATGCTTATATACAATGAAAGTATATGGATCAACAAAGTTAACAGTTAATTCTGTGGAGTTAAGTTGCTGGAGGAAGCTGAGATCATTTATGTTTTATTTTGTATAGTCTCTGCTGTTTGATAAGGAGTATGTATACATTTTATAATCAAAGAATAACAAATTTTTAATCTAAAAAAATCAACATATACACTTATGTGCATTTTATGTGTGTGTATTATATTTTAATGCAGAGTTTGAAAAAATTAGATCTCTTATAATAAAACAAGTAATATATTAAATTTATAAAAGATGTCTTACCAGAATATTTGGCACATAATAGGTTCTCAGTAAGTGGAACCCATTAATATTTAGATATCAGTCAGTGGTCGAATTACATGACTGTTAAGGCCCTCTCCTTTTGAAACTCATATGCTATAATTTCCTTTCTTCTGGAAAAGGGATTCATAAACTTTGTGCCATGGACCTCTTTGGTAAAGACTGTGGACTCTTTCTCAGAAAAATGTTTTTAATGCTAAAATAAAACACATAAGATTTGAAAGGAAATCAGTTATATTGAAATACAGTTAGAATGGTTTATTGCGTACATTCATAGTTGAAGGGAAGGAAGATGAACATGTAACTGTTTTCCTCATCCAAGTTTAGCCCCCTTTTGTTCTTATGACACAAAAGGGAGAATAGCACATAAAAAAGTTTGTAGCAGTTTATTTAGAACATTATTAAGTAGTAACTATAAATTTTATTTCCACAAGAAGCTCATTCTTACTCTTTTATAGACGTTTGGAGGGCCTGCCAAATGTAATATTAAGCTATTGAAGAGAAATGAAAGTGCAGAAGTCTCAGAAAGCCAAAAGGTTGTGACTGGTTATACAAATGCTATTGATAAGGTAGAAGACCATTTATTCAATTTCTCTTCCCAAACTTTAACACCTGGGAAGATGATTGAGTGAAAATTAAGTATATTATTTTCGTATATAAAACTCCTAGCTTTTTCTGTGTCCTTGTACTTTTACCTTCATGCATAAAATGTTTATTCTTTTAGCCTACCCCTGGAATTGAGAAGTTTTTAGCATCTTTGAATATCTCCAAAGAAAGTGGAGTGCAGTCATCGCATTTTGAAGAGCCTCCGAGTGAAGAGCATTTGTCACCACAGTCATTTGCTATGGTTCGTAGTCTGTAGGAGCTTTTGTGCTATAGTAATTTCACTCTTGTTGGCTGTTCATACATACCCTATACAACTGTTAAAACACTTTTCTCTCATGTAGACTAGTGTATTGCATCATTCTTGTCATCCTATGAGGAAAACCAGGTTGCCCTGGGCAGTTCAACCATCTTTTTCTTTTTTTCTCTTTAGACCATAGCTCCTTGCTTTTCAGACATTACTTCTAGGTGATTTGGTCAAAAGCTAATCAGAGGGGCCTGCCCCATGGCCGAGTGGTTTAGTTCGCACGTTCTGCTTTGGCGGCCCAGGGTTTCACCAGTTCACATCCTGGGCATGGACATGGCACTGCTCATCAGGCCACACTGAGGCAGCGTCCCACATGCCACAACTAGAAGGACCCACAACTAAAAATACACAACTATGTACCGGGGGGCTTTGGGGAGAAAAAGGAAAAATTTTTTTAATCTTTAAAAAAAAAAATTAAGCGGAAGGATAAGTATTATTTCTATGCCAGGACATGTGGGTAATTTTTTTTTAACTCTAGGCTATTGATTTTCCATATTCTCTATCAGTTATCATCCTAATTTTTAACAACGTAACTTGTTAAAAGAAGGATTAGTAAGCTCTGTAACTCTGATGTTAACTTTTCTCCCCTTATCCCCACCATCTCCATACCAATCATTTTCAAAACAGAAGGGAACACGGATGCTTAAAGAAATTCTAAAAATTGATGGCTTTGACACTGTGGACCATAAGAATGAAATAAAACAGTTTGGTAATGAAATTTCCTCTAATAGAAGAGATGAATATGGATCTGCCTCACAGCCTAAACAAAATAAGAAATTAAGTAAGTAAGCTAAGTACTATTACTAATAACCAACATCATTTCAAAAATTCAGTTCATTTGGGTTTTTTTATCATGGGCTTTTTAAAGATAAAACTACTTTTATTTTTAAAAGAGTATACTTAAGAATAATAAGAGTATAACTTTTATGCTTATGTCAATTATATATTAATATAACTATGTAACTAATAGATCAATAGTCCCTAAATGTCTTCTTGTGATTACTTAAATATCTGTTACAGATACTCATTGTGTAGATCCTTAGCCTGGAAAGATTTCCACATTCTAGTTTTTTTCCTCAGTAATTTAAAAATGATTATTGGGGCCGGCCCGGTGGCACAGTAGTTAAGTGCACACATTCTGCTTTGGTGGCCCGGGGTTCGCTGGTTTGGATCCCGGGCACAGACATGGCACCGCTTGTCAAGCCGTGCTGTAGCAGGCGTCCCACATAGAAAGGAGAGGAAGATGGGCACAGATGTTAGCTCAGGGCCAGTCTTCCTCAGCAAAAAGAGGAGGATTGGCAGCGGATGTTAGCTCAGGGCTAATCTCCCTCAAAATAAATAAATAAATAAAATAAAAATGATAATATAAAATAAATAATAAAATTTTTAAAAAGTAACTTTTGGGGCTGGCCCCGTGGCCGAGTGGTTAAGTTCGCGCGCTCCGCTGCAGGCGGGCCAGTGTTTCGTTGGTTCAAATCCTGGGCGCCGACATGGCACTGCTCATCAAACCACGCTGAGGCAGCGTCCCACATCCCACAACTAGAAGGACCCACAACGGAGAATATACAACTATGTACCGGGGGGGAGCTTTGGGGAGAAAAAGGAAAAAATAAAAAATCCTAAAAAAAAAAAAAAGTAACTTTTACTTTATTTCAATGTAATGAAAAAAATCATCCGGCTTAGAGTGAAGAGCTCAGAATTCAGCCCATGTTACAGAACTAACGAGCCCTGTGACTTTGGACAAGCCGCTTAGCTTTTTTCTCACTCTCTAATAGTGAGAGGTTCAGATCCTTTCGTCACTGGGGTATGTTCTTGTCCTCTTAGTGAGTTTGTTGATCATAAAGAATATGAACTTTCAGAAATTTTTAATCATCTTCTATATAAAAGTATTTAGACTTAATTTTAGAAAAACTTTTAAGAAGCATCATTTTGGAGCAACAAAAACATGCATCCATGAGTCTCAGAATGTACGATAAAATTTTGAATCCAAACCCTCCAAACTTAGGAGTTAATTGTAAACCAGCTCGAGAAAGCCTTTGCTTGTTCAAATTTTGCCTGTAACGTAACTATGTAGTCGTTAATCTCTCAAGATGTTCATTTTTGGCAGTCAGCTACTTATCATATTTTAAAGTCTTTATCATAATCATGTATCATTAATCAGTTATAGTCATCTAAAAAATCCTTACTGAATTCTTAGTAATTTTAGACAATACTAAATAGTTCTTGTGTTTACTTCCTGGGAGATTCCTCTTTTCACCTTTTAACAGTTTCCTGCTTGTATTCTCTAAAACCCTGTGATAATTGCATAGTTTGAGATACTTTTTAATATAGATGTGTGCTTTTCTCTTTTTTGGTAGCATCTTGTATGAACAAGGCTCACAGTGCTAGTGAGTACCGTAGTGCTCAGTCTATGGACAATGTGTGTTGGCCTGTTCCCAGCCACATCCCTCCTGTGTCCACACCAGTAACTGAACTTTCTCGAATTTGTTCTCTTGTTGGAATGCCACAACCAGATTTCTCCTTTCTTAGAACACCACAGGTATAGTATACTAATTGTTCATTTACATGAGTTCTTTAACACTGAGCCTAAATAAATTGACTGAAAGTCTTTGGCTAGAAATAATATAATGGGGCTGATTTTTTTTTACTTTATGAACACCATAGATTTCTAATTCTCACTCTGGTTGTTCCATTTATGCGTTACCAGAGCCATTTCAAACTTTTCGGTCTCAGAAACTCCACACTTTTTGTTTCTTGAGGAAGATTAGCCCTGAGCTAACATCTGCCACCAAGCCTCCTCTTTTTGCTGAGGAAGACTGGCCGTGAGCTAACATCTGTGCCCATCTTCCTCTACTTTTTTTTATATGTGGGACGCCTGCCACAGCATGGCTTGATGAGCGGTGCCATCTCTGCACCCGGGGTCCAAACCGGTGAACCCAGGCTGCCGAAGTGGAACTTGTGAACTTAACTGCTGTACCACCAGGCCAGCCCCAGCCCCACATTTTTTTGAGGACCCACAAAGAACTTTTCTTTACTGTGTTATATCCATATTTACTGTATTAAAAATTAAAACTGAAAAATTTGAAGTATTGTTTATTAAAAATAACTTCAAAAAAATTTAATGAGAAGAGTGGCATTGCTCTACATTTTTGCAAATCTTTCCCGTCTTCAGCTTAAAAGAAGAAGCGAGATTCTCATATCTGCTTCTTACCATCAATCTCTTATGATATGTTGTTTTGGTTGAAATATATGAAAAAAATCTGGCCTCACACAGATAGATAGTTAGAAAAAGGGAGAGATTTTAATAGGCTTTTCATAAAATTGTGGATGTTCTTTGATACCATATAAGTAGTAGTATTTTCTTAAAAGTTATTTGCAATGTAGAATCTGAAACTATATGAATAAACTTTTTGTCCTCTATATACTTGTGAGAGAATGAGAGTGAAAAGGGTAAATAGCATCATTATATTATTGTGAAGATAGTTCTGACCTCAAGGACCCCAGAAAGAGTTTCAGGGACCCCTTTGGGTGCCCAGACAGTGCCTTGACAACCACTGGCTATGAGAAAGACAGTTTTATCCTTTTCACTTCTAAGTTCTTGATACATTCTCACCTAAGCAGAAAGTAGGATTAAACTAATAATACATAAAAATGGCTACCTTTTGAAAAGTAGAATTTTTTTTTAATCTTTTATGTAAAGAAAAAAAATATAGAATGTAAAGAGTTATAATTTAAATGTGAATATGTCAGAACCTCTGAGTGTTTTAGATTTTGGCCATTAATTCATATTAGCAAAATATTGCTATTTAGAGGATGGTATAAAAGAGAGGTCGGCAAACTTTTTCTGTGAAAGGCCAGATAGAAATATTTTAGGCTTTTTGGGCCATATAGTGTCTGTCACAACTAGTCAACTCTGCAGTTATAGTGTGAAAACAGCCATAGGCAATACAGAAAAGAATGGACTTGGCTGTGTTCCAATAAAACCTTATTTACAAAAATAGGTGGAAGGCCTAGTTCCCAACCCTTGCTAAAGAAAAAAGTTTTGCTGGCTTTCCTTTGCCTTAGGATGCTTGACCCTTCAGCTAGCTTAGAGAGCATTTTATTTTGTAAACATTAAAAGATAAAGCAACAATTCTCAAGTTTTTGCATGGCAACCCAAAACTTAAACTGATAGCCCTTTTTTGAATTCTTGAATTCTTTTTTACAGAATGTCGGGTGAAATTATTCTACTTGTTGAGACTAAGCTTTGGGGGAGGAGGCCGACTTCCTAGATAGATAACTTCATAGACATTCATATTCTCTTTTTTAGACGATGACAGTTTGCCAGGTAAAACTATCCAATGGCTTATTGGTACATGGGCCACAGTGCCATTCTGAAAATGAGGCCAAGGAAAAAGCTGCACTTTTTGCTTTACAACAATTGGTGAGAACTGTCCATTACCTCTCTACTAAATTTGTAATTAATCTTTATGGATGTTTTTTGTTGCATTGTCTTATAACTTTTAAATACTTCCATAGGGTTCCTTAGGAGTTAATTTCCCTTTGCCTCCACCACTAATTCCAAATTATCCTCCTGCTGTACCACCTGGGACCATTCCTCCAGTTTTTCCCCAACCAACTGGTAAGATATTTTGCTCTTCTAAATATTTGTTATTGAGTTATTATTTTTAGAAAGTTCTTTTAAGAAGCATCATTTTGAGGAAACCAAAAAATTTGTTTAAGTGTCTAGGGAATGTAAGAAGGAATTGTTAGAAGTTAAGCCTGAAACCAGAGCCTACAGATTCATTTAGAAATACCATTCCTGGGGCTGGCCTGGTGGCATAGTGGTCAAGTTCACACACTCTGCTTTGGCAGCCCAGTGTTCACAGGTTCGGATACCGTGTGCGGACCTACACACCACTCATCAAGCCATGCTGTGGCAACATCCCACATACAAAATAGAGAAAGATTGGCACAGATATTAGCTCAGCGACAATCTTCCTCAAGCAAAAGAGGAAGATTAACAACGGATGTTAGCTCAGGGCCAATCTTCCTCACCAAAAAAAAGAAAGAAACACCTTAATACCATTCCCCTCCTACAGCCTCTGGTGTGGCTGGAGTAGGACAGTTCTTTGTTCTGGACAGCCCCTTTTTCCCTAGTAGGCACAAACAGATGAATTTGGGTTTAAGTTAGATATCAAAAACACAGATGGGGGAAAAAAGACAGAGGTGAAGGGAATAAAAAGCAAGTAAGGGGCTGGCCCCGTGGCCAAGTGGTTAAGTTCGCGCGCTCTGCTGCAGGCGGCCCACTGTTTCGTTGATTTGAATCCTGGGCGCGGACATGGCACTGCTCATCAAACCACGCTGAGGCAGCGTCCCACATGCACCCACAACGAAGAATATACAACTGTGTACCAGGGGGCTTTGGGGAGAAAAAGGAAAAAAATAAAATCTTTAAAAAAAAAAAAGAAAACAAGTAAGGCTTTGAAGCTGTAGATGTGAAAGAAATTGCCCTTGATGAGACAGATCAAGAGTGGGGGGTTTAAGCTTACTGTATGTTTCTTAATATTCTTTCATTGTTTTCCTCCTTCAAATGTAGTACCTGCGTTATCAAGGAGGTAGTTCCTTGCTTCCTTTAGCCGGTTGGTGATTTCCTAAAGTGCTGGGGGAATGGAAAGGGCACTGTGGAATCAGGACTCTCTTTTTGTCCAGGCTCTTTTATTGGCTGACTTTGAGAAAATCACATAATTTTTGGGGACTCCGTTTTCTTATTTATGCTAGACTGTGTCCAGGATCTCTTTGAGACTAACGTTTTATAATTTTATCATTCTAAATCTTTCTAAATAATTCTTTTATCACTCCTTTTTCCTAATAGCAGTTGACTTCTTCATATCCTAATCATTATAATTTTAAAATCAATAATTTATTTCAAGTTTAGAAAATTACTTTTCTGAGTCTGCTATATACCAGGTATTCTTCCAGGAGCTCTACATATCTAATCCTCACTATAAACATTAGGAAGGTTAGTAATTCTGATTAAACAAGCTGTCTCTTCTGTTTGCCTAAACTCCCTTAAACTGAACTAATAAATGATTTTAAAAGTGTAGGCCTACAGGCACAAAGAGACGAGTGAAGAAATATCAGCATATTAGAGATTTGAAAAGAGTTTCTGATGAGAAAAGGAATTGGAGAAGTCATGACTGATTTACAGAGCAGAGTTGAGCTACAGAGCAAAGTGTAGAAGAGGATACAGATGAGCTGATGAGTAGATTTTCCCTCACAATTCCCAGGAGATTCCGAACTTGGACGTCTCAGAAGCTGTCAAAGCTTCAGAGGAGGCATGGGCTGAAGAGAGGGGCACTGGTTCAAAGTCTAAATGTGGGGTGACGGAGGCCGTCTCCAAGACCTCTCCTGCCCAGCTGAGCAGTTGCCTATCCAGGCCAAGACCGGAGGTTTGTTCTCCAGAGGGCTCCCTAGATATGGGGACACCAGGCACAGAAGAGAGAATGAGATACTAGGCTCAAAACGGAAATGAAGGTAAAGTTCCTTTTCCCCAGCGTGTTCCTAGATTGTAGCCAGCCATGGCCCACATAGGAAGTTGGAGGAGGGTTCTTTTGAGAAATTCACTGAATTTCAAAAGACTGGCTCACTACCCAGTCATCCTAGAGAGAAGCCCTCAAGTCATCTGACCTGCTCCCTCCCCACACAGACACTGCTTCAAATCACAGTGTTACTGTCTTGTTCTTTAATGTGAGTAGATACTAGACTGTGAGGGATCACTGGGCATTTTAGGAAAATCGCTAAAATTAAAAGAGCCCGAAACAAAGAGAAATGAAAGTAACCTGGAAATAGAGATAATATAGAAAGTATGGAATTGAAAGACAGCTATAGTTAATATTCTTAGTGAGATAAAACAGTATTGCAGCCAAAAAATAAGAACAAGAATGTATGAAAAAAAGGATAATTGGAGAACAAGAATTAAATTGTTGAGTCTAAATTTTAAAATTCAGAAGATAAAGCCCTAGCAAAGCCAAGGAAATATCAGGAAGAAGAACAGGATAAAAGGTGGAAAATAAGAAAGAAGGGAGGCTTAGAGGAACAGTGCACAGATCAACACTTATCTAATTGGAGTGCCAGAAATAGAGACCAGAGATAATGGAAAGGACGAAAGTATCAAGGAAATAAGTAAAGTTTCTTCAGACTGAAGGACATACATCTCTAAACTGAAAGGGCCAGCAAGTGCTTAGTACAGTGAATGAAGAGAGACACAGATTGCCTTGAAATTCAGGATCCCAGTGATAAAGAGATGGTCGTAAGAGGTCAGAGAGATGGGGAAATACATGTAAAAGATCAAGAATCAGAATGATATTGCACTATTTAACAGAGGCTAGAAGCTAGAAAGCAGTTGAGCATTAAACACCTCAAAATCCTGAGACAGAATTCATTTCATCTTAGATTTCTCTGTACAGCCAAACTATGAATCTAGTATAAGAGTAAAATAAAGACTTTTTCAGACATGCAAACTTACTTCTTATGCACCCTTTCTTAAAAAGCTATTGGATTATATGCTCCAGCAAAACAAAACAGTAGTTAAGAAAGAAAGAAAATCATGAGATTAAATCTCAAGACATCTAGTGATGAATGGAACTCCCAGAATGCCAGCTGCTCATAGGTCTAGAAAGTAACTAGTCCCAATTGGAAGAGCAGAGAGAAGTCTTGGCAGGTATGATAGTTATCTGATAGATGGGCAACATTCGGAAAAACATAAAGGATAGGTACTTAAAAGACTGGAGAGCTTTTAAAAGATAATTGCTGGGGCCGGCCTGGAGGCGCCAGCGGTTAAGTGCGCATGTTCTGCTTCTCAGTGGCCCTGCGCTCATTCACTGGTTCGGATCCCAGGTGTGGACATGGCACCACTTGGCAAGCCGTGCTTTATCCCACGTATAAAGTAGAGGAAGATGGGCATGGATGTTAGCTCAGGGCCAGTCTTCCTCAGGAAAAAGAGGAGGATTGGCAGCGGATGTTAGCTCAGGGCTAATCTTCCTCAAATAAATAAATAAAAATAAAAGATAATTACTTTTAAAGGATAATTATTTTTAACAGAGTAAAAAAAAAGTGTTACAAGAAAAAAACAGAGTACCCTACTTGGCTCTGCAGTGACTGTATTTCCACAGTCACGTACCATAAACACTGCTTCTATATTTAAACAGATGTTGTGATACACTTAACATCAGGAGGACAGGGCAAGTAGTGAGAGGTAGTATGAAAACTGAATTTTGATGTGTCTTAATAGGAAGTCAGTAGATCTAAAAATACCTAAAGTTGAAAAATCACTAACCAGTAGTATAAGCAAATTGTTGAACAGTGTGGAAATAAACAGCTAAAACAGATAAACCTGGGTTGGAACAGGTGACTGCTATATTATGTTGAAAACCTTTTTTATTACAGTGTGTATGTAGTACTTTGAGTTTTTTAAAAAACTGTAATTTGTCTAGGGTCGTAACTTAGTAAGTTGCAGAACTGGCATTCAAACGCAAGTCTATCTAATTCCAAAGCGCATGCTTTTGCTACTGTGCTGCTATACATTCCTTTCCCTGTATAAACAATGTTTTAGTCATAAAATTTTTATGACATAATGGATCTGATGTTTTCATATAGCTTAAGGTAGTAAGTTCACTGTAAATGGCAAAATGTAATTTGACCCATTCTTCACTTTCAAAAATGAATCTAGTAACTATATAAAAAATAATTTTAAGTAATTAGTATGTAGTTACCTAAAGGTGTGCCCACAAGCTTCTCTAAAAAAGAATCTGTCAAAAATAAATAAATACATCTGTCTTATGAGAATGTATTATATATGAAAGGAATGATTGTTTTCCCCATTTATTATCGATATTTTATAGCTTGACATTTTTACCTTTTTCATGTTGATTATTATATTTCTCTTTATTATTGTATCGTGTTTATCAGTGTATTCAGAGTTACCAAGAATCTTAAGGTTCTAACTGGAATTCTTTTGGTCTCATAGTAGGTGCTCTCCAATGTTCTAATTAAAATGTATGATATAAGTAAAAGCCAAGAGATTGGAATGCTAATCAGGAAAAAAAATTTGAGCATCAGATTGACATTTTAAAGTTATTTTGTAGGTTTCTA
The DNA here is from genome assembly GCF_041296235.1 of Equus asinus. NCBI lineage: Eukaryota > Metazoa > Chordata > Mammalia > Perissodactyla > Equidae > Equus > Equus asinus. The sequence goes on along the minus strand of NC_091810.1, from coordinate 87,947,139 downwards.
TTTTATGGTATGAAATAGTCCCAATGGAGGAAAACGTATTTTGTATTCAGAACAGTGATTTATTGGGGGAATTGTGAAGTTGACCTATGCATAAGATTAGCATAGCATCTTTTAAATAGATGTTAACATTATGACTGCCACCAAAGTTACTTATAGGTAGTATCAAGACCTAATTTTCTAAATCTTATTAGTGTTTTTCATATTAAAAGTTTTCTTTATCCTGGGATGTACATCTGTCATTGATAACACAAAAATATATTATGATTCTTCTTTCTTGATCCCAAAATTTCTTAAGTGGCTTAATTTCATTTAAGCTATATCATCTTACAGGTCTGGCTGCCTTTTTATCTCTCTTAAAAGAAAGTTTGAACACAGTACATGTCTTCTTCAGTGGCAATGTACTGGTGTCTCGATTGTCACTGTTTATTGCAGAGTTCCAAATGGTGCTCTGGTACTGACTGCAAAAGAACCACCGGGGAGCTTGTTGACACTGCAGATTCCTGGGCGTCTCTGAGTCTGGTCTACTAGGTATGGCCCTGCCCAGGCCCTGTATTTCACAAGCTCCCCACGTGATTCAGACACACAAATTAGGTTTGAGAACCACTAGTTCAACAAGCTTTTAAGAAGAAACAAAATTTAAATTTTAAAAAAATCCTTGAATTACAAATATTAGAATAGGGAAAAGAAAGATTCCACATGTCGTATGAAAATGATGAGGTTTCAATATTTGAGCTTTTTCGTTTTTTTGTAGGCTGGGATCACTACGGAAGCAACTTAGCTCTGGGGGCAGGTGAGTGAGACCCTTAAGATTTCTCTCTTTGTGCCCTGGCTTTTCCTCCTCAAGGGACAGTTTCATGACTTTATTATTTTTTTAAACAGTATTAAAAATTCCTAAAGTTCATATCAGCATAAGGAACTAGTGGCCTTTGTAGGCCAGACAGCATAACGATAAGCTGGCTTCTGTGGCTAGTTCAGTCCTAAGGGGGGCTCCTGAGGTTGAATGCTGTAAGCAAGATTAATCATAAGTTAAGCGTTTGCCCTTTGCCAAAGCGAACAAAGGGTAACAGAAGGTCGTCTTCAATTTCAGGGCTTTGATGATACCATTTTACTAAAAGAGGAATTTTCCATGATTTTTAACAGCTAATATAATGCCTCCGTCGTCTCATCTCTTTGGCTCGATGCCGTGGGGACCGCCAGTGCCAGCGCCTGGAAAGCCTTTCCAGCACACTTCGTATCCCGGGGCCATGCCCATGGCTGGGGGAATGCGAGGTGGTGCGCACAATCAGTTCATCCCTCTACAGGTGAGACGTGGAAAGAGAATTATTTTATTTTTAAGAGAATTGATTTTTTTAATGCTCAAAGACTATTGATAAAAATTTGTTTATTCAATAATTACTGATTCAGTGCCAGCTAGAAGCCTGAGACTGGGTCTGGGTGCTGAGCATAGGTTATAACCGGTAGTGACCAGTCTGACCTCATCCCTGCTGTCTGAGTTTGTGTTCTAATGAATAATAATTATCACAGCGAGTAATAATATCCTTTTCTAGCGCAAAGTGATTTAAAATCAGGAATATAAACTTTCTTTATATTTAAGTTGTGGAGAATTTTTAAATATTTTATTCATAACTAAATTCCTTGAATTTCTGAAGTCCATTTTGGAGATTATAAGTGGAAGTCACAAGTGACCAGTGGTTGACAAACATGAACAGCGTGGTTTTGTGCTATTTTCTGATGCTAGCTTTTTTGGCCTACATTGTTGCTACATTGATGCTTTTATTCCTTAAAGGTTACTAAAAAAAGGATTGCAAACAAAAAGAACTTTGAGAATAAGGAGGCCCAGAGTTCTCAAGCCACCCCACTTCAGACTAGCCAACCAGGGTCTTCCAGTGTCACCAAAGTGATTCCGCAGGGGAGTTCATCAGCTTCCTTAAAGTCCTCTCAGATTACTCAACCCGCACCTTCTTTTCAAGTTGAAGCTGCCCCCCAGGGCCATAGTGTGTCTCACCATAAGTCAACACCAAGCTCTTCTTCAAGAAGAAAATCAAGAAAATTGGCTGTCAATTTTGGCGTTTCTAAACCTTCTGAATAAATTTGGTACTTGGAATTAATTTCTTTCTTTTCCACACACCTTTTTATAAATCCACATCTATCTCTCACAAAAAATTAGAATGTGCTATTTTAAAATAATATGTTTCAATTGAAAATTTTTAATTTTTTGTCAGGCACTTTTCATGCTGTTTATATCAAATTGTGCATCTTCAGTATGTGCAGTTTATTTTACATCAATTATACCTCAATAAAGCTGTAAAAAAAAAAAGAGAGAGACTAAATTAAACCTTGTGTCGAAATAATATCAGTGGACTGAAATGTGCCAATCTAATCAGTGGCCTCATCATTAGAAGCATCCTGAACTATGAATTAGACATCATATTGCAATACTAATGAATATTTTTTACACTATCATTGAGGGATAATTAAATGTAGCATGAAAATTGGGCCTCAAGTATAATTTACTGAAAGTGGATTTTATTTCTCTTTTTAATGATGGAACAGAATTGTCAGGAGAATGGCTTTTATGTGTGAGTGTGTTAACTTGTGTTTTATTGTCTGCCAGGGTCCTTGCGCCCTGCTGGGTGATCACATTGGTGTGGTGCTGCCAGTTCTGCTTTATCCTAAATTTGTACCAAAGCAACTTTAGAATACTGAGCAGGATATTTCATTTAACTGCTTACAACTATAAATAGCAATCTAGATTTGAGTAAGTAATTAGAGTTTTTTAGATTATTCGAGAACCAGCATTAGTCATTTCTAATAAAATTCTTTCAAAATCTACAGGGTACAATGATTACAAATTAATCTTCTAATGAAATAAAGTTCAAAATATTAATCATGTTGTTAATTAAAATAAATTGTATTATTCTTTTATATAGCTTTTTACCTGCTTACTTAAACATGTGAGAGCTCCATTATTGGTCCATGTGTAGTGCTTCCTAGAACGGATGAAATTCTAAATTTTTTTTAAATTCCAAGGTATGGTTTAATACAGGTACAATCAGTTTGTGATGTACATTATTTACATGGCAAATGCCTGTCTCATTCTGTTTCCATATTTTTAGCTTTATGCTGAACTGTCTGGTGACTCTGGCATTTTGTCTTTGCATGTTATATGTGGGTGTGTATTGTTCAAGCTGTGGCTGTTGAAATTATTTTAGAATTTATGAAAATTTCTCAGTGGTACCTGGGCCTGAGTTTTTATATATATATATTTATCCTTTAGTTTTTGTGATATGCTTATATTTTTAAGGAAGTAATTTATCATACTTTTTTAAAAGTAGAAACCGTAATCTTTATATGCAGTTGCTCATTGTGTCCAGTTTTATTTAGCTTATTGAAAACTCTGCCATGAGTCTTTGAGTAGTTTGTTTTTTAAAATGCTGCTTTGAACTAAGTGGATTCCTTTCTCTAACTGCTGACTTCAGAGTTTCTCTAAATGTTAAGAGGGTATTTGTATATTAGTAGTGCCTTTAGTATGAGATAAATGTTCATTATCTGTCATTTATTATAGTCATGTGAGTTTCTGTGATTTTATTTTCTGTTGATTTCCTGGATTCACGTGTTCATCGGTTCCCAACATTTGCTTGTTGGGAATGTTTATCTGTAGTGGGATCTTCGATAATGAGGCTCAAGTAATTGTCAGTGTTTGTCCTTATTTCCGCACAAACTCTCTGCTTGTTTTTAAAGGAAGCATCTATTATGGGAATACAATACCAAAAAGTTAAATTGTGACAGTAATATTCCATTAACCTCTTACTACTTCAAAATGTGTAATATCTCTCAGCATATAACTGTGCAAACTCCAGCATACAAGAATTGCCTCGCTCCTGTGTCACCACTCTAGGAACAGGGTACAGCCGGCATCTTTTTAGAGCACAGAGGAAGGAGCACACGCCATCTTCTGAATAATCCAAGAAAAATTTCAGTAAGCATAGTGCCACTGAGCCCATAAGGATATTTCCTCAGTGTTTGAGCAAAGCAAGCTGACAGTTGTGTGTGGATAGGCAGTAAAAGTGTTTTCTCTTCATTCCTTCTTCTCTTTCTTTTAAACTATTATTCCAAAGATCAAAATTGAAGAAGGGTTAAAATAGGATACAGCTCCAGAATGACTAGATGGTGATGGGGCATTTATCTGTATTCTTTCCCCCTTGCAGACTTTTTCCAAATGCAGGCCTAAGATCCACAGCTGATGGGCCCTCCCTCCAGTTTTTGTCTCGTGATAATCTTGAGGAGACTGGATCCACTGATAGTTTAGGGAACTTACAGTTTTCCCCTTTTGGATGAGGCAGACTCAGACCGCCCCAGAGTTTAGAAACAGGCCCATTCAACTGTTGAATCTGCTGAGGACTTTCTCTGAAAACTGCGGGCTGTACAGAGCACAGAAGAGCAGATTCCCCACATTGCTTCATGTTTCCACATAACTACAGCAATGAAATCTAAATATCCTTGTTCAATAATTTTTTTCTCTTTTTTGAGCATCTCATGTGAATTTTACAGATTGATCCTTCCAGTCTCATTCTTCCTTTTCACAATTTCCTACATTACCTGATCATTACCTGTTTTATAATTTGACAGAATGTATTAATTGATTTAAACATCACGTAGACTAAAGTCTTAAACATCTGAGACTCAGTTTCAATAAAAATTAATTGCACCTCTATGTGTACCTTAGTTTCACCTTAAGACTTTCCTTCCTTTTCTGAGGATTAAGTAGTTCTTTGAGAACTAAAAAGATAAGCAGCTCTTTTTTCCCCCTTTGTGGGAGGGATGGAGAACTCTAGATGCAGGTTTTCGTTGTTTATTTCCTTTTCTGTGATCAGATATTTGCCTTGGTTTTAGATTGATATTTCCAGCTAATCTAGATTCTTGGCTTTGGGGCAGGGGGTGGGGACGAGGGAGGTGGTTGGCAGAAGGAAACCGCTGAACTAAGACGTACCAACTCACTGCTTTTGCAGACTGTATCTTCCCAGCTCAAGGAAATAGATGAGCTGCATTCACGTTCATTCACGTTTTAATCATAGTAAGTCGTACATTTTCATAGTGATCTGATTTTTACCTTTCACAGAACTGTCCAGATCTCCACTGAAGTTAGTTCTAACATGCTTCTTCTCATTGTTCAGAGCATCTTTTTTAAAGCAACTGTGTACAATTCCCCGGCTTTTTGAGCTTGCTATATTTTTTAGTACCATCTTGCTTTTAAATTGTGTTTTTACTGTAGAGGAGAATTAATTTATTGGAGAGAAGTTATTGTGACAGACATTCTCTACCTTTTAAAAAAAATAAATCACAGAAGTTCCCTTATATGTACATTTTGTAGACTTTGTCAGTGAAACAGTGTTTTTTGCAGGAGGTTTCTTTCCTAGACAGGATAAAGCTTACAATTCCAGAAATGGATATTTTTCAGACTGACCTAGTTCATATTTCCGTCAGACCTCTCCATCTTCTGCCAGGGAGCAGTTAGAGACAGTGTTGAAACAGACAGCAGCAGGGCCGAGCCGACAGGCAGCAGAAGTGTCACTGCTGCCATACTGAGGGAACAGCCCAGACATCGCTGATCCTTCCTTTAGAGAGAGAAAACGCGTGTCTAGAACAGTTTCAGGAGTTCAGAATAGCAGCCCTCCATAGCTCTGTGTGTGTGTCTGTGTGTGTGTGTGTGTCTGTGTGTGTGTGTGAGTGAACCGACAGTGATGCCTTGCTCAGTCAGTGCATTCAGCCATCTTAAGTGCAATTTGTGACGGAGACTCTGGTTTCCAAAAAGTTTTACATAGTTAAACCTGTAAATACTGTTTTTTTTCACCAGTGCACCCATTGCTATTGATATTTCAGCAATTGGTGTACTATTAAATTATCGAGGCCAAATAATTAAGTTTCTCTAGATGTTTTAGTAATTTAAAGCCAAATTCTCATGCCATTTCTCATGAAGTAAGAGGAGTGAGAATTTGGTCCACGGTTTGCTCTAAGTTATTTTATTCTTTTCTTTCCCTTAGAGTTAAGGGGCTTTTTTGTTTGTTTGGGGTTGTTTTGTTTTGCCTCAAGTCTCTGACATTTTCTTTTGCCTGTACCCAATTACTTCTTTGAGTGTGCTCATCTGTTTTGATATGAGTAATAATGTGCTGTATCATCAGTGTTCATTTCATTCATTTAAACAATATAATTAAGTACCATTCATACATATATATCACTTCATTTCTTTTATCACAATGATTTTATAAATAACTGGAATTTTTCATTAAATCTTATACAGAGCAGTATTTTATTAAAGATTCAAAAGGGAAGACTTTTATGTGCTCATTTTGTAGTTTTTGTTTTTTAAATATCTTCACATTGTCTGCAATTAAAGTGTTTTAAACTTGGATTGGAATGGACTCCGAATGTATTTTTGTGTTAAGTTGTACATTTTTAGATTTCTAGCATGAAGTTAGCCTCAAAATGTTGTACAAAAAGATTTTAAAATTTAAGAGTCACTGAAAGAATTTAAACATCTCTGCATGTTAAATGCTATCTGGATTTTAATTAAACACTTGAGAATGATTTCATAAGCTGTTTGCTCTTTTGTGTTTCTGTTAATAGCAAAGTAGAAACATTACGCTATTGACTTAAACCCCATACCCTTTTATATCAACATTTAGAATCTGTGTCATTTGGAGCAAACTGAGACAGCATGATTGGTGGGCAAAGTCTGCATTGTAGACTCACGTGGCCGCTGTTCGGAACCAGCTCTACTCCTTAGAATTGTAAACAAGTCATCATCACATTAGCACTGGCAAGTTCTGTAAGGTCTAAGCTTCATTTCATCTCCTAAAGAAATAAAACAACACCCCTTGTGATGTTAATGTATGTATGTATAAAGAACATTAAAATCCCTGTGGTTGGGGCTGGCCCCGTGGCCGAGTGGTTAAGTTCGCGCGCTCCACTGCAGGCGGCCCAGTGTTTCGTTGGTTCGAATCCTGGGCGCGGACATGGCACTGCTCATCAAACCACGCTGAGGCGGCGTCCCACATCCCACAACTAGAAGGACCCACAACGAAGAATATACAACTATGTACCAGGGGGCTTTGGGAGAGAAAAAGGAAAAAAATAAAATCTTTAAAAAAAAAAAATTGCTGTGGATGGCTAGATGGGTGGATAGGTAATGAAGCACATATAGTAAGAGGGTAATGGTGGAATGTAGGTGGTGGGTGCACGGGTGTTCACTGTATAATATTTTAAACTTTGTTATCTGTTAGAAGGTTTTCATAATGAAATGTTGGAAAAAAGAAAAAAAATCCCCTTAAAGGCGTCTGGTGCTGTCAGTGGAGATCAGCCAAGATCTTCAGCGCTCAGTCTTGTTCTGCCCGGTCTTTAGAGAAGCAGATAGGCCTAGGGAGGGAAACAGCGGGGAGTGGCAGAGCGTGCCAAGTTTCAGAGCGACTCGTTGAGGGAAAAAGGCAAGTTTGAAAATGATGCATAAAACATGACGCCATTTATATAAAATAAAAACAAAAAAGTTTAAATACTTGTATGTGCAGATAGTGTGTGCAGTATCAAAAAAGGCTGGAAGGATACACACCATATGCTCACAGCATTTATCTCTAGGAGATGGTCAAAACGATTTTACTCTTACCTGTTATGATTTAAAAGTTTGTAGGAAATGTAGCATGTATTACTTGTATAATTAAAAATTAATTTAAAAAGACAAAGTAAGTTAGAACGTTGGTTTGGGAACCTAGAAGACCTCTTTTGAATTCCAGCTCATCTACATACCATATGTTTGGGCTAGTTAACCTCTTTGTGTCCGAATTTCCTCATTTGTGAAGTGAGTTAATAGTATTTTTATATTATTATTAATGCTTTGAAGATTGAGAGTGTTATATAAAGTGATTGGTACCTAGTGGATATCCCATAAGTAGTAACTGCTGTTATTACTGAGCCTTGTGCCCGAAACTTCAGTGATGTATTCACGGAGATGTAAATAATCACGTGACTTGTGTCTGTGAGCAATACAATTGTAAAGCCCTGCAACCGGCATAATGGAGAACTTCATAGAGTGTTGCCTGACAAGAGCTGTGGCCCTTTGTAGAACAAAGCAGCTAACCCAGGGCAACCTACTAGGGAGGGAGCTTGGGAACAAATACTTTGATCTCCTTTTTTCCTCCCTCCAGTATCCTGCCAGTGCCTTCTGTTGGCCAAACCCAACTGAGTAAACTTTAGGCAAGGGAGCCTTTTGATGGAGTCCATGCAGACCAGCCTCCCAAGGCACAGACCAGAATGGAGAAGAATGGAGAGTGAATCTGGAAGGGTAACAGAAGATGTACAGTATAGAATTAATACATTGGGTCAACGGTGGGGTTTTATATGGTTATAATAATGGAAACACCAAATAGGGATCTAAACAAAATCATGTTATAACTGTACTAGGAAGATGGAAAGGGTGCACATATATGGTGGTGGTGGAGGGAAATGTGTGTGTACTCTTCCGTGGTGAAAATCAATAGCTCATGCCCATTACTGAAAAAACAAAGTATGTTTCTTATAAAAGGAAATACAAAAAGAAGATTTCATGTGACTGCCTAAAATCAAACAAAATAAAACAAAAAAGGAATTGACCAAGAAGAGCTCTTGTCCTTCTGAGTCCTAACATATTATTTTCTGGGCCATAGGTGGAAAATGGTACATTTGACTAGTGAAACCTCTACCTCAAGAATGACTCAGAGATTAAAAATCTATAAGTTAGATGTTCTCATAGTCTCAAAATAGCGCTCCACAAATTGCTTCTTAGGTAGAAAGGGGGAAAAGATCCCTTCATAGTGTGGAGATCTGGCTGTCACTATCTGAAGCAAGTGGTCAAGCTTGGCAACAGTTGCCAGCAGCGGCAGGGAAGGACTGACATTCCATGCTTCTTGACGTGATGCAGAGAGGAAGGACATGACTCCTCCAGTGGGGTGTTCTTGCCAAAAAGACTTGTCCTGCGTCTAGTAAAGGGAAGCAGACAAATGTGGGATTTATGGCACAAATCCAGGCCAGACAACTCACCTGTTCTCATCAAAGGGAGCTTAGAGGCAGACTGGACTGAGCGATTCAAGAAACCTAACAGTTACATACAAAGCGTGAACCTTGATTGGATCGAGGTTAGGAAAAAAATAACATTTACAAGACATTTTATGGAACAATGGGCAACTGAGAACGGATGGTATTTTAAGTTAGCGTCAGTTTTCTCAAGTGTGGCAATTATGTTGTAATTATGCAAGAGCTCTTCTTCTCGGAAGATGCACGCTGAAGTGTTTAGGAGTGAAGGGTCATCTCTCTGCCGCCCACTTTCAGATGGTCTCCCATAAAGGAAGTGTAGAAAAAGATGGAGGGAGTGTGATAAGATGTCAACATCAGCCCTTTAGCTGAGGAGGAGTCAAGTATGAAAACTTGAATACTCCTCTTTCAACTTTTCTGCAGGTTCAAAATAAAAAAATTTAAAAAAAAAAAGGAGGGAGGCGGAGCAAAATGGCCAGGTGAGCAAAATAAAAAAAATTTTTTTTGATTGTTTCTGAGGAGGGACAAATGTGGGGATGGGTGGGCTGCTGTTTTTCACGATAAGCCTTGTTGAGTATTTGACTCTAAACCACATACGTGTTTAACGTTGATAAGACTAAAAACTAATAAAATTAGTCAAGGCTAATAGGAGCAACATTACAGTTTTGTAATGTAATGTATACTGTATTGTATAATAATTCAGTTATTTGGAAGTTAGTACTTTTTAAATTTGGCAGCTGAGTCTCAGGGCTGGAACTTACCTTGGAGAACCTCTCAGCCTGCCTCTCCACTGTAGCGATGAAGACAGGGAGGCTCAGGGGAGTTCAGTGACTATTCCCAAGGCCAGAGCCAGGGCCCCGCACTTCTGTTCCAATCATCTTTCTTTGTGTACCGTGAATCATCCATCTTCTATCGTATAACACTGCTGCGTAGTGAGTAAACAACTGTTCAGTGATTTGTGCCATCTCCTAGGATGATAACAACCATGGGTGAAAAGGGAGGAAGAAGGGGAAACAGGAAACTAAAAAGACCATAGTTGGTTATTGGCTGTTCAGGGAAATCGAGACTGACGTTGCAGAGTGGTTATTCTCAGGCAATAAAGAATTCATTCTGCCAAACTGTAGAGTTTCATCCGATCACACTGTCGCTGGCTATTAAAGTTGATAATTGATACTAAGAAGCTTGTAAGCCTTTGGTTCCCGACATTTGGCCCAGCTGTCGAAAGTCGGCTCAGTCAAGACTGACAAAGAAGCTTTGTTGCTGCTGGTGGTGATCACCGAGATTTTCAGACACTTCTTGGAATTTGGGATACTTGGCTTGCTTAAAAAAATACCTAAGTAATTCCCTTGCCAAGTTTTAAGACTCCAAACAATAAGAAAAGTGGGTTTGACAATGTATATTTTATTTGTTTCCCCTATATTTTATAATAAAAAATTTCCAAACACACATAAAAGGTAAAAAAGATTTCAGTGAACATGCATATAGATACCACCTAAATGCTACCATTAATACTTTACTATTCTTACTTTATCATATATCTATCCATCTATCCACTTCTCTTCCCACTTAAGAATCCATCTTATTTTTTTATGCATTTCAAAGTAAATTTCAGACATCAGTATACTTTTCCCCAAACACTTCAGCATGCCTATTGTCTACACAAATAATCCATAAATCAAAATTAGAGTGAGTTTATTATGAGCCAGGTTTGAGGACTATAGCATGGGGCCTTCCTTCCCCAAGGAAGGAAGCACACCGAAGGAGGGGGGTGTACAGAGTGGTTATATACTGTCTTGGAACAAAGAATATCCATCACATATGCCAGGAATATCTCTTTTACTACCATCCCAAGATACTTAGCTGGCACAGCAGGTTGGTGGTCAGCAGGTCAGTGGTCACAAGGTGAACGCAACAGGTACGTAATTAATCCGTAATTTCCAGGAAGAGAGGCTTTTCCTTAAAGAAACGCCAATATGGGGGAAGCTGCATCCTTATCTTTAAGGGCATCATTCTTGTCTTTGGGCCATAGTAACTGTTTAAAGCAGATGTACAAGGCACGCTCAACAGGACATGTCAGGCCCTTTTGGAATAACAAGTTCAGGCCAAATTAGTTTTACACCAAATGGCTTCCTCATATACTCCAAGATATCCCATTGCTTTTCATTTACTTATCAATACCATTAACTAGAATTCATTATTTTTATGGTTCTTTTTTGTTTCTTTAGAGGTAAAATTTATGTAAAGTGAAATGCACAGATCTTAAGTGTACCATTCCATGAGGTCCAGCAGATATATACACACGTGCAACCTGAATCGTTACCAAGACACAGAACATGAACACCACACACAAATAATTCCCAATAATCGCTACACTCAACTGCCCAGAGGCAGTATTCTGAAATTGTTTCACCAAAAGTTAATTTTGCCAGTTCTAGAATTTCATACTAATGGAAAAATACAGTATGTACTCCTTTTACAAGGTTTCTTTTACTCAATAGAATGTTTTGGGATTCATTCATGTTGTTGTGTGTGTCAATAGTTTGCTTCTCTTTATTTCTGAGTAGTCGTCCATTGTGTGAAGAACGTGGCTCGTGGTATATTCTCCAACTGATGAACAGCTGAGCTCTTTCCAGTCGGGGTTCATGAATAAAGCGGATAGTACGTCTTTTTGTGGACAGTTGTTTTCATTTATCATGGGTAAATACCTAGGAAGGGAATGTGTGGGTCAGAGGATATGCATATGTTTAGTTCCAAAAGAAATTGTGGGGCTGGCCTGGTGGCCAAGTGGTTAAGTTCATGCTCTCTGCTTTGGCGGCCCAGGGTTTCGCCGGTTTGGATCCTGGGCGCGGACATGGCACCGCTCATCAAGCCATGCTGAGGTGGCGTCCCACATGCCACAACCAGGGGCACTCACAACTAGAATATACCGCTATGTACTGGGGGGCTTTGGGAAGAAGAAAAAAAAAGAAATTGTCAGGCTTTTGCAAAGTGTTTGTACCATCTTACACTCCCACCAACAAGGTATGAGAATTCAGGGTACTTTACATGTTCACCAACATGTGTCTTGTTAATCTTTAATTTTAGTCATTCTGTTGGTGCATATTTTGTATTTTTTGATAAATGCACTTAATACAATCAAAGTCAGTTTATTTTTAGAAAAAATGGGGTACCCACACTGAGAGAAGTTGATAAGACTGTTTTCTTGTACTCACAAGAAATTAGGATACTTTAAAACATGTACATGCAGTCTGTCTTTTTTTTAGACCCTGTCATTTTATTTTTTGCCTTGTAGGCTTTTTTATTTTGGTAAAATACACATAACGAAACTTACCGTTTTAACAATTTTAAAGTGTCTAATACAGAGGCATTAAGTATATTCATGATGTGGTGTACCGTCACTACTGTCTAGTTGCAGAAATTTTTCATCCCCAAATGGAAACCCCCCCTTGTCACTCCCCGGTTTCCTTCCTCCTAGGCCCTCGCAACCACAAATCTGATTTTTGTCTCTATGGATTTTCCAATTCTGGAAACTTCATGTAAATGAAATAATGCAATCTATGACTGTTTTATGATTATATGATGATAGGTATGATCATAGATTCTTTGGAAGACAGGACAAAACACAAAGACACTTGGGATAGATGAAAGGCATCACTGTTTTTACAGCTCCAGATGAGAGAAGGCTGCTTTGCAAGGCCCCCGGAGGACTGCACCTGGGAGCAGGGTAACAACAAGCTGGGACTTCAGGGGGCAGCTTATGGTAACAGCAGGGTGGTATTAGCTAGGTTTTGTAAGCTCCCTGAGAACTGGGGATTTTGAATAATTCTGTGAGTCCAAGGAAGAAGAGGTCTCCCCTGGGCGTTAGGGATCTGAGGCCTCTGGCAGTTGGGAATGTTGCATTTTAAGCCAGAAGTGTCAGAGCCTGAAAGGGAAGTAGGTGGGGTGGACGTTTAGCAAACTGCCCACGAAGAGGGGAAGGGGAAATGAGAATTTCAACCATGACTTCAAAACTGAGTCAAGACAGTACTTGTGAAATACTCTATTACAGTGGCCCTTTGTATCAGGCTTCGTTCACTCAGCATAGTGTTTTCAGAGTTCACGCATGTTGCAGCGTGTGTCAGTACTTCATTCTTTATTACAGCTGAATAATCTTCCATTGTATACATACACCACATTTTGTTTATTCATTCATCCATTTAATGGACATTTGGATTTTTCCACCTAATGGCTATTACAAATAGTACTGATATAAACACTCAAGTACAAATTTTTATTTGAACATCTTTTTTCAGTTCTTTAAAGTGTATGATGCATAGGAGTGAAATTGATGGGTGATATTTAAGTTGTTGAGGAATTGCCAATGGTTTTCCACAGCAGCTGCACCATTTTACATTTCCACCAGCAATGACAAAGCTTCCAATTTCTCTACATCCTTACCAATACTTGTTACTTTTTTTTTATTATTATGGCCATCCTAGTGGGTATGAAATGGTAACTCATTGTGGGTTGGATTTGCATTTCCCGAATGGCTAATAATGTTGAGCACCTTTTCATGTACTTATTGGCCATTTGTATATCTTCTTTTGAGAGATGTCTGTTCATGTTCTTTGCCCATTCTTAAATTGGGTTTTTTGTCTTTTTGAATGAAGTCTATTTTAAATCCAGAAAGCAACATTCTTTTTTTTTTTCCTGAGGAAGATTAGCCCTGAGTTAATATCCATCACCAATCTTCCTCTTTTTGCTGAGGAAGATTGGCCTGAGCTAACATTGGTGCCCATCTTCCTCTATTTTATATGTGGGACACCTGCCACAGTGTGGCTTGCTAAATGGTGCATATGTCCGCACCCACGAATCGAACCAGCGAACCTTGGGCTGCCAAAGCAGAGCACGCAAACTTAACTGCTGTGCCACCAGGTGAGCCCAGCAACCTTCTTTTTCCAAATAATTTCCTCTTATTTTCGACATTTGTAATTTTAATTTAATGGGAGATTAAGGTTTGCTTATTCAAACCTGTGATATTTTTAAAAACATGGTTAAACAAAAAGCATGCATTGTTTACATGAAAAGATCAACTTTTCAGGTGCCACTATTCTGGGTTTCAGAAAAGAACTGAATATCCTGATTAAGAGGAATTAGGGGGCCACTCTGCTTTGGCAGCCCAGGGTGTCACCGGTTTGGATCCTTGGTGCAGACATGGCACTGCTCATCAGGCCATGCTGAGGTGGCATCCCACATAGAACAACCAGAAGGACCTGCAACTAGAATACAAAGGAGTGCGTACATAAGGTGAGTCGGATGTTGCTGTGATGGAAATGTTTGTAAGGCCCTGTGGGGCACAGCAAAGAGAGTGTTCAAATCTATCAGGAAAGGCATCATAACAAAGGTGCAAATGTGCTGAGCATTTCCCCCAATGCCTCATTTTAAAACCTTGCAAACCTACAGACAAGCTGCAAGGATAGTATAATGAACATCCACATTCCCAGCATCCAGGTTCACCAGTTGTTGACTTTTTTTGCCACATTTACATTTTTTCTCTCTTTCTCTCTTCCTCCCTCTTTTGGATCCTTTACCTTGAAATACTTAAACATCTATTTCCTGGGAACAAGGACTCCTACAGAAGCACAGGTTATCACAATAAGGAATTTTAACCTGGATACAATTCTATAGCTAATATACAGGTCGGATTCAAATTTCCCCAGTATTATAACTGCTTTTCTTTTTCCAATCTAAGATCCAATTAGGATTATGCATTGAATTTAGTTATCATGTCTTTTTAATTGCCCTTAATCTACATTAAATTCTCAGCCCTTTTTGTTTTCTGTCTTTCATAACATTGATATTTTTGAAGGTTCCAGGCCAGTTGTGATCCAAAATGTATTTCAGTCTGGATTTGTCCAATGTTTTCTCACAATTAGATGCAGGTTAGACATTTGGGGCAGGAGTCTAACCCCGGTGACATTGACCAGGCATTGGCAAACAGTGGTAGGTACGGTTGGGATTCGTGCTCAGAAGAGCTTAAGCAGGAAAATAGACACCTAATAACTGACATTTGGCAAATGGGGAGAACTGAACTCTGTCCACGACCATCCCCACTCCCAGTCAAATAAATAGAAATTCTGGTTAACACTTAACAACAGCAACTGAAAAATATTTAATATACCATGCTTGAAACCAAGAAAGGTAAATCTCAATGCACTCAAAGTTAGAGCGGTACACTGCTGCTACAGGTGGAAAAAGTTACACATAAGAAACCGGGAGTGTTGTGTTGGGAGACAATTCTCTATGGCATTTCTACATGTCTCGTGACAATTTTTATCCTAGACTGTCTTTTCAAGGATGTTTGTACAGCAGACAGCCCTGGAAACTAGAGATAGTGTCTTCCTCTGGATCAGATGACAGATTTGTTTTCTGACAAGGATAATAAAGATGATGTCATCCTTAGGGGCAAAGGTTGGGCACATTTGCCAGCAGCCCCTTCAAAAGATTGGGGGGTTTCTAAGCTCAGTTCTTCCCAGCTGTGACGCAGACTCAGCTTGTGCATAGCATCCACCTGAGCCCTGGGAGTAAGAAGAACCAATGTACGCATAAGCTCATGCTGCTCACTGTGCCTAAATCCATTCGGATATGTCTCCTTAGTGGCTGAACACGTGGAAGTGTGGCGAGCTAACATAAAGCTGCAGTAGTCGCTGCTGCTCAGGGACTGCTGGACTGCTAGACACTATGCCACCCGCCACCAAGTGCAGAGTCGGAATTCACAATACTCAGAGATGGTGGGGACCCCAACATGAGAAATTAACATAGAAACTCATCTGATGCCAATGAAATCTTCTAGGCCCTGGCAGAGACAAACGTGAAAGTGCTCTATAGGAGTGCTTCCATAACCCAAAATACAAAGAATTTCCATGGAAGAGAACCTCATCACATACCATTTCATAATTTATAAAACGAGAAACCACCGAAGATGTACCACTGTGAGGGTGAGGGAGCACATAGCAACTGGGAGCATTTGCATTCCAAGAGCTAGAGATAATAGAACAATCTGAAAGAGACTTTAAAACAAGTATGTTTATGGGGCTGGCCCCGTGGCCGAGTGGTTACGTTCGCGCGCTCCGCTGCAGGCGGCCCAGTGTTTCGTCGGTTCGAATCCTGGGCGCGGACATGGCACTGCTCGTCAGACCACGCTGAGGCAGCGTCCCACATGCCACAACTAGAGGAACCCACAACGAAGAATACACAACTATGTACCGGGGGGCTTTGGGGAGAAAAAGGAAAAAATAAAATCTTTAAAAAAAAAAAAAAGTATGTTTAAAATAGTCAAATAGGCAAAGCAAGGAGAAGACAGTGCAAGGCAAGAATAATGCAGAAAAATAATAATAAGTTAAAAAAGTAGCAATCCTAGAAAATAAAAAAATATAGTCAAGGTAAAGACTTAGTGGTTAAATCAAAGAGACATAGCCCAAGAGAGAATAATTAGAGTGGAAAATCGCTGAGGAAGTTACCCATAATGCAGCACAAAGTGACAAAGGAATTGAAAAGAAAATAAGAGATGTTAGGAGATATGAAGAAAGGAATGAAAAAATAAAACACACTTAAAGGTAAGTAAGAAAAGATACATGTGTTTACTTATTTGTGCAAAATGAAATATAGAAAGAATAAACCCAAGACCAGTGAGGTGGATTACCTGCGGGGGTGGGTGGGAATGGTGTGGAAGGAGTAGAAGGAGGGGGCAGGCCAACGACACTCTCTGAGTGTACCTTTTTCAGCAGTTCTGATTTTTGGACCCATGTTAATGTTTTACACCCTCAAAAAAAAGAAAATCAATAAGCCTGAGGGAGAAAACCCAAAATGAAATACAAACAGAAATAAACTGAACCATATTTCAAACAAATAATGCAACCACACTGGGAAGAGGGAAAAAATAATTAATCCAAGTAGCTTTTACCGATCTGACCACAGGCTAAGTAAATATTGACCTCTAGATAATACACTTCTATTCACGCAAGCGTGGCTTTACAATTCTGAAACGAATTTATTTGTATTCTTGGACTGATTGAAATAGTAAATATGTACAGATGGCAGAAGCAAGGTTTCTCACTGGCAGAGAAGAAGGGAGTTACGAATACAGAAAGGAGGAAAGATTGAGTGAATCCCGTGGTGTTGGAATGAAATTGGAGGTATAGGTATGAACTCGTGGTTTTTAAAATAGAGATAGATACATAGATGATAGATAGATGGACAGATAGATGATAGATAGATAGACAGATAGATAGATGTAGAAATAGATACATAAGTGAGTATAATAGGACCTAGATGAAATGATACTCCACCAGCAATTAGCATATCCAGCACACAGATTTTGGTTTCTAAATGACATTCTCCACATAAAGGAGCCAGAGCCTCTGGGAGAAATGGCTAATTCCAAAACTGGGGTAGGGTAGGTCAAGATGGGCCTGGAACATCTTGCTGTGCCAGAAAGTGAGGAAGTACTCATATAATAATAGGAGCACATGGAAAGAACAGAAAGACCAGCGTGGAGAGGCTCCCACTGACCAATTCCGGGACAATCTGACCATCAAAATAAGGAAGACAATAAATTATAACTCATTGACTATAATAAGAACCCATGAGTCATTATTTGTATAAACAAACAAATGAGAAGAAGGGATATTTTTCCTACCATAGAAAGGTAACTAATAAATGTAGAAAGAATGATAGGGGCCAGCCCAGTGGCGTGTTTAGTGGCTAAGTTTGTGCACTCTGCTTTGGCAGCCCAGGGTTCACTGGTTCAGATCCTGGGTGCAGACCTACACACTGCTCATCAAGCCATGCTGTGGTGGCATCCCACATACAAAATAGAGGAAGATTGGCACAGATGTTAGCTCAGGGCCAATCTTCCTCACCAAAAAAAGAAAGAAAGATGAAATGGGGGGGGAATCACCATTTGGCAATTATCTTAATAACTGGTTAAGGCAAGAATCATTGATGGATGCTAAAATTATTGAGTAAAAGTTCAAAAAGTGATAGGATATTTACAGAGTCTCAGAGTATCCCCCATAAGACATTTATTAATTACAAAAGGAACTATGGTAACTGCACAATGAAGAAATCTGGCTGACACCACCTTAACTAAGTGACCAACAGATATCATACGGGACCAATAGATACCACACACCGCTTAATATGATGCATTGAGAAGCAGGGCTTGAACTAGGGGCAGGCAAGCCAGGCACCTGGGGCTGACCCTGTACTTGCATGACGCTGAGAATGAATGTCTCCTTGTGCTGTGTGCACTAGGTGCCTCCTTTCCTTTCCCTGGTCCCAGCCCTGCTGAGAAGAGCACAATGTTACTTCTGTGCTATTCCGGCCAAAAGTGCATAGCCTGAATCCAATCATGAGGAAACGTCAGACAAACTCAAAACGAAGGACACTCCCCAAAATAATTGGCCTGTACTTTTCAAAAATGTCAATGTCAGTAAAGATAAAAACTGAGCAATGGTCCCAAATAAAAGGAGCCTAAACAAACATGACGACAATGCAACACATGATCTGGGATTTTCTATCTCTCTGGGGGACACTGTTGAGACAATTGGTGAAATCTGAATAAGATCTGCAGATTAGCTAATAGCATTGTGTATGAGGATTATGTAAGGGAATATATTTGTTTTTAGGAAATTCTAACTCAAGTATCTAGGAGCAAATGGGCATCACATCTGCAACTCACTTTCAAATGGTTCAGAAAAAAATACCAGTAAATAGATAAACAGAAAAAGATAAACTAGATGTGGTAAAATGTTAATGTTTGGGAAATCTGGGTAGAGGGAATTCTTCCTGCTACTTTGCAACTTTTCTGTAAGTCTGAAACTGTGTCAAAATGATTTTTTTTAAAAAAAATAAAATATCTAGTAGGAGTTCCTCAAGGAGAAAATAGAGAGAACAGGAAGAGGCAACATGTAGAGAGCAGAACATTTTCCAGAATTGAAGACCCAGGTCCTCAAGCTGAAGGATCATAGCAGGATGTCCCCAGCAGGATAAATTAGAAACAAGACCACTTTCAGTCTGGATGGAAAATCTTAAAGCCACCAGAGAGAAAAGATAGAGAACCCAGGTGCCGGCCCTGTGGGCGAGTGGTTAAGTTCGCGTGCTCCACTTCAGCGGTCCAGGGTTTCGCCCGTTTGGATCCTGGGCACAGACATGGCACCGCTTGTCAGGCCATGCTAAGCCGGCGTCCCACGTGCCACAGCTAGAAGGACCCACAACTAAAAAACATACAACTATCTACTGGGGGGATTAGGGGAGAAAAAGCAGGAAAAATAAAAAGAAGATTGGCAACAGTTGTGAGCTCAGGTGCCAATCTTTGGGGAAAAAAAAGATAGAGAAGACACAAGAGAATGAAAATTAGTCAGGCAGTAGACATCTCATGAGTTGTATCAGGGCTAGAAGCCCACCGGACAATATTTTCAAAGTGCAGAAAGAAAATAACTGTCACACTAGTTTTCTTTACCAAGCTGAGCTATCTTTTGAAAGTGAGGATTTAACAAAGATATTTTCAGATGTTTAAAAACTAAGAAAGTTTACTACCCAAAGACCCTGGCGGGAAGAACCACTTACTGACAAAATCTAAGAGAAAGAAAATTGACTTAGAAAGACGGAAATTGAATGAGATAAGAAAATCAATGCTGAGCAAATAAATTGATAAACCTGCTGCTAAATCTAAATACGGAGACACTGAAAAGAGAGACGGAGAGATGTGCACCCTCCCAGCTGAGCTCAAAAAAGACAACATTCTGCCTTCTGGTGTCAGCTCTAATACTGTAAACTGGTGTCCTTTTTACTGTCTATTTAGTGTCACATTTTTCACGTTTGTGCTTTTTGTTGATGATTTCATGTTTTAAATGGCCCCCAAGTGTGGTACTGAAATGCTCTGTAGTGTTCCTAAGCGTAAGAAGGCTAAGACATGCCCTACAGAGAGAATACATGTGCTAGATAAGCTTGGTTCAGGCATAAATTAGAGTGCTGTTAGCTGTAAGTTTGATGTTAATGAATTAATGATATATGTTAAATAAGGTGTCTTTAAAGACAAACACACATAGGACAAGATTATGTATTGATCAGCGGATGGAAATGTGAGCAGAGGCTGCCGGAGCCTAACCCTGTACTTTCTCTAGGAGAAATGGTTCAGTATTTGCTAATTCAGTTACTTTACAGAACATGACTACTGCAAATAAGGAGAATTGATTGTATTTCTTCTTCAGTTAATTTAAAATCTAGTGTTTATTGTTCATGGTTCCTTATTTCTACTTTCTTTCCTTTGTGTTCTGAACTAATTAGAGTTTATTCTAAGTTTCATCTCCTTTATGGTACTAAAGCATAATAGTCCAGAGCTACAGTTTGTGAAACACAGCCTGTAGTAACTATATTTCAAAGCAAGGCTTTTCCTTCCTGACAAGATAAAATGTAAATAAGCCCAGCCAGTGTCCTCATTGCTAGTGACGTCTCAGGTCATTTGGATTTACTCAAGTCATATAAATGAACCAAGAATTGTCAAGTTATTACACTTGTTTTACATAAGTGTGTCATTTGGTAAGAATCCCCAGGTCCACCCAAATTGCCCGTGTGTCATAAAGATTGAGCTCATTTAAAGTCATTCTGGAAACGGCAACTCCTTTTTGGGATGGGCTGCATCTAAAATGATCAATCTGCTAAATTCAGGACTTCTGAGTTCTGTATGTAGATGACATCACCTTACAGCCATAGTGAAGGATTCAGAGTACTGTGTGCAAAAGGAACTTGGTTGGGGCCTGCCCTGTGGCGTAGAGGTTAAGTTTGCACACTCGGCTTTGGTGGCCTGGGGTTTGCGGGTTCGGATCCTGCGTGCAGATCTACACACCCCTCATCAAGCCACGTTGTGGCGGCATCCCATATACAAAATAGAGAAAGATTGGTAGGGATGTTAGCCCAAGGCCAATCTTCCTCATCAGAACAAACTAACAAAAGGGACTTTGTGGGGCTATCGATGGAATTCCATCTATCTTGATGGTGGTGGTGGTTGCACGGCTATATACATTTATCAAAGTTTAAAGAACTGGACGTCTCAATAAGTCTGACTTAAAAAAAAAACAAGAGGGGTTGACCCAGTGGCGCAGCAGTTGAGGTCCCACATTCCGCTTTGGTGGCCCAGGGTTCACCAGTGAGGACGTGGCACCGCTTGGCAAGCCATGCTGTGGCAGGCGTCCCACACAGAAAGTAGAGGAAGATGGGCACGGATGTTAGCTCAGGGCCAGGCTTCCTCAGCAAAAAGAGGAGGATTGGCAGCAGATGTGAGCTCAGGGCTAATCTTCCTCAAAACAAACAAAGAAACAAACCAAGAATCTTGTGGTATTTGGGAAGAAAATAATGCCAACAGAGGCTAAGCAGTGTGTAGGAAGGAGTTTCCATCTTTATTCTGGCTTATTCTTAGCCAAAAGGCTGAGATAGAAATCTTTACTTTTGAAAATTTACCTTGAATCTAGAAACAGCCTATTTTCCACCTTTTCTTCTACAGTACTTTACTTTGGATTTTTTAAATTGCCTTATACAAAAATTTTCCTCAAAAAACAAAGTTTTATTTATCTGTGAATTCAAAAGTGTTTTTAGCCATTCTCTCATGTGGTTGAAATCTTACCTCACAGGACTCACTCATTTGAGATCTTATAACGTCCCTAGCTGAATAAAAGGCTCTGACCAGGAGTGAAACAGGATGATTGAGATGAGAAGCGGAGGCAGGATGCTGTCTGAAGCAACTGGCTATCTTTAGAACTTTCCAGCCTCTGGGTGTTCACAAACCCGTGTTGTGTGTTCACAAACCTGTACCTGATATGGCTCCTTCCCTTCCCACGGCATATGCAGGTAGTGAGTGAACGAAAAGATTTCCTGTCACTCAGCACTTCAGGAGGGGAGAATGTAAGAGAAGGAGGGACCAGTCGGCTCGTGTTTCTGACACCCGATGCCTCCGAAGGGCACGGAGACGGCCAGATACCCGGGCAGGTGTGGCAGGTGTGACTGCGGATCCCCTTAGATTTGGCGGTAACCCTTTCTAAGACTCCCAGCCGCTCAGCAATGACGAGGCCCCCGTTTCTGCAGGGCCCCTCGAGGTCAGACCGCCCCCGCCCTGTCCCGCTGGATCCCCGCCGAGGCTGGCGCCGCGCCCCGGGGTCGGTGTAGACCCGCGGCGCGCAGGATGTCGTCCGCCTGGGGACACGGGGGGCGGTTCAGGGGCTCAGAACCACTGTTGGGGGAGGTCCTGCCCTCCTCGTGTACGGTGCCACCGTGAGGGACCTGTGATTCCCTGACTGTGACGACACGGCGGGCCCCACCCGGCTCCGGGGAGAAGCGGGTGAGGACACGTCGGGGCGGCCGCGGTCGCCCCCAGGACGCCCTGATCCCGCCGGCCGCGATCCATCGCGCCGCTCGCCGGTTCGCTGGGGAGCAGGGGACTCAGCGCTGGTTCGCTTGTCCGAGCTGTGAAGCGACGGCCTCCAGTCTGGGTTTTCTGGAGTCCTTCCACCTTGCAGTTTCCAGTTCTCCCCAGGATTTGGGTCGGACGCAAAGTCCCCTTTGTTCTCAGAGCTCGGTGGGCTCCGGGCCTGAGATTGCAAGCTCTCGTTCCTCTGGTTCGAGCGCTTCCGCGTGAAGAGGCGGACCAGCAAGGCAGGCGCGGCCCGAGGGACTCTGGTGGGGAACGCCAGGGGCTGGAGCTTAATGCGCCCCGAGGACACAAGTCGGTGCTTCCAGCCACAGTGACTCAGCGCTGTGCAGGGAAAACAGACGCGGTGCCGGCTGACGTCGGTATTCAGGGGGCTCAGGCCGGTGAGGTGGGAGCTGGGGCGCTCGGAGTGGGCGCATGGCAGCGCTCCGGGCCAGCACGTGGGGATCCAGAAGGGGGAGTCCAGGACTTGAGAAAGACGGAATTTCTGACGACTGTACAAGGGTGGGAAGGATTATGGTTTTGGGGCACCTGAAGCTGGTACAATTTTGGGGGCCCACTTTAAGAAAAAATACAAAAATGATTCACTTTTGCAAATGCTATAAAGCACAGGACTCTGAACATTTTGCTGGGGCACCAAGCTTCATTACTTTCATCAACTACATCTGCGTCCATCCCACAGAGATGTTCAGGCTAGGGCCCCAGACTGTCAGGAGTGGAGGTACAGATCAGGAAACTGATGCAGAAGCCCAAGCCAAATTAGGCTAGGCTCATAAAACAAGAGTTAAGAGAAAGGAGGTGGCTTGATGTCCATATGGTCATCCGGGGCCCAGTTCTGGTCTTTGATACCAGACTGAGGGCAGGCAGCACAACCTCAGACCCCCTTGACACACTGGGGGGTCTGCACTGGTGTTCAATGACAGTAGCCCAGATTAGTGCAGAGATTAGGAAGGGCTCGCTGCCGGTTGTGTCCTGTGGCCAAGTCAGGCAGAAGACAAGGTCTGATAGAGATGTGTACATATTAATTTATTTGTGTGTTCATTCAGTCATTCAGCAATTTCTTTGTGCATCTTGGAGGAAAAAAGAAGTGTAAGGCCCCGTGTCTGTCTTCAAGGAGCTCACTCTCTAAAGGCAGTGGCTGACCCTAAACATGATGTAGTCAGTGTCCCAGAGGAAAGCACCGGTGGACCCCAAAAGCCTCTGAGTATCGAGGAGGACTATTCTGGTTTCAGCATCGAAAGTCCTGTATTTCAAGAAATTCCTCAGTCCGGGGCAAACTGGAACAGTTGGTCATCCTGGGAGGAGGGACAGTGACTAATTTCCTTGGAGGTAAGAGGGCATTGAGGTCTCTGGGCTCAGCCTTGAAGCTCATTTCCCTTTAGGGTATGACAGAAAATGGTGGCCTCACATATTTTCTGCTCCAGCCCTGAGGAACAGCATCTAAGTTTCTCGAGAGTGTGGGAGGCTGGTACAAAGAAGTGTGGTCCTGGGCCTGCTGTGGGAGGAGAAAGTATAAGTGACAGTGGTGGGGAAAGAGCCTGGAACAGCAGCCTCCGTGGCCAGCTCTGAGGCCAAGCCCAGAAGCTGAGGGGAAGCAGCACTGAGTCAGAGGAAGACTGAGGCCGCCAGGTGTTGGAGTTCAGGGCAGCAGTGGCCTCTGAACCCAGAACAATGGACTGATCAAAGTGCAAAGGGACAGACAAGGCAAAGGGACCTTCAGAGTTTCTGAGCCCTGTGCCCTGTAGCTCACATGCTCCTTTCCCTGGGGGCAGAACAGGGTGAGAGCGGAGAACAATGGAATCCGGAAGAAACACAGTGTCCTTTTGTTGCTCCAGCCCTCTCTTAGGCAACCCTCTGTCCAAGTTAGGGAAATCCGCCCTGGAATTTTAACCTGAGATCTTCATGTTTAGTTTATCCCAGACCCAACACCTGAGCTCACATGCCCAATTTTGTGTATATAGTCAAGTGCTGCTTAACAACGTTTTGGTCAATGAGGGGCCGCATACATGACTGTGGTCCCATAAAATTAATACCACATAGCCCAGGTGTGTGGTAGGCTATACCATCCAGGTTTGTGTAAGTACACTCTGCAATGTTTGCATGACAAGGAAATCACCTAACAACACATTTCTTAGAATGTGTCCCTGTCGTTAAGCAATATGTGACTTTATTAGCATCTTCTCAGGAAAACAGCATTCATCAACATCTTGAAGTTAAGACCAGAAACAGATTAAGAAACACTAGGCTAAGTGGTTACTAAGGTCTTTGTTTTCATATTCTATGATCCTTTGATAATACTCAAGGTAATTTATAAAGAAGATCATAACGGAAGTGGGTGTCAGGGTCCAAGAAGCCCAAGAACTATCACTTTGAGAAATACGCTAAATATTAATATCACAAAATACAAAACAGCTTTCTCTGTTGTGAAAGGGGATCTGTGATGGTTAATTTTACTTGTTAACTTGGCTATGCTAGTGGAGACACTTTATGGGTGCCCAGTTGTTTGGTCAAACTGTCTAGATGTTGCCTTGACGTATTTTTCAGATGTGATTTGTCGACAAAAATAATCCATAACCAATCTATAAATGAAAATTTGGGTGAGTTTATTCTGAGCTAAAATGTGAGAACCATGGCCCGGGGCCCTTCTTCCAGAAGGAAGAAAGGGCACCAAAGAAGTGGGGTGCACAGAGTGGTTATATACCCCCAAAGAGGATGTTTCACATATGATTGAAATGTCCTTTTACAATAGTCTCGAGACTGCTCTGTCAGCACAGTGATTGACGGACACAGCAGGTAGGTCTGCTGTCTCAGTGGACACAGCAGGGTGGCAGGTCTGCTGCCTCGAGCTGGGTGGTCACAGGTGAGCTGGGTGGTCAAAGGTGAGCACAGCAATCAGTTCCTAGCCTAAGGAAAGATGCTTATCCTTAAGGAAATGCCAATGTGGGGGGGAAGTTGCACCTTTATCTTAAGGGCATTTGTTCTTGCCATAGTAAATGTTTAAAGCAGACATACAATGCATGCTTGATGGCCACGTTAGGCCCTGTTGGAAAAAACAAAGTCAGGCCGAATTAGGTTTACACCAAATGGCTTCCTCATATACTCCAATATATCCTATTGCTTGCCATTTCTGTTTGTCAGATTGTTGAAGCAAACAATCCATAACTAACCTATAAATCAAAATTGGGGTGGGTTTATTATGAGCCAGAGTGAGGATTATAACCCTGGAAGGTCTTGGAAGGCATTCTGGAGAAGCATAAGTTTCAGCACAGTCATATCTTTTTAGAACGAAGAACATACATTAAACACACCCCAGATACATTTCCATCAAAATGTAAATGAGGTGTTCAGTTGCAAATTAGCAGGTCAACACAACCCTGATGTCAGGAAAGGGACTAATCCAGGTGTTATCAATAGGGCATTACCAATAGGGTGCAGGAGGGGAAGTATGCATTCTTACCTTTTATTTATTTATTTTTGGAAGATTAGCCCTGAGCTAACATCTGTGACGATCTTCCTCTACTTTATATGTGGGATGCCTGCCACAGCATGGCTTGACAAGTACTATATAGGTCCACACCAGGGATCAGAACCAGCTAACCCCGGGCTGCCAAAGTGGAATGTGCGAACTTATACCGCTGCACCACTAGGCCAGCCCCTGCATTCTTATCTTAAGAGTGCAGCCTTTTCTTTGATGGTTAAGCAGATGTACAATGTGACAAATAAAAATGGCAAGCAATAGGATATATTGGAGTATATGAGGAAGCCATTTTGTGTAAACCTAATTCGACCTGACCTTGTCTTTCCAAAAGGGCCTGACTGAGGCCGTTGAGCATGCATTGTATATCTGCTTTAGATATTCCCTATAGCAAGAGCAAAGGCCCTTGAGATAAAGGTGCAACCCTCCCACATTGGCATTTTCTTAGGGATAAGCATCTTTCCTTAGGCTAGGAATTGATTGCTGTGCTCACCTGTGACCACTCAGCTGGAGACAATAGACTTGCCTCCTGCTACGCCCATCAAGATAGCAGACCCACTACCTGCTGTGTCCATCAAGCGCTGTGCCGATAGGGCAATCTTGTGACTATTGTGGGAGGGACATTTCAATCCTATGTGAAACGTCCTGTTTGGGGGTATATAACCACTCTGTATACCTCACTTCTTTGGTGCCCTTTCTTCCTTCGGGAAGAAAGGCCCCAGGCCATGTTCTTCAGATTTCAGATCAGAATAAACTCTCCCAAATTTTCATTTATAGATTGGTTATGGATTATTTTCGTCGACAAATGTATGTTTGAAAGGCCGTAAGTCAGACTTTTTAGCTCAAGCCGAATCAATCAGTTTTGAACTCGAATAGTTACCCCATATACATCAATGTGTGAAAATCTCTTGTCATGATTGACATTTAAATCAATATAATTGAATACAGCCAATTAATCTTCATAATGTTGGTGGGCCTCATCCAATCAGTTGAAGACCTTGAGAGCAAAGATTGAGGTTTCCTTAAGAAGAAAGAATTCTCCTTAAGTCTGCAACATAGGAACCTGCTTGAGCTTCCAGCCTGCTGCCCTGTAGAATTCAGATTCAAGACTAATGACAAATAAAAATGGCAAGCAATAGGATATATTGGAGTATATGAGGAAGCCATTTAATATAAACCTAATTCTGCCTGACTTTGTTTTTTCCAAAAGGGCCTGACTGTGGCTATTGAGCACACATTGTATATCTGCTTAGATACTTCCTATGGCCAGAACAAAGGCCCTTGAGATAAAGGTGCAACTTCCCTCCCCCTCCCACATTGGCATTTCCTTAAGGATAAGCATCTTTCCTTAGGCTAGGAACTGATTGCTGTGCTCACCTTTGACCACCCAGCTCACCTGTGACCACTCAGCTGGAGACAACAGACCAGCCACCCTGCTGTGTTCACTGAGACAGCAGTCCTACCTGCTGTTTCATCAATTGCTCTGCCGACAGAGCAGTCTCCCGATTATTGTAAAAGGGACATTTCAATCCTATGTGAAACATCCTCTCTGGGGGTATATAACCACTCTGTACACCCCACTTCTTTGGTGCCCTTTCTTCCTTCGGGAAGAAAGGCCCCGGGCCATGGTCCTCAGATTTCAGCTCAGAATAAACTCACCCAAATTTTCATTTATAGATTGGTTATGGATTATTTTCGTCGACACTAACATCAACTTTCTCTGGAAATTTTAGCCTTCCAGCCTACCCCACAGATTTCTGGGAATTGCCAGCCCTCACAAGCATGTGAGCCAAATCCTTAAAATAAATCTCAATTTCTTTCTCTCTCTATCCTATTGGTTCTGTTTCTCTGGGGAACTCTGACCACTACACAACCCATTAGTCATTTATTTCAAATTACAACACATTATTAACATATATAGCCTCACCATGTGGTCACCACTGCTGAAGGCAGTCCTGAGGCCATTTGGAACACATGAGTACTATTGGATGGGGACAGGATATAAAGAGAAAAAAACATAGTCTTCCAGGTGTATGTTCCAAGCTTCAAATAATATAGCCAAAGAACCCAATTTGGTCAAATTGCCTGAAAGTGATACCAGCTCAACACAAGGTTGACATAAGGGAAGCCATATTGTAGAAAAGAAACCATACTGTAAGTTCGAATGACCTCTGATTAACTAGCCCAGACAATCGCTGTAGATTTTGTGGCCCCTCCCTGCTGCTTTAAGATGATAACTTATGTTGTTTTGAATTCTCCAGGAACGTGATGAACCCTGGGCAGAGAGCCTATGCTGATAGCCAACACCAATGACAACTGAAAGATCAGTATAGGGCGTTGTTCTGTCTCTGATGCACAGCCAGTAAAACAAAGGACTATCAGGAACTGGGACCAGATGTCTGCCCCACCCGGAGACCAGCCCCATACATAACTGGCTTGTAGTCTTTGTTCTATAAGACGGCTCTTTCCGACAGTCAGCCATCTTCCCTCTTGCTAGCAAGCTGTGATGAAGAAATCCATTTTCTCCTCCCGCCTTGCATCCTGACTATGGGCATGTCTTGAGCTGGGCAGACGGCTCCCTTTGAGGGTAACAAAACTAAGTTGGTTACCACGACAATTTGGTCAAAAGAATGATTTGGTTCAAGATGAATATCCTTTTTAATAGATATACTACTATGCACTGTTAAACGTTTTCAAAAAAGCACATATCTGTTACTTTTATAAGTTTGCAAAAAGAAGATACAGAGAATATTTTCAGGCACTGGTTTCTTGGAGAGCTGGTGGTGGTGGAAAGGTGGCTGAAGGAGGTATGAACAACTCCCCACGCTCTACAGATCAGGACGCTCCCCTGGGAGCGGGACCACCCCAGGGAAAGGCCCGTGGGCTCGGGGCTCAAGGGTGGTGAAGAGGTGAACTAGAGCTGCAGGAATCTCCACATTTCCATAGACCTCCTTCCTGCCCCCTTTTGCCGGTGCCTGGAAGAGCCCTTGCCCTTTGGCCTCTCTGAGAGGCTTCCAGGTTCCTGAGAAGGAACCGCGGGGCTCGAGCGTGATGGTGAGAGCAGCCAGAGGCCCGGGAAGGCCTTAGCTCCTGTGTATTTTGTTCAGCAAGTATTTGTTGACGTTCATTATACGTGCACATTTTACCAGGTTTTCTGGGGAGATAAGTCTCGGGGGGAGACTCTCAGTTTATTAATAAATATTTTCAGCCGAATTTGCAACTTCTTTTCAGGTCGCTTTACTTTTCTTAAGAGAGTCATAAAACGTAACTGGGGTTACAAAAGCAGGCCCCGCCTCAGGGAACCTGGAGTCGAGAGGGAGAGGATTGCGGTCGCGCGCACGGTCGGTGCAGACCACGGCGGTCCTTTGGAGAGCCGGCTGTGTCGGGGGCCGGGACCCCGGGACCCCGCGCCCCCGCGGCAGCCAGCCGAGCGCGCGCCTCCTGGGGCTGCCGCGCCGCCGTGACGTCACGGCGCGGGGCGGGGCCGCTCCCGGATCTCGCGGGGGCGGGCCGGAGGCGGTGGCCGACGGGCGCGCTCGGCCGTGCGGCGCGGCCCTGGAGAGGCGTGGAGAGGCGCCGCTGGGCTGGCGGCGGCGGCGAGGCACGCGGAGTGGGAATGTCCGGGCTGTCCGGCAGCTCCGAACAGGGGAGCCCCGAGCGGAGCGCGCCGCAGTCGCCACGCGTGGGCTTCGTGCTGGGGCTGGACGTGGGCAGCTCGGTGATCCGCTGCCACGTCTATGACCGCGCGGCGCGGATCTGCGGCTCCAGCGCGCAGAAGGTGACCGGGGAGCGGGCGTTGGGGCCGCGCGGGGCACCCGGGAGCGGGGCGCAGGGGGCGAGCTGGCCGTCCGCCTCCTCCGGCCCGGAAGCACCCACCTGCAGCCCTCGCGGGTCCCCGGTGCCGAGCGGCGTCCCCCTTCCCGCCGGGTCTCCGCTTTGCTCCCCGGGCAAGGCTGAACCTGCGGGCCCTCCCCGCCCGGGCCGAGGGCAGGAGGGGCAGCGTCTGTGATTGGGGACGGCTCCCTCGCTTCCTGCCACCTGGGGTTTGGCCTCCGGCCTTACCTGGGTGGGACTGCGGTGCCTCCCAGGGAGGGCCGGGCAGGCTGCGCGGATCCAGCCAGAGGGTGCTCTGTGACTTGCTTGCTTTTTCCCGCACTTTCTTGCTACAGCTCCAACCCCGTCTTTATTTACATTTTGATCTTTAAGATCTTGATAGAATTTAACTTTATTGTCCATTCTTCAGTTGTCATCCTTATTGACTGCTCAAAGTGCTGGTTCCTCACATGAGCCACTGATTTCTATGGATGTAGAAGCTATTGGAGAAGTTTTGAAGGCTGTATTGTCGTTACTTTTCTCCTTTCCATCTTGGAGAATTCATAAAAATATCTTTATTTCTGGTTTGAGACCTACCAAGTCGTTAGTTCTTGCTCTTAGTAAAGTCTCCCACAGATTGATATTCTTCTGTTCTCATTTTAATGAAGTGTTGATTTCTACACAATAGCCAGTGCAGCAAAAGGAAGATTTAGTGGATGTGGTGTTCTTACTTATTCTTCTTTCCGATACCAACATCTTTTTTATGTTAGCAGTGTTAAGGAGGACCACAGCTACTAGGTTCCTAAACCATTCCCAGCAGCACTGGACTCCCCCTTTCTCCCGGCTCCCATCCCTCTTGCCACCCCCTTAAGAAGTGTTTTTCGACCTCAGCAGGTGCCCGGGAGCAGGTCCAGCCAGAGTGCGTGTGAGTAGTGACTGCTTTGAGCATTTGTTTTGAGGACAGGGCAGACTTGCATTCAGCCATCTGGAGCACGACAGTGAGCTAGGACTGCAGCGGCTCCCTGGTCCCTTCTCTGGCTCCCTGTGCAGAAACACCGCCCATCCCCCTCCCCACCCCCCCAGGCCTGCCCCAACCTGAAAGGACAGATGAAAGGTGGACACTGTCCTTCAGCCGCTGTGTGCTCCGTATGTTTTTCTGAGTCTTTATCACAACACAATGATACTTTTCACACAGTCTCCCTTATAATTCTGGACACAAAGTACTTTTGTTTTAAGCAGTGATTTTTTTTTTTTAAATCGAGGTCATAATAGTTTATAACCTTATGAAATTTCAGTTGTACGTTGTCAGTCACCATATAAGTGCACCCCTTCACCCCTTGTGCCCACCCCGCAAACCTCTTCCCCTCTGGTAACCACTAATCTGTTCTCTTTGTCCATGTGTGTTTGTGTTCCACCTGTGAATGAAATCATACGGTGTTTGTCTTTGTCTGGCTTATTTCACTTAAGATAATACCCTCAAGGTCCATCCATATTGTTGGAAATGGGACGATTTTGCCTTTTTTTTTTTATCGCTGAGTAGTATTCCATTGTATATACATACCACATCTTCTTTATCCAATCATCAGTCAATGGGCGCTTGTGTTGCTTCCACATTTTGGTTATTTGTGAATAATGCTGCAGTGAACATAGGGGTGCATAAGTCTCTTTGAATTGTTGATTTCAAGTTCTTTGGATAATACTCAGTAGTGGGATAGCTATTGTAATAGATATGGTATTTCTATTTTTAATTTTTTGAGAAATCTTCGTACTGTTTTCCATAGCGGCTGTACCAGTTTGCATTCCCACCAGCAGTGTATGAGGTTTCTTTTCTCCATAACCTCTCCCACATGTGTTATTTTTTGTTTTGGTGATTATAGCCGTTCTAACAGGTGTAAGGTGATATCTCAGTGTAGTGTTGATTTGCATTTCCCTGATAATTAGTGATGATGAACATCTTTTCATGTGCCTATTTGCCATCTGTATATCTTCTTTGGAAAAATGTTCATACCCTCTGCCCATTTTTTGATGGAGTTGTTTGTTTTTTTGTTGTTCAGTTGTGTGAGTTCTTTATATATTATGGAGATTAACTCCTTGTTGGATATATGATTTGCAAATATTTTCTCCCAGTTGGTGGGTTGTCTTTTTGTTTTGATCCTGAGCAGTAGTTTGTTTTTTTTTTTTTTTAAAGGAATTTGAAGTATCGGGAACCAAAAGGTGACAAAAATTGTTAGATACAAAGTTTCACAGTCGCTATATAATTTGGAGTGAGTCATTAGTTTTCTAAAAATGAGGGAAGAATCTCAAAGATGAATCAGGATTGCTATGACTAGCAGGAGACTGGAATGATTTGTTCAGACTCTGAGCTGTGGAGAAGGTGTCTGGGAAGATAACATGAGTAAATAAAAATACAGAAAGTCCTTGCCCTCGAAGGGTGAAGCGCTGGGTTAGAGTAAGGAGTTTCTAGCAGGGCCTCTCACACTGGTAGGAGTTGACCACAGTGCCTCTTAAAGCCTGGTTCCTGGGCTGCTGGGGTTGAAATAAAGACACTAAGCATTAGAAACTGTAGCAATATGGTAGAGTAATCTTATTTCTAATCACCTTAATAATGAAACATTTGGGATTTTTTGTGTGTAATTTTTTCCTAGAAAGTTGTTTTAATTGTGTGTTAAAAATTGTTGGTTCACAGTGAATTAGAAGTTTGACAAAAACAAACTGGCCTTTTTACTTCAGATTTCTTGAGTTCTTTGGGAAGGAGGGTCTTGTTGGCCTACACTGCTACTTAGCATCTGGCTTATTACCTCCTGTGTACAGAATAAATAACTGAATTGCATTTGATCAAAGTATTAGGAATTCAGTTTGCCTCATGGGGTCTGTGGGTTACATACAGAACTTCTGTTTATTTTCTCGAGAGAAAACCACACCTCTGCAAATATTATGATGGAAAGAATATATAATAGAAACTCAGAACCTCTTAGTTTTGTATTTGATTGATGTTGCCAAATAATAGCTTTAAAAAAAGAGGAAATGGAAAACTGAAAAGATCACCCTTTGGAGGCAAGAACAAAATGGGCTGTGTTGGTGTTTTAGTTAAAAGTGAAATCCTAAACGCGAGCCCTTACTTTCGGAGGCTGGTACTTGGCCTCTGAGAAGACTTCAATCTTATTTCTGGTGGCATTCACTTTTTAACAGCCGAGATTTAGCCTTTTTTAATGATTTCTATTTTTTCAAAAATCTTTCTATGGACTCTTAAATATTCGTGTTATATGCTAGAATAGTATTCAGAGTTGGAAATCCCACATGTGAATATTTGATATTTTTAATTTTTAAAAATGGAGAAAGTTTATCGTGTTCCCCATTGGAACGTCATGCCATTGTGAGAAACCATGGAAGATAACGTCTTGGTTGGAAGAACAGGACAGAGAGGCCACTCCAAAGAAAGCAGTAGAATCTCTAATACTCTGTACCCTTTGTACGTTCTTGAAAAAATCTGCTTGTCTTTGTTTTGTTTTTAATCAAATTTTCTTCTTAGCTTTGATTATATTCTTGATCTAATTTTGGTTTGGTCTTACTTCAGTAGTGGAGCAGATTTCAGTCTTGTGACATGTTTGGGAGGGTGAACTGTCCATGGTGATGGAGC
This sequence comes from Equus asinus, assembly GCF_041296235.1. Lineage (NCBI taxonomy): Eukaryota > Metazoa > Chordata > Mammalia > Perissodactyla > Equidae > Equus > Equus asinus. The sequence continues at coordinate 87,913,695 of NC_091810.1, read as the reverse complement.
TGGGGATAGTGACCTTGGAGTGCCACTGTCGAGTCTGACGGTTTGTAGGTATGACGTGATGATGTCTACACTGAGTTTTTTGGGGTGAGGAAATGTTTGTTGTAGTTGAGCCATTGCAGTCTGTGGTCATTAAAGTCTTGCATGGAAAGAACAGAAATGGTATTTGATAGAAGGGGAATAGATTATGTTAAATCTGTTTCTGATGAGCTCACATATCCCCCCCTGTCACCCTCACGCTCCCCACGTTGTCGCTGTTTCCTCAGAGTTCCTTTTTATTCTTTATTTTGGCCTTGTCTTACATGTTAGCAATTTTCCTTAAACAGTGATGTTTGGTTGGTAATCTGTGCGGGTTTTCAGTACCGTGTCTTACCTGACTCAGCTGTATCTGGTATTTGCAGGTAAAGAACTCTGGCTCAACCCCTCCAGAGTATAGACCTCTTGCCTTCTGCCATGTTAGGGAGGAGCTGTGATCTAGCTGGAGAAGGGGAATTAGGGATCCTTATAAAGACTTTGAGCCAGTCCTGTGGTATTCAGTGCCATCTGGAATCCTAGCTATCGGAGATGCCTCTAATTTCCCGGGTTCTACCCTAGGATCTCTGCAGGGGTTGAACAGAGATGTGGTGGAGTCTGAGCAGGGAGTGAGTGCTCAGTTTTTCCTCTGCCCAGCCATGTATCACCCACCCACTCACTGTTCCTGGTAAAAACATTTGTTGAAACCTGGTCTGAGCCTGTTTGCTCTCTTCTCATTGTCCTTGTAAGTCTTTTTTTTTTTTTTAACAAATCCTTCTTGTGATCTCAGAGTCTTTTTAAATTATTTTATTTATTTTTTTTTGAGGAAGACTAGCCCTGAGCTAACATCTGCTGCCAATCCTCCTCTTTTTGCTGAGGAAGACTGGCCCTGAGCTAACATCCATGCCCATCTTCTTCTACTTTATATGTGGGACGCCTACCACAGCATGGCATGCCAAGCGGTGCCATGTCCGTACCTGGGATCCCAACCAGCCAACCCCGGGTTGCTGAGAAGCGGAATGTGCAAATTTAACCGCTGCGCCACTGGCCGGCCCTGCGTAAGACTTTTTAATGTTTTTATTTTAGTGGAGTCTTGAGAGGAATTGGAGATAAAACGCATATATTTAAGACTTTTTTTTTTTTACACCAGGCACCATTATTTATTGCATGCCCCCAATGCATTGGCCTCAAACCAAATGCAGAATTAGATTACTGTGCCTGACTAGTTGGTTCACTTTTTAAACAAATAAGTAGGCAGATAAAGGTGAATTAAGTAGAAGGGAAGGTGGAAATATACTCCAGGGAGAGGCTGGTGCCAGAGAGGGGAAACTGGTCAGAGCTGTCATTTTGAAAGCTTTAAGTAGCATAGGATCTTAAAGTGCCGAGGCAGCATTTTAACCTGAAGCCATAGGGTGTTTTGGTGTTTTTTTTGGTGAGCAGGATTTGCCTGAGCTAATATCTGTTGCCTGTCTTCCTCTGTTTTTCCCTGAGGAAGATCGTCCCTGAGATAACATCTGGGCCAGTCTTCCACTACTTGGTATGTGAGTTGCTGCCACAGCATGGCTGATGACGGGAGTAGGTCTGCACTGGGGGTTGGAACCAGTGAGCGTGGGCTGCAGAAGTGGAGACGAGAACTTTAACCACTCGGCCATGGGGCCAGCCCCCATAGGTTCTTTTAATTTATTTTATTTTTTAAATTAAAGTACAGTAAAATTGACTTTTTTGGTGAATAAATTCTGTGAGTTTTAGCACGTGTATAGGAGTAACCCAAAAAACTCTCTTGTGCTCCCCATTTGTGGTCATACCCGTCTCCTGCTCCTAACCTCTGGGAACCACTCATCTCTTTTCCATGACTATAGTTTCGTCTTTTTGAGAATGTCGTGTAAGTGGAACCATACAGTCTTTGGAGACTGGCTTTTTTCGGCATAATGCCTTTGGAATTCATCCATATTGTGTGTGTGTCCGTAGTTCACTCCGTATTTCTGAGTAGTATTCCATTATATGGATGTACATCATTCATTCACCCCTGTACATTTGGGTTGTTTTCAGTTTCTGGTGGTTTTGAATAGAGCTGCTATTGCATACAGCTTTTAAACATACGGCTGTACACATCTGTATACATATGTGAACATCTGTACTCACATGGAGTGAGTGTAAGTTTTCATTACTCTAGGATAAATACCTAGGAGTGGGATTACTGGGTCATATGATAAGTGAATGTTTAACTTAACAACGAATTGTTAAACTTTTCCAGAGTGGCCGTACCATTTTGCATTCCCACCAACAACGTGTAAGAGTTCCATTTGTTCTTCATCCTCACCAACACTGGGTATTTAGTGTTTTTTATTTTATGCATCCTAATAGATGTAGTGGTGTCTCATTTTGGTTTGGATTTGCATTTCCCTAATGGCTAATGATGCTGCATATTTGATACCCATGTATTTTGTTTGGTGAAGTGCCCGTGCAAGTCTTTTGCCCATTTTTAAATTGAGTTGTTTGTTTTCTTACTGTTGAGTTTTGAGACTTCTTTCTATATCCTGGATGCAAGTCCTGTGTTGCATGTGATATTTGCAGATATTTTCAACCAGTCTTCAGTTTGTCTTTTCATTTTCCTAACAGTATCTTTTGCAAAGCAAAAGTTTCGAATTTTGCTGAAGTCCAATTTATCAATTTTTTTTCTGAACTGTACTTTTGGTGTCATGTCTAAGAACTCCTCACCTAACCCCAAGTTACAAAGATTTTCTCCTGTGTTTTCTTCTAAACATTTTAGTTTTACTTTTTACATTTAGATCTATGATCCATTTTGAGTTAATTTTTGTGTAAGATGTGAGGTTTAGGTTGAGGTTAATTTTTTTGCATATGGATGTCTAATTGTTCCACCTCTATTGAAAAAGCTGCCTTCTCTGCATTGAATTGTCTTGTACATTTGCCAAAAATCAGCTAGCCATATTTGTGTGGGTCTGTTTCTGGACTCTGTTATGTTCCATTGATCTGTTTGTTTTTATGCTAGTAGCACACTATTTTGTTTACTGTAGCTTCATAGGAAATCTTGAAATTGAGTAGTGTGATTCCTCCAGTTTTATTCTTTTTCGACATTGTCGTGGCTATTTTAGCTCTTTTGTCTTTGCATATGAATTTTAGAATCATCGTGTCTGTGTCTACAGAAAGTCCTGTGGGGGTTTCAATGTGGAGTTGTGGATGACGGTTCTTCTGGCACTTTAGAAATGTTGAGCCCCTTCCTCTTGGCCTTCATAGTTCTAATGAGAAAGCCACGGACATTCAAATCATTTTTCTGTGTAGGTAATGTGTCTGGCAGCTTTCAAATTTCTTTCTTCGTTTTTAGTTTTCAGCATTTTGATTATGCTAGATCTGGATGTGTAATGCTTTGGATTTATCCTGTTAGGAGTTTTCTGAGCTTCTCTAATATATAGATTTTAAATCTTTCGCTGAACTTGGGAAGTTTTTAGCACTATTACTTCTCTGAAGTCATTTTTTTCTGCACTGAACTCTTTTCTTTCTTCTTTAGGGACTCTGATGACATAAATGTTAGACCTTTTGTTCTTGTCCTACAGATTCCTGAGGCTTTGTTCATTTTTTTCCAATTTTTTTTCTTTCTCTTGTTCAGATTAGATAATTTTTATTGATCTGTCTTCAAGCTTATTGACTTTCTTCTGTTATCTCCTTTCTGCTATTGGACCAATCCAGTTAGTTGTTTATTTTACTTATATATTTTTAATTGATTCTTTTCCAGCTTTATTGTGTATGACTGACACATGAAAATTATATATTTAAGGCATACAATGTGATGTTTTGATATGTGTATGCATTGTGAAATGATTACCACAGTCAAGCTAATTAACACATCCATCACCTCACTTGGTTACCCTGTGTGTGGGGTGTGTGTGTGTGTTCGTGTGCTGAGAACACTTGGGAACTACTTTCTTAGCAAATTTCCAGTGTACAGTACATTATTGTTAACTATAGTCTCCATGCTGTACACTAGGTCTCCAGAACTCACCTTATAACTGAAAATTTGTACCCTTTGACCAGCATCTCTCCATTTTCCCCACTCCCCTAATGATTGTTTTATTTATTTATTTATTTATTTATTTATTTATTTATTTTTAAAGATTTTATTTTTTTCCTTTTTCTCCCCAAAGCCCCCCAGTACGTAGTTGTATATTCTTCGTTGTGGTTCTTCTAGTTGTGGCATGTGGGACGCTGCCTCAGCGTGCTTTGATGAGCAGTGCCATGTCCCCGCCAAGAATCCGAACCAACGAAACACTGGGCCACCTGCAGCGGAGCATGCGAACTTAACCACTCAGCCACGGGGCCAGCCCCAATGATTGTATTTTTTAATTCTAAAGTTTTCTTTTCCTTATGTCTTTTATTTCTTTGCTGAGATTTTTCCATATGTTTCAGTGTTGTAATAGCTGCTTTAATGTCTTATCAGATAACTGTGTCATCTTAGAATTGGTATTTATTGAGAATCTTTTCCCATGTGAGTTGAGATTTTTCTGGTTCCTCATATACCTTTGTAATTTTGGTTTATATCCCAGATATTTTGAATATCATGTTATAAAACTCTGTGTCTTGTGTAAATCTTCTGACAAATGTTGATATATTTCTTTTAGCAGGCTGTTAATGTAATTGAGTTCAGGCTACAAATTCTGACCAGCCTTCTGCAGACTTGGGTTTCGATGTGAGGTCTGTTTTCAAAATCTCGGCAGTACCAGTTGGATCTGCTCTGAGGATGTGCCACCCAGTGGTTAGTTTGGGACCCTGGCAGTGGTTTATCCCTTGGTTCTGTCCTTAACCTCTTTTCTGTTCTGTTTAGGATTGCATCCACACACGTGCAGCTTCGAGGTGAGCCTGGGAGTTCATGTACAACTTTCTGGGCTAGCTTTCCCAAGCTCCTCCCTCTCTGAGGTCTTGGTACTTTTCCATCCCCTTTGGGTCCTCATGCCAGAAAACTGGAGCTTTCATGACCCTCTTCTGCCAGGCGCTTCCTATGCCCACATCCGGGACTAGGCACCAGGAGCACAGAGAGAAAAAAAGTGGTGGGGGTTCATTTTACCCTCTTGGGCCCACAGCTCCTCTGATTGGAGGGGAAGTTTCACCTCCTTCAGTATTTTAGGTGCTTGTGGTTACTACTGCAGCCACCACTCTGGGAGAGCCTGGGTACAAAGGGAGATAAGGAGTGAAAAAAAAGAAAAATAGGGAATTTCTCTCATTGCCTTGGAGAGTTAGCCGAGATCTTCTCCTAGAGTTTCCTCTGTACTCTGATACCCGCTTCTGGTTTTTAGGCTACCTTGGGGTGCAGGCCTGGGGATACCAGAAGAAAAATGGGAAACTCACCACCAGTTTAGTGGTACTAGAATTCTTGTCTTTTTCCCCGGTCTGCTTGCCACCATATACTTTCTAGTGCCCACAAATAACTGCTGCCTGCATTCTGTCCAGGTGTTGTATCTGCATTCAGTGGGCGAAACAGGATGGAGTATGCTTGTTCCATGGTAATCTCAACGGGAACTTGGTACTTTATTTAATTTTCACTTTTTTTAAAGTCTTACTTTTTCTTATTACAAAAATAACACATCTTCATTGTAGACAACTTAGAAAATAAACGTAAAGATAAAATAAAAAGCTAAAATTTTCTATAAACTCATGAACTAAAGATAACTACTGTTGTTTTGGTATACACTCCTTTTTTATTTCATATATGTATTTTTTTCCATTTTAACAGTAAGAATGAATTTGACAATAAATAAAGTCATGTTGTTAATTATTTTAACCAGTAATCTTTTTTTTTTTTTTTTGGCTGGGAAAGATTAGCCCTGAGCCAACATCTGTTGCCAATCTTCCCCTCTCTTTTTTTCTCCCCAAAGCCCCAGTACATAGTTGTATGTTTTAGTTGTAAGTCCTTCTAGTTCTTCTATGTGAGCTGCCACCGCAGCATGGCTGCTGACAGATGAGTGGTGTGGTTCTCAACTGGGAACCAAACCCAGGTTGCTGAAGTGGAGCATGCTGGACTTTAACCGCCAGGCTGTCAGGGCTGGTTCTTAACCAGTATTCTTCAGGCTCAGATGCTATTGACTTGATCTAATGTTGTTTTCACAAAATCTTTTCTTTTCCTAAATAGGTAGAAAATCTTTATCCTCACACTGGCTGGGTTGAAATTGATCCTGATGTTCTCTGGGTTCAATTTGTTGCTGTAATAAAAGAATCTGTCAAAGGTAATTGGAATTATTAAAAAAATAGCAAAGTATATTTTGTTTGTAGTAAGACTTTTCCTTAGGCGTCTGTAGAATTTTTATACTGTTATACTAAATTATAGTTATTTAGTAAGTATAAATTATAATTATACTTTTTATTGTATATAGTATAATTATAGAATTATACTAAATTATAATTATACATACGGTATTTTATTGGGGTCACAGTTTCCCAGTGTTTTTCAGGGGACATTTGTGGTTTACATTGAGCCACCTTGTCAAGGAAAGGTAACAGCAGCTCTGTCCTCTGCTTTAGGTCTTTTGCACCCAGTATAAAGGTTCCCTCTCCTTCATTCCAGATTGTAGCTAGTGCGATTTGATTGCCTGCTGTGTACAAAATACCAGAGGATTATAAGTGAAGTTACAGCACACGGTTCCTGCTCTCAGGAGTTTATAACTGAGTTACCTTTATTATAAAGTAAATTTCTGTTTTGTTTTGTCTTTTTCTGCATGACCTCTTGATGCAAAGTGCCCTCCTGGCTGCAGCCATGGTCTGAAATCTTAGCTCTTAAAGAACGTTTTCAGTGCAACTGTCTTTAAGAGCATGGCGAAAGATGACTTGTAAATGTAAAATCTAAAAGGTCTTTTATTTCATTTTTCTGGCTGAATTGCTCTCCTTCTCACCTTTTTGTTTGAAATATTTCAAAACCTATAAAAAAAAAAAGTTGCAAGAATAACCCTTATAACTCCTATGAGTTTCAAACGTTTTGCAATGTTTATTTTACCATCCTCTGCAGACTTTTTTTTGGCCTACACATTTGAGGGTTGGTTGTAGCATAATAACATTACTCCAGTACTTCAGCATTATCTCAAAGAAAAGGAGTATTCTCCTATAATAAGCACAATGCAGTTATCACACAAGAAATTTAACATTAATACAGTAGTATTTTCTAGTACTTAGACTTCAATGTTCCCCTCTTATCTCAGTTATTAATAACTTTTGTTTCAATCCACAATCCAGCCCAAGATGAGGCGTTGCATTTAGCAGTGAGTCTGTTTAGTTTCCTTTGATCTAGAGCATATTCTTTGTGACATCGACAGTTTTCAAAAGTACAGACCAGTTTAGTAGACTGTCCCTCAATTGGGGTTGTCTGATTATTTACCCATGATTAGATTCAGGTTAAATATTTTTGGAGGGAGTACTGCACACGGGCCGATGTGTCTTCCTCAGTGCTCAAGTTGAAGTTGTCATTAATTTGCCCTGTGGGATAAATTGCTTTTTAAAAGAATATCACAAAAAACACTTGGATTGCTATATTTCAAGAAATCTGCATCAAAAAAATCCATGTTTCTATTTGCATGCTAGCATGTTTGTGTGGAAAATAAGATCTGAGATTCAATAATTGTGCTACTTTCCCTGGCAATTTTCCTTGACTGCCATCAACCAGCTTCTGTTATGGTTGACCATTACTTAAATTAAGATCCAGTCTTTTAGTATTATCGAGAAGAAAATACTATATGGCTTACTTTGAGTAGTGTTTGTTTTTTTCTAACATTTAAAGCAGTAAGGCCATTTTGTTACTGTTAGACTATGACCTTTTTTCCCTTTAAGTAAAAAACTACTACAAAATCATCTTAGTAATGCTTTATTTATTAGCCCCAATTGTGTTATTAAAATGCTAAACCCAGATATTTTTCTTCAAGATTATATTAAACGATTTCTTTTCCATAGTGTAATATTATAAAGAAAAACTTCACTGGCTTTTAAACCTGTGTTTTTATCTATCTTTATTTTTAGCTGCAGGAATAGAGATGAATCAAATTGTTGGTCTTGGCATTTCAACACAGAGAGCAACTTTTATTACATGGGACAAGTAAGTGCATTGTGTGATAAGCACTCTGTTGTTGGGTTCATACCACAGTGAATACACTGCTGTGAAATCTGTTTGGGGAGTTTTAAATGTGTGAATTAAGGACAGTTTTGCTTGGGTAAGAGGGATGAAAGTGGGCCTCCTTTCTGGGTTGTTAAAGTATGCTGCCTGCCTGTCATTTGGGCTTGGCTTACATAAAACAGTAACAATAAAACGTCTGTTGCTGTCATTAATATTCTTCATTCCTTTCTCTTGGTGAGTTAGCTTTTCAAATAAGCATGGACTGAAGATCTAAAAAATTAACTTAAACCTAAAAAGAATCAGGGAACCTAACATTTCAGAAACACAATATTTTGGTTATAGTTTATATTTTCAGTCTACTCCAAATGTAATATTTAAATACATACAGCATATGAATTGTGTATACACTAAACAGTTATAATGTCATAATAGCTCCCATATAGTGAATACCTTTGATACTTCAGTTACCATTATCTGTACAAACAAACCTGTTCTTTGGGTATTATGTCTGTTTTTACAGAGAAATAACCTGAGGCTCAGAGAAATAAGTAAGTTGCTTAGGGTCACTCAGTTAATAAATGGAGCGAAGATTCCGAGTTATCTTTTTATTCCTAAAGCTCATGCTCTTTCCCCCATATTGCCTTCAACATGTGTTTCTTGCTTTAAAAACAGCAACAAAAACACTGTAAAATATGTCTGTTAGAAAGCACCAGACTCCAAAGGGCATCTTGAGCTTGGGGCAGTGGGGAAGAAAAGTCGGGGCACAGAGTGTGGGGTTAAGTCTAAGAAATGTAATTCTGGTGAATTCACAAGGACTTGGTCTTTAATTCAGTATTAGGGAAGAGGAAGAAGTTTAAATTTACTGGTATTTCTGGCCTTGATGTTTGGGAGAATATGATAGAAATTCCTGAGAATGTAGGAGGAGGAGCGAGTTAGGTGGTGATGGGGTGGGTCAAAGAGAACCTGATAGGGTGTTTGGTTTTGCACCTGTGAGTGTGGAGATAGCCCACAGGTGGTTGGAACATTGGTGGTCTGGTTAGACTGAGGCTGTTTCCTCCAGATAGGTACTCTTTCTTTCAGGGCATCATGCATCTTAGGTCGATGCCGGCATCTGTAGTCCTCCTGCGGCCCCCCCAAGCCCCCTCCCAGTGCCTTGGGCACACCAAGTCTTTTTTTTTTTTTTCCTTTTTCTCCCCAAAGGCCCCCCGGTACATAGTTGTGTATTCTTAGTTATGGATTCTTCTAGTTGTCGCATGTGGGACGCCGCCTCACCGTGGTTTGATGAGCAGTGCCATGTCCATGCCCAGGGTTCAAACTGATGAAACACTGGGTTGCCTGCAGCCGAGCGCGTGAACTTAACCACTCGGCCACAGGGCCAGCCCCACAACAAGTCTTAAGTAGGTAATACATTTGTCAGTTGAAGGAATAAATGAATTAAAGAAATCTTTGTAGATCAATGTTTCTTTTTTTTTTTTTAAAGAATGTTTACTTTCGGGGCTGGCCCCGTGGCTGAGTGGTTAAGTTCTCACGCTGTGCTTCAGCAGCCCAGGGTTTCACTGGTTCGAATCCTGAGTGCAGACATGGCACTGCTTGTCAAGCCATGCTGGGGCAGCGTCCCACATGCTGTAACTAGAGGAACTGACAACTAAAGGTGCACAGCTGTGTACTGGGGTCTTTGCGGAGAAAAAGGAAAAATAAAATCTTAAAAAAAGAAGAATGTTTACTTTTTTTTTTATATGTGGATGCCTGCCACAGCATGGCTTGGCAAGTGGTGCATAGGTCCACACCTGGGATCTGAACCGGCGAACTCTGGGTTGCTGAAGCGGAGCATGTGAACTTAACTGCTGCGCCACCAGGCCGGCCCCTAGATCAGCGTTTCTAAACAGTTGCACTGTTGACATTTTGGGCCAGATCACTTTTTGTTGTTGGGGGCTGTCCTAGGCATTGTAGGATGTTTAGCAGCTCGCTGGCCCCTACACACTGCATACTAGCAGCACTCCACCCCCTGAGTTGTAACAACTGAAAGTGTCTCCAGCTTTGCCAGATGTCCCCTGGAGAGCAGAAGTGCCCCCAGCTGAGAACATTGACGTAGACGCGGTCTTGGAAAGTAGATGTGTTCTCTGGTAGAGATTATATAGAGAGACGAGAAGAAGGTTTAGGATTTGGACAATGAGGTTTTTCCCCCTAAATTTAAAGGGAGTCAGAGAGCAAAACCTGGCAAAACGGGACCAAGATGAATGTGGGGAGTGGATGGTATGGAAGTGGAGGCAGGAGAGTGTTCCTAGGGGGACAGCTGATGGGAAGTGTCATGTTTGGCTGGATTTGGAGATTATGTCATTGGCCACAGAGATTGCTTCCCTCAGAACCCAGATACCAGGTCATTCATGACAGGAAGGTCAAAGTCTTAGAAAGCAAAGGGTTTTTTTAAATAAACTTTTTATTTCAGAATAGTTTTGGATTTACAGAAAAGTTGCAAAGATAATACAGACAGTTGTCATATACCCCACAGCCAGGTTCCCCTCTTGGCAGCTTACATTACCTTTGTCACAACTGAGAAACCAACACTAGTACGTCATTATTAACTAAACTCGATTCTTTATTTGTATTCCATTTGTTTTCCCCTAATCTCTCTTTTCTATTCCAGGATGCTGTCTAGGATACCACATTGCATTTAGTCATCGTGTCTCCTTAAGTGTCCTTCAGACTTACACAAGTATTTTTAAATTAATGACATATATAATAGATGCCTTGAGATTTTATTACATATGCAATAATGCAATAGTTAAGACAGAATTAACCCACAGTCAGGGACTCTGAATTCTGATCCCTTTTTCCTTTGTGGGAGGAATCCCCTTGATTTCCCAGTTTAGAATGTGTTACATGGTGGTGACTTGAGGAAATATCTTTTCTTGTGCTAAGATAACTTTAGAGAGAACTAGTATATTACCCCCTTGACCCACTGTAATTTGCTTTCCTCCAAGAATTTGCTGCTGTTATATCCACGGGCACAACAGGAAAATAGGTCATGGCTGTGGATATTCCAGTGTCTTGTGTGGAGGGCTCTTTTTGAAAATAATTAGATATTTTTCAATAAAAAACAAACAAACTAATGCTGACGAGGTTCACAGAGCAGGTGGAATGCAATAGCTTATTTATTTTTAACTTATATTAACCCATAAATAAAGATAATGTACAATTTTGTATACATACAGATAACCATAATTATAAGAGAGAGAGAGCATGAAAGGCTATCAGGAAATAGAATCTGAGGAAGAAAGCAATAATTGTTTTGTCCAATCTCAGAGCTTTTTTCAAAGATGACAGTGGAAAGTCCCATTGACATGAAGCCCGTTGCTCTGGTTTCCTGTTTTATGAAGGGAAGTCAAGTCTAGCCTGCTTAACTGCAGAAGTATTTCAAGTTAACTAAGGTTTTCCATTTCTTCTGTCACCTTCCCGGCTCAGGCCGTGATGGCTGCATGCCTGGAACTGTTGCAGTAACCTCATTGAATTCAAGCATGTGTGTATATATTCTCCTACCTGCCTCTATTAGCAAACCCCTTTGGTCCAGCCTACACATCACTGCTAGATGAAATTCCCCAAACACCATTTTTATGTGAAGCGAAGTTTTTATGTGGCATTCCTCACTTTTAGGAGAAAAGAGAAGAGTCTGATTCCAAGATAGTCCCTTCCTTTACTGGTGTTGCTGTTATTGTAGAGGGATAAGATTGCTTCCTAAAACAATGAATTATGAGTTTTCTTCCTGGTTGTCTTTTTAAAAAATGTTTGTGTTCTTTCATGAGTTTTGGAAACACTCTTTGCTTGCAGAAACTGAAATGCTGGTTTTTTTTTTTTTTTTTCCAAAACACATGATACTTTCTACTTTTTTTTTTACCTTAAAATAATGGAGCCTTATTCTGCTCCGTAGGCCCTGGTGAGCCCAGAGCATATAATGCTGGCAGTTTCTACAAGCTCCCCAGCAAACAGCTGAGAACAGCACAGGAGTGGGCACCTCTCTGAGCCAGCAGGAGGTACTTCTTGCTCATTTTGAGAGAAAGAGAGACAGACTGGACCCTGTGGAACAATCTCTTGTTCACTCCAGCCCCAGCCAGTGCCTCCTCTTCCCAGCTCATCGCTTTCTCTCCTGTGTCGGTACTGCATTTCTGTTGTCATGACCATAAAACATTATTTTCCTTAGAATTGCTGTCAGGAAGTCTAAAACTTTGAACTTTCCTTTTGTTTTTTCTCTTTGTTCCTCTTCACGTTCAAATGTCAGGGAACTTGATTTTTATTAACTTTTTTCAGTCTTTGAGTTTTCTTCATATTCTTCAAGTTAACATTTTTTTCAGTACTATATTTAATCAGTGGTTGTGTTTAGCCTATTTTCTGAAGTAACTCTAAATGATATCGCCTCCATTTTGGTTGTTTTAAATTATTCTTGTTCTGAAAAATCATGAGCTGTTTCATTTCTTCAGTGATTGTTTCCGTCAGGGACGTTTCTGCCAACTAACCTCAGATCAGGGTGTGTGCCAGTTAGTAACATAAACCATGAGTCACTTGAACTGGGATGCACTCAGTGACCGTTTGGGGCTTGTGGGGAGTAAGGCACCGTGCTGGTTGCTGAACTGGATGTAAAGATGAATAAAAATACCGCCGTCAAGGAATTTAGTCTCATAATACTAGCACATAAATTACTCTTGAGTCCCCACACCAAATTTATCTTTTATTGCAGTACTTGATACTTATGTTAATAGTTCTTATTAGTTACTTATGACACAAAATACATTAAGAGCCACAGAATGATATAATGTGTTAGAGAGATTTAAGGCAGTTCATTCACAATCTTGCCAGTCATGTTTCTCCTCCATTTCTCCTTTCTTGTTGACAGAGATAAAGTATAGTCATGTGTCACCTGACGATGGTGTTATATTCTGAGAAATGCTTTGTTAGGTGATGTAATCTTTGTGGGAACATCATAGAATGGCTCCAAATAATCATCTATCAATAGATTCCATTTCTATCAAACACATCCTGACAGTCCTCATTGGTGGGGCAGCATTTATTCCTTTATCAAATACCTCTTTGGTATCTGGGCTGGGTGATGAGAACCTGAAAGCGTATAGACTCTGCTCTCCAGAGGCTCAGGGCCCAGTGGGAGGCACAGATGGTCAGGGGCAGTCTCCTAGACGTCTGCCCTGTGAAGTGCTTTATACTTATTGGGAGCTGGAGGAGGAGGCTGAAGAGCCTAAAAGGGGACTTAGGGAAGGTCTCACAGAGGCACTTGCCTCAGTCTTGAAGCCAGAGTAGGCGTTTCCTCAGTGGGAAGAGCAAATCCCTGGCAGGAGGTGCCAGAATGTGGTGTGTGTGCAGCATGAGAAGGACTTTGGAATTCAAGGGGTGAAGTAGGGAAGCAGCACGCCCAAGTGTTCCCGCTCCTTCCAGACTCTGACCTCATCTCCCACTGCCCGCCTGCTGTCCTGTGCTCCAGCCTCACTGGCTGCTCTGTTTCTTGAACATTTCCTGCTGGTTCCTGCCTTGCACGCTGCTCCCTCTCCCCACAGCTCTCTTACCCAGGACTGTACCTCCTTCTGTCATTTGGACCCCATCTCACAGATCATTGCTTCTAAGAGACCTTCCCTGACCATTTTATTTACCTGTCACTTTACCCTTTTCTTTTCTTCATATCCCTTGTCACTGTCTAAAAATTGTATTTACTTATTTGCATATTTGTTTATTACACCTCTCCCACAGAAGAAGTTCCCTTAGTGTTGGGATTTTTGCCTGCCTTGTTCTCCCTGGGTCCTTCACACCTAGAACAGGGCCTGGCACATAGTAGGCTCTCACATCTCTGAGTGATTGAGATGAACTTAGAGAGGAAGGCAGGGTTCCAGACCAGGAAAGGCCGTCTTTGTGGTGAGGAGTTTGCTCGTGTAAGCAATGGGCAACTATCAAAAGCTGTTAAGCAGGAGAGTAAGTGTGACCAAACTTACATTTTAGAAAGAATGTTCTTGAAGCCCGGTGGACGGTGGCTTTGAGGGGAATGAGACTAAGCCTGAGCAGTCTCTTTGGAGTCTGTTGCTTATTCAGGTCTCTGACCTCATCTAAAGAAACCCACCCCCAGTTACTCTGTTCCTTCACCGTGGTTTCACAGAATAATCATTAAATTACATTTTTTATTGACTCACTTGTTTCTCACCTCCCCTTAGAATACAAGCTCCAGGGGTGCTAAGGAATCACTTTGAGGACTTAGGATGACCCCTCCCCGCCAGTTTTAGGCTGAGGCAGCTGAAGGGTACGGTTACTCAGGTGTGGCCCACTGGAGGAGGAGCCGCAGCAGGTGTGGGTGGATGTGTTGCATTCAAGATGGTGTGGGGCAATCTGGGAGATGTGTGGGAGGCTGCTCTTATTTTTTTCTGTATTTTTTTTATTGAGTACATAATACTTTACCTCATTGTGAAATTTCACTTGTACATTATTTCATGTCTGTCACCACATAAGTGCTCCCTTCACCCCCTGTGCCCACTCGCCCTCCCCCTTCCCCTGGTAACCACTGAACTCTTTTCTTTGTCCATGTGTTTGTTTACATTCCACGTATGAGTGAAATCACCTGGAATTTGTCTTTCTCAGTTTGGCTTAGTTCACTTAGCATAATTCCTTCTAGGTCCTTCCATGTTGTTGCAAATAAGACAATTTTGTCTTTTTTTATGGCTGAGTAGTATTATATGTATACCACATCTTCTTTGTCCAGTCATCGGTCAGTGGGCACTTGGGTTGCTTCCACGCCTTGGCTGTTGTGAATAGTGCTGCAGTGAACATAGGGGTGCGTCTGTTACTTTGGATTGTTGATTTCAAGTTGTTTGGGTAGATAGCCAGTAGTGGGATAGCTGGGTTGTATGGTAGTTCTATTTTTAGTTTTTTGAGGCATCTCCATACTGTTTTCCATGGTGGCTGCACTAGTTTGCATTCCCACCAGCAGTGTATGAGGGTTCCCTTTTTTCCACACCCTCTCCAACATTTGTTATTTTTAGTCTTAGTGATTGTAGCCATTTTAACAGGCGTAAGGTGATATCTTAGTATAGTTTTGATTTGCATTTCCCTGATGATTAGTGGTGTTGAACATCTTTTCATGTGTTCATTGGCTATCTGTATATCTTTGGAAAAATGTCTGTTCATATCCTCTGCCCATTTTTTGATTGGGTCGTTTGTTTCCTTGTTGTTCAGTTGTGTGAGTTGAATATCTTTTCATGTGTTTAGTGGCCATCTGTATATCTTCTTTGGAAAAATGTCTGTTCATATCCTCTGTCCATTTTTTGATTGGGCTGTTTGTTGTTGTTCAGTTGTACGAGTTCTTTATACATTATGGAGATTAACCCCCTGTAGGATATATGATTTGCAAATATTTTCTCCCAATGGGTGGGTTGTCTTTTTTGTTTTGTTTTTGTTTTGTTCCTAGTTTCTTTTGCCTTGCAGAAGCTCTTTAGTCTGATGAGGTCCCATTTGTTTATTTTTTCTTTTGTTTCCTTTGTCTGAGAAGACATGGTATTTGAAAGAGCCTTTTAAGTTCAGTGTCGAAGAGTGTACTACCTATATCATCTTCCAGGAGTTTTATGGTTTCAGGACTTATCTTAAGTCTTTGATCCATTTTGAGTTTATTTTTGTGTATGGCGTAATATAATGGTCTACTTTCATTCTTTTGCATGTGGCTGTCCAGCTTTCCCAACAACGTTTACTGAAGAGAGTGTCTCTTTTCCATTGTATGTTCCTCGAGCCTTTGTCAAAGATTAGCTGTCTGTAGATGTGCGGTTTTATTTCTGGGCTTTCAGTTCTGTTCCATTGATCTATGGGGAGGCAGCTCTTTTTGAGGGAATGGAACTTAAGTGAGAGACTGGCCCTAGAGATGTGGATTGGTGAGCGGTTCTGTGGTGACTGTATTCATGAATGTGGGTCAGATTTTTCAGAGTAACTAGTTAAAAAGAGAAGAGGCCAAGGATTCAATCCTCACCAAACACCAGCATTTAACTGGTGGTCAAAGGAAGAAAAATCTGCAAAGAAAACCAGGAAGATGTGTTTGGAGAGGTGGGAGGAGAAACAGTAGAGCAAGGCTGCCGAAGCTTAGGGAAGTGACAGTTTTAGGAAGGAGGAAGTGATCGCCTGGAGCCAACAAGGCAGAACGGTCAAGTCATTGGAAAAGACCTTATAAATCTGGGAATTAAGAAGACTTTGGTGACCATAGTGAATGTAATTTTCATGAATGATTGGGGATCTAAATTGCATTTGAATTGTATTTGGTTGAGGTAATGGGAGGTAATGAAACATTGAGGGGGCTTAGCTAAGGTGGGGGGATACGTACTGGGTCAAGAGAGATGTTTATGGTTCTGCTTCAAAAATGGGGAGATTTAAGCATGTTAGGGAAGAGAGTTGTAGATCTATTTGATGAAGTGATGGAAGAGACAGGAAGACGTGGATGCAGAGGGTACAGGTGGAGATGCCAGCCTTAGACTTGGAGAGGGAAAGATTTTCCTCTGAACTGAGAGAGATTCTTGGTGGCTGTAGGGATAGCTGGTGGAGGAGTGGGGAGTTGAGGAAGGTCATTCTTTAAGAGGTAGGAAGCCATTGATGGCCTAAGGACTTCTCAATTTCTTGAAAATTTCTCTCAAAATCTGGTGAAAATTTGGATGTGCCACTTGTGGGGAATGGAGAGGAAACTAATGAGGGACAGGAGAAAGACTTTTATCATTTTAAGTGATTCGAGAGCATTGACAAGGTTGTATCCCATAAACATGGATTGTACCAATTCATAAGGCTGTGTGACTTTTCTCCAACTCATCTCAATGGTTCTGGCGTTGAAAGTGGAGACAGAAGAAAGATTGATTGTAGGTTAGATGTTGAAAAGGTAGTTAACTTGAAAGTCAGGGGTAAAGAGTGACATCATGTAAAACAGTGGAGTAGGAAGCTGTACAGTTTGGTCCCTCCACCAGAGCAACTGTGGAGTTGGAAGGAGAGACTGGAATAAACTATTTCAGAGCTCTTGGAATCCAATCAGTCCTTATAACAACTAGGGGAGTGCTGGGTGAAGGCAGAGGCTGCTGTGCTTAGGAGGAGAGAATGTGTGCAAACTGGCCGCCGTCCTGCATTCCTCAGCCCTGCTGCGGGTGTGGGGAAAACAGCCCACGTTCCTGGAGTGGGTGGCTAGTGCCAGGGCACGGGGTGCGGACCTTGTCCTGCTAAAGTTTGGGCTTAGTATGCTGTGGTGAGTTTGGCAGTGCTCACAGGCCTGACACAGATGCTGACCTACGTTCTGGCCCTCTCGGCCCTCTCGGCCTTAAGCAGCATCTACTGGGAGATTTACAGGGCCAGTAGTCTGGTTTTTTTTGGAGTCAGACGTTTAGGAAAATCTTTGTCAGATCACTAGCTGATCACAGAGATAACAGAACAGAGGTTTCAGAAACTTGAGTAACCACACACAAGGAATACACACTTTGCAAAAATAGTTTGGAAAAGTCACACACTGGCAGCTCCAGCCTCCAACAAGGAAACATCAGCAATCCCTGAGGAATGGGGAAATCAGATTTCTGGAGTTACCATATCTATTTTCAAAGAAATAAAAGTTTTAAACATCTAACTGACGTAATGAATTAGTCATGACTTAAGGAATGTTTAATGAATTAATTTGTTAAAAACTAAAATTGTATATTAACGTATAAAATTACACTTTATAAATAGTGTAATTTAAAACTATACAACTCAGAATTCATGACCTTTCCTTATAACCACGTTCAACACTCTTAATTACTCTATCTTTTCCTGTAAATAGCACCTCTCAGTGTTCAGCCTCACAAGCTATTAAAGCAAGGTGCATTTTTATATATTAAACTAACAAAAATAAAAATCTGTGTGGGTGAGATTATGGCAAAAAAGTGTTTCACTCATGCATTACTGTCAATTTCTATAATATATTCATGTTTATTTTCATATAAAATTAGTGTCTCCAAATGCTTATCAAGTAAAATTGATGCTGCAGACACTCCCCGTGCACCATGTGGAGCAGGCGTCCTCACTGGGAAGGCATGTGACTGTGCAGCATTAGAAGTATTAAAATAATCAGTATGCAATCTTGATTATAACATCAGATGTTGCAGGTTTGGCCACATTTGAGGAGCTAGAAAATTGTCTTACCCTTTGACTCAGTAATCTCACACTTAAGAGTGAGGGAGATTTGGAGGAAATAACCCATGGAAGCAACTGCATAACCTCAAAACGTGACCTTTGGAAATAGGTTAATTGCAGATACATTAGTTAAGTTAAGATGAGGTTATAATGCAGTAGGGTGAGCTCCTAATCCACTGTGACTGATGTCCTCATATGAAGACGGCCACGTAAAGACAGGCGCAGGGAGAAGGCCTTGTGAAGACGGAGGATGGCAGTGATGCATCTGTGAGCTGAGGAATGCCACAGATTACTGCAAACCCCCGGAAGCTAGGACGAAGCAAGGATTCTTCCAGTTTCTGAGGGAATATGGCCTTGCCAACACCTTGATTTTGGACTTCTAGCCTCCAGAACTGTGTGAGACAATAAATTGCTATTGTTTTAAGCTATTTAATTTGTAGTACTTTGATATGGTAGCCCAAGGAAACTAATGCAGTGGTCAACTGATTCTCGACAACAGTGCCAAGACCAGGCAGTGGGAAAAGAACAGTCTTTTCAAGAAATGAAGCTGGGAAAAGTGGATAGCTGCATGCAAAAGAATGAAGTTGGACCCTTACCTTAGACCTATACAAAAATTAAAAAATAAAGTGAAGACTAAATTTAAAAGATAAAACTATAAAACTCTTAGAAGAAAACATAGAGGGAAACCTCCATGACCAAGGATTTGGCAATGATTTCCTCTTTTTTGAAGCTGTATTATTTTATTATTAAGGAATCCACTTCTATGAGTGTCTTGAAGCCCAGACTGGGTTAACAGTGACGACATCTGGAGGTAATGACACCCCACCCTGGACTTTCTGGTTATAACCACTGTCCTCTCTCTACCTCAGCTGAAAACCCAGACTTATGAGGCTTCAACCCCTACCCTCCTATTCCTAGAAGATGCCAAAGCCGACTATGTAGGAGGATTTTTCAGAGAAGAAGACAACTTTGTCTTTCCAGAAGACAAATCTGCTTCACTTTATGAGGCACATAGCAAGCCCAAACCACAGACAAGGTGGGACCTGCGCAGGCCTCAATGCCGTGATTCTTTAAAATGGCATCAAAAGCATAAAAGAAACAAGTAGATAAATTGGACTTCATCAAAATAAAAAACTTGTGCATCGAAGAACACTAATAAGATATTTTCATCTATGATGACTAATTTTTCCTTAATTTTCTTGACTATTGGAACTCTTCAAGGTAGAGAAATTGCCTTAAAAGTTAATCATAAATAATAAGAAATAAAGCCATGTTGACATTATTTTGGCATAATGTACAATTTGCATTTTAAAAATGTGTCTGAAAAGATTTGCAGTCATCGATATCTCAAGTCTGCAGTTAGACTTCTGAAAACTGACTGGCGTGTAATGTGGAAGGAAGGTGTGTGTCTTGGTACCTTTCGTTTGTAATTTCATCTAAGATTGAGGACTAAAACAATAGGAGAATCACTTGCCTGATTTGTACTAATGATAATAGCGACCGTTTGGATCACTAAAGGAAAAAGAAGTAACTTGTTCATGATGTAGCTGCATGCTCTGATTCCCCTTAAAAAAGGTGTAAAACAGTTGAAAAAAAGGACACTCTTGAGAGTGAAAAGAAAACTGATAATATGGGAGAAAATATTTGCAAACTATGTATTTGATAAAAAATTAATATGCAGAATATATAAAGAATTCCTACAACTCAAGAACAAAAAAGCCGAATAACCCATTTCATAAACGGTCAAAGGACTTGAGTAATATACAAATGCTCAATAAGCACATGAAAAGATGCTCAATATCATTAGTCATTGGGGAAATGGAAGTCAAAACCCCAATGAGATATCACTTTGCTCCCACCAGGATGGCTATAATTTAAAAAATGGAAAATAACAAGTGTTAGCATGTGGAAAAATTAGAACTCTTGTATACTGGTTGTAGGAATGTAAAATGGTGCAGCCACTGTGGAAAACAGTTTGGTAGTTCTCAAAAATTAAACATAGAATTACCGTATGACCTAGCAATTCTGATCCCAGGTATATACCCAAAGGAACTGAAAACAGGCATTCAAATAGATACTTGTGCAGCAATGTTTATTGCAGCTTTGTTCAAAATAGCAAAAAGGTGGAAACAACCCAAGTATTTGAAAATAGTGGTGATGGTTACACAACATTATGAAATGTACTTAATTTCACTGAATTGTGCACTTAAAAATGGTTAAAATGCGGCTGGCCCCGTGGCCAAGTGGTTAAGTTCACGTGCTCCACTTCGAGGCCCAGGGTTTCGCTGGTTCAGATCCTGGGCGTGGACATGGCACCGCTCATCGGGCCATGTTGAGGTGGTGTCCCACATACCACAACTAGAAGGACCCACAACTAAAAAAATATTTCCAACTATATACTGGGGGTATTTTGGAAGAAAAAGCAGAAAGGAAAAAAGGAAGATTGGCAAAAGTTGTTAGCTCAGGTGCCAGTCTTTTTTTTTTTTTTTTTTTTAAAGATTTTGCTTTTTCTTTTTCTTCCCACAGCCCCCCGTACATAGTTGTGTATTTTTAGTTGTGGGTCCTTCTAACTGTGGCATGTGGGATGCCGCCTCAGCATGGCTTGATGAGCGGAGCCATGTCCACGCCCAGGATTCAAACTGGCGAGCGTGCAAACTTAACCACTTGGCCATGGGGCCGGCCCCTTAGGTGCCAATCTTTGAAAAAAAAAAAAAGGTTAAAATGGTAAATTTAATGTTATGTATATTTTACCACAGTTTAAAAAAAGAGAAAGAGTCAAAGGGTAGAGAGGGCAAGTTATTAGTAAAAGTGATAGATCGTAAGATCCGGGAAAGTAAGTAAGCCTCAGGCAGGTTGGTAGGAAAAAAGGGGAAGGAATGTTTGAGGGATTAAAGGTTGTGTGTGTTTGAAGGGAAGGCATTTGGGGAAGAGATTGAGTTACAACCACAGCACGCTGTCTTCACTGGTATACTGGAATGTTAGAATTTCAGTGGTAGGATGTTTCCAGGTAGTAAAGTGGAGGCTGTAACCATGGGTCTGCACTGCTTGAGAAAAGTGGGAAACGACGGTCTCAGGAATTGAGCTGGTTAAAATCACACAGGAGAAGGCTGGAGATGCGGGTGAAAGCAAGCCTGAGCCGGACGTTGAAGCTTAGTAAATGTCACTGGTTAATTCATTCCCAGGAGCCTCAAAGGAAAAGGGACTTATTTTTGCTGTATTTTTTTAAGCTCTGTACTTTTATTGTAGTATTGACCCAGTTTGTTGAATCTCCTTTTATTGGACAATTATGGTAAACATAGTAGTTGCCACTGCCTGAGCCAATTCTAAAGCCGAGAGATGTGCGGTTAGGCTGAGGCAGCATTTCAGCTCTTCCGTAGGTACAGAGGCTTTATCTGATTGTGTATCTCAAGATAAGTACAGTGAAGGAGGAAAGCATCGGTGTCTTTGTCTTGCTTTTAAAGGTGTACAAGCAAGTCTTTAAAGGCCTTTTCATTCGTTTTGTTTTGTTTTTTGGAAGTGTACACATTGTCGTCCTTCAAAAAGAATATCTTTTTGGATAGAATCCAATCTAAAATTTCATGCTATATGTCACATCATAATTGTTAGAATGTGTGTTCGGTTTATAAAATCAAAGAGAAGTCGTCATTCGGAAAGCCCCATCTAATTAAATCACATGTTGAAATTACAGTTTGGCCTCTAATTTTGTTTTCTCTTGTGACAGATCTTTTATATAATGTAGTCTCTAATTTATATTGAGTCTAAAATACTGTTTCATCTTTCTTAGGAAAACGGGAAATCATTTTCACAACTTCATTAGTTGGCAAGACCTAAGAGCTATTGAACTTGTAAAATCTTGGAATAGTTCTCTTATAATGAAGGTAATCCTTTTCTTATCTTCTGCAATTTGGATGTTACTCTTTTTTCTGTAAATGTCCCTTAACTGTAGGATTAATTGTATAATCTTCTACCTATGCTGTTTTAGGACATCGAGAAGAGAATACACACATGCACACTTCCACACCAGTGAAATTTAGTAATAGTCACCCACAAGCATCTGTGGTAGACCGGATGCTTAGCACTTACACTTCAGGAAGTCCTGAGGAGGTTGGGGTGGATCAGATTTCACATGTTCGTGGGAATTCATGTTTCCATTCCTGGAGAAATGGGAAAAATACAGACTGTGTCCAGAAATGATACAGAAATGTCCAAATTTCATTATCTTTTGTTGTAAAAGTGGAGAATGGCTATTAAGACAGATAACTAGCTGGCTGCCACAGCTCTTAACATGATGTCTGGCGTGTAGTAAGCAATGACAGTGGTGATGATGATGACAGTGAGGACAACAGCAGTAGCATCAGTATCGTCTCACTCCTAAGTGTGAGATTACTGAGTCAAAGGGTAAGACAGTTTTCTAGCTCCTCCAATGTGGCCAGACCTGCAATATTTGATGTTATAATCAAGATTGCATATTGATTATTTTAATACTTCTAATGCCACACAGTTAAATGCCTTCCTAACTAGTGTGTCTGTACCAGATGGTGCATGGGGATTGTATAGAATGTGGTTTTACTTGGTAAGCATTTGGAGACATTAATTTTATATGAAAATAAACATAAATATATTGTAGAATATGACAGAAATGCATGAGTGAAACACTGTTGCCATAATCTCACCCACAAAGATTTTTCTATTAGTTTAACATATACAAATACAACTTACTAGGGGCTGGCCCCATGGTGTAGTGGTTAAGTTTGGTGTGCTCCACTTTGGTGGCCCAGGTTCACAAGTGTGGCTCCCAGACACAGACCTACAACACTTGTCAGCCATGTTGTGGCAGCAACCCACATATAAAGTGGAGAAAGTTTGGCACAGATATTAGCTCAGGGCTAATCTTTCTCAGGCGAAAAAAGAGGAAGACTGGCAACAGATATTAGCCCAGGACTAATCTTCCTCAGCAAACAAACAAAAAAAACCACCCTGGGGCCAGCCTGGTGGCATAGTGGTTAAGTTCATGCACTCTGCTTTGGTGGCGCGGGGTTCACAGGTTCGGGTCCTGGGCGCAGACCTAGCACCGCTTGTCAAGCCATGCTGTGGCATGAGATGTTTAAGGCTTTTTGTCTTGAAAAGAAATTGTAACCATGAAAACATTTACTTCTGTAGTATAAGCCTCCACGCTCAAATCATAACTCTAAACTGTGACTTCAAGCGCAAATCTGAGCACTTCAGGCACTTCTGTCTGCTTGGAATTGAACATGTGTGTGATCAAAGTTTGGGCTTAGCAGAAAACTATACACACAGACTCAGAGTTTAGCCCACACCGTTCCAGGGCCTGTCCTGCAGGGGAAGGACCCCTACCTCGCGGGCATTCCTTCCTAGTTGCTTATGGTTTATGGATCGAGGCTCTTGGAAATGTTTAGGCTGGGTGTGCCAGAGCTGGCACCGAGGTCATTAGTTTAGCCACGGCTAGCACCAGGCAAAATGGTGAAGTAACTGGGGTGTGTCGGCAGTCTCCTGGAACTGCTGTTTTCCTCCAGTCTCCCCAGGCACCCACTCCCTCTCGCTGTTGTTCTGCTTCTTGCCTAATGGTTGCTGAGCCTTTTCTGTGCTTTTGGCATAGGCTTCCTACTCCTTACCATCCATGGTTCGCCACTGTCCACACATCTGACCATTTCCCAGACCCCTTTCTCCCTGAAGCTGCTAAGGATTAGACTCCAGCTTTGCCATCCTGCTTTTGTCACTGTAGCACCCAGGCCCTTTCTCACCTTAAGGCCCTCATACTTGCAACGGGCTCTACCATCATGGCTGGATCCTTCTCATCCTTCAGGGCCCAGCTCACACGTCACCTCCTCTGTGGGAGCCCTTCCCTGCCATCCTATTTAAAATAGCCGCCCCCCATCCAATCTCTCATACTGTTCTTTATTTCTTTCTCAGCACTTAAAAAATTTCAAAGATTCTGAGACATACATTTTTTTTGTTTTTGTTGAGGAAGATTGTTGCCGAGCTAACATCTGTGCCAATCCTCCTCTATTTTGTATGTGGGACACCACCACAGTGTGGCTAGATGAGCGGTATGTAGGTCCGTACCTGGGATCTGAACTGGTGAACCCTGGGCCGCTGAAGTGTAGCATGTGAACTTAACCACTACGCCACTGGGCCGGCCCCCAAGACATACATTTTTTAAATTGCAATTTTAATTGAGGTAATTGTTGACTCACGTGCAGTTGTCAGAAATAATGCAGAGATCCCTTATATACTTCACAGTTTCTCCCAATGGTAGCGTTTTACAAATCTATAGTGTAATGTTGCAACCAGGATACTGACATTAATACAGTCCATAGATCTTACTCAGATTTCCCCAGTTTTGTACTCATTTCTGTTTGTATGTATGTGTGTGGGCATCAGTTTCTATCCTGTTTTTTCATATGGTTGTGTATCCACCACCACAGTCAGTATGCTGAACCGTTCCTATCATGACAAGGATCCCTCATGTGCCTCTTCTATAACCACATCCATTTCTCTCCCCTGTTTCTCCCCACCCTCTCCCATCCCTGGCTTCTTGCAACCACTAATCTGTCCTCCATTAAGAATTTTTTATCATTTCAAAAATGATATATGCATGGAATCATGCAGTATAGAAGCTTTTGGGATTTGCTTTTTTCAGTTAGTACTATTTCCTGGAGAATCCGACTTGTTACGTGTATCAGTAGCTTGTTCCTTTTTATTGCAGCCATATTCGGTGGTACAGATGTACCACCTGTTGAAGGACATCTGTGCTAATGCCATTTGAGGCTGTTACAGATAAAGCTGTTCTGAACATTTGTGTACAGAATTTTGTGTGAACATAAGTTTTTCTTTGGGATAAATACCCTAAGAGTACAATGCTATATTTTTGCATGTAATTGCATGTTTTATTTTATAAGAAACTGCCAGAATTTTTTCCAGAGTGGTTGTACCATTTACATTCCCGTCAGCACCGTATGAATTATAAGACATACGTTTTTTCCAGTTTTAAAAAGCAATTTTTATTCAGGGTACTTTTTTGTTTTTTTAAGATTGGTACCTGAGCTGACATCCATTGCTAATGTTTTTTTTTTCTCTTTTTCCCCAAAGCCCCCCAGTACATAGTTATATATTCTAGTTGTAGGTCCTTCTGCTTGTGCTATGTGGGGTGCCGCCTCAGCATGGCTTGCTGAGCGGTGCTGGGTCTGTGCCCAGGATCCAAACCGGTGAAACCCTGGGCCGCCATAGTGGAGTGCATGAACTTAACCCCTCAGGCACGGGGCTGACCCCCAACCAGGATAGGTTTTTAACCATCAGTTTGTTATCATGTTAACCGTCAATTATATCTTAGCATTATGTCATAATTTAGCTGGTAGGATTTTTTTCTTTTTTGGTGGCACATTAAATAATGGCTCATTTTATAATCAGTGTCTTCTTAGATTATCTCATTTATTGATTTGATTACCTATTTGTCTGTCTCTTTCCACTAGAATGTAAGTTTCAAGAAGGGAGGGATTCTGCCTGTTTTGTTCACTGTTTTCTCAAGGCCTAGCACAGTCCTTGGTTCATAGAAGGTACTCAACAAATATTTGTTAAATATATGAACAAAAGTGTTAATTTTTCGTGTGTTGACTAAAAGTGCAGATGTTAGAACTCTTAATACTTTGTGCCCTGCAGACTCCCTGCTGCCAAGGTATCTGTGTCTTAACAGAAGATCCCTGAGGGATCCTAAATCTGGTTTTTTATAGAGAAAGGTATAGTGTGCTTAGGGAGGAAGAACCATTTCAGTCTGAGGCATTTCTTAACATATAACACCTCAGAAGAAGGATTATTGGTGGTCACCTTAAATACTTGCCATAAGTTATGTTTTAATAAATAATGTGAAATGTAAAGACATGCAGAAGATTTGACCACTGAAGAAGGTGAAAAGGAAGTTAAAAGGATAAAAAGTTTCAGTTATAAGATGAATAAGATCTGAGATTCTAATGTATAACCTGATGTGTAGTGATAACATTATCTTGTATAATTGAAATTGGCTAAGACAGTAGAATTTAAATGTTCTCACCAAAACAAAGTAAAAAAAAATTAAAATGGGGCTCATTGTTCTAAAAAAAAGGGCAAGACTGAAATATAGAGAGAACTGAGTATACACATTTTCCTGATTAATGCATTATGCAAAAACTGAAAGAAAAATTCATATTACTATTTTTAATAAATAAACCAAAGTGTTTAAATTTATTTTGGTGGGAGAGGTGGGGAATAAAAGAGAAAAAAATGCAATAAGTGGGTACAGTCTCTGTAAGTTGAATGTTTTGTAAAATATCAGTTTCAGAAGTTGAATTGTCCATCTGCATCCTCATACTAGGTGGCAGTAAGGGTTTTTGGTGTGTGGTTTTTTTAGTATGACTTCACAAACCTTAAAACTCAAAGCTGGTCTTCTGTGTAAGGCTGTTTTTTTTTAACTAAGGATTTGGCTTACTGAGAATCCAAATTTAAAACTGTATATGTTTCATCTTTGGTCATTAGATATATGTATAGATAATATTAAAGAAAACCATACATCCCAAATTTTAAGTACTTAATGTGTAAGAAAATTTCCCTTCCAGGTTAATTCTAACTTGATTAAAAATATATTTCTAATAGAAATATAGCCTTCTTCCTTGAATCTTCCTTTGCTTTCATAGGTAAAGAGGTAGAAAATAGTTATTTTTGAAGACTTTATAAGTCTGTCAGCCTCTGGTGTTTGCTAGAGAAGTTCATAGTGCGTGTGTTACATTTCACGTGTTAGAATGAATACAGCTTGTCCACTTGGGGGGACGTGGCTTTACCTGGTATTCTTTTTTTTCTTTTTTCTCCTCCCCAAAGCCCCAGTGCGTGGTTGTATATCCTAGTTGTAAGTTGTTCTAGTCGTTCTATGTGAGCTGCCATCACAGCGTGGAAACTGACATATGGGTGGTGTGTCCTGTGCATGGGAGGCAGACCCTGCCGCTGAAGTGGTGAGCACCCAACTATAACCACTGGGCCATCAGGGCCGGCTCTTTGCTTGGTATTCTCAGTGCTGAGAGCACTCTTAAGTTGTTAAATAATTTCTTTGTCGTTGGGTTTATTTGCATATGTATGGAATTAATGTAGAAAGATCAAACACTATTAAATGCATTTTCTTAAAATATCTTTTTTTTTTGAAACAGCTAATACACAGTTCCTGCCGAGTGCTTCACTTTTTCACTAGGAGTAAACGGTATTTAGCGGCCAGTCTGTTCACTTTCACAACCCAGCACGTTTCCTTGAGATTGGCCTGGGTTCTCCAGAACCTGAGTGAGGTAAGCAGAGAAAGAGAGAGGGAGAGTGTGTGTGTGTGTGTGTGTGTGTGTGTGTGTGTGTGTGTTTGTGTCTAGGCTAAGGGGAAGAAAAAAATTCAAGGAGTAAAGGTAGTAATTTGATTATTTGAGGGAAAATTAAGTAGTCACTACATAATGGAATGGAAGACAAGGAATCTTTACTTGAGTTTATTTTTTTAAAACCTTTGTGTTGTGAGTCGTAGCAAATATAGAAAAGTGAAGAAAATAAAAATGTACCACTCAGCGATATATTATGGAGCAAACATCTGTGTAACAGTACTTGAATCAAGAATCAGAACACTGATACTGCATATCCCATTTTCCTTCCACTTTTACAATTTATATGTTTATTCCTCAACACTATACTCTAGTTTTGCCTGAATGTTTTCAAACTTTGTATAAATAGAGTCATACATGTTTATTCTTTTGTCTGACTCCTTTTGCTTATCATTATATTTGTGAAATATACCCACATTGTGTGTAAATTAATTTCCTTATATTTTCACTGCTTTTTAGTGTTCAGTATATGATTTTACCATAGTTTATACATTTATCCATTCTGTTCATGTAAAATTTGAGTTATTTCCAGTCTTGGGCTATTATGAATAATGCTATCTCTTGATGTGCATGTAAATGCGTTTTTCCTGTATCTGTACATGGGAATGGAATTTCTAGGGCGTGAATGGATATATGTATCTTTACCTTTAGTGGATAATGCCAAACACTTTCCCACAGTTTTTTGATAAATCACACATCTACCATTAGTGAATGGAAGAACTTTTTATTTTATTTACCATCATAATTGTTATTATCAGTCTTTTTTATTTTGGCCACTTTGCTGGGTAAATTAGGGATACCTTATTGTGATTTGGAACTGGATAGAAAAAATCAAGATACACTGTATACTTTCTACAGGAGACACACTTTAGGTTCAAAAATACAAATCAGTTGAAAGTAAATTGATGGAAAATATATATTATTCAAACAATAACCAGAAGAAGCTAAGTGGCTATGCTAATACTGGATAAAATGGACTTTAAAACAAAAAAAATGTTACCAAAGAGGGGCATTTTATAATGATGAGGAGGTCAAGCCGTCAGAAAAATCTAACAGTTTTAAACATATATGCACCTAATAACAGTGCTCCAAAATACATGAAGCAAAAACTGACAGAATTGAAGGAAATGATAGATAATTCAACAGTAATAGTTGGAGACTTCAATACCCTACTTTAAATAATGGATAGAACAGCTAGACAGGAGATCAACAAGGAAATAGAAAACTTGAACAACAGTATAAACTAACTAGGCCTAATAGACATTGATAAAAAACTCACAGCGGAATATACATTCTTCTTAAGTGCACATGGAACCTTCCCCAGGATAGTCCGTATGCTACACCATAATTCAAGCTTCAGTAGATTTAAAAGGACTGAAATTGTATGGAGTCTTTCTCTGACCACAAAGGAATGAAATTAGAGATAAGTAGTGGAAAGAAATTGGAGAAAAATAAAAATATGTGGAAATTAAACAATGCACTTTTAAATGACCAATGGATGAAAGAAGAAATCTCAAGAGAAACTAGAAAATACTTTGGGGTGAATGAAAATGAAAACACAGTATACCAAAACATGTGATGCAGCAAAGGCAATGTTTAGAGGGAGATTTATGGCAAGACTATATATTACAAATAGAGGCTGTATTAAAAAATAATCTAACATTATACCTTAAGACACTGGAAAAAGATGAGCAAACTAAGCCCAAACTGAGCAGAAGGAAAAAAATATAAAATTAGAGTGAAAAGTAATAAAACAGAGAATAGAAAAACAGTTGAAAAAATCAACAAAACCGAAAGTTGGTTTGAAAAGATTAGCTAGACTGACAAAGGAATAAAAGAGAAGAGCCAAATAACTAAAATTATGAATGAAAGAGGGAACTTTAATTTTTTTTTTCTTTTTTTGAGGAAGATTAGTCCTGAGCTAACATCTGCTTCCAGTCCTCCTCTTTTTGTGCTGAGGAAGACTGGCCCTGAGCTAACATCCATGCCCATCTTCCTCTACTTTATATGTGGGATGCCTGCCACAGCATCGCTTGACAAGTGGTGTGTAGGTCGCACCTAGGATCTGAACCAGCAAACCCTGGGCTGCCAATGGGGAAAATGTGAACTTAACTGCTGCACCACCAGGCCAGCCCCTGAGGGAACTTCAATTTTGAACTCACAGAAATAAAATGCATTATTAGACAATACTGTGAACAAGTGTATGCCAACAAATTAGATAACTTAGGTAAAATGGAAAATTTCCTAGAAATAAATAAGCTACCGAAACTGATTCAAGAAGGTACAATCTGAATAAATCGTTTTTGTCCATTAAAAAAATGAGTAGATTTTAATTTTTAGATTTTAGAGCAGTTTTAGGTTTACAGAAACGTTGAGCATAAAGTACATAGAGTTCCCACATACCCCCCAACACAGTTTCTCCTATTATTATCTTGCATTAATGTGTTACATTTGTTACAATTGATGAATCTGTATTGACACATTATAATTATATATTATTGATGTAATGTATCTATCATTATGGTATCATAGACAGTAGTTTCACTGCCCTAAAAATCCCCTCTGTTTCACTTATTTATCCCTCTCCCCTCATCCCTGAAACTCTGGCAACTACTAATGTTTTTACCATCTCTATGGTTTTGCCTTTTCCAGAATGTCATATAGTTGGAATCATACAATATGTAAACTTTTCAGACTGGCTTCTTTGACTTCAAATATATATTAAAGGTTTCTACATGTATTTTTCTGGCTTGATAGGTCATTTCTTTTTATCACTGATTAATATTTTATTATCTGGATGTGTCACAGTTTGTTTATCCAGTTGCCTATTGAAGCACGTCTTGTTGCTTTCAATTTTTAGCAATTAGGAATAAAACTGTGATAAACATTTGTCTGCAAGTTTTTGTATGAACATAAACTTTCAACTCATTTGAGTAAATACCTGGGTGTGTAATTGCTGGGTCATATGGTACTATGTTTAGCTTTGTAAGAAACTGCCAAAACGTCTTCCAAAGTGGCTGTACCACTTTGCATCCCCACCAGCAATGAGTAAGAGCTCCTGTTGCTCCACATCCTCGCTGACATTTGATGTCAGCGTTCTGGGTTTTAGCCGTTCTAACAGGTTTGAAATAGTATCTCATTGGTTTAATTTTCAATTTCCTGATAACATATGATGTAGAAATATGACTTGACTTTTTTTTTTTCTTTGCATTGACAAGGACCGCCAGGATATATTGACTAGGAGGGGTGACCACAAATATCTTTTTCTCATTCCTGATCTTGAAACAAAATCTTTCAACATTTTACCATTTAGTATGGATTTGTAGTAGGTTTTCTTTAGATATCCTTTATCAAATTGAGGAAATTCTCTTCTTTTTCTGGTTTGCTAAGATTTCTTATTGTGAGTGGATGTTGAATTTATCAAACATTTTCTGTACCTGTTGTCTAGGTGTAGCAACCTACTTGGGATTTGTAGGGTATCTTGTATTCATTGTTTGTTATCTTGTTAATTTAAAAAATTTCTCAGCCATTATTTTCAAATGTAATTTCTATTCCATTCTTCTTAGCTTCTTTTCTTCTGAAAATCCAATTATGTATGTGTTAGATCTTCTCACTAAATCCCCTTTGCCTCTTACTCTGTCTTACATATTTTTATTCTCTTGTCGCTGTGTACTTTATTCTGGGTGTTTTCTTCTAACCTATCTTCCAAATCTCTTATTCTCTCTTCACTTGTTTCCAAGGTGCTATTAAAACTCATCCATTAAGTTCTTAATTAATTCTAGAATTTCTTTCTTCTCCCACATAATTAGTATGGTGTTTTAAAATCCATGACTATTAATTCCAGTGTCTGTAGTGCTATGGACTGTTTCTGCCTCCTTTTTTTTTTATGTTCTTTTGTTTCCTCGTGTGCCAGGTTACTTAGAAAAAAATTTTTTTTTTTTTTTTAAATATTTTATTTTTTCCTTTTTCTCCCCAAAGCCCCCCAGTACATAGTTGTATATTCTTCGTTGTGGATCCTTCTAGTTGTGGCATGTGGGACTCCGCCTCAGCATGGTTTGATGAGCAGTGCCATGTCCGCGCCCAGGATTTGAACCAACGAAACACTGGGCCGCCTGCAGCGGAGTGCGCGAACCCAACCACTCGGCCACGGGGCCAGCCCCAGAAAAAATTTTTTTAAGCCACTTTATTGAGATATGATTGACATACAACAAACTGTACATGTTTAATGTATACAACTTGTTTGGTGAGCCTGGTTACTTATTTGTGTGTGTGTGTGTATGTGTGTGTATGTATGAACTAGACATTGTATTTGCAAAATTATGTGCAGAAATTATGAAAGCCTTCACATCTTGCTATGGATAGGATTAATGTTTGTTTCTTCCATTCTTCCAGGCACCAGGATTATCTTGATCTAATTTAATGGTTGAGATGATTCAAAGCTGAGTTGCAGTTCCTGTGAGAGCCTGTCCTTCTAGTTTACCTGTATGCCTAGGATAGAGCCATTGGAATTTTAACCCAGTGCAAGGAGGATTGCCCTTAGGTCCTTAGAATATCTACTCTGTGTCCCCTTAGCTTCACAGGGGCCTACTACTTGTCAGAATGCCTGGCTCTCATATATTTTTTGAATGAACAAATGAACTTACTCCCTCTCAGTTATTGTTGCTACTCACTGAAATACAGGTTAACCTTTGTCTAATCTGGAATGAATTTTAGAATCACAATTCCTAAATTTAAGAAGAGTTTGAAATCTAATAACATTACTTTAAGCATTCCATATTTAAGTGGTATAACACTTGAATAGAATCTTCAAAATACTTGTTATAGATAACCTACAAATAACCTCTTTTTTTGGAACTCATGTCATCTGTTTTCATTTTATTGATCCTTTCAGCTGTCAAAATATAATTCATCCTGGGGCTGGCCTGGTGGCACAGTGGTTAAGTTCACACATTCTGCTTCGGCAGCCCGAGATTCACTGGTTTGGATCCTGGGTGCAGCCATGGTACTGCTTGGCAAGCCATAATGTGTTAGGCGTCCCACATATAAAGTGGAGGAAGATGGGCATGGATGTTAGCTCAGGGCCAGTCTTCCTTAGCAAAAAGAGGAGGATTGGCAGCAGATGTTAACTCAGAGCTAATCTTCCTCAAAAAAAAAAAGTGTATATATATATATATATATATAATTCATCCTTAAATGTCTCCATTTACTATTCTTTTTATCTCAGTCATTTATTTAGCAAGCATTTGTTTTTTTTTAACATTTGCTATATGCCAGGAAACCTCCTAGGTGTTGGGGTTATAAACTTGAATGCAATCTATCCTTGTTCTTATGGAGCTTAGGGTCTGGGAGGGAGGTAATGACGCTGTGAGCTAAGGGCTGTATATGGAAGATATCCACAGGGTGCTGTGTTGGGCAAAGCCAGGAAATGCCAGTCTTGAAGGACAAATAAGAGTTGGAGAGGTGATAAAGTATGATTTAGGAAATCGTTTTCCAGTATGTTAATAATATCTTAAGTATTTCAGTTTCTCTATTAGCTAGTTTAAAGATGTTTTGATACTTTTATTTGGCACGCTTTATGCTGAAGATTGGCAACTTTTTTCTGTAACATGCCAGATAGTCATATTTTAGGCTTTGAAGGCCATAGGGTTTCTGTCACAACTCCTCTGCTGTCGTAGCCCGAAAGCAGCCATAGATGATACATCCACAAGTGAGCATGGCTGTGTTCCAGTAAAACTTTATTTAGGGACACAGAAATTTGAATTTCATGTACTGTGCGTGTGTCAAAAAAGTATTCTTTTTCTTTCAACTGTAAAAAAAATTAAAAAACATTCTTAACTTGCTGTCCAGAAACAGGCAAAGGGCTGGATTTGAGAAGTGAGGCATAGTGTGCCATCCCTGTTTTAGGCTATTTATATTGACATATTTGTATGTCTAAACTGAAAAATATATGTACTTTGTTTTTTCATGTTTTATATCAAGTAACACATGTTGGTATGAAACTAAAGATTTTCATACCCTGTGATAATTGCTTAGAACCGTTTCGGGTATGGTCTAGAAATTGCTTCTCTGTGTATATGTTAATTTCTATCAAACATGGAATTATGTTGTATTTATTGATTGGCAGTTAATCTTGCACTTAATAATTTAGCCTTTTTGAATCGATTTTGTTGTGGTGTGTTTTTAAGGTGCAAAAGGCAGTTGAAGAAGACAATTGCTGCTTTGGGACTGTCGACACCTGGTTGTTACATAAGCTCACGAAAGGTAAGGGTGGTCTGGTAGGTCTGTCTCAAGGAACTGAAATTTCACTGATAGAAATGATTCACCTAAAAAAAGGAGAAGTTACTTTTCTTTCCTTCCCAGATCCCAGACAGAGTGCTCTCTGGTGCGCTAGTAACTACGTGTTATGGTAAAGTTAGGTTAAGTTCAGATTTGTGGGAGGAGGAGGGTGATTTTAAAATTGCAATGAAACAGTCTCAGTTTCAAGAGTGGTGAGACTTGGGTTCAATACCAAATCTGTCGCTCTGCACTTGGATGTAACTGCAGGTGATCACACTGCCTCTCTGCTCCCCTTTCCTCATCTTCAAACTGGGGGTCACGACACGACAGTGTCTATGAAAGCGCTCTGGTAAACTAGGAAAAGTTCACGAGGATTAAGTGGGAAATTGCTTTGGAGACTTTGCACTAGAAATACACATTTTGGAATGAATTTGAGGGCAGACAAAGGTCTAGGTTATAAACTAGGGAGAAGTGTTGATTTATACTACCTGATAATGAATAGATTATTTCCAATGTAAATTTAGGTTCTGAATTCGCCACGGACTTTTCAAATGCCAGTACAACTGGACTTTTTGACCCATACGAGGTAAAGTTTCTTTTCCTTCTTTTTGAACCACCGTTTTTGTGTAATTTAGCTCGAATTCTGATGACATATTTCTATGCTCAGATGTGTTGGAGTGGGCTCGTTACCTCTTTGCTTTCGATCCCGCTGTCGCTCCTGCCTCCAGTGAAGGATACGAGGTAATAATGAACGTTAGACGTGGGGACCAGCCACGTGGTCCCTGCATTTATGACATGTTTGAGGTGCTTGTATGTTCATTATGTAACGTTTTGGCCTATGTTGAAAACAATTTGCTGAATGTTAGAATTAATATTTCTAGAGCTATAACTTACTTGTTAATCAATTTTATTTGAAGCCACCATTTTGGATCAGTGGACGAAGAGATATTTGGTGTGCCTATACCAATAGTGGCCTTGGTAAGTAGAGAACTTGAGGGTTTCTCCTTGTGTAGGATAAACTAAATGATTATATATGAATAGTTGGAATTAGATTTAAGAGACACAAAGGGTCCTTGCAGAATAAAATTAAAGCATCATTTTTCCTTTTAAGTTGAAGGGTCCCGATATAATCAGAAGTACACTCTGTATTCTGGAAGGGCCAATGCTTAGTTTCTATTTGGTAGTGTAACCATAAACAGGAATAGGGAAGTTTAACATAAAGCAGAAAGTTGTATTTACGTTTTATAAAGTCCTTAGCCAGCATCTACCAGTAGAGAAGCTGTGGAAGAGTGAAAAATGAGCTGTTTCTGTTTTTTGAGGGTTCTTTCTTCGTTATGCCCTTTCTCTCTGGGTGTATGAGAGAGTCAGAATATGGAGAATCTGAAGGATTTACATACTGATTGAGAGGCTGTGTAGAAACTCAGACCTTGCCTTTGATTTACATAACAGCTTGAGCAGGAGGTGTAGACTGTCTGTCCCTGGATGGACAGTCACAGTACGGGGAGGAATCCGGTGACGGAAGGGAATTTAATTCCCAAGTTACAAAGTCCTGGTCATTTAGAGAGGATCAGCCTTATTCAGTCCAGGGATAGGCTCAGGTTTAGATTAAGGTATGGCTGGAAGAATTATAGATTAGTGAGCAAGTATTCTTCAAAGGGGTTTGGTCCTTAAAATATTGCTGTATGTGTATCTACTTTTAATTATATTAACAAAATATTATAATTTTTCTAACAAAAATGTATAGTTGGGAAATTCATGATTTTGACCTACATCTATTTGTAGTTAAACATACATCTATCACTCTTATTAAAAGAAATTTGTGTGTTCGGTTATTTTGACTAATGGATAAAACTGCTTGGAAGTTGAAGATGAAAAAATCTTTTTTTTTTCTCTGCATAGTATTTATTCTGACCTCTATTTCTAAGATTATTCCTATGATACTTAAGAGTCATGAAGTAGGTTGGCCACTAAAAATTGCTGAGCCGTGCGAGTTATCCACACAATGGTAGTTTTAGAGAGACTCCTGTCCTGTAGTTGTTGCTCCCTGTTCTCTCCAGGGATTTTCTTTTTTTTAAGGAAAAGGAAAAAGGAAAGAATGTCGACTATGAGAACACAGTAAGGGAGACAGTGGGATATGATGGGATGGGCCACTGCTAAGGGCCCGGAGGTCTTACACGTGACCATTTTGGCAGGTTGCTGACCAGCAGTCGGCCATGTTTGGAGAATGCTGCTTCCAGGTAGGAGATGTGAAATTAACCATGGGAACCGGGACGTTTTTGGATATTAATACTGGAAATAGCCCTCAACAGACTGTTGGAGGTAAGTAGTTAGAATTTGTCCTATTTATTAATAAAATATCACTTCTTTTCTTATTTAAATAAGTACTATTTTCCATTTTATATTAAGGATATTCTCTAACATATTTTTCATTGTTATTCTAAGAGATAATTAATTCTCATTTTCTTTTTTTCTTAAAATTAAAAGCATAAAAAAACGAGAAAGAGAAATTCAGAGGGATTAGGATATTTTGGTCAGCTTTCCAAATATTTACCTATAGTACCTGTCGTATTTGTTTAAAACATCTTTCTAAGCCTCTAAGTTTTCTTTTATGTATTAGAAATTCTTCTTTTCCTGAGTTTTTTTTTTTTTAGTGTTAGTTCTCAACTAGTGACCCTTGCATATTTAGAGTTTTAATTACAGTTGCTAAGAATTGCTCTCCCTAATGGAGGACATCCTGGGATGTGCAAGCCGAGAAATCTAGATTGTGGAACTACACCCAGGAGGGCTGGGAGCTCTTAGTCTGAGCTCTGGTTCCCTAACATGTTCTAAGAGGTGGATTTTAAAATGTTTTTCCTACCTTCTGTCACCCCTTACACTCTTCTTTTCCCCCATCTGGGAAAATGGGAACTAGGAAACGTTGATCACTGCATTAGGTTATTTCTGTAGGAACTTGTTTAAAACCACAGATAAATGGAATAGCATAGTTAGTTCTCCAGCAGACAAATCTCGTTAATAACCTTTAATTTCTCAGTTAAAATCTTGTTTCTTTGTTTCTAGAGATGTAGCTATGGCTATGACTAATAAAAGCTAATATTTGTTCTTGGCGTACTGCGCTAAGTTCTTTTTGTGTGTTAACTCAGTTTATTCTCACAGGAGCTCTCTGAGGTAGACCATTTTACAGTCGAGGAAACTGAGACAAAGAGGTTAGAACTTGTAAAACCACAGCTAGTAAATGAGAGAGGATGGGGATTTGCTCTCAGGCCGTCTGACTTCAGAGCCACTTTGCTGTTTGTTGGGATAGTCAGCTTGTTCCATTGTAGACATCTCTGTAATGAATTGTCTATTTATGGTATCACTTATATTGTTTGTTTGTTTTTAAGGCTTTTATCCATTAATTGGGTGGAAGATTGGGCAAGAAATTGTATGCTTAGCTGAAGGCAATGCAGGAGATGCTGGTACTGCCGTAAAATGGGCTCAACAATTAGGTAAGTGGTCTGTTAAACAGATTTCACAGGCCAGACTTAAAGAATTCAAATCAGTAGAGAACGAATGGATTGTTTAATTGGAACATAAAATAAAGTGACATTTCCTAGAAGAAAATATAGGATGTTATTTTTATGATATTGGGATGGTAAGAGGCTAGGCATTAAGGCCAGATACTGTAAAGAAGAAGAATAAATTTAAGTCTATAAAATATTAGAATGTGTAGGGAGAGAGATGCCAAGCAAAGTTCAAGGACAAATTGGTAAGAACAATTGTAGCATATGTCAGAAAAATTAATAAAGATGACCAAAAAGTGGACAAAGGACAGAAGTATAGGTATTTCATAAATCAAATGGCTATTAAAAATGGTGTTCAAATTCAGTAATCAAAGAAATACATATTTAAAAAATGATGTCACTATCATTTTCAGAGATAGTTAGTTCAGTGGTGCTCAGCATTGGTGGGGATGTAGAGAAAAAAGTATTCTTGTTTTCCGTTGGGACCAGTGTTAGTTGGTGCGGCCTTCTGGAGGACAGTCAGGCAATGTGTATCATTTTATAGAGTGCAGACCCTTTGCCCTCAGTTCAATTCTTTGTTTCCTAAGAAAATAATCATATAGGTGTGCAAAGACATGTACATACGTGTTTAATATAGCAATTGGGAATAAGTTCTCATCTAATAATAAAGCGTTAAGTAAGTGTCAGTATATCTATATAGTGCAACATTGTACAGTCCCAAATAATAAGGTAGTAGCATATCTTATTAATATGGAACATTGTGCTACACTAAGGAGGGGATGAAGCAGTGGCAGAATAGTCTATGTAAATATTTTTTTGTTTTTTTAAAAAATAGCTTTATTGAGATAGAATTCACATACCGTATAATTCACCTATTTAAATTCTACAATTCAGTGTGTTTTAGTATTTTCACAGGGCTGTGCTACCATAAACACAGTCTAATTTTAGAACATTTTTATTCCGCCAAAAACCCTCAAACCCGGTGGCAGTGACTCCCTGTTCCATCCGCCAGCCCTAAGCTGCCATTCATCTACTTTCTGTTTCTAAGGATTTCCCTATTCTGGACATTTCATATGGAGGGAATCATACCATATGTGATCTTTTGTAACTGGCTTCTTTCACTCAGCATAATAGTTTCAAGGTTCACCCAAGTTGTTGCATGGATCAATACTTCATTTCTTTCTGTTGCTAAATATTCCATTATATGGATGTACCACAATTTATTTATCTCTTCATCAGCTGATGGACATTTGGGTTGTTTCCAGTTTTTGGCTACTGTGAACAATGAACAGCCTGTGTATTATATAACCATATTTCATGCATAAGGCATAAAATATTATATGCCAAAGTATTAACAGTGATTCTTTTTTTTTTTTTTTTTTTTAAGATTTTACTTCTTTCCTTTTTCTCTCAAAGCCACCCAGTACATAATTGTGTATTTTTAGTTATGGGTCCTTCTAGTTCTGGCATGTGGGACACTGCCTCAGCATGGCTTGATGAGTGGTGCCATGTCCATGCCCAGGATTCGAACCGGGGAAACCCTGGGCCGCCAAACCCGAGCACATGAACTTAACTACTTGGCCATGGGGCCAGCCCCAACAGTGATTATTTCTGATGATTAAATTATGGAGCAGGCTCTGAATTTCTGCTTCACGCATTTGAACCAAGCTGATTTGTTTAAAGACAAAGATAATTCTATTGGCAGAAAACATGCACTCTAGGAGGAAAATGCCAATCATTTCTTCCTTTGTTCCTTTCTCTCTTTCTCTATAAGCCTGGACCTGTGTTATAAGTGTAAGAATACTTATTAACAAAAAAATGTTTATTTCAAAGCATTTTATCACTTAAAAATCTCTTCGTCCTTAGATGTACTTCTTTTAGTTTTGGGGGCATTTTTAGATAGTTTAGATAACTCCAGATTATCAGAAATAAAAAACATCAGTTACATATTTCTTTTATTTTAGTTATACCTTTTATTAATTTTACTCCTTCCCAGAAGATGCAAAGAAAAAGCAGAATAATTTGACATCAGTTAAAAAAACCAGTCATTCCCGAGTTCTGTGTGACATCATGTGACGTTGTCAGTGGGAATCCTTTCTGCTGCTTATCTGGGTTGAGGCTCATTCACTGTGGTTCTCAGATGATGAAAACTCTTTTCTGGGAGATGGGGCTAAATGGCCCTGACCTGGAAAATTGATGTGGTTTCCAGTAGAGACACAGGCTCCTCCTGAAGGCCAGTCTCGTTTCCAGCAGGAACCGGGACTATTGACCTAACTGGAGGAGGAGAGAATTCAGAGTTGAATTATTTACTTTAAAATTTCAATCATTGACAAAGCTAAATATTACTTGTATGTATATGTCTGAAATTCATACAAAAAGTTGACATTTATTTGAATATGTTTTTTTCTATTCTGAGAATTCACTTTAATGGGTATATTGAAAAAAATAAACAGACTAGATTCAGGAGAAACACAGTATCTAAGAGCCTGAGTCCCCGGCATTGCCTCGAATGTGTGTGCTGAGCCTGTGTATCTTTGGTGGTGTGCTGTGCTTGCTCCACGCGGAACGGCTTCCTTCCACCCTTTGCTGGTTGAACAGCTCAGGCTCAGGCTTAAAAACTGTCTTAAACCAGTTTCATCTTGATTTTTTTAAATTTATTTATTTTGGTGAGGAAGATTGTTGCTGAGCTAACATTTGTGCCAATCTCCCTCCACTTTATGTGGGACGCCACCACCGTGTGGCTTGATGCCACCGGGCCGCCCTGTTCATCTTTATTTTTAGATTGATTTTCTTAATCTTTTTCACACAGGCTGGTTCTCGCTCCCTTTTTTTTCCCCTTTCGCCTCCGATGCTAACTGCCACATTTGAGTCTCCACGTGATCATCTTTTTTCTTTTTAATTTGGTCCATTTCTGCTCTGCTTCAGTCTTTGTTCTACTTTGCTATCTCAATCTTACAAATATTTTTATGCCTTCCAGCTTGTGTTCAGTTAACAGTAATTGAGTGCTCACTACGTGCCTGGAACTGTACATGCTGAGAGGACACCAGCGAATAAGACAGGTGCTCCCTGCCCTCACGGAGGTTACAGGGTAGCAGGAAAGACTTAGCTTAAATGAACAATTGAAAAAAAACATTAGCGTGAAGTACCAGGAAGGAGAAGTAGTAGTGGGATCAGTGATGTCTGAAGGAAGAATGAGAGAGGTCGGGCAGGTGGGAGAGGCAGCTGGTCAGGGAGCATCCACGCAGAGAGGACCAGTGAGGAGGCCAGGAGTGGGGAGGAGCGTGGCCTGTTTAAGGGACTATTTATTTTCCACAACGGAGGCAGTTACCTCTGCTGTCCTCCAGTGACACGGGTCAGGGGACATCTTTTCCCTGGCAGTACCACTTTTAATTGCTACGTGTCACATCTGCTGGCTCCCAGCAATCCCCATAAGACTTCCAGTACACGTTTAAAATTACCCAGGCCTCTTGTTTACTAGAAATAAAGGAAACTTTTCCCTTCTCTCTGGAGAGGTCCAGTCTCCCTCATTAGAGGAGAGGAGATAAACCTCCTCTCATAAATGAATTAGTTGTAGGTGGTGGTGAATAGTTTCATGTTACTCCCAGTGAGTAGAGTCTTGGTTCGTGTCTGCCCCCCTCCTGCTTCCTGCTGGGAGGACACACAGTAGGGTGAGTGTGGCGCACTGCTGAAGCTGGAGTGGAGCCTTGAGTTTGCAAGTAGACTGTGCGGACCCAGGGTCTGTAGAGGATACCACCTGAGTGTTATTGGTGAGAATACTAGAGGCTGGTGAGGACCGTCTGGATGTTCACTATGGATCCAGCCTGCTGAGCCAAGAGAAAATCCCCTCGGCATGTGGAGAAGGGAGCTGGCCTGGCGCGTCCCTGGGAGAGCCCCCTGACAGCAGACGGCAGTACTGTCTGGTCTGAACTGCTCCTCCTCCAGGCTGAGGGGGGAGGCCGAATCTTTCTCATACCTGGGGAAACCCGAGGGCCTGGGGCGTTGATCCCTTGCCTCTCACTCCCTGCCAGCCCCGTAAGCCTGACGTGAAAGAGAGCTCAAGTGTTTAAGGGCACACAGCACCTGGAAGGAGGGTGGCCAAGCTCAGTGAAGCGCAGCACGCGGCTCCTACGGAGGCAGGTGTAATGGGAGAAACAAGATTAAAGTAATATCAACAAAAGTGAAACTGAAAGGGATAAAAAAATATGGCAAAGAAGTATTTGGAAAACATAGGAATTTCGAAGGACAAAAACCATGATATACAAAATGTAAAAAAATTAATAAAATGTAAAATAGACAGTGCTGAAAACCCAAATAGGAATCAGGAAGCATTTAAAAACAAAAAGGAAAAAATAGAAAATAAAACAGAAGGGCAAGAGATATAGAGGAAAGATCAGAGGAAAAAATATGTGCACAATATTCGCTTTTTTCGAATATGAAAATGTAATTATGGAAATGGAAATAGGATTATGAAAATATAAAAATTGAAGAGTGAATTGAAAATAAACTTTCCTGAGCAGAAGAAGGACTTGAGTTTTCAGACTGAAAGGACTTACCAAGTTGGAAAAAAAAAACACGAACTAAGACAGTCGTGTGTAGATGAATTGTCTGAATCCCAAGAATAAAGAAAAACTTCCGACAGGAGGAACAGCTTGTTTATAAAGAAAAAAGACTCAGACTGGCATGGAAATTACTTATAAAATTTGGAAAGTGGAATAACATTTACACGTTACAGAGTGAAAAGAAGAATGAGCCCATATTCTGGTGCCTGGCTAAGATATCATTTATATTAAGTGCGAAAAGGGCATT
The DNA here is from genome assembly GCF_041296235.1 of Equus asinus. NCBI lineage: Eukaryota > Metazoa > Chordata > Mammalia > Perissodactyla > Equidae > Equus > Equus asinus. The sequence goes on along the minus strand of NC_091810.1, from coordinate 87,871,441 downwards.
TCTTGGCCAGGCAGTATATACTTTCTGAGAAAGTTATCTGAGGAGATACTCCAGCCAAAAGGAAATAGAACAAAGATCTCAACATGGGAGAGAAAGCAAAGTATACATAAAAGGTGTTTTTAAAATAAAAAGATGTTTTTTCCTGGTAGCAGGTCAGACTTCTTTTTATTCTATTTTATTTGAATTGGTTTTATACTAAGCTGACTTAAGTTTTCTTACTGTAACCTAAATACTTTATTTCCATGCATTATGAACATAGTTTTGGATATCCCTTTAAGAGATTGAAATTATCTTCACACTAGAAAAGCCCCTAATTAAGGTAGGCTTAAAGATTTTGTGTGTATATGGTTATTCTATAAAAGAAACTAATGTTTCTGTTAAATATTTCAAAATGGTATTCTGTTTTTTTCTTCTACCCATAAGTGCTTTTAATTCTATGATGTATAACTTATGAGGCAAGTTGCTGGTCAGGAATAGAAAACAGTGTACATTTTTCTGTTCTTCTTTCTGTTCATTTGTGTTTTCATTTTCAAATTCATATAAATCCATTTCTAAACGTTACGCAGACACACACACACACACCCACCCCCACCGAAATCCTTTTCTCAATGCCCTACTGAGAGAGCAATAGAGTGGAACATCACAGCCTGTGTAACACAGTTAGAAATGTATGGTGAAAACAGTATTTAAATGGTACCCAGCCACATGGAAATTTGAAATGTCTTTTCTTAAGTAGTATAGGGCAAAGGAAAACATTGGCAATACAATTTAAGTGTCCAAAAAATAAAAGAAAATGACCCTAATTCTGTAAAAACAGTACTTAGAGGAAAATGATGAATCCTTACTAATAAGAGAAAAAGAGAGAAGCATAATAAATTTCCAATCCAAAAAGTATAAGGATATACAAATCATAAAATTGAAAAATAGGGGCCAGCCCAGTGATGCAGCAGTTAAGTTCGCACGTTCCACTTCAACAGCGCAGGGTTCACCGGTTCGGATCCTGGGTGCGGACATGGCACCGCTTGGCTGGCAAGCCATGCTGTGGCCACCATCCCACATATAAAGTAGAGGAAGATGGGCACGGATGTGAGCTCAGGAGCAGTCTTCCTCAGCAAAAAGAGGAGGATTGGGAGCAGATGTTAGCTCAGGGCTAATCTTCCTCAAAAAAAAAAAAAATATCTATCTATCTATCTATCTATCTATCTGGGAATTTCTTCACATCAGTTTGTAGGTATCTTCATTCTTTTTTGCAACTGCATTGTACTCCATTATGTGTATGTACATAGTTTAGCCAGCCAATATCCTATATTTGGGCATTTAAGTACTTTCCATTATTTTGCAAATGCAAATAATGCACAATGAATAAGTGTGCATTATGTATTTTCCGATTGTTGGAGGTGTCTTAAGAATAAATTTCTAGAAGTGAGAGTGCTGGGTCAAAGGGTAAATGCATTGTAATTTTGTTAGATATTGCCAAATTCCCCCTCCATAGGAATTGTGCCATTTTGCTTTCCCCCAGAAATATATGAGACTGTTTCCCCATAGCCTCTTTCCTCATAGCATCTTTTGCATAAGGAAATGATCTGGTTGGATGAACTGCAGAGGTTGGGTGATGAAGTAGAATTCTGATGTATTGTCAAGCTTTTGACCTTTTCCACAATATCATATAAATAGATCTCACATAAATGGAATCATATAAATGGATATTGGAATCTAGTATCATGTAAATGGAATCCATTTCCATATAGTAAATGGAATCATAACCAGTTGAGGTGGTTTCTTTTACTCAGCATGATGCCTTTGAGATTCATCCATGTTGTTGTATGTATCAATAGTTCATTCCACATTGTGTTTCATGGATGTATCACAGTTGGTTCATCCATTCTCCCACTGAAGGATGTCTAGGCTGTTCCTTCTAGGTTTTGGTGATTATGAATAAAGCCACTGTGAACAGTCGTGTACAGGTTTTTGTGTGAACGTCAGATTTAATTTTTTTAAGGTAAATAGCTAAGAGTGGCATTGTTAGCTCAAATAAACACACACACTCAAATAAGTATGTGTTTATCTTTGTAAAACAAAAACCTGCCAAGCTGTTTTCCAGAGTGGCCTGTTTGACTCACCAGCAACGTGTGTGTTCACGTTGCTCCGCTGCTTGGTATTGTCGTTTTTTTTTAAATTTTAGCCATTCTAATAGGTGAGTAATGTTATCTCATTTTGTTTTTAATTTGCACTTCCCTAATGGCTAATGATGTCAAACATCTTTTCATGAGCTTATTTGTCATCTATATATCTTCTTTGGTGAAGTACCTGTTCAAATTCTTCATGTATTTTTTATTGTATTGTTTTCTTACTGTTGAGTTTTGAGAGTTCTTTTTTGATCCTGAACAAAGGTCCATTTTGGAATATGTGATTTGCAGATATTTTCTTCTAGATTATAGCTTATCTTTTCATTTTCTTTTCTTTTTTTTTGAGGAAGATTAGCCCTGAGCTAACTACTATCAATCCTCCTCTTTTTGCTGAGGAAGCCTGGCCCTGAGCTAACATCTGTGCCCATCTTCCTCCACTTTATACGTGGGACACCTACCACAGCATGGCTTTTGCCAAGCGGTGCCATGTCCGCACCCGGGGTCCGAACCAGCAAACCCCGGGCCGCCAAGAGGCAGAATGTGCGCACTTAACCGCTGCGCCACCAGGCCAGCCCTCATTTTTTTAATAGTGTGTTTTGCAGAGAAAAGGTTTTTAAATTAGTGAACTTTATCAACTTTTATTTTATGGATTGTGCTTTTTGTGTCATATGTAAGAACTGTTTGCCAAAACAGAGTCAAAGATTTTTCTCACATGTTTTCTTTTAAAAGTTTTATAGCGTATGCTTTACATTTAGATATATAACCCATTTTGAATTAGTTTTTATATATAAAGTGTGAAGTTTAGGTCAAGGTTCTTTTTTTTTTTTTTCATGTAAATATTCTTTAGCATTTCTTTTATAGCATGTTTGTTGGCAACAAATTCTCTTAGTTGTTCTTCATCAGAGATTGTCTTTATTCCTGAAGGATATTTTTGCTGGATGTAGAATTCTGAGTTGACAGTTCTTTCCTTTTAGTACTTAAAAGATGTTATTCCACTGCCTTTAGACCTTTATAGTTCTGATGAGAAGCCCACAGTTGTTTGAATGTCTGTTCCCCATTATGTAATCTGGCTGCTTTCAAGACTTTTTCTTTGCCTTCAGTTTTTAGCTTTCAGTTTTATTCTGATGTGTCTGGGCAAGAATTTATTTTGTGTTTATCCAGTTTGGGATTTGCTGAGCTTCTTGAATCTATAGATTTTAACTTTATTTTGGTGAGGAAGATTTGCCCTGAGCTAACATATGTGCCAGTCTTCCTCTATTTTGCGTGTGGGATGCCTCCACAGCATGGCTGATGTGTTGAGTAGGTCCACACCCAGGATCCAAACTCTCGAATCTGGGCTGCCGAAGTGGAGCGTGTGGAACCTCAGCCATTCGGCCACAGGACCGGCCCCTATAGATTTTATCTTTTATCCTCTGTGGAAAATTTACAGTCATTTTTTTTCTTCAGCTGGTTTTCCTGCACTGCATTTCCTGCATTGCATTGTTCTCTTCTTCTGGGATTCAAATCACAGAAATATTAGGCCTTTGCTTACTGTTCCACAGACCCCAGGGGCTCTGTTTATTCCCTTTCTCTATCTCTTTTTTTCCTCAGTGTTTTTTTCTCTCTCTTGTTCAGGTAGAATGAAAAAATCCAAAAAGCAAAAGACAGAGTAATTTCCCTGCCTCTGTCCTGTGGAGGCTCCTGACTCCTGCTACTCGGGCTGGAAAGAGACGGCCTCTTTAGCAGCTCTTCATTTTTGCACCCAGTGTACATACCGAGGTTTCACATCTTAGGCTGTCCCTGAGCCTAGGCCAGGAGATCTCAGAGAAAATGAAAAACAGGAAACTCACTGCCGGTTTGGCGGTACGTGGAGTTCCCCAGTTGGCCTGCTAGCTTATTCTTCTGAGTCCTCAGAGAGCTTTCCGTGCATTCCATCCTTGCTTCTTCAGTGGGAGAGACAGAGTGAAGTCTGCTTACTCCAAAGGATTTTTCATCAATAAGGTCATTTGAGAAGAGTTTTAAGTGGAAGATTATTTAGAGAAATTCTTCAAGCAAGGATGGGACAACCAGTGAAGAACGTGAATAAACTAGGTTTCTTTCTTTTTTTTTTCCCATTTCTTTGTTTGTTTCCAAAAACTTTCCTCAAACCAGCCATCTGGTGTGTTTTCCAAATCTTGATTTTAAATTTTAGACATTTGGACATGAGTTTTTTTTAGGTATAGATTTCAAAACCAATGTTTTCTTTTTATTATTAGTTTTTGAAGAGAGATATTTTGATGTGTTATCTGGACATTTTGACAAAATGAATGTGACTTATGGATCTGACAACTGTCATTTCGAGTAGAATTTGTGCTTATTATTGAGTGATCATTAACTTGAGTTTTAATATAGGTGCCCCTTAAACTTGTCTTTAACCAATTTTTCAGTATAAGAATAACAAAACATATAATAAAATAAAACCAACCTAACTAAGGCTGTATAAAGCTAGCAGTGTTTATTGTGACTGATTCCTGGGCTTCCTCGTCTGATCTATGCTGGGTCAGTTCACAAACAAGGGTATCCAAATGGCCAGTGAAAAGAATTTCAACTTCATTAGTCAGCAGAGAAATACAAAATCAAACCATCATGCAATACCTCCAAAGTAGCTAAAATGAAAAACAGATTATCAATTATTGGCAAGAATATGGGGTAACTGGAATCTTGTACTACTGGCAGGAGCCTTAAATTGGTACACCCATGTTGGAAAATGATTTGACAGTATCTTCTAAAGTTAGTCCTAAATGTGAAGACCCTAGGACTAGCAATTCCATCTCCTGATATATAACAAACAGAAATGTATACATATGTTCACTAAAAAAAATGTACAAGAGTGTTCCAAGTGGCCTATTAACCAAAATCTGGAAACTACCCAAGTGCATAGCAGCTGTAGAATAGTTTAATAGAAAATTCTGTATATTCGCACAATGGAATACCATCCAGGGGTGAGAATGAATGAAGTACAACTACTTGTAACAACATGAATGAACCTCACAAGCGTGATGTCGAACAGAAGAAGATTGCATCCTGATCTGGATGTTGGCTGCCTGGGTGTAGTCACACTGTGAACATCCACTGTGCACTTAGGGTTTATGCAGTTTTGTGTAATGTATGTTATATACTTCAGTAAAAAAGTATGTTAGATGAATTAGGTCTTGACCATTTTGTTTTTCATGGGTTGGCTTTAGTATATCTATTTGTTACTGGCCCCTTACTGAACTCATTAGATGGAGCAGTTTCTCAGTTGATACTCTTGGTTATTATAGGTAGATGATCTTTTCATCAGAAAACTAGGATAGGTGTTATATTCAGGAGAATGATTTTTTTAATGCCAAAAAACACACATAATTGATTTTCAAACAGCCTGAATATCTTCAAAGGAAAAAGAAACACCTGCTGCATGCAGAGCCTGTCTTGAGGGCTTTCTTGCCCCTTCTGTGGGCTCGTAAACCTGTGCAGCGTGAGAACCCAGATGGTACCAGAGCAGACTGGCCTTTGTGTTGACCCTTTTAACTGAGCGACCTTTCATGTTATATTCATAATAAATGTGGATGCAGGTAAATACTGGTCATATAACACAATTCTGTTTGTCCCTCCCCAACCCCTTCGTTTTGTTTTAGGGGTTTTTTGTTGTTTGTTTGTTTGTGTTTGTTTTTGCAGATCTTTTCACAGATGCTGATGAGACTGAAAAAATGGCCAAAAGTTTGGAAGATTCTGAAGGAGTTTATTTTGTTCCATCTTTTAGTGGATTGCAGGTATTTTTTTTAAGTTAATGGCAATTACAAACATTTCTCTCCTCATGCCTGCACTCAAAATTATGTATCTGCCACTTACTCACCTGAAGGTTCCGGCCTAGAGGAGAACTAAGGTGAGGGGACCTTCTGGGCCTGAGGCCGGTGCTTTGACCTTGTGTGCATTCCATGGGGAGCAGAGCAAATTTAGCAGCTTCTGCTCAGAACTCCGTCCCTGTGGAAACTAAAACTTGGCAGGCTTATCATAGGACTTTTACAGAAGACCTAGGATTACTTTATCATCAACAAAACTAGCCATTTCCCAGTGGGTGAAAAACATCAGTACATTGGCATTCTTTACTTAGAGGAAGCATACCATTGAGAATTAGGAAAGTAGTGTTTAGGCACACACATACAAATATATGTGTGTGTATGCTTTGCAGTTATTTATCTGTAAGTTTCATTAACTTCTAAAAAATCAAAATTTCTTTTGGTTAACTCTTGTGGTGGAGTGTTGGTTACTTTGCCTAATAAAAAAGTGAACCCAGTAAAAGACTTGATCTTGTAATATTTTATTTTGTGTTTAACTGAAAGATCTGTGGATGCTGCCTCTAATTTTAGCATATTGTTACAAAGACTTTTTAAAACTGTTTTCAGGTATATTATTACTAACAAAATCGTTTTTTGGGGGGAAAGCTTATACTAGTCCTTTTAATCCTCCTCTAAATATTTTTTCTTTTCAAAAAATAAAAAATTTTGAGCCAGCCCTGATGGGCTGTGGTTCCACACTGGGCATGGAACCACACCACTCGTCTGTCAGTAGCCGTGCTGTGGCCACGGCTCACACAGAAGAGCCAGAAGAACTTACAACTATACACAACTATGTACTGGGGCTTTGTGGGAGAAAGGAAGAAAAAAGGAGAAAGATTGGCAACAGGTATTAGCTTAGGGCAAATCTTCCCCTGCAAAAAAAATAAAATGATTTTCCTTGCTTCTAGTCCATCCCATACTCAGGCAATCAGTTATGAAAAGTCCAAAATTTGAAAATTTGTATAATGTAGAAGCTGGTGAAAAAAGAATTAGATTAAGTGTTTTAAGTCTCTAAAAATGTAATATCTCCAAACTAGATTATTAAATTAGCATTATTTTAATATCTGTGATAATTTCCTCTTATATTCTCATGCTAAAGGCCTACAAGTTTATAAATGATGTAGATTGCATTGTATCCTCTTGGGGTGATGTGAGGCAGTTAAATAGCATTCATGATGGGACAAGGGCTGAGGCATATTTGTCTGATGGAGGTTCCAGGAAGATATTAGATGAATAATTGTCATCAGCAAAAGTAGGATTTAATTAGGCTGCTATGTATGAAAAATGTGCTAGGGGACTTAGTAGTGACTGTATCTTGGCAACTCTGTCTTTAACTTCTCCATCAATTCATATGCTTGTAAAAGTAATGTAAAATATATGGTAAAACAAAGCATTGCTAAAGCTCTGAAGATTAGGAAAAGCTACCACAGATGTAGTTTGTAATTTCCCATTGATAACAAAATGTCCCTGTCCTGCCACGATTGCAACCTGGCCGTATGTTGATGTCAGGAGCAGGGAGGACTGGAGGCCAAATATTTCCCAGTGTGAAATGAAACTCTTGACTGGAAACTGAAAGTAAATTCATACAACGATAGTGTGTTGATAGGAAGCTGTTTGGAGAAGAGGATGGAGATCACCTATAAGTTGCCTGTGTCAACAACCAGAGAAAACGCGGGAGAGAGGAGTGGCAGGGAGGGAGGAAAGGAAGGGGTGTCAAGTGTTTGTGATACTGCCTTTAATTTTAGAATATTGTTGCAGCTGTAGATAATGGGGGGCAAGATATTAAAGGCTCAATTTCTCAAGGGACATTCGAGGAATTTTGAGTGGGAAAGTCTGCGGCAGCCACTTCAGGGAATGGCAGAGGAGGTGGGGTGGAGCATGGGGGCATACATTGGGGTGGCATCAATTGGTACAGCCATTGTGGCTTTGCTCTACAGAGCTGTGGTTTGGGGAGGGGAATGCTAACGTAGAGTATCTGTGACAGATAGTGGAGGCAAGACTCTCTCAGTGGTTGTCTACTTCATGTTAAAGTTACTGAGGTGATGGCGGCAGTAGGATGGACAGGACTGTGAGCCAAGTGCCAGTCTTTAGAGGATGAGGAGTCATGCTCCAATGAGGGTTCTTAGGTTTGCAAGGAACGGGCTTGCTTAGGCTGCCCCTGAGGGAGCTGGGGGTGCACATCCTCCTGAGGCCTGGCGTTGGGAAGGAGTCCGCAACTGACTGCACAGTTCTTACTGTTCTTCTTTGCGGTCCTGCTTCTCTGTGAGTCTGCTCTTCCCTTCTTGTTACCAGCTTTGCTCTGTGTCCTTTCTTCCTTGTGACTTCTACTTAATCATCATTATTTTCCTTGTAGTTTCTGCTTCTTCACAATTTGGAAATACACACAACCTTCTTCCACCTTGTGTATCCTTTAACTTCAGATCCCACTGTTGATGATCTTTTTTTTGGTGTTTCCCAGTTCACGTTTCCAGGGGAGGGGATCTGATTGGACCACCTTGTCTTTTCGAGCTCTGGAGACTTTGAGTTGGTTATGTTCACCCCTACAGTTGTGATGGTGCGGTGGGACTAGGGCATGAGACATGGCTGCTTTAGACAACAGGGCCTGTGGGTTCAAGCAGTTTTCTTAGAAGGGCATGTGGCCAGCAAGTACTGTGAACACTGTCTCTCATTCTGTGAGTGCCTGGGACGTCTGAGTGGTGGTAAAGGTGAAGGGAGATGTGGAACAATGTTGATGTGGACCTAAGCAAGTGTGGGGGAAGGGAAGTGTCTCTAACGGTAGGTGCATAGTGGCCCAGAGTGGTCATGGGAAGTTGGTACAGGGTCCTCTGGTCCCTGTGGCAAGGAAGCCTGAGAGACCCCTCCACTGAAAAGCCATTTGCCCAGCACAGAGCCAAGTATGTTACAGCAAGCACAACATAAGTGGAGGGAACTTCTCAGAATTGGTTAAGGGTTAGGGGAATTTATTTACAATAGAAGGAACTGTTCTCCTGTCTCTTTCCTTGTGAGATGCAAGCTCTGGCAGGGATCTTTATTTTTCATCTTCTTGTCACAGAATTGTCTTGCATTTCTGGGGACACAAAGTTGAATACAAACTTCATCTGCTGAATATATAATTTTAGCTCAAGATTTTGGCTCTTTTAAAGACGGATGTTAGGCTGGGTCATTTTTTATTTTAGGCAATAAGACTATTAAATAGCTAGGAAATAGAAGAGTTTAGTTTGAATGTCTGACAACATGCTGAGTGTAAGTTATGGCACTGAGAAACACATTTTTTTTGCATTATAGTGTTTTGTTTTAATTCTAACTTATATCCTCAAAAAGCCACTCTACATAGTAAACAATTTTAGCGTAAAAACTTTACATTTGGAGAAAAGAGGAAATACTAGGATTGCTTTGCATTTTCCTCATTTATAAAGCTAGGCATTTAATAATTTGTTACCCTGTGCCCTTTTCTTGGGATGAGCCCAAAGAGGAGGTCCAGCTAAGTCCAGCATCTGAATACAAACTTCATCTAATAGTTAACATGTTTTGGGCTATCATTTATTTTAAAACTACTGAACTCTAAATAAGCACTCTTTTCCTAACATGGCTATGTTTTTATTATATAATATGTCTTCAACTCTATAGATACAATTTAGAACAGCAATAATATATTCTTACTATCTGTCACTTTAGGCTCCATTAAATGACCCGTGTGCATGTGCCTCTTTTATGGGTTTGAAGCCTTCCACCAGTAAATACCATCTTGTACGAGCAATACTGGAGTCAATAGCTTTCAGGTACCCAAACCTGCCCTAAACGACTTCCACATACAGCAGTGCCATTTCCTTTTATTCATTTCTACTAAACTAAGAAATTTCAGTGTTTATACCTTTAGTTTAATTCATACTGTATATAATATAATCTGTTTTTATTGCTCATTTCCTTAGCATCTCTTCTTTTTTTCCATATCTAATGATACCAGTACCGCTTAGATTTGATATCTGAGAAGTGAATGATTTAAAAAAATATCCAATTTCTTAAGCATAACAGATTCAAAATTTGGACTTTCAAATATTTGTATATTTTTATTCAGGAAGGAGAATTCTAACTAATAATGGTTCTATTATACTCAAAGATCGAGTCACCAAAATTATTCTTTATGTATATTTCTCTGTGGTCTTTTTGTTATGGGGCAGATGTAGCTTATTAAAATTAAGAATGTGGCTGTCATAAATATGGAAAATTTGTAATGTTTAAAATAAAATTTTCTGTTATTGTGAAATGATTATCTTTATATTTGATGACCTCTACTAGATGTTATTTATGGTATGTCATCTTAATAGCTCTCTGGCAAATGGATGCTTGCTTTAAATTTTTATTTTTAGGAATAGTAATAGATTAAACTTAGTCCTAAAATAAAAATTATGCTCTTTTGTATCAGGATGAGAAGAGCAAGCCCTGAGCCTCTTGCGTATTTGAGCATCTGTTTATGACTTCAAGTTAGCATAATATATTTCTTTAATAGTTTCTTTTGTATATTTTATAAATATGTAATAAAAACCACAATTTTTATTTTTCTAGATTGAAAAAAAATAGAGAATTATCATGATATGCATTTCCTCTAAATAGTTACCTTGTTTTTTTTAACTAGAAACAAACAGTTGTATGAGTTGATGCAGAAAGAGATCCATATTCCGGTAAGAAAAATCCGGTATGTAAGCTTTATTTCTAATAGATTTAATTAGAAATTAGAAGTAAGTAGTAGCTGCTATTAGTATTTTCATCGTTATAATTATTCAGGGTTTCAAAAAGAACTTATACCTAGCTTCTTTGCGACAAAATTCTTGGTCATAGGAATTTGGAGAGAAGAAGAAAACTAATTTTGGATTTATGGAGAATATATGACACTGCAGAATTTGGGAGGATCATAGCACCCATATGTGTATTATAAAGATTTTGAAAATCTCTTGTTGGGGTCTGTGGCTATCCTTTTGGCAGGGAAGCAGCAAATTTTCTTTGCTGGAATGTCTAAATGAGTTTTTATGTTGGCTTAGTTCACTTGGCCTATTTTGAACTAGTCCCAGGACAAATAAGGCAGATGGGAAAACTGATGGCAGGAATAAGGAAAAATATTTAAAGGTTACCTAGTAATATCCTCTATCTTCAGGTCAATGCTAAGTGCTATAATTTTGGAATTAAAAAATTAAATCAAGGCTCTAAAAAAATATGTGGCCCATTTAGAAAGATTTATTAATTGTTTTGTGCTTTTGTTGCAGTAATTTATCTCAAATCTTTTGCTCCCCGCAGGGCAGATGGAGGAGTTTGTAAGAACAGTTTTGTCATGCAGATGACGTCCGACCTGATTAATGAGAGTATAGACAGGCCCGTCCACGTTGACATGTCGTGCCTGGGTGCAGCTTCGCTAGCTGGCCTTGCTGTTGGTATGTGTGGATTTTATAAAAGTGACAGCTTTCTTGCAAACTGTTTCTAACAGGTAGCATTTCTCCTCCCAAATCACAAAATTATAGAGAGGTTCTGGAAAGCCTTAGTGCCCATTTAAGCTCTGTACACGTCTGCATGTTGCTCACAAAATACTCCTATGAGCTCCCCTGTGGGTGGGTCCCTTTGCACCTCTTCCATCCTTGCTTCACTCCTTCAGTCAGAAGTATGAGGTGAGGACAGTTCATTCTCAACTGCTTTAGCCTTCAGCAAGGAAGGGTCACTGGGTAAATCTGAGTAGATAGGCTTGTCTTTGGCATTAGAAACCACTCCATTCTTTTATTTATTGAACAACTTTTGTTGAGTACCCTGCTATATGACAGTCACTACTAGGAATAAAGAGTTTAACAGACATAGTCCCTGCTGTGGGACTCTCTGGTGGGCGCAATCAGACAAATCAACCGCTTATCAAACTTGGTGTGATAAACCCACTGAACAGCCATAGTATCGAGCAAGTGGTGTAGGCTTCCCAGAGGAGGCAACGTATAGCTCAACCTTGAACGGGTTAGCAGACAGCTGGGTGAGGAGAGGCTAAGAGGTGAGTGATCCATTAGAGAAAGCAGGTCATGGAGAGGTACCAGCCCATTCCGGATACGGTGAGTGCAGGAGAGGAGGCTGGAGAAGGTATAGAGGTCCGGTTGTGGTGGACTCCTCATGAGGAGGACTTTGCACTTGATCTTGAAGGCGTTGGAAAGCACTGAAGAATTCTAAGCGGGGTTAGGGACCTGGACAGATCTGCATTTGAACAGATCACTTTGGCAGTTAGTGAAAGGATTAGTTGGGAGGGGAAAGAATGGAAGTGGGGAGGCTAATTAGGGGGCTCCCTAGGGAGCAGGATGATGCTTTGGGACACCGGGAGTATTTTAACGTGTTCCTATATGGAAGAGACGAGTGTGCAAAACAGGATATTTTACAGTTAGAAGTTTTAGGCTAATATTTTGCATATTAAAGTTACAAATCCAAAAAAGCGTGAAACCTTGGTAAGTTCAACTTAAAACTTTATTCTCCTAAAAATCTGTTAATTTAAAATAAAATCAATACATTCATTTCCATTTGTTCATTGATTAACATTTGATTAATTCAAGTTGAAGAAAATAACTTTCTTTTAAATAATTCCCATTTACACATATTGTTAAATTCCTTTGTATATTTCAACTCTTTTAAATGTAACATAGTTGATTTTCTTTTCATAATTTCACATGCCTAACTGAGCAAACTTATAACCATAACAAGAAAAATCTTCTCAAGTACTTAAACAACTCCTGCAAATTTAATAAATTAAACTTATAATTACACTGAATCAAATTCTCACACTCTAATATTGTTTATAAGGTTAATCAAATTCTTCTACACTTTTCACCTTCCAAGACTAAATATATCAGATTCTCTTGACATTTAAAATACTTTAAATAACAAACACATGCAAGTTATTCTTACGTACAACATAGTGGCTTGAGTTTTATCTACTGGATTATATCTATATTTAATTTCAAAACTTTTCAATACAAAGGTGCTTTACTAACTAAGGGGAGCAGTTTTATCTTCTCAGAAAAGCTAAGATTTCTGGTTGGATTGCTTCTCTCTCAGAAATTTGAGACCTGAAGGCTATGCACATTGTGTGTGTTTTTGAAATTCACCCAGAAACCGGGGTCTATTTGATACATATTTAATAAAATGACTTTTAAAAATATGTATGTCTTAAAGTATAAATAATAAATTCTGGAAATAAGGATTTTAAGAACATATTTATTTTCATGACTAGATTTATCTAACTGTAGTATACTAGTAAAAACTATTTTTAGTCTTTTAAAAACTTCTATAAATTAATTAATATCTTTAAATATAGATAGTCTAAATGCTGACTTTGTAAATAGAAAGAATGTGACCTGACAGAAAATTTTAGAAGAAAGAATTTTATATGTCACCTTTATTGGTGAGAGACAATATGCTTCGTGCAGGCTTATCAGTGCTCTCAGTACTTCAGAGTAGGCGAGAGGTATCAAGTGTGTTAACAAGACACCTCGACCGTTTCAGACTACTTATGATCACAGTTATGAATGTGTTTTCTTGCTGCTTTTTATTATAAAGCACATGATCCTCTTTGTAAAGAACAGTATATGCCAGAACTACAATATTATCTTGAACTAGAATTTAAATTAACTTGCGTGAAATGCAGCAACTTGAAAAAGAAAGTATTATATTAATTCTCAACTTTGAATTTTATGTATATCCCAGGGAGTTGCCTCCTTCCTCAAGATATATGACAAAAATCTTAATTTATCTTTGGCTTTTTTAGTTGTACAAAAATAAAATATACTATTTCTCACTTTTTTTTTCTTAGTAGCAAGTCATGAAATTAAATAAAACCACAGGGTGTGGTTGCTCTAGAAATGATTCATGCCCTGCCACACAGGGGTACAGCTGACAGTTAGAAACCAGAAGATTTTAAAATCCTGGTGTATTTGTTCTCAGGGATAGTCAGTCTAACAAAATTAAACAGCAACAAAATATTTTGGATTGTCTTTTAAAATAATAACTTTGCACCAATTCACATAGGTTTGTGGATAAACTTTATGGACTCGTTGTTTCCCTTAAAATTTGAGAATAATTTTTTCACCTATAGGGTTTTGGACTGACAAGGAGGAACTAAAGAAACTGAGGCAGAGTGAAATGGTTTTCAAGCCGCAGAAGAAATGGCAAGAATATGAAATGAGTATGGAAAACTGGGTCAAGGCCGTGAAACGCTCCATGAATTGGTATAACAAGACATAGCACTACACGGAAAGAATAAAACTGTGGATGGCTGGTTGTTGTGACACGCAGATGGGGCAAAGCTCAGGGATAACCAATACAATGATGACTGAGAGGAGAAGATTTAAAATGAGTTTTGCAACCTGAGAGAAAAAGCATTGCTTTTTTGAAACAAAACAAAACGAAAAAACCCTCATTTAAAAAAATCCAAACCTTGGTGAGATTGTAAGGCAACAATACCTCAAAACTTTTTATCTTCTGTTTTGTAGCAAATTCCAAAGGACATTAACCATTTCGAACCATATTTTGACAGTTATGGGTCCTTCTTTTTTACTGGGTCAGTGGTACATATGAAGATAATTGTTTACTCTCTTTGAGTTAATAGTTCTGGGTCAAGCACCATGCACATTTTGCTCCAAAATTATGTGAAAAGTATTCCTTTAATTCTTTAAAATTAAGTGGGCTACTCAAAGCCATACAGCTAAAAAGAAAGAATAACTGAGGAAATGTGGAATTTTGAAACATGAATATTTTATATTTAAAGCCATAATTGTTCAATGTTATATCTAAATATGCACTCGATATGTCCTTCTCAGGCTTATTTGTTAGTCAAGTCTTTCCTTTTTTGGGCTTAAAGACATTGCCTTAATTGTTCCTTGTTTAGCCAAAATCTGAGCATTCTTTATGTATCGAAAAACATTGAAAAAGTAATTCTGGTTAATGAAACTAAAAAGGGTATTCATTCATAAGGAACAAGAAGAGACTATATTTTTCCTTCTCAAATAGAGTTTCTTTCAAAAACTTCTGCTAAAGCATAACATCCCATTTTTTACTAAATGCAGGTAGTAAGTATAATTCTTGCCTTTCCTCTCCTGTTGTTTTTCTTTCTCAGTTGGCAAGATGCTTGCATAAATGTGTTTGTTTCTATTAGGTGCCTAACTGACAGAGCTTTATTTGAAGAAAGTACCCTAGTTTATTGGTGACTTAAGAATTGCCTTCATTGGGGTATTTCACTTGTCCAGGTATCTTTTTGTTTTTGTCCAGTCTGCTCCACTCTGAGATACGTGCAGTGGGTAGCTGACAGAGGTGGTGAGAGTCACTCATGTTAGTGGCTATCCTTTGGCCGCTGAGCCAGACATGCCCAGAGAGGAGCGGGGACAGTTCTGCGTCCTCAGACTTTCCTGATAGAAACATGAAGAGGAGTAAGAGTTGTGAGCAGCTTCAGGCCAGGTGTAAAATTGTCCTAACGCAGTCGACCACCTTCCAGCCTGCTCTCCTGTTATTTGCCTGTCCCTCCATTTGGGCTAGGTTCCTTTTGATTTGCAGCAATAATGAATTTATTTCCTTCTTGGTCAGCTTTATCACATAACATCCTACTATTGTAGAGCTACCTGTTAAATGATAACACAGTAAAGAAGTGACTGTTACAGAGAATGTTGTTGCTGTCGTATATGTCCACTTCAGAGACAGAGATGATAGCACTGGGGCTCAAGTTGCATTTCTGCAAATTCCATCTCGGTGAGCTTTGTTTTCTCAAATTATTAAAATGTTTTGAGGGAGTCACTATAGCAAATATATAGTATTAACTCAATTAAGATTTGGAAATATTTTTGTTAACTGGAGGTGTTTGGTTTACTCTAACAAGTCAGATCCTATTATGTAGATATCTTCTCCTTTTCATTTTTTGTTTTTTACATCCTTTTTACAAAGCTTAGTGGCCAGTTTGTTTTTTTATCAAAATCATGAAAGCTGCTATGTTGTTTTACTATTTCTTATAGATCCTGCTTCTCAGCAGGTATGATTTCATAGGAAATAATTCTTTTTGTATTAAGATACACTGAAGTGTAATATTATTAATACCTAAAAGTTTGTTAGCTCATCTCTTTTCTATGTTGTTCTTTCTAATCATAAAACCACAAAATAAAGAAAAATATCTTTTAGATACTATGGGAAAATAACTTTAGATATCTCTCATGGAATTGAGCATCTCCCTCAAAAATTAGGGGCTAATTTTTTTTCTTTTGTTAGTCTAGAGGTTAATCTTTATTTTTGATATTTCTGGCTGTTTTTAGTGACACGATTTAGTAAATCTTTTGTCAGGTTTGACCTAAATCAGAAATGTGGCCACGTTTGCTTTTGTGGTTGTAGAAACAGTTGATGCTCAAAATCAATTGAGCAAAACCAAATGTCCTTCCATCTTTCAAGTTCATTTTTCATTTGTATGCTAATATTTGAAGTTTAAAAAAATTTCTATGCTAATGTATTTTCCCATTATGGATCTATCAGATAGTTTTAGAGGTCTGTAGCTATCTTATCAAGGAGGAGAACGTTCCTGTACAATCCTCCTTGAAGTGGTACTAATTGCTAATTACTGTAACTAATTACTGTAGACTTCACTGATTTTTAAATTTTTTATATCCAACCATGACATGGTTTCTCAACCAGAGTATTATTGACATTTTGGGACAGGTAATCCTTTTAGGGTGCTGTGCTGTGCTTTATAGGATGTTTAGCAGCATCCCTGACCTCTACTCACCAGCTCCCAGTGGCATCCCCCTAGTTGTGGTGGTCAAAAATATCTCTAAACCTTGCCAAATGTCCCCTGGGAGGCAAGATCGCCCCCAGTGGAGAAGCGCTGATACATGCAAACTGTTAGACGAAAATTGAAGACTCGGTGAATGTGGAGCATCTCTCATACTCCTTTACTCGCTGCCTCATTTTTACTTTAGGAAATGATTGTTAGCAGAAAGAGGTTGTGGAATCTTAAAAAGGGTTTCTGCTTTGCTGGCTAATGAGGTTAAAAAAATCTCATGTTGTAACTGTCTTCTGCTCTTTTCTTTTTTTTTTTTTAAAGACTGGCACCTGAGCTAACACCCGTTGCCAATCTTCTTTTATTTTTTCTTCTTCTTCTTCTCCCCAAAGCCCCCCAGTACATAGTTATATATTCTAGTTGTAGGTCCTTCTGGCTCTGCTATGTGGGACGCCGCCTCAGCATGGCTTGATGAGCGGTGCTAGGTCCGTGCCCAGCATCTGAACTGGCGAAACCCTGGGCCGCTGAAGTGAGCATGCAAACTTAACTACTCGGCCATGGGGCCAGCCCCTCTTCTGCTGTTTTTAATCACCAGCCCCCATCCCCACCCCTCCATCCTCTGTGGATGAAGAAATGAGTGGGTTCCTGACTGCAATATAGGATTAATGTATTCTGTAGATCAACTTTGATTTGATCTGTTTCGTTGCTTCCTTTTCACCTCTGAGCAAAGGAGATGACCACCCTCTCTTATCTGCCAAGCCTCCACCCAACTAGAGGGTCTCTGAAGGCAGGAACCGTGTCTCCTTCCACAGAACTCAACTCTGTGCCTTCGTATTTGTGGGATGAATTGTTACTGTATAAGGGCAACTTTTTTTGCATATACATTTTATCCTTGATGTTGCATACATTTGTTGATAGGGAGCAGCTTATATTTGTTGCAAGTAAAATACATTTTGTTGAGTTAGGAAGGACTACTGTGTTAGGGAAACTGGAATCTTCATACTGTTTATTTAAAAATTCTTCATATGTTTATGTATTTGTGTAGAGATACACATCCATGAATACACGTAGTTATATTAACTTTCTAGGGTGTAATTGAAGCCTTTCTCGTCTCGGGTTTTATGTATTTGATGCAGATGACTAACAGGTTGAACTTAAGAACGCCAGGCACTCTGGTGTTAGAGGGAGGGAGCTTCAGAAGTAGCCCCTTCTGCAAGGGACTCATACTGGGGACCAGTCTATAATTAAAAATAATCTAGTCCAGGAGTTTAGCAAGAATTTTGTAATTCTTTGAGGAAAGACATAGCTGGACCCTGGGGTTCTTCAACTTTAAGTGATTCTTGAGTCATCCCAGAGAGAGCCTAGAAAGCTCAAATTTACCCCAAAGGATTTTGAATCCCTTTGGGAAATTTAGATCATGTTTCTCAATTAGAATTAAAAGCCCCAAACCTGGACCTGTCTGGTCCCAGAATCATCTTCTTGCACACCCGAAGCCAGGTCATCTGGGTTAAACCAGTCAAAATGGGTAACCCCAAAGAAATCAAAGAGGTGATCCAGAATCACATGGGTTTTTTAAGTTTTGAAGCTTCAAAGCCATAAATATTTTGGTACCAACGTCTATTCCAAGTCGGTGACTATATTTTCACCATATTCCCAAGATCCCCTTGCCCCTGGAGGAATGTAGGAATGAGCTTAGGAGTGAGGATGGACAGAGGCAGGAAACTGCAGAATCGTATTTCTGAAATTCTTTGTTGTTCTGTTTCTACTGTCTTCCCCCCTTTACTATAAATTTGTTTTATTAAAATAAAGTGGGACTGTAAGATGTCTGTACAGATATCTATATTATTTAAAAAATAAATGAGACAAGGTGTCCAATTTAAATGAGCCTATCTTCACAAGAAACTGCCAAACTGCTTTCCAGAGTAGCTGCACCGTTTTACATTCCGACCAGCACGGATGAGTGCTCAGTTTCTCCACATCCTCACCAGCATTTGATGTGGTCACAGTTTTTTATTTAGTGGCTGCAATAGGTGTGTGTTTTTCTCATTGAGGTTTTAATTTGCATTTCCCTGATTAATAATGATGTTGAACATCTTTTCATGTGCTTTTTTGCCATCTGTTTATCCTCTTCAGTGAAGTATCTGTTCATATCTTTTGCCCATTTGCTAATTGGGTTGTTTTCTAAATGAGCCATATCTTTAAATGAATATCTTTTTTTAAACTTTTTAAAAATCAGTCCAGTGACTTGAGAAGTCATTAAGTAGCATTTTCAAATCCTAGGCAAAATGTATATAACATTTGAACATAATTTTATAATGTACTGAACAGAAGAGTTCTCATATTCCTTCTGTACTGATTATATGGTGTGGTACTAATACTGTATAATAGCCAAAATGTTTCAAAGATGCCTTTACTTAGATTGTAAAGTAGAGTTTACAAATATATGTTTTGTACATAGCCATCATAATGTTTCTAATCTTTTTAATTTAAAATAAGCTGATTTCTGTAAATGTTTCAGAGTGATTTTGTGGGAAATTAATTGGATATTTTCCTACTGGTGCAAAACAGTTAATATACATTCTAATTCATATGCATCAATAAATTCATAATCTTATTTTTCTGATGTTCTTTACAAATTTCATAGTTTCATTAAATAGCCATTGAGAACCTCATAAACCATTGTTAAGATCTATAGGTAGAATCTCAGATGCACTGCAATAGAAATATTTTTCATATGTATGTGAATTTTTCCCTTGCCTCTTGTCTACTTTAACTTTTGGATTTGTTTTTACATTTTACCTGGAAATTCTTATTTAATACTGTTTCCTGTGTGGGTTTCTGCACATTAATAAGGTCACAGAGAAATAAGGCTATGTTAACTACAGTTGTGACTCAAGGTAAATTTGGGCTTAATATGGCTAGAGAAGAAAGTTTTCTATAACCCTACCTCTTTAGATCCTGTTTCGGCTTATTATGCTACATTCTACGTTCTTGCACAAGGGAACACTAGAGAACAAGGTCAATTCTTTGTGGTGGGAAAAAGATGATATAATCTGTTGTGAAAATACACTGTATTTTTAAATATTTAGAAAGATTTTAAGTAACTGGCGAAAAGATAATTTCAAACACTAATATGATGGAATTAACCTAGCAGCTGTTAAAAATCCCTTCTGAAAATTATTTAAAATTATTTTGGAAACTACACTGAAACAGTGAATAACTGATCTATACATATTGTATATTAAAGCCGTTTTTATTTAGTGTTCCTCTGTTCATTGCTTCAGGTTTGCACACGTATATGGTGACATCCATATGGTGGAGGACTCAGTTGGACAATCTAGATTCCATACCCTGGCCACAGTGGAGCCTATTACTGCCTCTGAGCCTGTGGTGGTATTCCATAGTAGGAAATTTGAAGATGATAAATATTGAGTTATTAGAAGAAAAGATGGGGTTTGGTTTTAATTTTTAGTTCAAAGAATGTAATAGTCTAAATGAGAAGGACCAAGAAGAAGGGCACTCCAGCATCACTCCAGAGGGATTAAGGGCAAGGATTACTGCCCCCATTCCACAGAAGCGGGAACTCAGGTCTAGGGAGGGGCAGCAAGATGGCAAGTGTCACTCCAGCAAAGACAAAGCCAGGCCTGGAATCCAGGTCTTGACCCATGGGCAGCTTTTCCCTGTACTCAACTCCTCCTGACCTGTCTGTCTGCCCTAGTGCTGCTGCCTCAGGCGCCTTCAGCCTCAACGCCCACCTCTCACCAGACTCAGCGGCCCAGCCTCACCATGTGGAAACAGTGCCTCTTCTTGTATTTCATGTACTGGAGGTGGTACTCACAGAGCCAGAGCTTGGGCTGTTTCCCACAGTCTTCAGGGAACAGCAAGAAGTACAGGCATCGATTTCGCAGCTCCCCATGTGGATCTTGTCCACATGCTTCACCTTGGTGATCTCTGCGCAAGGTGGGAGTGGAGGGCAGCAGATGGCTCAGCTGGGGCAAGCAAGGCAGAAGGGAAGGAGTACCTGCAGTCAGGACCCCTGCCCCGGCTGACCGCCTCATGTTTGTTCTCCAGGGCTGCTGTCATGGGGTCCATCTCTGGGCAAGGAAAGAACAGTGGACAGAGGTGAACAGAAGTGGTGGTCAGGCCGTCCCTCCCCTGTCCCAGAACCAGTGCTTCCCTCCTGTCTTCCAGACCTCACCCCCCTACGAATATTTAACTTATTTTACCTGGTTTTGAAGCTGGCTGGTCCAAGCTCCTCTCCTGTCTGCCCACCCACCCATATAGCCCAGATATCTCTGATGCCCGATTTGGACCTCTTGCCACTAGGATCAGGAGGTGTGGATCCAGTCCAGTCCTGGGATTGATAAGAGCTTCTCCTGTGCAATGGGATTGATCCAGTTCTGCCAAAGTTGCTGTGAGACAGATGAAATAATGGATCTTGTCTTCCATGCCCATAACAGAAACTGGTGCCGACTCCCCAGTGTGCCTGGGCCTCCTTCCTGAGCACCAGATGCAAGGAGCTGCCTGCCCATGGGACTGCTCCCAGAGGTCCCTCCACAGGCACATCAGACTCTAGAGGTCCAGAAGGGAGTTCAACCTTTCCTCCCTGCAAACCTCTTCCTCCTGGTTTTTATTCCTTATACCGCACATAAGCCGTGTATTCCTTTCACCTCACATTCTATATTTTTAGGATGAATAAAGTATTTTATCATAAAAAGGACTTTAGATTTGATGTTAAGAAGAGGTTACTTTTATTAAGGATGCCCGTGAAATCCTTTTACTGCCCTAACCAAGTCATTCCAGAAATGGACTGAGAAGGTTGTGTCCCTCACTGAGGATACTCCAAGTCTTTGATTCTACTCCACCCTATTAATGTGATTAAACTGTACATAATAGGACTGTCTCTGGAAGACAAGGCTCTCACATTTTTCTCTTAAGAGTTTTTTCTTTTGTCAGTCACTGGATGGATTAGGGGCTGTGAGAACAGGATACTTAAGAAAAGAAAAATATCTGCAGTTGTCCAGACAGCTACAGATCTTTTTGTATGATAAAAAGATTTCACTAAGGACCTTGTCACTCAAAGTGTGGTGTTTGGGGAAGCAGCACCCGTTGGGAGCTTGTTGGAAACGCAAACTCGACACCTCACCTCAGACCTACTGAGTGTGAATTTTAATAAGATCTCCAAGGGATTCCTGTGCACATTACAGTTAGAGGCGCTGGTCCAGGAGTCCTACAGCTCCACCTACAGAAAGAGCATCCAGCTCCAGGAGAGGGGCAGCCCATGGAAATTCCTCAGGTTGAATGTATCAGATCTCTCTGTCATGGTCCTCTCTTTGTTGACCTGTATATTTACAAATGAGACGGCTATGCTTCTCTCCACTTGCCAACTGTGCGGGGCTGTGGCGCTCTCCTCCATTCAATAAAAACTTTCTGAGCTTCTCTTAAGCACTGAGGATGTGGTAATGAGTAGGATGACTGGCCTGAATCTCAAGGAGCTTACAGTCTGATGGGGTACAGATACCAAGTGACTAATCAGAAGTTTGATGAATGTTAGAAAGACAAGCAGAATTTTGTGGGGAAAAGAGCTGGAGAGGAGTCAGAGGAAGCTTTTCTGGAGAAAGTCTAAGCTCAGGTGAGAAGGCACATGCAGGTAAGGTGCGGGTGAACCGGGCGATTGCTCCGAGCACAAGGAATACCCATGAACGGAGCTCTTTGAACATTTATGTTTGTACTTCCAATGCCTCGCACTGTTCTTGGCATACAGTAAGTGCTTAATAACAGTTTGCTGAATCAGTAAGTGTTCCGTCATGTTTCAGACATCTACTCGCTGGCATTGGAGATGGTGGAAGCTTCATTTTCCTTTTCAAAGGAAATAAGATCCCTTAATGGGGAAATGAGAAGGAAGAGAGAAAGCTGAGTGTTGTGCAAATTGCTAAATTGGAACTGTGAGTGGGAATGAAAAATTGATTTACATGAATTTTCCTCCCTGAAGCAACTCGACAATTTATTCTGTTCTGGAGAATTTTCAGTTTTTGGCTGCAAAACCAAGCTGTTTCTTCTTCTGAATTTCTTGGCCTGCTGTGAAACTAGCATTTAGCGTCTTTTACAGCAAACCCTGATTAGGTCATGGAAATTCACAGCTAGATCAAACCAGTATATGGAAAATTTGAAACTTCACTGCTCACTTTACTTCGTGGTGTTGGAAGTTGTTACGAAAGACTGATTTTTAAATCATTTTTTTCAAAAATAGTGAATATTCGTGAGTGATAATAATTGCCATCATTTATTGAACACAACAGTGTGTGTTACATAGCAAAATCCTCATATTAACTACAAGAGAGTAAGTTGAGCCATATGAAAATTGCCAAATATTAGCAATTTCGTAGAATTCAACTTAATATTAACTTCAGATTCTCACCTTAGAAACATAAATAGGTTAGAGAATCTCTGATACCCATAGCCTTACTCCAAAATTTAGTACTGAGTTTTCCTTGTAAAGAGATCCTGAGCGAGTTACGGTTCCTTAGTAACATCCACCCCTCTGACCTCCATTAGCCCAGCGCTCTGTGTCTACCTCTGTTATGGTGGTTTACACATCGTACTGAGGTGGTTTACCATCCATCTTCTCTGCTAGAGGGAGTTCCTTAAGGGTGGAGGTTTTGTCTGTATTGCTCATTTTTTAAAGATTTTTTATTTTTCTTTCTTCTCCTCAAAGCCCCCCAGTACATAGTTGTGTATTCTGGTCGTGGGTCCTTCTAGTTGTGGCATGTGGGATGCCGCCTCAGCCTGCCTTTACGACTGGTGCCATGTCGGCGCCCAGGATTGGAACTGGCGAAATCCAGGGCCGCCCAAGCCGAGCGCGCGAACTTAACCACTTGGCCACAGGCTGGCCCCTGTATTGCTCGTTTTTGTATCTTTGTGCCTAGAGTGTGTGAAAAGCATTTGTTAAATTGAAACTTTAACAAAATTTCTTGGAAATTAAATAAATCCTATTGATTTATGACTGGAAAGTGTACTCACTTTTGCGTTTTTGAATCAGTCCGAGGAGTATTTGGCGTTCTTGAACTCCTAGGACTTTTACCTATGTACAACTATGCAGAAATTCTCTCTCCAGTCCCCTCCAGAGAAAGGTCCAAAGGTGCTCTCACTTCCTTTAGGTATTTACTTAAATGGCACCTTTTATGCCGCCTTCCCCGAGCACCCTATTTAAGGCAAGCCGTCCCTCAAACACCTTCTTTGCTTAAGGTTTTCCCCGTAGCATGTATCAGCACGTAACATAGTTTATATTTGGCTTATTTCTTTTTCATATTGTTTTTCCCACCCAACTAAAATGTAAGCGCGCATGATTTTTCACATAGGCAGAGAATTAATAGACAAAATGTTTTAATATTGAACTAAATGGACAGATATTTCGGGGTGTGGGCGCTGCGATTTTCTCTTCAAGTTTCCATGTGACATAGTGACCTGGCCGGTTGGATCCCACTTGCCAAGGTAGTGAAGAACCCACATCCCCAGTGGTCTCTAACCAATTATCTGAATAATTACGGGGTGTCCCACACTTGGCCTCACACGTGGCCTCACAGTCAATCGTCCCCATGCCCCTCCTCGCGGCTCTCGGGGGCGACCCCTCTAAAGGCCTGGGGACCGAGACGTAACCGCCCTAGTTTCCCTCTTTCTAAGAGAGATGGGGTTTTCCTGCTTCGGCCTTGGGCGATGGAGGCGGATGAGAAAGTCAAGAGTCCCAC
Organism: Equus asinus; assembly: GCF_041296235.1. NCBI lineage: Eukaryota > Metazoa > Chordata > Mammalia > Perissodactyla > Equidae > Equus > Equus asinus. The sequence goes on along the minus strand of NC_091810.1, from coordinate 87,846,972 downwards.
CCAAGCTCGGGGGAGCGGGGGGAAGGGCGTGTCTACAAATTTTAGGCCTCAGGCCTGCAGATGGGTCGTCCGGGGAGCGAGGCGGCGGGGTCCCTTCGAGGGACCCATTAGGCATCCGGGGTGGGCCACCCGGGGCTGGGCAGAGCGCTGTGGCCCCGCCCCTCCACCTCAGCCCCCTCCTCTCCTCGGGAGGGGGCGGGGTTTGTTTACTCCTTGCACGCACCGCCGGCCCTGCCAATCCGCGGGGAGCGGCGCCTTACGACAGTCGGCCCGAGGGCCAATGGGCGCTGCCCGTGCTGCTCCGCCGCCAAAGCTCGCGCGGGGGAAGCGGGGCCGCGGCTGGGCCGGGTGAGGGCGGACGAAGCTGCTGCGCGCTCGGCTGCAGCCGCCGCCGCAGCTCGGCACGCGGGCGCGCCCTGACCCTTCCTCCCTGGCCAGGCCCGCGGTGCGGACCGTTCGGCGTCCGGGGGCCGCGAACTCCACGGCCTCGACTGGGCAGGCCGCCGATCTCCCGCCCCTGGCCCGAGTGCGAGTCCGCCGGGACCCGGCCGCCGCCGAGCGCGGGCGCCACGGGAGCGGCGGCGCCGAGGACGCGCCCCGGGCTCGGAAGCACAGCCCTGCGCGGCCGCCTCGTCCTCTGCAGCCGAGCGGCGGTAAGGTCCGGGGCGGGGGCACGGGCCCGCGGGCCGGGGCCTCTGGACCGGCCCGGCGCGTTCCCGGGCAGTTTTCCCTCCCTGCGCCTCCGGGCCCCCGAGTCCCTCCAGTCCCATTTGTTTATTCCCACGGCTTCTCCCAGGCCTGGCCGACTAACCCGTGCGTGTCTGGAGGGAGTCGGACACGAGAGAGCCCCCCTGACCAACACACACACACACACACACACAGCATACTGGGGGGGAGGTGACGTCCCTGAGTCACGCCTCGTGTTAGAGAGGAAGGGCTGCTTTCTACTTTCTCTGTCTCTTCAGGGCAGAAGGATGGCTTCTGAGTCTGGTTTTCTGGCTTTTCCACCTTTCGTGACCCACACGCCTCCATCTGTCTCCCTCAGGATTCTTTTAGGGTTCCAGAGCTTCGTGCGCTTGTAAGAACCTCATATTCCCCATAAGGGAACTTCTCTCTGAAGTAGAGGATCACTCTCTGGGCCCAGGCTCCTTTGAGAAATTCCAGAGAGCTAAGTGAAAAAAAAAAACAAAAGTATAAAGGTTTTTGCAGGATCTCGCAGAGAGACAGTTCAACAAAGTGGATGAGCGCTCGGCTCTGGTACCAGCTTGTGTCCCCTTGCTTTGTGTGGTCTCGGTTTCTTCGTCTGTAAAACTCCATCTACCGATTCGGGGTGTTGCAAGGAGTAGATGAGCTAATGTGTGGAACGCGTTTGGAACAAAGCTCACCACGTATTAAGTGCCCTGCATGAGTTAGGCATTTTCACTATTGACTGCCATGAATGCTGGTTCAGAAAAGTTCCCTGTATTGTTTCTCTTTTTCTCTTGAAACGGTTAACAGGCTCATCTCTTTCCATATTCAGTGCTGAAGCTCCCTTTGAATACTTTTCTCTTCCTCGTTCTATCTCAGAGGGCTCGGACTCCCTGTCCCACTTATTTGCTCTCTTTTTAGTAAGTCAGTAGCTCATTCTCTTCCTTCCCCTTTCGCCCCCAAATCTTAGTTTTGTGTTTTTTCATTTCACTTCTGTAGCCTAACTTTTTCTGGGCCACTTTTGTTTTCTCTTAATGGTTTGAAATCATCTTCACCTAATAAATATAGTGAAGTTATTCATCTGCCTTATATACAGTGTAATCATGACCCTGTCTCTGTTCAAAATTAAATATAAAATAATTTAGTTGTTCTGATATTGCACGTTCCTTTTCCATTTCACTGATATCCTATAATTTAGCCAAAGCTTTATCACTATCCTATATCTTTGATAGCAGTGTCCATTCTCAAGTAGCACCAGGAGAAAAATCAAATGCCTAGACCCCGGATTCTGTCACACTTGTGTACTGGCTCTGGATGCCTTTGTTATTTATTAGAACATCTTGTGCCTGGAACTAGAGTCTAGTCTCATGGCAGACATGGTGTCTGTGGCACTGTTCTGGCAGTACAGCTGCAGTTTCAGCAGTGTGGCACTTACATTTGTTAAAAAAGGTTCAAGACTTATTAAACTCTTACTTTTCAGTTCTCTTTATTTCTAGTTGTCTAATCAAGAGAGAAAATGGAGTTTTTCAAGTGTATAATAATTCATATTACCATTTTGTGGTCTTGTAACTTCACCCCCAACTCTTTTAAGTGTGTAGTCCAACTGGCACAGTCAAGTTTTTCCCTTGCAGCCAAAATTCTTGACTGTCTGAGCTGTGTCCTCGCAATAGAACTGGAAATTGGATGTAAAGATATGTTTATTCTTAATGTGGAAAGTATTTATGGATGAAAATTATACACTAAAACACATCCTAAAGGACTCAAAGATTGCTTTTTATAATTAGGAATGGAAATGAGAATATGCATTTGCTTTTTTTTTTTTTAACATGATAGAAAGACTGGCTTTGTTTTCTTGCTGTTGATGATTTGTTTATACATAATGCATGAGTTACTTATATTTACATAGCACTTCACCATTTTTAAAGTCCTTTTAGATGTATAAAAGTTTCTTAGCAAAGTAAGGAAACAGCCTGAGCCAAAATTAAATTCATGGCCAAGGTAGTGAATTAGAACCTAAGTATTCTGACATCCAGTCCATGGTTTCTTGGTCAATCTTAACAGGAACGAGGATGGAGAGGAAGAGTTTAAGGTGAAGTTTTAAAAGCAGAGGGGGGATATTTCTAATTTGGGCATTAAATGTTAGGTATTGAGTAGTACATTAGCATCTTGCTTTTTATTTTTAAACTTAGGTATGTTTCTTTTAGAAGTTAAATAATAAGCCATACTATCTATGAACTTACTCATAGTCAATTTACATTGTCCCTTGGCAAACTTTACTTTTTTTCTGACCTTGTCATTGTATTTTAAACTCTTATTGCAGTATGTATCATAATAGATCTCAGAAGAAACTAGAAAGCCTATAGTTGAGTGTTTTTTTAGGTCATAGAATTTTAAATTGTAATGAATTTTAAAGATTATTAAATATACTTGCCTCTTCATACTTGAATCCTTTCCAGTTTAATCTGGGATACATGACTCCAGGGGTGAAGCATGAAGAGATTTAAAAGTAGATTCGTGAACTCTTGGAGATTTTATGCAAAATTTTATGCATTTGTATATTTTTCTGGAGAGAAGATTCATAGTTTCATAGTTTCTGAGGGAAAGATACTTGGACAACTAACTTTTGTAAAATTATTTCTTTTACTGAACTAGAAGTTGTCTTCACTGGTTCTAGTTCTGTCTCTTCTATATGTCAGTTTTCAAATATTTGAAGATACTTATTATATTCCACTGATTCTTTTCTTCTCTATGCAAAATATTCTCAGTCTTTAACCTCTTCTAATGATTTTGTTGTTTTAATTTGAACCTCCTTACAATACTGATGGCTTATTTGTGGATTTCTTTCAGTTCATCCATATCTTTCTTCAAAGTGTAGTACCCCAAATTAGATGTGAACTAGTAGAGAAGACCATAAGTCACCTGTCTGCTCTTAACGCATATGCTTTAACATAGAGTAGATTTGCTCCTTGGGTAACCACATCACACTGTTAATTCATGATAATGTTCTGGTTAAAAAGGTGAACTCTGGGGCTAGCTTCCCTGGGTTTAAAACCTGGCCCCACAGTTTATTAGCTGGGTGACCTTGAGTAAATTATGTAAACACTTTTGGGCCTCAGTTTTCTCATCTGGAAAATGGAGTTTATAATAATACCTGTCTGGTAGGGTTGTGATAAGGAATAAATGAAGCCATTATGTAAAGCATTTAGCGTGGTCCCTGGCATTAAAGTGCTATGTGTGTTACCTATTATTGATGTTGTAGTCACCCAAAATTCTTGAGTTGTTTTATCCATGCTCTCCCTCTTGTTTGTTAAGTCATGCTCTTCTGAGTCTTTAATAGAATTATTTTTTTTGTAGGACATTGCATTTACCTGTACTAAATTTTGTGACATTGGTTGCAGTCTGTTGACTTTTAAGAAACCTGATTTGGGGGGCTGGCCCCGTGGCCGAGTGGTTAAGTTTGCGCGCTCCGCTGCAGGCGGCCCAGTGTTTCGTCGGTTCGAATCCTGGGCGCGGACATGGCACTGCTCATCAGACCACGCTGAGGCAGCGTCCCACATGCCACAACTAGAGGAACCCACAACGAAGAATACACAACTATGTACCGGGGGGCTTTGGGGAGAAAAAGGAAAAAATAAAATCTTTAAAAAAAAAAAAAAAAAAAAAGAAACCTGATTTGGGGGGCCGGCCCCATGGCCGAGTGGTTAAGTTCACGTGCACCGCTGCAGCAGCCCAGGGCTTCGCTGGTTCGGATCCTGGGCGTGGACACGGCACCACTTGTCAGGCACGCTGAGGCGGCATCCCACATGCCACAACTAGAAAAAATATACAGCTATGTACTGGGGGGATTTGGAGAGAAAAAGCAGGGAAAAAAACTCCAAAGATTGGCAATAGTTGTTAGGTCAGGTGCCAATCTTAAAAGAAAAATAAAAAGAAAGAAACCTGATTTGGTCATCCAATAAATAGACATTTATTTGCCCGTAGATTTGATGAACTCTAAGTTTGATAATGCTGACATTACCTTCATGCAGATCTTACTAAAATGTTGACTAGGTAGGAGTAAGAGCAGAGCTCTTGCCCTGGTACAGCCTCTCTTAAGGGTGACAAACACTCAGTAATTCTTCCATTCAAGTTGTTAGGCCAATTAGAAATCCAGCTAACTTATCATTATTCACATAAAATATTTCCAAGTTTTCACAAGGAAAATGTAAGGAACTTTAACAGTCGCCTTTCTAAACCCCAGGTAATTTTATATAGTACTTCATTTTTTAAACCCTGTCTGTTCAGTAACTGTCAGGAAAAGAGCGTTAATCTGCCGTTACTTGTCCTTAATGAAACTATACTGTTTCTGGTAGCGTATGTTGGTTACTGTTTTCTCTGTGTCCACAAACTTCTCTCAGGAATGATTCTAGAATCTTGTCGAGAGTTACATTTAACTTTTTACAGTAGAAGTTACTTTTAACTTCACTGAGCAGTAGTTGGCAGCAGCCTTTCTCTTTTCTTGAACAACAGTACTACATTTTTCTGTCTTGGGTCTCCAGGCACCCTCTCCTGTTCATCGTTCCGGAACAGCTGCCAACAGCTGCATGGAGATTTCCTCTAGAGGGATATACCTTGTTGAAGGTTTACTTAGAGCACTTAGGGATTTTCGTTAATCTTCTCATCCATGTTGAGCTTTGGTTTCCATTAATTCATTGATTAAATTTATTAAGTGCCCATTTGGGGGCAGGATACCAATGCGTGTTTCATCCCGTACAATCTGAAGAGCGTTTTTCTTGATGGAGCTGCCTGAAGCAAAAGCAAAACACATCCCTTTCTCTCCGTTCCTACTGTTGTTGCCATAGGCTGGGCCTCCGTTCCTTCTGTGCTGGACTACAGTAAGCTTCCTGTTGACCTTGCTTCTTCCAGTCTTTTTCTCTCTCCAATCCTTAAGCATTGTAGCCAGAGTCACCTTTGTTTTAAAAATGCATGTATCTCAGGCTGGCCCTGTGGCTGAGTGCTTAAGTCGGCACTTTCCGCTTCGGTGGCCCAGGGTTTCACAGGTTCGGATCCTGCGCGCGGACATGGCACTGCTCATCAGGCCATGCTGAGGCGGCGTCCCACATGGCACAACCAGAGGCACTCACAGCTAGAATATACAGCTACGTACAGCGGCGCGGGGGGACTTTGGAGAGGAGAAGAAGAAAAAAAAGAAGATCGGCAACAGTTGTTAGCTCAGGTGCCAATCTTTTAAAAAAAAAACAAAGACCCTGGAGGTCCATCCAATTAAAAAAAAATACATGTATCTCTTTGAAGTCTTTTTCTTCCTCATTGGAATAATCTGTAAGGATCTAATTAGATTTTTATTTTTGAGTACTTTCCAGCTCCCTTATTCTGTTTTCTGTTTAGTATCCTTTCATTTTTTAAATTTTATTTTTTTCCTTTTAAAGATTGGCACCTGAGCTAACATCTGTTGCCAATCTTCTTCTTTTTTCTTCTTCTTCTCCCCAAAGCCCCCCAGTACATAGTTGTGTGTTCTAGCTGTAGGTCCTTCTGAAGGAGAACGTGCGAACTTAACCACTCGACCATGGGGTCAGCCCCTACTATCCTTTTAAATTCAAGCCTTTTTTTTTTTTCACCTTCGTTATTCGTAGGGATAATATAAACCATCAGCCAGATAGTAGGCACAGAGAAATGGTGACTCCCCAACAGCTGGTCTTTGTGTGGGTCACTCAGCAGACAGACATGCAGTGCTTACTATGTATGGGGCACTGAGTTGACAAAGGGGCATGACCTAGCCTCCCTCGGCCCTTCAAGAATTCTAAGTGCGGGGAAAGATAGAATAGGGGAAAGTAGTTTGGAGAAGCCAAAAATCTTTTTTTTTAATACTCAAAAGCATAATAAGTTTATTTAACAGATTCTATTTTACTTTAAAAAGAGCCAAGTATGTTGTTATTGAAGAATAATTTGTTAAAGTGACCAGTTCAGTTCTATTTAAGTTAAATCAAATTGTAAAATAACAAGCCTATAAATGTAAAAAATAATATGTATTTAAAACTGCCAAAATGAGATGTTTCATCAAAACCGGAAGCATGGACTTCTCTTTTACAGTCCACTTGAGAGTGGACAATTGAAAAATCAGTCTGTAAGGTTTTCCTCCACAGCATCCTTGAAATTGTGGTGGGGATAAAAACTACCTGTAAAAGAGAAGGATTTATTAAATACTACTCAAAGGAGAGAGAGATTGATAAGCAGTTGCTATAAGAACATATACAACTAAAAAATGACAGTCAATGAAATGATTTCTAGATTAATAAAAGTTTTGGAAAACTGAAATAATTCTGCACTAATTGATACATTTTTAGTTGTAAAGTCTTTACAAGTAGGAAAATTTTGTGAGCATAGTGATGATGTATTTCTAAGTTGAACAAATCAGTATTCAAACGTAACAGAATACATTACCTGTATAAGAATTCTAAGAAACATAAACTGAAAATCTGTGTGAAAAATTCCATCATTATGTATGAAAAGTATAGAATACTTGGTGATGTTAACGTTCTGCCTGCAATTTTGCCATTAAGTTTATACTATCCAAGACATTATACTATATCACAGTTGATGTAAAAATAATTACTAAACATAGATCTTTAAAGAAAATAATTTGTGGAGGATTAACAATAGTGGTCAGAAAAACTGTTTTAGAAAGGTTTTCTAAGAATACTGAACTGTTTTTGATCTTGAAAGACTTATTTGAAAATCTTTTAAATAGGTAGTGTTTCGGATAGACTTTCATGGGTGGGAAAGGGAGGATAAGGGCAGCTTACATTCTTATCTAATAAAAACCAATTACAGTATAAATTCCTTGATTATTTTATGGAAAAAGAATCACAAGTCTTATTGATTTCTTGAAGTCTTTGTACTGTCATAATAAAAACTTCAGACAATTAAGATAACTTATTAAGCTTATTTCAGAATTGCAAAAATGAAAAAGCAAAAGGCAAAAGAGAATCATCTGATTTCAATCAAAGTACCAAAATGCTAATCATTATTCAGAGTTTTTTTTTTTTGATGAAGCATTTAGTAAAGCTCAGGGATAACTGGAGTAGAGGCAACTGTTTAAATTTCAGATATAAGAATTTCATGGTTCCCATTGAGATGTTTTGCTTCTTCGAGTTTTAGCTTTTCAAAACTGGAAGTCAGCAAAGCAGCTATGAATAAGCAGGATTACTGTGGATACAAGTAATGCAAAAACATTGTCTAAGAAAAATTCAGTACTGAAATTAATTCAGTACTGTCAATGAGTTATTTTAAACCTAGAAAATGCTGTAGCATACATTTCCATTCGGGGGTACCAGTATTTATTTAGGTGTTCACAGATGTTGGAGTCTTTCCTAATTCATATCAGAATGATTTAGGTCTATTAGAAGTAATAACTTCTTCCAGTGACCTTAGCAAATTTGAGCAAAGACTTGCTGACTTAATTAGTAAACTAGTTAATTGCAATGTGAAAGTGACTAAATGTTTTTTATTAATGAGCTCTCTCTGAAAGAACTAAAAAAAGTATTCCTTCTTCCCAAGCCACATTATTTTCTTTTATTGTTATTGTATCAGATCCATTACTATTCTTTGGATAATCTGGACTATCAGATACTACAACTCTAAAAAAGATCTGTTCTGCGTTATTAGTTTCCTAGTTGAAGTTATGCTCTGGGGAAAGAGTTCCAGACAGTTGAATTTCCTCTCTTGACATTAAGTGAAATTTCAAGAAACTGAAATAGTAAGCAAAAGCATGTGAAACTAATGCTAAGGAAAAGACTTTTTTTTTTTTTTAGTGAGGAAGATTGGCCTTGAGCTAACATCTGTACCAATCTTCCTCCACATTGCACGTGGGATGCTGCCACAACATGGCTTGACAAGTGGTGTGTAGGTCCACGCCCAGGATCCAAACCTGTGAACTCCCGGCCACCCAAGGAGAGCACAGAAACTTAATCACTATGCCACTGGGCTGGCTCCAGGAAAAGACTTTTTAGAAAGGGGTCACTATGTAAAAACCCTTCTTCCCCATAACAGAAAAAAATTCCAAGAGAGATATCATAGTAGGTAAAGAAAATAAGAGGTTCTATTAATATAAGCAGCTCATTAACAAAAGCGAAATCCTGTTTACAATAAGGCTGTTCTTCCTGTAACCTGCGAAATGTAAAAGACCACAGCATATTTTCTAGGATTAAGTAAGAAAATAAAGATCCATAATCTGAGTACTTTGTATTCAGTCTGAATTTCTAATGGCTTACTTTACGCAATACCTGCTGTGTGATAAGGATCTTATTTAATCCTCCCCAAAAGTGTATAAGATAGGCTTTCTTTTCTTTCCTTTTATAGCTAAAGGACACAAGTAGCTTCAGTGGGATCAGAAAGACAGCAGTGGCAGAGCTGGGGCTCAGAAGTGAGTCTCTATGACTGTCGTGTTAGCCATTCTACCCTGGATCTTCAGCGTTCGTGCAAGAACCCAACAATCTTTACAGATGCTTCTTAGTTGGGTCTTTCCAGTATAATTTCTGCTTTTTCTAGAGGGTGGTGAAGTCATTCAAATATAAGTGAGTGATTTGAAAATTAGCTATTGTTTATGTTTGATCATCCTTTCACCAGCGTCACTGTTTACTGTAATCTTAAAAATAGACTATTTTTGTGTAATGTATGTGGTATCTTAAATTCGAGTGTATTTCAGTTAACTGGTTAAATCATGACTATAAGACGTGTGAATCTGTTATACTGACTTGTTTACTGTGAATAGAAACAAGCACATTCTGAGATGAGACGTTAACCTAACTTCTTTGTAATATAAATGTTTTAATTTTATTGTAAGGCCTATATTATGTGCTACACATCCTTTTGGCTTGTTCAAAAATTAAATATACGTAGGGTAAAGGAAAACATGGGTATAATGAAATGATGTAAAATCTTAAAGTTGGGATGACAAAAGAGAAAAAAGCTAAAAGTGTTCCAAAAAGTAAGAAGAATAAAGATATAGCAAATAATAGTGGCAGTGTTTACGGTCAGTCAAAGAGCAGGAGTACCATGTATTTCATAGGCAAAGATGCTGTGGCTCATGATGTGGTTATCAACAGCGGTCGGGGTGTGTCTGTTCAATTGAACATGCAACCAGAAAATAAGTGTATTTGAAAATAAGAATGATAGTACATGTCTTTTCATCTAAGTAGAAAATAAAGCACAAAAGGCTTTTCACTTTACCTTTAACTCTAGGTATAGATTGAAGTATTCTGAGAAACTACTGAAGAGAGCTCACACTGGCGCACTCTCTCTCAGTGTCAGAAGCCTCTGACTTATTTCATACTTCTTCCTGTTTGTGTAAAATTCACTCCAGTATTTCACTCTGGAAAGAAACAATTTGAGTCAGATTGGCTTTGAATGAAAACAGAGAACTATTACCTTAATTTGACTTACTAATTTTTGAAAACCTTTTTCTGATTGTTTTTTGTCATCTTAACTACCTCAGGGGTAGAGTAATTCTTAGCCCACCAGTTGTTATTTATTAGGCTTCCTGTAACAATAGGCAGAATATGAAGCAATTTTTCCCATTGTGTCTAATAGCAACTTTGTAGAATTTTGCATAATTAATCTACATCTATCTTAAGTAACCAATCTGTTTGGTGAAATTTTTATGCCCGGTATTGTAAGCTCGCACAGTGTACGTTTTCTAGTGCCTGCTGTGTGTGAATCTTACTGTGTCTGATTGTTCCTGGTGCCACTCCCTGTTTATCTACTTTTGGTCTTATCTCTTGGCTGTCTTGCACAAATCCCACATTTCCTCAAGAGTGGTGTGGGAGATGAAGTGCTAAGGATGAGAAAGTAAAGTAGGCCAGTTGTGTTTTCTGGATTCTTCTGCGCCTGGGGTCTCAGGGTTGCCTTTTGACTTCTATTTTAGTATTCGGCTGCTATCAATTTTAAACTTTTCTAAAAGAAAGGTCTTCCTCATATTTTTAGTCTCACTTTCCATAGGTAAAATCATGTTTAAAAAAATGCCTTTTATTGAAAGATGATAGATTTTAAAAGTTGTGCTTAGTTTTTACTAACTAAATAACATCTGTGTAACCACATCCTAGATCTAGAAACAGACCATTACCAGCACCCTGGTGTTCCTTTCCGGTCATGAACTCCTCTTCCCCAAGGGAACGATCCTGACTTCTAACAGCGTGAATTAGTAACACCACCTTTAACGATATATACTTTTAGTTCTTTTTTTTTTTTTTTGAGGAAGATTAGCCCTGAGCTAACCTCTGCCACCAATCCTTCTCTTTTTGCTGAGGAAGACTGGCCCTGAGCTAACATCCATGCCCATCTTCCTCTATTTTATATGTGGAATGCCTACCACAGCATGGTTTGCCAAACGGTGCCATGTCCGCACCCAGGATCCGAACCAGCGAACCCTGGGCCACTGAAGTGGAACATGTACACTTTACCGCTGCGCCACTGGGCCGGCCCCTCCTTTTAGTGTTTTTGATGGTTATCACTCTTATTGGTATAATTATTGCTTTAGTTCTTTGTTAAACTTCTTATTTTGAACTAATTTAGACTTCTAGGAAAGTTGCAAAAGTTGTACAAAGAGTTGAATTATATCCTTCAGCCCATTTCCCCTAATGTTAACATTTTACGTAACCATAGTATAATTATCAAGAGCACAAAATTAACATTGGTACAATATTATTAACTAAACTACAGACCTTATTTGAATTTCACCAATTTTTTCACTAATGACGCTTTTCTGTTCCGGGATCCTATCTAGGGTCCTACATTGCATTTAGTTGTTATTTCTCCTTAGTCATCTCGCTGCTCTAACAGCCTTCAGTTTTTCTTTGTTACGTGACCTTGATACTTTTGAAGAGTACTGATCGTATATTTTTCAGAACATCCCTCTATTTGGGTTTGTCCAGTGTTGTCTCATGAGTACAGAGCGGTTATGCATTTTTGGTAAAAATACCACAATGAAGGATGTTGTGTCTTTCTGTTTTTCACAGGGCATCATATTGAGGGGTTCATTGTGTTGTTATGTTTTATCATTGGTGATGTTTACCTTTTTCACTTGGTTAAGTTGATGCCTGCCTGGCTTCCTTTGTTACATACAGATCTTTAAGCCTTTTGGAGTTTGTTCTTGTGTATGGTATGAGATATGGGTCTGATTTTGCCTTGTTCAAAATGACTACCCAGCGCCATTTATTAAAAAGTCCATCTTTACAAGGAAGTGAAAGACCTATACAACGAAAACGACAAGGGTTTCCTGAAAGAAATTGATGACGACGTAAAGAGATGGAAAGACATTCCATGCACATGGATTGGAAGAATAAACATAGTTAAAATGTCTATACTACCTGAAGCAATCTACAGAGTCAGCGCTATCCCAATCAGAATCCCAATGACATTCTTTACAGAAATTGAACAAAGAATCCTAAAATTCATATGGGGCAACAAAAGACCCCGAATTGCTAAAGCTGTCCTGAGAAAGAACAACAAAGCTGGAGGCATCACAATCCCTGACTTCAAAGCATACTACAAAGCTACAATAATCAAAACAGCATGGTACTGGTACAAAAACAGTGCACAGATCAATGGAACAGAATTGAAAGCCCAGAAATAGAACCACACATCTATGGACAACTAATCTTTGACAAAGGAGCTGAGGGCCTACCATGGAGAAAAGAAAGTCTCTTCAACAAATGGTACTGGGAAAACTGGAAAGCCACATGTAAAAGAATGAAAACAGAACATTCTTTTTCACCATTCACAAAAATAAACTCAAAATGGATCAAAGATCTAAAGATTAGACCTAAAACAATAAGTCTTCTAGAAGAGAATATAGGCAGTACACTCTTTGACATCAGTATCAAAAGGGTCTTTTCGGACACCATAACTCCCCAGACGAGGGAAACAATAGAAAGAATTAACAAATGAGACTTCATCAGACTAAAGAGCTTCTTCAAGGCAAGGGAAAACAGGATTGAAACAAAAAAACAACCCACTAGTTGGGAAAAAATATTTACAAGTTATTTATCCGACAAAGGGTTAATCTCCATAATATATAAAGAACTCACACAGCTCAACAATAAAAAATCAAACAACCCAATTACAAAATGGGCAGGGGACATGAACAGACATTTCTCCAAAGAAGATATACGGATGGCCAATAGACACATGAAAAGATGCTCATCATCACTAATCATCAGGGAAATGCAAATCAAAACTACACTAAGATATCACCTTATACCTGTTAGAATGGCAAAAATAACCAAAACAAAAAGTGACAAATGTTGGAGAGGTCCTGGAGAAAAAGGAACACTCATACACTGTTGGTGGGAATGCAAACTAGTGCAGCCACTATGGAAAACAGTATGGAGATTTCTCAAAAAATTAAAAATAGAAATACCATATGACCCAGCCATCCCAATACTGGGTATCTATCCAAAGAACCTGAAATCAGCAATTCCAAAAGTCCCATGCACCCCTATGTTCATTGCAGCATTATTTACAATAGCCAAGACGTGGAAGCGACTAAGTGCCCATCAACTGATGATTGGATAAAGACATGGTATGTATACACAATGGAGTACTACTCAGACATAAAAAAAAACAAAATCGTCCCATTCACAACAACATGGATGGACCTTGAAGGTATTATGTTAAGTGAGATAAGCCAGACAGAGAAAGACGAACTCTGTATGACTCCACTCATAGGTGGAAGTTAAACATACACACACACACACACACAATCCATCTTTTCAGGGCCAGCCCCACGGCCTAGTGGTTGAGTTCGGCGTGCTCCACTTTGGCAGACCGGGTTCCTGGGTTTGGATCCCAGGTGCAGACCTACACCACTCGACAGCCATGCTGTGGTGGCATTCCACATATAAAGTAGAAGAGGATTGGCACAGATGTTAGCTCAGGGCTAATCTTCCTCAAGCAGAAAAAAAAAAGTCCATCTTTTCAATTGATACAGAAAAGCTTTTGACAAAATTCAGCACCTCTTCATGATAAAAATACTAAACAAACTGGGAGTAGGAGGAAACTACCTTAACATGATAAAGACCATTTATGAAAAGTCCACAGCTAACATCTTACTCAATGGTGAGTGACTGAAAGCTTTTCTTCCAAGTTCAGAAACAAGACAAGGACATCTGCATTCACCACTCCTGTTTAACGTAGTACTGGAAGTCCTGGTTGGAGCAATCAGGCAAGAAAAATAAAAGGCCCCTATGTTAGAAAGAAAGGAACAAAATTATCTCTGTTTACAGACAATGTGATCTCGTATGTAAAAATCTTGAAGATTCTACACACACAAACCTATTTAAACTAATAAACAGGGCAGCCCTGTGGCCGAGAGGTTACGTCCACGCACTCTGCTTCAGCAGCCCAGGGTTTTGCCATTTCCAACCCTGGGCAGGGACCTAGCACCGCTCATCAAGCCTTGCTGAGGTAGCATCCCACATGCCACAACTAGAAGGACCTGCAACTAGAATATACAACTATGTACTGTGGGGCTTTGAGGAGAAGAAGAAGAAGAAGAAAAAAACTTGGCAACAGATGTTAGCTCAGGGCCAGTCTTAAAGAAAAAAGCAACTAATAAACAAATTCAATGAAGTTGCAGGAAAAAAAAGTCAACACACAAAAATCAGTTGCATTTCTATTCACTAACATAATGAACAATCCAAAAAAGAAATTAAGAAAACAGTTCCTTTTAGGATTGCATGAAAAAGAATAAAATACTTGGGAATAAAGTTAACCAAGGTACTCTGGTACACACGAAGCCCTGGTACACTGAAAACTATAAAACATTACTGAGAGAAATTAAAGCAGGGACACAAATAAATGGACAAACTGTGTTAATGGATTGGAAAATTTAGCAGTGTGAAAATGTCAGTACTACATAAAGTGATCTACAGATTCAGTGCAATCCTTATCAAAATCCCAATGATTGTTTTTTCAGAAATAGAAAAATCTGTCCTAAAATTCATATAGAATCTCAAGGGACCCTGAAAAGCCAAAACAATCTTGAAAGAGAAGAACAAAGGTGGAGGACTCATGCTTCCCGATTTCAGTGCTTATTACAAAGCTACAGTAGTCAAACCGGTGGTATTAGAATAAAGACAGACATATAACTCAGTAGAATACAATAACCCAGAATAAACCTTTGCATATATGGGCAAATGATTTTTGACAAGGGTGCCAAGACCATTTGATGGGGAAAGGACAGGCTTTGCAACAAATGATGTTGGGGAAGAAACTTCATGATGTTGGGTTTGAAGTGCTGTCTTTTTTTTCTTTTGTTGCTTGTACCTTTGGTGTCATTCTCTGCCTGTTCTTAAGATCTCTTTACTTTCAGTGTTTTGCTGTATCTGGGTGAAGTTTTTTCCTTTTCTTTTTTTAATTGGAGGTCATTGTGTATCTGAATCTGAGAATTTTTAGGAGGTCCTTTTTCCCCTAGTTTCCAGAATCTGGAGCTAGAGACATTTTCTTGTCTTTTCTTTACTGGTGGTTGGTTTTCCCCTCCCGAGTCCATCCTTTCATTGAGAATGTTTTAAAGGGAGTGGAAGCCTGAGTTCCAACTCTTTACCTCATGTGGTTCCTGAGGCTTTGTCTCTTGTCACTTTAAGGCCATCAAAAGCCAAAAGTTTTGGTTATTTATATTGACATGACAGCTGAAAATTTTGTTTTCTTGTGAGCTCAGCATTTGAAAGATTATTTTTTTTTAATTTACCCAACATTTCTAGATGTTTAGTTAAGGTGAAGTTTACAGATCATTTAGTTTACTATGTTGCCAGAAACAAGTGTCATTCTTTTGGTATAATTGCTTTCCTTTTTTTCCTCTTTTCCTTTTCTGGGATTCCTGTTTAGTTGGACATTCTGGATTGGTGTTCTGATCTTTTTCATTTTTTAGAAAACTTTTTGTTCTACTTTGTGGGAGATTTCCTCCTCTTCCTTTGCTTGCTTTCTCTCTCCCCCTTCCTTCTTTCTTTCCTTTGTTCTGTTTATTAATTTTGTCTACTGCTTTGTTAATTTGGTTTCTTCATTTCCTGATAGAGGCTTTCCTCAGTGGTCCAGTGATCTTTGGCCATCTGTTCATCTGTTCATATTAAAGAGTGAGGCAGCAAAAAGCTGAGTAAAAACTCTGTCCACCAGGAGTTGTTAGCTGCAGATCTCAACAGAGCGTGATTGAATGATTGTAGGTCTTGTTTCTCGGGTCAGCTTCCCCATGGAGGAGTCTCCTAGTCTGCTGCCTGATCAGCCTGTGTTCTGGAAGGCTGACTGGGGAAAAAGGGCTGGGGTCACTGTTCAGCTTGTGAATCTTCGTTGAATCTCTTGGTGGTATGATGTGACACACAACCCTTGTGGGTACCTGGTTTCTACATCCTGTCTGGTTTAGTGTCTTGAGAAGGTAAACCACTTGTCTCTTGCTGGGGTGCAGGAGAGGCAGTTTCTTGACTACATGGTAAGGCTTCTGGGTGAAAACTGTTCCTTATTCAGACTTTCAACCAGTATTCCTGTTTTCAGTCCCAACCCAGACCCCATCTTCAGATTCTTAAGCCTTTCTCTTGTGCTTGCTTCTTAGTGTTTTGTACCCTCACCCACCCTCACACACATAGGTTTGGCTTGTTCTGTTTTACCAAGCCGATTACTGTTCAGCAATCCTCTATCCAGCTTCAAAAAACTATTAATGTCTCTCATCAGCTGTTGTCTCCTTTCATGTTATATATGTATGTATATGTTTTTTGATGGGTTTATCCTTTTTTAGTCCTTTAGCATAATTTTAGTGTAGTTTCAGGAGATTTATATCCATAAATCTGTGTGATTGTATATAACAAAAAGAGCCTTGTAATACATTTTGATTATGTTATAGTCACTTAAAAATGGTATTGTTATAAATTCAAGAGTTTCTGTCTTCCTTTTCCACTAATATATTTATTTCAGTTTCATAGCATAGGTGAAGAGTAGAAGGATAGGTGAACATAGGAGGGGATGCAGGAGGGCGACAAGAGCGAGATGTGAAGAAGAAGAGAAACAAGTTTGTTAATAAGAGGGATGAGGGGCTTCCAGATCGGTACCAGAGAGACTTTAATGAAGTAATATCGCCATCTTCTGGCTTTTTAATGATTTATTTATTTATTTTAAAGATTTTTAAAATTTTCCTTTTTCTTCCCAAAGCCCTTCGGTAGGTACATAGTTGTGTATTTTCAGTTGTGGGTCCTTCTAGTTGTGGCATGTGGGACGCCGCCTCAGTGTGGCTTGATGAGCGGTGCTGTGTCCGTTCCCAGGATTCGAACCGATGAAACCCTGGGCCGCTGAAGCAGAGTGGGCGAACATAACCACTGGGCCACGGGGCCGGCCCCTCTTCTGGCTTTTTAAAGTGGTTTTTGTAATTTTACCTGGGAATCTCACATGTAGCTAACTTGCATTATGTGTCGGATTTACTAAGCAAGTTCTCTATCCTATTGTAGAGAAAGACTTTCCTTTTCTTTTTGTGAGGAAGATTAGCCCTGAGCTAACATCTCTGCCAATCCTCCTCTTTTTTGCTGAGGAAGGCTGGCCCTGAGCTAACATCCGTGCCCATCTTCCTCTACTTTATATGTGGGGTGCCTGCCACAGCATGGGCTGCCAAGCAGTGCCATGTCAGCACCCAGGATCCGAACCTGTGAACCCCTGGACAGCCAAAGCGGAACGTGCTCACTTAACCACTGCACCACCGGCTGGCCTTGCTTCTTTTTTTTTTTTTTTAAAGATTGGCACCTGAGCTAACAACTGTTGCCAATTTCTTTTTTTTTTTTTTTGCTGCTCTTTCTCCCCAGATTCCCCCAGTACATAGTTGTATATCTTAGTTGCAGGTCCTTCTAGTTGTGGCGAGAAAGATTTTTCTTTACACAGGGTTTGATTACAATGTAATAATTATGTCTTTTCAAGCTCCCTAGGAGAGGAGTCTGTCTAAGATATTACAAAAACCACACCTTGTCTCTCTAGCTCAGATGATTATTTCTTATATGTATTGCAAAAACAGAAGTATTGTTTCTGTGTAAAAGAAAATACAGAATTAAAAAAATTGTTGGTGTGTAATATAGGTAGTTTGAGTTCCTCGTATAAAATACAAAATGTCCAGAGGGTTTAAGTAGTTCATCCTACTGTTCCATTAAAGTTAATCAAAGAAAAGAAAAGAAACGTGATCTTTCCACTCTTTGCTGTATATCCAGCCAGTTCCTTTGCCTCGAAGTTAGTCGTCTTACACAAGTGCTAGTATGCCACGCACACTTCTCTATAACTTGCTGCTTTTCACGGGACAGTTTATATTGGAGGTCATTCCGTATCAGTACACAATGAGCTCCCTCATTTCATTTCTTTTTTTAGGCCATGGTTTATTTAACCAGCCTACTATTGGTAAACAGTTAGAGTTTTTCTTATCTTTTGCTGTAAAAATGAAACCATAGCGAGTATCCTCATATATATCTGGTTTCACGTGACTGTATAGAAAAAACTCATAGGATATGTGCATTTATAATTTTCATAGATATGGTGAGGTTACCCTCTATAAAGAGTGTACCTGTGTATTCTACCACCAGCAAAGTGTGAGAAAGTCTGTTTTCCCTTCTCCTTCTCAATGCAGTGTACCGATATCGGTACTTTTGATCTTGTATATTACAACTTTATTGTGTATTTCTCTTATGAGAGTGGTTGAACATACTTTTTTATGTTTAAAAGCCGTTTTTGTTTTCTGTTATATATCCTTTCCCCATTTTTCTTTAGACTCTTGGTGTTCTTTTTATTTATAGGAGCTTTCATAGGCTAGAAATGAAGTCTTTTTCTGTAGTGTGAATTGCAAATACTTCTTTCCAGTAGGTTTTTCTTATGACTTGCATTGTGGTGGTTTCCTTAAATGCTATCTATATATATAGACATGTTTTGTACGCATATCAGTTTTTTCCTTTGATGTCTTCTGGATTTGGGTTCATATTTAGAAAAGGTTTTCACACACAGAGATTAAAAAATCTAACTCCCATGTTTTCTTATAGTACCTAGAAAATTGCATTGAATTCTTTGATCCATCTGGAATTTATTTTGAATGAGGTGTAAATTATGGCTCCAGTTAACTTTTTTTCAGATGGGTACTGAGTTGTCACTTATCCCAATGTGACTTATTGAATAATCCACCTAAACCATTTATACCCCACTGATTTGAAGTGTCAACTTTGATACATAGTACTAAATTTCTCTATAGACTTGGGTCTGTTCTTGGAGTATTTTTTCTGGTCCGTCAATCTATATGCTTTTTCATTTACAGTGTGTAGTATTTTAATTATTGTAACTTTATAGCTTGTTTTAATAATTGGTTGGGGCTAATCCTTACTCTATATTTCTAGTATTTGTATAAATATTCTTGCTTTTATTTTTCCTTAGAAACATTTTTTTGCTTATCCTTTATTTTCTGTCCATTAAAGAAAAAAAATTTTTATTGTGGTAAAATACACATAACAGAATTTACCACTTTAGCCATTTTTTTTTAAGATTTAATTTTTCCTTTTTCTCCCAAAGGCCCCCAGTACATAGTTGTGTGTTTTTAGTTGTGGGTCCTTCTAGTTGTGGCATGTGGGATGCCGCCTCAGCATGGCTTGATGAGCAGTGCTGTGTCCACGCCCAGGATTTGAACCCACGAGACCCTGGGGCGCTGAAGCGGAGCGTGTGAATTTAACCACTCAGCCACGAGGCCAGCCCCTCACTTTAACCATTTTTAAATGTACAGTTCTTCGGTGGCATTAAGTACATGCATAGTATTGTGCAACCACCACCACCCATATCCATAACTCTTTTCCTCTTGTAAAACTGAAACTGTATACTCATTAAACAATGACCCCCCCAGTCCTGCCCCCTACCTGCCCCAGGCCCTGACAGCCATTCTGCTTTCTGTCTCTATGATTTTGACTACTCTAAGTGCCTCAAATAAGTAGAATCATACTTGGGGCTGGCCTGGTGGCCTAGTGGTTAAGCATGCAGGCTCCGCTTTGGCGGCCTAGGATTCACAAGTTTGGATCCCAGGCACAGACCTGTGCACTGCTCGTCAAGCTATGCTGTGGTGGCATCCTACATAAAATAGTGGAAGACGGGTCTGGCCTGGTGGTGCGTCGGGTAAGTTCGCATGTTCTGCTTTGGCGGCCTGGGGTTCACTGGTTTGGATCCTGGGTGCAGACCTACGCAGTACTTGTCAAGCCATGCTGTGGCAGGTATCCCACATATAAAATAGAGGAAGATGGGCACTGATGTTAGCTCAGGGCCAGTCTTCCTCAACAAAAGGAGGAAGATTGGTGGCAGATGTTAGCTCAGGGCTAATCTTCCTCAAAAAAAAAGAAAATAGAGGAAGTTTGGTGCAGATGTTCGCTCAGGGCCAATCTTCCTCAAGCAAAAAAAAGAAGATTAGCAACAGATGTTCGCTCAGGGCCAATCTTCCTCACATACACACACACACACACACACACACACACACACACAAAGTAGAATCATATACTGTTTGTCTTTTTGTGAGTGGCTTATTTCACTTAGCATGATGTCTTCAAAGTGCATCCATGTTGTAGCATGCGTCAGAATTTCCTTCCTTTTTAAGGCTGAATACTATTTCATTATATGTTTACACCACATTTTGCTTAGCCATTCATCTGTTGATGGACACATGGGTTGCTTCCATGTTTTAGCTGCTGTGCATAATGCTGCTATGAGCATGGGTGTACAAACATGTCTTCGAGACTCTGCTTTCGGTTCTTTTGGGTCTATACCCAGAAGTGGAATTGCTGGATCATATAGTAATTCTCTTTTCAATTTTTAGAGGAACTGCCATGCTGTTTTCCACAGCAACGATACCGTTTTACATTCCCGCCAACAATGCACAAGGGTTCCAGTTTCTCCGCATCCTCTCCAACATTTATTGTTTTCTGTTTTTTGGTAGTAGCTATCCTAATGGATCTGAGGTGGTATCTCATTGTAGTTTTGATTTGCATTTCCCTAGTGATTGGTGATTTTGAGTATCTTTTCTTGTGCTTATTGGCTATTTGTATATCTTTTTTTGAAATGTCTATTCAAGTCCTTTGCCCATGTTTGAATTGGGTTGTTTATTTGTTGTTGAGGGTTTTTTTTTTGGTGAGGGACATTCACCCTGAGCAACATCCATTGCTGATCTTCCTCAAGCAAAAAAAAAAGAGGAAGATTGGCAACCGCCAATCTGTTCTCTGTTTCTATGGGTTCAGTGTTTTTAAATTCCACATATAAGTGAGAGCATACAGTATTTGTCTTTCTTTGATTTATTTCGCTTAGCGAAATGCCCTCAGGGGCCATTCATGTTGTTGCAAATGGCAGGATTTCCTTATTTTTGGTGGCTGAATAATATTCCGTTATATATATTGCATTTTCTTTGTCCATTCATCTGTTGGTGGACACTTAGGTGTTTCCGTATCTTGGCTGTTGTAAACAATGTTGCAGTGAACATGAGGGTGCAGATAGCTCTTTGAGATAGTGATTTCATTTCCTTCGGATATATACTCAGAAGTGGGATTGCTGGATCATATGGTTGTTCTATTTTTAGTTTTTTGAGGAACCACCATACTGTTTTCTGTCGTGGCTGCACCAATTTACATTCCCCCAACAGTGCACAAGAGTTCCCTTTTTTCCACATCCTCACTAACACTTACTATCTCTTGTCTTTTTGACAACTATTCTAATAGGTGTGATGTGGTATTTTATTGTGGTTTTGATTTGCGTTTCCCTAATGATTAGTGATGTTGAGCCCCTTTTCATGTACCTGTTGGCCATTTGTTTGTCTTCTTTGAAAAAAATGTCTATTCAGTCCCTCTGCCTGTTTTTTTTGTGTGTGTGTGTGTGTGTGTGTGTATGAGGAAGACTGGCCCTGAGCCGACATCCATTGCCAGTCTTCTTTTTGCTTGATGAAGATTGTTGCTGAGCTAACATCTGTGGCCATTCTTCCTCTAGTTTGTATGTGGGACACCACCACAGCATGGCTTGATGAGTAGTGTATAGGTCCGCACCTGGGATCTGAACCTGTAAACCCTAGGCCACCAAAGCAGAGCATGCAAACTTATGCCACCAGGCCGGCCCCTTGTTTGAGGATATTTAATTCAGAGTGAGGTGCATGTGACAGTTTTTTCCAAGTTCATGTTGGTTTTTGGGGAGAAAACCATCAACAGAAAAGCTTTCATTTGTATTTTTCTGACTTTTTGCAGTACTTTTGTATGCACATAGCCTACTTTTATTGTTGTTACTGAACCAGGTTAGTTTTATCCGCCGCATGATTATGCCAATCACTGAGGCAGCGAGTTTGCAAAGAGAAAGGATTCAATCACAAGGCAGCCAAGTGAGGAGGTGGGAAAAGCACTCTCAGATCTGCCTCCCTGAAAATGGGGACTCCGGGATATTTATGGGGTAGGGGGCAAGGTGGTGTGAAGTGTGGAGATAGATGGTTGGAGGTGAGGAGAGGTGAGGTAATTGATGACCTGCACAAGCGTAGTCAAGCTTCATGCCTCTTCATAGGATGCATGTTCAGAAAACGGTGGCCTTCCAGGATCTGAGGATGGGATTTTTAGCTCCTTGACATCAAAAAAGTTTACTTCTTGAGCACTTGCACAGGCCCAGTAGGTGATCTCAGCTGCCCTGAGCTGGACAAGGGGTCTCAGTTCCTGAAAAACCACCCTTAATGACTCTGTTGATAAAATGGGCTTAGTTGAACTGGTCCTGGCGGGCCCGTGGTTACTTTGTTGTTGTTCTGTCTGTTCATTTTGTGGACAGAGTTCCTAGTTTGAGAGTTCTGTCAATCTTCTACTTCAGTTCAGTTTCTTTTATGAATTTGTGTATTGATGGTGAGGGAGGGGGTAGAGGAGGGGTTGGTATGTCTTGTTTCTATTTCATTTCCACAGGATCCTTAACGTCCCCCTCTTGTTGCCTTTATTCCATTCATTGCCTCGTGTCCAAGAGTACCATTTCTTTGTATCTGTATACCTGATTCTCCACCAGAAGCACTGTTTCTTGGAGGCTACCACTGCTGGCCCAGCAGTTTCTCAGTGTTCTCACATCACTCGGGCTATGAACGATTAAGACCTTATGTTCCGTATCCTTGCATTTATTGTTTTACTCTTTCTCTGGGGGTGATTTCGTCTTCCTCTGAGTCCCATGGATCCCTCTGCTCTTTTTCGTGGGGTCCTTTTAGCCTCCCCTCACTCACTCTCTGCATCCACAGGCCTGTAGAAACTAGGCAGGGGATTTCTTGTGAAATTTCTTTCTTTTTTCCCTGTCCTTATAGGTAATCTGAAGGTTGCTCTGATCTCTGTCTCCTGGTAATAATGGTGTTGAAGGCAAGTTCAGTGTGTGTTTTATTTGTTCTTTTGCTCATTTTATGTAAGTTTGGAAGGGCCGAGGCAGGGATTTGTACTGAGGCTGCCTCCATCGCTCTACAAACATGCAAGGTTCAACAATCCCTATTCTCGTATAATTTCATACTTGAAAAACCCAAAAGAATCAATTGAAAAACTAGTACAGACAGTAAGAGAATTCAGTTGTGTAGTGAGGTAGAAAATTAATTAATAGAAATTAATAACTTTCTTATATACAAACAGCTTAGAAGATATGATGGAGAATTTCATGTGTAATAGAACAACAACCAGCTAAAAAGAAAAAAACCAAAAGCCGAAACAACAAAATACCTAGGAATAACTATAACAAGAAATGTGTAAACCCTATTGGTTTCCTAGGGCCACCCTAATAAAGTACCACGCACTAGTTGGCTTAACACAAGAGAAATTTATTCTCTTACTCTCTGTCGGCCGAAGTCTGAAATGGAGGTGTTGGCAGGAGCATCCTTTCTCTGGAGTCTTCAGGGGAGGATCCTTTGCCTCGCTGAGCTCTTGATAGCCCCAGGCGTTTCACAATTCGTCTCTGCCTCCACCTTTCTGTGTGTGTCTGTGTGTGTATCTCTTCTCCTCTTTGAATGAGAACACTGGTCTTATTGGGTTAGGGCTCACCCTCATTCCAGTATGACCTCCTCTTAATGTGATTACATCTGCACAGACCCTATTTCCAGGGAAGTCTCACCGTCACAGGTACCACGGCTTAGAACTGGAAGGTGCTTTTTTTGGGGGGACATAATTCAACCCATAACTCCTGGATAAGGAAAAATTTTAAATACCCCTGAAGGACATAGAAGTAAATTTGAATAAATGGAAGTATATACTATGTTCTTAGATAAGAAGATCCAACATTTTGAGAATGTATAACTTATAAACAACTCTAGGGAGGATTGACATGTTCTCATAAAAACCCTGATAGGTGGTTTTTTTTTGTTTTTTGTTTTCTTCTGGACCTGGAGATGCATATTGCAAATTTCACATGGAAAAGTATACAAGTAATGATAGTCAAACTCTGAAAAAGAAGAATGAAATAAAATTGCAAGCAAATGCTGTTTTTAAAACCTATTGAATAAACACGCTGTATTGATGGGCTCTGGAGAAACAAGTACTTTTATATGCTACTGGGTGGAGTGCAAATTTCCACAACACCTCTGGAGGACAATTTAGCAATATCTCTAAAAATGCATATATCATTAGATCAAAGAATTCCACGTGCAGAATTACCTATGTATAAGGTTATTCATTGAACCATTGTTTGTAATAGCCAAAGATTGGAAACCCAAATTCCAACAAGAAGGAAATGGTTAAATAATGTTATATTCATATAACAGAATACTGGGCAGTTGTAAAAGGGAATGAAGATATTCTCTTTGTGCTGTTTTGGCAAGATCTCAATGCTATGTTGTGTATAAGTGTAAAAAAGCAAGATACAGAACTAAATATTCAGCTTTTTAAAAAATGAGAAAACTAGAATGTTTTCATATTTCTTGTGTATGCTTAAGGAAACCCGGGGCAGATACATAAGAAACATAAGTACTGTGATTGTCCATGCTGAGGTGTAATGGAGGAGGTGGGAAGCAGGCAGATGGGGAACAGTGTTGGGAGAATGACATTTCACTGTGCACCCTTTGTACTTTCTGGCTTTCCTCTCTCTCTCTTTTTTTTAATTAATTAAATTTTTTTTTTACCAATGTTAATGTATTAACAAATCAAATCAAAAATAAAAGTTATAGCTCTTTTTAAGTGGTAAGGGGTTCATGCAGATAAAACAAATGTTCTTATACTCTGCCGTTTTTCCAGAAGTCTCTTTTAGATCATTTTAAACTATATAATACTTAGTTTATATTCTTCAGCATTTATAAGTAACACAAACTTTTAAAAATATGATGTTTTAAAAATCTTTACTTTAAAATGAAGTAATTTCATGCTTGGAAGGTCTTTTCATGATATCATGGAACATGTATTTAGTAACATCTCAGTTATCTAAATGTTATTGTGACTTTTGGTTGTGTATGACCATGGGCAAGTTGTTTAAGCTCTCTGACTCAGTTTTCCCTCCTGTAAAATGGAGATAATAACTATTCTGTAGGGTTATTTTGAAGTTTTGAGGAATTACATAGTAAACAGCTCTTATGATGACATTGATTATAAAATTGTTTCATTTTCATTTGAATATAGATTAGGTATTTATATAAGCACAATGGTATTCTCAATGAGAATTAGAAATTTTGCTATTTTCTTCACAGACTGCTTTTTTTAAATTAAGGTTATGAAAGTTAACATCCTTGTGAAATTACAGTTGTGCATTATTATTAGTCATGTTGTAGGTACACCACTTCACCCCTAGTGCCCTCCCCCCACCCCCCTTTCCCCTGGTAACCACCGATCAGTTCTCTTTGTCCATATGTAAACTACCACCTATGAGTGGAGTCATCCAGAGTTCGTCTTTCTCTGTCTGGCTTATTTCACTCAACATAATACTCTCAAGGTCTGTCCATGTTGTTGTGAATGGGATGACTTTGTCCGTTTTTATGGCTGAGTAGTATTCCATTGTATATATATATCACATCTTCTTTATCCAATCATCAGTTGCTGGGCACTTAGGTTGGTTCCATGACTTGGCTATTGTGAATAATGCTGTGATGAACATAGGGGTGCATGGAACTTTTGGAATTGCTGATTTCAGGTTCTTAGGGTAGATACCCAGTAGTGGGATGGCTGGGTCATAAGGTATTTCTATTCTTAACTTTTTGAGGAATCTCCATACTGTTTTCCATAGTGGCTGCACCAGTTTGCATTCCCACCAGCAGTGTATGAAGCTTCCCTTTTCTCCACAGCCTCTCCAACATTTGTCACTCTTGGTTTTGGATATTTTTGCCATTCTAACAGGTGTAAGGTGATATCTTAGTGTAGTTTTGATTTGCATTTCCCTGATGATTAGTGATGATGAACATCTTTTCATGTGTCTATTGGCCATCCGTATATCTTCTTTGGAGAAATGTCTGTTCATGTCCCCTGCCCATTTTGTAATTGGGTTGTTTGATTTTTTATTGTTGAGTTGTGTGAATTCTTTGTATATTATGGAGATTAACCCTTTGTCGGATAAATAACTTGTGAATATTTTCTCCCAATTAGTAGGCTGTTTTTTTGTTTCAATCCTGTTTTCCCTTGCCTTGAAGAAGCTCTTTAGTCTGATGAAGTCCCATTTGTTTATTCTTTCTATTGTTTCCCTCATGTGAGGGGTTATGGTGTCCGAAAAGATTCTTTTGAAGCTGATGTCAAAGAGTGTACTGCCTGTATTCTCTTCTAGAGGACTTATTGTTTCAGGCCTAATCTTTAGGTCTTTGATCCATTTTGAGTTTATTTTAGTGAATGGTGAAAAAGAATGGTTGATTTTCGTTCTTCTACATGTGGCTGTCCAGTTTTCCCAGCACGATTTGTTGAAGAGACTTTCTTTCCTCCATTGTAGGCCCTCAGCTCCTTTGTCAAAGATTAGCTGTCCATAGATGTGTGGTTTTATTTCTGGGCTTTCAATTGTGTTCCATTGATCTGTGCATCTGTTTTTGTACCAGTACCATGCTGTTTTGATTACTGTAGCTTTGTAGTATGTTTTGA
Organism: Equus asinus; assembly: GCF_041296235.1. Lineage (NCBI taxonomy): Eukaryota > Metazoa > Chordata > Mammalia > Perissodactyla > Equidae > Equus > Equus asinus. Next base: position 87,820,246 of record NC_091810.1, on the reverse strand, counting down.
AGTCAGGGATTGTGATGCCTCCAGCTTTGTTCTTCTTTCTCAGGACAGCTTTAGCAATTCGAAGTCTTTTGTTGCCCTGTATGAATTTTAGGATTCTTTGTTCAATTTCTGTAAAGAATGACATTGGAATTCTGATTGGGATAGCATTGAATCTGTAGGTTGCTTTAGGTAGTATGGACATTTTTTTTTTTAAAGATTTTATTTTTTCCTTTTTTCTCCCTGAAGCCCCCCGGTACATAGTTGTATATTCTTCGTTGTGGGTCCTTCTAGTTGTGGCATGTGGGACGCTGCCTCAGCGTGGTTTGATGAGCAGTGCCATGTCCGTGCCCAGGATTCGAACCAACGAAACACTGGGCCGCCGGCAGTGGAGCGTGCGGACTAAACCACTCGGCCACGGGGCCAGCCCCGGTAGTATGGACATTTTAACTATATTTATTCTTCCGATCCATGTGCATGGAATGTCTTTCCATCTCTTTATGTCGTCGTCGATTTCTTTCAAGAAGGTCTTGTAGTTCTCGTTGTATAGATCTTTCACTTCCTTGGTTAAATTTATCCCAAGGTATTTTATTCTTTTTGTTGCGATCGTGAATGGGATTGAGTTCTTGAGATCTTTTTCTGTTAGTTCATTGTTAGCATATAGAAATGCTACTGATTTATGTATGTTGATTTTATACCCTGCAACTTTGCTGTAGTTGTTGATTGTTTCTAATAGTTTTTCTATGGATTCTTTGGGGTTTTCTGTATATAAGATCATGTCGTCTGCAAACAGCGAGAGTTTTACTTCTTCGTTGCCTATTTTTATTCCTTTTATTTCTTTTTCCTGCCGAATTGCTCTGGCCAAAACCTCCAGTACTATGTTGAATAAGAGTGGTGAAAGTGGGCACCCTTGTCTTGTTCCTGTTCTGAGAGGGATGGGTTTCAGTTTTTGTCCATTGAGTATGATGTTGGCTGTGGGTTTGTCATATATGGCCTTTATTATGTTGAGGTACTTTCCTTCTATACCTATTTTATTGAGGGTTTTTATCATAAATGGATGTCGGATCTTGTCGAATGCTTTTCTATTGAGATGATCATGTGGTTTTTGTTTCTTGTTTTGTTAGTGTAGTGAATCACGTTGATTGACTTGCGGAAGTTGAACCATCCCTGTGTCCCTGGTATAAATCCCACTTGATCATGGTGTATAATCTTTTTGATGTATTGCTGTATTCGGTTTGCCAAAATTTTGTTGAGGATTTTTGCATCTATGTTCATCAGTTTCACAGACTGCTTCTTTTTGATTGCCCTATTTTTGTCTTCTTCTTGGTGTTTTAGGTAAATTGAACATTTTATGCTTATATAGTTCTTTGTACAGTGCTCTGTAAATTCATATTAATACTCAAATGATATTTTAAAACTCATCTTGCCTGTTGTGATACATCAAATCAGGATAAGTCTTAACCTGTGTAATACTAATCTAAAGCTACGTTGATCTAGAAATGAACCTTTGCTAATGAGCATATGTGCAGCCGTTGATCTAATCCGTGTAGTCATTGTGCATAAGTGAATTAATAGTTTAAAATTTGGCTCATACTGCCTGATGAAAGAACCGTTCTGTTAAGTTCTTGGCAGGATCTTGAAATGTGATTTTGTTCTAATTTGGGTGATCTCTTCTAATGTTGCGTCTTTGGACAAGGCGGAAATAAGTTTTTGCTCGACTTTTGTTTTCAACAATTAAGAATAAGTAATAAATGTTATGATCTATGAAGATGTTTGAAACAAAAGTATCCCTTAGGTTTTATTGTAGAAACGTGTATAGGAACATGTCATTAATCCAGTTTTGCCAAGGATTGAGGGAGGAATTCTACTAAAGTGAATTTACTTGGTGTAATATAACTCTACGTCTAGTCTTTCTTTAGTGTTAAGCTGCCAGTTGTCAGTTACTTTGTCAGTGTCCTCATCTGTAGCATTACCTAACCCCTTTGTTCCCTATTACCACATCTTCTCTGAGTACAGTTGGCTTCATGCCAATCAAGATAAGCAAATTTACTAAGAATTTTATGTTAAATAAAATTACTAAGATGAGGGAAAGCTTAAGGACTTCAGTTACTGACTAGTGCATGGGTTTTGTGAAAGCTGATTTGAGAGCTGGGGACTTTTTTGTTTTTTCTTATTTCTGAGTTTTGAGTTTTGTTCCAATGGGTTAAGGTCGTTTGTTAGACAAATGGATTATAGCTGCTGAATATAAACTTATCCGATGTAGTCCAGAAATGAGTGAGCATTTCAGTTACTAAAAAATTATAGAATATAGGTGATATTGCTGGTTTTTAAAGAATTAGAATGCAAAGAATTTTTACTTAATCTTTGGTGAACTTAATTTAGTATTACTGGTTCAGATGTTCGTTTCTCTACTTAAAAACTATGAGGCTTCCCACTAATCTGATTAAAGAAAAAAACGTTTGTCCTGCATACTCTGGCTTCCAGCCTCATCTCTTAGCAGCCCTCCCTCTGGCCTTTTGTTTTCAGGTACATGGATCTCCCTTCGTTCCCGGAACCTCCCATATACTTTTCTTCCACTGCGCAGCCCCCTGCGCCCCTTGCTCCCTCTGGCTGTGTTGTATCCCTCTCTCTTGGCCAATGGTTTACTCAGTTTGTTTGTCTCTTGAGCTCAGCTTCACCTTCACTTCTTCAGAGAAATCTTTTCTAGAACCACCAGAGTCCCAGGCCTTTATTTCACATGCTTCCTTTGTATCTTTTTTGTCTCTGTAGCAGCGCTTAGAGTAATTGTCATTAAGGAGTTAATTGTGAAATGCATAGTTTAATGCCTGCCTTCATAGTGGAAGTGCAGGCTCCGTGAAGGCAGGGACTCTGTCATTGTTTCTTATAGAATCTTTAATGCTCAGCCTAGTGTTTGCTGTGCAGCAGGCTGGCGATAAGTATTTATCCATTAACGAATAAGTAGTGCTCAGACAGCATTATTCTTTCTTTCACTGCATGTATGTAGAAGACTGTTAAAAGTTGTTATTGGTTGCTTGTGGTATTGACCAGTTTTTACCACTGTAGAGAGTTCTGGTTTAAAAGCATATGTAAATCTGGAAAAAAAATTTTTAATTTAAAAAAGTGAGCAATGAAGATAAAAGCAATTATCTTTTTCTTTTTTTTAAGTGTAAAATGTCGATGATTCCATGCAAGAGCAGCTTTTAGTAAATAAAAGTGTTTTTAAAATTTTGCTCTTTTTTTTTTTAAGGTATGCTTTTTTGGCGAGAAAGATTGGCCCTGAGTTACCATCTGTTGTCAATCTTCCTCTTTTTTTCCCTCCCCAAAGCCCCAGTACATAGTTGTATATCCTAATTGTAAGTCATTCTATTTCTGCATGGGATGCCGCTGCCACAGCATGGCTTGATGAGCAGTGTGTAGGTCTGGGCCCAGGAACTGAACTGGCGAACCCCAGGCTTCAAAACAGAGCACGTGAACTTAACCACTTGGCCACAAGGCCAGCCCCTAAAATTTTACTCTTGTCACTCTTCTTTTCAGCTAGCCCTGGTGGTCTGGTGGTTAAGATTCAGTGCCCTCACCACTGAGGGCTGAGTTTGTTTCCCGGTCAGGGAACCACACCACCTGTCTGTCAGTTCTCATACGGTGGTGGCCATGTGTTGCTGTGGTGCTGAAAGCTATACCACTGGTATTTCAAATACCAGCAGGGTCGCCTATGGTGGACAGGTTTCAGTGTAGCTTCTATACTATACAGACTAAGAAGAAACCTGGCCTTCCTGTTCTGAAAGACCTGGCCACCCACTTCCGAAAAAATTGGCCGTGAAAACCCTGTGCATAGTGTGGAGTGTTGTTTGATCGAGCACGGCGCAAAGACCCGGCAGGTTCCGCTCTGCTCTGCGTGGGGTCACTAGGAGTCGGAATCGACTCCATGGCATAACAACAAAATTGTTCGTTTCACCTTAAACATTAGTGAAATTAAATATACTCTATTATAAATTTCTTCCATAAACTTTTTTTTTTTAATTAATGAACACTGGTATAATGCCGGCTTCAAAACACTTTTTGTTCACGATAGGAAAGCGACACTCAAAATTCTGCTGAAGAGCTTAGTGACATTCCAGATGTGTGAATGTGTTCAGTGTTTATGTATCATTTCGTTTTCTTCTGCTAACTCATATTAAATGGGATTATCATACATTATTAAAGGATGAAAATAAATAAAATATTGAGTATATAATTCATTTAATAAATATTTCTTAAAAAACAAATATTGCTTGAGTTCCAACCATGTGCTGGATACTGGATATATGACAGTGAACAAAATAGACTGGGTCCCTGCCCCCAGGGAGCTTCCATGTTAGTTGGCAGAGACAGACCACATTCTGATAATCACACAAATAAATGGGTAATGACAACCTGATGGATACTATAAAAGCAGAAAGTAGGAGAGCATTAAGTAGAGACCCCTGGCCTAGTCTGGGTAGTGGGAGAGGGACAGTTTTCCCAGAGGAAGTGACATCTGAGAAGAGATCTGGAGGAAGAGGATTTAACCATTGGTCAAAGTTCTAGGCAGAGGGAACAGTGTGTGCAGAGGCCCCGAGGCAAGAGGAGCATTTTTTTGAGAAACTGACAGAAGGCCAGTGGCACCAGATCAGAGAAGGGTATGGGAAAGTGGTTCAACACAGAGCTGGAGAGGTAGTGAGAGACCAGATCAGACAGTAAGGACTGAATCATGAAGATGTGATTACTGCCACCAGTTTAGAAATTCGGGAAATAAACGTCCATCAGTAGGGGATTAGTGAAATAAATTATTGTATAACATGTAAAGGAATACTACGTAGCTGTAAAAAAAAATGAAGTTTGCTACCTACTCAAAAAAATAAGATTTCAATTTAATATTGAAATTTAAAAAAAGAAAGAACTAAAAAGAGTTTAAAACCTGACCCAATGGTATATGACTTGTCCTATATGGAATTTTGAAAGATTCTTTTCGTATAGTAAGTTATCCTTTTATATGGATTTATTGTAATAGTAATTATATATTTTGTTATATTTTGAGGATATATTTAATATATCTCATGTCAGATATGTTTTGTAAATTAGCATAGTAGTTAAGAATAGGTCTGTTGGTCTGAGATCCTGGGTTGGTATTCTGGCATTGCCATTTACAAAGTGGGTTAACTGGGCAAATACTTCAGCTCTCTAAAGCTCAGTTTTGTCGTCTGTAAAGTGCAAACAGTAATAGTGTTTACCTGATAGAGTTGTGGTTGAAGTGTATGAGATCATACATGTGAAGCACTTAGGAGAGTGCCTAGATGTGCTCATCACCTAAGAAAAGTTACAGACTGTCCCTTTCTATGAAAAAAACCTTCTAATTAGTACCACTTATCGAAAGTAGAGTGCAGGAAGAGAATACTGAACAAAGTTATGCCAAAAACTTACTGTAGTTGCCTCTGAAAAGTGGGATTATGGCTGATATGTGTTTCTTACTTTATTGTTTTGTGTATTTTCCAAACTTTGAAACATAAGCATGTATTTAAAATAGTAATGTCTTATATTAAATATGCTACCATTGCTGAAATTTAATTTTTAGTAGCATCTTTTTCAGCAGTGTTAGAAAGTCTTTGCAAACCCTGATCAAGTGATGCTAATCCTACAAATTTATTCATAATTATTTTTGCTTTGTTCCCTGTATTTTGATTAATGTTGTAGTGTTTTAAAAGGCTTTGTGGCCAGAGCTGTTAAATTGTGACTGGAAAGGAAAGGGGCTTGCATTTTGAGACCATCTGTGGGAGTTGCATTGTCTGAAACTGACAAGAGATCATGGCAGATGGTGAGGTCACAAAGATTGACTTTTTGAGCTTGACATAATGTGTCTATGAAGCTGGAAGGAGAAATCCGGCTTATTTTTTTAACCAGCAGAAGAGCTTGGTTCTTTAACCAACAGAAGAGCTTGGTGACAGGAAGAAGCGTAGAAGTGTTGAGTCTGGATAAAACATAATGCATCAGTGCACATGACTGGTTTATCTTTGAGGATCAGCAGTGCTGCCAGAGATGGCGACTTCTCGAAACATCCGGGGCCACATTTGTTTGCTTTCTAGACACTTGGTTTAAGTCATATATTCCACATAATTTTTAGATTAAAGACAACGTAAAACAAAGAAAAAAACTTTAAAAATCTTGGAAATGTATATTTTTAAATTAAAACGTTGTAAGCTGTTGTTCAAAGCCAGTAAAGTATTTTTTCTGGCCAGTATTTAACTTTTAATTGAATGAAGTGGATATTTATCACAATCCCATTTCTTTTTATAAGATTTATTTAATGTACTTTTATATAATTTACATTACACTTGAAGTTTTATGCTTATTGTTTCTCTCATCTACTAGGATGTCTCCAGGGCATGGAGAAATCCCTTGCACATAGTGGGCATTAAATGTTTGCTAGATGAATAAATAAATTAATGAAAGGTGTTATTGCCTACTCTTGTTAATTTAAAAAAAAGAGTTTTTCTTAACCACAATTAAACACTTTTTTTCTGTTTTAAATTGGATTTATGTTGTAGTATTTTTCACTAGTACATGTGAATTATGTATTATTTATTTTGGAGGAAGAAGCCTTATTTGTCATGAGAAATCAGTAAACTGCTTTTTTCCCTAACGTTGATTGAGTGCTTACCTTATGCTAGTAAGTGACCTAATAATTTTCCATGTCTTGCCTCATTTAATTAAGTAGATATACAATTACTATTTTGCTGATGAATAAGTTGAGGCACAGAGACCTCAGGGTAAATTTGCTCAAGAAATCCATGCACCTTGGCTCTATTTCAAACATTTATCATTTAGGTAACGTTTAGAGGTTCCAATTGTAGCTCTGGTGAGAAGGTACAAAGGGAATACTAAACAAAATGACTTTTTGTTTTGTCAAGCTCATTAGAGTGGCTAAGCAGTATTTTTGTTGGTAGTCTCTTGCTGTAGTGTGCTGAAATAGTAACATGCTGTTCATTTCTTTTATTTGTGTGAATGACACAGTGCCACTCAATGGCCCAGCCCTTAGGAAATGTAATACTGTATTGAATACTGAATATAGTAATGAAGCAGATGCATGGAGCTCTAGCCATTACAACCATGCTCTGGAATTGAAGAAATGGGTTGAAGGGAAAAAGGACATTTACTAGCCGAATCTGGTAGTCCAGCCCAAAAATGTCTGCTTATTTTTCATTGGCTGGAATTATGGCATATGGTCAACCCATCTGAGGTGGAGACTGAGAGTGTAGTGTTTCTAGTTGGGCACATTTCCACCTTCACCGTCTCCTAAGGAAGAAGAAATGACATTAGGTAGGCAACAGTATCTGCCTTAGACAGATGTATCGCAGATTTCTAAAATTTAATAGGTACTTTGAATGGAAAAGACTTCGTTGTTTTTTGTTATAACTACATTTTAGTAGGTCATAAGGTAATCTTAAAAATATTGAAAATTGAATTTTTTTGTGTGGTGAGGAGTGTTCAGTGTTCATGTGAACTGGAGGGCATTTGGCACATTGACCTGGGGGATCTAATGGTTTTCACTTAGACAGGTTGTATCTAATTTACTCCTGACATAACCCTGAAGACCTCAGTATACCTATTTTTCAGACGAGGACACTGAAGCTCAAAGAGGTTAAATCACTCGTTCAAGGTCCCATAACTAATAAGTGTCAGAGCTGAGACTGAGGCTAAATTCAAGAAAAATCCCTGCTCTTTCCACTCTGCTGACACTGCTGCTTTGCTTGTTGGTTACCTTCTTCAAGCAGGACACTTAGAACCAGTTGTTATTTATTTATTTATCTTTTATTAATGTTATGATAGATTACAACCTTGTGAGATTTCAGTTGTACATTTTTGTTAGTCATGTTGTGGGTACACCACTTCCCCCTTTGTGCCCTCCCCCCACCCCCCCTTTTCCCTGGTAACCACCGATCAGATCTCCTTATCAATATACTAACTTCCACCTATGAGTGGAGTCATATAGAGTTCGTCTTTCTCTGACTGGCTTATTTCGCTTAACATAATACCCTCGAGGTCCATCCACATTGCTGTGAATGGGCCAATTTTGTCTTTTTTTTATGGCTGAGTAGTATTCCATTGTGCATATATACCACATCTTCTTTATCCAATCATCAGTTTCTGGGCATGTAGGTTGGTTCCACGTCTTGGCTATTGTAAATAATGCTGCGATGAACATAGGGGTGCAAGGGACTCTTGGGATTTCTGATTTCAGGTTCTTAGGATAGATACCCAGTAATGGGATGGCTGGGTCATATGGTATTTCTATTTTTAACTTTTTGAGAAATCTCCATACTGTTTTCCATAGTGGCTGTACCAGTTTGCATTCCCACCAACAGTGTATGAGGGTTCCTTTTTCTCCACCTCTCCAACATTTGTCGCTCTTGGTTTTGGATGTTTTTGCCAATCTAACGGGTGTAAGGTGATATCTTAGTGTAGTTTTGATTTGCATTTCCCTGATGATTAGCGATGATGAACATCTTTTCATGTGTCTATTGGCCATATTCATATCTTCTTTTGAGAAATGTCTGTTCATGTCCTCTGCCCATTTTTTGATTGGGTTGTTTGTTTTTTTGTTGTTAAGCAGTGTGAGTTCTTTGTATATTATGGAGATTAACCCTTTGTCGGATAAGTGGCTTGTAAATATTTTTTCCCAATTAGTGAGCTGTTTTTTTGTTTCAATCCTGTTTTCCCTTGCCTTGAAGAAGCTCTGTAGTCTGATGAAGTCCCATTTGTTTATTCTTTCTATTGTTTCCCTCAACTGAGGAGTTATAGTGTCCGAAAAGATTCTTTTGAAACTGATGTCAAAGAGTGTAATGCCTATATTCTCTTCCAGAAGACTTATTGTTTCAGGCCTAATCTTTAGGTCTTTGATCCATTTTGAGTTTATTTTGGTGTGTGGTGAAAAAGAATGGTCAATTTTCAATCTTTTGCATGTGGCTGTCCAGTTTTCCCAGCACCATTTGTTGAAGAGACTTTCTTTTCTCCATTGCATTGACTTTTTTTCTATTTCATTAATTCTTGCTCTTTCTTTTCTTCTTTCTCTGAGTTCCCGCTGATCTTTTTAAGCTTTTAAGTTGGTTGCTTAATGAATGAAAAGAAATATAAATTTACCTCTGCGTATTATTCCAGCTGTACTTTACAAGTTTTATTGTTGTTTTTGTTGTCATTTAGTTCTAAATATTTTGGTTTTTTTAATGCCTATTTTCCTTGTCATTCAGTTCTAAATATTTCAAATTTCTTTCTTTAATTCATGGGTGGTTTGTACAATAATATAGTTTTATTTTCTAAATCCATGACTTTTAACTGCTTTCTTAAAATGGCTGTTTCCTCATTTAATTGCATTGTGGAATTGCCTCTTGGAAATTTGTTGCTACTTCTTTGGTGATTTTGTACGTGGACAAATTTTGTAAATATGTCCTTTCTTTACGCATCTCTTTGATGTTTCATATCTATTAGGTGCAGAGTTCTGTCTAGATCTGTTAGGTCAAGCTTGGTTAAAACATTAATCCTCAAAGTGAAATACTTAGATTTTAGCCTTAAATTCTTAGTTTTAATGTGTCAGGTAGTTTGGTGAATGGAATATCAGGAACTTGTGCTTTATTATTTATCTCCTATTTATAATACTGAAGAGGAAATAAATAATTGATAAATTTAAAACAGTTGTAGTGTAGGAACTTGATTTTTTTTTTTTTAAAGATTTTTTATTTTTTCCTTTTTCTCCCCAAAGCCCCCTGGTACATAGTTGTATATTCTTCGTTGTGGGTTCTTCTAGTTGTGGTATGTGGGACGCTGCCTCAGTGTGGTTTGATGAGCAGTGCCATGTCTGCGTCCAGGATTCGAACCAACGAAACACTGGGCTGCCTGCAGCGGAGCGCGCGAACTTAACCACTCGGCCACGGGGCCAGCCCCATGTAGGAGCTTGATTTTCATATTAGGTCATGATAGACATTGTGAACAAATCTGAAGCTACAGTGGGAAAGCAAAAATCATAGGTATAGTTCAGATCTTACTTGAATTTTTTAAATTTATTTTTTAATTGCGATAACACTGGTTTATAGCATTAGATACATTTCAGGTGTACATCATTATATGTCAACTTCTGTATAAACTACATTGTATTGATCACCAAAAGTCTGGTTGCCGTCTGTTACGGTGCAAATGTGCCCCTTTACCCCTCCCCGCTTCCCCTCTGGTAACCATCAGTCTATTCTCTGTGTCTGTATGTTTGTTTGTTGTTGTATCTTCCACATATCAATGAAATCAATGGTGTTTGACTTTCTCCCTCTAACATACTTTCCTTAGTATAGTAGCCTCAAGATCTATTCATGTTTCTATTTTCTCTATCACTGAAAAATTGCAAACTCAGTGTTTTATTGAAAAGCAAATACATCTTTTTTTTCTACAAGTTTTCACTTAAAGATTCACATTCTAGCCTATAAGGCAGACATTTGGAGGCTCCATTTCTTTAAGCCCTCATTATTTATGGTCTTTTCAAGATTAAATTTTATTTTATCGTTCCCCTTGAATGTCTTATTAAAGTTTTAATTTTGAAATAATTTTAAAATAAAAGTTGCAAAAGTAGAGCAAAGAATCTGTGAATACCCTTTGCCGAGATTCACCAGTTGTCAACATTTTGCCACATCTACTTTATCATTCCTACTTTCTCTCTATATATAGATTATATATTTTTTTCTTCATTTGAAAGTAAGTGGCTATCATACCCCTACACTCCTAAACATCTTGATGTATTCTTTCTAAGAACAAGGACATTCACTTAAAAAAACCCCACGATACTCTGATCAAAAGCAGGAAATTGTAACACTGAAGCAATACTATTATCTAGTCTGTGGACCATATTTCGATTTCTCCAATTCCTCCAATAATACTCTTCATAGCAGTTATTTCTTCTGGTCCAGAATCCAGTCTGGGATCATGTGTTGAATTTAATTTTCATGTGACTTTAGTCTTTTTTAATCTGGGATATTTGTCAGGAATCTTTTGTCTTTCATGATACTAACATTTTTGAAGAGTTTAGACCATTATTTTATAGAATGTCCCTCAATTTGAATTTGTCTGATATTTCCTTATGATTAGATTTAGATTATGCACTTTGGGCGGAAATACCTTGAAGTGATTTAATACTCCTCTCAGTGTACTTGAAGAGATCCAGGTGTTGGTTTGTCCTGTTGGTGGTGGTCACATGGTAGCTTTGATCACGTTGGCTAAAATGGTGTGTGCCGGGTTTGTTCCCTGTAAAATCTGAATTAATAGGTATTTTGTGGGGAGATATTTCAAGACTATGGAAATATCCTTTTTCTCACCAACTTTCATCCACTAGTTTTAGCATCTATTCATGATTCTTCCCTAATCAGTTCTTATTATGATGTTTACAGATGGCTTTCTAACTGCATCATTCCTTATATTTATTGGTTGACATTGTATTGCAAAGAATAGCTTTCCCTTCTTCCTTACCTTTTGTTTCTATCAGTATGGACTCCTGCGTTTTTATTTTATTCAGTGGGTTTATAGTCTGTTATAATCTGTTACTATCAGTATATACTTTGGTGCTCACTTGTCCCAAATTGTCCAGTTGTAGGCCCTTTAAGTTGGCTCCTGCCTATCTTTGAGAGGTCTCCATCGTTTGAGCCCTTCCTTACTTTAGGTACAATAAAATGTTCTAGGCTTGTCTTGTACATTTCCTGCCCCAGACCTGGAATTGGCTATTTCTCCAAGAAGCCCTCATGTTTCTTTCAGTGGATTATCTAAAACAACATGGTATAATATTTCAAAGCCCAGGCTCTGTTACTTGTTAGCTGAGTTGATTTGGTCAAATTATTTATATCTAAACTCCAGTTTTGGGGCCGGCCCTGTGACCGAGTGGTTAAGTTCGAGCACTCTGCTTCAGTGGCCCAGGGTTTCGCCGGTTCGGATCCTGGGCACAGACATGGCACCGCTCATCAAGCCATGCTGAGGCGGCATCCCACATGCCACAACTAGATGGACCCACAACTAAAAATATGCAACTATGTACCGGAGGGCTTTGGGGAGAAAAAGGAAAAAATAAAATAAAATTTTTAAACTCCAATTTTTATCTGGGAAATGAGGATTAAAATGATACACATCTCGTAGTATTGTTGTGAGGATTAATTTAGACCATTCACTTAAAGAACAGTGCATGTCACATGGTAAATATGACATAAATGTTGCCTATTATTATTTTTATTACATTACTATTCCCTCTTTTTTTCCCCTTTTAACAGGATGATCTTTTAAAGAATTATTGAAGAGGAAATTTTTTTATTTTTGTGTTTTGTTTGTTTTTTAATGGCTTTTCAGAATTTTAAAACGAATACAATTTGACATGACGGCAAAAAATGTAAGTATTTGTAAATTTTTAAATGTAAGTATTTTAAAAGTGAGTTGTGCTTTTTCCTATGCATATTTTCTTCTCTATTCTGATTAATCAATTTAATTTACTGGCATTAATTTATAATTGTTTTGTTTATGTGAAGAATGACACAGTAAACCTTAATGCTATTGAATATTGTACCTCAGTGGGCGGGGTGGCATTCTTGTATGTTGCTCCTTCTCAACAGCTGCAAAATTGCTGTCTCCAGAGAGTTCCCACCCCCCTCCTTTTTTGGTAATGTAATAAATTTGTTTTGGTACTTGCTGGAGAGTTACTTGGCCTTACTGAGAAAGTCATTGTTTTCTTTGGCTCATTTTTTCCCTTGGATTTACTCAGGGAAAGGTGTGAACTCAAACGTTCAGAAGAAGCCTGCTGTCCTCAATGAGATGATTACCGAGGGGACCTTAGACCTCAGATGTTTTAGAGAAGTTATTCCATTTTTTTCCTCTGCTTGAGACTATTGTTTATGAATCTGCTTTCTTTCAAGTTACATTCTAATTATCACTCTATGTCAGTGGGTTTGTTTCCAGTTATGGTGAAGGATTATGCCAGAAAATAAGTAGTACAACATACAAGGAAATAACTTATTCTAATTGCTCTAATGTTCCTAGATTATTATGTTGGAATCTTTGATTTCAGGTAACAGAAACCAGTTGAGGCTACCTTAAACAAAAAGGGAATTTATTATAAAGATAGAGGGATGTCTCAAGGAATTCAAGAGTAGGAATTTAGTGGGCCCTCAGAAAGATCTGAGTCCAGGAACTTGAAATCTACTGGGAATTGAAGCCGTATTTGGTTTTCCTTTGTCATCTCTGCTTGTCTCTGTGCATCTGCTTCATTACTCTGTCTTTCTGCAAATCATCTTCCTCAGTTCTCCAGTCAGCATCTTGGTGTACATCTTACAGAACCAGCCTGTTCAGAGAAAGAGGAGAGTGAAGGAAGGGAGGGAGGCAGCCTGACACATCCTGTCTGCCTATGTCAGCTGCAATTTCAGTCTCCTTGGGAGGACCTCTGGCACTGCTTGAGTCTGATATCCACTCTTGGTTTGGTTAGTTGTAACCAGGAGACACAAGCGTTGTGTTGCATCAGAGGGTCTCCTTGTGTGCCAGACAAATAGTTCCAAATACTACTCATTGTACATCTAAAGAATAGCATTAAAAGAGTCCCATTACTTATCTGTATTTTCCAGCTATTACCCTTGCTTTTAACATGCATTAGTAGCTGTAAGCAGATAGAGATTTTGCTTCATTGTCATCTAATTAATTTTCTTGGGATAAATTATCAGGAGTAGTCTGTTTTGATCTAAGGTTCTTGTATATGTTTGTTAAAGTACTGTTTGGGGAAAAGAAGAACCAAAGTTTTAGTCCATGTATTAGGAGTTTTCTTGCAGGATATTATCGTGATTTTCTCTCCTTTGGAAAAAAGGTGATGTAAAAGTTATCCCGAGCAACAAGATATTTTGGCTTAAAATATACCTTGAATCTATATAATCTTCCTAGCTGTGTGTACCATTTGCTATGTTAAAAATTGTTTCCATAAAGTAACATAAAGCATTTGAACCAGTGGTAATTATACTCTAGTTATTAGTTATTTTATTTTGTTTGTATGTTTGGAAGAAATCAGGCAGCGGGCAATGCGTTTCTCCTTCTGCTATAGCAGCCTAGAGGGGGACGGACAGTGATGAGCCGACTTTCTTCTGATACCCTGGAGTGACGGACATGGAGAGATCAAGCCTCAGAAGGTGCTGAGGCTTGCGGGAAAGAATTGAAATAGACTGTCTCAAAATACCCAATCAAGTTCACTAGCCATTCTGCAATAGATAAGAACGTTTTTGTGACTTTTAATATGTTTTGTCAAGATACATACTGAAAGGATTATACCAGTTTACACCACCAAGGGCAATTTATTCTCCTCTCTGCCCTCCCTCCTTTCTCCAACAAATATACGTGCCTGGCACTGCTCTAGGCTCCTGCCTTCTTGGGGCTTAGAGTAGTGTAGTGAGAGAAGACAATAAATAAATATATAATGTCAGGTGATGTTATGTGTTTTGAAGAAAAATAAAACAGGGTGAGAGGAGAAAGAGTGATGGGGATGAGGGAAAGCTCTTTCAGCTAGGTGTTCAGAACAGTCCTCTTTAAGAAAATCACCTTTAGACAGAGAAATGCGCTAGAGTCTTGATCCAAGAAGGAGCCAGCCGTGTGACTATCTGGAGAAAGAGCACTCCAGATAGAGGCGGGTGAAAGTGTGGTTGTTCAAGGACCAGCAAGATGAGCAGTTTATAGATGGAAGAGAGTAAACAATGCAGAGTGATAGGAGATGAAGTTGGAAAGCAAGCAGGAGCCAGATCACGTGGAGCCTCGAAGACTGGGGTGAGGGGTGTGGATTTTAAATGTCAGTGAGGAGGTTTTGAGGATAGTTGCATGGCCTGACTTAACATCTTTAAGTTTGTTCTGGCTACTGAGTGAATAGACTGAAGAGGGACATAGCAGAAGCGAGGGACTCATTTGGTACTTATCCCAGTAGTTCAGACAGCGGAGTTTGGTGATTCAGGTTGAGGTAATGATATTGGAGACGGGGAAAAGTGGCTGGGTCTAGGATGTATTTGAAAGGACAGCCATCAGGAATTAGGATACAGGGGAGAGGTTAAAGAAGTCTTCTCAGTATTTGGCCTCTGGAACTGGGTAAATGGCTGTGCTATTTAATGTGGAGAGAAACTCTTGGGGAAGTGCAGGATTTTGTGGCAAACTCAGAAATTGTTTTGAACATATTGAAGTTGAGGGACCAAAAAACATCCAGATGGGGATATTGGCTAGGCAGTTTGATAAGTGACTCTGGAGCTCAGGGGAAGGCTTGGGGCTGGATATAGAAATTTTGGAGTCATTTTATATTAAATTATTTTAACGCGGTGGGACTACATGAGATTACGTAGTATGTACGTGGATGGAGAATACATGAGGACCAAGGTCTGAGCACAGGGATCCTCCAACAGCTGGGGAGGAGTTGAAGTACAAAGGAGACTCAAGGAATGGCCAGAAAGGAAGGAAGCAGTGTTGTCCTGATGATCTGAAAGTCAAGGGAAGAAAGTGTTTCAAGAAGGAGGGAGCGAGTGATCAATGTGTCACATGCCACTGAGAAGTGACTCAGATATGGAAGAGATGGCCCAGGTCTTATGGAGGTGTCATTAAACATATGTTCAGATATTTACATCTTTATTTTCTGTTTCTCATTTTGCATTTCTCTTATGAGAACAGTTTTTTATGAAGAATTACTTTGCCTTATCCTTGCTATACTAGGTCTCTTATGGTTGCAAGTGATAGAGAGCTTATTCAAAATAGCTTAAGGCAAAAAGTGGAATGTATTGATTCACATAACCGAAAAGTCTAGAGTGCTCTGGCTTCAAACACATCTGGATTCAGGGGATCAATGTAGATATAAGCCTACATTGGCTTTATAATGCTTACCTCAGAAGAAGAGAAGGAACTTTTCTTTTTTGGCATTTATATTTCAAATTCCATTGAGAAGCTTTGGGTGACCCTGTTTGGCCCACATGCTCAGACAAGCCAGTGTGGAGAAAGAAGTGGGGTACCATAAATGGCCAGGTCTGGGTCTTGGGTCCACTTCTGCTGCTATGGCACAACTGAGGTTCCTACCAGGACTACGTGGACTGTGAGATGGATTTTTGCAAAAGGAGTTCTGCAGAGCTGGCAATATATCCATCGTATCTGGGATAAAATTGTTACCAAACGGTATCTAGTATCCAATGATACTCTTCTAGACTGAAAATACAGGTGTGTTCTAACCTAGTTTCACCCAATACACAATAAAGAATTTGAAAGATAATTTGAGGTGTAATTTTTGCCCTGTGAAAGAATCTTTAAAAAAATATATAAGCCATAGTACTCATTACAGAAAAATTAGAAAATACAGATAAAGAAAAGAAACTAGCCTAGAGATTATCAGCAAAGTTTTGCCTGGAATGACATCTGGTATATAAAAAATGTGTATGTGTATATATATATAAACCAAAATGTATGTATATTATATGCTTTTTAACAAAAATGAGGTCATACTGTTTTTGTAGCCCACTATTTAACTTAATCTCTATGATGGTCTTTCTTGTTATCACTACATCATTTTAAATGGCTGTTTTATCTATTGTATAGACATTACACCAGTTTCTTAATATTGGCCATTAAGTTATTTCCATTTTTTTAAACTTTTCATTTATTTTTGCTTACTTTTTGGATTATTTCCCTGAGGCAAAGTCTTACGAAATTGCTGGCCCAAAGGATGTTTGCTTTTTTGGGGCTTTT
Organism: Equus asinus; assembly: GCF_041296235.1. NCBI lineage: Eukaryota > Metazoa > Chordata > Mammalia > Perissodactyla > Equidae > Equus > Equus asinus. Next base: position 87,803,509 of record NC_091810.1, on the reverse strand, counting down.
GGTTCATATTGCTAAATTGCATTTCAGAAAGATTGCACCAATTTTCATACGCACTGGTGGTGTATGAGAGTTCCATTTCCATTTATTTTCTTTTTAGTCTTTGCCAATCTACTCAGCAAAAAAATAGTATGTGATTTTTTTTACATTTCTCTGATTGCTACTTAGGTCAAACTGGTCTTCTGTATGTTTATTGGTCATTTGCATTTCTCTTTAATAAGTTCTCTGTGTCAGTGTTGAAGTGTTAAAAGCCGTTGCCATATGAATAACAACCCCCGCTTGAATATTGCTTTGCCATTAACACCATGTTCACCTAATTATTCAATTGATCCGAGGAGCTCTTGGAGTTTGTCACACACATATGTGTTGTCACCCTCATTTTGCAGTGACTGCTTCAAGATCACCTTTCTTGTGAATGATAGAGCTGAACCTTGAGCACAGATCATCTCAGTGTGAATCCTCTTTTCTTTCAGTTATGTCAATCTAGAATGTTAAATATAAGTGAAATTGTAATGCTGTTATTGGGGAATATGGTTTGATTCTTAAAAATTGTGCTTGGATGTTTTTTATTCAGTAGACATTTATTGACTACTTAGAGCATGCAACACAGTGTTCGAATATCCAGATAGAAAACTCTTCTCAGTACCTTATTAGATGAAAAATTTTACATAAAATGAGTTCTCTTTTCTCTCTTGCTCTGTGATACATCATAGAAAGATCCTTTTTAAATAGAATAAGGAAAGAATAACTAATCTTTTTAAATTCCTTTCCTAGCCAACTTTTTCTTCTCTCAAGTAATCTACTTTTTCTTTGAGTCTTTAAAGTGTTTATGGAAGCCGAAATTGATACATTTTTGGAGTTTTAATTAAATAGATTTTAGTAGTATTTAGATAAGCTCTAAATGCTAACACCTCCATCTATAAGACCAAAATTGGCATACAATATTAACTCACAATTTACCTTTGTCTTGTTAGAGTATAATTTGTTGGATATTAAGGTGCAGGTGTACAACGGCTTAAAAAGTTTTGTTTGCTTAAAAATTCGTTTGCTGCTTTACACTGCAAAAGTTGAACATGAAGAGCAGGTGTTTAAACATAACAGTAACCCGGTAACTGTGAACTCTCGACTGTGACTGTGTGGTTTTAGTTGAGGTTTTTGCCGTTATCTTTGTATAATAACAAGATGTAAGCTGATGGCTTTGAAGCTATTGTAATACATGTATTAAACGGTCACATTGTGTTAAGCATGGAATATATTAAAGGACTTCTTTGCCTTCTTTGCTTTCTTTTTACAGTAGAACACCAAGAAAAGTTTTGTCTTCCTCTTTTTTTTAATAGCAGAAGAGTATTAAAAGGGGAGGCCTGTTAGTGATCCCACACTAAACTCTTGGCATTTACAGATTGAGCACTTTATATTTGTGAGCCGCTCTGGAGATCCATGTGGGGGTAATCTGTTGCAAGGGGTTTATTTCTGACAGAATACTTAGAAGAAAGTAGACAGAATTAAGAATCTACACCGTTATGTACATAGAGTTAAGAAGCTGTATTTTAACTATATTGTAGTCTTCGTCTCAGCTGCTGTCATAAAAATTTAGTATTAGATGCTAGAGATAGGTTTGCATCAGAATTTCTTTTTCATGATGTGAATGATATGTAGAAATATTTCTGGTAACATAAAACAAAAAGAAACAGCTATTAGTAGAGCATTGAATTACCAAATAATGAAATAATTTGCTCTTACATTATGAAATTGTAAAGTATCAAATGAGTGCTTATGAAGAATAATGTTACAGCAGTGGGTAGTTTAGAAACCTAAGTCCAGTGTACAGATAGAAAGTGGTAGAGCTTGGTGTGCTGTACAGTCCTTTTGGTGTGGTAGTACTTTGAAAGGACGTTTGAGGTCCTAAATTAGCATTGATGTTTCAACATCACAAAACTACAAGGATTAAAACAACAATATAATAGTAATAGTAGAACCATTTATTGGATGCTTGCTTTGTGTTGAGTTTTCAAAGATGAAGAGTTTTTTTTTCTCCTGGCTCTATAATAAATTTTTAGAACTCTGTTTGACGACACTACCATATTTAGCTCTATAATTTCAAGTAGTCTAGTGGACGTCACATTAAATGAAATATATTGTCTAAAGCTGAATTTATGAACACACCTGCTCTCGGTAGTCCCTCCAGTATCATACTGATAGCAATAAATGTTAGCGTGGGTTGAGCACTTTGTGTCAAGCACTGTCCTCTATGCTTTACATGAATGATCTTACTTAATCTTTCTAACAACCTGAATTGGTAAGTACTTCTAGCACCCTCCGATCTTCAGATAAGAAGACTGAGACAGAGAGCGTATATGACCATGGCCACACGCGTGGTCAGCTTGACGAGCCAGCGTATGAACCTGAGCAGTTGGACTTGAGGCCTGTGGGCCTCAAGTCTGCCTTGTGGTATTAATGGTCTTTATTTGATCCATTACATGTCCTAATGTTGAAAAGCATTATAGGCAGTGATTATTAAGGGAAGCAATGAGGGTGGAATTTTGGGATGTCTGTTGGCAACTTCACAGCTGCCACATTACTTGCTTTCAAAAAAGCATTAGTAAAAATCTGTAGATCTCAGTTCTGCTCATAAGTCATTTAATTTTTATCTTAATCTGGAAATCGTATTTTTCCCATTTCAAGCAATATGGCAACATTGTTAAAAAATCCTACTCCTATAGTTGATATAATTAATTCATTTTTATGTGACTATATGTAATAATTGATATGGATGTCTGGTGGTAGGTATAAAATAGCTTATTAAGTGATCACGTAATACCTAAGATCCTGTTTTTTTAATTTTTTAAACTATTTTATTTAGGTTGGTTTGAGTTCCACAAATGCAGAACTAAGAGGATTTATAGATCAGAATCTCAGTCCAACAAAAGGTAAGGACAGTTGAATAAAAATTTTCTACATTGAGCTAGTTTTATTGCATTTGTTTTATAAAATATGCAACTACATGAATAACTTTATGTATAATAATAATTATATAATATTACTGTGTTGTGTTATCATATACCAGATAACTTGTATCCTGTGGAGTCATTCGCCTCTGAGGGGTGGGGGAGAGTGAGAGCGTGACTCTTCTCCGCCTTTTCCTGAGTGGTGTCTAAGTGCATCCTTGATCAGTGGTCCTGTCACAGTTGGAACAAACTATTCAAGCCATTTTCTTCTTCATTTTATTGTTTGAGAGCCCTACTTTTAAGTGATTTAACTTGTAAGGAAGTATAGTAGAATGAATTAATATATGTAAAATTCCTGTGACTAGTATATGGTTTACTGTGGGAATGCTTATGTCGGAAATCTGACCCACCAGTACAAGAATTTATGCAGGACATTGGCAGTATCTTTCAATATGTGTCTTTCAATAGTGTCTTTTAGTCTGTAGAGATTACATATTGAAATAGTTATGGTTGAAACAATATAATGTCTGGGATTGTCTTCAAAATAATCCACTGGGGGAAGAAGAGTAAAGTGGGTGGAATTATAGATAAAACAAAATTGTCTATGAGTTGGTTAATTGTTTAAACTGGGTGATAGCTATGTGAAGTTTCATCATTCCTTTCTTCTTTTGTATATGTTTGCAATTTTCCATTTTAAAAGGTAGGAACAAAATTTATGCTATTACAATACAAATAGCTATGAGAGAAAGAAACATCAGCTTCCTCAAAGGGTGTATGTCTAAGGTAGGCTATGTACTCTGGAGAGAAGGCTAGAGAAGTCTGTGTTTCAGTACAGTGGTCCCCCTCAGCCAAGGTTTCTCTTTCCACGGTTTCAGTTACCCATAGTCAACTGCTGTCCGAAAATATTAGATGGAAAGTGTGAGAAATAAACTGTTCATAAGTTTTAAATTGCGTGCTATTCTGAGTAGCATGATGAAATCTCATGCTGTCCCGCTCCCTCCCACCTGGGACATGAATCATCCCTTTGTCCAGTATATATGCTACCTGCCCCTTAGTCACTTAGTAGCATCTCCGTTCTCAGATTGACTGTCACAGTATTGCAGTGCTTGTGTTCAAGTAACCCTTATTTTACTTAATAATGGCCCCAAAATGCAAGAGTAGTAATACTGGCAATTCACATATGCCAAAGAGAAGACAGAAATTGCTTCCTTTAAGTTAAAAGGTGAAAGTTCTCGATTTAATAAGGAAAGGAAAAAAATTGTATGCTGAGGTTTTTAAAATCTATGGTAACTTTTATAATGGTGTATTGTTAAAATTGTTCTATTTTATTATTAGTTGTTGTTAATCTCTTACTGTGTCTAATTTATAAATTAAACTTTATCATAGGTATGTATGTATAGGAAAAAACATAGTGTATATAGAATTTGGTACTATCTGCAGTTGCAGGCATCCACTGGGGGTCTTGGAACATATCCCTCACTGCTAGGGGGAACTGCTGTATAAAAATGTCTAGCTTAATAATAAAAATAGTCTGTAGAATTATTCTAAGAATTTAAATATGTATTGTGAAGCAATGAAAGAGATACTTCAAGCCTTGGTGCTTCTCAATTTTTTTCTAATTTTTATTGTGGTAGAATACACATAACATAAAAGTTATCACTTTAACCTTATTTATTTATTTTTTTTTTGGTGAGGAAGGTTGGCCCTGAGCCAATCTGTTGCCAGTCTTCCTCTTTTTGCCTGAGGAGGATTGTCGCCAAGCTAACATCTGTCCCAGTCCTCCTCTATTTTCTATGTGGGGCACCACCGTAGCATGGCTAGATGAGTGGTGTGTAGGTCCGTGCCTGGCATCCAAACCCATGAACCCTGGGCTATCGAAGTGGAGCACATGAACTTAACTACTACGCCACTGGGCTGGCCCCCACTTTAACCAGTTTTAATTGTGTAGTTCAGTGGGATTAAGTACATTCATATTGTGCAACCATCACCACCATCCATTTCCGTAACTCTTTTCATCTTACAAAACTAAAGCTCTACACCCATTAAACAGTAACTCCCCATTGCCTCCTCCTCTAAGCCCCTGGCAGCACCATTCTACTCTCAGTCTCTATGATTTTGACGACTCTAGATACCTCATGTAAGTAGAATCATACAGTATTTGTCTTTTGTGACTGGCTTATTTCACTTGGCATAATGACCTTAAGGTTCATCTATGTTGTAGCATGGGTCAGAATTTCCTTCCTTTTTGGGGCTAAACACTATTCCATTGTATGTATCTACCACACTTTGCTTATCTGTTCATCTGTTGGTGTACCCATGGGTTGCTTCCCTGTTTTAGCTATTGTCAATAATGTTGCTGTGAACATGGGAGTACAAATACCTTTTCAAGACCCTGCTTTCAATTCTTTGGGGTATATACCAGAAGTGGAATTGCTGGGTCATGTGGGAATCCTATTTTTAATTTTTTGAGGAATTGCCATTATGATTTCCACAGTAGAATGTACTATTTGACATTCCCACCAACAGTGCCCAGGGTTTCCAGTTTCTCCACATTCTTGCCAACACTGGTTATTTTCTGTTTTCTTTTTAATAGTCTTCATCCTAATGAGTGTGCAGTGGTATCTCATTGTGGTTTTTATTTGCATTTCCCTACTGATTAGTAATGTTGAGCGTCTTTTCATGTGCATATGGCTATTTGTATATCTTCTTTGGAGAAATGACTGCTAAAGTCCTTTATGCTTCTCATTTTTTTTTTTTTCACATGATGGCATACATAGAAGATGATAACATTTATTGGGTGCACTAGGGCTAAACAGAGGAGGCTTAAGGTCAGAAGTAAGCTAGCTAGGAGCTCCACCCGCCCCAGGCCACTCCTGGCTGCCCCAAAGATCTGAGGAGATCAGTGTCTTAGGACATCCACAGCCTACTCACAGCACACAGTTGGGGATCTCTGCTCTAATCTAATGTAATAGTCAGGTCAGGAGAAGGAACTTGGAACCACAAGCTTGGCAGATATGGAGAACTATCATATTTAGTAGGGAATAATGGTGATGCAATGATCTTGAAAATAAGAAGGGAGAGGATACCAAGTCATAAAGTGGAGGAGTGACATAGAAAAAAAGCCTTCAAAAGACAGAAAATGAAGCAAGAGAATGAGGGTTTAGGTGAGAGAGGTTGTCTTTGATGGTAGGCGAGGCATCTGAAGGGTAGGAAAGATAGTCATGAAAGTCAGCCCTGAGTGTATGTTAATAATACAAGTAAAGGGGGCTGGCCCTGTGGCCAAGTGGTTGGGTTTGTGCGCTCTGCTTTGGCGGCCCAGGGTTTTGCTGGTTCGAGTCCTGGGCATGGACATGGCACTGCTCATTAAGCCATGCTGAGGCGGCGTCCCACATGCCACAACTAGAGGGACCCACAACTAGAAATGCACAACTATGTACTCGGGGTCTTTGGGAGAAAAAGGAAAAATAAAATCTTTAAAAAAATATATGAGTAAAGTTTAGTTATAGAGTACAACCTTCTCAATTTGTTTAACTTTATGGAACAAATGGAGAAGAGGGAGACAGAGAATCGTTTAAGAGGCAAGAACTAGAGAAGTTGGTTTAGAAGCATCTTTTGTGTAAAAAGAAAATTGTTACTCTTCTTTGAGCTGTTGGCTGGTGGCAGCAGAAGGAACCAAGATTAAGAGAACCAACAGGATTTGGAAAAGAGATTTCTTTTAATTATTTTTTAAATTGATGAAAATCAGTTAATATTTATTATAGGCCCAATATGGGAATTGTATTGGAAGTAAGATGTAGAAAAGTATTTTACTTAATTGAAATGATGATGTAGCAATGATACTGTAAGGATTTTGAAAATTAGAAAAAAAATTTCTACCACCCTAACATAACCTTTTTGTTTTTGTATATTATTTTTTATTAGTTGTTCATACACTTATGTTTTATAGTTACAAAGCTAGTACACATATAATTTTCTTTTCTGCTTTTTTGACCAAATGCAAAGTACACTTTGCATATTTTGACAGTCTTCATAAATACTATTCTTAGAGCTTCATACTATTTCATTGCATTTCTGAATCATAATTTATTAAACATTTCCCCATTTTCTTATTGCTGGATATGTAAGTCTTTTTTTTTGTTGGTGGTTTTATATATGTGATGTGTGTATGTTTATATACATGATATATATAAATACACATACATAGGTATATCTGTATCTATACAGTTATGATGTTGGACATCCAATGAATTTCTTTAGTCAGCTAAGTTTTTGTTTCTTTAGATTTACTTTCTTAAGATAAATACTCTGAAGTATAGTAACTGGGTCTTTTCCTGGCTTAAAACCTGTTAAACAACTTCTATTTATATTAGAATAAAGTCCCAAACTCCTTACCTACTTTACGTCCCTGCATATGTTTTTGTTCTTATTTCTGTCACTCTTATTTGTACCCACTGTGCTTCAGCCACACTAATATTTTTGAGGGGAAGCTGTTTGGCAGTATCTATGAGGAAATTTTAAAATGTTGATTTCTTTTGGCCATGTTATTAGGCTTTTAGGAGTCTGTGTTAAGAAGTAATCTTAAATATAAAAAGACAAACCGTAATTCTTTTATCTTGGTTTTTAGCATTTGACTATGATGTGCCTAGATGTGGTTTTCTTTCTATTTATTCTGCTTGTGGTTCACTGAACTTCTAAAGTTACGTCTTTCACCAAATTTGTGAAAGTTTTGGCTTTTGTATCTGCAAGTTTTTTTCTATCTCTTGTTTTGCTCTCCTTTTGGAACTCCAATTGCATGTATGTTAGATCTTTTGATATTGCTATGTGAGTCCTGAGGTTTTAAAAATTTTTTTCCCTACCCTTTTTCCTCTGTATTCTTCATGTTGGAAATTTTCTATTAATCTAACTTAAAGTTGACGTTTTTCTGTTATTACCATTCTGCTGTTTATCTTATCCAACGAATTTTTAATTTCAGATATTGCATTTTTCAGTTCTAGAATTTGCATTTGGTTCTCTTTCTTTACTGAAAATTTCTGTCTTTTTGTTCATTGTCAGACTATTTTCCTTTACATCCTAAGTGTAGTTATAGTAGCTGCTTTAAAATTCTTCTCTGTTGGTTCCAACATCTGAGTCATCTCAGGGTCAAATTCATTGATTGCCTTTTACCTAGAGAATGGGTCATGTTCTTCTGTTTTTTCTTATGTCAAGTAATTTTGAACATATCCTGGACATTGCAAATATGTTGTAAAGACTCTGGACTTGTTTATATTCTCCCAAAGAGTGTTGTTCTTTTTGTGTTAGTAGGCACTTAACTTCATTGGATTCTAACTGCAAACTATGTCTTCCTTGTGATGGAGTGGCAACTCGAACCTCAATTTAGTAAAAAATTTTTTAGCCTTAGCTGGGATTCTTAAAATCTGCCCCATGTATGTGTGGTTCAGGAGTCAGTCAAAGATTTAGACACAGTTTATGCACAGAATCTGGGGTTTCCCCTGTCTGAGTCTCTCCTTCTTCCAGTTTCCCCCCTTTATAGCAATCATGTTTATCCCAAACTCTGTTATTTAGTTCTTCAAGCCAGTAAGACTGTGTTTTCTGTGGGAGTTTTAGCGCCTTGCATAGCATAGACTGGTGCCTCCCTTCTGGCTAAATGCCATAGAAAATGGGAAACTCACCTGGCTAAACAAGTACAACTCTGTTGGTATCTTTCTTTTGCTTTGAGATAGTTATTTTTTATGTTTTATCCAGAATTTAGAGTTGTTATCCGCTAGAGTGTTGGTTCAGTAGGAACTAAATGGTTATACTAGAAGCAGAACTAGAAAGTGCTTTTAAAAAGACATTTATTGTGGTACCATTTATTGCTGATCCTAAAGGGTAGATGGAAATGTAAGGGTCCCAGAATAGCCAAAATGATCTTGAAAAAGGAGAAAAAAGTTAGAGGACACGTTTTCTGATTTCAAAACTTGCTATAAAGCGAGTTAAAAAGACTGTCACTGCCATAAGGACAAGTACACAGATCAACAGCGTAGTATTCAAGGTCCAGAAATAAACCCACATTTATGGTCAACTGATTTTTGACAAGGGTACCAAGACAATTCATTGGAATAAGAATAGTCTTCTCAAAAAATGGTACTGGGACAACAGATATCCACATGTAAAACAGTAAGTTGGACTCCTGTCTCTCACTATATACAAAAATTAACTCAAACCAATCAAAGACCAAAATGTAAGAGCTAAAACTATAAAACTCTTAAAAGAAAACATAGGCACAAATCTTCAATGGTTTTCTTAGATAAGACACCAAAAGTAAAAGAGCAAAATAAAAAATGAATAAATTGGACTTAAAATTTAAAACGTTTGTGCTTTAAAGGACACTATATTAGTTCGGATTGCCATAACAAAATGCCATAGACTGGGTGGCTTAAGGAACAGAAATTTATTTCTTACAGTTCTGGAGGCTGGGAAGTCCAATTTAAAGTGCTGGCCCATTCGGTTCCTGGTGAGAGCTCTTTTCCAGACTACTGCCTCCTTCTTGTGTCTTCACATGAAGGAAAGAGAGGGAGCAAGCTCTCTGGTGTCTCTTCTTGTAAGGGCATGAATCCCATCAGGATGGCCCCACCCTCATGGCCGCATCTAGCCCTAATTACTTCTCAAAGGCCCCCTCTTGAAGTATCTTCAACATACGAAGTTTGAGAGGACACATTCAGTCCATAACAGACACTGTCAAGAAAGTGAAAAAAAACCCCACAGAATGGGAGAAAATATTTGCAAATTATATATCTGATAAAGGACAAGCATCCAGAATATATAAAGAACTCTTGCAATTCCATAATTTAAAAAGGTAAATACTCAATTTAAAATAAGGCTAAGGATTTGAAGAAGATATTCAGTTGGATAATATATGCGTGAAAACATGCTCAACATCATTAGTAATCAAGGAAATGCAAATCAAAACCACAATGGGATATCACTTCGCCCCATTAGCCTGGCTAGAATAAAAAATACAGATAATAATAAGTAATGGGGAGAATATGAAGAAATAAAAACCTGCATATATTGCTAATGGAAATGTATAATGATGCAGCTGCTTTAGTAAACATTCTGGCTGTTCCTCCAACAGTTAAACATAAGAGTTACCATATGACCCAGCAGTTCCACTCCTAGGACTGTACTCGGGAGAACTGAAAACATATATCCTTACAAAAACTTCTACATAAATGTTTCTAGCAGCAGTATTCATAATAGCCAAAAAGTGGAAACAACCCAAATGTCCATCAGTGGATGAATGGATAAACGAAAGGTGATCTAGTCTATACAACAAACTGTTTACATCAGTGTGAAATGGCTGCACCATTTTATGTTCCTACCAACAGTGCACAGAGTTACAATTTCTCCACATCCTCGCCAACACTTTTTTTATAGCCATCGTAGTAGGTATGAAGTGATGTCTCATTGTGGTTTTGATTTGCATTTCCCTAATGACTAATGATGTTGAACATATTGTCATATACTTATTTGCCGTTTATTATCTTTTTTGAAGAAATCTATGCAAGTCCTTTGCCCATTTTTGAATTGGATTGTTTGTTTTTTGGAGTTGAGTTTTAGGAATTCTTTATGTATTCTGGATATTAATCCCTTATGAGATAAATGGTTTGCAAATATTTTCTCCCGTACAGTAGGTTGTCATTTCACTTTCTTATTGGTATCCTTTAATGTGCAAAAGTTCTTTATTTTGATGAAATCCAATTCTTTTGTGGCCTATGCTTTTGGTGTCATATCCATTAAACGGTTGCTAGATCTAGTGTCATGAAGATTTTTCCCAATGTTTTCTTCTAAGAATTTTATAGTTTTAGCTTTTAAGCTTAAGTCTTTTATCCATTTTGAGTTAATTTTTTTTTTCCTTTTTCTCCCCAAAGCCCCCCAGTACATAGTTGTATATTCTTCGTTGTGGGTCCTTCTAGTTGTAGCATGTGGGATGCTGCCTCAGCGTGGTTTGATGAGCAGTGCCATGTCCGTGCCCAGGATTCGAACCAACGAAACACTGGGCCGCCTGCAGCGGAGCACACAGACTTAACCACTCGGCCACGGGGCCAGCCCCCATTTTGAGTTAATTTTTGTATATGATGTAAGATAAAGGTCGAACTGGCATATGGATATCTAGTTTTCCCAACACCATTTGTTGAAAAGACTGTCCTTTTCCCATTGAGTGGTCTTGGCACCCTTGTCCAAAATCAATTGGCCATATGTGTGAAGGTTTAATTCTGGGCTTTTTATTCTATTCCATTGGTATATATGTCTCTCCATATGTCAGTATCATAATGTTTTGATTAGTGTTGTTTTGTACTAAGTTTCAAAGTTGAGAAGTGTAAGTCCTCCAACTTTATTCTTCTTTTTCAAGATTATTTTGGCTGTTTGGGACCCGTGCAATTCTGCATGAATTTGAGGATCAGCTTTTCCATTTCTGTGAAAAAGTCTTAGAATTTTGATAGAGATTGGATTGAGTCTGTAGGTCACTCTGGTTTTATTGACATCTTAACAATGCTAAGTCTTCCTATTCATGAACATATTCCATTTATTTAGATCTTCTTTACTTTCACCATTTCTTTTTGAAATAATGAAAATCTTTTAAAAATAGGTAGTGGTGATGGGTATATACCTTTGTGACTATACTGGAAATCACTGAATTGTACACTTTAAAGATGAATTTTGGGGTATGTGAATTATACCTTGATTTAAAAAAAGAAAAAGACCAACCACTTTCTTCAACTTGATGTCTACGTCCAGCGCTGATTTCTTTTCCCCCCGTTACTAGATTTCTTGAAAGAAACTCTGCACTTACAATCCCATTCTCAACTTTCATTCACTCCTTTGCCCAATAATCTGGCTTTAGACTCACTAGTCCACTGAAACTGCCCTTGGTCTCTGTCTTCTTTTTGTTTTTTGTTTATCAGCATTTGGCACCATTAACCTGCCCTTTTTTTAAAAATAAACTTTTAATTTTAGAGCAATTTTAGGTTTACAGAAAAATTATAAATATTGTATAGTGTTCTCATAAACCCCTCACTCAGTTTCCTCTACTGTTAACATCCTACATTAGTCTTGTAAAGTTTTTACAATTAATGAGCCAATATTGATACATTATAACTAACAGAAGTCCATACTTTATTCACATTTCCTTAGTTTTTAGCTAATATCCTCTTTATTGTCCAGGAAGGCATTCAGGATACCACATTACATTTTATCATCGTGCATCCTTAGTCTCCTTTTGACTGTGATAATGTGACAGACTTGCTGTGTTTTTTGATAACTTGACAGTTTTGAGGCGTCCTGGTCAGGTATTTTGTAGAATGTCCCTCAATTGGGATTTTTCTGATGTTTTTTTCATGATCGAGGTTATGTGTTTTTGAGAGAAAGACCACAGAGACAAAGTGCCATTTTCATCGCAGCATATCTAGGGTGCATACTACACCTTGACTCATCATTGTTGATGTGAGCCTTGATCGCTTGGCTGAGGTAGTGCTTGTCACGTTTGCCTACTGTAAAGCGACTCTTTACCCGCTCCCTCTTTCCATACCATAGTCTTTGGAAGGAAGTCAGTATGTGGAGCCCACATTGAAGAAGTGGAGAGTTTGCTCTGCCTCCTTAAGAGGGCCAGTATCTATATAATTTACTTGGGATTCTTTTGCACCCTAGATTTGTCTCTCCTCTCCTATTTACTTATTTATTTATTTAGATAGTCAGTCCTTATATCAGTATGGACTCATGGATATTTAGTTTATACTCTGGGTTATAGTTCAATACTACTTTGTTTTTTGGCTCAAATTGTTAGAACTGTGGTCATTGGGAGCTTTCAGTTGATTGTCTGTGTCCCTTTGACACATCCCCCTCATTGTGGGGTGTTTTTTTTGAGCCTCTCCTTACTTTGTAGCATTACAAGATGTCTGGGCTCATTTTATGTATTTCCTGCTCACTCCTCAGATCAGAAATTTTTTGAAAGGGTCCTGATTCCTTTTAATGGGGAAAGTTATTAGAAACCAAGATCTCGGTGCTGGGTGAGCTCATTGCTACTGGGTGGTGTCTTTCTTTTTGAACCACTGTTTTCCTTTGTGTCTGTGATACCAGACTTTTTAGGTCTTTCACAGAAGGCAGTACAGTGTAGCAGTTATGAACAAGAGCCCTGGAGGACCGACCAGGGTGTGATCTTCCTTGCACTTCTTACACCCGACTAAATGTGTAAACCTGAGCAAGTTGATTTCTCTAAGCCAAAATATCTACATCTGTAGTGATGCAGATAATAATAGTAAGTTGCTCGTAGAGTGTGTAAAAATTAAATAAGGTAGTGCACATAAAATCACTGAGACAGCATCTCGCATGTAGTGAGCATTCGTTAAGTGCCTACTTCTTTTCTTCCTGTTAATATTTTCATCTTCCTTTTTCGCTGTTTACTTTCAGTCTATTCTCCTAGTTTTTCCTCTCTTTGTCTTCTTAATGTTAGTGTTCCATGGGGTTTTATCTTTGTTATGTTTTCTTTTCACCTTGTACATTCTCCCCAGGCAATTTCATCTATTCTCACTGCCTTAGTTATCATCTGCTTTGTATATGGATGATTCTCAAATCTGTACCTTTGGCCCAAACCTTTGGCTTGAGTTTTTGAATATCCAACTGCTTATTGGACACCTTCATTTAAATAACTTATATGCATCTCAGACTCAATCTGTCCAGAATTAAAGTGATTATTTCACCATCTCAAAACCTGCTCTCCCCTTTTCCTTATCTTACTGAATGGTGGTACCATCCACCCTTTGCTCAAACTAGAAAGTGAGGCATCATCTTTGACTCCTTTCTCTTTCTCTTTCTACTCTCAATCAAATCACTTATAAGACTTGTTGATTCCACCTCCTAAATCTCTCAGTCTCCCTACCCATTTCCTTTGTCTCCATTGCTGCCATCTTAGTTCAGACTGCTGTGAACCATTTCCTGGATTCCTGCAGCTGTTCTACTTCCAGATTTCTTTCTTTCTGCTTCATTCACTGTACTGTAGCTACATACTTTTTCTCAAACACAAATCTGAACAGTCTTTCCATGTTAAAAAAACATTTTAATAGTTCCTTATTGCCCTCAAGATAAAGTCCAAACTCCAATTTAAAAGATCCTTCATGATACGGTTCTTGCTTTCATCTTTAGCCTTATCTCAGACACCTATGCTTCTGCCTTCTCTCTCTCTCTCTCTGCCTTTCTGTATGCTTTTCTCTGTACCTGGAATGCCGTGCCTTCCTAACACTGTCTTCTACTCCACTCCTCATATGTGTACATTTCATCTGGCTAATTTCTGATCCTTACATCTAAGTTTAGGTCTTATTTCCACTTGGCCCATAATCCCCTAGTGCTCTCTCCTTATCCCTATTGTAGCATTTATCACACTGTACTTTAATTACTGGTTTACTTATTGGTCCCCTCCTGACTCCATGAAGTCAGAGACTTTGTCTTATTCATCATTGTATCTCCAGGACAGGTATTTCAACGTATCATCTGTCCCAAACTGGGAACTTTGTTGAAAGAATGTGTGCCCTGTCTTCTATCTATAGTTCCTTTGGCCACTGGGCAAATTCCTATTTACTGTTTAAAATCTAGCTGAGCACGAATTCCTCTGTACCTCCTCATTACTGTGCCTCCTCATGTTAACCTTTGGACCCTGTACATACTTTATTATTGTCCTTATCACATTATATCGTATTTCTTTATATGATTGTCCTTTTACCAGACTATGAGCCACTTGAGGGCAGGGTCCTTTTTAATTTTGTCGTCAGAGTCTAGTGTGGTGTCTAGCACAGTTCTCTGCACTCAGTGAATGCTGAACTGCGAGAGCTTGTGTTGCTGTAGCATTCCCAGACTCTAAGAGTTGGAGGTTTAAAAGTTACGTAATTAATTAAAATAAAAACAAGGCTGAAGGTAATTATATTCAGTCATAACAAGGGGAGTAGTAGAGGGTTTAAAAGCATTTGAATATTTGTATATCCTTGTCATAAATTCTTGTAATTATGCATTAAGAAAAATAAAAGATAAGAATACTGTAACTGAGGGCTTCATTATCTATGGTGTTGAAAGCCCAGCAGAACCTTTGGTGAAAGTCAGGGATTCCTCAATTATCTGAGAGGCACAAGCTGTTGGGTGGGCTGTACTTTTGGGTATTTCTGGCATGTGGAAAGAGGCCATACTTGCCTGCAAGCTACATGCAGCCCTCTGGGAGCCTGCCTCCTCAGCAGCTGGGGGAGAGTTTTACTTAACGGGATGTGGTGTTCACGTCCTTGCAGGTAGATGGGGTCTGCCATGTGTCCTCCACTTGTTCCTTTATATCCTCAGCAGAGCAGTTCCACTTTATCAGCCCATTCTTTGCTTGCACGCCAAATTTAAAGTATGCCTAAGTTATACTGACTACTGCTTCTCCACAGTCCAAGATACTGCAATAGCCTTTGGCTGTTAAAGTTACAATTCAGTAACTCAGAAGACCAAATATCACTGAATAGTCAAACAGACTCCTATGAAGGCAGAACTATTGGAAATGATGTGAGAAAGCTGTGATGGGAAGAAAAGGGAATGAAGACTCTTAAGAGGATATAGTTGCAACACAGAAAAAGTTATTTTGGAAGTGAAAATGTATTCAAAATTATTAAGTCTAAGAAAGATTGAAAATAAGAAAAGGCCGAAGATGTAGTATGAGCAGTGTAACAATATTGATATCAAATAAAATATACTAAAAGCCTGAAAGCATTAAAAGGACAAAGGAGAATATTGAATAGTGAAAAAAGGAACAATAAAACCAACAATCCAATTTTTAGAAAATGGGCAAAACTTATGAATAAACAGCTCACAGAAGAAAATATTAATGGTTCTTACACAGATGAAAAGATACTCTACCTCATTCATAAAAGATGTAATTTAAAATTACACTGAGTAGGGGCTGGCCTGGTGTCATAGTGGTTAACTTCACGTGCTCTGCTTCAGCAGCCTGGGGTTCGTGGGTCCAGATCCTGGATGCAGACCTACACAACGCTCCTCAAGCCATGCTGTGGCGAGGGTCCCACATAAAAAATAGAGGAAGATGGGCACAGATGTTAGCTCAGAGCCAATCTTCCTCACCAAAAAAAGAAAGAAAGAAAGGAAGAAAAAGAAAATTTACATGAGTAGCGTTGTTCACTTTATAAGACTGGCAAGTAATAATAAGTTTGATAAAACACTGTTGTCAAGGGTGTGGGGTAGCATGTGCTTTCTTATACTGCTGATAGGAGCATAAGTTAGTACAACCTTTATGGGAAGCAATTTCACAATATCTATTAACATTCACTTTTCCTATGGCCTAGCAGTCCCAATTTTAGGAATTTATTGTACTGATACGCTTGTAAATTTAGAAAATAAAGCTTAGCTTTGCAGTATTGTATGTAATAACAAAATATTTGAAAGAGTGTAAATCCATCAGTAAGATCTGGTTAAATTATGTTCAATACTTAGAATACTATGCAGATGTAAAATTGGGAGTGAGAAAGCTATCTACAAAGACACGTTCTTAAGTTTACAAAAGAAAAGTGCAGAACAACATGCTGAGAATATAACCATTTTTTTAAAAGGAAGTGAGCAGTAACAACATACATACACATTCTTATTCACGTGTTTTTTGTAAGGATATGCAAAGACTCTGGACATTAGTTATCTGGTAGTAGAGAAAAAACAGTATCTTTCACAGAGAAGTTTTTAATTTTAATAAAGTCTAATTATCAATTTTTTCTTTCATGCATCACGCTTTTGGTGTTGTATCTAAAACGTCATTGCCAAACCCAAGGTCACTTAGATTTTCTCCTAGGAGTTTTGTGGTTTACATTTAGGTCTGCAGCCCATTTTGAGTTAATTTTTTGAGAGGTGTAAGGTATGTGTCTAGATTCATTTTTTTTTTTGCATGTGGATGTCTAGTTGTTCCAGCTTCTTTTGTTCAAAAGACTATCCTTTCTCCATTGAATAACCTTTGCTCCTTTGTTAAAGGTGAATCGAATATATTTGTGTAGGTGCATTTCTGGGCTCTTTATTCTGTTCCATTGATCTGTGTTCCTATTCTTTTGCTGATACCACACTGTCTTAATTAATGTAGACATACGGTAAGTCTTGAAGTTGGGCAGTGCCGGCCCTCCAACCCTTCTTCAATATTGTGTTGGCTGTTCTGAGTCTTTTACCTTTCCATGTAAATTTTAGAATCAGTTTGTTGATATCCACCAAATAACTTACTAGGATTTTGATTGAGATTTCATTGAATCTGTACGTAAAGTTGGGAATAACTGACATCTTAACAATATTGATTCTTCCTACCCACAAACATAGAATGGCTCTCCATTAATTAGATCTTTGATTTCTTTCGTCCGAGTTTTGTCGTCTTCCACATAGAGATCTTATACATATTTACTGGATATACTTAAGTGTTTCATTTTTTTTGACGCTAATGTAAGTAGCTTTGTGTTTTTAGTTTCAAATGCCAATTATTCGTTGCTAGTTTATAAGAAAGCAGTTGACTTTTATGTTTTAACCTTGTATCCTGCAACTTTGCTATAATTATGCTTATTAGTTCCAGGAGTTTTTTTTATTGTAAATGGTATTTTTAATTTCAATTTCCAGTTGTTCTTTGCTAGTATGTAGACATACAATTGGGTTTTGTACTTTGGTCTTGTAGCTGGTTACTTTCTGAACTCTTTCCTAGATTCCTTAGGAGTTTTTACAAATACCGTCACATCATCTGTGAATAAAGACAGTTTTACTTATTCCTTTCCAATTTATATTTCTTTTCCTTTCCTGTTGTCACTGATTAGGACTTCCAGTTCAAGTTTAAAGAGAAATGGTGAGAGCAGACATCCTTGCCTTGTTCCTGATCTTAGGAGGGAAGCATCAAGTCTTTTACTATTAGGCGTGATGTTAGCGGTAGAGTTTTCACAGCAGCCCTTTGTCTGGTTGAGTAAGTTTCCCTTCTATTCTTGGTTTTCTGAGAGTTTTGATCATAAATGGTTGTTGGATTTTTGTTAAATGTTTTTTCTTTACCTATTGCAATGATTATATGTTGGAGTATTTTTAGCCCATGAATATGGTGAATTACATTGATTGATTTTTACATGCCAAACCAACTTTTATTCCCTGGATAAACAGCACCTAATTATGAGAGAAGCTCATAAATTCTCCATTTAGACAGTATTGTTGGTTAGAGCGTGTTTTGTACTATTTTGAATCCTTTATAATCTAGAGATGATTCTGGGACCCCTAAGTAGCAGCAGGGAACCAGCTGAGGTTGGATTACATACGTTTGTGTGGAACCAGTTGTTTCAGATTTTGTAACGTTTTTCAACAGATCTTCACAGCCTGGGAACAGGAATGAAGGAAGCATTTTGTGGGCAAGGAGGTAGGAACAGAAGGAATTTAGAGTTCTACCAAAAGTGTTGCTGGAATGGCTCCTTGTAGGGACTATAAGAATTTCTGCCAAGAAGGGGATGTGAGAACTTTACTTTCTTGATGAGAAATTTAAGAGGAGTTGGAAAGGTGAAAGGGTAGGGAATTGGTGTTAGAGATTTTCAGGTTTTGAAATCTTAAAAAATAGAGTAGTCTATATATTTTAGAGTTGTACCTTTAATTAAAAAGGCTACTAACATTTGCCCGTATTATTTTCTTTGGATTTTACTTCACAAATTTAAGCCCTGAAATACATAGTAAGTTTTTGTTTTGTTTTATGTTACTTTGAACAGTAGGTATAAGTGACAGTTGGTTGCTATTTCTATAAAAATTCTTTGGCAGCCTTCTAAATCTGAGGTCATATTAGGGTGAGTTTGGCTTCTCTTACTGTGCTAGGCTTAGTAAGAGATTGTATTTTAATTAACACAGTGAATGGTTCTGGCTTTGCCTTTTGAATCTGGGTTTGGTTTCAGGATATTTAAAAATATCTTAATGCTCTGAAAGTAGACAACTATCCCATTCTACAAATAGTTGTATTAACCTGTTCGTTCCAGCAGCTTGCTTTTCCTGAAGGACCTGCGCCATCTGCTCTTTTTTCTCTTTTGTATTTTTCCTGTGTTTACCTACAAGATGTTTTATTTAAGTATGAGTGTTTGGTCTACCATATTAAATAGTTAAATATTAGAATTAAATAATTACCTTTTATGAATAAAATTGAAGGAGTTCCTGATTTAAAACAAAAAATAAAGGAAAAATTAAAATGTTTTTAAATAGACTTTGGTTACCACGTCTTTTATCTTCCTGTTAACTGCTTTCACAATGTATTTGTGGTTAGGCAGAATTACATAACTTTGCTCTGTGTTTTGATTGTGTGTTGTAGATTTAGAAATAGTTTTTTGTTTTGTTCTTTTGTTTTTTTTGCTCGAGGAAGATTGTCACTGAGCTAACATCTGTGCCAAGCTTCCTCTATTTTATGTGGGACACCACCACAGTGTGGCTTGATGAGCAGTGCTAGGTCTGCGCCCGGGATTTGAACCTACGAACCCTGGGCTGCCAAAGCGGAGTGTGCAAACTTAACCACTACACCACCAGGCCGGCTCACGGAAATAATTTTGATAATGTAGTATGTTATACCTGAGCCACAATAAAATGGCTTTTTTTCGTTTTTTTAATGTAAATTGTTATTCTCTATTCTGATAGTTCATCTAAATTACTTTATTATAAAGAGTATGACATGATGATACCTATTTTTTATAGTTGTTGAAATAACCAGTTACTGTTTCATATGAAAGGGGATAAACTGATCTTCTTTTTGGAGGAAAGGATACTGCAGTCTTGTTTCTGTATTATTACAAAATTAATTTTCAGTGAATCAGTTTGTAACTCAGTTGGCAGGAGTAGAATACTCTTGAGATGAAAAGGTCTTTATTTATGTGATTTCTTATGTGCTTAGTCTTTTGAAAATGGAGTTGATCTAATTGTCTGTTTTTATTTCCTATTCCCATATGGCCCATTGTCTCCTCCTGGAAGAAAACCTTTTCACACCTTTACCTTTGGCCGTCTTGCTTACTCTTGGTAACAGCTATTGGTGCTGGTTAATTTCAAACCCACTGTGTGAAGGGAAGAAGATAATTTTGATTGCCGGTTAGAATTTCGTTCTAAGATAAACCTCTTAAATGTTTTCTCTTTTGAATTTCCTTATTTAAATTTGTCTTGTTTATGACCATTATGCAATAAAATTTGCATGCGTTGCCAAACCGAAAAGCCAAATATCCAAAAACATGCTAGAAAGCTGGTTAACAGCTTTATTGCCAACACAATGTTTTTAAAATTAAATCTACCAATTTCAATTGCAGATGTTTTTATTCAGAAGAGATTAAATTGCCCATTGTGACATTTAACCTGCTTTCTTCTCCTCTTTTTTATAAATCACATAGTGAATAAAAATGGTAGCTGAAATATTCTTTTTTAAAACTGTATTTGTCTTTAAAAAATAATAGGAAAACTATTAAAAGTTGCTAAAATTTTACTAACTCTATCTTTTTCTTGAGGACTTTTTTATTTACTCTGATGAAAATGCACTGTGTTTTGCTTGATGTTGTAAAGTAAGTTTGATATATTTGAAAAGGGACAGGTTTTGGAACCATAGAAGCACAGCTTCAAATTTCAGCTTTGCCATTTTTATTTACCAGGTCTACAGTCGGTAACATAGAAATTTACTAAATCTCTGTCAGATTTTCACATTCATGTTATGGGAGTAATGATACCTGCCTCATAAAGATTGTATTTTCTCATTTAACCCTATTCTGTAAAGCTTTATGTCTAATACTTAGCATGTAGTAGGTGCTCAAAAAAATATTCTCCTCCCCTTTACTTTCTTCATTGTTTCTTTGATATTCAAGCCTTTCTTTATCATTGATTAAACTTGCGTGTCTGCAAGTTGCTGATTAAATTATTGAAAAGACCAGCCCGAATACATTTAACTGTAAGCTGTACTTTGAAGTAAAAGGAAATTGCTACCAGGATTTACTTGTAATACAAATTACTTCTTTCATTATCTGTCTGTGAAACTAATTAAATCAAATATTTTATGTGTATCACAGAATAAGCTAGGAACTCTCTTATCATCCTTTATTCAGTGACATCCTGTGCGTCCCCTTTAGTGAATCCATTTGGAATCCATTAAAGTATGAAAAATAGCATGGCTGACATTGCAGACATGTAAATCATAAACATAACGGAAGTGGAGCAGAAGATGAAAACGTTTATCTACCAGTAAGGTCCTCCATCTCCCAGATGAGCAAGGTAGCAATTAGAATAATAGTTTGAAAAAAATTATTTTTTTCCACTTTCTGATTAATAAAGGTGATGTTTTCTTACTATGCCTGGAGGTTTATAATGCTCTAGGCGAGGAGTTCTTAAATTTCAGCGAGCATCAGAACTGCCTGGAGGGCATGTTCTAAAGATTGCCTCCAAGAGTTCTGACTCAGTAGGTCTGGAGTAGGGTCTGAGAATTTGTATTTCTGACAAGTTTCCAGGTGAACTGATCTTACTGCCCTGGACCACACTTTGAGAACTACTGCTCCAAGGGTATATAGAAGAAGTGGGGATGAAGCAACAGGTAGAATCAGACTGATTTTTCTGCCTAAGAGTTTTCCCTCAATTCATAAAACTTTTTTTCCCCCGTACCTTCTATGTGTCTCATACTGAGGTGTCATCAAGCTTCACATGTCTTAGACTTTCAGACCATAGATTTTTTGGTTTACTGAGAGACTCTACTGGCTAAGGAGCTCTTTCTAAAAAAAACGTCTAGTGAAGAAAGGAGGAAAGGTCGTCAATTTTGTTGTCTTTCCAAACCTCTGTCTTCATGTCATAGCAATATTTTATCTTTTACTAATTTTAATGCAAAAGCATTGGCTCCTGTAATTCTGCCTTAGGTATCTATCCTAAGGAAGTAAATTTTGAAGTATGATTAATAAAGACAAAGCGAAATTTATCATAGCATTATTTCTAAGTAGGGAAAATGTAGCTCCTACACAGAATTGTATTACGAGGTGATTTTAAAGTAAATTGCATATGTATGTATGTGATAGCTAATTTTATAGTCAAATTTTGCTTATGGAGAGAAATATTTTAAAGGTAGAAAATGCTTGATATGCAATAATTACTTTATGTAGGGATGTTGCTCAAATTTAAGTAAAACTGTATGTGTTACATATTCTTAACTATGTGAAGTTTATAGAAAAATGAGGAAATACGTCAAATTACATGTATCTTTAGAAGATGAGATTATGATTGATTGGTGTTCTTTTCTGTATTTTGTAATGTATCCATGAAGGGGTATTAGTCTTATAATGAAAATCTTCATGTTATATATTTATTTGTGTATATATATTTCAAGTTTTAGTCAAAATATGGAGAGAAGAATATATATACAAGTGTATAGCTCAGTGGAGTTGTACAAACCAGCACTCATATCTAGAAGCAGAATGTTACGAGCGCTCCTGAAGCCTGCCTTGTGTCCCCTTCCGAGGGTAATTGCTATCTTGACTTCTAACAGCATAGATTATTTTTATCTGTTTTTATGCTTTATTTATGGAATCATGCAGTACTCGTTCATGACTAGCTTCTCATCCTCAACTTTGTTTGTGAGATTCATCTGTATCTGGTTGTAGTTGATCCTTTCTCATTGCTGTATAATATTCCATTTTATGAATGAACCATAATTTGTTTATTCATTCTAATGTTATTGGGCATTTGGGTAGTTTTCAGTTTTGGGATATTACAATTAGTGATCTCATGAACATTCTAGTCCACGTCCTTTGGTGAGCACATGCATGCATTCCTGAAGGGCATTTACCTAGGATTGGAGTGGTTTGGTTAGAGAATACATGTGCTCAGCTTTAGTAAATACTTCCAGATGACTTTTTCCAAAGTGATAATACCAATTTACACTGCCACCATCAGTATATGAAGATTCCCTGTTGCTCACATCCTTGCCAGCACAGTCTTGTGTCGCTTCATGATGGAGATAACATTGTGAAAAATGAGTCATTAGGCAATTTCGTTGTTGTATGAACAGCATAGAGTATACTTAACACAAACCTAGATGGTTTAGCCCACTATACACCCAGGCTCTATGGTGCTAATCTCACAGGACCACTGTTGTATGGGCAGTCCATCATTGATGGAAAGGTTACGCGGCATGACTGCAATGTCCTGTCTAATGAGATTTGCTGTGAGTTTCTCAAGTGCACTTTTGTAATTGAATTTTATTTTCATATTGACTTCAGTTATAAATTTGAAGATATGTTCTCATGTGAAAATCCTTCCGGACACATTTAAATTTTTTGGCAAAACAAGTAAGTTAATAGAGTCTGTTGGCTGTTGTAATCAAGAACATTGCTAGACTCAAATAAAATAATATTTATAAAGCACTACACTGATTTTTGCGTTACTTTTAGAGCTTTAATAATTTTGAAATGTTCTTAACATCTTGGTTTTCTTTCTGTTTTATCCGCGGATACCTTTATCCCTGACTCTGCATGTGTAGTTCTCAGAATCTATTCCATTCTTCCTGTTGCCTGAGTCCTTAGAACAAGGCGGAAAGCACAAAACAATTCAAAAACTCTCCACAAAAAACCAATTGTGTATATATATAAATTTATAAATATATAATTTTTATATATATATAAAATTTTATTAGCCTCGGTGTTTTAAGACAAAGTAGGACTTGTATCTAGCACAACGCTCAATTTGTTGAGTGGATGGAACAATGACAAAATTCTGCTGTCAAGCTTTTTTCTTTTCAGGTTTTCGTACAGCTTCCACTTGTTGTCCCCTCCCCTCCAATTTTGGAACTTTAGTTTAAAAGGGAGTATTTGAGATGAATAAGAGAAAATTGTTGAAGTTTTTCAAAGTGAAACTTTCTTTCAAGATAACCCCATAAGGACAAGTCAGAAAGGAGAAAAGTAAATCATGAAATCACTGGAAATATTACACATTTTAGAGTTTTTTTTTTTGTAGTTCTAATTTGGGGAGAATCTATTCAACTTCTCATTAAAATAAAAAAAGCATTTTCTTTATATTAATTAAGATGTATCAGTGAAATAAGAAATTCTACAATATATATTTGTTACTTATGAACAAAGAGGAGGAAAATAAAAGAACTTCCAAAAAATGAGGAAAGAAAGCTGGAGGCCAAGAGATTAGGAACAATGAAACTGTGTTTGAGTAGCATCTGTTATCCCAGATGATATTAAAGAGTTTTGTGTTGAATGTTTTTTTCTCAACTCTCTTCTACTCTGGATCATAAAATTTTATAGAGTATTGTTTAGTTAGAAAAGACAGCTAATCCTCTAGAAATTGTTGATTATTTTGCTGGCCAGTTTTTAAAGCTTTCCTTGGTTTTTGGTTCCAGATCTTTAAACCTCACCACGAAGCAAGCCAGTTGTTAAGAAATGTTGGATACAGTTGTTGGAAAATCTTGAACATGTGTGTTAGAGTGGCTACAGAGAAAATGCATGGGCCTTAGGCCCGAAACTTCAGAGCTTTGTTTAATATGTGTATCAGTTTTATATAATTGGTCAAAGCATATATGTAAAACTGCTCCCTAATTCTATGGACAAATAGCTGAATAACTGTACCTTTATTCTGTAAAATCAGCTTCTCAAATTTGAAGATATTCTAGATTTTATTTTTTTGATCACTATGTTCTCTCTTTTAATATCTAAGATTGGTATACCAAGGTAATTTTTAAATGAATTGGATATTTAAAAAATAGAATACTTTAAAATATTAATTTACATAGAAAATTCTAAAAAGTATGGGTTAGATTAGTGAATTATACTATCCGGGAGATGTAATCCTTTTAAGGCAATGTCCTTATCTCAGTTTCTATGAAATTTGAATTGGAAATCTGGTAAGAGAATTGTGACTCTTTTGCAGGCTATGGGGAGAAGTGACATCTGATATACCTGGAACACAGACCTTAAAGGATTCCGACTATAGACACATCTCAGCTCAGTTAGTATTGAACTGACCTGAAAAATATGTCATAATAGCATGACCTCTGAGATGGTTTGGATGGAAAACTTTGTTATAAAGCCAAGGGGGTGAGTCTGGGAGCTGTAGTCAAAGAAAATTTCTAGCATCTCCCTGCAGCCATATGTAGTTCACAGTTATTAACCCCTTCCCTTCCAACTTATCCTGTATTTTTGGAAAAGAAGGGAAATGTCTTTCTCTGAGATTTTTATTTATTTATTTATTTTTTGAGGAAGATTAGCCCTGAGCTAACATCTGCTGCCAATCCTCCTCTTTTTGCTGAGGAAGACTGGCCCTGAGCTAACATCCGTGCCCATCTTCCTCTACTTTATATGTGGGACGCCTGCCACAGCATGGCTTGCCAAGCAGTGCCATGTCCGCACTGGGGATCTGAATCAGTGAACCCTGGGCTGCTGAATCGGAACGTGCGCACTTAACTGCTGCACCATTGGGCCGGCCCCTCTGAGATTTTTCTATTCATATTAGATAGTTGGAATGTAATCACTTTAACTCAGACTTAATCTATTGGAATAAAATAATTTCTGGAATTGACAGCACAACTTCTTTCATGAAAGTACTCTTAGAAATTCTGGATTAGTTGATTAACCACAGTTCACAGCTCTTCAGTTGCACATTATCCTTAAATTTCAGAAATTACTTTCTGAATGGGAGAGTCAAAACAAACCACCCAGCAACAAATGATTTTCTTTTTTTTATTTTATTTTTTTGAGGAAGATTAGCCCTGAGCTAACTACTGCCAGTCCTCCTCTTTTTGCTGAGGAAGCCTGGCCCTGAGCTAACATCGTGCCCATCTTCCTCTGCTTTATATGTGGGACGCCTACCACAGCAAGGCGTGCCAAGAGGCGCCATGTCCGCACCCGGGATCCGAACCGGCGAACCCCAGGCCGCCGAGAAGCGGAACGTGCGAACTTAACCGCTGCGCCACCGGGCCGGCCCCACAAATGATTTTGTTGGTTGAAAAAGCCATATCAGTTCTTAGCACACGTGAAATCAAGCTGAAAGCCATGGCTAATCCAAGATTGGTGTTTTCATAGCTTTGCTAATTTTCTCTATTATTTTGCTTGTATTTCTGTTTTCACACAGTTCTCTCAAATGATTAAGCTGAACTCAGAGAAGTATTTTTTATTTTGCTGTTTTAAAAAGGTCTTATTTTGTTTCAGAAAGGATGCGCTGTCATTAGTAAGCTTTT
Organism: Equus asinus; assembly: GCF_041296235.1. Lineage (NCBI taxonomy): Eukaryota > Metazoa > Chordata > Mammalia > Perissodactyla > Equidae > Equus > Equus asinus. The sequence continues at coordinate 87,777,346 of NC_091810.1, read as the reverse complement.
TGTTATCCTGTGGCGGCCATGGAAATACACCATTCAGATCTCCTTCCGGTGGGAGGCATAATTGACTGACAGTCACAGCTGTGGCCATTCTCGCTGTGAGGCCGCCCACGCTAGTTGCGGCTGCTCTCAGCAATGAGTGGGCGTGATGGGGTACTAGTGTAGGCCCGGTCGGGCGGCCGCAGCACTCCAATAATGGGCAGAGCATTACTTATCTATTGCTGCCTAACAGGTTACCCTAAAACCTAGCAGCCTAAAACAACAAACGTTATTATCTCACACAGTTTCTGAGGGTCAGGAGTGGCCTCGCCAGGTGACCCTGCCTGAAGGTCTCTCATGTATTGTAGTCAAGCTGTCAGCCAGGACTCTGTCGTCTGAGGGCTGGACTGTGGCTGGAGGATCTACTTCCAAAATGGCTTACTTACATGGCTCTGGGCAGCAGCCCTCAGTTCCTTACTGGCTGCTGTCAGGAGCTTTCAGATCCTTGCAACATGGGTGTCTCCATAAGCCAGCCACTAAGACACATTTTCAACTGATATAAATTTGTTGGGGACAAGTAATAATTCAGTTGTCATCTTAGGTATCATTTCCTCTGAGATACTTTTCTAAACATCGTTCCCACCTAGGGTTGCCAGATGTAGCAAATGAAAATACAGGACAATATTTGGGACATTCTTGTACTAAAAAAGTATTCACTGTTTATTTGAAATTCAAATGTAACTGGATGTCCTGTAGCTCTCTTTCCACCCTCTCTGGGTTTATTTTGTCCTGGCTATGCTCCTGCGGCACCCTGTGCTATCCCATTTCTGCGTTCCTGGACTATATCTTGTCTATTTAGTTGTCAGTATCTTCTCACTAGGGTGAAACTTCCCTGTGGGCAGGAACTGTGTCTTGTTTATTTTCTTCATGCTAGAGCCCCAGTGCTGAGCACTGTGCCTGACCTTGTGGGTACTCAATAAAAATGTGTGGGCTGTTCAAAAAATGAAAACACTCAGTCGTATAATTGCATGTATTTCTTCTCTCCTCCATCTTTTCTTCCTGTTCATCATCATTATCAGGATGAATGTCAGGGGAATGCTACTGCAGATAAAGGGCTTGGAATTCCAGCATTCATAAATTTACTTTATCACTTTACATGTAAGCTTTAGTTTCCCTATTAATTGCTGGAGGTGATGCCTGTTTCCTACCTACCTTAGATGATGTCTGCCTCCTAACTACCTTGAAAGAAAACCAAAAATTATGGAGCCTCCTATTTTCTAGGAACTGTGCTAGCTCAACAATCAGATGCTGAGCTTTTAATATAGTGGTAATAGGTTTTAAGTAGCAGTAAAGACGTGGAGTAAAATAGCTCTGAGTATGAATCTTAACCTTGTCACATACTAATGGTGATTACTTGGGCAGATTACTTAATTGTGTTTCAGAATGTCAGTTTACTCAGCTGTAAAACAAGAATAATCTTGTCTCTAAAACAGCTACCTCATAAAGGCTATTGTGAGGATTCACTGATAAAACATGTGCTCCTGCCCAGCAGGATGCCTGTTTTTGGTACATGGTAGGTACCTAGCGAGGCCCTGATGAAGCTTCTTGGTCCTGCCATGATGTAATTCCTTGTTATTCTGCCTTTTGATTTTTGGGCCTTCATAATTCTGCCAATTGTAGATTCTCAGTCAAGCACATATACCAAGTATCTAAACCTGTGATTTCTCTCTTACTGAGATGGATTACTATGGCAACACCACATCAGAAGAGTAAAACTAACCTGCTTTATATTAGTCTAAAATAGCTAATTTTCTCCATATGTAATGCCTATTGAATCCTGTTCCCAGTGATAAGAGACTACACTGAAGGATCAAAAATGAATGTTTCTCTGCTTGGTTATCTGCCACAAACCGGTTATCCCTGTGGTAACTTTTCTGATATCTCCTGCTTAAAACCCGAAAGATAAGAAGGCTCTTGAGATCCCGTTTTCTCAGTCTGTGGTTCTTCTGAGAAATCAAGTTCAAGTCTAACGTTTGGCCATTTGCTCCCCAGGAGGTTTCTGTTCTTACTGGCCTCATATGTGTTAGAGTTGCTGGTTGTACCACCTCAATGTCCCCGACACTCTCTTTCCTCACTTTACCCAGAGCTTTTCAGTTTAATGGATAAGGAAAGTGAGTCTCATATAGATTAGACTTACCACAGGTCACCCACGTAGGCCTCTGGGGTTTGAACCCAGGTGTCCTGACTCCATTGCATTGTGTGTTCAGCATTCCAGTTGTTTTTCAGACTGGATGAGCGTTATGGAGCCTGTGCACTGATATACAAATGAGGGGCATTGTTATTAGTATTGTGAAGTGCTACACAGATACACGATAACCCCTATGGCAGAAGGGTTTGTAGTTGATTTAAAGAGACTAGACACATAAGTTAAATAATGAAAGATAGTAAGTGGCAGTGATTTACATAACCCAAAAAAGCTGCTGAAAATAAGAATTTTTTTAGCCATGTTGAATATTTTTGGCTATTTTATTAATATCATTTGTGTTTGGATTCATGTACTTAGAATGATGCTTTTGAGGTTTATTCATGTTGTTTTGTGTATCAGTAGTTCTTCTTTATTACTGTCTAGTATTCCATTGTGTGGATGTACCACAATTTGTTTATCCATCCATGAGTTAATGAACATTTATGTTGTTTCCAGTTGTGGAGTATTACAAATAAAGCTGCTATGAACATTCAAATACAAGCTTATGTGTTGATAGAAGTTTTCGTTTCTCTAAGGTAAATCTCTAGGGGTGGAATTGCTGGATCATAGGGTAAGTGTATGTTCAGTTTTATAAGAAATCACCAAACATGTTTCCCAAAGTGTCTGTACAAATTGGTGTTTCCATCAGCACTGTGTAAGGGTTCTAGTTGCCCTCTGTCCTTGCCAGCACTTGATATGGTCAGTCTTTTTTCATTTTAGTTATTCAAGTGGGTTTGTGTGGTATCTCAGTGTGGTTTTAACTTGCATTTCTCTAATGGCTAATCATGTTGTACATTTTTTCACATGCTTATTTGCCATCTGCATATCTTTGATGAAGTAACTTTAATTTTTTCCCCATTTTTTAATTCAGTTGTTTGTCTTATTATTATCTTATTCTGGATACAAGTCCTTTATCAGATATATATTTTACAAATATCTTCTCTCAGCCTGTAGCTTGCCTTTTTATTTTCTTAACAGTAACTTTTGAAGAGCAAACCTGTTTTATACTTCAAAGTGCAGTTTATCAATTAAAAAAATAGTTTTTGTTTCTTTATGTCCTGTTTTGAGAGATCTTTGCCTAAGCCAAGATTACTAAGGTTTTCTCCCATATTTTTTTTCTCGGAGTTTTATAGTTTTTGCTCTTAAATTTATGTCTGTGATAAGTTTTGAATTAATTTTTGTGTGTGGAGTGTGGTGAGGGATGAGATTTATTTTTCTTGCGTATGAGTAACCAGTCATTACAGTGTCATTTATTGGAAAGATTACCCTTTCCCTTAGAGTTGCTTTGTACCTTGGTCAAATATCAATTGCCTGTAAGTTAAGGGCCGGTTTCTAGATTCTGTTCTGTTCCATTGATCTAAATGTTTATCTTCATGTCAGTAACACACTACTTAATGTAGTTCAGTGTTTCTTAAGGGCAGTTTTGCTCCCCCCGCCCCCCCCCCCAGGATATTTGGCAGTGTCTGGAGACATTTTTGATTGTTACAACTTGGGGGGGGGAGGATCCACTGCTGGTAGGGGTGGAGGCCAGGGATGCTGCTAAACATCCCACAGTGACAGGACAGTTCCCCATAACAGTTATCAATCCGAAATGTCAGAAGTACCAAGGTTGAGAAGCTCTGCTATTGCTCTATATTAAGTCTTGAAATCAAGTAGTGTGAGTCCTCCAATTTTGTTCTTTTTCAGAGTTGTTTTGTGTATACTAGGTCTTTTACATTTTTATATAAATTTTAGAATCATCTTACAAATTTCTACAAAAGTTCCTGTTGAGATTTTGATTGGGATTGCATTGAATCTGTAGATGAATTTTGGAGGAATTGACGTCTTAACGATATTGAGTCTTCCATTTATAAGCGTGGTTTATCTGTCTGTTAATTTAAATCTTCTGTAGTTTGTCTCAGCAAAATGTAGTTTTCATTGTATAGACCTTGCATATATTTTGTTATATTTGTCCCTAAGTGTTTCATATTTTTATTATTATAAATTATATCTTTTTATTTCAATCTCTGATTTCTTTAATTGCTAGAATATAGAAGTACAGTTGATTTTTGTATATTTACTTTATAGCCTGTGACCTTGCTGATAAACCCACTACTAGTAAATTGTTATAGATCCAATAGGATTTTCCACATAAACCAACATTTCATCTGTTTTACTTATTCCTTATTTTTATGCCTTTTTCCTTTTTCTTGACTTATTGCACTGGCTAAGACTCCTGTTCACTGTTGAAGTAGTGAAAGTGGACATCATTGTCTTGTTCCTGATCTTAGGGGGAAAGTATTCAGTTTTTTACCATGACGTGTGAGTTTTAGCTATAGGTTTTTTGTAGTTGCCTCTGAGCACATTGAGAGGGTTTCCATCTGTTCATAGTCTGCTTAGTTATTATCATGAAAGATTGTTGAATTTTGTCAAATACCTCATCAATATCTGTCATAATGATAGTGTAGTTTTTCTTTTTATTCTGTTGATACATGGTGAATTATATTGATTGATTTTCTGATGTTAAACCAACATTGCAACATTCCTGGATAAACCCCACTTAGGCATGATGTATTATCCTTTTTCTGTATTCTTGGATTCAGTTTGTTGAAATTTTATTTAGAATTTTTGAGGGATATTGGTCTGTAGTTTACATATTATATTTTTGTTTGTTTTTTTGTTTCCTTTTGTTTGTTTTGATTCTTTTTCTGAAGTGCCTTTTGACCTTATTTGCCACCTTGTTTCATCTCAGCATTTCCAAGGAATTAACACTCTGAAAGGAGAGGTCAGTTTACTTTTTATAAAATGTCTATTGTGTTTTGAGTGCTATTTGCCAGGAACTGTGTGCTGTGCTCTTTACATTAATTATTTCATATAATCCTCACAACCTCCTTGCAAGATAAGTGCTATTATTACACCTATTTTAGAAATGAGAAAACTGAGGCTCAGCAGTTAACTAACTTTCCCAAGTGGTTGAGGCGGTTCAAATCGCGTCTTTCAGATCAGAGTCAGTCTTCTAAACACATGCTCTACGTTCATATCTTTCCCAGGAAATCTTTGATTTACATGGAACATTATTGACAGGACCAAAGGAGTTTAAAGAACTATACCTCTAAGTAATCTCAGTCCACCTCGTTATGCTAATTGGTTTTAATATTATTTGGGTGCTAACTTATTTTTCAGTTTATTTTGAGAGTGTCTCTGGTAATTGGTATGTTAATTCACCAGTTTATAAGTATTATCAGGTGCACTTTATTGTGGAGGAACTTGAATATTTCTCATTGGTTGCTACAGTGCTTTGGTTTAAACCTCACATCTGTTGACAGTTTCTTGACATTGTTAATCTGAATTAGAGCTTCCTTGAGAGAAAATAACACTTTCTTTTTTACTGTGCTCCATTCTATATGCTCAGTAATATCAATAAGCATATTTTTGTTTATGTAAAGTTGTGATGTGGTTGAGAGTTAAGGGAGGCAAGAGTAGATCAGAAGCTATTTCTTCTACTTATCTGCTGTTCCCAGGTTGAACATGAGCCAGATTATTGCAGGACCTTTTAGCTTCAAGAATTCAACTGTGGAAAGCCTGGGTTTGCTGGTAGCCAGCTAGTGGGAGCCAACTTAATCTCTTCTGTTATCCCATGGTGAGATAGGTGAAAATACACAGAGAAGCAGAGTTACAAGTAGAAACTAGAAATATTGATTAAAATATGCCAGGCATCAGAAGTATTTTTTATGAGTAAAAGTAAAGACAGATCCCTGAGACAGAATAGCAGGGACAGGCGGGCAAATGGTAGATTTTCTACCCATCTCTGCTGCATATCCACAACTTAAAGAACCAGGGCTTTTGCCAACCAGAAACTTGGCAGCTACCCCATGTTGTGTTGCAACTGCTATCTGCAGCATCCAGGGCTCTTTTTCTCCCTCCCATCTCTTTTATCATTACCTCTCTACTTCCCTTCATGACCACAGTTTTGTAAAGGCAGGGACAGAAGTGGACGGGTTATGGTGCATTTTCAGATGTGAAGGGAGTAGTAGTAGGAAGGGGCAGAGAGAAGAAAATCCATGGGAGTGGTATGCATTTTTTCAGGCCCTACTTCAAATAAACACACAAATGAAGCTTTTTACTATGGAAAATTTCAAATATTTACAAGAATAAAGAGAAAAGTTTAATGGACTCCCTTGTAACAGTCACCAGCTTAAACAACTTTTGGTTAGGCCCTACTTTTTTGACTAGAGAAGAAGTGTATTCTGTTTCAAAGTATCCAGGATGAAATTACCAGTCACATGCATCATATAACAAGGCAACAGGATCAGGAGTGTCTTCCTTAGTTTATCAGAGCCATAGTAAATCAGGAGATCCTTAACCTCGAATCCATGAATTGACTTCAAGGCATGACAGATTAAACTGCTAAGCAAAATTCTATGCTCTGGAGAGAAAGTATATAATTTTAATGGGATCCTCAATGAGATCTTTGATCTCTAAAATAGACGACAGCCATAATATTATGTAAATACTTAACACCAGGAATTTGGCTTAAAACAGTTGCATGAATCAATCTTTTTTCCAACTTAAGAAATGAGAGTTAAAAGTCAAATAATACCCAGGTCGACAGTAAAGGGGAGAAACCAACTAGAATTTACCTAACTTTTTTCTTAGCAAACACCAAACCTGGATAGTTTTCTCAACTTTCAAATAATTGACAGCATTTTTTGAATAAAGCCATCATGGGCTTAAGAAATTCTGCAAAATAAAAGAAGGAAATCTTATACTTAAGACACAAAGGAAAATCATACTTAGAAAAAATGAGAAAGAAACAAAAAATATTAGATAGTATTTGCTTTCTTCTCAAAATTATTTAATGAATCTGAAATAGTATGTAAAAGACAACAGACTGATGTAGAAGGGAACCAGCTGACATATCAGCCAAGATTATAGTCAGAATAGCTGAATATTTATTGAGTACCAGATACTGTATTAAAACCCTTTGTAAATTAGCTAATTAAGTCTAATTAAAGTATTATTCCCAAGAAAATTGAATTAAATAGGTTAAATTACTTCCACAAGATTATACAGCTAGTAAGGGGTAGGTCTCATATATGAATCAGGCTAACTCCAGGGCCCTGGAACCAGAGGAAATAAGGATGATTACAAGGGATCTTGAGTCATTCTTAGTGGTTTTCTGCATTTTAATATTTCTTCAAGACTCCTCAAAACTTGTAAAGACATTGAAATTCAACATACTGTTAAAATCCAGAATGAAGGAGTCAGAAGATAATCAATGCTAAAAATCAAGTCAGTGATGTGGAGGAGAAGTTGGAGAAGGTCTTCCAAAATTGCACGGTGGAAAAGGATTCAAAAGATGAAAATGATAGGTGCAGAGAATAAAGACTCATTATATAGATAAATAGTATCCTGAATAAAGGAGAATAATAAGTAGAAGAGAAACAATAATCAAAGGTAAAATCGAAGGCAGCGTCTTCAGGCTTAAGAAAGACATGAGTTTACAGTTTAAAGGATTTCACTGATATTTGGAGAATACTAGATATATCAGAGTGAAAATTTTGAGGAGGACTAAAAGATATACTGTAAGCATCCAGGCAAGGACTTGAAAAGGAGACTGCTACAAACAGCTATAAAATAAACCTACACATCTGTGGACAGCCAGTTTTTGACAAGGGAGCCAAGAACATACAGTAGAGAAAGGAAAGTCTCTTCAATAAATGGTGTTGGAACAACTGGACAGCCACATGCAAAAGAATGAAAGTAGACAATTATCTTATACCATACAGAAAAATGAGCTCAAAATGGATTGAAGACTTGAATGTAAGACCTGAAACCATAAAACTTCTAGAAGAAAACATAGGTAGTACGCTCTTCGACGTTTGTCTTAGCAGCATATTTTCAAGTACCATGTCTGACAGGGCAAGGGAAACAATAGAGAAAAATAAACAGTGAGACTACATCAACTAAAAAGCTTCTGCACAGCAAAGGAAACCATCAACAAAATGAAAAGATAACCTAACAATTGGGAGAATATATTTGCAAACCACATATCTGATAAAGGGTTAATATTCAAAATATATAAAGAACTCATACATCTCAACACCAAAAAACTAACAACCCAATTAAAAAATGGGCAAAAAATCTAAACAAACATTTCTCCAAAGAAGATATGCAGATGGCCAACAGGCACATGAAAGGATGTTCAACATATTTAACTATCAGGGAAATGCAAATCAAAACTACAATGAGATATCACCTCACGCCCATCAGAATGGCTGTAATTGACAAGACAGGAAACAACAAGTATTGGAGAAGATGTAGGAGAAGCGAACTCTCATACACTGCTGGTGGGAGAGCTGCAAACTAGTGCAGCCACTATGGAAAACAGTATGGAGATTCTTCCAAAAATTAAGAATAGAACAACCATATGATCCAGCTATTCCACTGTTGAGTATTTACCCAAAGAGCATGAAAACACGAATGCATAAAGATAATGCACCCCTGTGTTCACTGCAGCATTATTCACAATAGCCAAGACTTGGAAGCAACCTAGGTGCCCATCAAGGGACGAGTGGATAAAGAAGATGTGGTATATGTACACAATGGAATACCACTCAGCCATAAGAAATGATGAAATCCAGCCATTTTGTGACAACATGGATGGACCTTGAGGGTATTATGCTGAGCGAAATAAGTCAGAAGGAGAAAGTCAAATATCGTATGACCTCACTCATAAGTAGAAGATAAAAACGACAACAAACAATCATGTGGAGACAGAGAGTGGATTGGTGGTTACCAGAGGGGAAGCGGGGAGGGCCAAAGAGATAACTAGGCACATGTGTGTGGTGATGGATTGTGACTAGTCTTTGAGGGGTGAACATGATGTAATCTATACAGGAATCAAAATATGATAATGTACACCTGAAATTTACATAATGTTGTAAACCAATGTTACTGCAATAAAAAAAAGATATAAAAAAGCTAATCACAGATTTTTTTGTTCACTACTAAATAGTAAAAAACAGTGGAACAATATTTACAGTGTTATTAGGAAAAGGAAAATGTCTAAGTGTTATTAGGAAAGGACAGAAAATAAAGGAGATCATGTTAAACAGCAGCAAGAATAATAAGGAGTGACAGAATGTTAGAGCACCTTATCAGTAATTAGGATAAAGATGAATACATTAACATATAAGTTTAAAAGATAAAGACTCAGATTGGGTCAAAAAACAATATCCACGACTCACACTACCTGATTTTGAGGCTTACTATAATGTTACAAGTAATCAAGACAGTATACAATTGATCTTAGCCAAAAGGCCGAGAACCAATCAAGACAGTATAGTATAAGTGAAAGAATAGGTACCTAGATCAATGGAGCAGAATAGAGAGCCCAGAAAGAGACCTACACAAATATAGTCAACTGATCTTTGACAAAGGAGGAGAGGCAATTTAATGGAGAAAAGAGTCTTTTCAGCAAACGAGGCTGGAACAGTTGAGGCTCAGGTGCAAAAAAATGAATCTAGACACAGACCATACGCCTTTCACAAAAATTAACTCAAAATGGATCATAGACCTAAATGTAAAACATAAAAAGATAAAAATTCTAGAAGAAAACCTAGATGACCTTGGGTTTGGCAATGACTTTTTAGATACAACAGCAAAACATATATCAGATAAAGGACTTTGTGAAGTTAGCCAATTACAAAGTTAGGGAGCAGTGCACAGAAGGCTGCCTGTACTTCTGACACCACTTGCAAGTTTAAGGGTCTCCAAAACCACCTTGAGGTTTGATAATTCTCTAGAGGGACTCACAGAATTCATCAAAAGCTGTTATAGCTATGGTTTATTACAGCTGAAGGATACAGATTAAAATCAGTCAAGCGAAAAGGCACATAGGGCAGAGTCCAGAAAAGTCCCAAACGTGGGGCTTCTAGTTGTCCTCTTTCCATGGAGTCATAGACAGTTTTACTCTCCCAGTATTGATATTTGACACCTCACACAGAGTAATGTCAACCAGAGAAGCTTATGTGAGCTTTAGTGTCCAGAGTCTTTATTGGGGTACTATCATGTAAACCTGACCAGCTGCTCATGGGGCTGATTTAGTCTCCAGTCCCTCAGGAGGTCGAGCTGATACCACATGACCCAAATGCTGCCACCCTAAATCTCATTGTTAATGGGACTCAAAGCCTCTGCCCAAAATCATATTGTTGCTGTCTGGCTGCCCAGTGCCCCCAGTTAAACACAGACACTTTCATCTGGCAAGACTTTCCCAGGGTTTAGACATTACCTCCAAGGAGCTAAAGGCAAAAGCCAGACCCCTCTTTGGGTAAAATTAAATTCTTTGCTACCTAGACTTGTATCCAAAACATGAAAAGAACTCAACAATAAGAAAACGAACAACACAGTTAAGAAGTGAGCAAAATGTCTGAACAGACACCTCTCCAAAGAATGTATACAGAAGGCAAATAAGCACATGAAAAGATACTCAATGTCATTTGTTATTAGGAGATTGCAAATTAAAGCAACAGTGAAATAGCATTACATACCTTTTAGAATGGCTAAAATCCCAAAAGGTGACAATACCAATTGTTGACAAGGCTACAGAGCAGTAGGGGCTCTCCTTCATTGTTAGTGGGAATACGAGACAGTGCAGGCACTTTGGAAGACAGCTGGTAGTTCCTTACACAGCTAAAAAGTCTTCTAGAAGTCCTTCTGGCTCCCATTATCCTTTATATGTTTACTTATGTGATAAATCTCCCATATATAACCAGTATCCCATTTCCGCCACCCGACCAAGTGAACACCTTCCTCACATGCCTTCAACTCTGACGCTGGCTGCCTTGTAAACAGGGAGTACCCCTTCTCTTCAAGCATTCATGGAACATTTACAGAAGGTGACTATACTAGAAAACATAAAAATCTCAATATAGTCTATAAAGCAGAAATTTGATAGACCATTTTATCTGGCCAGAGTGCAGTAAAATTTGATATTAATGAAGGAAGTCCACCTGTCACTTCTTTCCCCAAATAGCTACTAAAGAAAAGCAGAAACCTAAACTGCCACGACCATTAAAACTAACAAATTATAATTTTACATAAATACAAATACACATGGATATGGGATGCAGTCACAGTGGGATAGGTGCTTTCATCATTTAAAATGGAATGAAACAAACAATGAGCTTGCCTCCCAAAGTTAGGCAAAGGTTAGCAAGAAGAAGAATATAATAAAAATGAAAACAAAACTGAACAAAATCAGAGGAGAGAAAAGTGGTAACACTGAAAAATCCAGATAGATTGACCAAAATAAACAAACTCTAGGAAGTCATTTAGCAAAATGTTGAAATATTAGGAACACGACAGGAATATTAAAGGATTTTTTATATAGAAAAAACTTTATCAGATTACCTTATAGCAGTTATGTTAAGGAATTTGAAAATACTGATGAAGGAAATTATTTGGGGAGAAATATAAATTCCCAAAATTGATTTTTTAAAAAGTAGAAAACTTATAAAGTCTAATATTTTGGAAGAAATAGAAAGTGTCCTGGGAAAAAATCACTTTCAAAAAGTGCTTTTTATGGGCACTGCTGCTGCTGACAGTTTTATGGGCAAGTTTTTCCTGTTTCTATGAATAGATGATCCAGGCAATAAAACCTGTGGAGGATAAGACCAAAGGCTTCCCAGCACAGGGAACAAAACTGATTTAACTCAGATAATAAAACTTAACAGTACAGAAATTGATAAACCAGTCACACACCATAGAGGCAAAACCCCAAAGTGTTAGCAAATAAAACTAACATATTGAGAGATCTGTTTATACCACGAACCAAGTAGAATTTGTGTCAGAAAGTAAAAATGTTTGATAGAATATTAAGAAATTACCAATAATATATTTACATAGGTAGATCAAAGAAGAACTGTATTTTTGTCTGAAATACTTTTCAGGCTACATTTAAAAAAAATTGGTCACTTCTTAGGTAGATCAAAGAAGAACTGTATTTTTGTCTGAAATACTTTTCAGGCTACATTTAAAAAAAATTGGTCACTTCTTTTTAAATAAAATTCCCTTATGAACTAGGAATTAAAAAACACTTTAAAGTATATTTTTAAAAAGTCTGTCTTTAAGTTATTAGCCAATACCATATTTAATGCATCTCCATTTAAAACAGGAACAAGGGGGCACAGAAGTTAAGTTCGCATGTTCTGCTTCAGCGGCCGCGGTTTCCTGGTTCAGATCCTAGGTGAGGACATGGCACTGCTTGGCAAGCCATGCTGTGGCAGATGTCCCACATATAAAGCAGAGGAAGATGGGCACGAATGTTAACTCAGGGCCAGTCTTCCTCGGCAAAAAGAGGATGATTGGCAGCAGATGTTAGCTCAGGGCTAATCTTCCTCAAAAAAAGAAAAAGAGAGAGAGAACAAGATAATGAAGTCCACTAGCACCACAATTATTTATTTGGTTTTCTGTTGTTTTGTTTTTTAAAGTCAGATTTATTGAGGTATACTCTACATGCAGTAAAGTTTACTCTTTTTTTGGTATGTTTTGTGTATTTTATATTTTGGTGCTTGTTAAACTCATTAGCTTATTAAAATTTATTACTTATGATAGCTTTTTTTGTAGATTCTTTTGGATTATCTATGCCAACCAGCATTCTTTGGGTAGACACCATTTGCCCATAATGTATTCTCCTTTTTAATCTATAGCTGGATTCGATTTGCTAACATTCTGTTAAGGATTTTTTTATGGTGGTAAAATATACATAACACAAAATTTACTATTTTAACCATTTTCAGATGTATAATTTGGTGGCTTTAAGTGAATTCACATTGTTGTGCAGCCATCACCACTGTCCATCTCCAGAACTTTTCATCATCCATAAATGAAACTCTGTACACGTTAGATAATAATTCCCCATCCCCTTTCCTCTAGCCACTGGTAACCATTGTTCTCAGTTCTGTCTCTATGAATTTGACTACTCTGGGTACCTTATGTAAATGGAGATATTCAAGATTTGTCCCTTTGTGTCTGGCTTACACACTTAGCATAATGTTTTCAAGGTTTGTCCATGTTGTAGCATGTGTCAGAATTTCATTCCTTTTTAGACTTGTTAAGGTTTTTTGCAGCTTTGTTCATGAAGGATATTGGTTTGGAATTTTCTTATAATTTCTTTGGTCTTGGTATCAGGGTAGTGCTGGCCTTATCAAATGAGCTGGACAGTGTTTCCCATTCTTCTGTTTTCTGGAGGAGTTTGTGTAGTATTAGATTAGTTTTTCCATAAATATTTGATAGAAATTGCCAGTGAAGCCATCTGGGCCTGGAGTTTTTTTCGTGAGGAGGTTTTAAAGTGGGAATTCAATTTCTCTGGTAGGTTTAGGGCAGTTCAGGTTGTCTGCTTTTCCTCGAGTGAAGTTTGGTAGTATTTTCTTTCAGTGAATTTGAAAATGTGTCATTTAATTTCTAAATATTTGAGGATTTTCCAGCTATCTTTCTGTTATTGATTTCTGGTTTAATTCTCTTGTGATCAGAAAACATTTCTTGGGGATTGCTTAAATTGTTAGGGAGTTTTGAAGTTTGCTTCGGGATCTGTTGTATGGACTGTCTTAGTAAATGTTCCAAGTGCCTGAAAAGAATGTCAGTTTTGCCGATATTTAGTGGAGGGTTCTATACATATCAGTGATGGCAAGTTGATTGCTAGTGTTGTTCAGATTTTCTGTATCCTTACTGTCTGTCTACTTGTTCTGTTGATTGCTAAGAGAGGGATGTTGGTCTCCAATTATGATGTTGATTTTTCCATTTGTCCTTTGAGTTCTGTCAGTTTTTCCTGCATATATTTTGAAATTGTCATTGAGTACATTCACATTTAGGATTGTTATGTGTTACTTTGTTTATTTGTGATGTTTTCTTTTGTCATTATGTAATACCCGTCTTTATCCCTCCTAACGTGCCTTGCTCTGGAAGTCTCTATATTTTAATTAGGGTCTCTAGTTAATTTACAGTTAATGTAATTATTGAGGTGCTTGGATTTTAAATCTGCCATATTGCTAGTTTTTTCTATATGTCCCATCTGTTCTCTGTTCCTTTTCTTTATTTTTCTTGAATTATTTGGATAAATTGAATATTTTTTATGTGTGATTCCATTTTATTTCCATTTTATCTTTGCTTATTTGTTATACCTCCTTTTAAGTTTATTTATTTGTTTGTTTGTTTGTTTATTTTTGGTGAGGAGGATTGGCCCTGAGCTAACATCTGTTGCCAATCTTTCTCTTTTTGCTTGAGGAAGATTAGCCCTGAGCTAACACCTGTGCCAGTCTTCCTCTATTTTTTGTATGTGGGATGCTGTCACAGCATGGCTTGATGAGCGGTGTGTAGGTCCACCCCCAGGATCCAAACCCACAAACCCCAGGCCACCAAAGCAGAGTACATGACCTTAACCACTATGCCATCAGGCTGGCCCCTTAAGGTTTTTATTTTTAGTGTTTGCTCTATTACATCTTTAAGTTATCTCAGTCTACTTTGAGAGAATATTATACCATACCATATATACTTCCATTTCCTCTCTCCTATCTTTTGTGCTATTGTTAGCATATATATATATATATATATTTTTTTTTTTTTAAAGATTGGCACCTGGGCTAACAACTGTTGCCAATCTTTTTTTTTCTTTCTGCTTTTTCTCCCTAAACCCCCCCTGTACACAGTTGCGTATCTTAGTTGCTGGTCCTTCTAGTTGTGGGATGTGGGACGCTGCCTCAACGTGGCCTGACGAGCGGTGCCATGTCCGTGCCCAGGATCCGAACCCTGGGCCGCCACAGCAGAGCGCGTGAACTTAACCACTTGGCCACGGAGCCGGCCCCATGTTAGCATATATTTTATTTTTACATAATTATAAACCCTATAATACATTGTTAGTGTTTTGGTTTAGACTCTCGATTATCTTTTAAAGTGATTAAAGATTGAAGATAGGAAAAAAATCCCTTCCACCTAATAATGAGAAAGTTGAAAGAATTATTTTAAACCCCCTGTCTGATATTTCTAACATCTGGGTCATATATAAGTCTAGTTTTATTGATGGCTTTTTCTCTTGCACTGGGTCCCCTACCCCCTTTTTGTGTCTGTTATAATTTTAATTTAATGCCAGACATCTTGTATAGTAAAATAGTAGAGATTAAGTAATATTTATACCTGGAAATGGGCACACTTCTTCTGTTAGGCCATTTGTCTATGGGGTTAGGTTAATCAGTGAGGAATTGAACTCAGTTTGGGTTTTGAGGTTGCTGTGATTAGTTTCTGTTTAATATATCTAAGGGGAAGAAAGGTTGAACCTTCAAGAAAAATCTTGGTCTATGGAAAAGGGAAATGATTTTGAATATTGCATGGTGGTAGTCACTAGAGTTTGTCTTATGGCCAGACCTATTCGAGTCATGTGCAAATCCTATGAGAATAGGGTGGATATAAGTGTTTATGAGAACAACAAAACAATTATCTTTTAAAATATAATTTAATGAGAATCATCTTGTTAAGTCCCAAGCAACACCACTAATGTGTATGTCTTATAGGGTAATATAGTAAGGGAGCAAAATATTCTTCCTTCTATTGAAAAAGGTGCAACTTGAAGCTTTGGCGTTTCGTGGATGCCCAGTGTTTCTGCAGAGGAATGGGGAGGTGACCTGTGCCTAGTGGAGGCAACATTAATCAGCAGTGCTTACTGGGAAAGAGCTTTTAATGAGACCATGTGAAAGACTAAAGCAGTGTTTCTCTAGCTTACATACACATTGGAATCACCTGAGACCTTTAGAATGATACTTATGCCTTGATCCCACCTTCAGAGATTCCAATGGGCTTGGTTTGAGATGTGACTTGGACATGAGATTTTTAAGTTTCCCAGTTGATTCTGATGTGCAGCCAAGGCTGAGGATCACTCCTCTCAAGGCTAACAATAATCCTTGTGGGCTGTTGGAGACTTTGTAGAGCCTGGAAGATTTGCATTAGCAGATGGAGGAAATATCAAGTGACATTTAAATTATTATCATTGCTGTGATATACAGAAAAAGCAACTGTTTTACTATGTACTAAGAAATGTAAAAGACAACTCAACAAATGAAAGTCATTCCATATTCCTGAAAGATAAAAATAAGTATTTTAAAGTTGACAGTTCTTTCCAAAGCAAATAAAAATTATGTAATGACGTTTCAATCAAATATTATTAGAGTTTCTCAAAAACGGTAATGTCACCCACTACCCAGATCTTGGTTTCTAATACTGTTCTCTAATAAAAGATCCAAGTCTCCTTGGAAAAATAGCTAATTTGGGTTTGGGACAGGAAATGTACAAGATGAACCTGAATGTCTTGTAGTACCAGGAAAGTAAGGAAATAGTAGAAAAAAACCCAAAATGGTGGAACACAGGCATCAACCTGAAAAAGCTCCCAATAGCCAAAACTAGAGTGATTTGAGCGAAAAAATAAATAATGTAATGTTCGATTTTAACCTAAAGTATAAAATAAATATACATGAGTACATCCTCATATATAAGTGATGGCTGGGGCCAGCCCCGTGGCTGAGTAGTTAGGTTCGCACACTCCACTTTGGTGGCCCAGGGTTTCACTGGTTTGGATCCTGGGTGCAGACCTAGCCCTGCTCATCAAGCTGTGCTGAGGTGGCATCCCATGTAGCAGAACTAGAGACCGACAATATACAACTATGTGCTGGGGGTCTTTGGGGAGAAGAAGAAGTAAGTAAATAAATAAATAAATAAGTGGGGGAGAAAAGACAAATCTCTCATATAGAATACCTAATAATTTATGTAGATACTCCCCCCTCCAGGAGGTAGAGCTTAAAGCCTCCAACCCCTCCCCCCCCCCCCGAGTGTGAGCCGCACTTAGTGCAATGCTTCCAAAGGGTGGCTTGTGCAGGAGTAACATATGAAGAAACCTAGAAAGCACCACCTTGCCCAGGTAATCCTCAAGGTTAACTTTCTTAGTCATAAGCCATGTTGATGGAGTATACCCTTGATATGATGTGATGAGAATTTCCTCCCAGTAACCCATAACCCTAGTCTAACAATTAAAAAAAAATTCAGACAAACCCAGATGTAGTGACATTCTACAAAATACCTGACCACTACTTCCCAAAACTGGCAAGGTCATCAAAAACAAGGCAGATCTTGAATGGACCAGTCACAAGTAAAGAGGTTGAAACAGTAATCAAAAACTTCCCCAAAAATAAAAGTCCAAGACCAGATGGCTTCTCTGGAGAATTCCACCAAACATGCAAAGAAGATTTAATACCTTTCCTTCTCAAACTATTCCAAAAAGTTGAAGAAGATGGAACACTTCCTAACACATTTTGCAATGCCAAGATCACCCTGATCCCAAAGCCAGATAAGGACTACACAAAGAAGAAATATTACAGCCCAATATCGCTGATGAACATAGATGCAAAAATCCTCAACAAAATATTGGCAAACCCAATACAGCAATACATTGAAGGGATCATACACCATGATCAAGTGGGATTTATACCAGGGACACCGGGATGGCTCAACATCCACAAATCAGTGTGATACACCACATTAACAAAATGAGGAATAAAAATCACATGATCATTTCAATAGACGCAGAGAAATCGTTTTGACAAGATCCAACATTCATTTATGATAAAAACTCTCAATAAAATGGATATAGAAGGAAAGTACCTCAACATAATGGAGACCATATGTGACAAACCCACACTCAGTGGGGAAAAACTGAAGGCCATCCCTCTGAGAACAGGAACAAGACAAGGGTGCCCACTCTCACCACGCTTATTCAACATTGTACTGGAGGTTTTGGCCAGAGTAATTAGGCGAGAAAAAGAAATAAATGATATCTAAATTGGAAAGGAAGAAGTGAAACTCTCGCTGTTTGCAGATAACATGATTTTATATATAAAACACACTAAAGAATCGAAGGGAAAACTATTAGACATAATCAACAACTACAGCAAGGTTGCAGGGTACAAAATTAACTTAGAAAATCAGTTGCATTTCTATACTCTAATAAAGAACTAACAGAGAACTCAAGAACACAATCCCATTTACAATTGCAACGAAAACAATGAAATATCTAGGAATAAATTTGCCCAAGGAGGCAAAAGACCTATATGATGAAAACTATAAGACATTATTGAAAGAAATCAATGAAGACATAAAGAAATGGAATGATATTCCATGCACATAGATTGGAAGCATATAGTTAAAATGTCTATACTACCTAAAGCAATCTACAGATTCAGTGCAATCCCAGTCAGAATCCCAGTGATAGTCTTCACAGAAACAGAACAAAGAATCCTAAAATTCACATAGGGCAACAAAAGATCCCAAATAGCTAAAGCAATCCTGAGAACAAAGAACAAAGCTGGAGGCATCACAATCCCTGACTTCAAAATGTACTACAAAGCTATAGTAATCAAAACAGCATGGTACTGGTACAAAAACAGGCACACAGATCAATGGAACAGAATTAAAACCTCCGAAATAAAACCACACATCTACAGACAGCTAATCTTTGACAAAGGAGCCAAGAATATATAATGGAGAAAGGAAAGTCTCTTCAATAAATGGTGTTGGGAAAACTGGACAGCCACATGCAAAAGAATGAAAGTAGACCATTATCTTTTGCCATACACAAAAATTAACTCAAAATGGATCAAAGACTTGAAGATAAGACCTGAAACCAGAAAACTCCTAGAAGAAAATATAGGCAATACACTCTTTGACCTCGGTCTTAGAAGCATCTTTTCGAATACTGTGTCTACTCAGGTAAGGGAAACAAAAGAAAAAAATAAACAAATGGGACTTCATCTGACTGAAGAGGTTCTGCAAGGCAAAGGAAACCAGGAACAAAACAAAAAGACAACCCACCAACTGGGAGAAAATATTTGCAAGTCATTTATCCAGAAGGGGTTATTCTCCAAAATATATAGACAACTCACACAACTCAACAACCAAAAAACAAACAACCCAATCAAAAGATGAGTAAAGGATATGAACAGACATTTTTCCAAAGAAGATACATGGATGGCCAACAGGTACATGAGAAGATGTTCAACATCACTAATCATCAGGGAAATGCAAATCAAAACTACAATGAAATATCACCTTACACCTGTTAGAATGGCTGTAATTACCAAGACAAAAAAACAACAAATGTTGGAGAGGATGTGGAGAAAAGGGAACCGTCATACACTGCTGGTGGGAATGCAAGCAGGTACAGCCACTATGGGAAACAGTATGGAGATTTCTCAAAAAATTAGAAATTGAAATACCATACAACCCAGCTCTTCCATTACTGGGTATTTATCCAAAGAACTTGAAATCAACAATTCAGAAAGACTTGTGCACCCCCATGTTCACTGCAGCATTATTCACAGTAGCCAAGATGTGGAAGCAACCCAAGTGCCTATCGACTGATGAATGGATAAAGAAGATGTGGTATGCATACACAATGGAATACTACTCAGCCATAAAAAAAGACAAAATCGTCCCATTTGCAACAACATGGATGGACCTTGAGGACATTAAGTGAGATAAGCCAGGCAGAGAAAGACAAACACTGTATAATTTCAGTTATATCCACAAACACATGGACAAAGAGAACAGATTAGTGGTTACCAGAGGGGAAGAGGATTGGGGGGTGGGCATAAGAGGTAAAGGGACACACTTATGTGGTGACTGACAAATAATAATGTGCAAATGAAATTTGACAATGTTGTAAACTATTATGACCTCAATAAAATGAAATCAATAAAAACAAGGCAGATCTGAGAAACTGTCACAGACCAGGGGAGGTTTAGTAAACATGATAACTAAATATAATACTAATAAACAAATTAAATATTGACATCTCAAGAAAAAAGTTCAGCAGAATGGGAAATTCACGGAAGAAATGCAAATGGCTGATAAAAATATGAATATGTATTCAACTTCACCAGTAATCAGAATGCAACTTAAATGACAATAGCCCATGTTTGCCAGTCACATTAGGAAAGTGATTTTTTGTATTTTATTTGTGAATGCCCACCTCTTGGGCAGTAGAGGAGAGTATGGGAGCTTATAGAGGGATACGACCTCTCTGGAGGATCATTTGCTCAGTACATACAAAAGTCTTAAAAATATGCAAACTCTGGCTCAGCATTTTCTCTTCTGTGGACTTATCCTAATTAAAGAAAGATCTGTGGGAAGATTTTAGCAAAGAATGTTTACTATTGCATTGTTGATAAGAATGAAAAATTGGAAGCAGTGTTAAAAAAAACTATTGTAACACTCTTGTGCGGTGGTTTTCTATAGATATTATAAACTAAAGAACTTACTAAGTTCAAAAAGTTAAACCAGCATGTACAATATGATCTCCTTCCCCTTTTTTTTGGAAAAAGAAAAATATGTAGCATAGAATAAGACTTGATAGGGGCCGGCCCGTTGACGCAGCGATTAAGTGTGCATGTTCTGCTTTGGTGGCCCAGGATTTGCTGATTCGGATCCCGGGTATGGACATGGCACCGCTTGGCAAGCCATTCTGTGGTAGGCGTCCTACATATAGAGTAGAGGAAGATGGGCATGGATGTTAGCTCAGGACCAGTCTTCCTCAGCAAAAAGAAGAGGATTGGCAGCAGATGTTAGCTTAGGGCTAATCTTCCTCAAAAAAAAAAAAAAGAAAAGAAATGGGTTAAAAAAAAAAGACGATATATGTATTTAAAACATGAATTATAATTATTTCTGGGTGTTTGAATTATAGATGATTTTTTTTCTCCTATGTGCTTTTATATATTTTGCGGTTTTTCTGCAATATGCATGTGCAGCATCTTGCACATCATGTAAATCCTATTTAAAAACAAAATCTTTTTCTTCCATCAAATTAACAAAGACTTTCTTAGAATTATAACCTGTGTTGGCAAAATTGTAAGAAATTGGTATTTTCATTTCATATTCGCTTCTTCTTCCTGTACTTCTATTTATTCTTATCTACTTCTATTTCTTTATACTACTTCTGGTAGGAGTGTGAATCAGCACAAGCACTTTGGGAAGCAAATTGGTAATACACCTCAACCCCCTTAAAATAGTTTATGTTCTTTCACCCAGTAGAAACCCTTCTGGGAGTTTGTCATTAAAAAGAATAAGAGATTTGAGTATAGCAGTATTTACTACGTAATTATTTAAAATGGCAAAATATTGAGACTGTATAAATATTCATTTATAGGGAAATAAAATATGACCCATCTGTACAGTGGAATATTAGTGCTCATGATTGAGTTTAGAGGATAGTTCTTGAGGTCTAATAATCCTCGTGTTCTGTTTTAGTCTCCTGCTCAGAATGGCATCCGTGATTCCCATTCTTTCTGTGTATTCTTTGCTGTGGTCCCAGATAAGAAAGTGAGAAATGGATTCCATCTACTGTTTTGTGTAAATAACCAAAATTGGTAAATTACTTTTGTTCTCCAAACTGCTTACGTGTATTTTATTTGTTTTCCTCTGTTTCGATTTATTTGCTTTACTTTTAGTTATAGGTGTTATCTGAGCCTTTTCATAGTTCTATTCTTCTGTCTGAAATGCTCTTCCTACTTTTTCCATGGTAGCATCTCTGCATCTTCCAGGTTGCAGCTTGAATATCATCCCTTCGGAGAGATCTTCCTGGACCACCTTATCTAAAAGAGCCTGCGTGTCCTACCCGTTCCCAGCTCTCTGATGCCCGCTAGTTTCTTTCATAGCAATGAACACAATTGATATTTTTGTATTTGTTTGCTTCTTTATAGTGTTTGCTCCATTAGACTGTAACTGCCTGAGCCTAGGGGTTATACCTTTTCCTTCACTAGTGTATTTTTAGGTCCCGTTCTAATGGCTGGCACATTGTAAATAGTAAGTATGTGTAGGTCGAATGAACAAGCTTAATTTTGCAATTTTGACAACAGCTCATTAAGAATTTATCATGCAATTTAATTTAAAATTATTACTAATTTAGATTCTACCAACATTATTCTTATAACACATGTTTAATTTATCTTAGCCATATTGGTCTTGATATTTTAATGTATTTTATGTAGGGATGGAGGAAAAAAGTTAGGTTAGACTCAAGAGGTAAGAGAAACTCGTGCTGGAGGCAGAAGTGCCACTGGGTGCCGAGGAGTGAGTGGACTTTAAAGACGTCAAGAAGAGGAAGAAAGACGTTTTGGACAAGACAGCTGTATGTGTTGTGTTTTGTTTTTTCTTTAAGTAGACTTTATTTTTTTAGCATAGTTTTAGGTTCACAGCAAAATTGAGCGGAAGTTACAGAGATTTCACATATACTCTCTGTCTTCACTCCTACATGAGTTTTTGGGGTTTTTTTCAGTTTTTTTTTATTCTAGTAAAATATACATAACATAAAATTTACCATCTTAGCCATTTTAAGTGTACAGTTCAGTGGTACTGAATACATTCATAACGTGCAACATCACACCATACATCCCCATAATTCTATTCCTCTTGTAAAACTGAAACTCTATACCGTCAAACAGTAATTCTCCAGTTCCCCAACCCCCTACACCCTGGCAACCACCATTTTACTTTCAGTTTATATGATATTGACTACTCTAAGTACCTCAAATAAGTGGAATTGTACAGTTTTTGTCTTTTTGTGACTGGCTTATTTTGCTCAGTGTAATGTCCTCATGCTTCATCCATGTTGTAGCATATGTCACAATTCCCCTCCTTTTTAAGGCTGAATAATATTCTCTTGTACGTGTATACCAAATTTTGCTTATCATGCATCCATCACTGGACACATGGGTTGCTTCCATTTTTTTAGCTATTCCGAATAATGCTGCTGTGAACATGGGAGTACACATACTCTTCAAGACCTTGCTTTCAGTTCTTTTGGGTATATACCTAGAAGTGGAACTCACCCAGCAGAACCATATGGTAATTCTATCTTTAATTTTTTGAGGAATCGACATTTTGATTTCCACAGCAGCTATATCACTTTACATTCCCAACAACGGTGCACACTAGTTTCTCCACATCCTCGCCAAAACTTGTCGTTTTGTTTTTTTGATAGTAGCCATCCTCATGGGTGTGAGGGATAGTTCATTGTAGTTTTGATTTGCATTTCCCTAATGATTAGCGATGTTGAGCATCTTTTCACGTGTGTATTGGCCATTTGTATATCTTCTTTGGAGGAATGTCTATTCAAGTCATTTGCCAATTTTTGAATTGAGTTGTTTGTTGTTGTTGTTGAATTTTGGGAGTTCTTTATATATTCTAGATATTAGCCCCTCATCAGATATATGATTTATATGTAATGATTTGCTTCTTGCTTGCTGCCTTCAAGATCCTCTCTTTGTCTTTTGGAAGTTTGATTTTAATGTGTCTTCATGTGGATTTCTTGGAGTTCATGATACTTGGAGTTCATTGAGCTTCTTAGTTGTTTATATTCATGTTGTTCATTAAATTTGGGAAGTTTTCAAATATCCTCTCTGCCCTTTTCTGTCTTCTGTTTCTGAGAGTCCCACAATGTCTACATTGATCTGCGTGGTGGTATCCTACAGGTCCCATAGCTTTCATTCACTTTTTTTCAATCTCTTTTTCTTTCTGTACCACAGACTCAATAATTTCATTGTCTTATCTTCAAGTTTGTTGATTCTTTCTTCTTCCTGCTCATATCTGCCTTTGAATCCCTCTAGCAAGTTTTTTCACTTCAGTTATTTTACTTTTCAGCTCCAGAATTTCTTTTCAGCTTTTCTATCTCTTTATTATTTCCATTTTGTTTGTGTTGTTTTCTTGACTTTATCCATGTCTTCCTACAGTTCTTTGAGCATCTTTAAGACTGTTTTAAAGTCTTTATCTAATATATCTGCCATCAGGTCTTTTTCAGGGACAGTTTCTATTGATTTCTTTTTTTTCTTTGAATTGGCCATATTTTCCTGTTTCTTGTATGTCTTGTTATTTTTTGTTGAAAACTTGATGTTTGAATCTAATAATGTGATAGCTCTGGAGATCAGAATCTCCTTCCCCAAAGTTTTGCTGTTGTTTTGTTTTGTTCTTTTTGTTCTTGTTCGTTTCTTTTTTTTAATTGCTATAGGCTGTCTCTGTGCTGAAGATCAGCCTGAGGTGTAAACTTAAGGTCTTCTCAGGTCTTTTTTGAGACTGTTGTTGGGCACGTGTAGTCACTTTCTAATTTTTCTTGTATTTGCATGTTCTAGTCTTTAATGCTGGGCTCCCAAAAGGGTAAAAAGAGAAAAATGAAGGAAGGAGGGAAGGGTGCGAGCCCTTTAAATCCTTTGGAAGTCACTCTAGCAGGAGCAGGGAGGGACTTGCAACAGTGGGAGGAGGTACAATAACAATGGCTGCCTTTGTCTACACCTCTGTGATGAGAAGCAGCAATCCCCAAACAGCACAGATGCTTGATGTTTGGAGGACAAGGTCCTTTTTGCCCACCTTGGCTCCCACATGCTGTGTGCACACTGCTGCAGGAACATGTGCACAGCTGCGGGGCTGGTGTTGGGGATGGGTAGCTACTTCTGTGCTACTAGTTATAAGTTGACTGAAATTTACTATCCAAGTCTTCCCCTGGAAGTTCTAAGCCTTCAGTAGACTCCAGAGTTCCAAAATAGTTACATCAGACAGATTCTAACAGTGCAATTATTGTCTAGATAGGGGGAGACATTCCTGGTGTTTCCTACTCTACCATCTTCCCAGAATCCTTTTCCCTACATGAGTTTTTAAGACAGGACTGCAGGAATATCTTTGGCATGTTTGGGAAACCATTACAGAAAACTGTAGGTCACTAATGGAGAAGGCAGCTAGTTGCTGGTAATTAGTAATGGAAAGTTATTTGTTACAAAAATTCATCTTGATCTAATCATTAAGAGCCTGGAAATCAGGCCAAAGTAGTTGGAATTTCTTCTGTTGTCATTGGAGTTCTTCTAACAGATGGGAAGTTACTGAAAGTATCTGATTAGTAAAGGACACTTGTTCATTCATTCATTTGTTTATTAGGTGTTGTTTGAGTACATACTGTGTTCTACGTGGTTTTCTAGACAGGAGGGGTACAGAGATGGATTAGGAGGGCTGGAGAGCCAAAAACCTGTTGTGGAAGAGTTCATTAATTTATAGAGGTAATTAGTTCTGAAAAGGTTTCTGTATGCCATGCTTAAACATTTTGACATGGGCACCATTGAAGATCTTTAAGCAGGAATCCATATATTCTGGTTTTTCCAAACAGCTTTATTTGTATTTCAGCATAATAATTAATATTGTGCCCCCTTTCACTCTCAATGGTTAAGCCAGTTTGTATAATAAATTATGTGGCTGATCACCTTCTAAAGCAAAAATACAGCAAGAACAGAAGACCATGGTTGAGCCTTTTAGCATACAGACGGTCCCTGACTTATGATGGTTCAACTTAGTGATTTTTCAACTTTATGACAGTGTGAAAGTGATACACGTTCAGTAGAAACTGCACTTTGCGTTTTCACCTTTTCCGGGGCTAGTGATATGAGGTGCGATACTCTCTTGTGATACTGGGCAATGATCACGAGGGTGAACAACCTGTATACTTACAACCCTTCTGTACCCATACAGTCATTCTGTTTTTCATTTTCAGTACCATTTGCAATAAATTACATGAGATACTCAACAGTTGATTATAAAATAGGCTTTGTATTAGATGATTTTGCCCAGCTGTACACTAATGTAGGTGTTATGAACTTAAGCTATGATGTTTGGTAGGTTGGGTGTATTAAACGCATTTTCAACTTAAGATATTTTCAACTTACGATGGGTTTGTCAGGACATAACTCCATTGTAAGTCAAGGAAGATCTGTACAAGTAATGAGAAAAACATAAAGGAACCAGCCCAGAAAGGTAGGTGTGAAACAGAAGAAATGGTCTTTACAAAAGCCAAGAGTGAATAGTTTTAATGGTATTAAGAAGGTGAAATTTGTAAGATCAGCAAGGCCAAATATGGCAAGGTTATGGAGCATAAGCATACATTAGATTTGTCAAGGCAGGGTTCATTGTCTACTTTAGACGTGCAGTAGCATTTGAGCAGTGGGAAAGAAGCCAAACTGGATTGTTTCTTTGAGGATAAGACTATGCCTTTTGTTTTTATATCCCTAGTGCCTGGCACGGTAGTTATCATGTAGGAGGTAGTAGGTGCATTTTTGAAGAATCAAAATATAATTGATAGTGAAAAAGATGAGATAGTAGATATACATGTCACACGTTTAAAAATTAGGTAATTTAAGAGAGATGGAGAGAAGGATGTTTTTAATTTGGCAGCGGTTAGAGTGGAAAGATCTCTGCATTTTAAATGTTAAGATGAACTCAGTGGAGAGGGAAAAATTAGTTTCTGAAGAGGGAAGTAAGTTTGAAAGCTAAAGTCTTTGCTGCTCAAGGAAGAATCTATCGCACAGTGAACAGTGTGGCCTTAAAGAGGTAAATGGATAACATCACCTCACCACCCAACACCTTGATGATCTAAGAATATTCTAATGGAAAGAGTATTGTCATTGGAGTCAGAAAACCCAGAGCTAAATCCTGACTTTACCTCTTACTAGATTAGTGGCAACTCACTTACTCTCTTATGTTTAAATGACTCACCTAGTGATTTTAGTGGCCCTCTGTGAGCTGCCCAGAAGCTCCTTCACCAGTCTGTACCTCATCATCCTAGCTAATGGATTTTATGTGATTATGTCCTTGTATGTCCTATGGCCACAGTTGGTTGTCCCAGCACCTCATCACTTTGACATTTCATTGGCCAGGACAAGCACCTGACTGAAGTTCAGCCAATGGATGTCTTCTTGGTATTTTAAAGCCTAGGATGAGAGAGAGGGTTAATGGAATCTGTAAGATATAAAACTGGTGACACATCAGTGGCCATGTTTCCCACCATGTGAAGAATGCTGATCTATCGTGAGCATGATGCTGACTTGAGAGGAGATCAGAGGCAAATGACAGAGGGAGACAGACAGACAGGCACAGTCCTGACAACCTTAGAGTTCCTGAGACCTAGTTGCATCCTGACCCTCCTAGTTTGGTTATCTAACCCTTTCTTGAATTCTATGAGCCAGTTGAGCCAACTAATTTCCTTTCAAGTCAAACCAGTTTGAGTTGAATTTCTCTCCCCTATGGCTAATACCTGAAATTGGATGAAGCACTCTGACTCCAGTGCTTGTGCTTTCTCCATTGCACCATATTCCTTCTTGAAGGCTAAAATCTTATGTCTAAAATTCCATCCCTTCCTAACTTGTGAGGGCTTTAGTGAACCATTTCTCTCCTCACCAGCATCTGTAGTTTCTTCGCCTCCCATAGATCCTTCTTCGAAAGGATCCCTCATCCTGTAAAGTCTTCAGCTTGACTCTTTGGGCTCCACTAATTCAGTTGTGACTAAAGCATGTGTAGGGATTTTGGTACAAGATAAAGTTAGAAAGGTAGTAGATTGGGGCCAGGTTGAGCAAGATTTAGACTACTGTCTTAAGTGGTTTGCTGTTATTGTCTAGACCAGAGATGTTTTAATTTCTGTGATGATGGAAATTTTCTGTATTTGCAGTGTCCAGTACAGTAGCCATTAGCCACATATAGCTATCGAGGACTTAACGTGTCTACTGGACCTAGGAAATTGAATTTTTAATTTTATTTAACTTCAGTCAATTCAAGCTTAAGTAGCTACATGTGGCTAAGGCTACCACTACTTTTGCTAGTGTAGCTCTAGACATTGGGAGTTATATTTCTTTTTTGTTGTTTTGTTTTTAAACCAGGGGAATAATGTGTATTAAAAAAAAAAACTGGAAACAGTGTAGGCATTTGAATGGTAAGGAAGAGTCAATGATAGAGAATCACTTTCTATTCTGGATGATGGTGACTTTCACAAGGATGGGGAACACAGGAGGATGAGCTGGTTTGGGAAGGTGGACGAGGAGTTCAATACTGCAGAGGTTGAGTTGAGACTGTGGGACAGATAGACAGAGATGTCCAATAGGCAACTATAAATAAGAGTTTAGAGCGGAAAGAATGGAGAAGGCTAGGGCTAGAAGTGTATATGTTTGTCGTCATCTACATAGGAGTGATAACGTCCTAGAAATGGGTAATGTCCTCCAAAGAGGGAATGTAAATCTTGAAGTAAGGAGCATTAAGGACAGAACCTTGAAAAGTGTCTATTAAGATGGGAAAAGAAAGAGGAGCGAGCAAAGGTGAGGTTACTTACCATAAGATATTTTTAAGAAATCAGCACTATCCATGCGAGTGGCAGCGGGAACCCTTTGCTTCAGGTGTAGTGCTCTTCAGAAGGATAGAGGTTATACTTGAAAAAACATGTGGCAGATACTTACATTTAGCAAGGATGGGGGAAATAAAAACTATTGCTGTGCTATCATAGTGTCATTTCTGCCTAGAGAATCATAAATGTATCTGTAAAATGTGGTTAGTATTTGGTCAGGTTGCCAATAAACACAACAAACTCTGGTCCAAGTACGTTAGCTTATACACCTGGGGGAGAGAATGCCTAGCCCCCTTTGGTGTTTTCTAGATGATGGTTATAAATAATATAATGCTTCAAGGGATTTTCCATGTGAGATTAAGGAGAAATTATTTGAGAGGACCTATATAAGATGCGTTTTATTATGCCAGTGGGAAGTCTCAGGATTTCCCCACAGTGTGTCGTACACTTGAGGGGAGCATAAATCGTGGTGCTGCTGCTTGCTGAGAAAGGCTTGGGAGTAGATTGAAGGGTGGTGTGAGAGAAGAATTTGGGACTGGAGAAGGGGCACTGGCAAGGAAGGCAAACAGAGAGAAGGAGGCATATGGAAGAATAGACATAGGCTTAAGGTCAGATCTGTGGAGTAGACGGTAGGGAGCAGGTCAGTTTGCTGCCTAGCTCAGTGCCTCGTACATAGCAGGTGCTCAGTCAGTATCTGTGGAAGGAAAGAAGGAACGATGGTTAGGGAGAAGAAAAATTGCTCCTGCAGGAACAATGGAATCCTCCTTTGGCCACTTTATTTTATCCATTACTTGACCTCAGTCATCACATGTCATCCTGACTTTGAGTTGCTGTTAGATTTCTTGTTAGAACATATACTAAATGTGTGAGTATTCCAGGTAGTTTCTGTTTGAACTTGTAATCATTGTCCAGCTCGGGGGGCTTGGGGTGAGGGGGTGATACTCTGCTATTTAGAAGTATGGGGAGTGTATCTGAGTCCTGGGAAGTTTAATTTCCTTTTGTTAAAGACTGTAGCAGTAAGTGTGACCATATCTAGCTCCTAGCATCCTGGCCTTGGGTGACATGGCGGACCCCTTCTGGCTGATCTGACAGGTTGGAGATGTGCACTTATTTTCTCTCTGTGGTTTCTGGTAAGGTGATCAGGAATGATGAGAAGCAGGATGGGGAGTTTAAAATTATTTCAAAATATGTGTATATACAAACATTAATGTACAATTGAAATTTCACAAGATTGTAACCTATCAATAACTCAATAAAAAAATAATAATAAAGTATGTGTATATAAATGGATGTAAATGTCTAAGATCTTAATACACAAAACTGATTGGGTGCTAAAATTTCCATGTTCTTCTTTTTTTATTCAAAACTCCCCTGAAATCTAATAGTCCACAAAAACTTAGTGTATAAAATTTTAACTGATTCATTTACTCAAATATTATAATGACCACTACATCTGATAGTGAAAACAGATTTTAGAATCTGAAAAGATACAGGGCCATATGGGTTGTATATTCAATTTTAAGCTAATATATATTTGCAACCCAATTTAATTTACACCATATACTGTATCATTTTTGACATATCTCTGTATGCATGTAGGTGTAATAATGTGTGGTACATAGTCTGTTTGCACAGGAAAGTTTGACCAAGGAGCAGCTCTCTTTGATCTGTTTCATTCCATATATATTTGTTTGTGTGTCTAACGGGTGCTGTTTTAGGCACTGGGATACAACACTGAACAAAGCACAGAATCCTTGCCCTCCTGGAGCTGTTGTCAAGACATGCTTTCAATGGGGGATATTTCAGGTTAGGCGGTAACTCATCAGAGAAGGAAAGGTACCTTCGTCATCTCAGTCGTACTCTCAGGGCGCCGCTATATAAACTGAGCTCACTGAAGACACAGGTTTCGCTCGGCTTTTGTCTGCTCCATTCACCGCTCTACCCCCAGAGCCCAAGATGGTGCCTGGCTCATAATAGGCATCAGTAAATATATGTCATTGGTTGAAGTGTTTATTGTTTTGCATTTGTATCATCATAGATGTGTACTGTAGTAAATGATCCTTACATCTGGCTAGTTGAAAATTTTATAATCTCAGTAACCTTATTTTTATGTTTGTTGCCTACATTTTGTTTCTCCTTGTGCTCACATAGCAGGTTGCAGGAAAAGCTTATTAATATTAATAATTAGTCATTTGATGATCTGATATTGCAAAGGATAGATTTGGAGAGCAACTTAAGAGGTCATCTTTTGTTCAGCTTCCTATCTAGGAAAAACTGTGTAAGATGATTAGGAGTGTATTTTTAATTAATCATTTAAAAAACTAGGACGACGTAATTGGGTTCTCTTGAGAAAATGAAGAAAGGTACTTAACCCTAGATATTTAGGTACTAACCTGAAAATTTTAGAACTTCTAACTGTGTGGGAAAGTGAAAAAAAATCGAGCACAGCTAAGCTGCTCTTTGTTGATATCAGAAATGGGCCTGCCATTCATTTTGGCATTGAAGCATAGCCTCCTATCGCAGGGGGCAGGACCAGGACTTTTTTTTTCTCCCCCAGAAGAGCTGGAAAGTTATTACAGGTTGAAAAGCCCCGACCAGTTTTTCAAGAGTTTCTCCTTTTTTTTTTCTGAAACTCATGGTGCTTTTGCTCTGCTTTCAAGATGCATTAAGGTTTGCTTTGTGACTACTTTGGAGCCAGCAAATACCCTGACATGTATAATTCAAATTATGCGGATTTCATGAGTAAGTTTAATCTTATTTTTTAGCTAGTTAAAATTCAAGTGATTTTTTAGAAAAATGTTAGCTTGGAGTCAGGCATTTTATCATTTCACCATTTTATTTTAAGCATATTTGTAAAACAACCTTTAATAAGAAAGCAAGATTCTATGTAAAGAGGCTTCTTAGTCTCTTAAGACCTGCATTTTCAGTTTCTTTTGAAGTGTCTTTGTTGCGTTGGACAATATTCATATGTCTTTTGAAAGCCAGTTAACTAAATAGTTTTCCTGAGCATCTTTTTAGTTTTATTGAAAAGTATTTTAAATTGAGCTTTCTGAGCTCGATTGCTCATGTCTGACAGAGTCTCAAGTTTCCACTGAATGGTAACAAAGACTGTAGAGTGTTGTTGGTCCTGCAGTCAGAGGCATGCCTCTTTAGACCAGGTAAGAGAGATCATTGTGTTTCTTACTGCTGGGCGAGTTTTTACAGCGTTTATTTTATATTCTTTCAACAGCAGCAATGTTAAATTGATAAATAGTCAGGGGCACGCTGAATTCAAGACGTCCTTGCTTGTTGCAGACAGGAGAACTACAGGGCATGGGGGTTGGGGTGGGGGGGAGGGGTAGAGTAAGCTTAGTTTTATCACTCAGTTACTTATATAAATCAATTAAAATGTGAAAGTAGTTCTGGAGCTCAGTTTTCTTCATTCAAGAACTAAGGAAGCAGTTGAGGAATGAATAATTTTAAAGGTACTTCATGGTTATTACTTGTGAATGCAATTCAGATGATAGTTTTTACTTTCATTTCTTTCCAGTAGTTAATAAAATAAGCCTGGCCCTTAACTATACATTTTTTCCATTTATGAAAACTTTAAAATTGTCAACAGCAAAATATGCTTCCTCAGGATCTTTGGAATAAACCTGACACTTAAAAACATTTTTTTCAGCTTTGATAGCTGTTTCATTCCTTTTTTTTTTTTCCTCTAGTACATTTTTCTTAAAAGTATTTGTGCTTTGAAAATGTCAGCTGTATTCTAATGAAGCTCAGGCATTGTTTGCTCATAAAGGGGCCGGTGCATTCCACTGCTTTATGGTTTATTATGAGCACAGTGCGAGAGTGTGGGTGGCACCATTTGGTGTCTGCCTCTTGGGGTAGTGACTGCCATTATGTTAGCGTTGCATTGGCAAAGAAAATATAGCATGCAAGATCCCATATGAATCTGGGTACTGTGAAGAAAATCTTAATCCTAAACAATAGCGAGTGAACCCGGAATGTGTGACAACTTGATTGAGTTGATCACTTCAAGTATTCTCTTGAAGTCTGCATTTTAGTTACAATTAATATTCTGCCGGCCATGTCTCTTGTTTTTGATGTATATAACATTTACTCATTCTTTGAACTTCAATAAGGAAATGAATGTTTCTACATAAACTATGACATTTTATATAGATACAATAAAATTTTAAGTAACGCATTTACTTTAACAAGTTGTAAGGAACTTAGTGTGGGTGGGGAGGGGGCGTGGGGGAGAGAGGAGGTCAGGCAGAGAGCCTTTCTTTCAGTTAGGAAAGGCCTGATGAAGAAAAAAGCAACAGATGTTTCTTCTGTTACAATTGAGGTTGTTTCATTCAAAATTCGCAATAGCTGGAATGGGGAGGGGAGGTCATAAATCTGACTTAATCAGTGAATAAATAAAATTTAGTGATTTAAAATTTATTCTTTTATATTCAGGATTTGAAAATCAGTATAGAGTAACATACCTTTTGAAGAGGCTTTTTTTAATCTTAAAAAACTATGTGTAATTAATGGAAATGTGAGAAAGTTAATTTTAGCGTATTTACATTATGGAAAAAATCATTAAATTGTATAGAATGTTAGGAATAAAAACTAAGCCATTATAAAATACATAAGGAATACTTAGGTTGCAGAAGTTTATAATTGTACAATAGGTACTGAGGCTCAAAATGAAACATTATTTGCATATTGTGATAGATCA
Organism: Equus asinus; assembly: GCF_041296235.1. Taxonomy (NCBI): domain Eukaryota; kingdom Metazoa; phylum Chordata; class Mammalia; order Perissodactyla; family Equidae; genus Equus; species Equus asinus. The sequence goes on along the minus strand of NC_091810.1, from coordinate 87,744,202 downwards.
TTTTATCTTCAATGAGAAGCATGAGATTTATTCCAAAAGATCTTTGAATAGGAAATGTGGGAGAAATATTTTGAATTTAATTGAAATGCTGTATTGCAGTTTGCCTCTAAAAAGAAAGTAAGCTTAGACTGGTTGCTAATGGAAAGAGGGGAATGTTTGTCTGCTGCAGAGTAGGAAGGAAGAGCTTGGAAGCAATATGCATGTGATTAAAGCAGTCGGAATAAAAAAATAGTTTTTGAATTTGTGGAATTCATAATGAGTAAAATGCAAACCTTTCCTTTTACACGTAACACAAAGAGAAGTTCTGTGCTCTTGTATAGTGTACATAAAGTACAACTTTATGCATTTCTTAAAGTTAGTTCTTGAAAACCCAGTGCTGAGAATCAGATCTTTCACATATTAGGCACTTGTTAAAAATTTGCCATACCCCACACTGTAAAACTAATCATAATATATAATAGCCCCAAAATTCTTTGAACCATAGTTCAAAATCTCTGTATGGAGCAAATATTAAACGTTTTTCTAAATGTTTGTTTGAGTTAAGGAGAGGACTGAAAAAGATATCAACATTCAAGGAGATTATTAAAAATTTCTCTTGCTCTTAGCTAGGATCTGTGGGCTTCCCTGAAGATTTTCTTTCCTTTAAATAATGACAACAGAATTTAGAGATTTTGAAGCTTTTCAGATCATTGTTTTAATTAAGATAAGATTCTAAAATTGATCTCTGTACATTTTGCTTTTTTAAGGAGTAGCAACATGTTGCAGTTGAGGTTTTTTCTCTAAGATAAGTAAAATAATGTGCATGGAGTTTAAAATGAATTTACAAACTCTAGGTTTGACTTAAGTAAGAACTTTTAGAATTTTGACTAAAGGATATATAATTTTGATGGAATAGACAGCCCTAAAAAAAGTTGGTGGTCCCACATGTGATATATAACTATGACACCATCATAGATTGTAGTTATCGAGTATGTGTGTCACTTACGATTATAAATGTAGGTATGACAGTAAGTTGCTTAACAAGGAAAACAGCATCAAGCAACAACAATACAAAAGTAATTGAGACTGTTAACCCTTCAAACTGAGAGCAATATACTGAAAGAAGACTTCTGGAGTGAAGTCCCTGTGATTCTTGCCTTATATATGAACTCTTTAGCATAAAAGTGAGGTCTGGGGGGATCTGAGCTTTAGCTTTTCATTGTTCTCCAAGTCAGGATACCAGAATGACTGATTTAGACCTTCTCTCTGCCCTACATATATGTAGGCAATTAGAAACAAACAATGGCAACCTAGAAATCTCTCATCTCTGGGGTGGAGGTCAGAGGGAAGATTTTCCTGATACCTGTGTTTTTCTGAAAAGAAAACCTTTTACATTCTTGTTTAGGAGCTGGTAAAATAGTATGAGTATTGTGCTTTAAGTATATTATGAATTAACTCTGTTTTGCAAATAGATCCAGGAACCTGTCGGATAATAACATTAGATATTTCTTTCTACCAAGTTCCAAGCAGCCAATTTTCAAACGAACTTTTGGATCTTGACTCTAAAGTTGGAGACCATCAGCAGGGGTCTTCGTTTTTGGCGCTTGGTTCACTTGCGGTGCAAAGTTTGGCAACTCTCTTGGCAGTTTCTCTGACAGAAAAATGAAGAGACTGCTAACTGAGCCCTTACTGTGTGCCAAGTAGACCCATGGAACTTATTTATAAAGGTTCACAAAATGTTTTAATGGATAAGATTTTAATACAAAAGATGTTGTTGATATTGATGTCTAACTTTCTGATTTCTTGCTCTTCACGATGTAATTTAAATATAGCTTCACTAATAGCTCTCAAGTGGAACATGTTGTTGAAATAAGAATATTGATAACATTGCAATTTTGAATGAGCTACTTAGTATGGTATTATGGAATATAAAGACCCCGGTTTTTATTTACTAAGGAAAAGAACTACTTTGAAACTCTAATTCCGGGGATAGTCTTTGGTCTTTTTGTGTTTGTGTCCTAAAGTTTTAAATTTAAGAATGCAGCTTTTTAATTCTAGATCTGTCTGTAGTCGTTGTCACCTTTTATAAGTATTAGAAAAATATCTCTCTTGACTGTAAGTTTAAAATATTTATTTGTTAATACTGTCTGGGGCAGATTACTATCTTAGAGGGGTTGTGGGCTTCTTCATGAGAATGATTTCCTATTAAGTACCCTTGGATATTCTAACACTCATAAATTTGAATCCTTGTGGATGCACCCAGCTGCCTTGATCTGCTCCAGCCATTCAGTGGCTGTTGGTACAAGATAAAGTGTGCTGCTTTCCACTCACTGTCTTTTACTAGGCATGCAAACAGTGTTTATGTGCCATCTGGTGGGTGTATTGGCTGTGGTGATGGTGCTAAAAGTAGTGGTTGAAAATAGGCTAAACATTGAAAAGATAGAACATTTAAGAAGAAGAGACTGCAGAAATAAGGGTCACTCAGCCCTTTCTCTTTTTAAAATGACAGTAGAGATAAGTGTAGTAGAAAGAGTCTACGTACACACCATTACTTCCTTAATTTGAACAAAGAGGAAAAGGGAACTTGAAGCATCTTTCCCAGTCTTGCCTACTCATAAGAATCATCTGAGGCACTTGGTGAAAATACGCATTCCCACCTAGTTCCTGATTCTTTAGGTGTCTGGTGGAGCCTGGGAATGTGTATTTTGAATAAGAGGGACCCTCCCCTCCCCTACACCTCTCACCCCCTTTGCGGTATGACCAGGCGCATGTGGGAAGAACTGCTGTGAAGGATTGGAAGAACCAGGTTGTTTGAGGCCATATGATAAACTTGTTCAGTTATTAATCAGAAGATATATTGTCAAAAAACAGGCAAATTCTAATTAAGCAGGTGGAAGAGAAATGAGAAAATTAAGAATTTAAGTTTCCTTGACTGAGCAAGGTAATAGAAAAAGAACAAAATGACATCTTTTGACTAAAGATAAAGAAGACAGTGAAAAAGCAGCAGGATCAAACCTGTAGATGAGATAAATGTTTTTGGATGGACATTTAAAAAATATTGAAAGGAAATGGTCCTACAAAAGAAACCTAGTGAGAATGAACTAAGTGATTTCTCAAATCTTTTAGCTTTGAGGTTTAGTGAACTAATTAAAAACAATTATAATATTCCAGATACCAGATCTTGAATTAAGGAGTTCAGTTAAGAAATGAAGAGGCACTGTTTAAATGCTGGCATGTGGGAAGATGGAGAAAGAAATTTCTTTTCCTTTCAAATTGAAGAATCCAGGGTATTTATGGTTCTGGATACCAGAGAAAGAGGGAGCTAGCTAATCGTTTTAAAAGGTGTCCTACAAGTGAAAATGCTTATCAAAGCCAAGAGAACAGATTGATCCTCTAGGGAAAGTCTGTAGGAAAGACTGACATAAAAGATTTATTGACCCATTAGCAGTATGCCCTTGGGGCTATAGAGCTGTTGGTTATGGCCGTTTCAAGGATCCTTTCTTTGGTACATGGAAAGGTTCTGGTTAGATGGTCCATTTGGGGGAATCCTAGAAGTCCTGTGTTCTGACAGCTGTAAAAACATCCAGACTTTTGCTTCCTTGCCTGTGATAAGTAGGAATGTGCATTTCAGACCTTCTGTCCCTGTCTGTACCCCATAGGATGCTTGATTTCCCTTTTGGAACCACATACAGAGGGGGAAGTTCTGTAGGTCACTTTAACCATTATACTTTGGAGATATTATGAACTTTTATCTTTTTCTCACCCTCTCCTTTATAGTGACATTGTGGTCACCCAAGTTAAAAAGTTTAGTAATGGTGATGGCCTTCAGATTTAATCTTAGGAACTTTGAACATGATTGAGTACAACAAAAAAGCGCAACAAAATAGAGCATAGCAGTGTTATTGTGTGCAGATGGGTAGGGCACGCTATACCTATACTAGTAGCTAGCTATTAATAGAATGAAAACTTATTTTAAAAAATCTGAGTATGTTCAAACATAAAAATGAAGGAAGTCAGGGTAACTGCAGGGTTTATTTACCTTTACTCCCTAACCCTGACATACACGTTATACATGGACATGCTATATTTCACTTGTCTCACAGGTTGGGTATTTCCAGTTGGGTATGCTGTCTTTTCAGATTACTTTTGTTATTAATATATGTTTCATTTATGAAGACAGTGCTGTCGATCTATTGGACCTGAGTTATTTTGCAGATAAAGGTGATAGATATCCCTGAGCCATCCATGTCTTTTCTCCCTAGTCCACTCTTTCTTCAGTGACATATATTGCTTTCTAGATGGCTGGCTGAAATTAGAAATACAGTCGTAAGGTTGTGGAATCTTTTCTCTTTGCAGAATGAATTGGCTTATTCCAGGATCGACCTATGACTTGACCTCATTAGTACTGTATTTGAAACTGATCGATAGTCCTTTATAACAGTTATTAACAAAGAGTTAAAAGGGTAGTATGGGAAGAAAGAAATGCTTGACACTTTCTTTTTCTGACTCTATTTATTCTTTGCTGGAGATGTTAATCATGAGTGAAATAAAGCATATGATACTGTCACATAAATAGATCAGTGGGGCAAAATAGTCAATAAATTGACCCAAATAAGTAAATGAGCAAAGTAGCATTTCATATCAGCTTGGGGGAGAGGGAGTGGATTATTCACTAAAAGTAGCCATCTAGAAAAAAAAATTAGTTATTCACTTCTTACATCAAGTAAATTGCAGATGGATTAAAGATGTAAAATCTTAAATGAAGGCATTAAAGTATTATAAGAAGACATAGGAGATGTTTGATATAATCTTAGTATATAATTAATGATAACTAATTTTGAAGAACAACATATACAACTGGAAATGCCAAACCTGTAAGATAAGTAAACACAGCATGCCCTTGTAAAATGTGCATCTCCAGGGTGGGGAGCAAAGATAAATAAATAAACTTTGTAGTTTCTCTGACCTCATTTGTTTCTGTAGACCTTTTTATGTATGACAAAAAAGTCATAAAAGGAAAGAACTATAGTATTGACTACATTTTTTAAAAATGTGCAAAGAAAATCATGGATAAAAGCAAAAGACTCGGGGCCAGCCCCGTGGCCGAGCGGTTAAGTTTGCATGCCCCGCTTTGGCAGCCCAGGGTTTCACTGGTTCAGATCCTGGGTGCAGTCCTAGCACTGCTCATCAAGCCACGCTGAGGCAGCGTCCCATGTGCCACAACTAGAAGGACCCATAACTAAAATATACAACTATGTACTGGGGGGCTTTGGGGAGAAGAAGGAAAAATAAAATCTTAAAAAAAAAAAGCAAAAGACCAATGTCAAATTAGGAAAAATATTTACAGTGGGTAAAAGAAAGAATGTACTTATTCACTTAAATTCCTTTAAATTTAAAAAGGCTCTACCAATTAAAAATCAGCAACAGCCAATAGAAAGATGGGCATAATTCTCAGGAAGGAAAATTTAGATGACTTTTAAACAATATGTATCAGCCTTATTCATAATAGTAAATTAAAAGCAAAAGAAAATCAAAATATGAAATACTATTTTTAACCTAAAAATTGACAAAAATAAAGTTTGATAACCTACTGAGTTGATAAGAAAATGTGAAAATGGACACTTTCATATATTTCTGCAGGGAGAGTGAATTGGTGCAGCCAGTCAGTACAACCACTATGTGTAAAGACACATGTTATTGCAGTATTACTTGTAGCAATAAAAGATTTTACTGTTAATAATGCTTGTAATACTCAAAGCTTTTCCATTACTAAGGAACTCAATAAGTAAACTGCTAGAACCATAAAAAGAAATGCTGTGGAGCTGGCAAAGTAAATATTGAGGTAGAACTGTATATACAGGTATGGAAAGATATCTAAGATAGATACAGTATTAAGTGGGAAAAAAACAACATGCAAACGGATGTAGTATTCGACCATATGTGTAAGGAAAAAAGGATATTTATGCATATATGTTTGTATATGCCTAGATATTTCTGGAAGATACAGATACAAACTAGATACAAACTGGCACCAGTAGCTGTCACTGGGGAAGGGAGTGGTTAGGTGGTGGTTGGGGATGGCTCATTGTGTACTCTTGTCTCATTAATTTGTATCATGTGCTTCCATGCAGACATTCAGGATTCATCCATCTATCCGTCAATTCATTCATTCATCCAACAAATATTTGGTGAACTCTGCCATGTCCCAGGCATTGTGCGAGGTGCCGGATATAGAGCAGGGAATGAAATAGTGAAGCCCCTGTCCTTGTAGAACTTAACGTTCTGAGAGTGGGTGGGTTATGGACAGATAATAATCACATAAGCAAGTGAATATAAATATGCAATATATCATACAGAGATAAATACTCTGGTGAAAATCATGTTAAGTTAGGAAGCGCTGATATAGGGTGGGCAGGCATCTCTGATGCAATAACAACTGAGCAGAGACTTGAAGGAAGCTGGGGAATAAGGCACGGAGATCTGTGGGGGAAGAGAGTTACAGGCAGAGGAAACTTCAAGGGCAGAGGCCATGAGGCAGAAATTTGCTTGGCATGGTTTGAGGAACAACAGAGTGGCCTGGGTGGTTGTAGTGGAATGAAATGGAGGTTGACAGGTGATCAGGTCAGAAAGGAAGGGTACAGGTGACACAGGGCTCAGTAAACCATCGTGAGGACTTTCGCTGACAGATGCAGAGCCAACTGGAGGGTTTGAAGAGAATTACGCCACATAGTAGGATCACCCTGACTGTTGTGTGGGGATAGAACAGTGCTGTTCGGTGGCATAATGTGAGCCACTGAGGTAATTTTAAATTTTCTAGTAGCCACATTTTAAAAAGTCCAAAGAAACAGGTAAAATTGATTTTAATGATAGATTTTATTTAACCCAATATATCCAAAACGTTAACATTCAACATGTAATCAATGTAAACAAATTATTGATGAGACATTGTACATGTTTTGGGTTCAAAATCTGATGTGTATTTTACACTTAGAGCACATCTCAGTTTAGATGGGAAATTTTTTTTTGCTCAGGAAGCTTTGCTCTGAGCTAACATCTGTGCCTGTCTTTTCTGTTTTTAATATGTGGGCTGCTGGCACAGCATGGCCACTAACAGAGGGTATAGGTCCCCGTCTGGGAACTGAACCCGGGCTGCTGAAGTGGAGCTCACTAAACTGAACCACTAGGCCTCTGGTGCTGGCCCTCAATTTAGATGCTAACTTTTCAACAGGTGAGGTGAAATGCAGTACTACCAAAACAGTAAAGCTGTATTTAATGGGAAAATATTTTATATTGCTTCAGTTTTAAATTTAAATTAATTAAAATTAAATAGATTTAAAATTCAGGTCCTTAGTCATATTAACCACATTTCAAGTGTTTAGTAGCCACCTGTGTCTAGTGACTACTGTACTGGACAGCGTGGGAATCGAGTGGTGGGTGGGCCCCGTGCAGAGGTGGGTGATGCGTCAGGAAGATATTTCAGTAATTCAAGCAAGAGCTGGTGACTTAGACCAGAGTGGTAGCGTCGAGTGGGTGAGGAGTGGTTGTCTTCAAGATATATTTTAAAGATAAAGCCAAGAGGATTTATTAATGGGTTGAATGTAGGATATGAGGGAAAGGGAGGAGTCACCAGTGATTTTTTTTGGTCTGAACATTTGAAGAATGGAGTTGACTTTTACTGAGATGAAGAGACAGATGGGAGAAGGAGGTTTCCAGGTGGGCTGGGGAGCAGTCAGGAGTTAGATTTCGGATATGTTACGTTTGAGATACCTGTTAAATATCAAAATGGAGATAGGCAGCTGATATGTGAATCTGAAGTTCAGGAGAGAGGTTTAATCTGGAGAAGTATACACAAGAGTCATCACAGCCCCTAGTGAGGAACAGTTGACAGAGAGAAGTTGGAGGGGGCCGACGTAGGGGCCCCGGAATGTTTTTGGAGAGGAGGAGCCAGCAACCAAGATAAGAAGGAGAAGCCAGTGGGTTAGGAGGAGTACCAAGAGAGAATGGTGGTTTGGATGCCAACTGAAGAGTTATTTCAAAGGAAGATGTGATTTAAATTAAAAAGTCAACTATTCTTGGTAGGTTAAAGTTAAGTTGAAAGCTGGGAATCGACCATTGGATTTAGCAACATGGAGATGATCTTGACAAGAAGTATTTCAGTGAAGCTGTGGGGTGTGGAAGATGGGAGTGGGTTCAAGAAAAACAAAGTAGAGACATAGAGACAGCAAATGTTGATTTTTGTGAGTTTTGTGCTGTAGAGGCCAACAGAAATGTGTTGATAGGTGGAGAGCTTTGCATGGCTAAGCAAAGTTGTTTTTGTTTTTTGTTTTTAAGATGAAAAACAAAACACATGCTCATGTGCCGATGTGAATGGTTCAGCAGAGAGGGAGAGACTTATGGTGCAGGAGACTTGTAAAAGAGAGTAGCTACAGGGGTGCAATGTAGACAAATACATGAACTACCTGTTTACAAATAAATTTTAATAAAATAGCCACAGTTGAGGTAAGAGAGAGGAAAAGCAAGAGGATTGTATAATCTATAATTAGCCTCTTACTAGTAAATATGCACTTGCCTACCTCACTTTTTCCCATCATTTTCTTATTAAGGTGTAATTTACATATAGAAGAAGCAACCGTCTTTAGCCTGGAGTTCTACGAGTTTGACAAACACATATACCACCGCCAGCCAGGTCATTTTTTAACTTTTATTTAGGGCTGTGGGTTGGCTTATTCTGCCAAGTTAGACCCTGTAGATATGGGATATACTACTCCTTCTGATTTGAGATATTTATAAACCCATAAAATAGGTGTGTTCATTCCTACAGTAAATTACTACCTTGGTTCTTCTAGGAGGATGTGATATAGACTTGGGTGAAGAAAGTTTTTCCAAAAGCTCATTCACGCAAAAAAAAAAAAAAAAAAATTTTCCGGAAAGTCAGTCCTGTGAAAAAATAACTTATACGGGCATCATGTAGATAAACCGCAATTATTTGACTGAATCTTTCATTCTAATTGGATATATTGAAGGTGATTAACTGTAACTGGAACCCCCTAAAGAATTATGAGTGAAATCTTTGCTGTCTAGACAATTCCAAATGGAAAACAGAAAGATTCCAGTTACTCAAGAACTTGAAATAAAATTTGAGCCAAAATTTTGTGCCTGTGCCAAGATTTGGCGTAAGTTTCTAGCTCTTTTTCCTAGCCACTTCCCTAGGTGATTGATCTCATTTAGTTAATTCAGGGAATTGCCAGAACCCAAATCCAGGCAGGTCTTTAAATTTTTGTTTTTAATAAATACATCAAGTGCCAGGATTTGGCTGCTGGACGGTGTCGAGCCCCTGTTGCCAAGAAGCTATGAATGAAGGCCAGGCACTTATGAAAACTTATTTAGACTTGGTTTGGTTTACTTCTCTTAACCCGGCTGAAATTTTGGGAGAATGGATGTTTGTAACCTATTTAAATATATCCTTTTGAGTAAAAAAAAATATTATATTTCTGCTGCTGAAACTAGTTGATTTGGTGAAAGTAAATTATGTCTAAATACATGGCTGTTATTTCTGGATATTACACTTATTGAAATCCCAGTGGAGCCCCTTTAACTGCTTCTAAAGCAGATTTCGTTTTTACGAACTTTAAAACACAGATACTTCATTAATAGATCCTCATCTTGTTTTAGCAGCTGTGACTGATTCTCTCTTGCTCTCTTTTTTTTCTTCAGAATGGCAGTAGGTTGTTTTTTGTTTTTTGCTGAGGAAGATTCTCCCTGAGCTAACATCTGTTGCCAATCCTCCTCTTTTTGCTTGAGGAAGATTAGCCCTGAGCTAACATCTGTGCCAGTCCTCCTCTATTTTTTTGTATGTGGGTCACCTCCACATTGTGGCTGGTGAGTGGAGTAGGTCCGCGCTGGGGATCCAAACCTGCGAACTTGGACTGCTGAAGCAGAGCACATGGAACTTGAACCACTTGGCCATGAGGCTGGGCCCAGCAATAGCTTTTTAAATTATAAAATAAATGCATGCATGTTAATAAATTTTTTTCAAATAATAAAAGTGTAAAACATTCTTCCATGCTACTACCAGAGCTAACTTTATTAAATTTGTAGTTTATGTTGCCAGACTTTTCATGCATATGCAAACTTAGGTGTGTATGTAGTTTTTAAGATAAATGGAATCATACGAATCGTATTCTCTAATAATGGAAAGCTTTTTCTATGGCAGTACGTACTTATAATTTTTTAGGTGCTGTATAACATTCTATCATATATGTTTACCAAAAGATGTTTAAACATTTACATTGTTCCCAGGTTTTTGCTTTTATGCTCAACGTTGCAGTCCCAGGACATGTATAGTTGTTCTTATCTGCTCAGTGTATTAGGATACATATCTAGCAGAAGAACTGCTGGTCAGAAGATATGCCCATTATTAATCGCGATGTTGTTGCAGAGGCCAGGAATCAGCTTGCCACCTAGGCAACGGAGGACATTTGAAAGGATATTTGCAGAGGTGGAAAGAGGCTTTAAAATGTGTATAATTGTTTTTAAAGCATTTATTTAAAATTTCGTACTCTAACACGCAGTCCCATTACTCCTTTCTCATAACGTCAGACTGCCCTCTAGAAAGGCTCGTCAATACTCCCTCCACCAACAGAGTGTGTTCCCTCTTGAGTTCGGGGGACAGTGTCACTTGCACGAGTACTTGACATATAGTAGGTACCAAGTAAATAATTTTTTTTTTTAAAGATTTTATTTTTTCTTTTTCTCCCCAAAGCCCCCTGGTACATAGTTGTGTATTTTTACTTGTGGGTCCTTCCAGTTGTGGTATGTGGGACGCTGTCTCAGCATGGATGGATGAGCGGTGTCACGTCTGCACCCAGGATTTAAACTGGCGAAACCCTGGGCCGCCGAAGTGGACCGTGCAAACTTAACCACTTGGCCACAGGGCCGGCCCTAATAAATAATTTTTAATGCACCCATTTTGCCCCATCTTTACCAACTCAGGGCCTTATCAAAGTTCTTAATCTTTTTCAATGTAGTAGATGAAAAGGTTTCTTTGTTTTTTAAGCATATATTTTTTATTATTAAAATCAAGCATCTTTTTATATGATCACTGACATTTATATTTCTTCGTGTACTCAGCTTAGTTTTATTTTGAGGTATTATCTTATTGTTACTGACTTAAAAGTGGGAAGTTAAGTAAATAAATTTTTTTTGAGGTAACATTGGTTTATACCATTATATAAATTTCAGGTGTACATCATTGTATTTTGATTTCTGTATAGCCTACATCATGTTAACTACCAAAAGTCTAGTTGCCATTTGTCATCATTCAAATGCTCCCCTTTACACTTTTCACCTTCTCCCTACCCGCTTGCCCTCTGGTAACCACCAATCTGTTCTCTGTATCTATGTGTTGTTGTTTTGTCTTCTGCATGAGTGAAATCGTATGCTATTTGTCTTTCTCTGTCTCACTTATTTTGTTTAGCATAATACCCTCAAGGTCCATCCATGTTGTCACAAATGGCAAGATTTCACCTTTTTATGGCTGAGTAGTATTCCTCTGTGTATATCTACCACATCTTCTTTATCCATTCATTCATCGATGGGCACTTAGGTGTTTACAAGTCTTGGCTATTGTCAATAATGCTGCAGTGGACATGGGGCATATATCTATTCAAATGAGTGTTTTCATGATCTTTGGATAAATACCCAGAGTGGAATAGCTGGATCATATGGTAGTTCTATTTTTAATGTTTTGAGGAATCTCTATACTGTTTTCCGTAGTGATGGCACCATTTTACATTCCCACCAGCAGTGTAGGAGGGTTCCCTTTTCTCTGCATCCTCTCCAACAATTGTTACTTTTTGTCTCTTTAAAAATCGCCTTTCTGACAGGTGTGAGGTGATATTTCACTGTGGTTTGATTTTCATTTCCCTAATAATTAGTGATGTTGAACATCTTTCCGTGTGTCTGTTGGCCATCTGTCTATCTTCTTTGGAAAAATGTCTGTTCATAGCCTCTACCCATTTTTTATTCAGGTTGGTTTTTTTGTTGTTGAGTTATATGAGTTCTTTATATATTTTGAATGTTAACTCCTTATTGGATATATGATTTGCAAATATCTTGTCCCAGTTGGTGGGTTGTCTTGTTGTTTTGTTGATGGTTTTCTTTGCTGTGTAGAACCTTTTTGGCCTGATGTAGTCCTGTTTATTCATTTTTGTTCATTTGTTTCCCTTCCCTGAGGAGACATATTCAAAAAGATACTGCTAGGACTGATGTCAGAGATCGTACTACCTATGTTTTTTCTAAGAGTTTTATGGTTTCAGGTCTTACATTCAAGTCTTTAATCCATTTTGAGTTAATTTTTGTGTATGATCTAAGATAATGGTCTACTTTCATTCTTTTGCATGTGGCTGTGCAGTTTTCCCAATACTATTTATTGAAGACTTTCATTTCTCCATTGTATATTCTTGGATCATTTGTCAAGAATTAGCTGTCCATAAATGTGTGGGTTTGTTTCTGTGCTCTTGATTCTCTTCCTTTGATCTGTGTGTCTCTTTTTCTGCTAGTACCATGCTGTTTTGCTTATTATAGCTTTGTAGTATACTTTGAAATCAGGGAGTGTAATCCCTCCAGCTTTGTTTTGCTTTCTCAGAATTGCTTTGGCTGTTTGAGGTCTTTTATTGTTCCGTATGACCTATGTGTTGCAAATTTGTTTACTAAGTCTGAGATTTGTCTTTTAAGTTTATTGAGTTATTTGCTATTCAGAAAGTATTTATTTTTAGATAGTCAAATCTGTCGATCTGTTTTCACTTAAGATTTCTAAATTCTGAAACATGCTTAGAAGGGCCTTCCTCATTTGTAAATTATTTAAAAATTATTATGTTTCTTCTAATACTTTCATAGTTTTGATTTTTATATTTAAATATTTTATCTTTCTGGAGTTTTTTTTGTGCAAAATGAGAAATTAAAACCTAAGATTTATTTTATTGAAATGGACAGTTTCTTGTGTCAACAACATTTATTAAGTAATCCACCCTTTCCCCATTGATTTGAAATGCTACCTTTACCGTACATAAAATTTTCATGTATAAATGAAGCAATTTCTGGAGTTTAATATCTGTTTTATCCATTTCTTTATCTGCTTCTTAGCCAATATCACATTATTTCAGTCACTTCAGCTATGTAATAATTTTGAAATCTGTTAGGCTAAAGTTCCCCTCTTCCCCATTATTCCTTTTTCTCAGAATTTTCTTGCCTGTTCTCTGCCTTTACTCCTCTAGATACACTTTAGAATCAGTTTGTCAAATTTATTAAGTTCCCTCTAAATTCTTTTGGTGTTAACTGACATCACAGATCTGGCTTTAATGATGTTTTTCTTTTTGTTTTTGACCAATGTTTTATATTCCTAATTTTCCTTTAGTGTTAGGTTTAAAATTATGGTCAGTCTGTTCCCCAACCTTAATTATCTCTTTTTGTGTTTCTTGCTTAAGTATTTTTGCAAGTTTTTGATTTTTGCTTCTAACATGATGTATAAGAGATGCTCTCATCTTAAATATTCAGCAGCATTAAGGTCATTTTTAAAAACCATCTGATAACCAGACTTTTTCAGGGCTGTGTTCTTCCTCACATGGGTCTGTGATGTGTTCCTCTTCTGCCTGGGACTGAGTTTACAGCACATGGCTATCAATTATAAAGCTCATGGCGGCCTGGTGGCCAAGTGGTTAAGTGTGAGTGCTCAGCTTCAATAGCCCAGGGTTTCGTAGGTTCAGATCCTGGGCGCGGACATGGCACTGCTCATCAGGCCATGCTGAGGCAGCGTCCCACATGCCACAACTAGAAGGACCCACAACTACAATATACAACTATGTATTTGGGAGATTTGGGAAGAAAAAGCAGAAAAAAAAATTATAAAACTATTCCTCCCCCTAGGATCATAGATTATTATTCTCCAGTTAGATGGATTCTTAAACAGGTGAATAACCATATTTGGAGTGTATTGATAATAACCTTAATCTTTAGCAATTGATAAGATATACATGTTATATTGAAAAAAATCAGTTGCACAGTTACACAGTAAGGAAACTGATAATGCTGGTTGTTCAGTCCTATTTTAAAAACAAACTCAGTATAAGTTATGAGACCTGTTAAAAAGTTGTTACTTTTTATGCAATTTAAGCTACATTACAGTAAGTATGGCATCCGGATGAGGGAAGGTGAGAGCTCCAATCTGTGCTAATCAAACAGTTTGTATAGTTCTGTGTGCTTGTTGGGTCAGGGACTAAACCAGCTGCTCGGATACAAAGCTGAGAGACATAGCCCACTTACCGGAGAACTGCAAGTGAGTGATGACAGGTTAACGAAAAGCCAGAAGCCAGCATCCAGGACCTAGACCACAGAGGCTGGGGACAGCTTTTAAGGAGGAGGCGACATACAGAGCAGGGGCTGTGGAGGTGCAGCTGTGGCCCTCACTACCTATGGGACCTTGTATATGTTCAAACCTCACTCTGTCTCAGTTTCTTCGTGTGTGAAATGGAGTCAGTAATTATATATTTTGCGCTGTTGTCCCAAGCATTGATGCAGTGATGTATACGTGGGGAGCCTAGACTCTAGCACATAGAGATAGCTCAGAAAATGACTGGAATCCCGTTCTGAAGTGCTGGAAGGTAGGAGTTGTCCCAGCAGAAGGGAAGGTGTGTGCCAAAGCTGGGGTGGTTGAACTGGGGCCTTTCCGGAACTGCAGAGTATTTAATCAGAGTGGAGTTAGGGTGCATGTGGAGGGAGTAGTTGAAGACGAAGCTGGGCAGGGAGCAGGGGTGAGATTTCCAAACAGGAACTTTGTGGTGTGTTGAAGAGTCTGAGAGGTGGTTAGGAAGTGTTGTGGAGTCTTTGAAAGCCTCAGGTAAGGGAGTGTCCAGAACAGTTTCTCCAGGTGAAAGACTGATTTGTTATAGATGTGTGGAGGGGCTAGGAAAGCTGTTTGAAGTAGCAGATCCGGTGGTGCTCAGCCCTGGCTGCACGTTGGAACCATCTGGAAAACTTTTAACAGTCCAATGCCCAGGTTCACTCCAGATCAGTTATATCAGCAGTTCTGGGGGTGGAGCTCAGCCATTGGTACTTTCTGTTGCTTCCCAGATCATTCCATTGGGCAGCCACAGGTGTGAACTGCTGAGCCGGAGGATAACTGTGTTCAAACCAGATCTGATAAAGTTCCAGTTAAACAAGTGCCAGTGGTGGGAACCAGAGTGAGGAGATGACAAGTAGGATCTGGTGTTCAGTTGAAGGAGGAGGGTGTTGACTATTGCTGAATTGAGTCGCTGGGTGCATGATGATCGTATATTAAGGCTCAGTGATATTCCAAGACTGACAAGAGGAAGGAGAAGCAGGTTTGGGTACTTGCTGAGTGGGCACGAGAAAGATAAAGAATTTGGTTTCAAAACGTGGATATTGAAGGAAAATGATACACAACCAATGAGCAGAGAGAGAAACTGAAGGGGAGGAGCAAGTGGTAGAGCTGGAAACTCAGGAGACAAGATAGGTAATTGAGTGAGATTCCTGAAGAGACAGGAAGTGCAGAGCAGGTATGAAAGGAGTAATTTCCATGAGAATTTCCACTCAGAGCGATGTCAGTAAAACTGTGTGAGGGTGCAGGTAAGTTCACAGGCTGAGGAGGAAGAGGTATAATTTAGCCCGTTGGCCTGGTCTCCTTACTGCAGGAGTGGTGAGTATTTGCTGAGACTTAGGAGATAAGAGAAGGGGATTAAGTATGACAAGCTTTAGAAGAGCTAGGGAGGGGACCATCTGAAGAAGGAGACTGAGAAAGAGCTATCTTTCTAGTCCTCTTAAATGTTGGTTTTCCCCCAGAGTTTTAATATTGACCCTCTTTCCCGTACACCCTGGGTGATCTCGTTTGTTAAATTAGATTACACTGTTGTCTTCTAGGAGAAAGGTTCGTAGACTGAAGTTTGTCTTGAGGAGTTAAGTTGTTGATCATTTTAGTTCAGAAAGTTATTGATTTTTTTGTTTGTTTTGGGGGTAGCACTTTGCTACCTTCAATTGAAATTTAAAGTGTTGAAATCACCAGAAAACATTGTACAGATCCCATGATTTCCAGCATCACTAAGCAGCATCATATCTTTTTCTCTATTATAATAAAACCTCAAAAAACTACCAACTCAGCATTTTGAAAACCATGTCAACTTTTAGTATATTTTATATTATACAATAAAGAAATTCTAATAGATATTTATTTTACTTCATACATCTTTTTTGTTCAATGATACCTAGTAAAAAACTAACTAGATTTCTCAGCTCTGATATAAACTGTGATTCGCATTACGTATTCTCTAAATACTTGTCCCTCTGAAACACCAACTAAAAGTCTAGTAGTTAATTGCCAGGTAGACTGAACTATTTATTTTATAAATTTTCATTTCAGAACGAAAAATTGTATACAGTACAACAAAGCAATTGTTAGTATGACTTTTCAGTAAGGCTTCTTGTTTGTAACTTACTTACTAAGATAATTATAAATTACTTAAGCAAAACTGGGGTTAGGACCATGGATGCATAGATAGAACGTGGCCTTGATACTGAAGAACATTAACCTCATGTTTTGATATCATTTCAGGTAACATTTCATTTGTTGCATTTCCAGTTTCCAGCACCAACTCACCAACAAAGATTTTACCAAAAACCTTAGGACCAATAAATGTGAATGTTGGACCCCAAATGGTAAGAAAATCATCAAATCTTAGAATTTGAAACTTTGCTTAGTAAGAGAGATAATTGTACAAAAGATGCTTGGGTCAAATATTCCAGTTAATTTCTTGTCTCAATCACTTTTGTAAAAAGTTTTGTTTTTATCTGAATGTAACTGATTAAGTCTTGAGAAAAGAAATGCATTGTGCTCTTCAGTGTTTCGTTTTCACATATTTGATCTGTGGATTTTGGATGTGTAATATTAAGGTTTTTGCTCCCTATGTGAGAGTTGTCTTGTTTTTAGTTGTTTAATTAGATTGGTTTGAAATCTGTTATGTTTTGTTTTCCTCCTTTTTTCTTTTTCTTATATAATAACCTTTACTGCCCTAAACTATGTACTTACATGTAATTTGAATATGACCCAACAGTTAATCTGTGTCTGGAGCTATTAATTTTAAACTCTTTGATTAAAGGAAATTTGGGGAAAAACAACACGCCAATTTATTTTAATATTTAACATTAGAAATAATGGATGAAAAGTGGAAAATATTTAACTGTTTTCTCTGAGTTATGCTAGACCTTGAAGCATATAGCACTTTTGGAAAGGCTTATTTATAAACAAAGTTGCATGCAACTACTCAAAAAACTATACCTAATTTAAATGGCCTTACCCACCATTAGCAAAAGCACGCAAACATTAGAACGATAACTTTTGGTTGTCAGTGCTTACATCTTCTCATCTGTGGAGCAATAGGGATAAATTTTGCCCATCATGTACAGTATTGTGGACTATGTGAAATGCAAAATTATTTAGACAAAAATATCTTTCAACATACTTAATGCCTTCAGAAAGTCTAAGATTTTAAGACATTCTAGACATGACATTTTTCTTGGTCACTTGAGGACAGTTAATCATCTGCAGAATTCAAGCTAAAGATCTTACACAATTTACTGTAACTATGTGAAGAATGTAATCTAATGCTCCTAGAGACTTAAGCTCAGGTAAGTGTCCCCATTTCGAGGTGGTTCAGGGTATGTTCTCGAACATTTGCTAGGCATGTGCCCCTCACCACCCACTACAGTAGGTGCGGATGAGATAAGGCACCTGGCTTTGAAGTCTTTATTTTGGAATGTGGTTATATAAACACCAAAATTAAACAAACATACCTGAACTTTTATGTGTTTGGTGCTTACAGTGCTCCTGTATTTTGAGCGACTATTTCCTCTTGGTATTTCAGTGATGCTGCTGTGGCTCACATTTGAATTCCTCTTTTGGAAACATCATCTTTCTTCCTGTTGTCAATTTGAGGCAATGTACGTGTGAGCCTTTGCACACTTTAGTTCTGGCCATGATGAGTGTCGTATACCCCACCTACCCAATTACAGCAAACCTCCGAATCAGCACAACGAAGGTCAGTGAAGGAGAGGAGGTTAAACCAGGGGCTCTCCTTTAACCCAGGCCAGCCCAAGGCCTTAATGTGTGTCCCTGACTCTGAGGTACCTTTTGCAGCTCTAAGTTCTTAGGCAGGAATCAGAGTTTTCTTTTTGGTTTCCTAATTGTTATAACCCAAATTAGAGCCATTTCTCTTTTCTCCTCTTTAGTCTCTTTTGAACATTGTCCCCTCACCTTCAATCTCTTACTTATGATTTTAGGAAACTTTTTAGTTAGAAAATTCTTGATAAAACCTCACCTATATGCTTCTTACAATCATCTTTCTCAGTCACCCTTTAGATTTCACATGTCTCTTTGGAAGCCAAATCTTAGTGGTAGAAATTTCAAAAAGCCCTAAGAAAAGAGTTTTGAGTTGTTTTCCATATTTGAAGAAACTAGTTTAGTAATAGTTGTTTTAGTTTAGGATACTTGCCCTTTTCTTATAGGTATCTGGTTGTCTGTATAAGACAATCTCATGGTTATCTTTATTTTAACATGGTTAAAAACTGCATGTTTTGGGGCCCGCCCAGTAGTATAGTGGCTTGTGTTCACGTGCTGTGCTTCAGTGGCTTGGGGTTCGCAAGTTTGGATCCTGGGCACAGACCTATGCCCTGCTCATCAGTCCATGCTGGGGTGGCACCTGCATACAAAGTAGAGGAAGATTGGCACAGGTGTCAGCTCAGCAACAATCTTCCTCACCAAAAAAAGAAGAAGAAGAAAAAAAGACAATCCCCTCCAAAAACTACATGTTTCTTATGGTGAAAACTAAAATTTGGTTAAATAATGAAAACCTTTAATATAACACCTTAAAATTATATAGATTGTTTTCCCCTTCAGAATATAGGTGCTCTCTTGGCTTTTCTTACTATAGATGGCAGTAGTACATAAGATGTGTTGATTGAGGGCAAAAAGTCTTAAGAATGAGCTTCAATTGCTATATAATTTTCATAACCTAACTGTAGTCTGTTGTCAAAGAAACCACTTGATTACATTTAAATTAAGGATGCTTTGGGTTTTTTCAGGGGGAGGGGCACTGAAATTTAAAATAAATATTCATTTTCCTTTTCAGATCAACTGGATATTAGAAGTATGTTTTTACCTCTTGATTTTAATTTAGGATTTCAGAATTAAAGTTCAGTACTATAAAGTATATCTGGCTCATCATCACTATTAACTAACTTGCCTTTGTTTAGTGGTTGATCAAGTTCTGTCGCCCTTCCTCTGGTTTGTTTCTTAAGGCTCGCTCTCATTGTCCTAGTTTTGGAACTCGCTGCATCTCACATGAGCTTCTAACTTGTCTTTCCAGTTCAAGTCTATCATTCCTCCAGTTTGTTCCTTCAGGAAATGTTTATTCAGGACTTAGAGTAGTCCCTCCTTATCCTCAGGGCACGTGTTCCAAGATGCCTAGTGGATGCCTGAAACTGCGGGTAGTACCGAACCCTATGTATACTGTGTTCTTTCCTGTACATACAGACCTATGATAAAGTTTAATTTATAGATTAAGCACAGTAAGAGATTAACAATAGCTAATAATAAATAGAGCAATTATAACAATACACTGTAATAAAAGTTACCATAGATCTTAGCCACCTCAGCATATGATTATTTTTCTTCCTTATTAAGTGGAGAACTTTCACCTTTTCACTTAAAGGAAGCACTTTATGCCTTGTCTTTGGCGTATCTGAATTGCCAGCATCACTACTCTTGCTTTGGGGCCATTATTAAGTCAAATAAGGGTGACTTGAACCTAAGCACTGAGATGCCACAACAGTTGACCTGATAACCAAGAGGACTACTGAGTGACTAAGGGGCGGGTAGTGTATACAGTGTGGATACGCTGGACAGAGGGAGATTCACGTCCCAGGCAGGAGGGAGCAAGATGGCACGAGGTTTCATCCTGCTACCTAGAACAGTGTGCCATTTAAAACTTAAGAATTGTTTATTTCTGGAATTTTCCGTGTAATAATTTCGGACAGAGATTGACTACAGGTAACTGAAACTACAGAAAGTCAAACCATGGGTAAGGCGGGACTGCTGTACTATGTACCAGGCCCTGTGCTGAGAGAAGGGAACAGAGTACTGCTGGTCACGCTCAGAGAAGCAAAGAAAATTAGTTGACAAGCTGACACGGAGGAAGAAAAAATAAACTAGAGCACAGCAATTCATTTACAAAGTCATTCTCAATAAAGATAACCAGTTTTTCTCTATGTATTATCTCCCTTCCTCCTTTCTTCTTTTTTTTTTCCTGCAAAGCCCTTTAAATCTGGTAAAACTGAGCCTGCAGGTTACTAAGAGCAGATATAGAAAATGAACCCCTTAGTAATAAAACTGCAGAAGTAATGCAGTCTGTTCTGAGGGTGAGTCAGAATGCTGAGAATTGCTTTCTGGAGACTCCTGTTGTAGGAATAGAGTAGACCAGAGACCAACCAAATACGGAGATTTTCCTTCTTAAGCTGTCACAGTCAGGGTCAGAGTGATAGAGGACATTTGAATGTGTGATGGTAATGGGTGAGAACTGTGGAGTATTTGTATTTGATTTATGTGGTAGAGTATTTTCTTACTGAATTTTGTATAATCCTTTTTAGCATGTCAATGAACAGAAAAGCTACTTTTTCCATCATTTTAAAAGCTGGGTCTTCTGTCTCAGTTCAGTATGTGTCTGTTGCGCCTTTCCTGTGAGTGTCTCCTAGTGCTGTGCTGGGGCCCGCAGACGCTCTCTCTACCCCTGAGGATCTGGCACTGAGTTGGAGGGGAGGAGGTAGGGGGGGATGTGTTGAGGGGTAGGAGGTAAGAACACATTGTCTGGTGTTCATATTTTCTCATGAGGCAGGCTTCTGAATGCCTTGTTTAATAGTCCTTGGCATATTGTAGAGAATCAGAATTCTCCAGACATCTGTCAGTATTTATTGTCTTTCATTTTAATTTTTTTTGCTACATAGTTAACTTATTAAAATTATTTCCTAAGCATTTGTATCTAGTAATATCTCCCTAGCCCCAAATTCGCATAGTACCAAACACACAGAAGGCAACTCAAGTTCTTAAGTGCTTAGTAAATGAATAGGTGTTGAGTGGACTTTAATAACTAAGTCTGAACTGAGCGTGAAATCCAGATGAATCCCTCCCTTTGGTTCAGTATGGAGCAGGTTAGCAACTAACTCAATGACTGAGCTTAAACTCTAGCTGCAGAAACAGGTTTCATTTGATCAGAGACAAAAATTAGTTAGCATTTTGACTTACATAAGGCAGAGAAATAGAACTGTTTCTTTTGTTCTAAGAACTGTCAATAAAAAATGATATGTAGTCCATATTGATGCTTTTCCCTCTTAATTGGGATTTAAGCAAAACTGTACTATTATGGAAAATTTCAAAACTATAGAAAAATAGAACCTGTGTGTCCAGCATCCACCCCTTCAGCAATTACCCACATAGGCCAATCTTGTTTTATTAATACCCCCATTCGCTAGAGTGTGCTCTTGTTTTGTTTTGTTTTGTTTTAAGAAAATACTTTTAAAGATATTACCAGGATACCAAATTGGTTTTTGTATTAATTATTACAAAAATTTTTGGAAACAACATGTTCTATTCACCAGTGAAAATTGTAAGATCTGAAAAGTAATTTGGTAACACATTATCAAGGGACTTTTAAAAAAATCCATTTTCTTAGTTCCATTAATTCTTTTTCTGGAGTCTATTCTTAGGAAATAGAAATTAAGGCCAAGATCACTATGCAAAAATGTTTATCACAGCATTACTTAGAATATTGAATAATTGAATATCCATATACATAACAATAGGAATAATAAATCCACATGATGGAATGTTTTCCAGTCTTTAAAATGTCTTTGAAGAGTATTTAATGACATGAGGAAATTTTCTTGGAAAAAAGATATATTATTATCTGTATAATAATCCAAATTGTGTATCATCTTTGCATCTGTAAGGGACTGTGAAGATCTGATGTGCAGGGACCCTAGTTCTAGTCAGCCAAGCTCAACTGCAATTAGCTTCTATAATTTCAAAGAAAGCTTTTAATTTTTCTGATTTTTAAAATATTAGTTGCTAGCTTAATCCTTCCAAATTGTTCTTCACTTGTTGAAACCTGTTTTGTGACCTCATGTCAGTATTCAGGATACGTGTACTTTAAGATCCTAGGATATAAGCGAATCAAAGGTGTTACCCATATTTTAGATGATTGATATTAAGTGCCTTTTAGGCAGTAATGTTTCCTCTTTGTATGTAGGTTAGCATTCAACATTATTTTCTGCCTGTAGGCTTTTCTTAATAACTAAGAATATTGTTTTCTTTGTCCTGATAACTTTACAGATTATAAGTACACCACAGAGGCTAACCAGTTCAGGAAGTGTTCTGATTGGGAGTCCATACACCCCTGCACCAGCAATGGTTACTCAGACACACATAGCAGAAGCTGCTGGCTGGGTCCCAGGGTAAGAGTGTTGTTGCATGTTACCATTTATAAAAATTTTTTTTTCTTTTACTTCTGACCTGTTTTTCTCACTATCTTACCTTCTGTTCTTGTTTTATGTTAGTCTAGTTCTTAAAAGCTAATATGTTTTAAATCACCTATTTTATTTCACTTTTTATCTTAGATATAAATCCTCTCTTGAGCAATCTTTTTTTTTTAATCCATCCCTCGTCAGTCTTTTTTTTTTGTTTTTAACTTTCAGGTGTACATCGTAATATATTTTGAATTCTGTGTAGATTACATCATGTCCACCACCCAAAGACTAATTATGATCCATCGCCACACACATGCGCCTCATCACCCCTTTCATCCTCCCCCTCCCCCCTTCCCCTGTGGTAACCACCAATCCAATCTCTGTTGCTATGTGTTTGTTTGTCGTTGTTTTTATCTTCTGCTTATGAGTGAAATCATATGGTATTTGACTTTCTCCCTCTGACTTATTTTGCTCAGCGTAATACCCTCGATGTCTATCCATGTTGTCACAAATGGCTGGATTTCATCATTTCTTATGGCTGAGTAGTATTCCATTGTGTATATCTACCACATCTTCTTTATCCATTCATCCCTTGATGGGCACCTAGTGGAGCAGACATTTTTAAACAGAGAAAAACAGTACAGTAACTTGTAACTGAGTCTTCTGACTTTTTTCAGCTCTGAAAGAGGACTGCTTTTTTGATTATGACATTTAGCTGCTTTGGAGATGTAAAAACTATATTTTATATTGCTTTAACAAACATTAGAAAAGAGTTAAATATTAAATGTTGCCTATTCTCAGAATTTCCCCTGTGCATTCTTATTTCCTTAAAAACCAGAAAGGAAACTAGGAAAAAGAGGCCCATATATGTTAGAATTTTCATTGTTTTCCCTTGATTCTTTTTAAACCCTGGGCAATTAAATCAATATCTTTTCTGCGTTACTTGTTTGCCACTTTCAGTATCAAACCTTTACATGTTTCATCTTTGCCTTTAAAATACCCTTACCAAACCTTTCTCCACCCCTTATCATTTTTAGCATCTCTTCCTTCCATAAGAGAAAAAGAAATACTAAGACAAATGACTGGAAACTTCTTTTTGTCACATTAGAAGTTATTTCCATGATGGCATACTGCACTGGTAGTTCTATCGTTGACTTAGAATTGTGAGTTCTAGCAAGCAGACGGTAAATCTTGGTTGAGTAAGAATCTCCTTGTTTTAAGGATATTAAATGAATTAATGAAATAATCCTGGCAAAGTAATTTAAGCCATATACATATTCATATACGTGCATACACACATGTGCCTATGTATACGCACTTTAGAGACAGAAGAGTTTCATATGTATACGTATCTTTCCATTATTGCATGAGATGAAATTACAGAATCACGTGTAATCCCGTGACCTTTATTTAGTCCTTAAGAACATTCTCATGTAGATCTAAAAGTTGGCTTGGACTTCTACATAGCCTCGAGAGATTATAACACAAAAACCAAACCTGCACCAGCTAGGCCTCTGCCCACTTTGGAACTGATCAGGGTTTGGATATTTTCAGCCCCAGCTGTGCTTTATATCAGAGGTGGTATGATTGTCTAGTGTTTTTACAGTCAGTCATTCTAGAGTGAATAAAACTTTTGTGTACCTTCTCCTTTGTAAATCTACAATATTTTCTTCCCTAAAGTTTCATTGAGCTCATTTTAAACTATGACTGTTTTAGGTGTGATTTCTTAGTCCTATGATAAAATTTGTTTTTATTTTATGTACATATCTTTTACATTTCTTAATTTTTGTGTTTGGATATATTCAGTGTGGAATTAGACATTACAATAAATTATTCATGAAGTAAAGTTGTCTTTATATATGTTCTTTTTATGTTATCTTTTTTTCTTTTTAGTGATAGGAAACGGGCTAGAGAATTTATAGACTCTGATTTTTCAGAAAGGTGAGTATAAGTGTAAATATTTTGTTTGGGAGGTGCTGCTGTGTAGAGAGGGGTGTGCTGCCGAGGCTGCGCTCTAGTTTAAGTAATGAGATGTTTTTCTTCACATAACTTTAGCTTCATTGAGTGTCTACCGTTATTTCATTCTGCACTGAGTATTCTACTTCACTCATTATGACATAAATTTATTATATTTGTATGATTTCAAAAGAAATTATCCTGTGAGTAGATGGGCTGTTGATAGTATGCCGCTTAGCCCCCCCCCTCCTTTTTGGGAGATGAAGTATTCTACCAAGGTGAACACTTTCACATGACCCCAACATGCCCACCCTTTTAAAAACAAGTTTTATTGAACACATTTAAGATCATAGTAAATTCTCACTTCTTTCTTAAATAATATATCAAATATAATATAACCTTTCCTTAGACTATTAGGACAGTGGTTCTCAGTTCTCAGTATGCATCAGAATTACCTGTGGTCTTTGAATAAAATATAAATGCCTACCAGGTCAGAAACTCCAGGATTAAAAACTATCACTTTAGGGTCATTATTTGAACTTAAGTTCAATATTCCATGCAAGCCACTCTACTAGGTACCATATTAATGTTGTACTATGTTAAAATAAGACACAGTCTCAGGTGCAGTTGAATTCTGTAAAAGTGTTAGTATTTTAAGTAAAACCTTGACAGCTATGCTTTTTACATTTTATTTTTAATTTTAAAATTTTGTAATTCCTTTTTTCAGTGGAGTTTTAGTCTCCTTTCTCCTCTTAGGTCACCATTCTCCATGTAATAATTTTCTGTCTTCTCCATTTTCTAGTTTGCTATCTCTTATTTGCTGTGCACTGAGAAACTAGATGGCCAAATGTGTTAGAATTCAGTCTAAAATAAAGGTGAATAGGCTCTGAGTGAGGATGGTGGTGTTATACATACAGAATGTGTGTTTTCTTGCATTGACACTGGCCGTGCTGTAGTTTCTTGGTGGCCTTGGTTGCTTGTTTCTTGGTTCTTAACTATTTTGAACAGATAAAATCATGTCTGAGGAACTGCTTTGGTATATAGAAATATATGGCTAAATGTTCTTTTCTCTCTAATGGAAATTCCTCTTTCCGACTCATACTAGTCGTTCCTGGTGTTTATCCTTGGCAGCGGCAGCAGTACAAGTTCTAATAGATGTATTTGCAGTGTTTAAGGCCTTAAAATGGTTATGATTGGTGGCATCTTTGTACTACAAAATCTGTAAAGAACAAGATCTTTTTACTCTCCTTCATAAGAGGGAGAACTCTAAAGATCACATATAAAAGTACTAGATTAAATTTGTTGGTATAGCCATTGATTCAACTTTCTCTTTCTGCATTTGGATCAGTGGCTTTTTTTCTTAGTGCTTTTTAATTATTGACTTTTTGTTTATTTATTTTTATTTTTATTTTTTTTAAGATTTTATTTTTCCTTTTTCTCCCCAAAGCCCCCCAGTACCTAGTTGTGTATTTTTAGTTGTGGGTCCCTCTAGTTGTGGCATGTGGGATGCCGCCTCAGCATGGCTTGATGAGCGGTGCCATGTCTGCGCCCAGGATCCGAACCAGTGAAACCCTGGGCCGCTGAAGTGGAGCACACGAACTTAACCACTCGGCCACAGGGCCGGCCCCACCCTTTTTATTTTTTAATAAAACTTTTCTGTAATGAATCCCACCACCCCCTCCAATTAAACCACAAGGATTCTTACGTGTGCTTTTTTTGACGTAAAAAACATCTTTTTTACAGATGTTTATTTTCCTCCAAATTTACTGTGTTTTCCTGTAATACTGTGAAAAGTCTTTGTTTCCCTTTCCCAAGCGTTGAGGTTCAAAAAGCCAGCTCTCAACCCTAGATTAATCTTGAGATTAGTTCATCCATCTCTTCAGTGTCTTGTCTGTTGATTTAGTATCATTTGTGTTTATATTAGTTTTCCCCGGGGATTTATATATATATTCTCACACTGATATATACAAGCTTTTGTCCTCTTCTTACCACTTGACAGTACCACTTTGAGTGTGTTTTACACAGCTATAAGAAGTCATTTGCAAGAGCTGGTCAGTTTCTCAAGAAATCCTATTTGGTGAAGAATCTACTAAGAGATTCTCAGCTTCCCCTGGTTCTGACCCGCTGGGATTCTGTTCACAGAGCTCATGGAAGGAGCTGCCGGAGCCCCGCCTGGTCTTGCCTGGGCTGTTGGTCCTGGACGATGTTTGTTCACTTTCTTTTTCTTCCTTTGGACAGAATGGAATGGTGTCTTCTAAGTGCATCTCTTCCAAATAGGTCTGCCTTTCGCTTTGGGACCTCTGTTGGGGAAGAAGGTCCTGGGTGCACCATGGGCAGTGGCCGCAGCCTACGTGGGTTTTTCTTTAATCTTGTCCTGAACGGATAAGATTTAGTCCAGTGGGGTTTCGTTCTTCCTTTGTAGTCATGTAATCTCAGTATCTTTTTTTTCTGTTGAAATATAATTAAAAATCTATTTATAATAAGCTAATAATTTATATTGAACTAATATAATTTAAACTACAATAAGCTCATAGTAATAATCAAAATCAGTGTAGTTAATATCTGTACTGCTTCAGTGATGTTTATGAAGTTGTTCATTCGACAAATATTTTGAATATCTGCTAAGTGTTGGTATGTTCTAAGCATCGGAGAGAATAATAAACAACATAGATAAGTCTCTGCCCTTAAAGAGATATTTGGTGGGGGAGGGGGACAATAAATGAGTAAGGTAGTTTTCTATTGTGATAGGTGGTATGCAAAAAAACTAAGGTGGGTGATTTGTAGAGTATTGGAAAGATGGTGGCTACCTTAGAGAAGGCCTCTCTCTTCTTTGAATGCAAAGAAGTCAGGCCTGTAAATAGCTCGGGTAAGGTGCGGGGACCAGGGATTCTAGGCAGAGGGAATGGCAAATGCAGAGCTCAGGTTGGTGTATTTGGGGAAGCACAGTGGGCTGGAGATAGTGAGAAAGGCAAAGAGTGATAAGAGATGAGGATGGAGCGGTAGGCAGGAGTCAGGTCCTTAAAGGCCTTGTAGGTCATGGTAGAGAATTTGGTTTTTATTCTAAGGAGGGTTTTAAGCAGGGAAATGACATGATCTAATTTATACTGGCTGCTGAGGGGGAAGTGGATTCTGAGGAGACAAGAACAGAAGCAGGGGAATCACTTAGAAGGCTATTGCATGGGGCAGTGGCGATGGAAAAAAAGTGGATAAATTCTAGAGTTAGAACCAACAAGGTTTATTGATAGATTGCATGAAGGAAAGGGGGAAATAAAAGGTGGCTCTTGTTTTTTTGCATGAACAGCTGGGTGAATATTGATGCCGTTTACATTTACTGTAGTTAAGGGTAGGTTTGGGGAGGAATTGAGTTTTGTTTTAGATGTATGAGGTTTGAGGAGTTTGTTATCCAAGTGGTGATACCATTAGTATATATATACATATATATATATAGTGTCATCAGCATGTAACTGGTCACAGGCCCAGGTGACGTTACGCAAGGAGAGAGAGAGAATGAAAATCCATGAGGAATAAACATTTATTTCCCATTTCAAACCCACCCTCTTGCCCCTACACACATGTGCACATACAATGGATATATACTTTCAGGAAGGTGAGGGGTTTTTTAAAAATTATTTTACTAAATTACTAAATTATTTTGCTGATTTGAACAGTCTGGTTGACTCATTTTAATGAGAAATGAAGTTTTTATTGTATATTATATATGATTCCTTATTTAAATGGAATACATTTATTATAACTTATACCTGGGATATACTGTTTTATACCACAAATTTTAGTTTTATATTACTTTTGTAAATGACAGTAAATTATTATTGGGAAAACATGAAAGGACAGTGGTTATGCATTCTAGTTAAATGCCTGGAAAGATAAATACTTTTTCTTTTAGTCTTTGGGTACAATTTTTTGAATACTTCAAATGAAACTGGTAATAAAACATAACATACTTTCCAAACTATGGTATACTGGTGGTTTTATATTCATATTTATTTTTTAACTTCTCAGTTTGATAAAGAATGTTTCCTGCTGGTTCCTTTATTTGATTTATGGACTAATAGAGATCATAGTGTTTACATTCTATAGCCAGATTTTGATGTTATTTAGAAAGAGGTTCCGGGTGTTTCAAAGAGCTCAGTTTCTAAGAAAATGTATAAACTGTATTTATTTAAGATTCAGATAGGGAGCGTCCAGTTTAAGAAGATTAACTGAACACTCATGTTTACACTCCCAACCGCTAAGATTTTACTGCAATTATAGTGTAAAAAATTAACAAAAGGAAATAAATCTCTAATAGTGCTGTAAAAAGTGGTACAGGTATAGATTTTCCAATTGGAATGTGAAAGCTGGTGTGATTATAATGAATGACGAGTGAAAGTAGAGAAATCCACATCCCCAAATATGCGTTAGAGAAGTCAGAATTGGAGATGGAAGTCATTCTCCCCTGCACCGACATGGAGAGGCACCAGGCTTAGAGTTGACAGGTATAGAAAGCGAGAATACATAGGTCGGAGAGGTAATGGGGACACTGAAATGAAGACTGTAGAAGGAACACCAGTGGAACGTTGCCAACCATTTACATCCACTTGTACCTCCCATCTTATCTCCAAACACATAGAAGTTACACCAAAGACATTTGTTCCCCAGGCTGAAACTTGGAGAATTGATCTCAAGGAAACAGAACCATTGCCTTGGTTGAGTTTGTGACTGGCTTCTTTCGCTTAGTATATTTTCAAGTTTCATCCATGTTGTGGGCATGTATCAGTACTTCGTTCCTTTTTATTGCTGAATAATATTCCATTGCATGGATATACCACATTTTGTTTGTAATGATGGACATTTAGGTTATTTCCACCTTTTGGCTATTATGAATGATGCTGCTATGAACATTTGTGAACAAGTTTTTATATGGATATAAGATTCATTTCTCTTGGATATATACCTAGGAGTAGAATTGTTGAGTCATATGGTAATTCTTTGTTTAGCCTTTTAAGTAACTGCCACACTGTTTTCCAGAGTGGCTATTCTGTTTTACGTTCCCACTAGCAAAAGATTTCACTTTCTCCACATCCTTACTAACACTTACTATCCATCTTTTTTATTATAACCATCCTTTTGGACATGAAATAGTATCTTATTATGGTTTTGATTTGCATTTCCCTAATGGCTAATGGTGTTGAGCATCTTTTCAAGCACTTATTGGCCATATCTTCTTTGAAGAATATTCAGATCCTTTGGGTTGCCTTTCTATTATTGAGTTGTAAGAGTTCGTCTATTATAGATACAAGTCCCTTGTCATATATAATTTGAAAAAAATTTCTCCTGTTCTGTGGATTGTCTTTTCACCTACTTGATGGTATCCTTTGAAGCACAAAAGTTTTAATTTTTCTGTTTTCTTGTGTTACTTATGCTTTTGGTGTCATATCTAAAAAAACCATTGCCTAATCCAAGATCATGAAGACTTATACCTCTATTTTCTTCTAAGAGTTTTATAGTTTTTGCTCTTACATTTAGATCTTTGATCCACTTTAATTTTTGTAGCATGTGACATTTTAAGGTTAATTTATCAAATGTAATCTAAAAGCACATAGAAGATCTGTGAAAATGTAGGCATTTGGGGGACATTTATTTTTATATTTTTACAGTCATTTTAATTTTTTAAACAACTGTGGCTTTAAGTTTATCATTTAAAATTACTACCTGGGGCAGCCCTGTGGCTGAGTGGTTAAGTTCGAGTGCTCAGCTTCACTGGCCCAGGGTTTTGCCGGTTCGGATCCTGGGCATGGACATGGCACCACTCATCAGGCTGTGTTGCAGTGGCCTCCCACAGAGCACAACCAGAAGGACCTACAACTAGAATATGCAATGATGTACTGGGGGGCTTTGGGGAGGAGAAGAAGAAGAAGAAAAAAAAGATTGGCAACAGGTGTTAGCTCAGGTGCCAATCTTTAAATAAATAAATAAATAAATAAAATTATTAACTAACTTAGAAAAGTGAACTTTGTATTATTCTGTTTTTAACCCTCATTTTCTGATGGTGAAACAAACATTCCTGAAGTATTTTTGTCAAGAAAAGACACACCTTTTCTGAATGTGGTGGCAGTATTTAGTAAACCAAATGTGACAATGGTAGTGATTTAAAGAATGAAGAACAGTAGAGTTTGTATTTCTTTTGCTCAGCAGCATGATCCCCCATATGTTGAGTTTGGTTTTTTAGTAATTGTAAATTTAGTAAATTTAGTAATTGTAAATTTAGTAAATTTAGTAAAAAGTAAATTTAGTAATTTAGTAGTTTTTTCATAATTGATCATGAAATGCTAAAACCACAGCATCTTATTTTTTGGAGATATACTGGTTAATGAAGCCATGAAACCATCTGAATTTAAGCATAAAAGACAACAAAACATGAATAAGTTCAAAACCGAAAGAACCACTAAGAAAATAAGAAATAAATTATTGTGCAACTGTCACCGCTATCCATCTCCACAACTTTTTCTCCATCCCATACTGAAACTCTGTACCCATTGAGCAGTAACTCCCCACCTCCGCTTCTCCCAGCCCCTCCTAACCATAGTTCTACTTTCTGTCTCTATGAATTTGACTATTCTAGGTACCTTGTATAAAAGGAATCATACAATATTTACCCCATTGTGTCTGGTTTATTTCACTTATGTCTTGAAGTTTCATTCATATTGTAACATACATCAGAATTTTATTCTTTTTTAAGGCTGAATAATATTCCATTATATGTATATATCACATTTTGTTTATCCATTCATCTATTGATGGATGTTTGGGTTATTTTCACCTTTTGGCTATTGTGAATATTGCTGCTGTGAACACAATATACAAATATCTTTTGTATTTTCAGTTCCTTTGGGTGTATACCCAAAGTGGAATTGCTGGGTCATATGGAAATTTTGTGTTTAATTTTTTGAGGAACCACCATACTATTTTCCACAATGGCTACACTATGTTACATTCCCACCAGCAATGTGCAAGGGTTCTAATTTCTCTACATCCTCATAACACTTTCTTATTTTCTGGTTGTTTCGTTTTGTTTTGTTTGTAATAGTCATCCTGATGAGTGTGAGGTGGTATCTCCTTGTGGTTTTGATTTGCATTTCCCTAATGATTAGTGATTTTGAGCGTCTTTTCATGTGCATTTGGCCATTTGTATATCTCCTTTGAAGAAATGTCTATTCAAGTCCTTTGCCCATTTTTGAACTGAGTTGTTTTGTTTTTGTTGAGTTGAGTTCTTTAAATAACTTTTTACCTTTTAATATTGTTTTACTATAGAGGCATTCTTCACTAAACTTTAAACGAAGTGGCTAATAGAATTGGTTACAGGATCAAATCTCCTGTGTACTGCAAGTATTGGCTATTCTAACTTCTGTTGAATTTTAAGGTAGACATTGATTAGATTTTTGGCATGATCCTCTACCAACCTTCCAAAGAACAAGCTTAGTTTCTTGATTCAGCCAATATAATTGGATAGTGGACTTCAGTTCTGTATTGCTTATGAAAATTCTAGCAGCTCATGAAGAGAAAAATCACCTATTGTGTCCCATATGTTGTGTGCATGCTGTATCATTTAATCCTTACAACAACCTGGTGAGACGTGTGTTTGTGTCCCCATTTTTCAGATGGAGGAGGCCTGTGGGTCAGAGTTAGCTCAGAATATATAGCTAATAAATAGTTTACCAATGTTGATATTTACTTCAAGCTTATTATCAATTCATTCACTGAACTAATCTTATAAAACTCATGTAGTCTTGTATCCCTGTTTCAGGAGTATGTTCATCAGCATTTAATACTTGTTAAAAGTCTAGTTCCTATTTAAAGTCTGTATTTGTTTCTTCCTTTAAATATTATCCATATATGACTGTAGAGGGCTCAGTAGCCAAGTGATCACCCAAAACTACCCTATAATTATCTTTTTGCTCATTTAAAAAAAAAGACCTAGAACTACATGAAAAATAACCACCTTGCTTTCTCTCTGGCTTTTAGAAAGTATATAAACACTGAGTTGAGAATTCATAGCATAAATATAAAACCTCATGCACAACATATTTCTTTCAAAATAATTCCTGCGCTCCTATTTTTAGGCATTCTTACTTGCTTTTTTCTCCTAACTTGTGCTAATTATATAAATTTATGTATGACTAGCCACTTGTATCTAAATCCACCAAACTCCAAGGACAAATCAGCATAGAGTGGGCTTTGTGTGGAAAGGTATGTAGCAAATGAGAATTGATGGATTCTTTTCAAAAATGAAGTTGCTTAGAACAGTAACCAGATCATACTTAGCTTTCAGTAAATTTTTACTACTACCTCCAACAACAGATTTAAACAGAATAGGGACGTGATTGGGTTTATGTAGAAACATCACCGTAATGGCTACGTGGAGGAAAGGTTGGAAGGCCTCCAGACAGCAGAGGAGAACAGTTATAAGGCTCTACTTATATTCTGAGAGATTATGAGGGCCTAAACCAGGGCAGTGGGAACAGAGAGAAGAGGTTGAATTCAAGAGCTATTTAGGACAAGACTTGAATTAGATTAGATTTGATAGAATTAAATTGACTAGCTAGAAAGGGAGTTGGAAGAGCATAGGTTGAATCTGGTGCTTCTGGCTTGGGTGATTGGGTTGATGGTGCTGTCACTCACCTGGATGAGAACTGAGCTGGATCCAGAGTTATGTGTTGTACATGTTGAACTCTCCTTTGCGTGAATATGGTATTGTGCTCTGTAAGGACCACTTCCTGAGAAGGCTGGGCTCAGTGTAGGAAACTGAGCCTAAGGACTAACCTTCTGTAAATAATCAAAGGTATGCTTGAACCATTCTTTTTCTCTCTTTTTTAAAATCTCTTTATTTTAGAGAATTTTAAATATAAAAGTAGATGACTCATATCATGAGCCTCCTCTGTACTAATCTCTGAACGTCAGTAATAATGAATTCAGGGGCTGGCTTGGTGGCATAGTGGTTAAGTTTACACACTCTGCTTTGGCAGCCTGGGGTTCACCAGTTCGGATCCTGGGCATGAACCTATACACCATTCATCAGGCATCCCACATACAAAATAGAGGAAGATTGGCGTAGATGTTAGCTCATGGACAATCTTCCTCAAGCAAAAGAAAAATAAATAAAATAGTAATAATCAATTCATGGCATATCTCATTTTGTATATACCTTCTCATATTATTTTAATCCCACACATTCAATTATTTTATATCAGCATTTATATCTGAAAGACTCCTTTTTTAAGAATGTATCTACAATATTATTATCCCTAAGAAAGTTAACAATAATTCCTTAATATCAAATATCTAGTATTTAAATTTCTAGTTGTTTCAAATGTCATTTTGTTTGCTTTAATTTTTTTTGTAAAATAAAATACAGAAAATCACCAAAAAGCAAATGTATGACTAGTGAATTACTTTAAAGCAAATACTCTTGTAACTATCACCAGATCAAGAAGTAGAACCCTAGAAGCCCCTCCTTGTGCCCCATGCCACTCATCATCCCTTCTCTCCCCTATAAATAACCATTATCCTGATTTTTAGAGTAATCACATCCTTGCATGTTTAATCACCTAAATGTGCATCCTTGGGCACTACATTTTCATCTTGCCCATTAGAAAAAAAAGTTGACATGTCTTTTATATATATATTTCCCGTCCCATTATTTTTCTTATACTTTAGTTGAAGAAGCTAGACTACTTGACCTATCGAATTTCCCACGATCTAAATTTTACTGATTGCGTATCATGTGCATCTCAACGTATTCCTCTTTTCTCTGTGTTTCCTGTAGTTTGGCCGTAAGAATCAGAGGCATTATCAGACTGATGTTCGATCCTTTGGCAAAACTATGGATAGTGTGTGTTCTTCCATTTAAAGGCACATAAAGTTTGGTTCTCTCTCTCTTTATGGTATGAACACCACTGATGTTTACCGCTTTTGTTAATTCATTGTGGGTTCCAATTAGTGTTATTCTAATTCTGCATTTCCTTTTCATTTACTACTGGCACTACTTTTATCTAAAGACACTTCCTCTCTTCTATTTGTTTACTTGGAAACAAATATAGGAAAGCAGAATAAATGCTTGATCCCTTAGCTTTATTGACCAGTTTTCAAGATAATGACTTTTTCCTGTCTTCCTCCAAAGGTGACCACGTCTTCCCTTTTAAAAATACCATTATGAATTCATGAATTTAAACATATCTGATGGATTTCATACATTGTAATTATTATCACTGTTGAAGCTTAAATTGTTTCATCTTTGACCAGTGGGAGCCTCTTCTAGTTGACTCTAAAGTCCTTTTGACATGACCCTAGTAGTCTTTGATAGCTTCTTTATTATCTGGTATGACAGGATGTTC
This sequence comes from Equus asinus, assembly GCF_041296235.1. Taxonomy (NCBI): domain Eukaryota; kingdom Metazoa; phylum Chordata; class Mammalia; order Perissodactyla; family Equidae; genus Equus; species Equus asinus. Next base: position 87,709,295 of record NC_091810.1, on the reverse strand, counting down.
AAGTTCATTTTGAACATTTTCTGCCAAATACCTGGAATCAGCTCTTTCTCTAGAAAGCCCTAGTTTCCTTCGGGGAGAATTATATGTAAGCTCTAATTGGGGGCTAGGGATGCTGACTGCTACTAGGTTGGTCATTTTTTTTTCCTGCTTTTTCTCCCCAACCCCCCCAGTACATAGTTATATATTTTAGTTGTGGGTCCTTCTAGTTGTGGCATGTGGGATGCCACCTCAGCGTGGCCTGACAAGCGGTGCCATGTCCGCGCCCAGGATCCGAACCAGCAAAACCCCAGGCCGCCGAAGGGGAGCGTGCCAACTTAACCACTCGACCACAGGGGTGGCCCCTAGGTTGGTCATTTTATCTAGTCCTTTAAATGGACAGAGTGAAGATACACACACATGAAGATAGAATACTTTAGGAGTTCATGTTGATACTTGCAATTCAGATATTATTAAACCTCTTCTGCATTACATCTCAATCTTCTTTCTTCACACTGAGAATCCCTTTTTTTTTTTTAAAGATTTTATTTTTTTCCTTTTTCTCCCCAAAGCCCCCCAGTACATAGTTGTATATTCTTTGTTGTGGGTCCTTCTAGTTGTGGCATGTGGGACGCTGCCTCAGCGTGGTTTGATGAGCAGTGCCATGTCTGCGCCCAGGATTCGAACCAACGAAACACTGGGCCGCCTGCAGCAGAGCGCGCGAACTTAACCACTCGGCCACGGGGCCAGCCCCGAGAATCCCTTTTTTTAAGGACATAGGGGATAAAGGGGATGATAGAATTAGTGTATATGATAATTATTCATTGGCTTTTTCCCACATTACATGCTCAGCAATCCCAAATAATAATGCTAATATTACCATTAATGTGATTACTGAAAACATTTTAAAAAATTTTTGCATATGCTCTCTCCATTCTCTGCCCATTTTTTTTTTTTTTTTTTAAAGATTTTATTTTTTCCTTTTTCTCCCCAAAGCCCCCCCGGTACATAGTTGTGTATTCTTCGTTGTGGGTTCTTCTAGTTGTGGCATGTGGGACGCTGCCTCAGCGTGGTCTGATGAGCAGTGCCATGTCCGCGCCCAGGATTCGAACCAACGAAACACTGGGCCGCCTGCAGCGGAGCGCACGAACTTAACCACTCGGCCACGGGGCCAGCCCCCTCTGCCCATTTTTTTTAATAGTCATGCTTTATCCACAGTGTTGGAGTACATACCCATTTATATACTATACTGTCTTTCTCTTAGCCTTCATTTAGTCTTCTGTCTACAGGTAACTATATGTTTAATACTCCCCAGGCCTTATGTCAGTGTATCTCTAGTCATTTTGATTGTCTGAAGCTTGTTCTCTAGTGGTTTCTTCAGGAAGAGCTCATGGGTATAGTAATCCCTGAGTTTGTGCCTTTTATATTTGAATTAAGTCAGTTTTGCTGGAGGCAAAAATCTTTGGCTCATGCTTTCTTTCAGTTTCTTAAATATATTTGTTTTTAGCATAACACCTTGCTGTTGAAAAATCTGGTACTCTTTCCTCCTAGCTGCCTAAAGGATTCTTTTTCTTTGGAATTCAGTAATTTTAATAGAATGTTTTGGTATTTGTCATTCTCGGTTGATAGTCTCTTTTTTCTTTTATTTCATGAACATTTTCTTGAATTATATAGCATTTAGTATTCTGTTCCTTTGCTTTCATTTTCTTCTGAAGATACTCTTGTTTCTGAATATTCTGTGCCTACCTCCAATATTTGTCCTTTTCTTTTGAATATCAGTTGTGGGAATCACACAGACTTGATTATTGCGAGCTTTTAGTCTTATTGTGGGCGTCTTGCCCTCAGCTGGTACTGAAGAGGTCAAGACTCCTTCTGTTTCAACTCCTGCTCTTGAATTGGCCAGTTGTACTTTCCAGTAAATTCTTTTTGGCTGTTTTGGGATTATCCTGTTCTGAGTTCCATTAGATGCAGCCCCACTGAGTATTTCTTGTTCTGCCCACAAAGGCATTACTGTGAGGCCTTTTGGCTGTTGGTAGTTTGTATTCTGGGGTTTGTGGAGGATACCTTGTCATCCAGTCTTGGAAATGTTGTCAAGGGGTTTTGGTTTTGCTCTGTTTGCTCTATCTGGTTTTATGTGGGGATTTGGAGAGTTTGGAATCTATGCTGCTCTTGCTGTATTCCCAGACTCCCCCATAACTATTGGGTATATGCGTGTGTGTGTGTGTGTGCATGCGTATACAGTCTGTTTGAATCAGGATTTAAATAAATTGATATGTCTCTTACAATCTGTAGATTCCCCTTCAATATCTATCCCTTTCTTCTTCCCTTCCTCCATTTTTCCCTTACAGTTTGTTAGTTGAAGAAACCACATTCTGTGTCCTGAAGAGAAATCCTAGAGCTTTTGCTTATTGCATCCCGGTAGTGTCACTTGATATGTTCTTCTGTCCTCAGGTTTTCCTTTGAACTGGTAGTTGGGTCTGGAGTCTTGATCAGATTCAGTTTTCATGCTAGGTTGTATATTTAAAAAACAATCAAACAAAAAAACCCACTGTATGGGACAGCTCAAGGAGAGCACACAATACAGAAACAGAAGCATTGGAGTAAAAAACTCAAGTTGAAAAGTTGACTTTGAGGAATAAGCAAATCCATAGAAACAGAAGATGGAATAGTGGTTGCCAGGAGCTGGGGGTAGGGGAATGTGGAGTGACTGCTAATGGGTACAGGGTTTCTGTGCAGGGTGAGGAAATTAGATTGTGGCGATGAGTGCAGAACTCTTAAAAACCACTGAATTGTATACTTAAAAGAATGAGGTATATGGTATGTGAATTGTATTTCATTCAATAACGCTGTTTTCTTAAAAAAAGGAAATTGGACTTGAAAAGGAAGGGGGGATACCTAATCCCCTGAGACTGGTAGGAAGAAGGTTGGCATGGGTACACATGCCGAGAAGTTTGTGACTTCTCCGTTAAGGGGCAGACTTAGATATTCAACTGTTTATTGAAAATATCCATGTGGATGTTCTATAGGTGCATCAAACTCAATATCATTGCCGCTGAGATGTAATGCAAGCCACATGTCATCTTTAATTTTCTAATAGCCAATTTAAAAGATAAAAAGAAACATGTAAAATTCATTTTTCTAATATCTTTTATTTCATCTAATATATCTAAAGTATATTTCAGCATGTAGTTAATATGAAACTTACTCATGAGATATTTTGCATTCATTTCTCATACAAATCTTTGAAATTCAGTGCATATTTTACACTTGCAGCATACTCACTTCAGACTTCCCACATTTCGAGTGCTCAGTAGGTATGTGTGGGTTCTGCCTAGGGTGTTGGGCAGTGCAGAAGAGGAGGTTTAAAGTGGAACACATGAACTTGTTCCTGTCTCCTTGATCTGAGTAAATGGCCCCTCTTTCTGAGAGTCGTTCTCCTAGTTCCCTCTTCTTTACCATTCACGTCAGTTAAGCACTTGATTCTACTCATTTTTATCTTTAAAATTTTTGCAAATCCATCTCTTCTTATCCAGCCCTACCAATTGCCCAAATTTCAAGACTCGTCGTTTCTTGCCTGGACTATTACAGTAGCCTCTCAACTGGTCTTCCCGTCTCTGCTTTTGCCCCCTTGTAAATCCGTCTTCTGTTTTGCAGCCAGAATCTCTGCCTAACTGAAAATCTCACCATGCCACTCCCCCACTCAATGCCATTTAGTGGTGTCACAGTATTTCACTAGTAGTGTATTGAACAGTTCACAGTAAAACATGTAAATAACTTATAAATGACTATTATTGTATTGATGGGATATGGTAAAGTCCAGGTTCCTCTGCATGGCTTCTGAGGCCTGGTCCCTTGTCTACCTTTCTGCCTCATCTTTTGCCTTCACTTTATATTCTGGTGATACTGCACTATTTGTTTATAACTCTCTCAACATTTATCATCTTTTTTACTATTCCGTGTGTTTCCTGCTGCTGCTGCTTCTCCTGCCTGGATGCCCTTCCTAACTCCCTTCACTTGACTAACTCTCTTTTTTTGTTGTTTTGGTGATGGTGGTAAGAACACTTAACATGAGATCTACCCTCAACAAATTTTTTTTTTTTTTTTTTTTTTGTGGAAGATTAGCCCTGAGCTAACATCTGCTGCCAATCCTCCTCCTTTTTGCTGAGGAAGACTGGCCCTGAGCTAACATCTGTGCCCATCTTCCTCTGCTTTATATGTGGGACACCTACCACAGCATGGCTTGCCAAGTGGGCCATGTCCGCACCTGGGATCCGAACCAGTGAACCCCAGGCCACCGAAGCAGAACGTGTGCACTTAACCGCTGCACCACCGGGCTGGCCCTCTCAACAAATTTTCAAGTGTACATTATTCTTATCTATAAGCACAATAGTGTACACCAGAACTCTAGAACTTACTCATCTTGCATAACTGAAACTTCATACCTGTTGAACAGCAACTCCCCAATTCCCCTTTCCCCCTAGCCCCTGGCAAGCACCATTCTGCTCTCTGCTTCTATGAGTTTGACTATTTTAGATACCTCATCTAAGTAGAATCATGCATTGTTTGTCCTTCTGGCTTATTTGACTTAGCATAATGTCCTCCAGGGTCATCTATGTTGTCACATATGGCAGGATTTCATTCTTTTTTAAGGCTAAATGATATTCCATTGTATGGATGATACCACATTTTCTTTATCCATTTATACACCTGTGGATATTTAGGTCATTTCCATATCTTGAATATTGTGGATAATGCTGCGATGACCGTAGGAGTGCAGATAGCTCTTTGAGATCCTGATGTCAGTTCTTTTGGATATATACCTAGAAATGGGGTTGCTGGGCTATATTGTAGTTCTATTTTTAATTTTTTGAGGAGCCTCCATACTTTTTTCCATACTTGCTGCGTCATTTTACGTTCCCACCAACAGTGTACAAAGGGTTCTAATTTCTCTACATCCTCACCAACACTTGCTATCTCTTGTTTTTAATAATAGTCATCCTAACAGATGTGGGGTGAAACCTCCTTGTGGTTTTGATTTGCATTTCCCTGATGATTGGTAATGTTGACCATCTTTTCACATACTTATTGGCCATTTGTATGTTTTCTTTGGAGAAATGTCTATTCATGTCCTTTGCCTATTTTTTAATTGGGTTATTATTATTATTATTATTATTATTATTGCCATTGAGTTGTAGGAGTTTCTTGGATATTTTGGATATTAACCCTTTACCAGATAAAGGGTTTCCGGATATTCTTTCCTGTACCTTAAGTTGCCTTTTCATTTTGTTGAGTGTTTTCACTTGACTCTTCCTCCAGCAGGTCTTCCTCCCTAGGTTAGACTGGATACCCCTCTTCCCAGTTCCCGCAGAAGACTCTCAATAACTTCGACTTGGCACTCACTTTATTATATTGGAATTATATTATATTGGAATATAATATCTGTCATTGTATGTCTGTTTTGTCTCTCTCCCATTCTCCAAGACTCATATTGAGGGAAAGGATTTTGCCTCAGTTAATGTTTTGTACTTCCAGTTTCTAATAGAGTTTTTGGTGTATAGTTGGCACTCAGATATTAGAACTAAACTGAACCCCTGAAAATTTTAATGATTAAGTTGTCAAAGTTGAGGCCTAGGCATTAACCAAACTTAAAACTTCAATTAGAAGACTTAGATCCATTATTAATACCAATGGCCTCCATTTAGAAATTGAGTGAATAAATGAAACTGAGAGTAGTGGTACTTTAATTTTAGGTGAAAAAGAACTGTAGCAAACATAGAATAGAAAAAGATAAGTATTGACCGATATGTTAAGTCTGCAAAGGCAGAGTTTTTGTCTGTTCTTCTCACAAATTTGTTCCCAGTGTTAGAACAGTGCCTGGCACATAACAGTAAGTTTCTGGTCAGTAAATATTTGAATAAATGTTGAATAAATGAATGATGTGCATAGAAAAGCACTCTAGCTTTTAAGGCAAAAATTAAGTTCAAAACCTTTCCTCATCTCTAATTCAACTTAAAATTTACCACTTGAAGCAAATCAAATTACTTTCTTCTGATGTTATTTTATAGTTTTGTAAAGGAAATCTCTAATAAGTATAATAGAGTATAAATATTTTTTTTCTCTTTTAGTAAAAGAAGCAAAAAAGGAGATAAAAATGGAAAAGGCTTGAGACATTTTTCAATGAAAGTGTGTGAGAAAGTTCAGCGGAAAGGTACAACGTCATATAATGAAGTAGCTGATGAGCTGGTATCGGAGTTCACCAATTCGAATAACCATTTGGCAGCTGATTCGGTAGGTGGATCACGCGCTGGGCGTGGACTAGCGTGAGTGATGCAGCAATGTGGCCCTTCAAGTTCTCTGTCGTCAGTCTCAGGACTCAGACGTACTAGGGAATGCCCAGCTTCTCCTTTACTTGAGAGTTTCAGATTGTCTGCTGGAGAATTTTGTTGTTGATTTTTTGTTTTGTTTTGGAAAGGATTCTTTTATTATTTATTTAAACATAAAGATGAACAGGTATTTTAAAAATATAATTTTGGGGGCTATTGAAAGAACATACTTTTTTTAACATACTTTTTATGTTTGCATGACTTTGGATACATTTCTGAATCTTTTAGTGTTCCTTCTATGTCTAAGTCTAAGAGAATTTTATTTTGTTTTTAATTAAAAAGATAATACATGAATATGTTTATAAAAAATTCACTTGTATCAAAGAGTATGTATTTAAACTATCTCCCTTCTACGCAGACCCTAATCTACCTCCCCAAAGGCCATATCCACTATTATCAGATTCTTGAGTATCATTCCAGAAATTCTTTATGCATACACACAATAAAATTTATTTGCTTTTTTATTTTAAGCTCAAATGTGATTTTGCTTTGCATGCTGTGTTCTTAATTTTATTTTCTTAAAGTATCTTGCAGATTCTTTTTTTTTTTTTTTTTTTGCAGAAGGTTAGCCCTGAGCTAACATCTGCCACCAATCCTCCTTTTTCTGAGGAAGACTGGCCCTGAGCTAACATCCCTGCCCATCTTCCTCTATTTTATGTGGGAGGCCTTCCATGGCATGGCTTGCCAAGTCGTGCCATGTCTGCACCCGGGATCCAAACTGGCAAACCCCAGGCTGCCAAAGTGGAACGTGTGAACTTAACCGCTGCGCCACTGGGCTGGCCCCTCTTTTTTAGCATATATAAATTGTCTTTTTTTGTAGAGATAAAATTGCATATAGGGAAGGAAACATGTGTCTTAAGTGTACAATTAAATTATTAAATTATTGTTTCTTTCTTGTTGAATAGTTTACATAAAATATGATGTATTCATTTCAAGTATAAAATTTGATGAGTTTTGACAGTTATGTGCACCTGTGGATCCAGCACCATAATCAAGATTCAGAACATTTCCATCATTCCCAAACAGCTCTTCCTGCCTTTTGTAATCTATCCCTTTCTCTCCCTCTATTGCCAGGCAACTGCTGATTTGTTTTTTTTATCATTATACATCAGTTTCCGTGTTATTTAAATGTAATCATACTATACGTACTCCACAACAATATTAAATAATAATAGTAACTCTAGTCATATTGAGTCATTAATTCTTGACCTTACTGGAAATATTTATAGTATTTCAACCTTAATTATGATAAAGGATTTATTTTGAGATGATAGCAACCATAACTTGATTTTTTAAAAAATTTTATTGAGGTCAGAATAGTTTATAACATTATGAAATTTCAGTTGTACGTTATTATTTGTCAGTCACCATATATATGTGCCTCTTTACCCCTTATGCCCTCTCCCAATCCCCCTTCCCCTCTGGTAACCACTGATCTGTTGTCTTTGTCCATGTGTTTATCTTCCATGTATGAGTGAAATCATGTGGTGTTTGTCTTTCTCTGTCTGGCTTATTTTGCTTAACATAATACTCTCAAGGTTCATCCGTGTTGTTGCAAATGGCACGATTTTGTCTCTTTTATGGCTGAGTAGTGTTTCATTGTATACATATACCACATCATCTTTATCTGTTCATCAGTCGATGGGCACTTGGGTTGCTTCCACATCTTGGCTATTGTGAAAAATGCTGCAGTGAACATAGGGCTGCGTAAGTCTCTTTGAATTGTTGATTTCAAATTCTTTGGATAAATACCCAGTAGTGGGATAGCTGGGTCTATGGTATTTCTATTTTTAATTTTTTGAGAAATGTCCATACTGTTTTCCATAGTGGCTGCACCAGTTTGCATTCCTACCAGCAGTGTATTAGGGTTCCCTTTTCTCTACATCCTCTCCAATATTTATTTTTTGTCTTGATGATTATAGCCATTCTAATGGGTGTAAGGTGATATCTCAGTGTAGTTTTGATTTGCATTTCCTTGATGATTAGTGATGTTGAACATGTTTTCATGTGCTTATTGGCCATCTGTATATCTTCTTTGGAAAAATGTCTGTTCATATCCTCTCCCTGTTTTTTGATCGGGTTGTTTGTTTTTTGGTTGTTGAGTTCTGTGAGTTCTTTGTATATTTTGGAGATTAATCCTTGTTAGATACATGATTTGCAAATATTTTCTCCCAGTTGATGCATTGTCTTTTTGTTTTGTTCCTGGTTTCCTTTGCCTTACAGAAGCTCTTTAGTCTGATGAAGTCCCATTTGTTTATTTTTTCTTTTGTTTCCCTTTCCTGAGTAGACATGGTACTCAAAAAGATGCTTCTAAGACCAATGTCAAAGAGTGTACTGCCTATATTTTCTTCTAGGAGTTTTATGGTTTCACATCTTACCTTCAAGTCTTTGATCTGTTGTGAGTTCATTTTTGTGTATGGCAAATGATAACAGTCTACTTTCATTCTTTTGCATGTGGCTGTCCAGTTTTCCCAACACCTTCTATTAAAGAGACTTTTCTTTCTCCATTGTATGTTCTTGGCTCCTTTGTTGAAGATTTGCTGTCTATAAATGTGTGGTTTTATTTCTGAGTTTTCAGTTCTTTTCCATTGATCCGTGTGTCTGTTTTTGTATCAGTACCATGCTGTTTTGGTTACAATAGCTTTGTAGTATATTTTGAAGTCATGATTGTGATGCCTCCAGCTTTGTTCCTTTTTCTCAGGATTGCTTTAGCTATTCAGGGTCTTTTGTTGCCCCATATGAATTTTAGGATTCTTTGTTCTATTTCTGTGAAGAATATCATTGGGATTCTGATGGGGATTGCGTTGAATCTGTAGATTGCTTTAGGTAGTATGGACGTATTAACTATGTTTATTCTTCCAGTCCATGTACCTGGAATATCTTTCCATTTCTTTATGTCATTCTTGATTTCTTTGAGTAATGTCTTACAGTTTTCATTCTATAGGTCTTTCACCTCCTTGGTTATATTTATTCCTAAACATTTCATTCTTTTTGTTGCAATTGTAAATGGGATTGTATTCTTGAGTTCTCTTTCTCTTAGCATAACTTGATTGTTTTTTAATGAGCATTTCTTTTTTCTTAATTAAAAAAATCCGAAATGGATGTTTAATTTAATCAAATTCTCGATAGTTTCCTGAAAACGTAAGATTTTTACACTGATAGTCATAAATGAGATTGGTAGCGTTTTTGTTTTTTGGGGTTTTTTTGGCCATCTTCACAGATTTGATTTGTAGCATTGTGCTGGCTTCATGAAATGAATTTAGAGGCTTTCTTTCTCTCTTTCTCTTTGTTCCCGTCCAGGTTTAAGAACGTTGGAGTCTGTTTCTGTCCTGAAATTTTGTAGAACCCGCAGGTGGTTTGGTGACTCGGTGCGGGAAGCGCTTAGAGTGCTTTCTCCGTTTTTCCTCTTTGGTAACTAGTCAGCTCTGGATTTCTGTCTGCCTTAGAGTCAGTTTGGCATTTTATGTTTTCTTAGAAAATACTCCATTTCATCCATGTTCTCAAAATTATTTGCAATTATTTTTCCCAAAGAACCATCTCTTGGAGTGTTTGTAGTGACCTCCTGTTTTGCAGTTAATTTCTGTTTTTATCTGTAGTTAATATTCTCTTTCCTGAAGTTACTTTAGTTATTTTTCTACCCCATAGGCCATGATGTGTACGTTATTTATTTTTGTTATTTTTATTTGGAATGACAATCTTTATGGCTGTGACTTTTCCTCTTATGTGCTGCTTTAGTGGTATCCCCTGGTTCTGATATCATGTTATTCTATAGATATTCTGTAAATTTGGTTATAATTTCCTCTTTTACCTAAGAATTGCATTAGAAAGAGTTCTTATAGTTCTAGTTGATAGGGATTTTTGTTTGTTGTTATGGATTTTTACTTTTATCACCTATGATCAGAGATTGAGGGTCTATTTCTATTTTTTTGGATTGCTTTGAGATTTTTCTTGTGAGCCATTATATGGTGATTTATTTTTTCTTTTAACATTCTCTGGGCACTTGAAAGTATATGGTATTCTGGTTCTCAGTGGAAGTCAGAGTTCTCAAAACGATCTACAAGAACCCCTGTGACTTGGCCCACCACTGCCTCTCTGGTCTTATCTCCCACCCTGCACTCCCTCAGTTACTACACTCCAGCCACACACTTTGTGAACATGCCAGACAGACTGCTTACCAGGCCCTTGCACTTGCTGTTTCCTTTGCCTGGAACAGTCTTGGTTTCTCTCTCTACTTCATCTAATTTTCACTCAGACCTCACTATAATGAGGCCATTCTTAGCACTTTTCAACATCTAGCATACATTTTTACTAATCACCCCCATCCTCACCGCTGGATATAAGCAAGGATTGGATTTTGTTCTCTTTGTTCACTGCTGTTATTTTTCTGATAATTTGGAAGGTTTGTAGTCTGTAGTTCGACAGTTAATTGGTTATCTTTATAACTTTAAGTAACTTCAATATTTTGTTTCTTGAGTTTTCACCTGTAGACCTGTATCTGTTGATTATGGAGGAAAAAAGAAATTAATATGTTTATATTTACTCCTTTCTTCCATCTTTCCCCTCTACCACAGGACTCAAATTGAATATATTAGTGGTAGTTGTTAAAAGAATAATATTTTTATAGTTGTTTTATGACTTTAAATAAATATATAGGGGCCGGCCTGATGGCGCAGCGGTTAATTGAGCATGTTTTGCTTCTCAGCGGCCCAGGGTTCGCCAGTTCGGATCCCGGGTGCGGACACGGCACCACTTGGCACGCCATGCTGTGGCAGGCGTCCCACATATAAAGTGGAGGAAGATGGGCAGGGATGTTAGCTCAGGGCCAGGCTTCTTCAGCAAAAAAGAGGAGGATTGGCAGTAGTTAGCTCAGGGCTAATCTTCCTCAAATAAATAAATAAACAAATAAATAAATATTATGTCCAAAGCTCTACTATTACGTAGTTCATCTGCTTTGAATCCATACTCCTTCCAATATCCAAGAGGAGGAAGTCTGCAGACCTACTCTGTTGTCTCCTCCTGATATTTGTTGTTACATTATCATTATTTCTGCAGTGTCAGGATTTCTAATATTTATATTCAGTTCTATAACTTAAATTTCCCATTTATTTAAGTTTAGTTCTATATTTAAATGGATTCGATGTTCTCCACCATCCTTTCTTATCATGGCATTTGACTGATTGCATTTTGTTCTTAGGAACTGCTCATCCACAATAAGATAAGGGGCTTTTCCACAACTAAGTTAACATAGTTTCCTTCATTGAGAAAGTCTTGCTACCAAAAAAGAGTCGGCTGAACTAAACAGCGTGTTTAATGACCTGTGTGCTTAGGTTTGGTGCAAGTGCCGTGTTTTCACTGTAGACCAGTAACAGTTTGCGGATTAGCGCTAGTTCATGGACCACATTTTGAGAAGCACTGTTTATTTACAGCTTAAAACATGCATTCTTGACTTTTTAAAGTTATCCTCCCAAACAATGCAAGGCCTTAGCCCACTTTAACTCCATTACCCCTTTCTGATATATATGCTATTGTTGTCATGTATCTAGTTCTCTATCTATTCTAGACTCCACAGACATTATTGTTTTAAACAGTATTGAGATTTACCTTTTCAGTTGGTCTTCATTCCATCCTACATCTCCAAGCTCCCATCTTAGATCGTCTTTCTTGTACCTGAAGAATGCCTGTTAGTATTTTTTAATTTAGAACTGGTGGTAACATAATTTTTATTTTTTAGATTGTTTTATGTTTTAGATTATTTGAAAGTATCTTTATTTCATCTTTACTTTTGAAGGATACTTCCACTGGATATAGAATTCTTTCAGCACTTTGAAGAAATTATAATAATATTATTAATTAAATATCTTAATATCCTGTGACTATATCTTAACCCTTAAAATTTATTACTCAATAAAAATATTTTTTTAGCAGGCTTATGACCAGAAGAACATTAGGCGAAGAGTTTATGATGCTTTAAATGTGCTAATGGCAATGAACATAATTTCAAAGGAAAAAAAGGAAATTAAGTGGATTGGCCTGCCCACGAATTCTGCTCAGGAATGTCAAAACCTGGAGGTAAGTGAGGAAAATCTGTTTATAGACAGTATTTGCTTTATTTTACATCAGAGGCATTTTAATTTAGAAATACAGTCACATAGTATTAAAATATCCGTAATTGTTCATGTGTACTTGATCACATAGTATTAAAATATCCCTAATTATTCATATATACTTGATCAATGAACTGCTGTTATTTTTCTGATAATTTGGAAGGTTTGTAGTCTGTAGTTCTACAGTTAATTGGTTATCTTTATAACTTTAAGTAACTTCAATATTTTGTTTCTTGAGTTTTCACCTGTAGATCAATATCTGTGGATTATGGAAGAAAAAAAGAAATTAATGTGCTTATATTTACTCCCGTCTCCCATCTTTCCCCTCTACCACAGGGCTCAGATTGAATATATTAGTGGTAGTTGTTAAAAGAATATGTTAAAAGTGGTATATGTTAAAAGAATGACAAACACTATGTCCTTTTTTTTTGGAACTGGAAGGAGCTTTTAGACAGGTGTAGTCTAGTTGATGTCCTGATGAAACTAAGGGACATAGAAATTAAATGACTTGATTTTTACTGTCTCTTAGAGAAGATCTTTGTTTTATTCTAATTTAATTCTGAGCACTCTGCTAGTAAATTTTTGGTGACTCATGTAATAGAAATGATATCTTATTTGATGAAATGGTTGCTGATGCATCCCTTCCCACAGAAAATGGATAAAGCTGGCTGATTATTTTTTGTATTTAAACTTTTCCCTTTGACTCTAGAATCAGTGGCAACAGAATGGTATTTCATTTGTGTCTTTGTCAAAATCGATAGAATGTTCAGCTTACGTGAATTTTAGGATGATGTGTGCATTTTTTATTCTGTTACTTTAATCATTATAGAAAACCTTTCCTAAATGAGCATGTGCCCTGACATTGTTTCTTAATTGGTTTGATGTAATTTTACTGTCATGGCCATAAATGTAATAAACTGAGGTTAAATATAGCTTATAGAGATAAATATGGTTGAGTTCATGTTTTTCTCAGTTCTCCCCCCACCCCAGCAAATCAAAAGTTAATTTGGTATTATTATACTTGTGGATGGAGGGAGAAACCAGACATTCATCAGAAGTTACGGAATAACATTGCTCATGTACTACAGTGGAAGTGTCCTCCTGTCCTTCTGATACAGTGGAATCTGAGGATCATTTAGTTGCCAGAAATATTAAGCTGGTAACAGACTCAATAAGCAAAAATCTATTAGCATCTACCATGTGTTTAACCAATGATTATACCAGACAAAAATGTCTGACCCTGAAGAGCTTTCATTTTAATTGAGGAGAGGAGAAATGTAAAAGATGTAACCAAAAATGTGATTGTTCCTGTGAAAGAAGCGTGTACAGATTCTCTGGAAAGGGAGAGAAGGGAGGGCTTTACCAAGAAAAAAATCCCTGTGCTCAGCTGTGAGGGAGGAGGACGAGTTCACCAGGTGGTTTTCTAAGTGCTCAGCAGTTGGGACCTGATCCTATAAACAGTGAGAAGCTGTTGAAGAGTTAGGAAGAAGACAGCTGATAGGATGTGTTCTAAAGGATCACTCTGCCAGTGAGGGGGAAGTTGAACTGACAGGAAGGTGAGGAGGGAAGTTGAGCAGGTGGATTGAAGGTGGTCTGAGCTAACGCAGTTGGCAGTGAAGTTGGAGAAGTGTTCTGAGGTGGGATCAGTACAACTTGGTTGGATGTGGGGCATGAGGGGCAGGAAGGGCTTGGCCATCACAGCTTCAGATGCAGGGGAAACTCCTACAACGTCTTTTCAAATGTAGAAGGCCACACAGGTTCTACAGTGAATCCTGAGTAGTTTAGGATTAAAGTGTGGTAGTGATTAAAGGAACAATGAGAGGAAACTCCTGGTGCAGATTAGAGTGGCTGGGGAGCAAGTAAGAAATACTGTTGGTGGAGCCAGCCCAGTGGCACAGCGGTTAAGTTTGCACATTTCACTTCGGTGGCCTGGGGTTCACTGGTTTGGATCCTGGGTGTGGACATGGTGCTGCTCATCAAGCCATGCTGTGGCAGGCGTCCCACATATAAAGCAGAGGAAGATGGGCACAGATGTTAGCTCAGGGCCAGTCTTCCTCAGCAAAAAGAGGAGGATTGGCAGCAGTTAGCTCAGGACTGATCTTCCTAAAAAAAGAAAGAAATACTGTTGGAATAGACAAGAAAAATGTCTTATTTGATGTCATTGACTTTTGCCCAAAGAAACAGTAAGGAACTCATCTACAAGGAAATTCGTATCCTAATATCTGTTTCCTAGGTAGTTGTAAGAGGAAAATAATAATTGTTTGAAGCTGAGAAATTTGTCCTAGAAGCATGTTTCTTACTGCAAGTGAATTGTGTACTGACTACGTAGGCTGTCTGTATTAGCAGCTGTGCCCTTGTAAAAGTCAGTTAAATTGAGATCTTAAATGAGATCTTACCTCTTTCTTGCAGGGGTGGGAGGGGGTGTAATACAACAGAGTAATTAATAATAGGGTCTCTCGGGGGCCGGCCCGGTGGTGCAGAGGTTAAGTTCTCACGTTCCGCTTCTCGGGGGCCTGGGGTCGCTGGTTGGGATCCCGGGTGGGGACATGGCACTGCTTGGCAAAAGCCATGCAATGGTAGGTGTTCCATGTATAAAAGTAGAGGACGATGGGGGCCGGCCCCATGGCCGAGTGGCTAGGTTTGCGCGTTCTGCTTCAGCAGCCCAGGGTTTTGCCGGTTCGAATCCTGGGCGCAGACATGGCACTGCTCATTGGGCCACGCTAGGGCGGCGTCCCACATGCCACAATTGGAAGGACCCACAACAACAACAAAAAACACAACTATGTACCAGGGGGGCTTTCGGGAGAAAAAGAAAAAATAAAATCTTTAAAATAAAAAGTAGAGGAATGATGTTACCTCAGGGCCAGTCTTCCTCAGCAAAAAGAGGAGGATTGGCAGCAGTTAGCTCAGGGCTAATCTTCCTTAAAAAAATAAATAAATAATAGGGTCTCTGGAACCATATGGCTTCGGTTCATGTCCTGGCTCTTGCCACTCACTAGCTGTGTGACTTTGGACAGTGGTTTATTTAACCCTTTACGTCTCCATTTCCTTACGTGCAAAATGGGTAACAGTACTGACCTCGTAAGGTTTTGTGCAGATAAGTTAAGACACTGTGTAAAGTGCTGAGTGCTGGCACGTGGAGTGAGTATTCACTGAGTGTTAGCTCTTACTCTGATTAGAATTGAGTAATAAGTAGCGACAGGTGCTGCATACCAAGTAGTTATTAAGTGGGTGAATTTCATTACTGGTAACAGTTGCCATGATTCTGCTGTCTTGCCTGCTTGCTTACCCCAACCCCCAGCCCCACAAAGGTGTGATTTGGCTTTACTGATGTTGGTAGTTAAAATGGATTGAGTTTTTCTAAGGAAAATTCCTGATATCTCAGAATTTGGACCTGAAAAGTAAGCAGTACTTTATGCTCTACATATGTTCATGTTATTTTGTAACCTGTGTTTTAAAGATAGAGAAGCAGAGGCGGATAGAACGGATAAAGCAGAAACGGGCCCAGCTGCAAGAACTTCTCCTGCAGGTAAAGATGCTGGGATGGCTTCATTACCTTCCCCACCTGTATTCTGCTTCTCTGCCCACTTGCTTTTAAAAGGATCAGTGTCTCTACTTTGGGTGCCTTTGAGTAGTGTCTGGTGGGACCATGCTAGGGTAGGCTCCCTGACATCCAGACTCATTGCCATCCATGTGGTCTGCCTTTAAGATGGTTCCATATTTCGCCATCATCTGGGCCCCCCGGCAGTTCACCCGCCATGTGTGTGACTTATATTATGCAACAGTTTACTGTGGACACTTCTTATTCTGAACAGAAACTGCCAGGAGTCTTTTTGTGTATGTTTATTTTATCCCTAATTTGGAATATCAAGAAGTAAGGCTAGGGGCCGACCCCGTGGCCGACTGGTTAAGTTCTCGCGCTCCGTTTCGGCGGCCCAGGGTTTCGCCCGTTCTAAATCCTGGGTGTGGTCATGGCGCTGCTCATCAGGCCACACTGAGGGGGCATCCCACATGCCGTAACTAGAAGGACCCACAACTAAAAATACACAACTATGTACCGGGGGGCTTTGGGGAGAAAAAGGAAAAGTAAAATCTTTAAAAAAAAAAAAAGTAAGGCTAGTTGAATTTTAGGCGCTTTGAGTAAAACAAACCCACCCGCCTGTAATACGTATTGTCTGTAACACCTTTAACAGTTATTGTCTGTAAATGACAGAATAATATGAAGTGATTCACTAAGATTTGTAGAAATACCACAACTTAAAATGCATTTCTATTTAGGAAAATTAAATTTTATGGTGTAATAAGGATCCCTATATTTATACTTTTTTGGATAATTGCCTAGAATTTGGATGATTTTTAAAAATATAACAGAGCCCTTGTATGAAATCATGTGGTGTAAAATCATAGGGTAGACAGACCTTTTTCCTATTCTTGGTAATTGCACTTGGTGTAAAAGTTCGCTTTGAGCAGTACATGGGGCCATTTTTAATCCAGAGAAACTCTGTAAAATGAGCCAGAGCATCTTTTTGCTTTTGCTTTCATCAGCAAATTGTCCTTTATATGAAACTCTTTCAGTCCATCATAAAATCCACTCTCATTTGCACAACTGTGGGTCCCGTTTAATTTTGGGTGTAATGCACTTTTTAGAAGTAAAGGTAGCAATAAGTTACCGAATATGATAGACAGGTCTTTTTCTAAAATAACTCACTTTATTTAGTGAACAGAATATGTTAAATATTCCAGGTTTTTATTTTTCACTTTCTGGTTGCTTCTGTTTTTCTTTCACATTCATGTATGGATCAGGGAGGCTGAGGAAGAGGGCCTGCCCTTCAGAGATGTGGGTCGGTCTGAGAAGGAAGCAGGGAGGAAGCAGAGCCCGGGCAGGGGCGTGCGGCAGGTGGAGCAGAGGCTTACCGCGCATGGGAAGCCCCAGGGTGAGGTTCCCTCCTGATGAGGCCGTGTCCTTCTTTCTTACTGTGCCCTGTGTGCTTTTCACGCTGAACCCTGTGGGACCTGCCTGAGGAGTTACCGCTGGAGCAGGCATTTTATGTATTTTTCATATTGGACTCCTAAATCAGATTTGATATGAAGTGTTCTGCAGCTTAAAAAAACCTGGAAGCTGACAGCAGTCCTGTGCTCCTTCCTGTGGAGTCCTGCCTTATAGACCTGGCCTGCCAGGCCCTTGCCTCTCCCTCCTACGCTGTCACCTCCTTCTGCCAGCCGCCTCTTCTCCTGGCTCTGTCCCTGCACAGGGGTCTGCAGTATTTCCCTCCAGCTCACCGTCCCTCAGCTGTGTGCTGGCCTTCCCTAGATTTCCTCAAAACCTTCACCGAGCATTTTGGAGCTTGATTTTTGGCACTTGTTATTTTAAAGAACCGGTTTATCAGTAAGCCTGTCATTATCTGCTTGTTCATCAGAAAGAACGGTGCTGGGCAAGGTGGCCCTCATACGTGCGGGACTTTCCCTCTCTAGATGGCCAAAACAAAGAATGAAGCTAAATATTTTTTTCCTGCGTATCTTTATACGAGGAACGTTATATTTTTTTAAGTCCTAAATTTCTTTTCCTCTACTGTCTCTCAAGCCAAATATTTATAGAAGATTGCAACTGAGGGGCAGCCTAGCTGTCAACATGCGTAAGAGCAGGTCTCTCCAAACATTAAAAAGAAACTCCAAGTCTAACTGAAAACGGCGACTTAATGGTCTTCTGGTGACGCACAGCTTATCCTCCCAGTGTTTCGTTTTTCTTTCTTTCATCAAATAACATTTATGAAGTTGTCACAGAAAGTCAAACAAGTTGTTCCTGAACACTGATAATTTGCCATGGTTAAGCTAGCTTAATTTAACAAGTTAATGTCACGACTCACTGACATCACAGGACGCAGGTAAGTTTTACTTAGGTGCTGCCGCCCCTCTTGGTAGCTAGGGGAGGAATGATGTGAGTAGATTACACCCATAGATAATGCAGATACCCTGCTTTTGCCTGTCCGCTTGTCCCTTCCAGCCCTTGAGGCTTTCCCAGAGCTGCTGATGCACAGCCAAATGGATGTCTGAACTCACCCGGAGCTGTTTAGCCTCTGAAATAGATGTTAGTGAGCCTGAAAAAGAACAAAACCTGAAGGAAATCATTCAAAGGGCAGCAAATAAGGAAATTAATCCAAAACAAATGGGAGGTGATTTTTTTTTTGCTATCAAAATGTTAGTATGTTATTACTGCTCTCTTCACCTGAAAAATCTTTGATGCTGTTAAACGTACACGATATTAAACAGTGAATCATAAGTATATAAAGAACTCATCATTGTTTATATCCCCCCACACTGAGGCCCTCCCGTGGTGCTAGGGCCACAAAGCTGGGCAAAGTAGGGAGCTTCTCCCCAGATGCTTTTTCCAGTGGGAGGGTAGAGAACGTAGGCAGAAGAATTCAAATATTCATTCTTTTTCTCAGTTATACAGTTTCAGCATATTTTTCCCCTCTGTGAAGTGAACTAAGCAATGAAAGACAGCCTTAGTTCTTTAGCAGCAGAAAATAATGAAGAAATTTAACTTAAAGTTTGATAGTAGTATTTAAGTATTGATAGTGATCGTTTTTTGACAGTGATTGATATGGGGTAATGACTTTCGGACATACTGTTAGGGCTAGAATAAATTGGTTTCCTTTGTGCATTCTAAGCGTAAACGTTCACTTTCTAGGGAGGTAGCACCCAGCCATTTTAAGATGATAATAATGTTTATCAAACTCTAGTTAAGGCCCAGAACCTAAAATAAACAATCATGGGGGAAGATTGCTAAAATACAGAAAATAGCTCCATCACCACTGGGTGAGAGGGTGGAACAAGCTGATGAAAGAGAATGAGGGGTCTGACTTTAGGAGCTTTAAAAACCAGTATCTGTTTCATGAGCAGATGAAAAACTTGAACTGCGTACGGTCTTTATGGCTATGGAATTCTAGGATACTTTTGCCTTAGTAAAAGGAGGGGCGGTCATTGTCTTTGACTTTTGAGTAATGGTTATAACTAAAAGTGACAGCAAGATTCAGTGTAAAGATTCAGGCCTTGATATGTGTTATAATCAGTGTAAGCCTCAGTTTCCTCATCTGGAAGATGTCAGGTACCGGGAGGGTTGGGCCAGATTCCAGCTGTGCCCTAAGGATGCTGAGAAGTTGTGCGGAGGTGCTCTGGGAACCTGAGGGGTGAATGAGGGCGGAGCTGGCAGGTTCAGGCCTCCTGCCCCCTGGCAGCCAGCCAGAGCAGTGCTGCCTGCATCTGGTTTATATAGTGGTTGTCCCATCAGATTTCATTTGAAGAAAGTATTCTGTGGCTTTATAAAGTTTGTATATCCCTGGGCTAGACAATCTAAAAGGGTTATTTAACCCTAAAGTCTCAGAAGTCTGTGTTAGATAAATGGAAAACATAAGTTCGCTTGGTGTCACTTTCGCTGTGTCACTCTAAGAAGAGTTGCAGGTGCCACTGGGCTCTCTCTCAGATTTGTCAGATCCTGTTTGTATGAATAATGGAGACCATGGTCCCCACTATTTACATTAGGATGATGTTAGACACCATTTAAATGTATATTTTTTCACTTGAAGTATGTTTATTGAGTTGGGTCATTCTAATCTTAAATGTTTAATTTTAGTTAATTCATAACAGGGCCAGCCCGGTGGCAGAGCAGTTAAGTTCACACGGTCCACTTCAACAGCCCTAGGTTCACTGGTTCAGATCCTGTGTGCAGACATGGCACCTCTTGACAAGTCATGCTGTGGCAGGCATCCCACATATAAAGTAGAGGAAGATGGGCACAGATGTTAGCTCAGGGCCAGTCTTCCTCAGCAAAAAGAGGAGGATTGGTGGCAGATGTTAGCTCAGGGCTAATCTTCCCCAAAAAATTAATTAATTAATTAAAAAAATAATTAACTCATAGGTGGAAAGCCTCTTTGTCTAATTTTAAACTATATTTTAAATGTATTTATCTTAATTCGTTTAATTCCAACTCACTTATCCACATTAAATGACCATATTCTTTATATTGATCATTACAGCAAATCGCTTTCAAAAACCTGGTGCAGAGAAATCGGCAAAATGAACAGCAGAACCAGGGCCCTCCAGCTCTGAACTCCACCATTCAGCTGCCATTTATAATCATCAACACAAGCAGGAAAACAGTCATAGATTGCAGCATCTCCAGTGACAAGTGAGTGAGAGCAGGGGGGCGGACAGGGCTGACCTCCTGTAACAGATTCCTATTATTTGCAAAATAAAGAAGGGTGTGCTCTGTGATCTGATGTGATCTGATCAGAGCCCCCCAAGGCTGACCTCCGGGGGCACGTGAGACACCTTTGCAAGCCTGGAGTGCTGCCGTCTGCTGGTGCGCCTCATCACTCCCCCTCTGCAGCCGCTGTCCTGTGCCTGGCACTCTGCTGCCTGTGTATATGCACAGTGGTGCCTGGACCCAGTCCAGGGTGTGCCTGGATGTGGTAGCTCAGGCCAGGTAGCTGCAGCAGGCCGTCCATGAGGAACCGGGACAAGGCAGGGTCACTGGTGAGTCACTATCATAGTTTATTGTGGATATATTTTAGAGCAACATGTGGCATTAAAGCAATTATTTCTTTGTTTTTCTGTATCATAGTTGAGTGTGCTTCTGTTTGTAAATGAATGAATGGACATGAAAATGCTAGATGTGTTCTCTGCTTTCTTTTTTTCTTGTTTATCTTTTAACTGCAAGTCTGTACCTTTTGACCACCTTCACCTTTTTCACCAACCCCTCACCCCCTCCCTCTGGCAACCGCCAGTCTGTTCCCTGAATCTGTGAGTTCAGTTTTTTTAGATTGCTTATATAAGTGAGATCAGACAGTATTTGTCTTTCTCCGACTTATTTCACTTAGTATGATGCCCTTGAGGTCCATCCATGTTGTCCCAAATGGCAGGTTTTCCTTCTTTTGTGTGGCTGACTATTCCATTGTGTATGTGTTTGTGTGTGTATACACATTTCTTTATCCATTCATCCATTGATGGACATGTAGGCTGTTTCTTTGCCTTGGCGATTGTAGGTAATGCTGCAGTGTACGTGGGGAGCAGATGTCTTTTTGAGATAGTGATTTTCTTTCCTTTGGATGTATACCCAGAAGTGGAATTGCTGGATCATATGGTAGTTCTATTTTTAATTTTTTGAGGAACCTCCATACTGTTTTCTGTAGTGGCTGCACCAATTTACATTCCCACCAACATTTTTTTATGTTTTAACCAAGGTTGATGGTAATGTTCATCATAGCAAGTGAGAAGTAGCAGCTTATAAAATAGACAATTGATTTGTTGGTTTATTTTACTCTTCATGAAAACAGCAGTGGTCTTCAGGCTGTGACCAGCATCATGAGATAGTTAAGGGTATATCACGCAGGGTGAGACAGACCCAAGTGTGGATTGTGGTTCCCCCATTTGCCTGCTCCAAAACTCTGTTTTCTGAAGAACAAATGGGGATGATACCAGGGCATCTGTCACTTCCTAGCCTTGTTGTGAGGATTAAAAGAGAGAATGCCTTAAAGGCTCTAACTCAGGGCAAGTGCTTCATAAACACGAGGAGTCAGCATATCATTTATCATCCAAATTGGTAGACATTTGAAAGCAAAAAAGGGCTCAATAATTACATCAGTACCACAGGCATAGCCCAGGACTGTCCCAGGGAGATGGGAGCTTCTGGTCCCCTTAGAGCTACAGCATTGCCCTTGGGCTGTACCATCTCTCATTTTCCCTGCTCTTTTCTCTGGCAGTGGTGCTGCCCCCGTCTGTCTTGATTGCATACAGAGATTCTGGGTCACTTAAATAAGAAGACACCAAAAAAAGGAGGAGGAGGAAAGCAGGAGGGATTTTGAAAGTATTTGGTAATTTAGACTATGGACACAATGAGAAATAGGCACCATGCAGGCTATGAAGTCAGAGGATCCACGTTTCAGTCTTTCTTCCAGGTATACAGTTTCTTAACCTCTCTGAGATCTCGTTCCTTCCTCCGTGAAAGTAAGAACTATAGTATTTAACTTGCTGGTTTTCAAAAGTTATAGATAAATTCATAACAGACCTAGCCCAGTGGTCAGTAAATGGTAGGTGTCTGTATTATTATTCACACATTTGCAGATTCTTTACAAAAACCTATTATCTAAAAGGGCTGTTAACATATTCTCATAAAACCGAGAATTATAGAGAATGGATAACATATTTTCAGGGGAAAAAACACTTATAATTCTAGTTACTCTAGTTAGTCTCTTGTGGGGAACTGTTAAGTTCTCTTTGGTTAGTCTTCTAAATCTAAAAAGAGTAGGAGGAAAATTAGAACCATTGGCCTAAGGGAATTAGGGATTCTCTTCACCCCGGACTGGGGTCTGGAAGGTTCCATCCTTGGGGATTACTGACTCAGGCCCTTTCCCGGCCCTCCGCTGGGTGGAGAGGAGGCGGCTCGGAGCACTTGGATGAGCTCGCAGGGGCTCGTTAGTCAAGGCAGGTCCTAACCCTGACTTGCAGTTGCTTTGGTGGTGCAGTGTTTTCACCTTCGTTAGCCAGGAGGCTTTCCCTCAACGAGGATTAAATTTACAAAACTGTCTTCTTTTAACTATGCCTGGAATCATCCCTGTGGCAGGCCCACACTTCAGATTTTTTGTGTTTTTTTCTGAAAATTTGTTAACGTACTTTATTCAAGTTCATATACTTCAAATAAAAATGGCATTTTGCTTTAAATTGTAACATTTGCCCTGATCTAAGATTTAGCATAAAAATTTTACCCTCTCATAATTTTAATGGAGGGAATTTCATGACAAGGTAAACCACCATCATCCCAGAACATTCACCTGTGCTCGGTCCCTGTAGGACTGAGGCCTGAGGTGCAGGTGCCCCAGGGCCCCGCCTGGGAGCCACAAGGACTGTCTCTTGCTGCAGTGGCCTCTTTATTGAAACGTTGTGCTGGGCATCCTGACTGGTACTTCTCAGGAACATTTGGAAATGTGCTACGTGTTACTTGTGACACTTTTTTCTTAAGACATTTCACTCCTTATGCTCTCAAGACAGGATTTGGGGCTTGGTTAGTTTGTGAAAAGTCTTCCGTTTACTGCTTATCTGAAGTATGCTGCAGTTAACACTTGGCTCATGAAAATGAAGTAAGCTTCCAAAATGTTTTTTCTTCAAACCTAGTAGGCCAGCTCACAGTAAAGATGTCACACATTAAACTGGAAAGGCTGTCTTACTATTTTATCTTTTGTGACAAACCTGTAGACAACTTTTGAAAGTATTGGATTTAGACCAAAATTTCTGTCTCCAGTTTGTAACAGCTTAATGAGGACTAAAGTTTATGGACTCCTATTGTCTGTCACAGGAAAATTGTTTTTTGGGTGTTTTTTTGGTGAGGAAGATTGGCCCTAAGCTGATGTCTGTTGCCAATCTTCCCCTTTTTGCATGAGGAAGATTGTCTCTGAGCTAACGTCTGTGCTAGTCTTCCTCTATTTTGTATGTGTGACGCCGCCACAGGGTTAGGGTTAGGGTTAACGAGCAGTGCTAGGTCCACACCCAGGATCCAAACCTGTGAACCCCAGGCCACCAAAGCCGAGCACTTGGACTTAACCACTGTGCCGCTGGGCTGGCCCCTGGAAAATTGTTTTGATTGGGAAAGTGGTTTGTTTGAGATGTCATTCCCCTGAACACAGCAGAATGACTCTTATTGCTCTAAACGGTAACAGTTTCTACGATAGCTGAACTTAGGCCCTCATTCTTTTATGTAACGTCAAGAGTACAAAACTACTCAGACCTCCCCAGTGCCAAAGAAAACCCCATCCTAACTTTGTTTCCTGATGCAGGTTTGAATATCTTTTCAATTTTGACAACACCTTTGAGATCCATGATGACATAGAGGTCCTGAAGCGGATGGGTATGTCCTTCGGCCTGGAGTCAGGCAAATGCTCTCTGGAGGATCTGAAACTGGCTAAGTCACTGGTGCCAAAGGCTTTAGAAGGTTACATCACAGGTATGTTAACTAATGCTCTCACACGTCGTCCCTGATAAATGTCAAATCCTAACTTGTTAAAACCTTTCTCAGAAAATTTGTCTGCGGTACACCTGCTCTGGATTCTGTGCCCTTCCCCGCCCCCTAAATGTAACCACTCTCTTAAATTTCTTGTTCATCCTCAGTTGCTCTTTAGAGATACAAACAAATAAAGTAAACTGGCAACAATTTATTGCTTAGTTTTGCCTACTTCTGACCTTTATATAAATGGAATCATAGTGATATATTCTTTGGTGTTTGGTTTTTTTTTTTTGAGGAACATTAGCCCTGAGCTAACATCTGCCAATCCTCCTCTTTTTGCTGAGAAAGACCGGCCCTGAGCTAATATCCGTGCTCATCTTCCTCTACTTTATATATGGGACGCCTGCCATAGCATGGCGTGCCAAGCGGTGCCATGTCCGCACCTGGGATCCGAACCGGTGAACCCCGGGCCACTGAAGCGGAACGTGCAAACTTAACCGCTGCACTATCGGGTCAGCCCCTGATTTGATTTTTTTTTTTTCCACTCAACGTCATGTTCTTTAGATTTGTTCTCATGATTTAATGTAGCTATAATTCATACATTTTTACTACTGTATAGAATTCCATTATATGAATATGTCACAGTTTATTTGTTCATTTTACTGATGATAAACCGTTAGCTTTGTTTCCAGTTTCTTGGTATTAAAAGACAGCGCTATCCTGAACCTTCCTTTACCTGTACCCTAGTGACCCTGTGCACGTGTGTGTAGCGAGGTGCTGGGTCAGAGGCAGGTGCATCTTCAGCTTTGCCAAATGGTGCAAAGGTTTTCAGCTGGATTTGACCAGGTTACAGTCTCCCCTGCGGAGTGGAAGTGTTCTGTTTTTCCCGTCAGGTGGATGTGAAATGGTATCATTGTAATTTTTTTGTTGTTGCTATTGTCTTCTGTTTTTAATTGTGAGGAAGACTTGCCCTGAGCTAACATCTGTTGCCAGTCTTCCTCTTTTTACTTGAGGAATATGGTTGCTGAGCTAACATCTGTGGCAGTCTTCCTCTATTTTGTATGTGGAACACCACCATAGCGTGGCTTGATGAGCGGTGTGTAGGTCCGTGCCAGGGGATCTGAACCCGTGAACCCTGGGCCAAAATGGAGTCCATGAATTTAACCATTCTGCCACCGGGCCAGCCCCCTGTAGATTTTTGAAATTGAGATTTAATTCACATACCATAAAATAAACCATTTTAAACTATATGATTTAGTGGTTTTTGGTATATTCACAAGGTTGTGCAGTCATCACCACTATCTAATTCTAAAACATCTTTATCACCCCAAAGAGAAACCCCATATGCATTAGCAGTGGTGCCCTATTCCCCCATTCCTCCCAGCTCCTGGCAACCACTATTTCAGAATGGATTTGTCGGGGCCGGCCTGGTGGCGCAGCAGTTAGGTGAGCACGTTCCACTTCTGGGCGGCCCGGGGTTTGCCAGTTCGGATCCCAGGTGCGGACCTGGCACTGCTTGGCACGCCATGCTGTGGTAGGCGTCCCACATATAAAGTGGAGGAAGATGGGCATGGATGTTAGCTCAGGGCCGATCTTCCTCAGCAAAAAGAGGAAGATTTGCAGTAGTTAGCTCAGGGTGAATGTTCCTCAAAAAAAAAAAGAGTGGATTTGTCCATTCTGGACATTTCCTATAAATGGAATCATACAAATGCATCCTTTATGACTGGCTTCTTTCACTCAGCATCATGTTTTCAAGGTTCACCCATGTGTGGCTTGTATCAGTACTGTATCCCTTTTTATTGTTACAGTATTTTGTCTGTCCATTCATTAGTTTGAAGACATTTGGATTGTTTGCACTTTTTGGCTATTATGAGTGGTGCTCCTGTCAAGATTCTTGTACGTGTTTTTGCGTGAACATAAATTTTCAGTTCTGTTGGGTGTTTACCTAGGAGTGCAATTGCTGGGTCCTATGGTAACTCTATATTTAACATTTTGAGGAGCTGCCAAACTATTTTCTGAAGCAGTTGAACCATTTTCTAGTCCTACCAGCAATGTTTGAGGGTCCAGTTTCTCCGCATCCTTCTCAGCACTTGTTATTGCCCGTCTTTTTTATTCTAGCCATCCCAGCGGATGTGAGGTGGTGTTTCACTGTGGTTTTGATGTGCATTTCCCTAATGACTGATGATGTTGAGCATCTTTTTGTGTGCTCATTGGCCATTTGTGTATCTTCCTGGAGAAAAGTCTATTCAGATCCTTTGCCCATTTTGCCATTTTGGTTATTTGTCTTTTTATTGTAAGTTATAAAAATATACTGAGTATACTTGAAAACAAAAACACGTTTTCCATGTTCTGTAATTCAGATTTCTTTCCCCATAATTCATAAATCTTTAATTCCTAAGACTATGGTATATTCTGCATATGTAAATTTGGATGTATAAGCAATGCTTTTCCTTTGGCTCCTGCCAGTTTCCTTCATTTATAAATATTACACCTAGGATTTTACATCACTTTTTAAAGGCATTATAATGTTAATTCCAAGGTATATTAAATATAAGCAAAGAAGTCGTTTTTATTTTGTTCTGTTTTATGGTTTTGGCCTTTTGGTCACAACGTAAGTCTGTTGATTGAGGTTTGGTTTCTGTTTGATTTGGTTCTCCAGTTGGCGCCATCCCCCTCCTGCGGGCCCCCTTCCTCTTGCCCCCAGCCAGTCCCATATCTTCACCCCCCACCTGCCCGTCTCCCCGCGCTCTCCCAGAGCAGGACCTGCTGTTTTGTTAGCAGCCCAGTCATAGTGGCAGTCCAACAGGGTCTGAATAAAGGGCTTCCTCAGGAAATCACCAGAACTTCATTTTAGCTTATTCTCAGTGGAAAGGCTCAGGGCGGTGAGGCAGGCTCTATGGTTTGATCTCCTCATGACCTCATTTGCAGACTGAGACACAGACTTTCTGGTTCGTTCAAAAGAAGAAACGTGTGCCTTTAGTGTGCAGAGGGACAGAGTGGCTCTTGAGTGAGATTGTGGGCACCATTGTGTGGGTCCTGTGATAATGTGAAAGAAACGTAGGCTATTCAAAGCCATTGTGAAAAGAAAATTTAATGTGTTATGCTCTCAAACAAGTAAATAGCTGTGTTCTGACAGAAAGTTTCCATATATACTAATTACTATTCAGCACAGGATTCTGGCTGAATTTTATCTTGTACAGACTTGTGCTTATTTAGTGTATTTAAAGTCTGCCATTCTTCTTAGAATTGGAGTTCTTTTTTTTTCACAGCTGCCTTAGTTAGCCTGTAAATAAAAGGGTTCATGAGGCTATTGTAAAGTTAATGTAGTTCGTTCAGTGTACTGGTCTCCTATGTGGGAAGCCTCTCGCTTGGTCAGACTGCCAGGATAGGCGCGTTTCCCATCCCGAGACGCCATTTCATTTTTGAATGAATGAAACTACAAGACGTAGTTTCATTTTTTTTTGCACAGTAACTACAAAACTATTTTGATTAAATGTCATAAAAGCTCATTTTGGCAAATTGTATTTTCTGAGCATATATTTGTTCTTATCTTATAATGGAAGTCAAATGGTTTATTTTTAGGAATGTATCTGTAACGTATCTACCACCTGTTTTGCAGACTCACTGTTGGAAGAGAGTATACTCTTTCATTCAGTAACGTTTAAATCTTAAATGTTCCAGTCACTGCCTTCGTTGAGCTAACCTTCTAGATAAGGAGGCAAATATTAAACAAGTAAAATTACAATAAGAATTGACCAACGTTGTGATAGGAAAAATATGGTGGTATAGAAAATAAGATTGCAAGGATATACCCAAAGAATTACTAAAACAGTAATAGCTGTCTCAGTGTCATTAAAAACGTGACTGTATATGACCTTTCAGAATAAGGGCTGGTTTGAGTTATGAAGCAAAGGATATCAGGAAAAGAATCAATCTTTGATGAGTAATACCACTGAGTTCACCAGGGGGCCCTTCAAAAGATGGTGCAGTGGAGGTTTTGGCAAAAACGTGTCCTTCTTACCTAAGACATTTTTGATTCACCTTTCTCCTTACCCACGCCTGGCTTTGGGTGTTAGCACCACAAACACTCTTCTGTGGCGAGGACAGCAGGTGTCCAGGGATAGGCCAGCCATCACTGCACTCAGTGAACTACCCTCTGGAGGTCTTATTTAAGAAAAAAAGAATGAGAAGGTCCATGTTGGTTTAATTTGAATTCTTCCTTGCTGTAGTCTGCCTTCCTGTATTTTCTTCCTGATCTTAATGTTCTAGAAATTTCTTTTTTCTAAGCTGAAGAAACCTGGGTTCTTCCCAGGACTTGTCTGGCTGTGATTTAGAACAGGCTCATCCCCCTCTGAGTCTGTGCTTGCTTCGGGCTGTAACAGAAGCTGCAGCGCCTACATCTTCTGTTTTTGTTTTTTCTGTAGATATCTCCACAGGACCCGCCTGGTTAAATCAGGGACTACTCTTGAACTCTACCCAGTCAGTTTCAAATTTAGACCTGACCACTGGTGCCACCTTGTCCCAATCAAGGTACGTATATCTCCAGGTCTGGAAAGGCAGGCTACGAAGCACTGACCCTCCTGGAGGGAGGGCCTGCGAGTCACTGCTGGCACAGGCCTGAGCTCGCTAGTGGCACCTCCTTTCCCATATTTTTATTCCTGTGTTTGACAAAGCTTAAAACATGCCACATTAATGAGGCTGTGTGTTTCTAATTGTTTGCTAGTGTAAACCAAGGGTTGTGCTTGGATGCTGAAGTGGCCTTAGCAACGGGGCAGTTCCTTGCCCCAAACAGTCACCAGTCCAGCAGTGCGGCCTCTCACTGCTCTGAGTCGCGAGGTGAGACCCCCTGTTCGTTCAACGACGAAGACGAGGAAGATGACGAGGAGGATTCCTCCTCCCCAGAATAAAGACAGGAGAAAACCCACGTTTTAGTATTTGATGCTCATGTGTGTTTGTAGTGTGAGCTCTTGTTTTTGAAATGACTGCTTCAGTCCTTGCCTCTGTTTGCGCTGTGTGTTCAGTGAAAACTAGGGAAACACAATAAGCAAATCACACGAAGGCTGAGATGATAGAGGTGGAAGTTAACGTAGTGTGAATGGGAACTCTGAACAACAGAGCGTGCGATCACACCACGGACGAGGTGTGTTTTCTGAGGGGATGGAGGGAATAGTCCCTGAAGAACTGGCAGCGTGAATGAAGCTCAGTTCTCTCCCTGAGGCGGGATCTGTGTGTTGCCCCACGTGTCACCCTCTGTAGGATTCCGATTGCTACAGCGGACACTTCCTGATGGGCTGCTCCCTCGCGTTTCTCTCCCTTGCCTGGCTGCCTTTTACGAGGCAGAGGGGAACCTGGGAAGTTCCTAGTGGGGAGAGTTGTACAGTGAGGGGTGTAGATGGCAGTCCTTCTGGCCTAAGGAGCGCAGATTAAACTGCTGAACTAGTTGAAAGTCTAGTTGAGGTGCTTTACGCATCAGCTGCCTTAGACGGCTTCTAGAAAGGAGCGAGCGCTACTTCTTAAGTACTTAAGTGACATTTAGAATAATTTATAGTAAAACTGAAATGATCATTATTAGCCAATGCAGTGGTGCATAGAATTTTCTAGGGCTACGTATGGAAGCCAAAATAGAATAGCATTTCCACGTGCATTAAATACTTTGCCAGCACTGCCTTTCGCCAGCATTCTAAATCTGGAGTTTTACAGAGAGGGAACTTGTATCTATAGTTTTAATCAAAGCTATGCATTTCATACAGCTTTATCATTTAAAACAAAACAAAGAAACAAATTCCTATGACCGAATTGCTTGCTTACGGTTCCCTGCAGTAATTGTATTTCACCCAGTGTGCAATTTGTGAAAATGAACCAAATGTCATTACTTTTGTCTTAAAAGAAAAGTCTATTTCAAGAACCTGAACAGCAATGTTTTCCTGTACATGTCACCTTTTGTACATTTTCGTTAATCAAAATGACCTTATTGGGTTTATTCCTGGATAAATTGCATTTCAAACTAACTTGATAGTCAGTGTTTCACAAAAACACCAAAAAATGTTGAACACTCCAAATGATTGGATTTGTAGTAGTGCAGGATATAGTATGTTATTTCATAGCCAAAGATGCCGCTAGGAACACTGCGGTGGTGTGTCCACAGTTACTGCTCCTGTGAACGGAGGAGGGTGGAGACACCTGCCGTGGCCAACCGCAACTTAATTTCACAGGAAGGCCTTGAAAGGAGCAAATAGTAATGGAAAGCTAATCTGGATCTTTGACTTGAATCATTTGGCTTTGCCCCTAGATTATGCAGCCAGCATCTGTGGGCCCAGCCCTGAGCTCCCCACTTGGTTCTTTTCTAAGTCCCATGGGGAAAGCGTGGGTGCCTTATGATGCCTTTTCAAAGCTCTGCCGCTCTGCTGACAGTGAGCTGGAGGTGAAAGGTTTGGCTGACCTAAAATTTTTCTTAGGGTCATAAAACTAATACACAAGAACATACAACTTTTACTTAAGTTCCTTTGAGACAAAACTCATTCGGTCAGAAATAAGCCATGGTGCAGACCCAGAGTGCTCAAAGGGCAGAGGGAGGGCAGTTTTTGGAGAATTCTGTCTCAGCCCGAGTTCTGGGGCACACCTCTCAGGTGGGCAGATGGGAGGGGTCCGAAACACTGCAGAGGCTGCAGCGGGTCCCCAGGGGCCTCAGGGGACATTTCTGATGGGAGAGTGACAGCTGCAGTCAGGTAAAACCGGATTCCCTTCCCAACTGTCCTCCCGAGGCTTCCCCTTTCTTTACTGACCGCCGCCTTTCCTCATGCCTCTACCTGAGGGGGCCTGGCAGGGAGCTGGAGAGGCCAACGGACAGCCCCTTAGTGTTCAGAGTGCTGTGCTGCAGGTCCGTCACTCGTGACGGGCACGTCCACCCTGACCTTCCTCTGCAGAAGGGCAGGTCCTCGCTGGCCATCTGGGGCGGCTGCCCCCCTGACCCCGGGATAGTGCTTCAAATGGACAAAAGCAACCAAAGACTCATCATTCCTGGGGCCCCATTGTTGGCCGTCCCAGCCACGGGTGTGTGGCCTTTGGAGGGAAATGGCCTCCGTTCCTCAGTAGCGTGTTTGGGTTGCTGCTGAGGACTTCTAGAAGAGTCGCACTGTGGTCACCAGGCACATCGCTGGTGTAAAGCCTTACCCGAGCAGACAACTAGGTTGAGATGTCTCGAAAGATAAATCCTGTTATTCTTCTGCATCTCCCCTAAACAGATTTATCTGTGTCTAAACTTCAGCACTCAAAATTTCATATAGAAATCAACGTGAAAAAATGTTAGGAAATTGTGGTTACGACATCCAGGCTTCTTTCTAGGAGTAGCACTTGGGGTTACTTGCATGTGCACGCACATGGGGTGACACGCACGCACACACTCACGGACACACACAGACACCCCTCCCAGAGGGTGCTGGTCACACACTCTGCTTTGGGGAGTTCAGGAGACCTTTCCCCCCCCGCCCCCCCAGGCCCGTTTGGCTGTTGCCCTCTCAGGTGCGTAGCACTCTCAGTCAGTGAATTCTGGCTCCATTTGGCACTTGCGCAGGTGGCACCAGGCCTGCGTTACCTGACTCCTAAGCAGCGAGGGGAACCCTGCAGGGTCCATGGCCGTGCGCAGGGCACCCAGGCTCCCCTCACCCTTCCCGGCTGAGGCTCTGTCTCTTCCACTTCCTCTCTTCCTGTGACGGCAGGGCGTGGGAGCAGCCTCAGTGAGCACAGGGCTAAAGGGTGCCTCACACAATGGAGGACTTCGGGAGGGGCAAGAAGGAGGTGCCACCAGGGAGCCCTCCCCTCAGCGCTGCCCGCTGCCCTTGGAAGACTACAGACGACCGCCACATGTCCTCTTTCCTTCAGTTGGATTCTGTATACAAGCGGTGGGGAGGACTCTGTCGTTTCTGCTATTTTACCAGGATAAAAGAGGATGACTCCCCTCGTTAGCAGAGTTTGCAGTTGTAACCATACTCTGCCAGACTTGAAAAATAACGTGAGTCAGTCTTCAAACACAAATTAGCCCCATCAGATCATTCCAAGGGAGCTAGTTCACAAGGGAGGGGCTCCGTCTGTCTGCCGCACAGTCGCCTGTGAGTCGTGCAGTCATCTTAAGTCGGCTGTTTGCTACCTCGCGACTCTAGGCGACTTGGGTTGTAGAGACAGTGGAGTTGCCCCAGGTGCAGATGAGACTCAGGCCCTGTGACGTCAGAACATAGTGGGGTGGGTGTTGGTGGGGGCAGGGTTAGCAAAGGCGGGGAAGGCCTCAGCTTCTTCCAGAACCACTACCAGAGAGGCCTGTGAGCTTCTTCAGTGGCTCACCTCAAGGGCCCTTTGCATCCCTCTCGCTCCCTCCCCTCGGGCTGATGAAAGGAGCACCCTTCCCACAGCTGGGAGCTAGACCCCAGGACTGACTGCAGGCGGGGTTGGACAGTGAGCGTGGAGTTAGTCCGTCAGTGTTTGAGTGAATACAGGACAGAAAACACTCAGATTGACTAGTGCTACGGAGAAAACGACAGGGTGATGGGACAATGGAGGAAAGGCTGCTTTGTCTGGAGGTGGCCAGGGAAGGCCCCTGAGAAAGTGACATTTGTCCTAAGTCAGATAATTGACAGATAGATGGCTGTCCCATGCCACGCACTTGGAGTGTCAGTTCCAAGGCTGCCCTGTTCCAGTTTTAAGCATACATTTTGGAGTCAGCTAAAGAATTTTTAAGATTTAAAAGAAAACCAAGCTTAGCTGCAGGTAGTGTCCGTAAACCAAGAGAAGATTCTGACTACCCATGAAGTTCTCATTATTGGCTTCGTTGCCTTCCATAAAAAAGTAATCGCTTTTCTAGGTGTTTTCTTCTAGTTTTACAAGTTGTTGGATACATAGATATCTACTTTTTATATAGATACATAAAAGATAATCTTTTATTCTGCATGTGGTCTGGCGTTAGTGGGATGAAAGACTACTTATGGCTCATTTTCCCAAATAGCTTCCCCATTTTCATGCACCCAAAGCAATGTCCCCAAGCGCTGATGATCGTGATATCTGTTTATTGAAGACCCTCTGTGTGCCAGGGGCCTGCACCCTGCTGTGTGAGTCACCCCGAGATGTGCCTCTCTGCCTCCAGTTCACTGTCAGTCCAGTGTTAAGTTCCTTAACTTCCACTCAAGCCGAACACTGTTACTCAAAAGGAAGAAGACTGACATTTGCTTAAGATTTTACCTTTAAAAAAGTTCAAGCCTAACGTCCACCTAAATTATAACATTTCTCAGGAATTAACCCCTTTACATAACCAAGATCTCTCTGAAAAGTTATGTTTGGATAAGCTTTGAGATCGAATTTTCCCACAGTCACGCTCTGCTAAGGAAGAAAAAGTGAAGGACACAAAACTTAGAGCATGCAGTTCCGCCCCAGGAGTCCCTGACGAGTACAGGAGCTTAAACGGTGGCAGATGTCCGTTCGGCTGGTGTGGACACAGGAGGAAATGTATTCGTGTAGGATGTGTATTCTGTGCAGCTCCTCTCAGGCAAGGTAAAATCGTGCATGGTTCTTAGATAGTCTTGGCTTTACAAAAAGGCCTGGAGGGTGCAGTGCCATCTTGACCCCTTGCTGTTCCAGCAGATGGGACTCTGGTCCTGCCTGCCTCTAGCTGCATTGGAAGCAGAATGTGGCTGAAATGTAGGGGCGGCTCTCACCCCTTCTCCGCCACAGGCCTCAGGATGGGAGAGAACATCTCTTCCACTCCACTCATTTAAAACGACTCTGCCTCCTGAAAACCACGCCCTCAGCACAGTCCCTCCAGATGCGTTTGGATTAGCATCAGCCAAGGAGCAGAGATGGGACTCCACTCATGAGTCCCAGCCTGAGGCTGTGGGGTCAGCTTCGGGCCGCTCTCAACTCAGAAGCCCCCACGTGTGGACAGTCACACCTGGGAAGAAACTCTGTCCTCCACGGTCGAGGACTGTTGTGCACACTGGTCACTGGGTGGGTGGCGCGGAGCTTGAGAGGTTCAGTTACCAGCTGACCCATCTGTACACGTTAGCTCGTTTCTGGCCATGTCTGTCTCGACACAGAAACTTCCCCAGATCATGTTTGGGTTTTAAAACCCATCAGTTTGTCACTTCAGTCTCACCATTTTGTGACTTACCCTGCCTCATCTTCAACATGCCAGGCACAGTTTAATAACAAATGATCTCATGATTTTGCTTGATCACAACTGGGGTCAAAGATGTTTTCATACCAAAAGGTCACTGAGGACCCAGATACTTTGCGCTAAAAGGCTTCTCTGAGCACGCTGCAGTTCTGTCTTTCCCAGTAGTAACATGATAGGTTCAGTCCTTCAGAGTCCTGATAACTGGAACTGCCAAGTAGCCAACTGCACTGGCTGCTCAGGAGGCCCGAGCTCTTCGGACTGCAGTGTAACGCTGAGGGTCCCCGAGGTCCTTTGTGTCCCACCACACTTGACTTGTGGATGAAAAGAGAAAGGCTGTGAGCCCAAATCACCAGTTTGTTCACCTTTTCGTTTAGAGATGCTTTACTCTGATCATGTGCTGTTAGGTGTTATTTCCAGAAAATATAGTTTTGCTTCTTTCTGCATGAAGGAACCATCCTGGTGCCACATGCTTTAACCAGTTTAAACAAGAGAAAGAAGGGGAAAATGCAAACACCACATCCGACTTGCCTAACGTAGCCTCGATTAGATTGAAGTCCCTAACCTAATATGATGTATTATTTTGTAGCAACTCAAACTTTGTAAATAAATACCATTATTTTTATACGGAAATTTTATAGAAGAGCTATTTCTGTATACTTAATTATTCCTGGATTTTCTGAAATTGCTTCCAGTAGATAATGGACAAGTCCTAAGCAGTGTTCCTCTAAGGATGGTTCAAAGACCACCTGCAGCAGAGTTGATGAGGAGAGTTTTAAAGTTTTGCATCCCTAGGACCTGCCCCAGACACTCAGAAGCTCTGGGAGGGGGGCCTGGGAAGCTGCATTTTTAATAAACTCTAAGGGGTGTCTTTTGTCTGTTGAAGTGTGAGTATCTTTGTCCATCCTGTAAGATTAAAAGAAGGAAAGGAAAAAAGCATCTGAAATGAGTATAAGTTGTGCTTGGAGAAAAATGTATCAGACTGTTCTAAGATTTGAATGAGATGTACTATAGAAAAAAATAAATAATTTAAAATAATGTTGGTCTCATTGTTAGTGAGCTGGTGGGAGATAGTGGACACTGGTGCACTGCCCAGACCCCTTCCTTTAGGACCCAGACACTCCCCTCAGCCTGGTCCCTCCCCCAGGAATTGCCCTCGGAAGGGAGCAGCATCACCCAAGCTTACACCCACACGTGCCAATGAGAGGCACAAAAGCCCAAGCTCCCTGACCCAGTCTGGGGTATCTGAGGGGCCACCCCAACTTCAGAGTGCCCCGTGGAACTGGCCAGTGCCTCTGGCAGCTGCATCGTGGTCCTGCTTCCCGCACTGCTTTACAGATGGTGTTCCCGAGAGTGCTGTCCACACGTGTACACCACCGTCCCACCTGTGATGGAAATATGTCAGCTATTTAAAAGGCTCTCTGTGTTCGAGACCTGTGCTTTTACGTCTTCTTAAGGCTACTTTAAAAGATCATAGCACAGAGAATAATGTCTTCACAGTCCCAGAAATGATTGACCTGAATACAGTTTTTAGGGAGGATGCTTTCTTACCTCCCCTTTACATCAGACCAGCATCAGAGAGGACAACTACAGTAATGAGCACAGGATGCCATGCTCCCAGGCCTCGAGCGGAATTTCCCCTGGCCTCAGGAACCACCGTGGCCCCTCAGCACCTTCTGCTCAGCAGTCTCTGCCTGCCTCAGGGACGGGGGGGGGACCCCTCGACGCTATCTCCTGTGTTTCAACAAGCAGAACCCCGTGCATGGTGGGCACGTGGGCAGTCAAAGGTACAGAAGGGTTTGGAGCAATTTGAGGCTTATAGAATAGGAACAGGTATTGGGAAATGGGTAAGGAAGCACTCACTTGAATGTTAATGTCCAAGGAGGAAGGTGTCTTCCCATAAAGACTCACTTGAGCACAATAGACCAAGTAAGTGATGGTGGTGGAGTGTCCAGTGTTGGAGTGGGGAGCCACTGCCCACTCTTGTTCCCAGGGATTTCTGAATGGTGAGCTCGAGCTGGTATGTCCTCTTTGCTCCTTCTATTCCATAGTAGCCACTTCTTAGAACCATTTGGTTAACCATTTGGGAGTAACCACTGAATCTTTTGGCCATAAGAAAGTCCTTTTGCTATTGTGGCCACCCGGGGAGTGTTGTGAAGGACTGTTGGGAGTGTCGTTAGGAGCCGTCAAGGCAGCCACTGGGACACATTGTTGACCAGGGAAGATGTGTGCAGAGCCCAAGGAGTCGTTTTCTTGAGTACTCAGCTTCTTGATGAGCTGGGCCTGGCTGAGGTGACTACGCATCAGAGGGAAGACAGCCATACCGAGAGAGTCTTCCCCGGGGGATGGAACCCATCCAAGAATCAACTCGCCGTTTTTCGGTTCCTACTCCCAGAAGCTCCCCCCTCCCCATTTCTTCTGTGGAGCTGCTTCTGTAGCTCCACACTTCTTCCATGTGTGTCTGCATTGGAGCACTGTCTCCTCTTACTGCTGCCTGCACCCAGACACAGCCACCCTTCCCAGAGTTCTCACCTGTGGGGAGGGCTCCGTCTGTTCTCACTGGGGACGATTGCCGAGTGCCTGGGTGCACCCTGATTACTGCCAGCCCGACCTTCTTCCTGAGAAGGCTTTCCAGCTTCTTGCTGAAACTTGCTTTCAGGAAATCTCCCGTAAGATCACTGTGGGAAATGCAGGCCTGTGTTAGGGTGGGTGAAACCGATCCGGTTTAATGCAAAGTAGAATTGGTCAGAACCACTTTCTCACTTTCGTGCAAATCACTTTCTGACATTTTTGCCACGGGGGCACAGTGACTGCCACCCAGCCACTTCCTTCTTGCTTGCTTACCTCCTACCTTGCTCAAGGGGCCTCAAGTCCTTTGACACCTACCGTACTAAGGTCAGGAGGTGTGTTTTCTTCTGTCACACCCTCACACTTGGCCATGGCCCCCAAAAGCCAAAACTCAATTAGAAATCATGAGAAGAATGTGCGCTAAAACCCCAAAATGATGTTCCTGACCAGTCAGTGCCATCTCCACAGGAATTGTTTTCAGGTTCTGCTAATAAATAAATAGACCCATTTTTAAACCACCCGTGAACAAAGATTTGTATTGGATCTTCAATCTGAGTACAACAAAAAGTGCTTTTACAGGATTTGTCAACACATCTAGGGGTTGCCTGCTGTTGTGAGGGGTCACAGGAGCAGAGACCAGGCCTCACGCAGTGGAGCCCTGGGGGGCGCTTCTGCTCGCGGGGCTCCAGCCCATCTTATGATCATCTGAAAGATGAATAGTTTCCTCAGGTTTATCAAAACTCAGTCTATAAGTCACTATTAGCAGTTGAAGATGGGAACCAGAATGACACATTTTTATTTCAATAAGTACTTTTGGAAATTATTTTCTTTTAAGATTTTATTTTTCCTTTTTCTCCCCAAAGCCCCCCGGTACATAGTTGTGTGTTTTTAGTTGTGGGTCCTTCTAGTTGGGGCATGTGGGATGCCGCCTCAGCATGGCCTGATGAGTGGAGCCATGTCCACGGCCAGGATTGGAACTGGTAAAGCCCTGAGCCACCAAAGCAAAGCACGTGCACTTAACCACCCGGCCGCCGGGCGGCCCAAGAAATTATTTTTAAGAACAAACACCAAACATGAGCCCAGTGGACTCTCCAAAGTCTGATTAAAGGCACAGAAAAAGACACAGATCATCAAACCTCATTTCACACAGGCGGTCAGCCTTTCTCCCATTCTCCCACCTTCTGACGGGCGGTCCAGGCGGCGAGGGAGGGGCTGCCACTGACTAAGACGCTGGCAGCAGGGCAGAGCAGGCAGGCAGCTTAGGAAGTCTCAGGGCTCTGGCTCCCTCACCCGGATCCCTGGATGGAGACCTTCAGAGGAGACAGCGCTTGTTAATGGACGACACCGGCTCCAGAGCTTCCTGAGACAGAGTCTCAAACATCGTGTCTAAAACTACTTGGGTGAGGACACTATGGCAGGGGCGGCTGCTCCCTCCCTGCTGGGCCTGCGCCAGGAAACGTCTACACATCGTGCAGGTTAAAGACAAGTCCAGCCAAAGAAAGAAGCTTGCTGAGGTGACAGAGGTACCCCCACGCCCAACCCTGAACCCCTTCTGAAAGGGCTGGGGTTTGGCCAGGGTGGTGGGTGCCTGCTGGGGCAGGCTGTGACCACTCCCAGTCATCAGGACAAAGGACGGACGCAGACGCAGCTGGGAGAGAAAGTCTGGGGAGATATCCCATGGGCAGAATAAGCAGAGAGAGGAAAGATTGCAACGCCCACACAGCATCAGCGGGCGGGTGGAGGACCGGAGGGCAGGCAGCACTGTTTTTTCCTGCGGGTGCCGAGGGAGGGGCGACAGCTCCAGCGTCAGCCGCCCAGCTGGCAAACAGGAGCGCCGTCTCCTTTGTATTGTGTTTTGGTTAGGTTTTTGGTTGTCAGACTCAGATACCAATTTCTGCACTGAGTCCCTGGTTGATTAGAGTCCTGCTGGGTATAAATTCATGGATTGACAAGCCATTAACATGATCTACTCATTTGCTGACCTTGGATGAGCTGCCATGTGAGAAATCTTAGTTGACATTTCTTTACGTGTGTGTGTATATACACACACAGTCCAAATCCCTTAAAATAATCCCTGTGCAGAATCCTGTAATAAAATTCTAACTTCTCTGTAGGATTTTGGCATGTTCAGTAGCAGGACTAGAGCACAGCTACAGTGGACAGCCTGTCAACCTTCCCGGCACATTTTCCCAGCAGGGATGGGCTTGGTGGGAGTGAGTAGGTGGTGGAGCTTGCACACCTTCCTGTCTCCCTCCCTCCTGTGGGACATTGTGGCCTCCTGACGTGCACCTGATACAGCTGACATCGTGGGTGGTGGGGAGGGTGGGAGAGCCTTGGCACCTGGAACGTGTCCCTGGAAGAGGAGGAAGGAAAGGCCACTGCTGCCCTAGGCCCAGGCATCACAGGCTGGTGCCCGCCCCACTAGGGCATTCTCAAGCTTCACGTCAGTGTGGAGGAAACCAGTGAAAATCTTTGTTTCATGGACAGTAGAAATTCTCTGAAAATAACCTACAATCAGGAACTTGTTTGTCATACACGGACTTTCTTTCATCTTTGTAAATTCAGGGCCTGGACCAGTAGCTGATGTATAATGACAGCTTCTCAGTCTTTCTTGAACGAATAAATGAATGCATGAATAAGTGAACACACACTGTCCGAGTATGTGACCTTTCGGTTCGTTTTGAATAACTGAGCAGTGCTCTCACTTGCTCACGGTGATCTGGCCGAAGCCTCGTTCAGTTGGAAGCCGCGGCCTCCGATCACCCTGTGTTCTCGGTCCTGCTGTCCTGAGTCAAGAGGAGACAGGAGGGAGGAGAGTGAAAAGTTGCAAAGGCGAGGCGTTTGCCCGGCTTCGGAAGTAACTGGGTGGCGGCGGAAAATAAGCTGATCCGGGCAGAAAAACCGAGACTCTCAGGGCGACGGGGGCGCGGGCCCTTGCTGGCCACCGGCCCCGGGCCCTGACCGCCTCCGCCCCTTCCCGGCCGTCCGCCGGTCCCGCGCTCTTGCAGCCATTCCGGGGCCTGTGCTGGACGTCCTCTCCCCCGGGAAGGGCGGCGGCGCATCTTCTGTGAGCCGCGAAGTATGGACACACAGGCCAGTATCCCTGGGAGGCCCCAGCCGCTACGGCCCGTGTCTCAAACACGCCAACAGCGGCTGCGCAAGCGCCGGCCGTCTGTCCGTCTGTCCACCGCCGCTGCCCGCGCTCTGGACGGCCGCGAGCGCTGGGTGCCGGCGGTGGTGGGGGGCAGGGCGGGGCGGAGCGGGCCTGGCGGCCGGCGCTTCGCACGGGGTCACAGGCACGCGGCTGAGGACCGTCTGGAGGCCGGGACGTCCCCGCGGAGGCCGGAGCGGAGGGCAGCGCGTGCCGCCCGCGCTCAGGGACCGAACCCACTCGAGTCCAGCCAGAGCGCACCCCGCCCGGTCTTCGTGTCCCGGCAGGGAAGCGCCCCTAATCCAGGGGGCCCGCCGGCACCATGCAGGCCCGGGCCGGGTTCTGAGGGCCCTGCCAAATGGGGGGCGGGGGCACCCCATCCTCGAGTTCAAAGACAGGCAGGTTCGAGACCCCTGGTTTGAAAGGTGAACCG
Source organism: Equus asinus (assembly GCF_041296235.1). Lineage (NCBI taxonomy): Eukaryota > Metazoa > Chordata > Mammalia > Perissodactyla > Equidae > Equus > Equus asinus. The sequence continues at coordinate 87,668,535 of NC_091810.1, read as the reverse complement.
AGGGGCCGGCCCGGGGGTCTAGTGGTTGGGTTTGCGGTTCGGATCCGGGCAAGGACCTACGCACCACTCATCAGGCCACGCTGTGCAGGCGTCCCACACGCCGGACCAGGAAGACTCAGGGCCAATCTTCCTCACCAAAGGAAGAAGGGTGATCCCAGCTCAGGGACATGCGCTCAGAAGCCCATTTAAAAGGCCCCCTGGGCCACGCACAGAGCCTGTCCTCCTCCCGTCCTCTCACCCGCGGGAGTAGTCACAGGTCAGGGAGGCGCCTCTCTCGGGGTGAAACTCCGAGCCATTCGTTTGCAAGCTGACTTAGCGACTGGTCGTGACTGGGCAAGATGCTTCCCCACTAGCCCCGGGAACTGCCGGAAACCCTGAGCAAGTCTCCCAAGTGCAAAGCTGGCACTGGCTCCAGATGCCCGTGGTGGTGAGAATGCAGCGGGTGTGGCCGGACGAAGGAGGACTCCTGCGGCCAGAACATGCAGCACAGGGGGACGAGAGGAAGAGTTTGTTCCCGAGTAACTATCCTTAAACAGTCTAAGTAGCTACTACATGTAGCACTAAGTGCCTGGCACTATTCTGATCACTTAGCCCTATTTTGCAAACAAAAGCTCTGAGGAACAGAGAGGTTGCTATGGTCCAACGTCACACAGCTGGGGCAAGGGGCGGAGGAAGGATTTAAACCAAGCGGTCTACTCCAGATGATCGTGCTCCGAAGGACAGAGCCGACCCGGGCCCTCCAAGGCGTCTGCAGACCCGGCCGCGCGGAGCTTCCGTTGCACAGACAAGTCCCGGTGGCACGGGGTGTCCGCCCTCGGCGCAGCGCGGGCGGGAGGCTGCCGGCGCGCGGGGTTTGGGGGGACGCGGCCAGTACGGGGGTCCGTGCAGAGTGACGGCTGCACAGCACAGGGACGCGCGGGCGCGGCACAGGCCCCGTCCCTCCCCGCCTGCCGGGGCCGTGCCCACGGAGTCGGGGCTCTCAGCGGCCGGCGGCAGCATCGGGGCGGGGGCTCGGGGGAACCTGCCCCTTCGCCGGCAGGGAGCGCCGCGGCCGAGGGGAGCAGGGCCGGAGCCGGGAGGCCGGCGCGGCTGGCGCGGTCGCAAGGGCGCCGCGTCCCGGTGCGGCGGCGCAGGACTTAGCCGGCGAACACTGAGGGGATCCCGCAGCAGCCGGCCGACGCTGCCAGTCAGCGCCGCAGACCCCGGGCGCGCGGCCCGCGGCGGGATGTGCGCAGGCGCGGCGTGGGGCGGGATGTGCGCAGGCGCGGCGTGGGGTGTTTGTTTCTTAGACTCGCAACGCTCCTGTCAACGTCCCACGGTTCTTTCCTTGCTAACGTGGGTGTCAAATTCTGCTCGCTCCACTCCACTCCCGTCGGAGTCCTTTGTTAGGGATGGACAGAATCTTCCAGTCCTCTACTGTCTTAGAGTCCTGAGACCCTGTGTGCGTCCCGCCAGCACGGGGGCTGCGGAGCCCCGGCCTGTAAAATCAGTTCCCGCGTGTGCTCAGACCTGCAGGGCGCCGGCTGCCGGCCAGGGCAGACCCCGGGCGCGGGGGCGAGCGCGCCAAACCCACTCTGGCCTCAGCACTGAGCTTCCAGGGGCCACCGCCCTCCTGTAAGGGCAGAGGACAGCCAGCACTCAGAGCGACTGCAAGGAGCTGTAGCCTGGCTGCAGTTGCTAGGCTGCAAGCTCCTTGAGGGCAGGGATCTCGTTCTGATCCTCAGGGTATCCCAAGCTTCTAGAACAGCACCTGGCACACACCGGGTGTTCAGTCAACATTTTTTTTTTTTTTTTTTTGGTGAGGACAGTTGTCCCTGAGCTAACATCTGTGCCCATCTTCCTCTATTTTGTATGTGGGTCGCCCCCACAGCGTGGCTTGACCAGCGGTGTGTAGGTCTGCACCCGGGATCTGAACCCAGGAACCGGTCCACCCCAGCAGAGTGGGGAAACTTAACCACTATGCCTCCAGCCGGCCCCCAGTCAACATTTTTTTAAATGAATACGTCCATTCCTTCTAAGGACTGACAGCAACCTTGCAGTTTTCTTCCTTGAGGAGGTAAGTCCCCTTCATCTCCAAGCTGGTGGCCTCCAGAAGTTTGCCTTGCATTCAGTTGGGAGAACGGGGATGCCAGCAGGGCCCTGTCAGGCTCACAGCATGCCACCAGCAGGACGCTGGACCAGCTGCAGGCCCTGTCCTCCCACAGGGCTACAGGAAAGCTCCAAGGACACGAAACGCCCCTCCACACCCAGACCTGCCGGTGGCGCAGAGCCCAGCTGAGGGAGCCACCAGCACAGGGCCCAGAGGCTCCTGCTCAGCTGTGCATGTCCCTTCACTGCAGAACAGTAGCCGTCCCCGGCCTGTCTTCTCTCGACTGCCATTTCCGCCCTGCTCTGTCCAGGCTCTGAACTCCAGCCACTGCACTGACCATGGTGGTAGAAGAGCCTTGCTCCCAGGCGGTCCTCGGAGCAGCAGCAGCCCCTGGGAGCTGGTGAGGAATGCAGAGTCCCAGGCCCCAGCCCGGCACCGCTAAACCAGAATATGCATGTGAAACAGGATCCGTTGGTGAATTATCTGCACGCTAGGTTTGAAAAGTACTAGGTTGGAGTAGATAATCTTCACTCAGAAAACGATCATGTTAGTTTTCTGCCTGTTGCCCTAACAATTATCACAAATTTAGTGGCTTCAGGCAATAGTCATTGATTCTCTCCCATTTCTGTGGTCTGCAGTCTGGGCCCAGGGTGGCTCCACCGGGTCCTCCAACTCTGGGCTCAGGAGACTGCAGGCCCCGTGTTGGCTGGGAGGGCTCTCCTCCGGAGGCCTGGGGAAGATGCAGCTTCCAGACTCGCTGGCTGTTGGCAGAATCCATCTCCTCCTCCTGTTTTCCACATGGCCCCCCTCATCTTCAATACAGCAAGTGTCCAGTCCTTCTCATGCTTCGGATCTGGCTTCTACTCCTGCTACTCCCGTGATTACATCGGCCCCCTGGATATCCAGGATAACCTCCCTATTTTGAGGTCAACTGATCAGTAATCTTAATTTCATCTGCAAAGTCCCTGTTGCCACATGATGTAACATAACCACAGGTGTGACACCAGAAGGCAAAGATCATGGGGGCCAAAATTCTGCCTACCACAAGGATTTCATCAGCAATATGTCCAAATGGGGATGAACCATTAGATTAGAAGCGTCCTGAGTTTTGGTTGTCTCTTATCAGTTAGCACTGCCCACCCTCCACTCTGCCATAGAGTGTCTCTCAACACATCTCAATTCTCTCCCAGCCCAGGAGACCTCTTATCAGAGGGTGCACGTTAATTCTGCAAAAAGTCCATCCCATTCCACACTTATCCCCCACTGTTCTCAGCCACCCAGAGGGAGGGATCACAAGGAACAAGGCTAATGCCAAAAATAGGCAACCCATGCCTGCCATTTCACGTCACCCCTCACTCTCCCTTGTCTCCTCCATCAGAGTCCCGGGACTCTGACCCACAGGACAGGAGAACTGGAAGTGTAAGGGTCGGCAGGAGGCCCTGGAGCTCAACACCACCCCAGGTTCATCTGAGGCCTGTAGCCCAGCCTCCTGGTTTTCTCAGGGTCTCTTACCCAGGCAGATGGCTACCAGAGGGACTGTATACTCTTCCAATTCCAGACTCATCTTTGAGTGGACAGAGTGGTCATGTCTTCAAACAAATCCAGAAATGATAGCCCGTCAACTAGCTGGTGGGTCACTAGTCAAATCTCATTTGTTCCCATGAAGGCCCTTCAGAAGTTATCCCAAGGCCATGCAAACAATCTGAGAAGACTGATTTAGCAGATATCCTCTCATCAATTCATGTTTTATTTCTGTTCTTCACGCTTAAATACCAGTCCCTACCAGTCTTGGCTCCCAAGTGAATTTTAATGATTTCTCAAAAGCAAGTCCATCCTCAATGGACAAATCCTGCCAGTTGTGACAATGGTCAAAGACTGTGTGTGTGCTCCAGGCTCCTGAAAGCAAACCCAAAATCATCCCTTAAAAGTCCTGAAGGCTGAAACATGGAGCCTGTTGTTGAAGGATAACAGTCGCTGGGATGTGAGGACATTGGGTTGTTTGTTCCAAAACCACACACACCGTTTTCTCGTCACGCCTGATGTGTCCCTGCATCCCAGAGCATGACCGAAGCCTCCCTTCCTGAGCAGCGGCCCCCACTGGAGGCTCATCCTAGTGAGGAGCCCATGCAGACACACGGCTCAAAGACCTCTTTCGACGTGGAAACCAGTGCATCTGGAAAACTGAAATCCACTGAGCAAACTCTTCAATGTTCTTGAAACTCTAACTTGACAACTTTACTAAAGCAAGAAAAGCCAAGAGAAATGAAAAACAAACTCCACATGGACCGACTTCCAAATTCACGTATTTGCAACCCCCTCCTTCCACACAAAGCTGCAGGTGAACAGGAAAGACCGTCAGCCCCTTCTTTCACCACTCCCCTGAGTGAGGAAGAGTCACAGCCCCAACACCGCAGCAAAACTGCAGCCACACACAAGGCTTCCAGAAAGACTCCTGGAGGGAAACACTCCTGAAAACCCCATCACCTCAAGAGGAGGGTGAGCCCCTGGAAACTCGCCTTTATAAACACCCACCACATGCTGGCACTGCATGTCCATTTTCTCATCCAATCCTTGCAGCCCTGAAAGCTGGCATGACCCTCATCCTACAGTAAGAAAACTGCAGCTCCAAAGTTAAGTAAACTGCCTACGATTCCTAAGCAATCAAATATAAACCAGCATCTAAAGCCAATTCTCCCTCCCTCTCCAAAGTGAACGATCATGGATTCCCTGTGAATTTGATCTCCTCCAGCAGACTCTGTATAGAACCTGGGAAGTCCTCCTCACAGGCTGCACCTTCAGTGATGGACAGCCCTATTACATTTGGATTTTGTGAAGAGGGCAAACTAGCCTTTCTTATCTCACTACCGCATGCACAGGGAAAATTATCACCGAGAAAGGACAGCCGAGCTGGTTACAGGATGAACCATACAAGTTCTAGGTAGAGAGATTATCGTCTACAGCAAACCCTACTGAGAGCCACACTATGACACAGTGTGAGGCTGAAAGCCTGTGTGCCCCAAGTGGGACAGATGGAGCTACAGGTCAATTTGTCACTTACCACCCACTTAGGTGATCAAAATGAAATAGAGTTCCTGTATAACAAAGTTCCAAGTACAAAATAGCTTGGAGAGCTAAGGAAGTAACCCACAACTTTCTTTGAGGAATATAACCTACCTGCTGAATTTTAAATATCAGCTAAAGTCAACTGACAGTTGAATCTCCTCCATCCACTGATCAAACTAGTGCCAGATCCATGGCCGAGGATGCAAAGCTGGTCGTCTTCAGTCCTCTGGCCCCTTGTTACTCACTGTGGTCTATGAATGAGCACCAGAGGCCTTACTTAGGAGGTTGTTGGATATACAGAACCTCTGCTGCGGACTCGAAATCTGCACGTTAACAACGCTTCCTTCATTCCTGGTCACTCTGCATCTGTCCCATACAGAGCCAGCGCCTTCTCACCCTTCTCTCCACAAACACTGCCTGTCTCTTGGGACCTTTTCACAAAATAAGTTTCAGGGAGGAGAGGGACCTTTGGAATAATCCAGTCCTCCCCCACCCCCACAGCTCCTTGCACTTAACTGCCGTTACTGTAATTACCAAACCATATCCTGTCTGGAGCCTATTCCCTCCTAGTTTAAGATGCTCAAGAGACCACGTCTTTTCATCTCTATATCCTGAGTCTGGCAAATCATCACCTGGCACATAGCATGCCTGTGGTAAAGAGTTGTTTAACTCCCCTAATTTCAATAGAAAACAGAGCAAGGAAGTTTTGGGTAGGTCAACTAAGGTCACACGGCAGTACTGAGCTCAGTTATGCCCAAAGTTCTGAACCAAGGAGGCACAAACACAATTTAGTGACTCGTGTGTATGTCTCATTTTTATTTCTCTCCAAAACCCAGTCCTCCAGTTTGGATATCTCAATTCTTATGTATGAGAACTAGCTTTTATCTAAGCTCATTAAAACACAAATTCTATCCATATTATAGTTCAAAAGACACAGCGACACAAATTTAATCAAATAATAATATGGATTTCACACGAGCCAAAGTTGACAGCTGCTGAGGATCTGTTCACACTGGGCCAACTAACGTGACATCCTGGCTGCAGCCCATGACTCTCCTCTGGCATCACAGCGTTTTCTTGTTTTACACTCAAAAGAGGGTAGACAGGAAAACCAAAGCCCAGAAAAGGTTTGCTTTAGGAACAACTTCAAGAATGATTTTCTTCAGTTGCAAACACGACTTCTAAAATGAATGCCTGTTATCACTAAGATCTTAGTGACAGTGCAACAAGCAGAGGTCCCAACAGGGCTGAGTGCTCACTACCAAAGCACAAAGGCTGCACCTGGGCCCCCGAGGCCCATCCTGTTCTCCCGACGGTCACCCCTGAGCCAGCTGGGTTGGGTCCCCCTCGTCCTGGCTTGCACCAACACAAAGAAAACCTCAAGAATACGAGCAACAACAAAAAAGAGGCTTCAAAAAAACCGCAGATCATAAAGGAAGCACACCTTTATGAATAGAGGAGAAAGAAGCTCACATTAGGAAAAAGAATCATAGCCAACACCTGAGGCTGAAGGAAGCTCTTCATGACTAATCAGAGAATGCGCAGGAAAACTCTAGTGTTTTGGTCCGAAGCCTTGAATAAGTTCCAAGTTTTTATATTTCACCATTTATATATTTTATTAGAGTCCACAGTCTGCTAAATAAAAGCAGTAACAAGATATTTCACAAACTATTGTACAATTTAAATCTTATGAATTTAATTTCATAAAAAATTAAGTAGATATTCATATCGGCTAACCTAAAAATGCTATGCTTCATCTACGGTCTAAACTACTTTAATCTATAAGAGATACAGTTCCAGCATTAAAAATAATCCCATTGCTATTTTTTTTTACATGTTTTACAACAAAAAGTTTATGCTCTTACTCAAAGAGATCCACAGACTAATCCGTCATGTAAAAAATAATTTTACAAAAAAATCCAAGACATTTTAAATCCACTTTTATTTTCTTCTTTCCTCCTCACATACAGAACTTCTCCACACACCACATTTCTTGCAGCTATAAAGTCACTTGATCTTGGTCAGGTACCATTTATTATCCCTAAAACTTTGCTGGCATCAAAATATGACAGTTAACCAGTGTTAAATCTATAAAATATTTACATAGCACAGCACATTAAGCTTTAGACACTTGGTAAATAAACCACATAAAAATACAACAAGCCCCTTCCCCATTCTACATGATCAGAATCAGGTGTTCACGGTCCCTATCTGGTGAGTGTACACTGGTTCAAAAGGCAGCAGAGGCAACAGGCAGTTACTTCAGGGCACAATGAACACTATGATCTGGAAGCACGTTATGATGTTACCCCAGTGTCATGTACCACCCCACCTTTCTCCAAGGTGGTCTCATAATTCTAGAATGGCAGGTCCAGCTGATACAAAATGAAGACAGACAACACAACATTTACTCTGTGGAGATATCCTAATGCCTACTATGCATGCATTGTGATTTTGAAAACAACTCGTCCTAAAAACTTGTCACGATCATCCTGGTTTCTTAGATTGGGTGATCCATCAATCTTGCACTCGACTGTTACTTCTTTTCCAGTACTGGTAGTATTAAAGGCCACCTGGACAGCAACTAATGGCTGGAGATACCTCACCTGGCAAATAAAGGAAAATACATTAATTCAAATTCTATAGTAACTTCATCTACACTTTTTCAGAATTTGGTTTATTCTCTAAAATTTAAAAAAAAACCAACCAGACTTTAATCTATTAATTAGATCTATTATTTTTAACTCTTTCTTTTTTGAAGCTAGATATTCATTTATTTTCACTTTAATTTTTATTGATAAAAGTGTTTATGGCTTGAATTTTCCTCTGAGCACTGCTTTAAATGCATGTCACAGGTTGTGATTATGTTGTGTTGCATTATCATTATTTTTAGATATTCTATATTCTTGATTTGAATTTCCCCTTTCACCCAAGTTGTTTGATAGGTTTCCACTCCCTCCCTCTTTTGGAAGGGCCCTTTTATTTTAATAATTTCTAATTTTATTACATTATGATCAGAAAGTACTGTTTGTAATATATTTCTACTTTTTGAAACTTAGGGATGTATTTTTTATGATAAATTTTTGTGACTGTTCAGGTGTGCTTGAGAAGGATATGTATTGTATTATCTATTATCTATATAATTATTGTTTGATAAATACATATAAGATCTACCTCTTACTGATTATGTTACTTAGGTGTCCTATAGCCTTACATATGTTGCTGTGTAACTTGGTGCAAATATGATTGTTTTACTATCATTGTGGTTTCTAAATACAATTCTTCACTCAAAGAAACTAGGGGCTGATTCCAAGGATGGGGCAGGGAAAGTATAAGATGAACCTGGAATATCTTGTGGTGCCAGAAAGAAAGAAAGTGCTCAAAGAATCATGGGAGCATGTCAAAAGGACACAGGAGCCAGCCTGAAGGTCTCCCACCAGCCAAATCTCGGACAATTTTAGCACCAAAATAAATAATGATTATAACAGATTACAACCCCTGAATCTATGAATACAGAATCCACGAATAACAATCCATGAGAATATACTGATATAAATAAATAAATGGTAGAGAAGGAAAAGCTCTTCCTTAGAGTAGAATGCCAATTAGTAAATGGGATAGGAGAGATGGAATTAGAAAAATATTTGGGAACCACCCTATTACTAACTGACTCAGGCAAGAATCAATAAATGCTAAAGCTAGGGGAAAAACAGAATTTTATAATCTCAAAGTAGTCTCCCTACATGAGATATACTGATTACAAAGGAAAAAGAGTAACTTTACAGTGGAGAAACCTGTCTGACCAAGTGTTTACGGTTACCATCACGGGACCGGTCAACACCACGTCCCTCCTGATGAGCTATTCTGAAAAGGCCCTAACATTTCTTCTGAGGCATTCCTGCCAAAAATGGACAACCTACATTTAACCATGAAAAACAGGAGACAAACTCAAATTGAGGAACATAAACAAGAAGAGTACAAGGGCATGAAACAGACAGGGTGAGGAACTGTTCCAGTGCCAGGTGACTGAAGAGGTAACAATGTGATATCCTGAACCAGGAAAACACTTCTTCTTTCTGATAAAGGACATAACTGGAATAACTGGCGAAATTTCAACAAAGTCTGCAGATTGGATAATAGTACTGTATCAATGCTAATTTCCTTTGACAACTATATTATGATTATATGATGTCCTCCTTATTTTTAGGAAATAACATTCAAGCATTTAGTGTAAAGAAGCACCATGTTCATAACTCAGTCCCAAATGGATCAGGAAAAAATTATCAATCGAGACTGATAACATAAATGAAGTAGGGGCCAGCCAGGTGGCATAGTGGTTGGGTTCACATGCTCCACTTTGGTGGCCCAGGGTTTGCAGGTTTGGATCCCGGCTGTGGACCTAGCATGGCTTATCAAGCCATGCTGTGGGGGCATCCCAAATAATATAGAGGAATATTGGCACAGATGTTGGCTCAGTGACAATTTTCCGTAAGCAAAAAAAAAGACTGGCAATAGATGTTAGTTTAGGGCCAATCTTCCTCACAAAAAAAAAAAGACAAATGAGATAAAATATTAACATTTGGGAAATCCTGGTAAAAGGTCTACAGGAATTCTTTGTACTATTCTAGCCACTTTAAGTTTGAAATAATTTCAAAATAAAAAGTTTTAAAAGTATATATACAGTATGATGCTAATTTTATAAAATGATTTATTTACATACATATACTTAAAAGTTATGGAAGAAATTACCCTACGACACAGTTATCTCTGGATAACAAGCTTTTTGATTTATTTACTACTTCTCTACATTCTCTAAACAAGCACATTCTAAATAATGAAAAAAACAAAAATGGTATTTTGGAACTAATCATCCTTTAACTTATCTGCCTGAATTTTGTGTTCTGAATTGTAGATGTGAGATCTCCTTTTGCCATCACCATTTGTATTTAAAAACCAGAACAGATGATGCACAAGTTACACAAGGTATGTGTCTACCACCCGAGACAAGTGACATTTTAATACAGATGTGCCAATTTCCCAAGAGTCACAACCACTTAAGAACTTCTAAATACTTACATGCAGTTTTTTCCCATAATATGGAAAATATTTTAAGTCTATAGTTCCATTAGATGGATAAGTTGATAGAGTGGCTGTCTTTTCACCCTGAAGTTGAAAGCAGAAGAAACCCTTTTTAGATCACAAAAAGCAATTTTAAAAAAGTATTTATATTAAACAGTATCAATTATGAACAGTATGGGGAAACTACCGTGCTGCTCCAGTTGCATTAATCACAAGCTTCTTTTTGAGAAGAGAACTTGCTCATCTTGATTTAAACCCTCTGACATGAACTATCCTGATTCTTCTTACACTTCCTGGTGTACTCTGTATCCTTTTCCAAGAGTCCCTTCTAGCTTATAACCAGATCTACTCATGCACTGTCTGTAAAATCATCTCTGCCTTCCAACCACTAAATGCCAGTTCTCCGGCCACTGACAGGCATGCACCCGTGGGTATGGGACCAATGGATCCCTAAATGAATAAAATACTTTGCTTCCAGACTGGAAGGATTGGCTGCCATAACCTGGAGTGGAGCACTCGGGCCTGGGAGGCAGCAGGTCCAAAAGCCTCATGTGATCATAACCATGATAACTGCAAGCAGAGGGGGAAACGATGATGCAAGTGACAAAAACTACTAGGGAAAAATTTAAGGTACTCCAAGCAAAACCTTTCTTAACCAATTTAAATACCACATTTCCCTTGAATAAATTTATGAGCACATGTAAAGCAATTAAAAGTATTATGAGTCTACTGGAATTACATTCCATGTATTTAAAAAACTGATGGGGCGGGCCTGTGATGGAGTGGTTGAGTTCGCGCGCTATGCTTCAGTGGCCCAGCATTTCACCGGTTGGAATCCTGGGCGTGGACATGGCACCACTCATCAGGCCATGTTGAGGTGGCGTCCCACACGCCACAACTAGAAGGACCCACAACTAAAAATAGACAACTATGTACTGGGGGGCTTTGGGAGAAAAAGGAAAAATAAAATCTTAAAAAAACCCACAAAAAACAAAAAAACCCTGATAAACATACAAATCTAATCATCATCTATAATCCAATTCATTCATGCTATTAGTTATTTGTAGTATTCTTGATAAATTAGCGATTTATGAAAATTCTTACGTAACACATTCCAAATAGGCCTGATTTTAATAACTATAACTTTAACGCATACTAGATAACAAATAGACAACCATTATAACCAGTGGCAAGTTTACTAAGCACTAATTAAAGTAAAATATGACTAAATGCTTGAATTCTAGATTTGAATAAAGTAATTTCTATTTTTGAAAGCACACACGAAACAACTATAGCAAAACTAAAAATCTCCTCTAAGAAGTCCTACTCTGTGTATTCCACGTGACTTCCGTGAGCAGCACGTGTGCGTGGGATGAGACGGAGAATGCACGGAGAAGACAGCACAACCAGAGTGACGACGCCCCACAAGGAGGACAAGTTCTAATGACGCAGATCAGATATGTGGAAAGAGCAGGAGACAGCAAGGCTAAGAGAAACTGCAGAAGCTATTTTTCAACCACTAATCAAACACCACTCCACATTTGTACTGCTTAACTAAGAAAAAAAGGAGTATTAACTCTAAAACAGTATTTTATATTGGAGAAAAAACCAATCACTTGGATCTAAGTGCTTTTCTGCATCAAATTGCTTTTGTTTCACCTATTTTTCCTTACTATATGAGCTTAATTCACAGAAACACAGAGATGTTCCCCAAAGGGTAAAAGAAAGATTTCTTTGGGTTACAGTTTATTGAGAACGTTCAGTGTATATTTCCACCCAGATACCATATTTAACTTATATTTGCCTCATTTATGTCTAACAACCCTTAAGTGGGTGGGATCAATTACAAAGAGGGGAACTGAAGCTGAGTTAATGTCACAAGCTCAAGGTCACCCAGATGTAACAGACACTTCACTGTTCTCTTGGTTTGTACCTAAGCCATAATGTTGGCAGTCTTTTATTTAAACTTGTATTTTATACCTTCCATGAAATAAACATTTACAAACTGTGAAATATCAAGAAATGCGTATCTGGATAAAGATGAGACACTTCAGAGTGAAGCACACGTGGATTTTGTTTCTTTTATACAATCATCACCCATAAAGGTGATGTTCTAAGCAGTGGTTTTCTCTGGGTAGCATTTACCAATTTTTCTCTTCTGCATTTTTCCACATTTTCATAAATGAATATGATTCATTTTTTAAGAAAATAAAATACCAAAAAAACTAGTGACACATATGAATATTACATCTTTTGCAGGAACCATCCTTTAAATTAATATAAATTAAAGGCTACCACTAAGAGCATGTTGTGTCACCAATGCTTCAGCATTTTCAGGACTCTTAACTTGCATAAAAGCCATTAAAGCAGACCAAACTTAAGAGTAAAAGATAAATGTATTACATAAAAAAATAAGTCAACTAAAGAATTTAAAGAACGCTCGATAGAGACAAATCTAATGGAAAACAGCAATTATGATGACGTAGTAAATGTTCTCATCTGTTCTCCAGAGCCACACCTTTACAGCTACGGCCTCCATCTGATCACTCCTTTGTGACTAGCCTCGGAGTAAAATGCAAAGCTTTACCAACAGTTTTTCTGACACACAATTTTGTGTTTTTCTAATAACAAAAAATATTCCACAACTAAATAAACAAAACAAAAACCCCATCTACTTTGATTATTTTATGTGCTTTACATGTAACTCTTCAAAGCAAAAGGGACAGCAAACTGAAATGTGAGTCATCAGACAAGGATTTTTCATTAACACTTCCCCCAACTATTCTAGAAGGAAAGGATACATAATGGATAAACAATGAGAAACTCCGTTTAAAACCATAAGGAAGAACTACATGAAGTTATTTGTACTGGCCAAAGGTGTCCAAACTTGAAACCTTAGGAAAGGGTCAAGCTGTTGCCCTTCTGGCCTAAGTGTGTGTGTTTTCCTTTCCCGGTGGTGTTGGCTCCACAGCCCCAGCATTCCGAGCTCATCTAGGCAGTGCGCTCACAGACAAAGGCGGAAGCTCCTGCATGCAGGTCCACTGCTATGGAATCAGCACGTCTACCCGGCTGAAGGCCAGCACCCAGGCCTCAGGAACTTTCTATTGGAAAGACTTGCAACCAAGGAGGATCACAAAGAGTCCACTCAACAGTTCTTCTAAATGTATCTTGTAGCCATCATGTTTCTTTTGTCTTAGGAGAAGACACTATACACTCACAGTCAGATTTTTAGAAGAATCTGTTTATCAAGAAAAGCTCGGCTTAGATGTAGCATCTGGTTTAAAGTGAGATTCTGGCTTTTTATCCAAGTTTCCTACTAAGCTGCCCAGGACTTAAGGAGATAAAATGAACTATGGTCACACGTGTGTATTTCAACCACACATTGAGGAGAAACCACAAACTTTCTGGCTTATTATTCTACTGCAAATAGTGAATAAGTACTCAAAAGAAATTAATAAGGATACTCTAAAGCAGAAGTTCTCCAGGTGTGGGCCCCAGACCAGCAGCCTCACCATCACCTGGAAACTTTAGTTAGAAATGCAAATTTTGGGCTTCCCTGCAGACCTACTGAGCCAGAAACGGTGGGAAGGGGACCCGACAAGTTCTCCAAGTGATTCTGACGCAAGATAGATTTTGAGAACCACCGAGCATGAAGTTTCTGCCCAAGTAAGAAATCTATTCATGGTTAAAGGAATTACAATTTTTTTCACAAACTTTAGAAGTGATTTTAATGTAACATTTCAAGTGAAATACCTCTGACATATACTTGGAGTTAGAACATTAATATTCTGCACATTAAATTCTTTAAAATTTAGAACTTCACAGTTTCTCCTCAGAACTCTTACCCATCATTTATATATTTGTCTTAGTTGCACATGCAGCATGGAGAGAAAACAAAAGAAGTTATGAGATGAAAACTGTACAGCACTTTGGAAAAAAATAAAGATGGGAGAGAAAAAGAATGTCTTCAGGAAAATGCACCATGTTTCACTAAATCTCATATGCCATTAATGTACACCAATTTATGTACTATTAAGAAAAGAAAAACTCATGATACACTATCAAGACACACTATTTATAAGGCCAATCCCAACTGCAGTGTTAAGCTAGAAAAAAAAAGTGACTCTTAGAATCAATGAAATATGGTATACGTAAAGGTAAAGGCAATGTGTGTGAAACCAAATGCACGTGGAAAACAAGTATTTTTGAATTATCATGAGCAACAGAGAAGGGCGAACCCCAGAGTTTGGTGTAATTTTATTCTTCTAAGAATGACACTACAGAGGACTTTAAAAATGTGACAGGGAAGAAAAAAAGATGACTAAAACTCACTAGACTTTTACAGTAATTTTAAGATACGCTAAAGCTTTCACAAAGTTGGGTCCGTTTTTGAATACTCACCTTCGAAATACAATTTATCCTCGGTTTTCCTTGAGGTTTTAATCCAATTATCTAAGGTGAAGAAATACAGATTACTCGAAACATCACAAATGTATACAACATAACCCTCTTCTCTGTTGCTGGGGACCAGGTGGGAGGGCTGGGATGAACACTGACTCCGTATTAAAATCCCAATACATCTGTCTTTTACTTTAATTTTATTTTAGAGGATTAGAACAGACTTTTCAATATAATAATCTTACCAATTAGCTATTTTATTACTGTACTGGGACAATTTAGAAGATAAATCAGTTACCAAAGAAGTGACCAAAACCCAGTATCACACTCTGCTACCCTTAAAACAAGAGGCGAACAGAAACCTTTAAATTTCATTATTTATATGAACAAATCATTAATGGAAATAAGAAGAACCGCAGAGGCATAATAATAATAATAAACTGTTCTTCATGAAAATATATTAGGTCACAATCCCTAACATGTGTTTCCATAGGGTTTCCACAGAGCCGTACCATATTTCACATCTATCTGTTCCACAAAACGCAGACACTGGGAAGAATTCCATTTTAAGACGCTCACAGCAACATTCAGCTCTATGTCACGAGGCTACTTCCATGGATGTGATTAATTAAACTAACTCTGTGTGAACGGTAACATATTTCTCCACCTATTTCTGAGAGGATTTTCTGGTGTTTTGAATTTATATGCATTTTACATGTGAATGTCTGTAAACTGTAACTATTTCTCCCAAAAGACAAGCATTGTTGCAACCTAAATAATAGTATCCACAGCAATTAACTGCCCTTGCCCATGTAATGACTGGAACAAATTACACTGGGGGCGAATCCCTGCCACGCCCGGTCTGCACACCTCGTTACTGAGCCCTGTGTGCACCTGACCCTTCCTTTCTGTTGCACCCTGCAGGGCCACACCCCTATCGGCAAGTGGAATCTCAGACCCTCACCGTTCACACAGGACATATTACAAAAGAAGTAAACTCAGAGGCTAGTCCTGTGGGAGAGAGAACTAGAACAACTCCTCTTGGCTTTGTTTCGGGATTGGATTTTCCAGCATGCAGATGCTGTGAAGCTACTTCTAGGAGGCTGGGGTTACACAAGGCAGCCCTGTAAAGTGAAGACATGTAATTCATCTGACAAGATAAATTAGCTCGTTTAACATTACTTATGGCCTTAATTCTTACTAAAGTCTTGCTGAAACACCTGACTAACCATTTACTGAGCGCCTACTACGTGTCAGGCAATGTTGGAGAATGATTTCTAGATTGCGATGGGATCATCAGGAAAAAAATCACTGGCCTTGGAGGGGGAGGGGAAGGAAGGAGAGGCTGGAGGGGAGCCAGTCCGGGCGCCTCAGGGTCCAGCTGGCTCTCTCCCTACAGGGAAACGCCTTATCTTGCAGTGCCAACATCGGAAGACTCAACTTTTACTTTTATTGGGGATGGCAGTAGCAATGTGCTTATCAATGGTGATTTCAGTGATACGTGGACTCGTCATCTTGAGCAGTCTACACCTGTTTAAGAAACTGCCTTTTTTCTAAGTAAATCACCAGTAATAACCTCACTCTCAAAGGAGACCTCGCAGGCCTCAACAGGATAAGCGCATCAGGACAGAGCTCTGCACTACGACACTTAGACAGCAGCAAGGCACAGGGGCCAAGGATCACTGTCCCTAGCATCTTCCTTTGCACAAGGACCCCATGCCATTATTACTAATGCAGGGAGAACATTAGCTCCTTAATTTGCTAACGGCCATACAATTCAGGCACCTCTTCTGTAAAACAGAGTAAAATGCTGCTACTTTGGCTACAACTGCAACATCCCACTGAGTGCATTCCAATGCCATTTTATTTGCATTTCTACTATTTAATTATTTATATTATTAAACTAGGTTTTGCTACTAAATATTCAGAAGAAGTTAAATAAGCCAAAACTTTATAAAGCTGCCATGGAATTTTAAATTATTTTATGACGTAGGACTCAAAGATGAGCACTGTGCACTAATAAGGCCACGCTTTGGGCACGACAACCAGAACACCTGCTCCTTGAAGCAGGAATCTTTCGTAAACGCACGCAGCTACATCCAAAAGGGAAAAGCTGAAGTTGTTTTACTCCAATCATTTATCTATGATAAATTTATGAACCAATCTTGTTTTACTCTGTATTAATTTTCCTAAGGTCAATTAATATCACTGCTAGCCTTCTATGTGAGCTACCTGCAAATGAGATAACATCTAATAAATAGTTGCCTACTTCTTAATAGATGATATTAGAAAAAAGCAGTGGCAGAAGTAAAATATGTACATACCCTGTTCATTTTCACAAGAATACAAGGGTTTCCTGTGGAGTAGCCAAACTCGGGGTCCTCCACACCACTGCATCCTTTAAGGGAAACGACAGGAAACTGGCACGCAGTATAAGTCGGCCCCTTCTGTTCACGAAGGGCTCCATCGGGACAGGCTGTGAGATTCTTCTGTTCTTCTAAATCGTATGCTAAAAAGGAAATGTGTATGTGTGTAGAGATCAGCCAAAAAAGATCTTTAAGACAATCAGGAATAGATCATCCTTTCATCAACATTCTCCAAAGACAAAAACAGCAATGCTAATTACCAATTTTTTCAGAAAGAATATTAAGTTTGTTCCTTTAACTTTTAACACCTATCTAGTGCTCTTGAGTTTACTGCATTTCAACAGTGATATAAACTAGATTACAGATCATTCTCTTCTGTCACCATCAGGTGGCGTCAGCCACGGCTATGGCATTATCTGCATGCCCTCCATGCTCTCGCCCCGTAGCTCCAACAGTGAGGACCCGAAGAGGCGCTGCTGCTGCTGCCGTGCAGGGCTGACAGCGGAGCAGGAACATCAGCGGTCGAGTCTACGATCCTCACTGCAGGGCCTGGCGATACTCGGCGCTCCAGCAGCCCGGGCCGAGGGGACTGCAGCAGAGCTGAGTGATCAGGGGGACATGGGAGTTACTGCTGGCAGAGATGGAGGTGTAACCAGACAGTTGCCAAAGTGATAAAGAGTGAAATGGTTACAACTTGGCGAAGGGGAAGAAAGGAGAGGGAGAAACACACTACGGTTTCCGAGTGTTTGCTCTGCATTGGCCCAGGGTCAGGTTAAATCGGGACAATAGTGAGCACACCCTCAACGGGCTCACTCACGAGAAAGACACTAGCCAACGGCTAAGACACGGTGGGACAGTGCCTTGGTAAGAGCACTGGTGTGTGGGTGGAACTGGTACCGGAAAAGGGCTGCCTAAAGTGAATTCAACCAAAACAGGAACCAGATTTCAAAGTAAATGCATTTAAAAGGAAGCGTGGATCTTCACCTTGAGAAAAATATTCAGTCAAAATCTTTGGTTTCATTTTATATTCAGCAAAAATTAGGATATCATGGGAACTATGTACTCATTTAAAAGAATGGTTCAGGCATTTTTAGGGGTAAACTTTTTCAACAAAACAGTACCATACAACATTTTTCACTTCCTTTTTGACTTTGGTGGCACAATCACAAAAATCATTTTGCAAGAAATATTCAAGGCCTTCGCCAATTTTCCCAAGGGGTTCTACTGCATATACTCTGTTGGTCTAGGCCAGTTCATCAGTGACCATTTCTGTATTACGTCAACTTCCACTTCTACGCAAAATCATGGTAAGTACCAAGAATCAGAACACGAATGGTCAGATGATGAAGACCCCCTGTCCAGAGCATCATGGGAATACAGAAAGGTCACCCATCTCAGACAGGGTGACCAAAGAACCCCACACACCTGAGGAAAGAAAGAAAAGGAAAAAGACAGGGCAAGATTAACAGAAAAAAGACCCGAAAGGAAAGACACATCGTGAACAAAACAAACTTTAAATTCTAATTAGTATCCACCATGGGAAAAAAACAGAGAAGATGATGTATCTTTTAACCAGAGACTATTTTACACACGAGAAAGGTATTCCTAAAAATCAACAATGACAACTGAAAGTCAAAAGAAAAACAGATGAACATTAAAGAATTAAAGTAAACCTCCCCAGAAAGTACAATAAAGTAAAAAGAGAAAATGAGAAAAAAATAAGAGATCTAAGCTCTAGAAAGAGAAAAGGAAAACGGAGTTGACAAAATTCTCAACATAGTGACAAGATGATTTCCCTGAACTGGAGAACCTACGTCTTCATCCTCAGAAACCCCAGCTAGTTCCCAGTCAAGTGACACTTTAGAAACTGAAACTAAGAAACAGAAATTTTAGAATCCAAAGGAAACACATTTAAAAACCAAAAACCAACCTTGCAGAGGAGAAAAAGGCAAATACAAAGGAACGAAAATTCTATATACAGCTAAACTATCAACTACAAAAACAGAATTAGGTCATTTTCAGAAATGAAAGGACTCAAAATTTACATTTCATGTATCTTTTCTTATAAAGTTACTTGAGAATATACTCCATCAAAACTAGGGAGTTAATTAAGAAAAAAGTCAGAAGCCTAGGGGCTGGCCTGGTGGTGTAGTGGTTAAGTTCACACGCTCAACTTTGGTGCCCGAGGGTTCACAGGTTCAGATCCCAGGCATGGACCTGGCACTGCTTGTCAAGCCACACTGTGGCGGTGTCCCACATAAAAGAGAGGAAGATTGCCACAGATGTCAGCTCAGTGACAATCTTCCTCAAGCAAAAAGAGGAAGATTGGCGAGAGATGTTAGCTCAGAGCCAATCTTCCTCAAAATAAAATTAAACAAACAAATAAATAAAAGAAAAAAGTCAGGAACCAAGAAACAGTGAATCCAACTAAAGAAAGTGATGAAGAGAAGCTTCAAGCCAGCCCTGATGGCCTAGTGGTTAAAGTCAAGCGCTCTCACCACATCAGTGGCCCAGGTTAGTTTCCTGGTCACAAAACCACACCACCCGTCTGTCAGTAGCCATGCTGTGGTGGCAGCTCACACAGAAGAACTAGAAAGATTTACAAGTAGGATATCCAGCCAGGTACTGGGGCTTTGGGAAGGAGGCGAAAAAAGTCTCAAAATGGGAGCTGGGTGGTAAAGGCCTAAGAAGTGACCAGTACAGACTACAGCTGGAGGGAAGAGCTCTAGGAAGGAGTTTCCCACAAAAAAGGGACAAGAGAATACTTCAAACGATAGTATACAAATAAGGGAGTCAGAAGAGTGTATCTATAAATGAGACTAG
Organism: Equus asinus; assembly: GCF_041296235.1. Taxonomy (NCBI): domain Eukaryota; kingdom Metazoa; phylum Chordata; class Mammalia; order Perissodactyla; family Equidae; genus Equus; species Equus asinus. Next base: position 87,648,717 of record NC_091810.1, on the reverse strand, counting down.
GGATAAAAAGGCCACCAATAATGAAACAAAAAATAGTTAATTCAATTACTATTGAACTGAGAAGGGGGTAAAGTCTGAGGCATGAGAGCTAAATCCTCATCTATTGGGGCAGGAAGTAAAGCCAATGTATAAAAGTGCTAAGTCAAGAACCAGCAGAAAAGTATAATATCTAGAGATACAGAAGAAAAACACCATAAGAAAAACTTCAAAAGCACAATGTGATTTCCTATTGAAAATGTATCCAGAATCAGACTATTTCTCACAGCCTCCCTTGCCAAGCTGCCATTCTACTCATCTGGATGACTGTAACAGCCTCCCCACTAGCTCCTCCTACACCCCATAGTCTAAAGAAGGTGGCCCTCAAAAAACATGTTGAATAAATTAACAGGACTGCAGATAGAAAGGAGGAGGGCAGAAAACTACTGTTTTCCTTATAGACTTTTCTTTACTATTTTTTTTTTAAAAGATTGGCACCTGAGCTAACATCTGTTGCCAATCTTTTAAATCTTTTTTCTTCTTCTTCTTCTCCCCATAGCCCCCCAGTATCCAGTTGTGTATTCTAGTTGTAGGTCCTTCTGGCTGTGACATGGGATGCTGCCTCATCATGGCCTGATGAGCGGTGCCATGTCCTAGGCTGCCAAAGCGGAACACATGCACTCAACTACTTGGCCACGGACTGGCCCCTTTACTATTTGATTGTTAAACCAAGGATTATACGTTCACAAATCATCTTTAAATTATTTAAATAATAAGTATATATTTAACTATTAAGGGAAAGAGCCTTAGGAAGATAGCTAGTAGATAATGTAGGATCAAAAGAGGTTTCTTGGTTTTGTTTTGGCCCTGATTGGCCCTGAACTAACATCTGTGCCAATCGTCCTCTATTTCATGTGGGATGCTGCCACAGTGTGGCTTGATGTGAGTGCTAGGTCTGTGCCCGGGATTGGAACCTGTGAACCTGGGTCCACCGAAGTGGAGCGCACAAACTTAACTACTACACCACCAGGCCAGCCCCCAAACAGGTTTCTGATTGAAGACAGGAGGGAACTGAGGATTTCCACCTGCTGACAGGAAGGATCCAGTAAAGAGAGAGACTACTTCTTTCCTAGGTGGCTGTCAAAGATGGTGGAGGGGCAGGTCCTGGTTCTAGATGGCTGAGGCCTTCTCTGGGGCCACATGGCAGTCACTGTACCCAAGCAAGGGCTGCTGGACCAGAGGTGGTGGTTGTGCAATGTGAGGGCACCAACATTTCTGGCAATTTCTACAGAAACAAGTTGAAGCACCTGGCTTTCCTCCAAAAGCAGATGGACACAACCCATCCCGTGGCTCCTACCACTTCCGAGGCCCCAGCTGTATCTCTTGGCGAACCATGTGAGGCACACTGCCCCACAGGCACAAGTGAGGTCACACGGCCCAGGACCTCCCCAAGGTACCTGATGGCATCCCACCACCCTACAACAAGAAAGAGCGAATGGTGGCTCCCACTGCCCTCAAGGTTGTGTGTCTGAAGCCTGCACGAAAGCCTGCCTCCCTGGGGCACCTGGCTCTTGAGGTGGGCTGGAAGCACCAGGCAGTTACAGCCACTCAGAGGAGAAGAGGAAGGAGGAGGCCAAGATCCATTACCAGAAGAAATAACAGCTCATCAGACCATGGAAACAGGCTGAAGAGAACATGGAGAGGAAAACTGACAAATACAGAGGTCAAGATCCACGGACTCCTGGTCTGAACCCAATAAAATTAAGTGCTAATTCCTCAAAATAAAAAAAAATAAAAAGAGAGGGAGAGCCTAAATATACATGAGAAGGGATAGTCAATAGCGTGGTGTTTCCGAGACAGTGAGAGGGGATGAGCACCAAAGCACAGAGGCACAGGTGGCCTGAGATGAAAGAAGGGCAGCCCCCCATCACAAACAAAATGGCTGTAACCATAGGTTTGTTTACTGGTAACAGGGAAACCAGGGAAGTTCCCACACGAATGCTTTTATTTATATCTTTTGAAGCAGGACACCAGGTTATATGAAGTAAGTGAGTTACAGGGGAAAAGGTCAGGGTTTAGAAGTTTGAGGGTGGAAATACTCCCTTCCAAGAACTATCCAGAGAAATTCAGCAGGACTGCTGGGCAGTAGAGCAGGTCCCTTCGAGGGAGGTGATAGGCACTCATGGAGCGAGTCAGTCCTGCTGCAAGTCTTCCTTCAGCAGCACCCAGCTGATGGGGGGGGCGGGGGGGAGGTTCCCAGCAGGAGCTTCATCCATTTGCAAGTTTACGACAGAGACTGAGAGGCAAGGGATTTTAGAGTGCTGGCAAGAGCGAAAATGAAATGGGAACCGTGGAAGTAATATGCTTGCTAAGAAGGGAAGTCAGGGGCGAGGGCTTGGATAAGATGAAAGGGTCAGGGAACCGGAAGTCCCGATGAGGTGGAAGAATAGTGAGGGAAAGTCAAACAAGCAAATTAGAGGGACAGAAGGTTGTGCAAGGAAAGGCTCGAACAGTGAGTTTGGCAATGGAGGCCTACGCGTTCTCAGGAGCAAGTGCAGCTACAGGTACGTGTGGCTGAGGAAGCAGTGAGGAAGTGATCAAAAACCAGAGGTCAGCACACTGGATGATCATTCCTGGGAATGGTAATACCCCAGAGTTAGGCCAAGCAAAAGAGGAGAAAAGGCTGGGCTAGGATGGCTCTTAGAAAGCATTACAAATTGGTAACTCTGAAAAACTCACAACTGATACATACATTTTTTTAAGCAATAAATACCATTCCTCCCCCCCCCCACCCCGCCCCTGCCAAGCACTACACTGGATCCAAAAGATCCAAACACCTAGAGGCATCATTTCATATAGTATAGTTTTGCTCTATTAGCCAAATATGTTTCATTTTCATGCAGATACAAATGTTACGTCTCAACGAACTTACTCATGTACTTATTACAGGACAGAAAGAAAAGTCAAATCACGCCCACTAGCCTCTGTCTGCCCAGAAGTTAGAACATTCTCACGATCAACCATAAAATCTACTTACAAGTCCTCTCAGCTGTGTTTAACGGAACAAAAGAAAGGTAAAACATACTCATAGAATGGTGTTTCTAAAAGTCATCGTAATTTGGTCCTGGTTTTTCTAATAACTAAAATCTTTTACCTTACTCTGAGAAAACACACTTACACTTTAGAAATTTGGTGAGATCGTCTACGTATCCTCTATAGGACTCTGGATCAGATACACGGAATGAATAGTCCAACGCAGTCACTGGTTTCGGAAAAACCATAAGCCCTATAAAGAGATAAAAGAAAAAGGGGAAATTAACTGTAGCAAATTCCCTTCTCTCCTTCCTTCTCCTTCCTCATCTCTGAAAGGCAGATCTCAGTAAATTACATGGAAAGTTGTATTCACAGGGATGCCGAAATGATCAGAACTTCCCACTTCTGATTGTGAAGGCACATCCAAAACGAAAGAGAATCTCCAATCTTCAAAATCACCGCATGCATGACCAGTCAGAAACCTCCCCTGAGTATCGACAGTTAATTAGAAGTGCTCGGTTCCCGACTTAAAAAGATGCAAGTTTTACTTCGTACTTTGCAGAATCATTTTTCTAGCAAATATGGTTAGATTTTGCCAATCTGCTATTAACAGAGGGAGAAAAATTATAGCAAATCAAAGTCTAAAAGCACGTTATCATTCAAATTCTAACTGTATGGAAACATTCACAAAGTAAGCCTACCTTATTCAATGAAAGAGGCCTAGACAATTTCGACTCTATGGTTAAATATTCTTCCTTCAATAATAAACACTGCTCTATAATAAAATGTGATTTTTCACATACTGCATTTGGAGTATGACCACCAACAATTTCACACCAGGAGTCAACACTCATGTATACAGAACATGTTGTGTGAGTTAGTTAACAGAAACCTCTAGCATATTTATCTGTATGAAACATAATCTGGCTTCCAACTTTAATATATGCTTTCCTTGTTTAAAAAGCATTGGATCTAGATTATTAATTCAGCCTTGCATAGAGGCTTAAAAACAATCCTAAAATTCTCAATAGTCTCTAAACCTTTTCCATATCAAAGTTATCAGAGATGATATGCCTTGCATTGAACTTGAAAATAGACAAATACAAGTGTTTTAGTTTTCATTAAAATCGCTGCTCACAGACATCTAATTCTTTTTCAATCAGATCCAGTTTCTTTCAAACCCAAGACCTGCCCATGTTGATCTGCATGGCTCCTGAGTTAAACTAAATCCCATGCTACCCCAATATGATGAAAAAATGTTCCTAAATGGCAGGGCACATCTTATTCTACATGCAGCACAAGACAGCCCCCGATTATACTCCCCATTCAGGCATATCAACACAACAGCTCACTGGGATTAGCCCATATGAGGAGCCCATTCTTCCTTACCACTCTACCCACTGCAAAATCAAGCAATAGCAGGGGCCGGCCCAGTGGCATAGGAATTAAGCATGTGCTCTACTCCAGTGGCCCGGGGTTCACGGGTTTGGATCCCAGGCACAGACCTACACACTGCTCATCAAGCCATGCTGTGGCAGTGTCCCACGTATAAAACAGAGGAAGACTGGCAACAGATGATAACTCAGGGCCAATCTTCCTCATGCAAAGAAAGAGAGAGAGAGAGAGAGAGAGAGAGAGAAAACAACAATAGTAACCTTATGATTTTTAATAAAAATATTTAACGTAGGAATAAAGCCTCCAACCATCTGTCTATGTCTGAAATTGTTTAAGGTTTTTTTTTTTTTTTTAAAGACTGGCATCTGAGCTAACATCTGTTGCCAATCTTCTTTTCTTTTAAATTTCTGTTTCTTCTTCTCCCCAAAGCCCCCCTGGTACCAGCTCCCTGGTACATAGTTGTGTATTTTTAGTTATAGGTCCTTCTGGCTCTGCTATGTGGGATGCCGCCTCAGCATGGCTTCATGAGCGGTGCTAGGTCCCTGCTCAGGATCTGAATTGGTGAAACCCTGGCTGACAAAGGGAGCGTGCAAACGTAACGACTTGGCAACGGGGCCCACACCTGTTTTTAAAGTTTTATAGCGGAAATAAGACATAATATTCTGCAAGTAAAAAAAGTAACAGAATCAAGGCAGCATGGATATTACTGTACGAAAACACCCAACTTTAAAGAAAACCCAACATAAAACATCCAAATTTCTAAACTGAAGCAATTTTAGAGAAAAACATGAATATATCTGTGCTTTATAAAAAGATTCCATTCCTTTACATGACTAATTTCTAAACGATTCAATTTGCAAAAGCTTTGTATTAAAACCTGAACGTATAAAACTGAATTTCTGATCCGGTCGCTTCCTAGATCTCGCCTAGCAGTGCTCTTGGAGCCCTAGTACCTGCTATTTCATAGCCTGTCTGAAACTCTCACGTAAGAAAACTATGGCAGGAATGAGCATCACGGCTGCACTGCTGACACAATACACTCAATTCCTCCGAATTAAGTCTGGGCTTTCCCCAAAACCGAGAACAGCAATAGAATGTGAATGCTACAATTAACTCTCATCTCCTTCCAGTTTATACCACTGAGGCACAAGAGCGTGTGCACACGCGTGTGTGTGCGTGCATGCTTGTAGGGGTGTGGATGGGCAGTATGTGCTTATGTTATATGGATGTACATGTTAATATACATATCAATTTCAGACTAGCATTTATCTTAAGGGTACAAATATATTGTGGAAATGATGTCATTTAAAATTAAAACTAATATGGTCATTTTAAAAGAAAAACCTGAGAAAACACAAGTAGAAAGAAAAGATTACCCATAATCCCTTTAGGAAGAGAAATTCACATTTAACAAACTAATGTATATTCATCTAGTATTATATACATGTGTGTGCATATATGTCTATATATATTTATTTAAACTAATGATAGGATTTTTAAGTACTACAATACACTTGGTAAATAATTTTAAGGAACTCAGTTTAAAATTGTGTACTTAAATACATGGAACACATTTTAATTCTTACGTTATTCATGCAATTATAAACAGAGTTGATTATTTCTGAAATAGATCAGATCATGTCTAATGGTAATAACATCACATAACTTAGGCAGCAAGGAAAACAATTATCAAGGCAGGCCCCGTGGCCGAGAGGTTAAGTTCGTGCCCTCTGCTTTGGCGGCCCAGGGTTTCGCCGGTTCAGATCCTGGGCCCGGACATGGGACCGCTCATCAGGCCATGCTGAGGTGGCATCCCACATGCCACAACTGGAAGGACCCACAACTAAAAATACACAACTATGTACCGGGGAGCTTTGGGGAGAAAAAGGAAAAATAAAATCTTTAAAAAAAAAAAGAAAGAAAAACAATTATCAGAATTAGTCTGGGTAGAAACAATACAGAGCCACAATGAAACGAAAGACGAGGGAAAAATCAGCATGTAGCCAGTCTCTGATACTTGGTCAAACACTAAAAGTTACTCCTGAAGCTTAGACAAATATTAACTGCAAACAAAGGAAAAGCCATTAGAACAAACTGTTCTAAGAAAAACGGTCGGGGAAATTGGTGCAGTTTGGCTGCTGATGCGGCTCCCAAGTCCTCAGGCTTGGCACGCCTGATACCTGGGACTGGATGACTCTTTGTTGCAGGGACTTGTCCTGAGCACTGCAGGATGCTCAGCAACATCCCTGACCTCTCCTCACAGTAGCTCCTCTCCAGTTGTAACCAAAAACGGCTCCAGACACTGCTGAATAGCCCCTGGGGGACATGTCACCGCTGGGTGAGAACCACTGCTCCAGAGAGAAACCCCTGCTCCACCCCCACCTTCCCTGGCCTGCCTCCCACTCTGCCTGCTAGCCAGTCCCACTCCTCCAGGGAGAGCCCTCCCCTCTCTAGCATCTCGACAAGCCGTTCCCATTTCGGGAATTATATACACTGGGGTTCTGCACATTACTGTTATCTGACTTGTACAAAAACTGCCAGCACCGTGAGGACAAGGGCCTTGTCCAATAATGAAGGCAGAGCTGGCATTCAAAGACTGACTGTTTAAAAAGAATATAATCAGGAGGTAGAAAATGATTTAAACAAGTGTTTCAGTTAAGATTTTTCTGTACTAAAGTATATTCTCCAGTGTCCTGAAGATATTTTTTTTCCTTAAGACAATCAATAGAGAAGAATTAAACATACTAAGAATATACTCACTTTATTCTCTATTGACAGATCATTATTTAATACCTTACCACTTCCATACTAAGCAATTAAAACCACAAAGCATGTATTTTACAAGACCAATGCTCTAACTCCAGCTAGAGCTGGCTGAAATATACACTGTATCAGTAAATTACTCAGGGCAAAGTGAAACTGCTAGACAACATTCATAAATTCATTAACTGTAACTATATTGGTCAAATTTGTCTTCACTATAATTCTCAATATTCATTTCTGCTGACTCCTGGCAAAGGACTCAAGATTTATCAGTCCAGGTCTTATAATTATATCAGTATGTAAATATTGAAGAAACAGAAATCAAAACTTTCACATTACCTAACCTCAAGGTTTAACGATCTTCTGTCTGCTGTATAAAACAGATTTATGGAAGATAAAGTATAACCCAATTTTGTTAAAGGTCATGATAACTGTGACGTAATTACCTGGACTAGGAATCTGGTCACGGTATTTTGGAACTTCATCGTTCAGAGTCTGAAGCATAGCCCACATTGTGAACGAGAAGAGTGCAGCCAGGAAGCCATAAAAGACTAGGTAGAAGAGCAAGATCAAACCTGTGAAAGAAAAGAAAACTTATGAAATTTGGAGAAACACACATACACTGCACATACGTATGCACACACGTGTGCGGCCAGGTTAAAAAAACAAACCAACTATTGCAAGGCTAGGATTCCAAGCTATGCCATGCACACAGCCAAATATATCCATATTCAGAATGACATGAATTTGCCCAAGCAAGGGATATTTCAGCAGGTAGCACCCACCCATCCGTGATCCCCGAATCCTCTCATACTTTCAAGTACAAGTAGGTTCCATAGATCATACTCTAGTTAAAGGTCAGAGCTTTAAAATTCCAGCACATAGGGGAGTGTTTCCCAAAATGGACTTGATGCCCTCTAGAAAGATAAAAGACGATTTCAGGAGGGACAAAACTCCCATATGCACGTGTTCCTTTAAAAGTGGCAAATAGGAAAGAATAGTATATCAACCTCATATTTCACAGACAGTAATTATTTGGATAATTTTAAGTTTTATAAAGTGAGTTGATTTAAAGAATAGCCAGGAAATGTGCAGAGAAGGCAAACCATGAAGATGGGATTCAATGAATAAAGTTTAGAAAACTCCTCTAGTAGAAGGCTCATGCAAAAGTGAGGACAGGACCAGAAACAAGCACCCACTCAAGGGGACTGCTGAAGCCTACTGCTAAGCACAAAGCAGGAGCTGGCCGACCACGTGTCAACATCCAGAGCCTAACTTAACCTTTTCTCCTTCACAATCTGGAAACACTAAGATCCATCCCAAGCTAGGATTTATTTTGGGAACATCAAAAATCAATTATTTTTTTCAAATGTCTATATTCAAAGTTCTAACATTAGAAGTGGAAGATTACATATTAGAAATATACTGTTAAAGTCATACTTGTATTTAAATGTTTAAAAATTGATCAAAGAATATTAAACAAATCTCCAGACACAGCAATAGTGAAGAACATTTAATTTCCCAGAGTTGAATCAACATCAGCTTTATTTCCCAGTCTTAAAAAACCTACTTTTCTGTTTGCCTGACTCTATTCCTAGCAGAGTGGCTGGAGCAGGGGTTCCTAACCTGGAATCTATGGACCCCTGCTGCAGTAAGGATTAACTGCAGAGCTTTCAAGACTTCTGCAATAACATATTTCTGAATATATCCCTTTTTTTTTTTTTTTACTGGGGAGCGGGCTCTACAATGTTCTTCTGATTCTCAAAAGATCCTACGACCTCAAAACAGATTGCGCCGAAAGCTAGATAACTTTTATTTCTTAATTACGAGCCAGGAAACTATTTCCCCCCTTTTCAAGTAAAGGGGAAATAGATAAAGCAATTTCATTTTAATTTAGTTCAGCATACCCCCATCCTCCCCCCACCCCAATTACCAGGAGGCCAAAATAGGGAGGAAGGACAGAATGAAGACAGGAGGACAGCATGTCACCTTCAGACAGCATCACTTCCCTACCACATACGGCAATTCTGTTGCAGAAAAAGAAAAGAAAGACCAATCTCAAAGAAGTGATCAGTTTACTACAGAGGGAAAGAAACATGCAAAGACCAAAGGCTCATTTAACGAGATATAGGAGAGAACTGATTCTTTCAGATCCAGACTTTTGTAGGAACTAATGGATAAAATGCTGCACACAGCAGACCAGGGTCGACAAATACATGAACGTAAGGGTGTGGGCTGTGCTCCAGTCAAACTCCACTTACAAAAACAGGTGGACTGGGGCCATAGCAGTTTATCAACCGATGCAGTAAATGTTAAACTGAAGAAATTTGAAACAAAAGTGCTGAGAGTTTAATTATTTAGCTGTGTTTGTAAGTCATCTCAAAATATTATTGGGCCGGCCCCGTGGCGTAGTGGTTGAGTTCGGCATGTTCTGCTTCGGCGGCCAGGGCTCCCAGGTTGGGATCCCAGGTGCAGACCTACACCACTGTCAGCCACACTGTGGCAGCAACCTCTATACCAAAGAGAGGAAGACTGGCACAGTGTGAGCCTAGAGCTCATCTTCCTCAAGCCAAAAACATTTTTTAAAATTCTTATACCATTTTCAAAATTTGACTTTAAATTTCCAGGAAAAATAATGTAAATAGAACTTATAAAAAGTTACAAAGCAAATAAACATATAACAGACATGAACAAGGTGTATCCAAATACACTTTCCAAAGAACCATTACACAATGAAAAAAGTGTCAAAACTCCCTCTAGAGAGCTACACTCATAAAACAGACACACAAATTAATAGCCGTGTCCCAAATGTGATGCCACATACTAGTGGCCATTAAGTCAATTTTTAATGTAGGGAGTATAAAAACAAGTAAATAAGTGATTTCCAGCACTGAAATGAGTTTTTCCTACTTGTATGAGACACTTTTGCCAAAACCCAAATGTAAAAATTAAAGTTAACCTCACTTATAAATATCATATATGAAAGACCACTCACAAGGGTAGCAATATCAGAAGATAAAAACGGATGTTTACTCAAAACAAATACCCGAAAGTTCACTGCTGTCACTGACATTCCTGCATCACCATGTCGCCATCCTAACCATCCAGAAGCACAACCGTCGCTACGGCCACACTTTCCCTCTCAGATCCCAGGGCACACACAGACAACGGCCAGACACCTCCAACCTTCTGCCCTCCTTAACACAGAAACTGACTCTCCTCCTCTCTCTCCAGTTCTGTTCCTTGAGAAGCCCCAGCATGTAGACTCTTTCCCTCCCTCTTGTGTCTTCCTGGTGAGGGGACACGTGGCGGGACAGACGTGGTGAAGGCCGTGCAGCAGGCTGGTTTTCCGCACGGGCTCCGCTCCAGTGCCAGCCTGACTGCTCTCCCGCTGTGACCTGGGCAGGGATCCCAATCTACTCCCGCCTGAAGAAAGGGGTAATAGTCGTACCCACCTAATTATCCACATTATAGAAACGAAAATAAAAGTCAAGAGATTTGATGACAAAACTCTTCAGGGGGGAAAAAAATGCCAAAAACAAACCAGAAACATTTCTGAAATGACACTGCAACTAAGCTTTAAGGCTAAACTTAAGGTTTAAAGCTTAATCAATTGCATTTTACTCTCAAAAAATGTTTTCACAAATGAGGTTTGATTCATGCGGACTCTATAAAAGAAATTAAGCAGCAAGAAAGCTGACCATGGTTTCACCCAAAGGAGAAATGGGTCCTGTCCAGCCACTATGTTTCAACCTCAACTAGCTGTCTGACAATTCAGTTCTGGCACCAACCACCTGGAGCAGCCGACTCCACTATTAGTGTTAGGGCTCCGTCCTCCACAAGAATGCCCTTACTTCAGATGCCACCCAAACTTCTGACCAACGGGATACCAATCTGGGAGGTTCCCATTGCCCCCTCTGGTTTGATAATCCACTAGAATGACTCAGGACTCAGCAAAGAGCTATACTTAGGATTACAGTTTTGTTATAAAGGATTGTGAAATCTGATAAACAGAAACCTCCCTTAAAATGAAGTTGGCAGGCCAGAAGGGGGAGCTCTCACGCCCCATGACGATGGCAGAACCCAACAGGAAGAAGAAAAACTTTGTCTTCTTAAACAGGAGTTCAGCCAACGAGAGACAGTCACAACTCAGCCAATGAAAAGCACTCTACTTGGAACTCTCAATTCCTCCAATGGACTGTTCACAATGGCCCTCCCCACTTCCTCTTCCCTTCTTTGGAAGCTTCTCCTACCCTTGTTCCTCGGAACTTGCACGTGGCTTGCTATGGCTGCAGATCCTGTAAGGCAATTCTTTGTTGATCCCAAGTAAACTCATTTTGCTGGAGAAATAACTGGCTGTCTATTTGTTTAAGGTCAAGAGGACACACACAGGGTGGGGTCTGGGAGGGAATGCAGTTTCTACGCCCTCTCTGGTGGAATGAAGGCACATCACCCTCCAGCACATCAATGTGGTCCCCACCCTGGAAGCTCCACTAAGCTTCAGTGTCTAGAGTTTTTATTGGGGTTTCATTACATAGGAATGGTGAAATCATTGGCCACATGATTGAGCTCAATCTTGAGCCCTCTAATCACATGAGTGGTCTTTCTGGGGACCAGCCCCCATGGAAGCCATCTAGGGGCCCACCAGGAGTCACTATTAGCATAATAAAGACACTCCTATCACTCAGGAAACTCCAAGGGTTTTTAGAAGCTCTGTGCCAGGAACCTGGGACAAAAACCACCCAAATTCTTTATAACACCAGCACACAATACAGGCACAGGGCAGTCATTAGGCTTCGAGGCCTGGACATACACATCCACTCAGCACACTCCAAGATCCTGTGATCTGACTCCCTACTCTCACAAACTTCCTAATTACCTGAGGGTACCAAGATACTAGAAAGACTGTGCCTCTCCTCAGAGAACTCTGACTAGAAACTACTTTCCCTTGGTAAATAAATTAGCATTCTTACAGTTTAAAAAATTCAAGGCAGAGGCAGGCATAAATTTTTTAAAAACTCAATTTTATGTAGACAAGTACAAGTTTAAAATCCTTTGTATATCTGAATTTTTAAAACTGTTTTTTTTTTTGAGGAGAAGGATGAGCCCTGAGCTAACATCTGCTGCCAATCCTCTTCTTTTTGCTGAGGAAGACTGGCCCTGAGCCTACATCCATGCCCATCTTCCTCCACTTTATATGTGGGACGCCTACTACAGCATGGCTTGCTGAGCAGTGCCATGTCCGCACCCAGGATCTGAACCGGCAAACCCCGGGCCACTGAAGTGGAATGTGCAGACTTAACCACTGTGCCACTGGGCTGGCCCTAAAAGTAACTTTTTATTGAGGTATAATTTACACTACATTCATCTATGAACGGAATTGCTAGGTCATATGGGTAACACCATGTTTAGCCTTTTGGGTGAGTGCCAGATCGTTTTACCAAAGCAGCTGTACCATTCTACATTCCCAGAGGCAGGGTTCCAATTTCTCCACATGCTCATCAACACTTCTTATTGTCTTTTTATACAGCCATCCCAGTGGGTGTGAAGTGGTATCCCACTGTGGGTTTAAGTTGCGTTTCCCTCATGGTTAATGAGGACGAGCATCTTTGCATGAGCTTACTGGCCATTGTGGCTTCTTTGGAGAACTGTCTATTCAGATCTTTGGTCCATTTTTAAATTGGGTAGTCTTTTTATTGGAGTTCTAAGAGTTCTTTATACATTATAGATACAAGCCTCTTACCAGACATATGATGTACAATTATTTTCTCCCATTCTGTGGATTATCTTTTCACTTTAATGATAATGTCCTTTAAAGCAGAAACGTTCTTAACCTTGACGAAGTCCAATACATCTATTTCTTCTTTGGTTGCTTGTGCTTTTGGTATCGTATCTAGATACCATTGCCTAATCCACAGTCAGGAAGTCTTCCATCTATGTTTTCCTCTAAGAATTTTATAGTTTTAGCTTTTAAGTTGTCTGTCTTTGATGCATTTTGAGTTGATTTTTGTATGTGGTATGAGAAAGGGGTTCAACTTCACTGTTTTGCATGTGGATATCCAGTTGTCCCAGTACTATTTGTTTAAAAAACCATTTGTTGGGGCCAGCCTGGTGGCGTAGTGGTTAAGTTTGCACACTCTACTTTGGCAGCCCGGAGTTCAGGGTTCAGATCCCGGGTGTGGACCTACACACTGCTCATCAAGCCATGCTGTGGCGGCATCCCACATACAAGATTGAGCAACAATCTTCCTCAAGCAAAAAGAGGATGACAGACAATGGATGTTAGCTCAGGGCAAATCTTCCTCAAGCAAAAAGAATACTGACAACAGATGTTAGCTCAGGGCCAATCTTCCTCACCAAAAAGAATTTTTTAAAGTGCAGTTTATTGTATGTTAATTATACCTCAATAAAGCTGTTCAAAAAATAAAAACTTAGGACAAGCGCTAACTTAGAGAACTGGCCAAATTGAAGAAAAATTCAGTGAGCTAAAAAATCAAGCCAAGGTATTCTGCAATACTGGGCAAGAGGGCAGGTTTGAAAATTGTTGAGACATGGGGGACAGAACCAGAAAATCAACAAATCCAACAGGAATTCCACCAGAAGAGAGAGGAGCGGGAAGAATGCTCAAAGAAGTAACAAATTTTGTGTCTAGATTGAAAAATATTGGAAAATATCCCATACCTGCACACAAACAGGTAAAACTGCAGAACACTAAAAATCAAGAGAAAGTTTCTTAAAGCTTCGAAAAAGATACAACAGATTTTACCTAAGGCAGAGAAACATGACTGACATGTCTCATCAGTCAAAAGTGAAACAATATATTCAAACTGAGAAAAAATGACTGTAAACCAAATGATCAATCAACCAAGGAAACAAAAGACACTTCCAGACACACAAGCACTCAGAGAATTTACTGCCCTCAAATCCTACCTGAAAAAACTGGTCATCAACACAAAAGACCTGAAGAGCAACAGCAAACAACTGCTAACAACCCGAGTGTCCACAAAGCAAAGAATCAACGAAACATAACGCACAATGGAAAACTATAAACAGTAGTTAAAAAAGGAATGAAAGCTAGCTCAAAAACCCCAAGTGGGAAAAAGTAACCTCAGAACGACACATACCACACGCTTAAAATTAAAACACTCAAAAGAGTTATAGAATTCTATAAATACACGTATATAGAGTGTTTGTTAATGGACCAGAAACTTACAAATAAAACTCATCAACAGTGAGTACCTCTGAATACGGGAGGTGGGGATGGGGATTGGGGTCAAGGATGATCTGAGTTTTAGCTATAGTCTTAATTTCCTGTTTTTTTTTTTTTTAGAAAAATTTATTTATATAATATCTGTCTATCTTGGAAAAAAGGACAAAGCTCATTCACTAAATTCCAAAAACATCTAAGACAAAGAGGAAAAATATATAACGTAATGGTGAGCAAAGAAACCAGTAAAACTTACTAGGTAACACCTAGGTAAGTGTTGATTTTAATTTCTCTTCCTTACCAGGTCTGAGGAATAATTTACATACAATAACTTTCATTGATTTCAAGTGTACAATCCCAGGGAGTTTCGACAGTTGCACAACCTGTGAAATCACCACTAAAGATACAGAATATTTCTATCACCTCCAAAAACTTCCTTGTGCCCCATGGCAATCCACACACACCCTTCACCAGACAGTCAATGATCTCTTTAAGTTACTGTATTAGTTTGTATTTTACATAAAGTTAAAATTTTTAATGGTTAAATTTAATATCAAATTAAAATTCCAAAATTAATATGGCAGGAATAATTTTATAGTAGTCAAATAATAAAAGACATTCTCAAAGTGGGTTAAAATCCACTAAATGCTATTTAAAGAAGGAAACCTAAAATTATAACACATGATGGTTGAAAATAAAGTAGATCTTGGCTAATAAAAAGAAATGTAGATGTGGCCTTATTATTGTAAGCAAACTAAAATTCAAGTCAAAAAGCATTAACAGGGCGAAGCTATTTGTCTTAATAAAAGTAAATAAAAATACATCAAGATACAGCATAAAAGCCACGAACCTTCGTGATGCTAAGTGCCTTAAAATATGTAAAACAAAAGGAGAATTACAAAATTTATCACAATTCAGCCTAGAGATTTTAACATACCTCTTCCAGAAATCCACAGACGAGGTAAACAATAACAAAAAGGTCACTAAGTATTTTTAAAACATAACTAAAGTTACCTAATATCTGTAGAACTTTGTAGTCACCAGAAAATATACTCTTTACAAACTTGGAACATTGCCCCCAAACTGACCATGACTTAAATTACAAAAAACAAAAATAAAAATCTAAAAAAAAACCCCACACCTAAAAAAAGGAGGCCAATCCTGGTGGCCTAGTGGTTAAGTTCAGAGGGCTCCACTTTGGCACTGGCATTTGGTTTGGTTGATAGAACCACTCTTCTATCAGTTGCCATGCTGTGACTGTGGCTCACATACAAAATAGAGGGAGATGGGCAACAGATGTTAGCTCAGGGCAAATCTTCCTCAGCAAAAAGAAAAAAAAAATCAAGGCCACATCCTCTGAAATCAAAGTAAATATGTTAGAAACTAAAACAAAAATTTAGCAAATGGACTTCAAAGTAATCCTTGGATTCAAAAGACAACAAAACCTGAAATATTCAAAATTCAAAACAATAATGTAGTCAGAGCAGAACAAAGTAAAATCCACAGCTTTACATGTAGTCACTAAAAAAACAACTAAGACTAACAAAGCTGGGTTTTTAATTCAAGACTAAAATAAATTCAAGGAAAGTAGGAGAGATTTAAGATAAAAGTACAAATTAATGAAAAATGCAAAAAAAATCATTTAATTTGATCAATAAAACCAGTTTATAATTAGTAAATTTGAAAACAGATGTAATATATGATATTTCTAAGAAAATAAACATTTCCCAATCACAGGTTTTTACAGAAAATAAACAGAGCTCTACCCCTAAAAGAGACACCATGTCCCAATGGCTTTAGTTGGTTCTCCCAATTTTCGAGGCATAGACTCCTTTTCTATACA